>NW_027507903.1:483391498-484821498 GCF_037356315.1 Lithobates pipiens | reverse complement strand
TTCCTGTCAAAAACACTTTGGCTTTTTATAACATTTGTATTGAATTTAATATTAGAATTTAATTTAAGAATTTAATATTAGGCTGTTTTGGATGAGTTATATTTGTAGCCAAATTTCACCCATGGTTTCCCTCCTACACCCTTACTGGTTCCTTTTGTTGGGATCTTCAGTAATCCTATTCTTGTTCGGCACAATTTTCTTTCCTAAGCTGTGAAATTCTTGTAGGATGAGAACATTGCAAGCCAACAGACAAATCGGCATGCTCACTCCAAATTCATGGTTGCTAGTTTCCCAGCCTGAGATGTCCTTTGTTTACCTCTGCTTGGTAACCATGAGCCTGCTCCTCTGTAGTGGTTGAGGCAATAGTATCAAAGCGTTTCCTAAAGCTCGGCTATACACTAGTAGAATTGTACGTTTTTTTCTTTTTAAGAACGTTTCATTTTCTGATAGTTTTTGGTGTCAAATTTAAAGTTAATTTTCGAATATTGACAAGAGAATTCGTAGGAGCAAAATGGAAATTTTTATTCTTGCACATCCTTAATCAGTAAATGTGATTATTGTAAAGGAGTCCATTCATTCCCAAAAAATTTGTTTATGGCTTTCACATGGGCATGCTGTCTGTTTTCCATCTATCGGCTAACCACGTAACAACCGCATTATAGCTGAATGATGGCTACAGCGCAGCTCAATAAATCTGGGAGGGCATACTATGACGTCCTTCCAGAATCGCCCCCTGGGGAACACGCGGATCGTGGTAAATGGCCGCTGACAGCGGCTGTTTACCAGGTGATCTCTCTGTCAAATGACGCAACGATCACTTGTAAACCAACTGGTGTCATGTCCAGTTCCTCTCTGTACTGACCGGTAACGTGAGGGGAGAGATCAGGTGCAGCAGCGCTGTGGGCTGGATCTGTAGTGCCCACAGCCCTGCTCTATGCCCATTGCAGGACTCATCCATCCATCCATTCTCAGCCCCATCCATGCCCAGCCATGCTTGGCCATAACCCAGCCATCCCCACTAATCCATGCCACTATAGTGCCCATTAGTGTTTCACAAAAGTTGGAATTAAGGGAAGGGTTGGAATTGGGCTTTAATTTTTCTTGCATCCCTATTGTATCATGGTCTCCTTGGTCAAGACAATTCCATAGTCTATTTGTGGACCTCCTCTTTCTCAGATAATATGCATGAAAGACAGGACTCTTAGGTTTCAAGCAAAATTACCATGAAGCAGCAGGCAACAAGTGAAAGGTGAAACTGCTTGATTTACGTTAGGCGTTTAGATGTGCTGAAATGTACTCGGGAATTAAGTCCATTTTCTTTTTCAGGTGTAAGACTGCTTGTTTTGAATGTGGTTTTATTTTTTGTGGTGTTGATTGTGTCCCAGAATGTTCCTGGTTGACCTCTGTCTGGTCCACAGCTTGCGATTTGTGTGTCCTGTGCTCCTGTAAACAGGCGATTGTCTGCCTGCCTCTGAGCGTGGAAACTGCAAAATCAAGTGATGGGGTTACCATGGCATTGTATTGTCCAGGAATTTGCATCCATTATTGAGCTGAGTGTTTTGTGCTTTTATGCTTGCCTGTCCTATACATTACTGTCAGCTAATCTGGCCGGGCTGTTTACTCTAGTGCATTGGAGATTTGGAACAGTTATTGGTTTTACATACTCAGGGTTTTTATTTTTTATTTATTTTTTTATTAATGAAGGTTATATGAGTATAACAAACATATAGCATCCTATTTCTCTTGACATACTTAATGCATTCTCTCTGATAAATGTTGTCTGTGGGTGTTTTGAAGGAAGCTTTAGCTACATGTCCTAAGGGCACCAGATGCAGTTCCGTGTGCTTTTTTTTATTTTTATTTTTTTCCTGCATTAAAAATGCATGCACAGTGTTTTCCATGTATTCCAATGGCTCTAGGTCACACAAATGAGCAGAAACTGGCAGGAACTGACTGCACTGGTGTGGACTAGAGCCATTGAAATACATGAAAAATACTGTGCATGCATTTTTACTGCCAATTCACACCACAAAAATGCACTCCGGATAAGTTCCAGATCAGTTTTTGCTTACAGTTCACACCACACGCAGATTCAGTGCGTTTTTGATCCAATTTGCTATATTCCAGTACAGTTCTTTGCAGAAAAAAATTGCAGCACGGAACTACATCTGGTGTGAACTATCACCTTGTCCTTCTTTTTGCACTGAGAAAAATAAATACTTCTTGGCTGCAATGGAAGAGTAGTTGTTGCTGAAGCTGTGTTCGGCTTTTATAAGCTTACTCCATTATTTGCACACCTAATATAAATTTCTCCTTTTTTGTATAAATCAGCATTGGGCTTAATCGCCCGTTCTTAAACTTTCTGTTCTTTTGAAATGTAAATTAAAAAAAGCTAGTAAGATGCTATAATGGTATCTGACAGGTTTGCACTGGAAATTCAGGCGTTGGGATCAGTTTGTGTGGTTGACCTCACTTTGTAAAATGACTAAACGGCATACAACAATCGGCCATAACTTTATGACCACCTATCTGTTATTGAGTAGGGCCCCCCTTTTGTCACCAAAACAACCCCTTTTGCTGCCATTAAGGCACGGATTCCGCTAGACCTCCCAAAGGTATGCTGTGATATCTTGCAGCAAGCTGTCAATGGTTCTTTAGGCCTCTGCCGACGTTCCTTCTTCCCATAGTGCATCCTGGTGCCATTCCCTTCCCCAGGTAAGTGACGTGCACATGGCCCGCCATCCACATGATGTAAAAAAGGTGATTTTATCAGATTAGGCCACCTTTTTCCATTGCTCCGTGGTCCAGTTTTGATGTTCACAAACCCATTGTGGGACTTTTGGCTGTGGACATGGATCAGAATTTACACCCTGACTGATCTGCAGCTACACAGCCCCATACGCCAACAAACTTCGATGCACTGTGTGTTCTGACATCTTTCTATCGCAACCAACATTAACTTTCATTAACTGTAGGTGCTTTTCTCTTCGAACAGTCTACATGGGCCATGCTTTGTGCCCCATGTTTATCAATGAGTCTTGGCTGTTCATGACAATGGTTTTACTTGGGCCACTTTTCTGACCACTGCAGACCTCCCACAAGAGCTGCCGGTTTTGTAGATGCTCTGACCCAGTTGTCCAGCCCTTATAATGTGGCATTGTCAGTCTCAAATCCTTAAAAGAGAAGTATGGGATTTTTTTCCCCATAATCATACTTGCCTAGGTGGCTGCAGCATTGGTCCAATGCTGCTGCCTTCCCCCCCCCCCCCCCCCCACCACCTCTGGACTGAGAACCGATCCATCGAACACCGCTGATGGCTCCGTACTTTCAGCTCCCCAAGCAGAGAGCTGCTGCCTGTCAGTCAGCAGCTCTCCGCTCTGCCCCCTCCATCTCTCCAGACACCTGGTGGATCCTATCTCTATTGTCGTGAGGACGCGGTGCCTGGGCTGATTCCTGTGACGTCAGCAGAGAGCGGACATCAGACCGCTTTCTGCTGAAAACTGGTCACAGGAGTGCAAAATTAAATTGCACTCCTGTGACCCATAGAAGCCTAGCCAAACAAAGCTGGATTTCTCCTTTTTTAAGCTTGTCCATTTTTCCTGCTTTCAACACATCACTTTCAGGGACGACAGGTTTACTTGCTGTCTTGACACATCCCACCCACTTTCAGATGCCATTATAACAAGCTAATCAATGTTGAATGTTGTCAGTGGTAATATTATTATGGCTGATTTAGTGTATGCTGCCACAAGTGAGGACTCTGGTGCAAACAGATGTTAGAACAGCCCATGTAGCCCCTCTCAACCCAGCAATCCCCCCCCTTTCTCCCTACTGAAAGCAGGTTTCTCTCTTATAATTGCAGTTTTAATGGAAGGCGGCTACACTTGGTTCTTCACATGAAGAAATCTGTTTTCAGCTCTGCATCAATTACAGTATGGCAATAAGATTGCAGTTGTCAGAGCAGTCACCCCAATGCATTTGCTGCTTTGAGGACACAGGGCTGACCTGTAGTGTTGAGTTTGATGCTCGCCCTTGGTACAGCAGTGTAATGCCATGCAGTTAGCTGCAGAGTGCTCTACAGGTCCAGGACAACTGTATAGCTGAACTCTCATTGCTCAGACATCGCATGTGATCGGCTCCTGTGGTGTGGGTGTGAATCACATGCGATCTCTAAGATCGCGCTAGTGTGAATCCAGGCTTAGAGAGATGGAAAACGCAGGTGTGGGCTGCACAGTGACCGATCAGTGTGATGGCTAATCAGATTGCAGTGATCAGGTGTCCCAGGTTCCAATAGTATGGGACCCTAGACCCGTCTCTATGCTGGGAGTCTGCTGTGTGCTTCCAGCACAAAGACAGATGTGCATATATGGGGCCCCACAGACAGGCCCACTTCTGTAAGGCCACTTATGTGCGTACTGCCGGGAAGGGGTTAACCATTACCTACTCTGTCCTAAACTAATAGCTTTTGCTTTATAGATATATTATTAAGCTAGCATGCTTTTTTTTTTTTTTTTTTTTTTTTTTTGTTCATAGGCTTTAAATAGCCCAAGTTTGAAGCATTTGGATAATTGGTGTAATTTTGTACTGAACCCCAGAAAACCAGGTGGAGTCCATGGGTGAGGATCGTTTGCATATTGTGAATGACATTGTTTCTCTTTAATCAGCTATTCTCCTCTCAATTTTAGCAATGTCTGAGCCAGATATTTGTGGTGCAGTATGCTCAGCTGTGGCTTTTTTTTTTTTTTTTGCACTGGGCCAGCCGGTTTGTGACTGTGGCGTTTTTAAAGACGGTAACGGGCAGAAATAAGCTGTCTTAAACCACGTGTTACTGGTTAGGTGGTTGAATAACAGCTTATAGTAATGACAGAGCTGCCTGGACTGGGCTGATGGCTTCAGTCAGAAATAGCTACTCTGCCATTCAACACGTCTGTCTAATCCTGTGTAAACACAGGCCTCGTGTCCAGATCGTGGACAGGCAAAGTTTCAGCTGTGAGCATCCTGTGACCCTCCAGTTGTTGACAAAAGTCCCAGCAGTTGCTTTCTGGCGTTAGTTCTTTAGCAGCAAGACATCAGCGGGCTAATGTTTAGAGATGGAACTGTATAAATCCTGACAACCGGGTGACCAATCTGTTTATAAAATTACAGGTGGGGGATGACCTTTTTGGAGCCCAAAGTTTGGAGAAGTATGTGCCTAATTCCTTAGCTCCCATTCACGCCTGAGTGATTTGAAGCGTTTCCACATGTGATCATTCACATTGGAGCGTTGTTACTTGTCACCCAAAAAAAGTACATGATTCTTTTTTTTTGGGGGGGGGCAAAATTCAATGGGACACTGAACCGAAAAAAAGTTGCAGAAGTTGCCCAAGATTCTGGCTCATGCTGGGTACTAGAGCTGTGCGATTAATCGTTTAAAAATTGTGATCACGATTTGGCCCCCCCTCACAATCTCTATGCAGAATTCTCTTGATTGGCTGAGACAAATCAGCAGCGCCATTGGCTGCTGTAGCAGCCAAATCAGGGTAGAGGGGGCGGGGCTCCGTGTCTGGATTGATTCACGGAGCTCTGACTCGGCTTGGGTGCCCCCTGTAGCAAGCTGCAAGGAGAGGCAGTAAGTATAACATGTTGTTATAACATGTTTGTTTAAAAAAAACACAACAAAAAACAAGCCTTTACAGTCACTTTTTTAATATTTAAAAAAAAATGAATAAAATAAGGTCATTTTGAAATTCATGGCAGCAACACATCTCAAAGTTGGGACAGGGGTCATGTTTACCACAGTGTAGAATCCCCTTTTCTTTTAATATGCAGTACATGTCTGTGAACTGAGAAGACCAGTTGCTGGAGTTTTGGGAGGGGACGTTGTCCCATTCTTGTCTGATATAGGATTCTAATGGCTCAACAGTCCTGGGTCTGTTTTGATATATTTTTTTCAATTGGTGAAAAGGCTGAACTGCTGCCACGCCAGTTGAGCGCCCGGACTCTTCTGCTATGAAGCCATGCTGTTGACATAGATGCAGTATGCAGTTCAAGATTGTCCTGCTGAAAGTGTAGTCTGGTTGGGAGCATATGCTGCTCTAAAGCTGGGATATATCTTTCAGTATCGACCGTGCCCTTCCAGATGTGAATGCTACCCATTCCTTATGCACTAATGCAGCCATATATCATCAGAAATGCATGCTTTTGAACTGAATGCGGATACAAACCAGAAGGTCCCTCTCCTCTTTAATCCAGAGGATGCAGCGCCCATGTTTGCCAAAAATGTCTAATTTCTATTTGTCTGACCACTTTGCAACAGAATATTTGAATGACCTGGATCATGTTCAGATATGGCTTCTTTGTTTGATAGGGCTTTATCTTGCATTTTTGGGTGGCATGGCAAATTGTGTTTAAAGACAGGGATTTTTAGAAATATTCCTGAGCCCATCCAGTGATGTCCATCACAAAATCATGCCTGTTTTTAATGCTGTGCTGTCTGAGGGCCTGAAGATCAGGGATATCCAGCATTGCATTTTGACCCAGTCCCCTTTGCACACCAAGGTTTCTCCAGATTTTTGGAATCTTTCGATATTGTGTACTGTGGTGGTATATTTAAAATATTAGCAGTTTTTTATTATAATGAAATTTTCAACGTTTTTACACACGGCTTTTCACAAATTGGTGAACCTCTGTCCATCTTTAATTCTGAGGCACTCTTGCACGCTAAGATGCTTTTTATACCGAAGTATATTACTGAACTGATTAGTTGCAAATTGTTCCATTTTAGTACCACTTTTTTGACGCTTGATGCTAACATCAATTTCAAAATGACTTTTTGTTCTTAAAATGGTACATTTTCTCAGTTTAAGCATTTTTGATATGTTTTTTTGTTTTTTTTTGTTTTCTGTTTTCTATTGTGCTTAAAATATGGGTTTGAGATTTGCAAATCATTGCATTCTGGTTTTTGTAATTGGGGGTAATAGAAAAAAAAAAACTGTCAGAATTAATAAAGTTCTTTACAATATAGGCAAAATACACATCCAGGACTATGTCGAGCTACACATTCTGCTAGATATGTGACTTTATGTGATTTTTTTTACAGTTGCCAGCAAGGAGGAGCAAGAAACCTGGCAATATAAAAATATTGGGGGTTATTTACTAAAGGAAAATCCACTTTGCACTGCAAGTGCACTTGGAGGTAAAGTCGCTGTAGATCCGATCGGGACATGCAAGGAAAATAGCATTTTAGCTTGCACATGATTGGATGATAAAATCATCAGAGCTTCCATTCATTTCAGATCTACTCCTTAGATTTAGAGCGACTGCACTTCCAAGTGCCCTTTCAATGCCCTTTCAAGTGCACTGCAAAGTGGATTTGCCTTTCGTAAATAACCCTCATTTTATTTTAAATAGGAAAGCATTGTGGTATCCTGGTCCTTATCTCCTCTCCTCTCCTTCAAGGAGATTTCTTTTTTCATTATTCCAAACACTCCACGTAAGTCATATACCATATAGAAATTATTCCTCCTCGGGTGTAGTCAGCTGATTTCATATTTGCCTTTCAAAATATTTCAAACTCTTTGGCCACTGTTAACTCGCACATCTGCCATACTGCATAAGCATATGGTGAGGTTACTTTCAATGCTTGTAGCTTTGAAAGGCCCCCCCCCAAAGCCTGTTGAATTGTGAATGAACTTAAAGCCTAACGCCAGGTTTCTTGTGACTTTATATTGTTTTGATCAAGCTGGGCCAAAAATAATTTTTCTTCACAAACCGATAATGTCCTCTGGGAGTGTACAGCAAGTGACTGCTATAATCTGAGGAAACTGGCAGCCTGCTATTCCTTTCAATAGGACTGCCTTCCACAACTAGTCGCTGGGAACCCCAGCTGGGCTTCTCTCATGTAATTGATGGGTGCATTTGCAGGTGTGTGAATGCACCCTAAGCTTGGTTTTTCATCACTGAACAGAGGCTAGTTCCTCTGGCTAGTTGGAGAGGTGAGCAGATCAATTTCTACCTCACCCAAACAGAGGAAGACTTGTATTCAAAAAATACAGCTTGGTACAAACTAAAGTCACAAGAAACCTGGATTTATGCTTCAACTAAGCTTGCTGTAGTCTGTCCAGTGTTTGTTTTTCCATATCTAAGCCTCTAGCCCCCAGTTAAACATGTGGCATGCAGGGTACCATAGATCCTAAGTCCCCCTTTGCAACTGAGCATTTTTCAGCTTCTTTCCCTCTGCCTGAGTACTCGACCCGCACAATCCTATTTTACATCATACTTTCAAAGTGCTTGGGTTTTATCTACTGGTGTTTGTTTAAAAAAAAAAAAAAAAAGGCAAAATCTGGGTTTGTGCAGTTGGAAAAACCCTCCTTCTCTAGAACTGCTCTTCTCCCTTTTGCCACCCAGGAATGTGCCTAAACATTTGCAAAAAGCTTGTAAAACTCCTGAATAAAATCACAAAGAATATGCTCTGCTCAGGTGCAGCAGGCTAATTGTGTAACAGTGCAGTGACTTTCATTTGTCTCCTTGGTATCTGCTGTTCAGGCATTTGTATCTGACTCTGGTATTATGGGCTAGCTTCTCTGAACATCATGTCTGATGCACTTAAAAGCTTTTTTTTTTTTTTTTTTTTTATTGAATATTCTTTAGCTTTTTTCTTTTTTTTTTTTTTTTTTTACAAGATCGTTTGATTTCATGACTCCTAACAATCACTTGGCTTGGAAGTGGCAGGCAGGATAGCCATAGTCAGTTTATACACACTTATTGGTGCCAATTTAGACAGTATCCAATTAACCCATTGCGTATGTAGTGCGGTTGGATACTGGAATACCTGTAGGGGAACTCATGCAAGCACTGGGAAGACATTGCAAACTTAATGCAGTAGTGTCCTGACCAAGATGTGGTGGACCCCAGTACTTCAAGCCAGAAGTTTAAGCCACTTTGCCTCTCATTTTGATCTGAATGTAGTTGGTCGACCCTTGTTTTCTTGTGTCTTCATGTTAAATGCAGCTGACAGAAATTAGATATAATGCATAGCATTCCACTCTTCCTGGAAGCAAGTCCCCTCTCAATTCCCAGAATGAAGAGTAAGGAAATGCGTTGAACGGCTTTGTGCGTTGCCGTAGCAAAGATTGCAAATTTTGTTGCTTTGTGTCTGTGAAAACTCTTAAGTGCTGAACAGATTTTTTCTTTTTTTTTTTATGGCAGAGCTCAATTGCTTTTGAATTATGTTATACATGGTGATTGCAGGGGAGGGAGGATCCAATCTTTATTCATCCATCAACACGCATGTT
This sequence comes from Lithobates pipiens, assembly GCF_037356315.1. Lineage (NCBI taxonomy): Eukaryota > Metazoa > Chordata > Amphibia > Anura > Ranidae > Lithobates > Lithobates pipiens. The sequence goes on along the minus strand of NW_027507903.1, from coordinate 484,812,226 downwards.
TCTCTTTTATGGAGTCATTACTTCCTCGAAGTAGTGGGCAGATGTGCCCTTGATGTGGTATGCTGCACATCTTGTTGTGCTTGTCTTCTGCTTCATGTGTCATTTTTTTTGCCTTTGGCTTTTTGGCCACTTTTATTTTAAATGTGATAACCCAATAACGTGAGTAAGTTTGACCTTTTCTGTTCAGTTTAAATATTTTTCTTGAGGAAAAAAATAAATACATTTTTAAGTCGATATGAAATGCTCTGCAGGTTCAGTCTTGCACTCAAAGCTCTCTTCTAATTCTTATCTTCATGAAAGTGCTTCTTCAGTGTTTATGGTGATGACTAGCAGCTTGGTCATTTGCATTAGAATTCATAATAGCTTCTATTTTTGTCTAACATAGGCAGAATAATATGTAATGGACTTGGATTATTGTGAGAAAAGACATCAATGCATCTATGAGAACATGACTGAAGTGTTTGAAAAATATTTGGAAAATTTAACGGAAATACTGCTTTTTCTTAGGGATGTATATGCGCAGGGTTGCATAGAATTTTTAAAATGAAGAACAATAAAAATTGTTCAGACTTCAGATTTAACCACCTCAAGACAGACCCTTTCACCCCAGGGAATTTTTCCGTTTTCATCACTGATTCGGCATGCAACACTGTACCCAAATAAAAATGTTAAGATGGGGCTTTCTTTTGGTGATATTTACTCATTGGGTTTTTGTTTTTTTTTGCACGAGAAAATATAAATTTTTAGTTTGTTATATATGGCAAGAAAGTTTACTGTTTGCATAGACAACTCAAACCACATTTCCAAAGGGCCTCTGCCTACAGTATTTAGACTGGCTCTTGGGAGTCAGGGCAGCTTCATTGTTTGCTGGGGAAGAAAGCATTGTATGTAGGATAAACCTAGGTGGGTTTCTGTAGTCCAGCATCCAGGGCGACAAACTGCTTGGGATTCCACAGCAGCAGAAGCACTATCTGAATGAGGACTTTGGTACCCTTTCTGGCACATCAACAGATAAACTAAAAAAATACCTTTACACCCTTTATATGTTCCACTAAATTCAGCATAAGTTCTGGCAGTAGAAATTGCATATTCTGAGGAAAAGTCCTCTTCCTGTACTTCCCTAATTGTCAGCAAGTCCAGCTCCACCCTAAAGAGGAAGCTTTGCTTGTTCACACCCTCCACTGACACATTTGGCACTGGGGGGGGGGGGGGGGGGAGCAGGGCACCTGGTTTTGACGGGGTGCTTCCACTTCTGGGTAAGATCCCCAAAAGTGTCACTGCCGTTTTCCCTTGGTGAAGATGCCGGCGCCTGTAGCTGATTGACGTATCGGCTTGTTTGCTGACATTGCTGTTGAAAACCTTAAGAAGTCCCGTTTTGCAGTTTACGAGAAGCTATGTTGGGGACATGGCAAACGTGGCAGAACCAAAGTCAGACCAAAATTTAACTTTTTGGCCTAAAAGCAAAGCGCTATGTGTGGTGGAAAACTAACACTGCACATCACTCTGAACACACAATCCCACCGTGAAACATGGTGGTGGCTGTATCATGTGGGGATGCTTTTCCTTCAGCAGAGACTGGGAAGTTGGTCAGAGTTGATGGGAAGATGGATGGAGCCAAATACAGAGCAATTTTAGAAGAAAACCTGTTAGTCTGCAAAAGACTTGAAACTGGGACGGAGGTTCATCTTCCAGCAGGACAACGACCCTAAACATACAGCCAGAGCTACAATGGAATGGTTTAGATCAAAGCATATCCATGTGTTAGAATGGTCCAGACCTAAATCTTGAGAGCTTGAGCTATTTTGCAAAGAATGAGCAAAAATGTCACTCTAGATGTGCAAGGCTGGTAGAGACATACCCAAAAACACTTGCAGCTGTAATTGCAGCGAAATGTGGTTCTACAAAGTATTGACTTAGGGGGGGCTGTATACAAATGCACGCCACGCTTTTCACATATTTGTAAAAAAATTCAAATTGAAAACCATTTATCATTTTACTTCCTCTTCACAATTATGTGCCACTTTGTGTTGGTCTATCACATAACATCCCATTAAAATTTACGTTTTCTGTTGTAGCATGCCAATGTGGAAAATTTCAAGTGGGGATGAATAGTTTTTCAAGGCACTGTATGTGAACAGGGTAAAACCCTGTACATTAGAATAAATGTAAACTGAGACTTAAACACCAAAGGCATAGTTTCACTCTGATCCTGGTTTCTATTCGCGTTTGTCTCAAATTCGATAACCTGGCTGAAGTAGAGCAGGACACTGCATTTTTCTTCAAAGGGTAAAAAAATAGGGGGACGACCGAGGTAAAAAAAATAGAGAACAGGGGGTGGGGGGGTAGGTGTGTTGGATATAAAAGGAGGGGGCAAGGCCAGGGTACCATTTTTATTATGCTTTTTATTTAATCTGTGGACTGGAACTAGTCTGACATGTAATACACACTTAGGTGTGCCAGGTCAGTGATGAGTTAAACAGTTGCGACAAAGACAGGTAATGGCATTGGAGCTGGCACCCTGAATTGGGCTGGGTTCACACTATTGCGAATTAGATGTGAGTTTACCTGCATCCAATTCGCGTGTCAGGAGATTGTGACTGGCTCTATATGGAGCCTGTTCACACATCTCTGGAGTGGCTCCGATATGAATTGCACAGGAGTCCTGTACGTCTTCTGGTCCGATTTCAGCCAAAAATTTAGTCTGAAATTGGACCTGAAACAGTGAACAGACACGCGCTGGACCCCTGCTGTGAACACAGCCCAAGTCGGATGATGTGATGGCTGCCTTTAAAAAAAAAAAAAAAAAAAAAAAAAATTTAGGTCAGTTATTTTTTTTTTTTTTTATAAGGTCATTTTAAATGTTAATTACAAAGTGGCAGTATCTGCTGGGATAGCGTTATTTAAAGTATAACTAAAGGTAAAACTTTTTTTTTTTTTGATAGAGCAGAGATGGATTACAACACCTATTAGGCTTTTATTGTGGTCTCTGCCCCTGTTCATGAGATTTATCCTTTATTTTTGTCCTGTTTACCTTTATCGAAAGTGGAAGAAAAAAAACAACAAATTTTTGGGTTGTCCCTATAAAAGTAATAAAGGGGAAATCTTCCAATTGGGACACTAGTGCTGGTAAGCTGGAGGTCCCCAAAGAATTCCTTTATCTTGCAGGTATTTTATCTCCCTTCCTGTTTTGGCTATGGGTCAGGACGTGAAGGTAAATCTCCCGAGTGAGACGGAGATTGCAAAAAATCTCACGGGCTATAACCCTCCTGTACTCCAAAAAGGAAAACAAAAATTTTGCCTATAGTTCTATTTTAACTTCTGTAGTTTTTCCCTGTAAGTCACTAGCTTGGTTGTAAACCTGCATTGTCATCTAGAACTATAACTTTAAGCAAAATAAAGTTTCTGCACCTATTTCGTGAGAAAAATGTATAGTCCTACAGATGCAACTGGCCCTTTTAGGGCAACCATAATGCTGATGCAGCCCGCAGTCAAATGGTGTTTGACATGGAGAAAAATAAATAAAGGCACCTGGGGCAAAAAAATAATTCATATAGTAACTATTATTACAGGTTCCAACAGTTATACGAATACATTTTCACTGCTGTTGTCCTTTTAAATATTTTGTAATTAAAGTAAGCCAGTTTCCTGACAGGGTTTACTTTTTAATCCCTGCCGATTCCCATGAGTTAGGTAGCCAATGCACCAAAAATATTCAAGCTTAGAAAATAATCAGACTTGTGTAAGCCAGGGGTTGACAAATTTGCTTGGAATCTAGGAGCCAGCTTAAAAAGTTAGGAGCCAGGTCCGTGACGACGATCCGGACCTGTCCCTGGCCTGACATGGAGACGAGTGAGGGGAAGATAGCAGCGCTGTCGCCGCCCCCCCCCCCCCCCGTCTCCAAGTCATTGCCCATAGCTCTTAGAGGGACATTTTATTTTTTTCAAATGACAATTTTTTTTTCAATTGCATTTTAGTGTAAATATGAGATGTGAGGTCTCTCTTACCCCAGATCTCATATTTAAGAGGACCTGTCATGCTTTTTCTATTACAAGGGATTTTTACATTCCTTGTAATAAGAATAAAAGTGACACAACATTTTTTTTAAAAGAACAGTGGAAAAAAAAAAGTTAAAATAAAGCAGAAAAAATAATAATTTTTAAACGCGCCCTGTCCTGCCCGCATATAAAAATCGGTGTTCGAACCACACATAGGAGGTAGCGCCGTGATCGGTAGGGCGAGAGCAATAATTCTACCCCAGACCTCCTCTGTAACTCAAAACATGCAACCTGTAGAATTTTTTTAAACGTCGCCTATGGAGATTTTAAAGGGTAAAAGTTTGTCGCCATTCCATGAGCGGGTGCAATTTTGAAGCGTGACATGTTGGGTATCAATTTACTCGGCGTAACATTATCTTTCACAATATAAAAAATAATTGGGCTAACTTTACTGTTGTCTTATTTTTTTATTAACTAAATTATTTTTCCCAACAAAAGTGCGCTTGTAAGTCCGCTGCACAAATATGGTGTGACAGACAGTATTGCAACAACCACCATTTTATTCTCTAGGGTGTTAGAATAAAAAATATATATAATGTTTAGGGGGTTCTAAATAAAGGGAAGAAGAGGCAGGTAATATAATACAGGCAGAGGAATCTTCATTAACATTGCTGGTTTGTCATACCAACGGCGACCACAAGAGGGCGCCAGATTCCATAAGGAATCATAGGACCGCAGAAGGCCTCAAAGCCGCGGCCTAAATTTTCGGCCGCCGGCGGAACGGCCCGACGCGATCACGCTGGGGGGGTCCACAGACACAGGATACCCCCAGCTGTGCTGCCCCAGGCGCGAGGTCGCTATTTCTAGTCGCCAATGCGACCTGGCGACCGGGTTTTGTCGAGCCCTGGTGTAAGCAGCCTTTTGATTTATACTGAAATGGAAACATGGTATAAAGTAGATCTGTAGAGTTCTTTGGTTTCAGGTGTAGAGAGGTCATTTCCAGGACAAGATTCAAATGTCAAGTTTTCTCATCTGGATTTCTTTTGCTGGATGGGATTCAGCTTCTGCTTGTAAGGGAGCTCTTTAGCTGGTGTGAGTGCTTATTGAGGAAAACACATTGATTATATCACACTGCATCTATTTTAATGTTTTCAGTGAAATAAACATATGCTTAACTCTTTTTTTTTCTACAGGATCGCAAACTGTCCAAGTCGGAACGCCAGAGGTTCAAAGAGGAAGCTGGCATGCTCAAGGGGCTTCAGCACCCCAACATTGTCCGTTTCTATGATTCTTGGGAGTCTACGCTAAAGGGCAAGAAGTGCATAGTGTTGGTGACTGAGCTGATGACTTCAGGCACACTGAAAACGTAAGTTTTCAAGTTCTGCAGTTTACACGTTTTTTCCTTTTAACACCCACATCTGTACTTGAATAACTGTTTAACCACTTCAGCCCCGGAAGATTTTACCCCCTTCCTGACCAGAGTACTTTTTTGCAATTTGGCACTGCATCACATTAACTGGTAATTGTGTGGTCATATGCAATGCTGTACCCAAGCAAAATATTTTCTAATAAAAAAAAAAATATATATATATATATATATATATATATATATATATATATATAATCTCAATTTTAGTCATACATTTAGGCCAAAATGCATTCAACCATTTGTCTCGGGTAAAAAAAATCAATAAGTGTATATTGGTTTGCGCAAAAGTTATAGCGTCTACAAGCTAGGGTACATTTTCTGGAGTTTACGCAGCTTTTAGTTTGACTACCTGTCTCATTTATTGAAGTACTATGGCAGGGGAGTACAAATCGCAATCCCCCCACCAATGACCCCCTTTTTTTTTTTATGTAGACGCCCCAAGGAATTTGAGCACATTGAATGTTTTTATTTTGTCACAAGTGATTGAAAAATTAAGGGGGAAAAAAAAAATTACACAAAGTTGTCACTGAAATGATACTCACACATGCCGTGGGCATATGTGAAATTACACCCAAAAATAAATTCTGCTACTTCTCCACAGTGCAGAGATGCCACATGTGTGATACTTTTTGGGAGCCCTGAAAACCAATCGCCGCCTTCAGGAGCCCATAATGGTGATTTCACTCCTCACTATCGATCATCATTTTCGCAGGCCATGATATGCTGAGATAGCGCATCCCCCAACCCCCCCCGCCAAATTACCCCATTTTGGAAAGTAGACACCCCAAGCTATTTGCTGAGAGGCATGTTGAGTATTTTTCAGATCTTGTTTTTTGTCAAAGTTTTGAAAATACGTTTTTTGTTTTTTTTTGTTTTTTCCTTTTTTTGTTTTTCAAAATTTTCAAAAACAAAGGATTGCATTTTTTTTTTTTTTTCAAATGCAATGTTTTTGCAAAAACTATTTTTTATTTTAACCACCTTCAGACCGGACCATTTTGCTGGTAAATGACCAGAGGTCTTTTTACAATTTGGCACTGCGCTGCTTTAACTGGTAATTGCGCGGTCATGCAATGTTGTACCCAAACAAAATTTGCGTCCTTTTCTTCCCACAAATAGAGCTTTCTTTTGATGGTATTTGATTGCCTCTGCGATTTTTATTTTTTGCGATATAAACGTAAAAAGACCGCAAATTTTGAAAAAAAATGATATTTTCTACTTTTTGTTATTAGAAAAATCCAATAAACTCAATTTTAGTCATACATTTAGGCCAAAATGTATTCAGCCACATGTCTTTGGTAAAAAAAAAAGTCAATAATTGTATATTTATTGGTTTGCGCAAAAGTTGTCACATCTACAAACTAAGGTACGTTTTCTGGAATTTACGCAGCTTTTAGTTTACGACTGCCTATCTCATTTCTTGAGGTGCTAAAATGGCAGGGCAGTACAAAACCCCCCCAAATGACCCCATTTTGGAAAGTAGACCCCCTAAGGAAATTGATAAGTGGCATGTTGAGCCCATTGAATATTTTATTTTTTTGCCTCAAGCGATTGAATAATGACAATTTTTTTTTTTTTTACACAAAGTTGTCACTAAATGATATATTGCTCACACATGCTATGGGCATATGTGAAATGACACCCCAAAATAAATTCTGCTGCTTCTCCTGAGTACGGGGATACCACATATGTGGGACTTTTTGGGAGCCTAGCCGCGTACGGGGCCCCGAAAACCAAGCACCGCCTTCAGGCTTTCTAAGGGCGTTACAGTTTTGAAGGCCATAAAATGCCAAGATGGCACAAACCCCCCCCCCCCCCCCCAAATGACCCCATTTTGGAAAGTAGACACCCCTAAATTTAGGGGTACACTAGTGAGACTAGGTAATAAATGGCGGGTGCCCTGAAACTATAAAAAAATAACTAACCAACCAGCGTCACCTGTAACAGTTATATGGTGATCACTGGTGAAAGGGTTAACTAGGGGGCAATCAGGGGGCTTTATGCGGTAGTATATGGGGGTCCCTGGTGCTATAAAAAGCTGCGGCGAACCTAAATACCTACCTGCCTAACTAGCGTCACCTGTGACACTAATACAGCGATCAGAAAAACTATCGCTTATTAGGCTGGGTTCACACTGGAGCGATGCGGGAACGCCATGAATCCGCGGCGGGTTTCCGCATCGCATGCCTCCCGGCGGCAGTTCACACTGCCCTATGCAAACTGCTGGGAGTGTCAGTGAAATGTTAATGACACCCCCAGATCAGTTCGGATATCGCAGTGCGATCTGCAAACTCGGATCGCATGGTGTGAACACCCATGCGATCCGATTCTGCTGCGGGCCAAAAAAAGGGTCCCGTGCGAATTTGCGGCGGGTGCGACGCGAATTCAGCCATACTATCTGTATGGCTGAACTCGAATCGCACAGAGATCGGATGTGATTTGCACTGCAGTGCGGTGCGAATCACATTGGTTCTCATAAACCGCTGCAATGTGAACCCAGCCTTAGTGACACTGGCGACGGGGGGTGATCACGGGGTTAAACCTTTATTGGGGGGGTTAGGGGGGCACATTAGAACTAAAGGGGGCTAACCCTAACTGCCCTAACAGTTATTACAGTCACAAATGACACCAATGCAAAAAAAAAAAAAAAAAAAAAGCAATTGGTGTCACTGTGACTGGGGGGGCAGGGGTAATTGGAGGGTGATCGGGGGGTAAAGGGGGGGTGTGAGTGTGCCTGGCATGTTCTACTGTATGTGTGGTGTGTTGGTGCAACTCACCCATCCTCTCTCCTCGGTGCCGGAACGAAAAATACCGACACGGAGGAGAGAATACATCACTTCCTCTCCTGTGTTTACATTACAGGAGAGGAAGTGATGTCACGGGACATTTTCATTCGTCGGGAGCGATCGCGAGGGGGTGGCCATGAATGAATGAATGGCCGTCCCCTCGTCCGGGATCGCTCCTGACCGAATACCGACTGCCGCGGGCACCGGGCAGGGGCCCGATCGGGCCCCCGACCGGCGGGCAGGCAAGGACGTACATGTAAGCCCTTATGCCTGCCCGTGCCATTCTGTCGACGTACATCGTCGTGCGGCGGTCGGCAAGTGGTTAATGCACTAAAACACATTATATTGCCCAAATGTTTGATAAAATATAAAAGATTATCTTATGCCTTGTACATGGATACCAAACACGACATGCTTTAAAATTGCACACAACCGTGCAGTGGCGACAAACTACATACATTTTTAAAAGCCTTTTACAGGTTACCACTTTAGGTTTACAGAGGAGGTCTACTGCTAAAATGTATGCCCTCGATCTGATTGTGGTGATGCCTCACATGCATAGTGCAATTGCTGTTTACATATGACACGAGGCGACCGCTTGCGTTCACCCCTTTGCGCGTGAGCATTTATTTATTTTTTTGCTTTGCTTCTTTTATTTTGACACTGTTTATTTTTTTATTTATATTATCACAGGGAATTTAAATATCCCCTATTATAGCAATATGTAGTGACAGCTACTCTTATTAGAAAAAAAATTGGGGTCTATTAAACTCTAGATCTTTCTTCTACCTCTTCCTCTTTCCTCCAAGTTCGGTGTGATAAGACGCTTTCCCAATGGCACATTTTATATCCGGCTAAACCGAAGTCCTGAAACACTCGTAGCTTCTGTTTTTTTAGAGCTGGCGTCACTGATTTATGTATCGTGAGAGCAAATGCTGTTGCTGTCAAGATAAATCAGTGCTGCAGCTGAAAAGTTAATGATGGTTACCTGTAAACCGTAAAGTATAAATTAATTTCATACCTGAAAAATAAGCATGATAGAACATGGTAACAATAAAACATTGCAGTTAAATACAGTAAAAAGCAGAATAGGGGGAGAACAATAAACCATTTTGGATACACCCACACCACACATACACACCCACACACACACGTACGTTTATTTGTAACTGTAGGTTTGGCTCTCTCAAAATGCAATGGCATCTTTAAAGACCCTGTGAAAGTGTACCCTAGACTTGCTTCGTACTGTACCCTATGCTAATACTCCACTAGTGGGTTTGTGGTAGCGTTCAAAACATTGTTGGGTAGGGGTACCAGGGAGGACATATGGAAAATGCCTTTCGTGCAGCCGGCTCACTCCATTTGGATTGGGAGGTTGGGCCACAGCACCATCTGGAAACAGATGATCTCTTCCTGGAATTTTAAGGAAGAATCCAGTTTGTCCTGATGCTTTGTATAGCACATAAGTGTTCAGCAGAGCCAATTGGAGTAAATATACTGATGCTTTTTTTTTTTTTTTTTTGCCTTATGGGCAATTAAGTACGGTGCTATCAACTGGTCGTTGAGGTCCACCACTCCCATATTCAGGTTGTATTCGTGGACACAGGTGTTTCTCCACAACTCGCCTTTGGAATTTCGACTGTTGTATCTGCGTGAAGTTAGGACAGAACGAAAACATTCAGATTTATCCCTCCACTTCACTGCGAGCAAACTATTACTTCTCATTATTACTTCTCGATCGTATTCAGGGTCACCCTGAGGATGACAGTTCGTTGTCATTAAAATGCATGAACTGCAAGATCTGCTCATATCTAGCCATGGTCATGGATGCAGAGAACACGGGCATATGGTGAATTGGGTCAGTAGCCCAATATGACTGCATCTCACTTTTTTTTTTTTTTTTTTTTTTTTTGTTATGCCCATGAGGAGGGATAGGCCCAGAAAGGTCTTCAATTTTGAAACTTTAATAGGTTTCCAATCTCTGGCAAGAGTCGACTGGGGATTAGCTCCAAATTGAGCAGCGTGCAAATTGCTTTGGTCCTCAATAGATCTAAAGAGATCTTTCATGAAAAATGGCGAATAAAAATCAAGTGGTGTAAAATCAAAGGTTTCCACCTGAATTTCAAGTTGGCCAGTGAATGGGGGAAGTAAGGGTGCTGCAGAAGTGGTGGGCTCCTAATTAGGATTGGCATATTCTGCAGGAAGGGCACTATGGGCTCGACGGGTCTGTTTGACTACTTGTGCTAGCCACCAGACCAGCTGGAACTGCACTTATGGGACTGCAGTGCTGGACGTATGACCAGGCTGTACTAGGCTGCTGGTGCTTGCCAGTTCACCAGAAGGATGAGCAGCACTAGTACTGGCTCTCTGCTCCATACGAGAGCCTGCGGTTCTTGCAACTTTAACAGTAGAACAGAGTCGGGTACACCTGACCTTAGCAGGGACCACCATCTGTCAGGATGCCGCTGCTGTCATTCTGAGCCTGAATCTGACAGATGCGTGACTTCCTCTTCACGCTCATCTGTCATGCTCAGAAATGTGTAGGCCTCTTCCCTAGTGTACCTCCGATTGGACATTTTGGCCTCTAAGTCTACAGGTACAACTACTGCGACTCACAGGCAAAAAGAGCAACTGGGGTGTAAGGTGTGTGTGTGGGTTTTGGTGCTACTGGCAATAATCTGATGCTGCTTTGAGCTGGGGCTGATGCAGACCCTAACTAATGCTAAAACCTAACTGATGTCACCTGCCGGGTGATCGGGGTTACACCTTTATTGGGTAATATACGGCGAGTACCCTGACCCTATTAAAAAAAAAAAAAAAAAAAAAAAATATCCAGCGTCACCTGTAACACTAATACGGCAGTCAGAAAATAGATCTACTGGTGATAGGGTGAAACCTTTATTTTAGAGGGATACTAGACCTACCTGGGCCTATTACTAGCTGCCCTAACACTGATTAGTGTCACAAGTGACACCAGTGCAGTGATCAGGCAAAATCGGAAAACTGCAATTGATAACCGTGACAGAGTGAAGGTTTGCGCACATGCCATTCTGCGGACATATATCGGCGTGAGCTGGCCGGGAACCGCTTAAAGTGATTATTAAAGGTTGTGTTTTTGCACAGAGAATGGCCCTGGTCCTCGTTTTCTTGGGTCCCCTGCTGGGGCTCCTGACCCCTCCCGCTGACCGAGTGTCCCCAGAGCAAGCCGTTTTCTCTGGGAGCACCTGAGCAGGCTTTCTACTGAACTGCTGCGGTTTCCATTCACACACCTATGGTTTGGCCCTGCACCCTCTCTCCTCTTTGGCTCACTGGCTGGGATTGACAGCAGTGGGAGCAAATGGCACCCACTGCTGTCTCCTCCAATGAGGAGCGTGAGAACCACTTTGAGTTCTTTTGTAAACATTCCCTAATGGTCAGCAAGTCCAACCAACACATTTTTGAATGTTATTTACTAAAACTGGACCCTGTTAAATCTGGTGCAGCTCTGCATATAAACGAACCAGCTTCCAGGTTTTATTGCCAAAGCTTAACCACTTGACAACTGGTCACTTAAACACCCCTCGTGACCAGACCAATTTTCAGCTTTTGGTGCTCTCACACTTTGACAATTACTCAGTCATGTAACACTGTAACCAAATGAATTTTTTGTCCCCCCCCCCCCCCCACACCACAAATAGAGCTTTCTTTTGGTAGTATTTGATCACCTCTGGGCTTTTTATTTTTTGCGCTATAAATGAAAAAAGACTAAAAATTTAGAAAAAAAAAAAAAAAGCATTTTTCTTTGTTTCTGTGATAAAATTTTGCAATTTTTATTTTTTTTTTCATGAATTTTGGCCATAATTTATACTGCTACATATCTTTGGTAAAAAATAACCCAAATTAGTGGATATTTGGTCTTTGTGAAAGTTAGAGAGTCTACAAGCTGTGGTGCAAATCATACAAAATTGATCACATCTAATGTACTGGTGGCCAATCTCATTTCTTGCGACCCAAACAAGCCAGGATAGTACAAATACCCCCCAAATGACCCCTTTTTTGAAAGTAGACATTCCAAGGTATTTAGTAAGAGGCATGGTGAGCTTTTTGGTGTTGTCATTTTTTTTTCCCCCCACAATTCTTTGCAAAATGATTTTTTTTTATCTTTATTTTTTGTCATTGTAATACGTTATTTCTCTCACATGGCATGTGTATACCACAAATAATGGCCCAAAATAAATTCTGCTACTCCTCCTGAGTATTACGATACTACATGTGTGGGACTTTTCCACAGCCTGGCCACTTAGAGAGGCCCAACATGCATGGAGTGCCATCAGGTGTTCTAGGAGCATAAATGACACATCTAACTTGTTGACTACCTATTACACTTTTGAAGACTTTTTTACGTGGCACTGATGGCAGGCGGCGCTAGTCCGTGGCACTGATGGCAGGCGGCGCTAGTCCATGGCACAGTGGGGACGGGGGGCACAGTGGGGACTGGGGGGCAATGACGGTGGGGACTGGGGGGCAATGACGGTGGGGACTGGGGGGCAATGACGGGGGGCACAGTGGGGACAGGTGGCACACTGGAAAGATATTTTACTTACGGCTGCTGCAGCCGTTCATCTCAGCTGCGCTGAGAGATGATCTCATATGTTTACATATGAGATCATCTCTCATTGGCACGCTGTAAACAGCCGCTGTGATTGGCCGTTCACAGCGATCTGTGACTGGCTGTGTCCAGGGGACACGGCCAGCACAGAACTTCCCTGATGCACGCTCGCGGGAGCGTGCATTGCGGAAGTAAACAGGAGGCTGTCCAGGGACGGCCTCCCAGCAATTGGCGTCAGCTCTGCAGCCGTCTTTTGGCTATAGAGCGGACGCCTAGTGGTTAATTGAACAAGCTGAAGTTAAAAGCTGGCTACCATGCACAGCTGCACCAGATTTCAAATGCACAAGATTTAGTAAATCTCCCCCTATGTGACCAACAGGAAGGCTGGGTAGAGGGCAGGGATAAGTTCAATTTTTAGGAAATGTCAATATTTGTATATAAATTTAGCTTGCTATATCTCTGGATCTGCCAAAGGCTTTGACATTCAATTTTAATCAAATCCTGCAAATCTGTTTACAAGCTGGGATTATTACAGCTTCTGCTGTGCTTCCGGGATTCTCTGATGTGAGAGCAGCAGGTCATATAGACCCCATCACTGCAGTCTTGTCTCTCCCTACTTATCCTCCCGATCATTCATAGAATAAAGCCTGGGGCTGCACATTTTTTGAATCTCCCAGAGGAGAGAGAAGCGATGGCACAAAGTTGAGCTTTAAGCTAATTTTTTTGAGTCTATAGCAAAGTTTCTTAGAGATTTTGCCACTAAAAGTGCTTATTGTTTCAGGCAGACATTTAATAAGGCTGCCTCACAATATGAGGCTTAAAAACAGCGTGTTTTTTATTTTTTTTACTAAATTTGCACCATTTAGTTTAATTATGCTGTTTTGTTACACTTCGTGATATCAAAATACCTAGAGCTGCAGAACTATATATATATATATATATATATTATGCAAATGGAAGAAATACAAAATGACCATCAATCGCCCTCGCTCTGGAGCTCCAGGCAAGATTTTGCCTCAAGGACGATCATGAAAAAAGTGTGGGATCAGCCTAGAACTACACAGGAGTAGCTTGTGAAATCTCAAGGCAGTTGGCACCACAGTCACCAAACAAACCATTGGTAATGCAATATGTCGCCACAAATTGAAATCCTGCAGTACCCACAAGGTCTCCCTCCTGAAGCAGACACATGTACATCCTGTCTGAAGCTTTCCAATGAACATCTAAATTATTTAGAGAAAGATTGGGAGAAAGTACTGTGGTCAGATGGGACCAAAATTGAGATCTCCGGCTTTGTCTCGACTGGTCGTGTTTTGGAGAAAGAGAAAAATGTTGACTATGCCCGCAAGAACACCATCCGTGACTTTTCTCTGGCAATTTGTCGGGCAATGCCTGGTGTTTAGCGTTTTAATCAGCACCATAATCCGCATGATTGAAGCGCATTATTTCATTGTAGATTAAAATGGTTAAACTCACCATAATGCAGAACCAGTGCGTCGCTTGCCGCATCACCTGCCACCGGCTGGCGCTTGCCACTGTTGCCTGCCACCAAAAAATACCATCTGCAGCTTGTCACTTTTTTTTTTTAGATGTAAAGGCAATTTGGTGGTAGGCAAAAGTACACAATGCATTATTTGTTTACATATCGGGGAATACAGTGCAGTACACATACAGTGCCTGAGACCTTGTGAATGTGAGGAGCAATGCCTCATGGCGTCATGCAGTCCTGGCAGGAAGTCAGTGGTTCTAAAGCCAGTTTTTTTTTTTTTTTTTTTTTTTTTTTACTATATTTTGCAGCTTGCTATTGAAGCGCTCTGAAGGCAGGGGACCCCAAAAGAGGAGGATCTGAGTTGCTCTGTGCAAAACCGTTACACAGAGAAGGTAAGTATAACATGTTTGTGTAAAAAATAAATAAATCACTTTAAAGACTGTGCAGGGAAGATCAGCATCTGAACCCAGAGAAGGTGGAGGCTGATAGACAGGCGGTAATCTAAGGCAGGGCTCGACAAACCCCGGGCGCCTGGTCGCATTTGCGCTTAGAATTAGTGTCCTGGCGACTGGGGCAACGCTGCTGGGGTATCCCGTCTCCATTTGGACCCCGAACTCCGCCGCGCAATTGCATCGGGCCGCGCCGGCCAGTAATTGAGGCCGCGGCTTTGCGGCCTTCTAAAATCTTTCGGTAGTCTGGCGCCATCTTGTGGTGTATGTAAAAATTACACCCTATTCCAATAATGCTAATTCCTAATGGAGTGAAGCTCTCCTGCCTGTTTTTCACTGCCCGCCCATTTCCTTCCCAAAGTGAAGAGAAGGAAGTGATTGCGGGCGTCATCTGGCGCCTTTTGCCCAACGGTGAGTGTGGTGGCTGGTAAATGGCTTCTCATTATATTGTATATGTGTGTGTGTGTGTGTATGTGTGTGTGTATGTGTATGTGTATGTGTATGTGTGTATGTGTGTATGTGTGTATGTGTGTATGTGTGTATGTGTGTATGTGTGTATGTGTGTATGTGTGTATATGTGTATATGTGTATATGTGTATATATATGTGTATATATATATATATATATATATATATATATATATATATATATATATATATATATATATATATATATATATAAATTTTTTTTTTTTTTTGTAAAAAGTAAAAAAAAAAATTATTTTAATTAAGGGGAAAAAAAAAGGGGGGGGGGGGGCTGCGGCGCTATCTTCCCCTCACTCGTCTCCATGTCAGGCCAGGGACAGGTCCGGATTGCAGTTACCGACCTGGCTCCTAGATTCCAAGCAAATTTGTCAAGCCCTGATCTAAGGCGTTAAAATTACTGTGGTTATTAATATTTATCACTGCATATGGATATTTAAGAATAAATTGCCTTTTCTTTTAGACTTTACATGTTAACTAAACTTATACACCACCCTTTTTTTTTTTTAGATTGGTCGATTAGAGTTTAGATTAATCAGCCAACTAATCAATTATGAAAATAATCGTTAGTTGCAGCCCTAAGTTAATCTCACTGGGTACCCCCCCCGGGTAATGAAGGTAATGTACCTCCATCTGAAGTCTGCTTTGGCTGTCCTTTTCTAGATGTCTCAGTCCTTGGTGTTCAGAGGGCTGCACATATTTTCCCCATATGTGTGTGCTCCATTGTTGCCATGGGACTTCAGTCTAGTTTTATCAGTTCTTCAAAACCCCCAGTTTTAGGATGTTTTCCTTCCTGTCTTGAAAGGTCACCTTCCTCATGGCTGTTCTGCTCCAAGGCTTTCTAAACTTACTACGTGATCTTGAAAGGAGCTGTTATTTGTGCCCCCCCCCCCCCTGTTTTAGCCAAGAGCCCTATATAGGGGATGGGCTGTTGCTTGATTGATTTTGGCTCCAAGTCTCTCGGACCCATGACCTTAAGGCCCCTTTCACACTACCGATCCGAAAAAGTGTGACGGAGGAAAAAGATATTTTTCCATCCGTCATCGGATCGAGTGACGACGGACACTGCGGTCCGTTGTCACCCGATCTCCCATAGAGGAGAGCGGCGCTGTGACAGGTCCGTCCCTGCGCAGTGTGTGCGGAGACGGGCCCTTCCTCTTCCTGCTCAGCGGAGATCGCTTCGGCGATCCCTGCTGAGCAAGCGGATATCCACGGGGCGGATCAGCACTGATCCGCCCCGTGTGAAAGGACCCTAAAGGAAAAGCATTCTAAATTGTCGATGTTCTTCACACTGCAGGCACTTTATCTGTGTGTGTCGATGCAATCGGGAGACGGAGGAGCTGCCTGAATGCTTCCACCTGACAAGTGAGCCCTGCTTCCTGCCTGCTGCAGGGCTAAATGTAGAGAAAAACCACCTGCCCAGAACTGCATGCCCAGGGTATTAGGGCGATACAAATTGTGTAATAGTGAATGGGCTGACAAAAGCCCAGGTGCCAGTATGCAATTTCTAGTCGCCATGGTGACCTGGGATTTGTTGAGCCCTGCATTAAACAAAGTGTTCTCCTTCCTGTGTACTTCAACGAAAGGAATTTTACGGGTACCTCAAAATTCCTATTTGAAATTACAGTAAAAAAAGTTTAGTGATAGCGTTTACATGAAATGATTGGGAATTGAAAATAATCTATGTAGGCTTGAATAAATTCTAGAGAATGCTACACATAGGTAAGATACAGTATGCGCTTACAGAATGTGGGCACCTGTGAATCTTTGTTTACTGGTGCATGATTCTTGTATTATGTTACTTTGGAGCCTCAAGCAGCAAAGTGGTGATTGCATATACATTACATATACAAACTTTTGTTGGGCTCTGCTTTCACTATCCTCCAAAAAGGGACATTCCACCTTCCTGCTGTCTAATAGGGTGTCTCTGTATTATTTACTGAGGTACCTCACTGGATCGGATGTCTGTGGACATGACAAAACTTTAGGTAAGGCCTGGTTGGACTAGACTCTGAGGATTTGAACACTGCATAGGTGTTCATTTATTACATACCTTAATTTTCCACTCATTGATGTCCTCTTCGAGTCTTTGTGCCTCTAACTGCAACACAGGCAGATCATGGCTAGTGGGAGGAGCTGGAAGGTGATGTACATAACTTCCTGACAGCATCACAGTACCCTGCCTCGGTACTCCTCTCACGAGCCCTTAACCCTAATGTAAGCTTTGGGCTGGCTCCTGGAAGTAGTTATCCACCTATGAAAACACTTTGATAGGTGGATGCATTTGCACACAT
This sequence comes from Lithobates pipiens, assembly GCF_037356315.1. NCBI lineage: Eukaryota > Metazoa > Chordata > Amphibia > Anura > Ranidae > Lithobates > Lithobates pipiens. Next base: position 484,794,717 of record NW_027507903.1, on the reverse strand, counting down.
ACAACCCCACCCCAGGTAGTGCCCATTCATGCTGCTGCACCCCCATGGTTAAAAGAGCTGAAATGCAGTGAATGAAAGGGGCTGGGGAGGAATTTACTAAATTATGCTTAATGTCTTCCAGTCGGGAAATGAGGTGGGTTTTATTAGAGTCGCTGCAGCTTCTAGTGCTCATTGTGAGATTCTTGGTGTGCAGTGAAATCAGAGTAAGTAGTTTTAGTACAGGAGAGAACCCGCCTGTACAGTTATTTAAGACTGATGGAAGGGCTGGAATTCAGCTCTAAGTAATTATTTCAGACTGCGTTACATCGTAATCCTTTTTTTGATGCTGGCATGCTGTTGAAAGCAGTTTCCACATGGAGGAATTTCTACTCTTTGATGGGCTGGTTACTTTGTTTGGGTGGGGGTGTGATTACTCTCTTCAAATCTGGGACAGATTTGTGCTGTATGTAATATAATTGTGTTGGCTCAACATAATCTTCACAAATCACAAACTTACCCTGTGCATGTAAAAAGCATCAAGGAATTATCAGATTATCTTTAGTGAATCTGCTTTTACACTTTTGGCCCCTGCCTTTTTTGTCTTAATGTTCATAAATTCCTCTGCCTTGCTTGAAACACATGAAACGTTAAATAAATAAATTCCTGAGCGGGGTTCTGTGAGGCAATATCCAATTTCTTCCTAAGGGGTGTCAGTCTGGGGCAGCAGGAAGTTTAGAAGGAAGTGGGTGGGTTTCAGCTTGTGCTTTTGTGCATTTGAGGTCTGCTCACTGGGAAGGAATGCTGAGAATTTGGGACAATAAGCTTTCTCATTGTCAGCTCGTCCATCATCTTGTATCCGCGTGCTGAATTGCCAACATGCTCCCTCTGCTGGCATGTCTGGGTAAGTGAAGTTTCTGGAGAGTCAAAGAATACTCAAAGGGCTCATTTACACTTTATTTGGCCTCAACATACATTTAACGGCTAGTTTTACACTTGCTTCAAAACAAGGCTTTGGACAGGCTTTGTTATAGCCCTCTGTACGCTGTCGCTAAATAAAATGGTTATCTTACTGTTTATACCTGCTTTTGCTTTGCCTCAAAAATTATGCCCCATGTAGCCTTAAGCCTCATACACACAGTTCAGTTGCAAGGCGAGTGTCTGATAGACTGTTGTCCTAAATTCTTACCATTTAGTATGCTCCTTTAGACCAGGGATATGCAATTAGCGGACCTCCAGCTGTTGCAGAACTACAAGTCCCATGAGGCATAGCAAGACTCCGACAGGCAAAAGCATGGCACCCAGAGGCAGAGGCATGATGGGACTTGTAGTTTTGCAACAGCTGGAGGTCCGCTAATTGCATATCCCTGCTTTAGACAATTGTTTTCCAATTTTTCCACCAGCAAATGTTGGCTGACAGGCTAGTAAATTGTTGGCGGACAACGGCTCCACGCCTGATTTTTGTATGGTCAGTCTCAACTTTGTCACACAACAGTTGAAAGTACAAACATGCATGCTCAGAATCCATGCTGGCCAAACACAAAATTAAGGGGCCCAAAGGGTGGCGCTCAAGAGCTGAAATTCATCATAGTACATGTTGAACGACAATTTGCATACCGTTCCTATGCAAGACCAGATCCTTGCAAACGCCATTTTGACAAAAATCAGATGCTCGGTTGGCCAACAATCGATCCGTGTGTACGAGGCTTTAGTGGTGCTTCAAAGCCTCCATAGAAGTCTATGGCAAAGCTCTCTTAAAGCCCCTACAAAGGTTCCACCTAAGATCCCCCTCGAAGCTCCACCGAAGCTCCAAGCAAAAGCAAGGCATAAACAGGACTGTAAACTAACCATTTTATTTAGTGACCAGTGCTTTGACTGGCGTTGAGAGCTTTAACAAAGCATGTCCAAAGCCATGTTTTGAAGCAAGTGTAAACTAGCTCGAAGACTCAATTTCCCAAGATGTGCAACATGGTAATTTCACTATTGGAAACCAGACAATGTGGCCATCTGCTTAGTACTTGTGTTCAAATTGAATATCTAGCTGATGGGTGACAACAAATCCCTGTCCTACGTAGAATACGCTCAATTTACAAAGCTTTAGGGTACACGCACTAGGAGGTTTTCAGGTGTAAATGGTCCTCTAGCTTAAAATTCCTGAAACGTCTCGGTTCTGGAAATATGTCATACGAACTAGCACAGGTAGACTGCGTCGTAAAAGACCAATGACCTTTTTACATGAGTACTTTCGCATACAATTATTCACTTGCATGGCTGCTGCACACGCCATCTGCAGTGCGGAAGATGTTGGAAATTGTATGCTAAAGTACATTTGCTGCTGCACACACGCATGTATAAGTGGAACTACGGCCAAAATGAAATATGATGCAGCCTGTCCATAGCATTTTGGCAGAACTTAGCCACCGATTTTAACGGTTTCATAAAGTGGTTGTATACCCTTTTTTTTTTCTTTTTTTTTTTTTTTTTTTTTACCTACAGGTAAGCCTATAAGGCCTACCTGTAGGTAAAATGAATATCTCCTAAACCTGCATTTTAAAGATCGCTGCGCAAATGCAGTGTGACATTAAATATTGCAATGATCTCATTTTATTCTCTAGAGTCTTTCTAGCAAAAAATACAGATTTTACCTCTTAAGCATCAACTGGCAAAAAATGGTTTAGTCTCTAAGTGGTTAAACTGACCTCATTTTACAGATGAAGGTTCATTCCTTTGACCTAAAAACTGTGCCCCCCACCCCAAAGTACCTTGTCCCCATGTTAAGGACAAGGGCCTTTTCCCGACAACCCTGGTTGTTGAGGTCTGTGGGTGGGGTCTTATCCCCCAGATGCTGGCCCCCCCCCACACTGTGGATGAGTATGGGGTACATTGTACCCCTACCCATTCACCAAAAAGAAATTGTCAACAATAAAACGTAGTACACAGGTTTTTAAAATAATTTATTAAGACGGCTCTGGAGTCTCTTCCAATTTTCTACTCCCCTCTCTGGCTCTTCTGCCTCCTCCGCTGATGTCTTCTGCCTCTGCCAGTTCTTCTTTCCTCTCCGGGTCTTCTCCACTCATGTCTTCTAGCACTCTCCGGTTCTTCTCCTTCTTTCTTCTGCCTCTGCCAGGTCTTGTTCGCTGTTGCCTCGCTCTTTTGCTGGGTCTTTTCCGCTGTCTTCTCCCTCTGTTCTTCCGGTGTTGACTTGACGCTCTCACCTGCTTTAATGCTGGGTGCGTGGTGTGCCACTACTTATATTGGCATGGGGCGGGGTCACCGGATGTCTTCACCCAGAAGTCATACCCCTTATGATGTCTCCGCACTATTGTGCCCGGGGCGGTGAGGCCATAAGAGTTGGGGCCTCTGGGTGATGTTACCCGGTGACCCCACCCCATGCCAATATAAGTAGTGGCACACCGCGCATTAGAGCAGGTGAGAGTGACAACAGGGGGAGAAGACAGCAGAGAAGACCCTGCACAAGGGCGAGACGATGGCGAAGGCAGAAGAACTAGAGAGAAGAAATCGGAAGAGATGCAGGAACTGTCTTGATAAAAACCTGTGTACTTCTTTTTTTTTTTTTTTTTTTGACACTTTTTTTCTTAGGTGAGTGGGTACATTGAGATTGGGGGGGTCCCCTTGTTAAAAGGGGCTTCCAGATTCCGATAAGCCCCCACCCCCGCAGATCCCGAAAACCAACGACCAGGGTTGTTGGGAAGAGGCCCTTGATGTCAGCAACATGGGGGCAAGGTGTGCAGGGCCCCCCTCCCCCAAAGCACCCCCACCCCTATGTTGAGGGCATGCGATGGCCTTGTACGGTTGGGGGGGTGCTCTCTCGTCCACCCCCTTTCCTCACCTGCCGGGCTGTGTGCTCCCCCGTAAAATCCATACCCAAGGGCCTGGTATGCTCTTGGAGGTAAAAAAAAAAAAAAAAAAAGCATTTCAACGTGGAGCTCCTCTTTAAGATCATAAGAGCACAAGTTGCATGCCAAAGTCGGATCAATTAAGACTGCGATCTGACTTTGATCAGACTTGTTATAGTAGGATCAACGTCAGACCAAAGTAGTGCAGGGAGCATTTTCAAAGTTGGACCAGTTAAGACCGCTCTCATAAGGAAACATTGATTTATACGTGAGCTCCCAATGTCGGAGCGTTTGTCGTAAAAAGTGTGAACACGGCCTGAAGCGGTAGTGGTCACAATTTATCTGACAGCCTTGCCTCTGAAGCCAACAAATTGCATTAAATGTGATTTCTTGGTAGGCGTCCCAGTGACTTCACCCAATTGTCTCATTGTCTGATGTCTGCATGCCAGCTGATGCCATGTGTGAGCAGCACCCACTTGTAATATTTGTTATACACTTATGTTCTCTTAATCCTCCCAAAATAGCTCAAAGTTTAAAATAAAACCGAACTCTGTCACCAGTTCTATTTTTTTTTTTTTTTTCTGCTCATTGTATTTCAAAGGATATCTGTTACAAGAGCAGGTGAAAATGGCAAGTAGGCCACCTTTTAGTTGCCATTCAAGCCCTGTGGCCTTCAAGTTGGCTCCATGTCTGTGCTTAATAATGCACTTTGCATTAAAGTAGTTGTAAAAAAAAAAAGCAATTGTTACCTTATAGCAGATTAAACAGCACGGTGCTTGTGCTGTCTAATCTGCCCCTCTAAACTGTAAAAAAACTGGCTGATCCTGACAGTTCTGGTGTCCCCCTCTGTGTTCTGACCACAGTAATCATGTTGTGAGCCGTCTCAGCCAAACCATAATGCACGATGTAAGTGTTGAAAACTAAACCTGTAAATACCCTTTTTTTTTCATATCTCTTTAGGCTGGTCAAGTGACTCTCCTCCCACATCTACAGGCTACAGTGGGAGGGGCTGAACCCCCCCCCCCCCCCCCCAAATCGCTGCTGAGACAAGGAGAACCCAGAACTGTTTGTGTAAACAGTTTCTGGTTCTCTGAGGGGAGAAGTGACACATTGTTCATACAGAGTATGAACAGTAATCTGTTATCTTCCCTGCACAGTCCCCACCCACCTTCAGTTGGAACACAAACTAGGGCAGACTTAACCCCTTCACTGCCCCCTAGTGTTAACCCCTTCCCTGCCAGTGACGTTTTTACAGTAATCAATGCATTTTTAATCCCACTGATCGCCAATGGTCCCAAAAATGTGTCAAAATTGTCTGTGTCTGCCATAATGTTGCAGTCCCGATAAAAATCACATAACGCCGCCATTACTAGCAAAAAAATAATAAAAATGCTATAAATATATCCCTTATTTTATAGACACTCTAACTTTTGCGCAAACCAATCAATATACGCGTATTGCAATTTTTTTTTATATACAAAAAATATGTATAAAAATACATGTCGGCCAAAACTGAGGAAAACTATTGTGTTTTTTTAATATATATTTTTGGGGATATTTATTATCGCAAAAAGTAAAATGCGTAGTTTCAAAATCGTCGCTCATTTTTGGTTTCTAGCATAAAAAATAAACACCGCAGAGGTGATGAAATACCATCAAAATAAAGTTCTATTTGTGGGAAAGAAAGGATGTCAATTTTGTTTGGGCGCAACGTCGCACGGCCATGCAATTGTTAGTTAAATGGACGCAGTGCCGAATCGCAAAAAGTGCTCTGGTCAGGAAGGGGGTAGAATCTTCAGGGGCTTTTTATTTTTCACTTGTAGTTTTCAAAATTTGTAAAATATCCCCTAAACCATATATTTTCTGAAAGCGAATGACCAGTAGATTAAAAAACAGATTTCTAAGGTCCTATAATACTTGCCCTTACAGTATTCAGAAATTGTGAAAGACCCGACTCCCCCCCAACCATATATTTTCTGAAAGTATAGGACTAATAGCATAAAAAGGTGCTACTGGTTTTTTAGGCAGCACAATATTTGCGCAAATGTTTATCAAAACAATATTTTCACTAAAAATCATCATAGTGCACATAAACACAACATACCTTAAAAAAATTCCTGCTAAATTGCTACTAGAGTATCATCCACATGTGGCAATACTAAACTGTACGCCGATGGAGGGCCATGTTTACCCACATCGGGATACACAGGTGTTCCGTGCATCCCCGTACAGGCAGTCCTATTTATGTCAACTGGGATGCAATGGCTGCACAGGCATAGCTGCTGTTCCCAATTTGACGTGTGGATGTATGACTCCGAACGCAGACAGTGTGAGCTCAGGGACATGCATGCAGACCTACATGGATGTAAAATTGGGAGCATCGGCTCTGTTCATGCAATTGCTGCATCTCAAATTATATCAATTGGTCTGCAGGAGGTGGTGTAATAAGTGCTGGGGGGGGGGGGGGTGAAGGGGTGCAGTTTTAGGTGAAATTTAGTGTGGGAGGTGGAGAGGCATGGGAGTGGAGTTAGGGGGGGTCATATTTAGATTAATAACTGATCAGCTGGAGGTCATTCGCTGATCGGAGTTATAGAATTGTTCAGAGTCTGCTGAACAATTGTGCTATAAATGTATGGTCATTGAAGTGAACCTAAGCTTAAAGAGAAGAGGGGGAAATAAGGTCTGTGCACCGCACGGACTTGGCCACATGCAGGCACTTCTGTGGGTCCATGTGGCATACGGACCTGGCAGTGAAGGGGTTTCAGTATTTTTCTGAGTTTTATCTATTTAAAGGAGAAGTTCATTTTTGGGAACAGATTACATGCTCCACCTGTTTTTAGGGTGGAATATGTAACCTGTTCCTGCTCCTCCAGGGGCTCCCCGATCCCGTTCCCTGGGACAGCGGGCTGGCAATCTTAACCCCGCACCCACTGTCACTATTTGAGGAGTGCTCTGTCACATAGCCATGTCATTCGTTCTCAGAATCCTATGAATGAACAACTACTACCGAAAGCCTTTGCTGCTGATGCCTTGTACTCAATAAACTACCTGTGCGCTGTTGAACTCTCTAGCTAGTTTTTTTTTTTTTGGTCATTATGTAACTGCCTGTCAGAACGAGCAGACAGCTTACACTGACAGTTCACAGGAGCCCTGCATTGCACTCGTCATCTCCTGAGCGCTGGTGCAATGCTTTTCAGGCTCCTACAAAAAAAATTGGAACTACATGTTGTTTTAGCAGAACAAAAAATGTGCTTTTGTTTTTGATGAGGTTAACTTCTCAGGCAAAGACCTACAGAAAAATATCGGTTTGCCAGAATTGCCCCTTGTCACCCCTTAGTCCTTTTGTAAAAACACTCCACTTTTTGTGCACTGAGTGTTCTCAGCCCTGCCCAGTTTTCCTGAACTACTCCATCACCCCCACTTTCAGATTTCTACAACATAAAGGATAATCATTCTATATTGAAAGAGAAGGATTGGGAGGACTAATTACTCTTAATTTTTGCACTTAGCAGCTACTGTGTTTAATTAACCCTTTCAGGAGGTCGGCCTTTTGTTATTGCTAACTTTTACAAAGTAGTATGTACAGTTAGGTAAAGCTGAAAGAACATTGGAGTTTGAAGATGACTCCACCCCCCCCCCCCCATCCCATACTTTAGTTTTGCTATATGTATTTGTTTTTACCTTTTAGGTACCTGAAGAGGTTCAAAGTGATGAAACTGAAAGTTCTTCGTAGCTGGTGTCGTCAGATTCTAAAAGGACTTCAATTCCTTCATACTCGAACCCCTCCCATCATCCACCGAGACCTAAAGTGTGACAATATCTTCATTACTGGCCCCACAGGGTCTGTGAAGATTGGAGACCTGGGCCTGGCCACGCTGAAGAGGGCATCATTTGCCAAGAGTGTCATAGGTAGGTCTGTGTAAACCCTTTACTGCGTTTTTTTTTTTTTATTATTATTTTTTTTTTTTTCTGTCTTCCATTTACTTCTGCCATGAGCAGCCTTGCCAGTTTTCTTGTAACCACCAAATAGGTTTACCAGTCAGAAACTGATGGTGTTAATGTTCTGCTCTACTTAATTTTCATATTTACATTGTCTGCTTTGTTTTGTGGAAGGCAGGGCTGGTAATAACCCCTTTCAGCTTCAAGTCACAGTGGGAATTGAGCCAGTTTTCGGTAACGTTTATCTAAAACCCGCTCAGAATCTTGCCTAGTTTTAAAGCGAGTTGCTTCTACGGAAACACATGAACAGCAGGGGGTGCCAGGAGATCCACATGTCTTGTGTAGTGTCTGGACTAAACACAATCTACACATGATGACTTTTATTAAAAAACAAAACTAAAAAAGGAAGCCTTTCGAAACTAACACAGATTCCCACAGATGTTCTGGGCTTAAAGCGGATTTACTTGGTTCAGTCTTCAGTTTAATAAATGAGGTGATCTAAAACATGATCTACTTTTGTTAGAATGTATACCGCACCGGTTCTTACCGCAGTTGTCCTCCGTGTAGGTTGCGTTTATTGCTTGAAAGCTGATCGTCATTTTTAGAGCAGCTGCTAACTTTCTTTTCCAGGTAGTCTGAAAACCATGCTTTCAAATGTTTTCCCCCTAAAGCTCTTAGAAAAGCCCCCTTCAATCTATAAGACCTAGAAAGCAGCAGCACCCTTGGTTCATCATCCTGACTACTTCTCTGTATTTCTGAGTGTTTTTCTGCCTGTAGGCCATGGCTCACCATGTTGGCTGCAGTAGGCCATTAGTGTGTACTGCAGTTCACACCGTAAGTATGTGAAGAGAAGGTATCTGGTGAGTGGGCTTTTGCAGAAAACCATTTGAATTTCCATGAATTGTGCTAACTGGACTCGTGGCAGTTTTCCATTGCAAGGTTTCAACCTGTTCCTTCAGCCCATCCAGGTGAATGGAAAGTTTGTGCATCAAGCTAGTCTGACTAACTAGTTCTTAATCCCAACAGCAGGTGGCAGCATCTTCCAGGTATGTGCAGTTATAGAATGAGCCTTTTTATTTATTTATTTTTTTCCTTTCTTGTATTGCTGTTTTATAGATGCGGTAGCAGGTAACGGGCAGGACAGCTCTTTGCATCTATCCATTTACTTGGCAATGGAAGAAAATGATAAATTCAGCTTTTTCCAAGAGGGACATAACTGGTTTCGGTATCTTTAACTTAGCCTTAGTATATTCTACAGCCAATTTACTCCAACCTCCCCCAAATCCGAGGCCTTGCAATGGAAGACTTTTTAATCACGTTTTCTTTACAGTCTGACTAAGAAGCTTTCCTCCTTTTTTTTTCTTTGCCCCCGCTTTCTGTCTCACAGGTCACTCGCCCCCGAACTCTGTCGCGGTGAGTAGCGCCTCCAGCATCCTGCTCGATATCAGCAAATTTAGAGTCTCTGAACCGTTCTTTTAATTTAAGGTACCCCTGAGTTCATGGCGCCTGAGATGTATGAGGAGAAATACGATGAATCGGTAGACGTGTATGCTTTTGGGATGTGCATGCTTGAGATGGCCACTTCTGAATACCCTTACTCCGAGTGCCAAAATGCTGCGCAGATCTACCGCCGTGTCACAAGTGTAAGTGTCCTCTCGCTGCCTCTACCACATCGACACAGATGGTTTCACTGAGTGGTTTGTAAGACACAAATTGAAGAAATAAAAAAAAATGCTTTATATATCTCCTTAGGCCACTTTCACACTGAAGCAGTGGGCCAGTTAGTGGCAGCGGCGCTTTACCGCTGTAATAGCAGTGCTTTGGCACTGCTATTAGGGTGCTTTTAACCCTCCAGAAGGGGTTAAATTCGCTTGCTTAGCACTGCTTTCATAACTCCTTTAAGGCACTTTGAAAGCGGTGCTCATTCATTTCAATGGGCAGCGCACTGCCCCAAAGAGGCTTCATGCAGGACTTCAAACCCCCCCCCCCCGTAAGAGCACCACCCCAGTGTGAAAGCACTCGGGCTTTCACACTGGGGCTACAGAAGAGAGGCACTTTACAGGAACTATTTTTAGCGCAAAAACACCTGTAAAGCGCTTTAGTGTGAAAGTGGCCTTACTGTTCATTTGTACGCTTATTCTCAAACTAAATATGTTGCGCTATATATATATATATATATATATATATATATATATATATATATATATATATTCAATTTTTTTTATTTTTTCACTTTGAATCAACCTAGTACAGGTAATAAGACATGTCCTATTTTTGTTTTCTTTACCCTTTTATTTTCATGAGTGTTATTTTTGAGTTCTAACACTGATATATGTAGAGTCTAAACTATTGATCTGTATCAGAGGTATTGGCAGACAGGCAACTAGCCCTCTTACAACAAGTCCTAATTTGCAGCCTCTATAACAGAATGTTTGTAAGGCTTTCACTGCAGTTGTTCAGCAATATTGCTTACTACGCTGACTGACACACCAGTCAGAATACCCTCTATTTGTGCTGTTGTCTGAAGGAAAAAAACACTGTAAATTGAATATTATGACATTAGCACTAGCATTCCAAATATCAAACGTTAGTTCCAGTTGTTTGACACACATTTTACTTTTCAGTTATTCTTTCAGTTCGATTATGGTATGATAGTAGCTGACAACAGATTTATATCCGTGCTATGTAGCCTGCTTACTCAATGGCTTTACAGGCTATAAAGGGCCTTGCCCCTCCTGCAGGATGTGTGCCTATTTGTGTTGGCTGTTTAGTTTGACTTGCACACCTATCTTATGAATTCAATAATTCTCCAGTAGGTGGCTACAGTTTCCTTAATGCTTTCTTTGTCTATTTATAGGCTGTTTTCTTCCTTAAGAGGAAGTAGTAGCATTGCCAGTTAGCAGAGAAATATGATCACACACCGCTGCTGTTTCTAGGCGCTCACATACAATGTTGCCCGTATAGTTCCAAGACTGCCCATATACATAAGATTGCTGTTTGAAGAACCTGCAAGCCCACAAAGTCGTTTTGTGGTGCTCTTGGTGAGACTGGCCTGGAAATCCTCTCCAGATTGTTTCCCCAGATTTTCCCCCAGAAATGTGCTGACCTGAGCATGTCTGCATAGATATAAAATACCTTCTGTGGGGTAGTGATAATGCTTCTAAACCCCCCCCCCCCCCCCCAAAAAAAAATCAAAAAATACAGGTGCAGTCTGTGTAATAACACATTTCCACTATTTGCAAAGACAGATGAGACATTAGTGAATTTGTATACTGTGGAAGCATTAAGGATATGCTGGAAACAGTGGATGTAAATCTGAATTGATTGCTACTTTAAAAGCACAAATTAAAGCCATACTCCACAAAAAAACAGGTGTAAAAGCAACCACGGCCGTCTTTACATTCCCATGCTTCATTCTGCGTCATTCTTTGGGCTGTTTCCTTCAACCAGTGGGTTTAATTAATAAAGCTGACCCACATCCACACATTTGAGATGGATGGGGGGAATCTTCCTTGCCGTCTAGACACACAGATCAGTGCTGCAGTCTTTTGCCTGCAGTGCCGATCGAGCAGATTTTTTCCATCAGGGCCGAGGTACAGTAGTCGGTCACTAGATCGTCTTCTGTTCAACCACAGTGGCCATAAATGGATCAATATTTGTCTGGTCCTTGCTAAACTGGCTGCCTTTCAATCCAAGTGTGGTCAGCTCAAGTTACAGCTGCCACCCCTCTTCTAAGATGAGGCTTGCCAACAGTGACCTCCAATAGGTTTCCTGAGAGGAAGTTAGCTGGGTGCAAAACAATAAAAAAAACAACCTCCTGCAAGTCTGCAGGGTATCATCTCACTTGCATTCATAGACAACTAGAGAACAAAATCAGAACTTTTTTTTTCTTCTGCACCTATCTGACTAAAAAAAGCCTGTTGGAGGTCACTGTGGGCATCCTAAAACAGAAGTATAGCATGAATTTAGATGCCCAGAAAGTGTAATCACACATCTCCCATTCTCTATATAAATATCAGGACACAATCCTGTTCACTCATTTTAACTTGAATCTTCTGTATAAAGTGTCATGAAGCAACGGGCAGAAGTGTAACTAGCTGTTTGCTGGCCCGTCACATTGCAGTCAGCATTAGGTTCACACGTGACCCATATTCATTCATGAGTGGAAAAGAGATTTCACCAGTATCCCTCAGGCTGCCATAAAATCAGTGTTAGTTAAACAGTTACACAAATTCTTTGTACAGACCAGGAATAGAACCCTCAGTACCCAGAGCGTGTTGTTCACCTGCCTTCATCAACCCACAGTTCAAGTTCTCATCTGCAAAGAAAAGGAAAAAAACAAACTCACAAAATGTACTGTGAAGTTGAAGGAAAATGGTAGGGTAAAAGCGAAGTTCACTTTCTGCAGCACATTTCACCCATATATAGGGTGTAACCTGTAACATGCCTCTCTAGAAAGGGAATTCTTGAGGTCCATGGAAGAGATTTGACTTCTGTATTTTCATCTCACAGTGGTTGTTAACCCCTACAGACCACTTTTTACTGCAGGTAAACCTATGATGAGGCTTACCTGTAGCCACCCAGGATATCTCTTAAACCTGCATGGTTTAGAAGCTATCCCCTGTATTTGCATGTGCCGACATCATAGGCACATGCGCACTGGAGCAAACTGAAGCAATGGTATGTATGTGCCGGCTGCATGCGCAGGAGAGATGGCATTTCGGCTCCAGCCAATCACAGCGCCAGAACCGCGATACCCGGAAGTAACCCCCGGGAGTGATATTGCCGGCTGGTGTTGTGTACGGGCACTGCAGCGAGGACTTTGATCTCAGGTGAATTTTACATAATGAGCTAGTATGCTATGCAAATATTTATATAGCTCATTATGTCGTTGTCTTGCAGGTGTTAGTTTTTTTTTTTTTTTTTTTCCTCCAAAGTGGGGAGAATGAAGAAAAATAAAAGGATGTAATTGCATAAGTGATAAGTGTGCACACCCTCTTATAACTGGGGAATGTAGCTGTGTTTATAATAAAGGAATCATATTCAAACGTATGTTAAATAGGAGTCAGTACACACCTGCCATTTAATGTGCCTCTGATTAACCCCAAAGTTCAGCTGTTCTAGTAGCTCTTTCCTGACATTTTCTTAGTCACATCCTACAGCAAAAGCCATGGTCCACAGAGAGCTTCCAAAGCTCTCAATGTTAAGTCATCAGTCAGGAGAAGGGTAAAGAATTTCCAAGGCATTAGATATACCATTGAACACAGTGAAAACGCTCATGATCAAGTGGAGAAAATATGGCACAACAGTGACATTACCAAGAACTGGACGTCCCTCCAAATTTGATGAGATGAAAACTGGTCAGGGAGGCTGCCAAGAGGCCTACAGCAACATTAAAGGAGCTTCAGGAATATCTGGCAAGTACTGGCTGTGTGGTAAATGTGACAACAATCTCCTGTATACTTCATATGTCTGGACTATGGGGTAGAGTGCCAAGGGCAGGGCCTGAATCAAGAAAAATCACACCTGAAGTCTCTCAAAATCATGTGGGAAAATGTGTTCTGGTGTGATGAAACCAAGGTTGAACTTTTTGGCCATAAATCCAAAAAGAGGTTTGGCGCAAAAACACTGCACATCCCCCAACGAACACCATACCCACCGTGAAGCATGGTAGTGGCAGCATCATGCTTTGGGGCTGTTTTTCTTCAGCTAAAACAGTGGCCTCAGTCAAGGTAGAGGGAATTATGAACAGTTCCAAATACCAGTAAATATTGGCACAAAACCTTCAGGCTTCTTCTAGAAAGCTGAACGTGAAGAGGAACTTTATCTTTCAGCATGACAACGACCCAAAAGCATACATCCAAATCAACAAAGGAATGGCTTTATCAGAAGATTAAAGTTTTGGAATGGCCCAGCTAGAGCCCAGACCTGAATCCCATTGAAAATCTGTGGGGTGATCTGAAGAGGGCTGTGCACAGGAGATGCCCTCCCAAGCTGACAGATTTGGAGTGTTTTTTTTTTTTTTTTTTTTTTTTTTGCAAAGAAGGGGCAAATATTGCCAAGTCAAGATGTGCCATACTGATAGACTCATACCCAAAAAGACTGAGTGCTGTAATGAAATCAACAGGTATTTCAACATACTATTAGTTTAAGGCCCCTTTCACATGAACGATCCGTTCAGGCCCTCCTGTCAGTTTTTCAGGCGGACCTGAACGGATGCTCCATAGGGGTCTATGGAGCGTTGGATGTCAGCGTTGACATGTCCGCTGACATCCGACCCGCTCCGATCCGAAAAAGTGTGACGGAGGAAAAGGCTATTTTTCCATCCGTCATCAGATCCAGTGACGACTGACACTGCGGTCCGTCGTCATCCGATCTCCCATAGGGGAGAGCGGCGCTGTGACAGGTCTGTCCCTGTGCAGTGTGCAGAGACGGACCCGTCATCTTCTGCTCAGAGGAGATAACTCCGGCGATCCCTGCTGAGCAAGTGGACATCCACGGGGCGGATCAGCACTGATCCGCCCTGTGTGAAAGGGGCCTAAGGGTGTGCACACTTATGCAAACATATTTTCGTTTTTTATTTTTACTTCCCTCCACCTAAAAGATTTTTTTTTATTTATTTATTTTTTTTTAAATGCCCATCAATGCAGCCTTATCAGTGTCTATCTGCAGCCTTGCCCAATGCCTTTGCAGCATTGCCAGTCTCTTTGCAGCTTTGCCCTGATTTCAATTTGGCGCTGATCTCTGCTGACACTGAACGGAGAGGAGAGAGCGGAGCCGAGATACACAAAGCCGAGTACTTTGGCTAGACTCGGCTCTGCTCACAGTCCCGCCCATCTCCACTGATTGTGAGAGAAGAGGAACGAGCACCACTGACATACAGAAAGCGTAGTGTATTTCAGCTAGACTCAGCTCTGCTCACAGTCAGGGGCGGCACTGCGAGAGGAGCTGAGTCCAGCCTAAGTACACATGGCTTTCTGTATGTCAGCGGCGCTCGCTCCTCCCGCAATCAGTGGAGGTGGCCGTGACTGCGAGAGGAGCCGGGTAAAGCCTTCGGCTTTTTGTATCTTGGCTCCACTCGCTCCTTTCCTCAAGTCAGCGGGGGATCGGCCTATAACACGCGCCCATGATTTTCCCCTGATTTTAAGGGGGAAAAAGTGTGTTATATGCTGATAAATACAGTATTTGATCCCCTGCAGATTTTGTAAGTTTGCCCACTTACGAAGAACTGAAGGGTCTAATTTTTATCATAAGTGTACTTTAAATGATAGAGACAGAATATCAACCAACAATCCAAAAAAGAAACACAAATTCTATAAATTTAAGTTCAGTGAGTAAAATAAGTATTTGATCCCAGAGCAAAGCATGATTTGGTGGAGAAGCCCTTGTTGGCAAGCAGAGATGAGGAGTTTCTATATACATTTTCTATAGGGTTAAGGTCTGGAGACTAGCTAAGCAACTGCATGACCTTAATGCACTTCTTCTTGAGCCACTGCTTTGTTGCCTTGGCGGTATGTGTTGGGTCATGGTCATGCTGCAAGACCCATCCACAACCCGTCTTGTGTTCTGGTTGAGGGAAGAATGTTCATATCCAAGATTTTCTCAATGCGGCAAAGTCGGCCTGTACCTTTTTAGCAGAAAAATCCCCAAAGCATAATGTTTCCACCTCTGTGTTTGACTGTAGGGATGGTATTCTCAGGGTCATAGCATTTTTCTTCATCTAAACACAGCGAGTCGAGTTAATGCCAAAGAGCTCCATTTTGGTCACACCGAACCACAGCACTTTCTCCCAATCCTCTGAATCATTTAGATGTTCATTGGCATTGTACATGTGCCTCCTTGAGGAGGGGGGCTCGCCGTGTTTTAGAGAAGATATGTAAAGAAAATGGGCCAAAATCTCTCCTGAGATGTGTGCAAACCTAGTCACTGACTACAAGAAACTCCTTACCTCTGTGCTGGCTATCAAGGGTCTCTCCACAAAGTACCAAGTCCTGATAAAAATTATAGACCCTTAATTTCTTTACAAGTGGGCAAACTTACAAAATCTGTAGGGGAACAAATCATTTTCCCCACTGTATATACTGTAAGGGTTTACAACCAGGCATATACGAGCGGTCTTTAAAAAGTGTGTGTGTTAAAAACAAGAACCCTCATATGTTCTTTCTTGATTAGGGGTTTTTTGTGTGGGTATTTTGTAGGCAGTCTGTAGAGGGTGGGGCTTGATGGATATCGCTCCCAGCTCTGTTCACTGCAACTTTTGCAATGTAATAATTCGGTTTGCAAAGGCATTTGGTGCACACAAAGTGAATTTATACCCTTTGTGGTTATTTAACAATATATTTAAATTATTTTTTTTGTTTTGTGCCTGGATTTCATCTTTATTAAGCTTTGAATGCCTAAGCAATCCATGTCCCGTGCCATCATCTTGTACCACAATTTCAGTCTATTAATACTGTGGTACTGGCCGAGTATGATCTGGCCAAGTAGGTCTGAATTTTTGCTTGTGTGCAAATTTCACACTCGTCTGAATATAGCAAACATTAGGTAATATTACTGGACTTATTTGATGCCGCATAGGTACATGGTAAAAAGTATCTTGGATCTGACTTAAAGGGACATCTGGATGCTAAAGCATGGTTTCACATACAACCTCCCCAGTGTTTTGCTAGCCAGTAAAAGGGATCAAATTTGTATCAATTTCTAGCATTTCAATAAAAATAAAATCTCCATTGCATAGTCTGAGAACCACACCTCGCTCAGTAAAAGCCATTCCCACATCAAGCCACATTCCTTATATAAGTTGGGCCTCCCCTGTATCAGTAGCGCGACTATCAGTTGTCTGCAAATATTTTATTGAGCTGAAACAATAGGGTCCTTTCACATGGGTGGTCCACCCTGCTCAACAGGGGATCAATCTGCTGAGTGGGCAGATGACCAGTCCGTCTCCACTTACTGTGCAGAGACGGACCTGTCAGAGCCCCGTTCTCCTCTATGGGAGATTGGATGAAAACGGACCGCCTGTCTGTTTTCATCCTATCGATCGGATAGAAAAGGGGATCATTATCCGTCTGGATTTCACGTATCAGATAGCAGCAGGTATCAGTGGACATGTCACTGCTGACATCCACCTCTCCGTAGGAGTAAATTTAGTGCCCGATCAGGTCCGCCTGAAAAACTGACAGGCGAACCTGATCGGAAAGCCCATGTGAGGGGCCTATTGTATTTGGTATTGGGTCCTTTAGTGAATTGCCTTTCCTATATATCCCTCCCCTAATTAGTTGTGGCTGAGCAGCTGTAATTTTCTCTAGTATAGTTGGCTTTTATTTTAAAATATATTTTTAATGACTATATTGATTTCATTATGTACCTTGTACCTGAAGTGACTTGGTTATTGAGTACAGTAAGGCCTTGTTCACTCTTGCTCAAAATACTGCCACCTAAATGCAGTGTGTGTATATGTACGTACCATGTATAAAGAAAAATCCCCAGGATTTCTGCACATAAAATGTTGTTGTACCGATTGTTCAAGCATATACAGAGCATTCTATGATTTCTATTTCGGGCTCACAAGCTTATGCCCTTCATCAGATCAGAATACATCTAAAGCAGGGATATGCAATTAGCGGACCTCCAGCTGTTGCAGAACTACAATTCCCATGAGGCATAGCAAGACTCTTAGAGCCACAAGCATGACAGGCAGAGGCATGATGGGACTTGTAGTTTAGCAACAGCTGGAGGTCTGCTAATTGCATATCCCTGATCTAAAGCTTGAAGTATACCTATGACAACTTAAACATTTTCAAACACATTTGGAATCAATTATGTGATCAATCATTAGTATAATTCAATTCCTTCACTTGTTTTTTTTTCACTGGTACAAAAATGGTTAACAGAACAGATGGCCCAATTATTTCATCAGATGCTTCCAAAAGGTAGCCTAATGCTGGACATATGAAAAAATTGTTTGAAACTCGGTCATTTAGACAGTTGGTTCTTTTTTCGGCCAGTTAATAGACACAAATCGGTTGGGACGTTTTTGAGCCAAAAAACAAAGGACAAGTTTGAAAATGTTCCCCTGAAAGATAAATTGAAAGGTTAATGTGTTTCTCGTCCAAACTGTTTGCACAAGGTAAATGTGAAAAAAAAGAACAAAAAATGTATTAATGTCCATTGAACGATTTATCGGTCAATACATGACACTATCGTTTGCTCTTATGGTTGAATGTTTGTTTCTAGAAAAAGGACTTTGAATATATGAAAAATCAGTGTATGGCCAGCATTAGAGAAATATATACACAATATATAACAACCTCTTGGTCATATAGAATTACACCTAGGCAATTAACCAATAACCTTATGTGTCTTATCAAAGTATCACACATTAATATATTAATACATTTTATGTGCAGCAATCCTGTGTTTTTTTTGTTTATGTATATGTGTGTAATAAATATATATATATATATATATATATATATATATATATATATATATATATATTATAATTTTATATTTGTGTGTGTGTCTCAGACGGCTGAGACACTTGTGGACAGAGGGACCTCAGGTAAGTGTGGGGGGGGGGGGGGGGCAGATGCACACAAGGTTTTTTATCTTCATGCATAAAGATGAAAAAATTCTGCCTTTACAACTTAAATTCAGAGGCATTGGATTGTTGTACTTTTATTTTTCTCCCTGTTATGATGTTATGGAACGATTAACATTGAAGTTGCATGACTGTTGCTGGTTTCTGTCAGTAGCTGTACAAATTTCCTTCTGAGAACATAGTTGAGTGCTCAGTGTTTCTACAGATGGAAGTCAATTTGTCATAGTGCTTTTGCTAAACTCTCTCTTATCCCAGATTAGAGACTTGTTAAAATGTTTTCCTTGAGCCGCTGTGCCGGATTTGATTTGAACTGTCAGCCTTTTAGGTACTTTTCCCGTGGGAGAGATTGGAGTCATGTGATCCAATTTAATGGCATATGCTGCAATCCCTTGTTTGAAGCATAAAATGTTGAAGTTCAAGCTTTTTTTTTTTTTTTTTTTAAAGGGTTCATTTTCAGAAAAAAAATAAAAGTTAAACGAACTGCCATACACCCTTCCCACCCTCGATCCCAGGTGTACATACCTCCATGGTTGATGAGCTGTCAGTACCCACACAGCTAGTGAAGTCTGGAGATTTGAAGTCTCATCCCTCTTTCTTCAGCACTTCCAGAGTGGATCAAGGCAATGCTCTGTCCCAGCCCTGACCAATCGGAATCACTCTGCTCCATTCTAAAAGTACCACAGTAAGGCCTCTTTCACACTTGTGCGACTTTTCATATGTCTTTGGACATCAGTCGCAAGAAGAGTCGTACCCAATGGTAATCATTCATATCTGTGTGGCTTCAAGTCGCACTGACTTCAAAGTAGTGCCTGTACTACTTTGGTCCGACTTTGTTGCGAGTTGAGGTATAAAGACCTCAAGTTTACACAGTTTGCCGCCATTCCCTGAAATCGGGGCAAAGTTGCAGCCTCAAAATCGCGTGACTTTCAAGTCGCAGCAGTGTCAATGGGGATTAAGAGGGAGAGGAGCAGGAATTTCCAATCTCTGGACTGCTATATATGCTGCATGGATTCTGACCACTCATCACCCACCAAGGTGAGTACAAAGGGTGACTGGTGGGTGTGAAGGGTGTAGGGTGTTCACTTTTTCAGAAAAGGTGAACTTAAACTTTTAAGAGAGAAAATAGCTTGATCACAATAGGCTCTCTGCTGGTATCGCAAAATATGTTGCTATAGGAAACACTGTGTGTGTGTGTGTGTGTGTGTGTGTGTGTGTGTGTGTGTGTAAATTCTAAAAGCTAACTTATTTTTTTTTTGTACCTTTTTTTTGGATTTTTTTAAATATACTTTTAGGCTGGGTTCACACTAGATTGCAGTGGCTCACAGCAGGAGTCTGGTGCGTCTCTATTCTCCATTTCAGGTCTGATTTCGGCCCAAATTTTGGGCTAAATTCAAACCCGAAACTGACGAAAAGATGTACAGGGCTCCTGTGCAATTTTCATCAGTCCAGCTGCAGAGATGTGTGAACCGGCTCCATAGAGAAAGAAAAAATGCACCAAATATTTACTTAAATCTATGGTCATGTGATGCTTCTGGTCATCTGTCTTCACTGCAGAGGAGGAGGGTCCTTGTTTGGGTGTCCACGTCTCTGTAAGGGAGTCATAAATGCTTGGTTGAGTACAGTAAGGCCTTGTTCACACAATTGTTGAAAGAAATCCATAAAGTCCCATTTGCAGTTTGCGAGAAGCCATGTGGGGGACACAGCAAACCTGTGGAAGAGGGTGATCTGGTCAGATGAGACCAAAATTTTATGTTTTGGCCTAAAAGAAAAACATGGAAAACTAACACTGCAGATCACCCTGAACACACCATCCCCACCATGAAACGTGGTGGCAGCATCGTGTTGTTGGGATGCTTTTCTTCAGCAAGGACAGGGAAAGCTGGTCAGAGTAGATGAGAAGATGGATGGAGCCAAATACAGGGCAATCAGAAGAAAAGCTGTTAGTCTGCAGGACACTTGAGACTGGGGTGGAGGTTCACCTTCCAGCAGGACAAAGACTCTAAACATGCAGCCAGAGCTACAGTGGAAATAGTACAGTATTGTAGTAGTGTAGTCAAAGCATTTTCATGTGTTAGAATGACTCAGTCGAAATCCAGACCTAAATCCAGTTGAGAATCTGTGGCAAGATTTGAAAATCTCTGTTCAAGCACTTTCCATCTAATCTGGCAGAGCTTGAGCTGTTTTGCAAAGCAGAATGGGCACAAATGTAATTCTCGATGTGCAAAGTTGGTAGAGATCCCCAAAAAGATTTGCAGCTGTAAATGCAGCGAAAGGTGGTTCTACAAAGTATTGACTCGGGGGGCTGAATACAAATAATGCACACCACACTTTTCACATTTATTTGTAAAAATAAAATAAAAAATGAAAACCATTTATCATTTTCCTTCCACTTTACAATTTGTGTGCCCCTTTTGTTGGTCTATTGCATAAAATTACAATAAAATACATTTACATTTATGATGGTAACATGAAAGAGTGTGGAACATTTCAAGGGTTATGAATACTTTTACAAAGGCACTGTGTGTGCCTAGCTCAAATTTCATGAATCGAGGTTTACATCCACTTTAATTGCAGTATTTCAGCAGTTATCTGCTGTGAAGTCCCCTTAAAAAAAAAAAGTTGTATTTCTGAGCCTGTTTGACATTACTGCCGGAAGAATACAGATATGATCTTTGGCCCTGTTTTATATTCAGCCTTGTGATTAAATATACTACTTTATTAGCAATCCATAAACCATACTTGACCTTGTTTCTTCCCAGGATAAAACCCATCCTTAACAATACATCATCTGCTGCAAATGCAATATATAACGATTAGTTGGGGAGTAGCAGTGAGAGCGTGTAATTCCAGGTTGTTGGTAAATTTACATTAAAATGTAATTCCAGTGAAATTTTAACGAAGGCTAAATCTACTCCCACACCTATTCTAGGAATATTCAATTTACCCTACAAAAGAAAAGGTCTATAGTTGCCTACTCTGTAATCAACTCTGGTCTGGTCACATGAGCAGCTTCCAGCTTCAGTGTAGAGGAGGGACAGCCGACAATGGCTGCCCCATAGTAAGCCTATGGGTGACACCATCTCTCAGGCTCTGCAGCTGTTGTTGCTGCCTCTCCTGTACACTGAAGCTGATGGTAGGATCCGTTCATGTGACCAGATTGATTTCAGGATAGGCAAGTATTAGAAATATTTTCTTTTACAGGGTAGATAGAATAGTCTTAGAATGGGGCTGGAAGTAGATTTTAGCCTTGGTTAGAATTTGTGATTAGAATTTCACTTTATTGCTATGGTTTCATATAACCAAAATGGATCATCCTGTATCTGTGGTTGGCCCTATCAAAAAAAAAAACTACTGTAAATGTTAATGTAGGCAGTTCACACTTATACTGTATAGAGCTACCTTTGCAGTCAAACTTGAGAAATCCCATTGTGTTCCCATTCACACAGCATACCTGAAGATTAGAAAAACAAAATCGTAACTTTTTTAGTGGATTCTTTACAGCGGGTTTATACATTGGACCCTATAGACCGGTTTCTATTGTCTTGAATTATGGCTATGTGTAGATAGAGGACAGCTGCTTTTTTTTTTTTTTGGCGCATTAACATACAATGCAAAACCCAAACCTTGACACTTTTAACCCTTTCATTAGAACAGTAAATTTGGTAAATCTAGTTTACCACTAATAATGAAAAGTAAAAGGAGGTTTTCCAAACCGCTCAAGACAACTGATAATGAAATCTCCCAGCACAGTACAGGTAGGCTTGATTATCGTAAACATCAGTTTCCACTGTCCCCTCGCTAATATTTTGTAGAAGAGAAAGTTAAGAGTTTTCAGCAAGAAAAAGCAATTAGAAAGGTGAGCAACAATTTGAAAATGTTTTTAAAATTATGCTATGTGAGTAAGAACATTTAACAAATATAAAGTAGGTGTTACACCAGTTTGGCAATGAAACTGTAAATACGCTTTAACCGCCTCATGCCGATATAAGTCGGCAGAAGGACACATACAGGCAGAATTGCGTACCTGTATGTTGCCCTTTAAAAGGTGGAGCTCAGTGAGTCGGGTAGCAGGTCCTGCTGACTCTATTGCCACGGGGATACCCAAGATCGCCTCACGGAGAGGAAGAACGGGGCGATGCTATAGTAAACCAGCATCTCCCCATTCTGCCTAGCAACAAGTGACACTGATCTCTGCTCCCTGTGATTGGAGCAGAGATCAGTGATGTGCACAACAGTCATGCCCCTAGGACACACTTAACCCCTACACTGCCACCTTCTTGTTAACCCCTTCACTGCCAGTGTATTTTACACAAGAATCAGTGCATTTGTATAGCAATGATTTCTGTATAAATGACAATTGTCCCAAAAATGTCCCAGGTGTCCACCATAATGTTGCAGTCACGATAAAAATCGATGATCGCAGCCATTTAAAAAAAAAAAAAAATTAATAAAAATGGCATACAACCTATCCCCTATTTTGTAAATGCTATAACTTTTACGCAAACCAATCATTCACATATTTTTATTTTTTTTCCCCCAAAAAATATGTAGAAGAATATGTATCTGCCTAAACTGAGGAAGAACTTTTTTTTTATATATATATATTTTTTGGGGGATATTTATTCTAGCAAAAAGTAAAAAAAATAATGCATTTTATTTTTCAAAATTGTCTATTTTTTTGTTTATAGCGCAAAAAATAAAAACCGCAGGGCTAATCAAATACCACCAAAAGAGAGCTCTATTTGTGGGGGGGGGGGGGGGGGGGGGAAGGATGTAAATTTTGTTTGGGAGCCATGCCGCATGACCTCACAATTATCAGTTAAAGCGACACAGTGCCGAATCACAAAAAGTGCTCTGGTCAGGAAGGGGGTAAATTCTTCCGGGGCTGAAGTGGTTAACCTATCCCAGGGCCTGTTCCTAAAATCTTTGCTTATTTGCTAAGCAGAGGCATTCTGTGGTTCCGCCCCCAAGCCTTTACATAAGTACATGACACAGTAATGAAGTTAGAGCCAGTGGGTAGACTCACAGAACACAATGAGGAAATTGGGCATTAGAGACACCCAGCAGTTGGATGGATTTAAAACTGAACTCCAACTTTCTTTTCACTAGAACTGAATGATCAATCCCAGCATAGATCATACCTCTATGCCATGTTGCTCTGTTGTCTGTAGATCCCCTGGAATTCTGGGTTTAGTTGTTGCTTGGTGTCATGCAACACTATATCCTGCTGATAGACTCTGTCCCTTCCACAGCCACTTCCTGCAGCAGCTAGAGTCTATAACACTCCCCTTTGTATTCTTTCAGACTCTGCAAAAAATGTAACTTCCTTCACAGCTCTGATGGTGGGTGGGATTGAATACATCCTAATAAGGAGTCCATGCCTCCCAAGACCCGCTTCACAGATCACAGCATTATTCAAGAAGGAAGCCCCTTCATATAATATACACAGCCTGAAAGCTAGCTGTGCAGCTGCTGGGCAGAAGTGAATAGATCACAATTAGAATTCAATCCTTCCAGTTAAATATGCCAAACGGAGTCCCACCCCTCAGATCCCACCCTTCAAAGCCAGGGTAAAGTGATTAATTTGCATATGAAGGAAACCCCTTTATAATGAGCCATAGTCTCCTCTGTAGTCTTGCAGTAAGCCATTATTCTTTGGCATGCTGCAAAGACAGGAATGACATATTTACACCTTGTAACACCCACATCAACGCCAGACTCTCATGGCCCGCCCTGAAACTACAGAGGCTCAAAGGATCATGGGACATGTAGTATGAGGACTGGAAAAGGAAGTCAGAACTTCAGCCAGGAGGAGTGGTAACATCAGACACAGAAACCTGCTTTATAAAACTAAAGGAGATAAGTTACACACAGACTGACAGCGTGGCTGGGATTCACTCATACACAATTCATCTGTTTTGGTTAGGAAAAGCTGGAGTTCTCCTTGAATTTTTTTTTATTACCCTAATGACTGGGTTTTCTGTAAGAACTACATGGGTATAATGGACCAAAATGGGTTATAAGTATTAATTATACAATAATGGTACTCATAGTATGGAGTTGTTACCCTGCAGTCTGTAGAAAGTGAGGTTGCCATGTTTTGTTTCCCCAATGCATAGCCTCTTTAGTCACACATGAAATGGTCACCTGATCGAGAAATCCCTTTCTCAGGAGAAATGCTGCGTTGGGAAAAGTTCTACTGATTTTCTAGTTTTCCATTCTGTACGTGAACATTGGAGGTGCCTGGACATGCTCACACTTTTTCCTGTGTAGGAAAAAAAACTGCTCAGGCAATCCAAACATACATGTTTATGCATCTGTGTTATTAATCGTAATTTTGCCTGCAAATTCTCCTATACATCTATGATCAGCTTAAAACGACTGTGGTGATGTCAGTTTTTGCATTTAATTAAATCACAGCGCTCAGTCTTTAGACGGGAACTTGTTTTGGACTGGTCGATAACCACTCCAGTTCGGTCTTGTTCCCAACTGGCTAGGAATAATGACTTCAGTAACGAGCTTGTTGTGTGCAAGTCTGCCTACATTCCCTCTTCTCTCCCAGCATAGGAGGCCTAGGGCATGCTGACAAGCAGAGGAGAAGATTAGAGCAGTTACTTATTAAGAGTAATATTATTGCTCATGCTCCTGACAACTAGGACTCCATGTTTTTACTGTGGGCCTCACACAGCATTTGCGTGCCGGAAGACAGTTCATCAATGTCATTATTTTGTCCCCGAGAGTTATGTGAGCTCAAGGGTGTGTTATGCAGACAGTACAGGTAGTAAGTTGGAAATTGCCAGCAATAAAATTGTAAAAAGTTACGACATTTGATTTTCATTGTTTTTGCTTAAACTGTATTGAACCAGCATTTTTATTAGCTGCCATCAGTTTGCATCGACTGCAAGACAGTTCAGACCAGATTTTTGATCCCTAATAATTACAGCCTCTGTGTTTTAATTATAATTGACTTGGTGTTGATCATTGTGATGTTCTACATAATGTCCTCTCCTATATCCCTTCACAACTTGGTCATATGATTTGTTTTATATTCAATATAAATAAATGTGATCGTTTTTGTGGTCATAGACTTTTGATAACATCCAAAGACAGCCTGGCAGTTTTTGTTTGGCCATCGTAGGATTTTTGATGTCAAGCAACAAGTTTTAAGCAATGTATGTGTATTTTTACTTTTAGCGGATTTACACTATACATTTTTCCTTTTGTACCTTGTAAAGCCCCCTGTTGGCTTGGGGGGGAAAAAATGTAATGGGGTCCAATTCAGCAAAAGAAAACAAACCATCCTGTATAATTAGGCCCTGTTGAATGGCTGTATTGATGTGTGTGACAATATTAAGTAAAATGTTTTTGCCTTTGGCAACCAGCTGAGTATTGAGGTCTTATTTTTGCTTTTTGGTTTATTTGGTTGGTGAGAAAAATCACTAAGCAGCCTAGAGAAAGAGGGATTAAATGTCTACGCACTAAACTATCAAGTATAGTTGGTGAATAATAAAAAAAAATTTTCTATACCTGCAATCGTTTAGTGCAGAGTCTCCATTTAGTTTTCAAATTGCATCATTTGACACTCAAATACTATATTTAATGTGCTTTTTAGGTAAGGAAATTGATTTGGAATCTCAGTGCTATACTGCTGAGTGTTCTCTGCACAGTTATCCTCTACAGCACCTCATCTGCCAAGGCTGAACAATGAATCCACTACAACGTGTCTCGTGTCAACACAATGGTCTGATAAATCTCTGTGGCTGTGGGAAGGCCTGACCCTGGTGGAAGCAGAATGAATCCCATTCACTGTTACATAATATCTGACACGTAGTTTAGTCAGTTTTCTTGTGACAATTGCTAATCCCTCCATGTTTAAAAAAAAAAATATATATATATATGTATATAATTTATTATATTCGCACATTGGCAAAGGTATTTGTTGTCTCTGTCCCCTTTTGGGGAGATGCAGCCTTTGTTGTGGTGACCAATTTTTTTCACCACAACAGAATGTAAAGGAGAAGCCCAAAACAAAAATAAAAAGCATCTTAAAATCTGGATATTTGTTGTTCTGCTCACAACTGATTAGGAGTGAATTTCCATCACTTTGGAGAGATTGCCTCTCGCTTTCTGTTGCATATGAAAGGAGGTAAAGGGAAATTTCCCAATTAACACACAGAATACTAAAAGGCTCTAAGCCTTATCAAATATATAGATATATATTTTTTTATCCTTCATGCATTCCGAAATACACACTAACTCTCATAGCCCCCCTCCTGCCTTTTAAACATTTTGACATTTAAATGGCACCTCTCATTGATCCAGTGCTGTCCTCCTGCCAGCATCGCTCCTATCTCTTCTTGCTCTAACAAGATGCTCTAAGAGCAGCAGGAGCTATAGGATTCTGCTGCTGTAGGTCAAATCCTGTGAGGAGGGAGCTAGCAGCATGCCTGAGCTGTGTTGTGTGGATGTACACAGCCTAGCCCAGGAGTGTGCCCTCACAGGTGCCCCCCTCAGTACATGGCCTGTTGAAGGGGGCACTCGTGAGGAGGGGTGTGCCAACAAGAGACTCCTGAAGAGGAGGTAAGTGACCACATAGTTTGCTTCATGAGTAATCCTATTGGAATTCTCTTCCCTGACATCCTTTGAGCAGTCTAAGGAAGTGGTTGGAAAATTGTCAGCCAGACAGCAGCTGCATCCAGTCAAATGTAACCACTGTTCCAATATTCTGATAGCCGTCATAGGCCGCTGTCCAAATACAATAGCCGCAGGCGAAGATTTATCCATCCATGCTGTTTTTAGGGTTGGGTAAGTATGGCTAAACTTAAGGGCACTTCAACACTGAGGCTGTAAGCGGCGCACTTTTACATTTCAATGGGCAGGTGTTTTAGAAGCGGTGTAACCACCCCAAAGATGCAGCTTGCAGGACTCCTCTACATCCCGCAAGCACACCACTCCAATGTGAAAGCACTCAGGCTTTCACACTGGAATGGCAGGAGAGGCGCTTTACATGTGCTATTTTTAGCACTAAAACGCCTTAGTGTGAAAGTGGCCTAACCGAGCTAGAATTTTTCACTCTGAGGTCTAATTTTTTTTTAGTACATACATTGCAACAATTACCCACAGATGTGGGGAATGGCTTATTTTTATCTGACCTTCATCACTTTATTGCGCAGTAAAGAATGTTCCCTTTTTTTTTATTCTTGACTTTTAAAGGTCTATCTCCTTGTGTGGCTGACCTCTTGAATAGAACTAGTAGAATCTCTTTTGGGGGAAGATTTTGGCACCCAAAAAACTGCCATGGCCATCCCCGTCTCTTGATCCTTTTAAATGTGTCACTGAATGTACACGTGCAACTGTGTTTGTATTCCCTTTTTGTTTCCTTTTTTTTTTGCGTAATTTTGAATGATTCAGTGTATACAGTTTGGATGATTCTAGCCATGTAGCCTTGAGATGGGGATTAGGGAGGCGGGGTTTGTGTTAAGGATTGTGATTTTACCTTTGTATTGGAGGGGCTTGGTCTAAACTGGGCTGTACACATAGTGGGTGGGAAGTACAGTGAAGGTTACCTGTTCTTCCTTCTGGATAGACCATGAAGAATGTTTTGTTTATTCCTCTCTCCTGGCTTCCTGCTCTAAGAAACCAGTAACAATGACGATCTCCCCTTCTGACTGCTCCTTTCTGTCTGGTGTGCAGTGACAGAGTACTATATCCCCCTCTCTGGATCTTAATTTCTCTGTCCAATGGATTACATGTGGAAGGAGTTTTGTCCTGTAATCCTCATAGTGAACTCTCACTGCTGCTGCTGTTCTCAGGACTGCCCGGGAGGTCAGGTGGGTCAATGACCATCAACCAGAGGTTTTAACAGATATATGTATTTTACAACAAAGGCTGTATTTCATTAAATAGTATTGGGAGCTTCTGACCATTTCTCATATACTGTTCTCAGGATTAACTGTATAATGTACTGTAGTTTGATAAAAGTGAGTTTTTTTATTTTTATTCCCTGATGGCAAAAGTGTGGCGGCTGGTTCAACAGGATGAACATAGAATTTGCGTTAGTGTATTGCCACCTTTGTGGTCAAATTTACATTGATACATGAGGGGGGGAGTGTGTGTGTGTGTGTGTGTGTGTGTGTGTGTGTGTGTGTATATGTGTGTGTGTGTGTGTGTATATATGTATATATGTGTGTGTGTGTATATATATATATATATATATATATATATATATATATAATATTTATTTCCCCCCCACCCACTTTTCTAGTTTTTGGGGTGTGTTTGTAGGACTCTATAGGCAGCTTACAATGTAAAATTAGGGGTAGCTTTGTTTCAGGCTCCATGCACACTGGCTTAAAAATCACTGCTTCTACAGGAGTTGTGTTCTGCCTGTAGAAGCAACTCAATGTTCTAGCCTATGTGTCTATGCACATTAGGATGATTACAGGCATATTTTAAGCTTAACGTTCAGAAGCAGGGAAAAGACCCTTCTGGTTTGCATTTCTGATTGAAGCCTGGCAGAAAAAAACTCAACTCTCAAACTCTGTACAAAAAATGCTCTATAAGAGTGTTCGTTTTTTCTGCCAGAGGAACTGGAGGTCTTTTTTTTTAAGCCCAGTGTGCATGGTGCCTCAGTGTGGTAAAATACAATACACCACCCAAGCCTTGAGATCATTAACTCTTCATTAGGACATACTGTGCACATCTAGTTTACAATTTATAAAGATTTGCCAGCATGGTACAGACAGGGTTATGTATAGCAAACCTAGCTCCCCCATAACATTGCAAAAAAGGGGGAATTAGGGTTTTAAGCCTGTAAAAAGATAAATGTTTGAATACTTTAAAAAGTTATGCTATTTGTTTAAGTACATCTGAATAAAACTAGTAGCATTTGGATTAGTTTTGTAGAAGTTAAATGCAGATGTGCATGCTACAGCTTCAATCATGCTACAACTTCAATCGGGATGGAGGAAAGATTTAAACCCATATGAACTATCGAAAGTACCACTTCCCAACCGTCTCCATACATATACGGTGGCAGGTTGGCGAATCACCGTATATGTACCGCGGCTCCTTTAAGAGCCATAGCAGGCACGCTGCATAGCGGGGGATCCATGCGCGATCGCTGCCGACCACCCGCAACCACGGGCACGGGAGCCACAACGTATATGTATGTGTGTGTATAAACACACACAAATCCCTGTTCTGACAGGAGGAGAGAGAGAGGTTGTGTGTTCCTAAATAGGTCCTTCTAGTCAGTGACGCCCCCTCAGTTAGAAACACACCTAGGGAACACACTTAACCATTTGAGCGCCCCCTAGTGTTAAACCTTTCCCTGCCAGTGACGTACAGTAATCTGTGCCATTTTATAGCAGTGATCGCTGTATAATGTCAATGGTCCTAAAAGTGTCCAATTTGTCCGTCGCAATGTTGCAGTCCCGCTAAAAATCGCAGATCGCTGCCATTACTAGTAATAAAAGCAAAAATGCCATAAATCTATTACCTATTTTGTAGATGCTGTAACATATGCAAACTAATCAATATATGCTGCTTGCTTATACGCTTGCGATTTTTAGTTTTATTTTACCCTAAATATAGAGACTACATATTGGCCTAAACTGATGAAGAAATTTTAGTTTTGTGACAATTTTGGAAAAAAAATAAAATTTTACTTTTTTTGCTTTAAAAAAAAATTTTTTTAATTTTTTCCCGAAATTGTCACGCTTTTTTTATTTTTTTTTATTTTTTTGTTTATATAACTGCAGAGATTAATAAATACCACCAAACGAAAACTCTGTTGGGGGGGGGGGGGGAATATATTTTGTTTGGGTATAACTTCGCATGACTGCGCAATTGTCTGTCAAAGTGACGCAGTGCCATATTGCAAAAAAGGCCTGGTCATTAAGGGGGCAAATCCTTCTGAGAATAAAGTGGTTAAAACGCTATAAAAAATTTTAGTTTACGGTTGCATTCACGAAAGTGTCTGATTCAGACGTGCACATTTCTTTTTCCTTTTTTATTTGTTGCTTTTTGGCAAGGTGCCATTAGTTACATATCTTTTGTTTTGGCACAAAACATTTTCAGCATTATCACTAATACAATCCCTGTGATATAATATAGGTTGTATCACCCTGATAGTATTTAATGTCTGCTCAGGATGGTTAGTGATGGAAGCTAAAGAAACATTTGGTTGGCCATTGTCTGGTTTCTATCTGTGAATAACCAGCTTGGAACAATTTAAGGACTCATGAGATCCTAAAGTGGGTTACACACTATCATTCAGGCGAACTCTTTCCTCATTGTTTTACAGCAAATCGAAACCAATGAACGAAAATTCTCATACAACAGGCTTTTTTTTTCAATTTATTTTTTATTTTATTTTTTTTTCTGATCATAAGCAGTCTTTTCTGATTTTTATTTTATTTTTAATTTTTATTTTTATTTTTCCTTGTATGAAAATGGTACACATTAAATGAAAATGTCGTTCTGTATGAGAAAAATGTTTGTGTTTGTCCCTTCAAGAATTTTTGTGGGAAAAGTCAGAATTGGCTGTCGAAAGTTGTGTACACACTATACAAAGCAATCTCTATAAAGACTTGACCAGTCTGGTGTGAAGGAACTCAAGTGGTGGCAACCATACTGAACACCTTTGGGATAAATTGGAACGCCATGTGCAAGTTAGAACTTCATGTCCAATATCAGTACCTGGCCTTACAAAAGGGCACAAATCCCCACAGGTTCTCCACTGTTCTCTGAAGACTTTCTATAACATTTGGAGTATGCTAAAGCCACAAAGGAGCCAACTCCATATTAATGGCCATGCTTTTTGAATAGCATGTCCAGCAAAATGTTTTGTGGTTGTTGGGTGTCCACAAACATTTTTACTTAATTTTGTAAATGCAACTCACAATTTTACTGTCGAAAAGGGACACACAAACATCCAAAACGTTGAAATATGTTTTGCAGCTAATTTACCAATTAGATTGTGTTTTTTTTAAGTACTTTGCGACCCCTTCAATTCATGCATTGGGAGAGATTTACTAAAACTGGTTCACACAGCATCTGGTGCAGTTGTGCATAGTAACCAATCTGCTTATAACTTCTGCTAGTTCAATTAAGCTTTGACAAGAAAATCTAGAATCTGATTGGTTACTATGCACAGCTGCATCAAATTCTGTGCGCCAGTTTTAGTAAATATCTACCAGTGTGTCAAAAACAATCTGAATTTTATTTTTTTATTAAATCAGGATGAACATATCTAGGTTTCCCTATTTAAACGGGCATTGAACCTGGTCATGGGCAATGTGAAAGTTTCATTTACTTTGGATGCTGCAGACCAAATGGCGTGATATATACACTTTACCAGTCAGCGAGCGGTTTCCAACCTCTGCCTCTTCACAGATGTGTCATTCATGGTGTAACTTTTCCCCTAATGCAAACCAGATTTAGCTTCTGGAAATTATTTACCAGAGGTAGGTCTATGCTAGCAAGTTACTTGCAATAAAAGTAATTTCCTCTACTTCTTGTATTTACAGGGTGTGAAGCCAGCCAGCTTCGATAAGGTTGCCATTCCAGAGGTGAAAGAGATCATCGAGGGATGCATTCGCCAGAATAAGGATGAAAGGTTTGCTAAGATGTCCTAGGATTATATGATATGTAACGGACATTTCCTCTCCAGAAAAGCCAATATCCCTTTCCACTATAGACCCCATTAGGCTGAGTTTCTTCAGGACCCTTCAGTATATTTTCTGAGTTTAAAACCTGTATGGGGATTCCACAACTCAAAAGTCTTGCCTACTTTTGCAGGCCCTTACAGTGTAACGCTTGCCAAAAATCCTCCCAAAATTTGGTTGGCTGAGGAAGGTAAAACCTCTGTCCGGTTTTTGCCATGTGTGACTCCCTAGGATTTCTCCATTCTTCCTGTCTCAAGGAAACAGAAAGTACATGGGATTCTCCTCAAAAGGAGGGGAAATCTCACCTCTGACAGCTGTCACCAGAACATGTCTTTTAGTAAATGTAAACTGCTTAATACCTTTCCTCATCAGCAGTATATAGCAGTCTTGTGACGCCTTTCAATGTCTGGCCGAGCGCTGGTTTAAAGCTTTTCAGAGCTTATGAGGTTGCATGACCCCTGAACCTCTGTCTGGACAGTGCTGATTGGCCCTGAGCTGATCACATGCACCCTCCAACAAAAAAACTATTGCATCACACACACTAAACTGAGCATGTGTGGAGTGCCTCCTATTTATTACTTTATATCGTTTTGTGACAGATTGTGCCAGTGAACATCCGTGTGACATTTTATTTTGTTTTTTCAGTTAGTGCATCTTGAGTAAATATGCTTTACATCTCTTCCAACTTATGTCACATTGTGAGGTATCGGTGTGTGGTTCACTCATGTTTGCACTCTGATCTCCCTGAACGTATTTATTTTGTTTGGTTAGGTATGCCATTAAAGACTTGCTGAACCATGCCTTCTTCCAAGAGGAGACTGGGGTGCGAGTGGAACTGGCAGAAG
The DNA here is from genome assembly GCF_037356315.1 of Lithobates pipiens. Taxonomy (NCBI): domain Eukaryota; kingdom Metazoa; phylum Chordata; class Amphibia; order Anura; family Ranidae; genus Lithobates; species Lithobates pipiens. Next base: position 484,761,827 of record NW_027507903.1, on the reverse strand, counting down.
AGGATGATGGAGAAAAGATAGCCATAAAGCTGTGGTTACGCATTGAAGATATCAAGAAATTAAAAGGCAAATACAAGGATAACGAAGCCATAGAATTTTCTTTTGACTTGGAGAGGGATGTCCCTGATGATGTAGCTCAAGAAATGGTGAGCTTTCCTCAATTTCTTCCCCATACACTGCTCAAAAGAATCCCTGTGAAGCCATCACATATTGTAATTGCTTTTAACTGTTAAAGTGATTTAATGATTGTATATATGAAAGAGAACTGCCCCAACCCTAAAACTTGTGTCTAAACGATTCTGTCATACAATTCATGTGGAAATACAAAATTGTGTGAATACACAAAAAAAATAAGAAAATGATGTAAAGAATAAAAAAAAAAATTCAAAAAATATATATACAAAGTCCCAGTGCTGCTCCTATATGTATAAACGATGTCCCTTGTGCTCAAAAACTTCATGCTTTGATGCACCACCACTTTGTGATTCACCACCACCTTCCAAAGTTTGCACTCACCAGAAAGCAGTAATAAAACCACCTCAATATTATGGCAGGATTTGTTTTACTTCCGTAGGGTTTAACCACTTGCCGACCGCCTCACGCCGATGTACGTCATCAGAATGGCACGGGCAGGCATAAGCACATATATGTACGTCCTTTGCCTCCCGCGGGTCGGGGGCCCGATCGGGCCCCCGCCCGGTGCCTGCGGCGGTCGGTTTTCGTTCGGGAGCGATCCCGGACGAGGGGACGGCCATTCATTCATGGCCACCCCCTCGCGATCGCTCCCGACGAATGGAAATCCCCGGTGACATCACTTCCTCTCCTGTAATGTAAACACAGGAGAGGAAGTGATGTATTCTCTCCTCCGTGTCGGTATTTTTCGTTCCGACACGGAGGAGAGCGGATCAGTGAGTTGCACCAACACATCCCACACACAGTAGAACATGCCAGGCACACTCACACCCCCCCTTTACCCCCCGATCACCCCCCCAATTACCCCTGCCCCCCAGTCACAGTGACACCAATGTCATTTTTTTTTTTTTTTTTTTTTTTTTTGCATTGGTGTCATTTGTGACTGTAATAACTGTTAGGGCAGTTAGGGTTAGCCCCCTTTAGTTCTAATGTACCCCCCTAACCCCCCCAATAAAGGTTTAACCCCGTGATCACCCCCCGTCGCCAGTGTCACTAAGGCTGGGTTCACATTGCAGCGGTTTATGAGAACGAATGTGATTCGCACCGCACTGCAGTGCAAATCACATCCGATCTCTGTGCGATTCGAGTTCAGCCATTCGCCGCACCCGCCGCCGCACCCGCCGCACCCGCCGCAAATTCGCACGGGACCCTTTTTTTGGCCCGCAGCAGAATCGGATCGCATGGGTGTTCACACCATGCGATCCGAGTTTGCAGATCGCACTGCGATATGCGAACTGATCTGGGGGTGTCAGTAACATTTCACTGACACTCCCAGCAGTTCGCATAGGGCAGTGTGAACTGCCGCCGGGAGGCATGCGATGCGGGAACCCGCCGCGGATTCGCGGCGTTTCCGCATCGCTCCAGTGTGAACCCAGCCTAATAAGCGATCATTTTTCTGATCGCCGTATTAGTGTCACAGGTGACGCTAGTTAGGCAGGTAGGTATTTAGGTTCGCCGCAGCTTTTTATAGCGCTAGGGACCCCCATATACTACCGCATAAAGCCCCCTGATTGCCCCCTAGTTAACCCTTTCACCAGTGATCACCATATAACTGTTACAGGTGACGCTGGTTGGTTAGTTATTTTTTTATAGTTTCAGGGCACCCGCCATTTATTACCTAATAAAGGTTTAACCCCCTGATCACCCGGCAGGTGTCATTTGTGACTAATAACTGTTAGGGCAGTTAGGGTTAGCCCCCTTTAGTTCTAAGGTACCCCCCTAACCCCCCCAATAAAGGTTTAACCCCGTGATCACCCCCCGTCGCCAGTGTCACTAAGGCTGGGTTCACATTGCAGCGGTTTATGAGAACGGATGTGATTCGCACCGCACTGCAGTGCAAATCACATCCGATCTCTGTGCGATTCGAGTTCAGCTATACAGATAGTATGGCTGAATTCGTGTCGCACCCGCCGCACCCGCCGCAAACTCGCACGGGACCCTTTTTTTGGTCCGCAGCAGAATCGGATCGCATGGGTGTTCACACCATGCGATCCAAGTTTGCAGATCGCACTGCGATATGCGAACTGATCTGGGGGTGTCATTAACATTTCACTGACACTCCCAGCAGTTCGCATAGGGCAGTGTGAACTGCCGCCGGGAGGCATGCGATGCGGGAACCCGCCGCGCATTCGTGGCGTTCCCGCATCGCTCCAGTGTGAACCCAGCCTAATAAGCGATCGTTTTTCTGATCGCTGTATTAGTGTCACAGGTGACGCTAGTTAGGCAGGTAGGTATTTAGGTTCGCCGCAGCTTTTTATAGCGCCAGGGACCCCCATATACTACCGCATAAAGCCCCCTGATTGCCCCCTAGTTAACCCTTTCACCAGTGATCACCATATAACTGTTACAGGTGACGCTGGTTGGTTAGTTATTTTTTTATAGTTTCAGGGCACCCGCCATTTATTACCTAGTCTCACTAGTGTACCCCTAAATTTAGGGGTGTCTACTTTCTAAAATGGGGTCATTTGGGGGGGGGGGGGTTTGTGCCATCTTGGCATTTTATGGCCTTCAAAACTGTAACGCCCTTAGAAAGCCTGAAGGCGGTGCTTGGTTTTTGGGGCCCCGTACGCGGCTAGGCTCCCAAAAAGTCCCACATATGTGGTATCCCCGTACTCAGGAGAAGCAGCAGAATTTATTTTGGGGTGTCATTTCACATATGCCCATGGCATGCGTGAGCAATATATCATTTAGTGACAACTTTGTGAAAAAAAAAAAAAGTTTGTAATTTTCCCGCAACTTGTGGCAAAATATAAAATATTCCATGGACTCAACATGCCTCTCAGCAAATAGCTTGGGGTGTCTACTTTCTAAAATGGGGTCATTTGTGGGGGTTTTGTGCCATCTTGGCATTTTATGGCCTTCAAAACTGTAATAGGTAGTGAGAAGTGAACTCAAAAAATTACGCCCTTAGAAAGCCTGAAGGCGGTGCTTGGTTTTCGGGGCCCCGTACGCGGCTAGGCTCCCAAAAAGTCCCACATATGTGGTATCCCCGTACTCAGGAGAAGCAGCAGAATTTATTTTGGGGTGTCATTTCACATATGCCCATGGCATGCATGAGCAATATATCATTTAGTGACAACTTTGTGAAAAAAAAAAAAAAAAAAAAAAAGTTTGTAATTTTCCCGCAACTTGTGGCAAAATATAAAATATTCCATGGACTCAACATGCCTCTCAGCAAATAGCTTGGGGTGTCTACTTTCTAAAATGGGGTCATTTGTGGGGGTTTTGTGCCATCTTGGCATTTTATGGCCTTCAAAACTGTAATAGGTAGTGAGGCGTGAAATCAAAAATTGACGCCCTTAGAAAGCCTGAAGGCGGTGCTTGGTTTTCGGGGCCCTGTACGCGGCTAGGCTCCCAAAAAGTCCCACATATGTGGTATCCCCGTACTCAGGAGAAGCAGCAGAATTTATTTTGGGGTGTCATTTCACATACGCCCATAGCATGTGTGAGCAATATATCATTTAGTGACAACTTTGTGTAAAAAAAAAAAAAAAATTTTTTTTTTGTCATTATTCAATCGCTTGAGGCAAAAAAATAAAATATTCAATGGGCTCAACATGCCTCTTATCAATTTCCTTAGGGGGTCTACTTTCCAAAATGGGGTCATTTGGGGGGGTTTTGTACTGCCCTGTCATTTTAGCACCTCAAGAAATGAGATAGGCAGTCGTAAACTAAAAGCTGCGTAAATTCCAGAAAACGTACCTTAGTTTGTAGATGTGACAACTTTTGCGCAAACCAATAAATATACAATTATTGACTTTTTTTTTACCAAAGACATGTGGCTGAATACATTTTGTCCTAAATGTATGACTAAAATTGAGTTTATTGGATTTTTCTAATAACAAAAAGTAGAAAATATCATTTTTTTTCAAAATTTGCGGTCTTTTTACGTTTATATCGCAAAAAATAAAAATCGCAGAGGCAATCAAATACCATCAAAAGAAAGCTCTATTTGTGGGAAGAAAAGGACGCAAATTTTGTTTGGGTACAACATTGCATGACCGCGCAATTACCAGTTAAAGCAGCGCAGTGCCAAAGTGTAAAAAGACCTCTGGTCATTTACCAGCAAAATGGTCCGGTCTGAAAGTGGTTAACATCGGTTTTCCAGCAATTATCACAACGTTCCATCCATGCTTCAACAATCTCAAAATCTCATGGAAAACAAAAACCCATCATTGCGCAACATTCTAAGCTTTATTTTGTACCTTTAAAAAAGATACATTTTTTAAAGATACAAAATAAAGCTTAACCATCATTGCACAACATTCTATTTGTTTTCCATGCGATTTTGAGATTGTTGAAGCATGGATGGAACGCTGTGATAAATACTGGCAAACCTGTGTTATACTCTATGGAAGTATAACAAATCCTGGCATAATATCAAGGCGGTTTTATTATTGCTTTCTAGTGAGTGCAAACTTCGGAAGGTGGCAGTGAATCACGAATTGGTGGCGCATCAAAGCATGAAGTTTTTTTAGCACAAGGGATATCGTATATACTTATAGGAGCAGCACTGGGACTTTGTATATAATTTTTAAAATATTTTTTTCACAAGTATTTTTTATTCTTTACATATTTTCTTATATTTTTTATGTATTCACCCAATTTTGTATTTACATGAATTGTATGACAGAATTGTTTAGACACCAGGTATACGTTTTTAGGGTTGGCGCAGTTATCCTTCATATATACACTCTTTACTCTATCCCACACTATATAGCAGGGAATCTAACTACAGCAGATCCTATATTTACACATTTATATTCTTGGTTTGCACCTGTGACACCACTCACATTAGTAACGATCACCTTGTAAAACAACCTGTTCAGTTTAAAATAGAAATGTAAAAAATGTATAGATGAAAAAAAAAAAAAAAATTACAAATACCTTTTTTATTCCTTATTTATAATTAGTCCCTTTCCCTCTGTTCCCAGCTGCATAAATGCTGGGGGAAGGAGAAGCAACAGCACACTGAGCTTCCCAGTGGATGGCTGTGCAGGGTGGGGGCCTGTCAAAAAAAATTTGATCATTGGAGGAGAGCAGACGGAGTTCCCAGCACAGCTAGAGAATTGACCATGCTGAGTTCTCCTACTTGGTGTGGCCAGCTTTTAATAGGAAAGCATAGGGACTGTCAGGAACACCATGGATTTCACACAAAGGAAGCAATACAAAGAGAACGGGGTACTTTTTTATACACGTATGTGATACAGCGGGCACATTTTGGGAATATGAAAGTTTGACTTTAAATATTACGTTTTTCATAATTGATTTTTAGCTGCCTGCATTTTGCTTCTAATATTACAACAACCTTTGTGGGATGTTGTGACTGGGATGAAGCATAATGGTGAACAATAGACCTTAGAGGCGATTCCCTTTTGCTTCCGGTCTGTAGAACGCAACAGGGAATTTTTTCCCCACTTCCTATTAGCTGTTGCTGAAATAGGTGTCGTGCATGAAAATTTTTCTCAACTCCTGTTCATGCGATGACCCAAAAATTTTGATTTCACACCTTTTGGTCAATGGGCACATAGAGGGTGAGTCTCTAAATGATTATCTCTACTTATATTAAAATCGGCCTTAAAGAGGAGTTCTCCTTAAAAGAAAAAAGTTAAGTCAGCAGCAACAAATACTGCAGCTGCTGACTTTTAATAATCGGACACTTGCCTGTCCCAGGGTCCAGCGATGTGGGGGAACGAAGCACTGCTCGTTCGCCCCAGCCCCCCCCCCCCCGCTCTGTGGCGCCAGCATTCTAACTGTGGGCACCCACTGCGCGAGCAGCGCCGCATGCCGTGATTGGCCGCGCAGTTATCTGGGACCTGTCACGTGTCCCAGATGACTAACAAGAGGGAGGTGACAGAGCTGAGCCCTTCCTGCGCCGAGGGGAAGTGATGTCACCAGCCTAGGCACAGGCACTGAAGGAGGCAGACTACGAGGGACCCCCTAGCAACAGGCATTTATAGGTAAGTAAAAAAAAAAAAAAAAAAATCTAAATGTTGTATTTATTTATTTTTTTTTGGAATTTTAACCACTTTCAGACCGGACCATTTTGCTGGCTTAAGACCAGACCACTTTTTGCGATTCGGCACTGTGTCGCTTTAACTGACAATTGCGCGGTCGTGCGATGTGGCTCCCAAACAAAACTGACGTCCTTTTTTCCCCACAAATAGAGCTTTCTTTTGGTGGTATTTTATCACCCCTGCGTTTTTTGTTTTGTTTTTTTGCACTGTAAACAAAAATAGAGCAACAATTTTTTACTTTTTGTTATAATAAATATCCCCCCAAAAAAAAAAAAAAAAAATATATATATATATAATATACGTATTCTACATATTTTTGGTTAAAAAAAAAAAAAACGCAATAAGCGATTGATTGGTTTGCACAAAAGTTATAGTGTTTACAAAATAGGGGGTAGTTTTATGGGATTTTTATGAATCTTCTTTTTTTTTTTTTTTTTTTTTTTTTTTTATTGTGACTGCGACATGGCGGACACATCGCATTTCTGGGACCATTGTCATTTATACAGCAATCAGTGCTATACAAATGCAGTAATTCCTGTGTAAATGACACTGGCAGTGAAGGGGTTAACCAGGGGTGGCAGTGTAGGTGTTAAGTGTTCCTAGGGGTGTGTTACTAACTGGGGGGCTGGGCTTTGTTTTAGTGAAAACTAATCTCTGCTCCAATCACATGGAGCAGAGATCAGTGTCACTTGTTGCTAGGCAGAACGGGGAAATGCTGTTTACTCCCTGTTCAGCCGCCCCGTGAGACGATCGCGGGTATCCCCGCGGTGATAGTCCACGGGACCCTTGACCGGACTCACGGGGGTCCCGACCGGCATGCGAGCGCACCGGCTTCCACGCGATGGCAGGGCGGCATATAAAAATGGACGTACCTGTAAGCCAATATACATGCCTGTGCCATTCTGCCGACGTACATCGGCGTGCGCCGGTCGGGAACTGGTTAATTTATTTATTTTCTTCTTTTTTCTGTGGAACACCACTTTAAATAAAAGCAGAGTTTTAAGACAAAGCAATTAGGTGGGGGAAAATTGGAGAGTAAACTGCAAGTGCTTTATAGTACAAATATTAAAAGGTTTTCTGACTGGTTGGCATAATAAAACACACAGGATCAATTCACTAACTGTTATTAAATGCAGTAGTTGTAGTGTTTTGTTAATATTGCAAGTGATAATGGGAGTCAGTTCTTCACAGTATGTGTGATACCGCAAAAAAAATAAGATCGGAATAAATTTTTTATTCTGTGCACACTTTCATACTAAGCCAAAAAACATTAAAGTGCAGATATTATAATAATACTAAATACCTAAATAACTAAATATGTGGTAATAGTGGTTGAGGGGCAGTAAAAACATGACCCCCCCCCCCCCTTTTTTTTTTTTTTTTTTTTTTTACATTCCTATAAGTGCATTTTTACTTTGATAAACTTTTTCTTTATCACAGTGAGCACCATGATTCACTTGTGTCTCCTGGAATCACCCTGGAAGCCCTGATTCTTTTACAATCATTGAAGGTGTAGTAGCCTTGTTCCCGGCTTTAAAGGGGATATTTGCACATTACTTTTTTCAAAGGTAATTTCTTTCAGGTGAGAAAGTGTCCATGTGAATGGTGGTATTCATTGGACACAAATATAAAGCTGGTTTAATCACTTGTGGAGGACACTAAAAGAGAGAGGATTACATTTGGACATTAATGTGTATTTTGGAAGTAAACACGGAAATTTAGACTATTGAAACAGTTTGAAACTTTTTTCACAGATTCAAGGACATTTGTGTTGTGAGATTGTAACACTACTGGTCATATACATGCTTTAAACACTTGTCAAAATTTGCATTTATAGGTGGACAGGGTCTATTTGATTTTTTATTTTATTTTTTCATTTTTTTGTAAAGGATTGATTTTTATGATTTGTGTGTTAATCATTTGACAGTTGAGAATTTTGTTTACACTATGCTGATTTAATGTATATAATGGAGTTTAGTGCAGCATTTTTTTTCTGTTACAAATTGATAAAAAAAAAACATTTGTTATTTCATGGTATAGGCAGTTGATACTTTAGGAATGTGCAAAATAACGAGGGGACTTCTGCGCAAGTCATTAATTTAGATTCAAATAATATATCTACCCGGAAAATGTTGTTCTTATAACCCAGGAATGTAACTACAACGTAATTTGTAAAATTGCACTAGAGGGAGATTATTCTGTGAAGGCAGGAACATTGGCGTGTTTTCCACAGAATGGTCATGATAAAAAAGCACTGAAGCAACTTAAAAAAAAAAAAAAAAAAATCAGTAAAATTAGGCACTACATATGAAGGGGAAAAAAAAACCTTTAATGTAACTCATTCGGTAAATAAAACATGTTTTTTAGTAAATTGACTGCTTTTTATAAATACCACACGAGTTATTTTAAGCCAAAAATTCACCTATTTTATCCCTTAGGGAATTGACCACAAAGAGCTTTTCTTCGGCTTCCTGGACCTGGAGGCCTATAGGTTTGGCTTGTTTAGAACATGATCAGCATAGAAGCTAAACCTACCTTTTATCTATAGGGAATAGAAGAAATGTAGTAGGTCTTATTTGCTTTTTGCTTTTTTATTTATTTATTTATTTTTTTTCACACCCAGGCAGGCAGAGTTGTATTGATTTTATTTATTTTTTTACCTGCCTCCATACAGGTAGAATCTGGCTACGTCTGTGAAGGCGATCACAAAACCATGGCCAAGGCGATCAAAGACCGAGTGTCGCTGATCAAACGTAAACGAGAGCAGCGCCAACAGGTGCGAGAAGAGCAGGAGAAGAGGAAGCAAGAGGAGATCAGCCAGCAGCAGCCTGAATCACAGCTCCCGACCCTACCTCAGGGCACAGGAATATCCACACAACCTAGCTCTGGTCCAGCCCCTGCTCTGGCCATTGTGCCAAATGCATCTGCCAGCCAGGTGGAGCCAGAGGAGCCTGAAGCTGATCAACATCTGCAGTACCAGCAGCCCAGCATATCAGTGACATGTGAGTTGTACTTGAAGTGCCACTGCATATTTTCAAAAAGTTTGATCTTATGGGTCAGTTAGTGGATAGTTTGCAAATGTGCTGCCTGTTTTGCATTTTGTGTGTCATAAAGATGTACGGTGCTTACGGAGACCATTTTTTATGCACAAGGAAATAATAAATTATCAACACTCTTCTCTGATTTATTTTTACATCAATAGGGCTTGATTCCCTGCACTAAGAACTGCTCAAGAGTGCTCAGTTTGGATAGTGAGGCACTTTATTTGAGTGGGGGTGGCAGTAGACAGGGCTTAGCTTAGTTATGAAAGTCTGACCCATAGTAAATTAAGCAAACTAGTTTCAGAGAACGTTTCTCTTAGAAAATTAAAACCACAACGGATTTTTGAATTTTGATTGAAATGCCTGACATTTTATTACCATGTCTTATTGCCGGTGGCAGCAGGGCATGCAATGCACTATACCTTTTGGTTGCCAATCTTTTGGGTCACTAAATTCACGATTTTGAATCCCACAGACCACTAACCTGAATTTTACACACAATGCTCCAGCTCTCTGCCCCTGTCCCCCTCTGCCTGGATCACACTGCTTCATAATGCCCTGGCTCTCTGCACCCCCCCTCCCCCCAGTGCACATTGGGAACAGCACTTGAAACAACATTGGGCAGTATATAACTGCCACAATGTTGATACTTTTTATATATAAATGTGTCTCTCAACTTGAAACTAGTGAAGCGTGCTGACAGGAGGAGAGAGCAGAGAGATGACCATCAGTTTGTTGCTGCTCCATTACTGTCCAGTCACAAGCAGAGAGATGTCTAGGCTGTATTGCTTTAACTCCGATAAAGAAAGACAGGTCACCATCCTAGCTGTGCTGTCCAGCTAGTCTATGTAAATTTGAACGAGCAGCAATACAAATCCTTTGACAGGTAAAACCTCTTTTGTGTATGTATTTTTACTTCATAGGCCTATGTGATTTTGGCGTTATGAGATGTGTGGGTACCTAATGAACTGTTAATGACACCCCAAATGCATCTTGCAAACGCAGTGTGTTTCCAGCCACCAAACTGCATGGTATCGCAGTACCATGCAGTTGGTTCACCTCCACCTCCTTTCTGTGCACTGGGTCTGGGTGAGTGAGTCTAGTGGAGGCCTCCATCGGAGAAGGTGGCAAAGTCTCATGATTGAAGCCAGGTTTCCGTGATTGCAAAACCCCTCTGTGATCGATTACTATTGGGCAGTGGAGGCATAACAGCGCAATCCCTTTGGATGATTAAAGGCCTGGCTGGGTTTAGCACTGCAATCATTTCAGTCCTCCTGTGATAGGAGGTCTCGGGAACCTGTAAGCGGCCAATTCATTAGGTGGCGGTGATCTTCTTTTTATTATTTATTTATTTTTATTTTTTTTCCTTTGACACTGTTCCTTTTGAAGTTATCCATTATAAGGGATCCTTTATAAACCACGTCACTATACGGACTTGTTTTGAATATTATACACATAGACTTCATCACATTTTTAAGCGCAGTTTTATTTTTGATTTATTTGCTCTGTTTCTCATATAATTGCTGCTTTATATGGTAATTTTTAGTTATCATGTTAACCATACGCTAGATTTGATAGTGCTGTATTACCTTATTGAATTTAAATCAAATCCACCCTGCAGGAGAGACTCTGTCTTCTAGCACAGCATATCTGCCCACCCTGCCGCTCTGCTGTTCATTTACAGAAGGCTTTGTGTTCTGTGAATGGGTTCACATAATATAAAGCATTCTGTGATTGTCCTGGAGGAAGGGCTGTGGCACAGTGGCTGCATGCAACTCTGCAGCTGGTCCAGAAGGTCCATCGTTGGAGTATAGCACTAACTAGTGCCCAGTAAAAATGTAAATTCTCATTTAGAGATAAATCTGAGGTGGCATGCACCTCTCCAAACTTGACCTCCTAGTAATCCAGAACATTTTACAAAGTGGCTGAATTAATGGAATTTGTCTTTAATAACTGGGCGTAGAGCGGGGAGAAGATGGAACTAACCAAGGAAGTTTAAGATGTTTGTGTGTTAGAATTTGTATTTTACAATCTAGAAGAGATCTTTGTACTCATTTACAGATCTTTTGTGTAGTTTTATTCTCCTGTGGGTTTGCTAAAATTGGTTTGCCAGCTAATTTGTGCATCTGTGCTCTTCTCTATCATGTTCGTTTTTTTTTTTTTTACAGCAGATGGAATCATAGACAGTGGGCAAGGCTCCTCCGTGTACTCCGAGTCTCGAGTGGGCAGTCAGCAAACGGTTTCCTATGGCTCCCAACAGGATCCTATCCTCCCTTCTGGTACCATATCTGGATATAGCACTCCAGCTCAGCCAGGAGTCGGGGTAAGGAATCAAACTGAATTTCTGACTGATGTAACTTTGTCCATAATAGCCTTATTGTTAGTAATTAAGAGCCTTTCAGTGGCTGAGAGAGACAAAAAACCCCAGCAGTCTAGAGCAAAAATTTCTCAAGGAATGGAAAGCTTTGGGTCTTAGCACAAAATGGAACTCCCTAAATGCACATCACATCCCGGAAATCTGAACATTGCTCTGTTTCTCAATATATTATGAATCTGCTAAAGTCTACTTGCTAATCAAGTCTACTTGCTAATCACATTTTCAAAAGGAACATTTGGGTTCCATTTTAACCTTGATTCATGTAAGACCATAAAAAAAATTAGGTATATTTATTGGAAGTAGGTGTGAGCATGTTTCATTTCCACAGACCAACTTTTAAAGAGTTTATCTGAAAAATGTAACATTTTTAAACAATTAAAACCAAACATTTTCCCAACTTTAAAAAGCTGCAATTATATACCGATTGCGGTTTATTCTGAGAGTGGGGGAGATATTCTGTAGTCCAGCATAGAAAAACTGGGTAGGACTAACGCTGCTTGGAATTTCAGCAGAGGCAGCACTGTCTTCCTCTCGCATAATGAACTCCTGGCAGATGAAAAGTTTTTCTCTTTCGTTCATTGACGGACACAGCTCCAGTAATCTTGACCGCCGTATGGCAATTACGCCACCTTCAGGAGAGGACTAGGCAGAACATGTACTATATGTGAAAAACAGAACTTTACAGTTCCGCCCAGGGGGTGGTCCCTCTGGTAATAGCCCCTCAGCCTGCTTCCTGCAGCTCTGTTTTTTTTTCTGCCTAGTGAAGGAGATGGACCTAGGCTCCCTGCGGGACCATCGGTCCTGGGAATCTCTGGATTTTTGCCTTTTGCGCAAGATTTTAAGATCTTGTGATCTGCTATTAACAGCCGGCTGGGTGACAGGCTAGATAATCTAGATCCTTGTATTCTCCCCAGCCTGGCCATCGAGTATGTGCAGACCCTAGCTACGCGCTGGGTCGTCCACGACATGCCCCTCAGGCTCCAGGGGAGGTCTGTGAGTGCAACGCATCGAGGCACACATATGACCGGACTACTGATGTCTAAGTGCAGCGCTCAAGGGCACCTATATAAAAATAAGTGTACATAAAATGAGAAATAATAAACAGTGGTCCACTAGAGTCCAAAGGGGATGTTGACAGTCATAAAACCAGTCCACCTGAACTTCAAAATGGTAAGTTTCCATTTTCCAGTTCAGGTGGACTGGTTTTATGACGGTCAACATCCCCTTTGGACTCTAGTGGACCATTGTTTGTTATTTCTAATTTTTTGTACACTTATTTTTATATAGGTGCCCTTGAGCGCTGCACTTATCTTATTTATTTTGTTTTAAACTTGGTTTGTTTATGTGCTAGCAGCTTGGCTGTGTTTATTCACAGGGTTTTTTTTGTTGTCTTTTTTGTTTTTATTCAAATCTACCATTCACGATTTGCTAGATATATTTTTGTATTAGCGCAGTGTTTTCTCCTTTGTACTGATGTCTTTGTCAGAGTGTGCCTTGGCCAACAGCCACCCCTTACTGCTCGGGAGTGGGTCTGTGATGGTATGTCCCCAGCTTGTCCGGATGGTAAGTACAGCTCTTTCTGCCTTGGCGGGATTGAGCAGCTGGGCATTCCCTGGGAGGTCGATTATGGGGTCCCTCTCCTCCCTCTGTTCTCTCACTGTCCTATTCTCCCCCCAACCCCCCCCCCATGGGGGATGCTGCATGGCTGGGCTGCTGAGCGCTGTATGTACCTGAGCCAGGGGTCCTCTGGGGGGGGCTCTGACCTTGGATTGGGGGCTGCTGGTTGTCTGGAGTCTCTCCACTGCGTGTCTGGAGGCTCTGCATGTGCTGTCGCCATAGCACTGTTCTGCCGCCATTATCTCTGTTCATTCACTGTGTACAGTTGCTTGTTGGACATTTTCTGTGTGTCTCAGTGGAAAGCATGGTCTGGGGCCATTTTACCGAAGTTGGGCGGCCATTTTCCCTGTGATTTTCCCTGTGATTGTCCCTTATACAGGGCGGCCATTTTGTTGTAGCTCAGTGTGGTTTTTATCCTCAAAGCTGGTCCCTGTTGCTCAGAACAGTGCATTTTTTTTTATTTTTTTTTGCTCTGGACACCTAGGAGCTGATACTGGACACAGGCACTTGTAACAGAACGGCACAGCTCTCGGTGAGTCCTACGGTGGGGGCCTCTCAGCCTGCAGCAGCTAGGAGGGTGGGGTTGTACACCTGTCCTAAGTCCAAGGGTGTAAATAGAGAACTGGAGTTAGGGACTTTAAATGAAGGTATGGCCTGGTAAGGTCAATTCTTCCATCCCTTGGGACTTTGAATGAAATTTTGACCTGGTAAGGTCACATATTTCCATCCCTATGCAAATCAGGAGAGGGGAGCGAACAATGGGGTGGGACTTTAAATGAAGCACAAGGTTACGATAGATTAGTTTGGTGATCATAATAAGGATTTATTGGTTGCCAAGGTATACAAACAGAGTATGAGATGTACCAATACATTAAAATGGTTGCATGAGTAAGACAATACATCTTAATTACAGACTTAAGTATACACATAATGGCAAGACAATCATGTCCCGAAGTACACCAAAACACATTTAAGGTAAAACCATAATATAAGGTAATGCCTGCAAAGCCTCGGGCCTCTTGGATCCTTGTATGAGATAATAAGGTTAGCTAGCAAAGCTATCTGGGTATAAAGGTATCGAATGGTACGGCAGCTCAATGCTTTTCGTGGCTAGAAGGCCACTCGTCAGGAGCCAGCACTTGATGGATCTAAAGATAGAAATATTAGTATTGGTATAAGTTTAGATAATGAAATAATCATACATAAGGGCAGGGGTAGAATAAGACACCCCCATACCAAATGCAAGTCAACTTACTCGAGTTTGTGCAGTGATAGTGGGGTGCCAAGCAGCATTAGCCATCTAATAGCATCTCCCACTGGGAGCCGCGGCAGGCAATCAAGGGGGGGCATCCCACGGGCCCCACTCAGGGCGGGCATGAGATCAAGGCAACCTATGTGTAAGATAAAAATTGAGGTGACCCAAAAATTCAGCACCAGGAAGTGGATGATAGAAGAAAAAAAGGGAAAAGAAAAAACAGTGCTTGAAACTAAGAGGAGTGATAGGGGCTGATGCCTGAGAAAAGGTAGAAAGAGGAAGTAGGAAAGGGCAGATTAACGTAAGTGAGGTGAAAGGGTGACAGATGCCACAGGAGATAGAAGTGTGGTTAACTAAATACCTAGATGGAATGTGCTTCATTTAAAGTCCCACCCCATTGTTCGCTCCCCTCTCCTAAGTCCAAGGGTGGCAGACGGGGTGGGTCAGCATGGCTGGAAACTGTTGTTTCTTCCCCAGAGCTCCCTGCAATTGCAACCGGCTCATCTGCAAACAGTGCAGTGCCTTTGGACGCTTTGTCAGCGGCCCTTGAAACGTTCGTTGCCAGGGAGGAGGCGGTGTGTAAAGTGGTAAAAAGCGGCCCCTGACAACCTCTAGGACCCCCCCCCCTCCTCCGGGCAAACTCAGACTTGGGGCCCTGCAGCGACTGGTGGCTCTTGCTCTGATGTGTCAGATGACGCTGACCAGAACTGATTGGACAGTCAGGATGATTCCCCGTCCTGGTCCCCGCAAGACAAATCACTAGTTGGAGCTTATCACAGCTGTGCGTGATACCCTGAAAATTCAGGAAACGGCAGGATCCTCCGCTGAGGTAGCGGTCCATTTTGGGTCCCGTAAGCCAGCCCGCACACCTAAGGTGTTTCCGTATCTGACCTATTTCGATAAGTTCATATACAAGGAACGGGGGTCCCAAAAGAATGGCGGTGCGATACCCCTTTGAGGATAGCCTTCTTAAAAAATGGTCTGCTCCTCCAGTCGTGGACCCCCCAGTATCCAGGTTCAATAAAGTAACCACGATCCTGGTAGATGGGACTCCTGCATTAAGGACCCTACCAACAGGAATGCCGAGGCCCGTTCCTTGTTTACGGTTGTGGGGTCAGCAATACGGCCAGTACTGGCCACAGCACTAGTGTCGCAGACACTTACTGAATGGGCAAAACTTTTGCACCGTGAATTGGAAAGCAGCAGGCTACTCCTGTCTGCGTGGAAATAGCAGACCAGTTAGTGCATGGACTTAAGTACATTTGTAACGCAGCCCTGGATACGCTTTGTTTGCTCTCCAGGGCTTCAGTGTCAGCAGTGGTGCTGCAGCGCCTGATTTGGCTAAAATGCTGGTCTGCGGACCAGTCATCTAAAAAAGCCTTGACGGATCTACCCTTACTTGGCGAGCGGCTATTTGGAGACTCATTGGATGACATTATTAGGAATGTCACAGGTGGGAAGAGCACCTTGCTCCCACAGGCCAGGAAGAATAAGGAGCCATGCCGCAGACGAGGGCCCTAATTTTCCTCTCAAAAGAGACTTTTTTTTTAATTATTTTTTTTTAGCCCGCCCGGGACTTCGGCTAAACACTCCCAGTCCTACAGGGTGACTGAGGGACAAAAAATGTTTCCGCATGAAGGTTTGACCCCGCCCTGGGTGGGGGGTTGCCTTCGGGAGTTTGCAGCCGGTGGGCCTCTCGGCTGTCCGGCCAATGGGTCGGCAAACTGAATTCATCGGGCTACAAAATAGTTTCTCTCTTGGCCACCAAACAGATTCTACAGAAGTCGGTGCTTGTGCCGACTTAGTGCCTAAAGTTCCTAGGCTTACTGCTGGACTCTGTGGAAGCGAGAGTGTTTCTCCCTTCAGACAAACTGCAGCCTCTGAGCCATGGTGAAGCTGTTGATGAACACAGGTGGACGTTGCTGCGCTTCTGCATGCGAGTCATGAACCTCATGGTGGCCTCCTTCGAGGCGGTATCATACGCCCAGTTTCACATCAGAGTCTTGCAGAAGGAGATAATGGGACAAATCTCAGTTATCCCTGGATCGGCAGATTCGGGTGAGCCAGTCAGTCAGGGACTCCCTGCTCTGGTGGCTGAGATCCCTGGCACTTCGGTTAGGGAAGTTGTTCCTACCTCTGCATTAGACAGTGATCACTTCGGACCCCATCCTGACCAGCTGGGGTGGAGTACTAGGAGTACAGTCGACCCAGGGCCTATGGTCGGGTGAGGAATCAAGTTGCCGATCAATGTGCTTGAGCTCCGAGTGATCAGGCTATGCCTCTCCACATGGTCGATGAGACTAAGAGGGCGTCCGATCAGTATCCAGTCAGACAACACCACGGCGGTGGCATATGTCCGCCGTCAAGGAGGAACAAGAAGCTTGGCTGCAGCACATCCTTCAGTGGGCAGAGCGACATTCGTCCATTTACATCTCAGGAATAGAAAACTGGCAGGCGGACTATCTAGCGAGATGCTGGACCCAGGAAATGGTTATTGCATCCGGAGGTGTTTAGGCTTCCGTGCCTGCGGTGGTTCACACCAGACGTGAATCTCCTGGCCTCCCGGCTCAATTGGAAGGTGCCGAGGTTCATATCCAGGACAAGAGATCCTTGGGGACCCGTCAGACGCGTTGGTGGCTCCATGGGCTCAGTACCAACTGATCTACGCTTTTCCTCTGCTAAAACTGTTACCACGTCTGCTCCACAGAGTGGAGGCCGAAGGGATTCCGGTGATACTGATTGCCCCAGATTGGCCTCGGCATCCCTGGTACGCCGACCTAGTATGCCTGGTTTCAGACGCTCCCTGATGGCTACCGATGCGAGAAGACTTTCTGTCTCATGGTCCAATTCTCCATCCTGCTTTACCATCTGCTGGTTTTAACTGCTTGGCTGTTGAGAGCCAGGTGCTAAGGAACTGAGGCCTGTCTGATTTGGTGATTTCAACTATGTTGCGGGCACGGAAATCTTCTTCTCGGAAGATATACAATTGTACATGGAAGGCCTATATCTCCATGTGTGAGGAGATCGGGTGGTGTCCGCGCACCTATTCCGTTTCCAGGATCCTGCTGTTCCTACAGCGAGGAGTAGACCAGAAGCTGGCTTTAAGTACCATTAAGGGACAGATATCAGCCTTGGCTGTATTTTTCTAATGACTCCTGGTGTCTCGCTCTCTAGTGAGCACCTTTGTACAAGGGGTCCGGCATGTAGTCCCTCCGCTGTGTCCGCCCTTGCCCCCGTGGGATCTGAACCTGGTATCGGCGCTTCAGAAACCGCCGTTTGAGAACATCAGGGTAATTCCTCTCCTCTCGTTGACTCTTTCTCAGAAAGTGGTCTTCTTAGTGGCCATTACATCGGCCAGGAGGGTTTCGGGACTGGCGGCCTTGTCTTGCAAGTCGCCCTATCTTGTTATCCACAAGGATAAGTTAGTGTTGGCGTCTGCAACCTTCTTTTCTACCGAAGGTGGTTTCGGCTTTTCACATCAGTGAAGACATTGTGTTACCATCTCTGTGTCCTAAACCAACACATCCTAAGCAGGTGATCCTCCATTCCGTGGACATGGACCGGGCTCTAAGGGTATATCTGTCTGCCATGGCTCCCTTCCCAAAGTCGGTAGCTGGTCCGAAAAAAGGGATGGTGGTCTCGTCAGCCACCATTTACAGGTGCATCCGACAGATTGTGGTCCAGGCTTACCCCTTGAATGGGGCTTTTTCTTGGGCTTTCCAACATCAAGCGTCAGTCGCTCAAGTGTGTATGGCGGCGACTTAGTCGTCCGTTCGTACCTTTACAAAGGTCTACAAAGTGGATGTAAGCGCATCGTCTGATGCCTGCTTTGGCCACAAAGTTTTGCAGGCAGCTGTGTAATGTTCTAATTTTACACTCTTTCTTCTGTTAAGAAAAAGTTACCATTTGAATATTATTGCACCTTGCTGCATTTGTTGATCGCAAGTTCAGATGGTTACTAGGGAGCACTGCTGGTTGTGGGTGAAGTTATGTTGCTGTTCCCACCCCTCGTTATGACACTGCTTGGGGACATCCCTACGGTCAAGATTACTGGAGCTGTGTCAGTCAATGAACGAAAGAGAAAATAGGATTTTTGTACTCACCGTAAAATACTTTTCTCTGAAGTTCATTGACTGACACCGCACCCTCCCCTCCTATTGGTTTACGTTATACTGCTTGTTGACGTACTGAGCTGCAGGAAACAGGCTGAGGGGTTATTACCAGAGGGACCGCCCCCTGGGTGGAACTGTAAAGTTCTGTTTTTCACGTATAGTACATGTTCTGCCTAGTCCTCTCCTGAAGGTGGCATAATAACCCTAAGGTCAAGATTACTGGAGCTGCGTCCGTCAATGAACTTCAGAGAAAAGGATTTTACGGTGAGCACAAAAATCCTATTTTTTCATTTTTTTTATTTTTTTTCTTTCTGTACTGCAGCCTTTTTTAAAGAAGCAAGACATGCATTAAATGCTCTGAGTGTTTATTACAGTAATACATTATTTTCAGAGTGGTCATAAGTTAGTCAGAAGTTACTAAGCATTTTTATTGATCGTATTATGCGATCTTAGGGATTTTATTAGTATATAATTTCTGAGCACTATAGGCATGTTTCTGTTGAGAAAAGTCAGCTTATCTTTGTGTTTTTACTGTATTTGTTGTGTAATATTGCATGATAATGATGCATCCAGATACCAGCCTGATTGATTTTTATCCCCCATAGCTCTTGGAAACTCCCCAATACCATATATGCATGTATCCTGATTCCTGTCCCATTACTTATATTCAGTTTTACATTGGTTTCAGTTTTGTTTTTCCTATTGTCTAAATAAAAATAACCGTCTAATCAACAGTTGAAACCCTGCTTTAATTTCTAATTGTTTTCAGTTAACACTTTTTATTTATTTATTTTATTTATTTATTTTGAGGACGAAGCTTGTCCATTAGCTACACTAACTGATTTCTCTTTGCTGCCTTGTCTGTGACACAGGGAGGCATATGGAATTCTGGTCCTGATGCTTGCATTTGTGAAGATTACAATGTATTAAAACTTAATTTATTACATCAGCTATATATTGTATAGAAGTCAAATATTTACTTTTTGATACTCCGAATCAGGTGGTTATGGTCCTCACAGATAAAATCTTGCAGGGTTTTTTTTTCCTTTTTCCTACCAGTTACACTTCTTTTTGATTGGCAGACAGACACAGAAGGGAGTGAAGAGAATATTGACCCAGTATTGATGAAAGCTGCGGAATATTTTTCCCTAGGTTGCCACTATATTATATATATATTAAGCAATATATTATATTGCTAATGAGAAAAGGCCTTGGTATTGTACAAACATATTCTCCTACATCTCACTATGCCCCTTTGGGTACAAACACTTGCAAAATCTTTAAAACGTTTCCCTGTTCATGAACAGATTGGATTTTCACATCCCCAAAATGTTTGCTGGACTCTCTCCAGTGGAAAAAGTGTTCACAAAAAGTGGTCTATTCCTGTGGCTGGCCCTACTTTCTTAGGCTGGCCATATATTATACAATTTTCTTATTCGATTTCCTTTAGATTTACCTTCAACTATGTAATACTAGAGCCTGACTGATTGCATACACATTGAAAGTGTTTAGGTTTGACCTTATATTATATGATTTGGTTAAATCTAAAGGAAAAGGGTACAAAAAAATTGTATATTGTATGGCTAGTCTTATTAATCTTCAACATCTCACTGTACCTATTGAAGATGTTTCTTCTTTCAACTTCAAGTAAAAAGTTTGAGGTGCTCTTAAAGGCTGTCATTAATCTCTTTACTCTTGCAGATTCAGCCACGCAACCTACTTTTGCCACTTTAGCATGTCAAACTGCAGCTATCTGCACTAGGGCAATGAACAACCAACATGATCCTGTTTTTGCATGATTGTCATTTAACAGAGCAATTGCAAATATTTTCTGCTCTGCTTTTTTGTTTGAATGCACCTAGAACATGTCATGAGGCAAATTTTCAGAATGGCTCTTGCATGTGCAGAATCTTGTGGCTTAAAGCTGCCTGTAAAAAGCACCTCAGAAGAATGCCTTTACTTCCATAGCGAAAGATCCCAAAACCTCCTTTCCCTGGAGCCTTTACCTCTATTAAACACTGAAGGCCCACAAAGCCCTCTTCTCAGTAAAGGGGTACCCACACTCCTAGGAATGGAGGGACGGCTGTTAGTTTGCCTCGCTACCCTTCTGTACATCACAGAAATCTCAGACTTGTTGGGTTCAATCTGTGACGTCACAAAATAGAGCTCAGTCTCTTACCCCCCCCCCCCCCACAATCAGATTTGTAAAATGCCCTGAACCATCTCTTGTCCCAGGAGTAGTTATTCAGTACCCCTACAAGACAGGCTATTTAAACCTGTTATCGAAACCTGTTCACGGTACCAAACCCCAATGTGAGTATTCACAGTATTCTGGACTTAAAATTCTCCAACAAATTCCAAAATTTTGCATGCAATCTCGACTTCCTGTTTGCCACATTGGCGTTTGGCCTAGCCTCTGCTCCCTCTGTATTCACAAAGGTTCTGGCACGTCTTCTTGCCCTTCCAAGAACTCTAGGCATCTAGGTACCTGGTTATCTTGACGACCACCTCCTGTAGGACCGCCTCTCCCTTCTAGCTGTTGGCAAATGTTCACAGGAAAATTCAGATACTCCAGGCTTTGTTAGGTAACCAATTTTAAAAAGACTTCTCTCCAGCCTACTTTTTGCTGAGAGTTCGTGGGTTCTGGACACAAGCAAAGATTTCGTTTCCAGGAATTTTTTTATTTTTGTTTTCCTGAGCCCACGCTGAGGGTTCAGGTCAAAGAGACATCATACAATGAGAATCTCCATGAAAGTGCTCAAGCCCAACCCTAGCAATAGAGAAGTCTGCCCTTTTCTATTACTAGAAAGTGATAGCAGATGCCAATCTTTCAGGCTGGGGAGG
This sequence comes from Lithobates pipiens, assembly GCF_037356315.1. Lineage (NCBI taxonomy): Eukaryota > Metazoa > Chordata > Amphibia > Anura > Ranidae > Lithobates > Lithobates pipiens. Next base: position 484,740,372 of record NW_027507903.1, on the reverse strand, counting down.
GTTGGGTGGTCAATCTTACGATTCAAGATGCCTGGTCACCAGTAGGAGCCAAGCTCTCCAAAACCCTGGAGCTCAGAAGTTTGGATGGCTCTGCAACACTGGACTCCCTATGTGTGTGAATAACTAATATAGTACAGTCACAGTGCCACGACTGTGACTTAAATCTGCGACCAAGGGGGGCAGCAGGAGACTTGTAGATTTGAAGGAAGCAAATCAGATAGTCTCACGGACAGTACAGCGATCGCTGACATCCATATGCCAGGAGTGGAAAACTGGGAAGCTGACTAACTGAATGGGGGCATGGGCTCTTCACTCAGACTTTACAGTGGCAGAATTGGGGGACTCTTGATCTAGACATCTAACCTACTACCCCTTTTACCAGGACCAGTGATCCTCTAGTGCTGACCTTGGCCTTGATAATTCACTGGTCTCAGTTCACGCTAATCTATGCCTTTGCACCAGGGCAAATTCTGCCAGGTGTACTCTTGTGTAATTCTCATTGCACTGAACTGGCTTTGAAGAACTTTTTACACAGACATACTCACTTCTTGCCGATGACTCCAGGCCTCTTCCCAACAAGCCAGATCTGCTATCTCAGTGGCCCTCTATTCCATCCTGCTTCTCAGTCTTTGGCTTTAATAGCATGGCTGTTGAAGCCCAGATTTTTAAAGATAGAGAGGGGTCTCGGAGTCCCCCCTTTTTTTTTTTTTCTCTCCTATTGTACTTGGAAATCCCTCTCTGCCAGGTGTGAACACAGGTACTTCAATCCCCGAGATTACTTTGTGTCTTGCCTTCAGGCCTTCCTACAATCGGTCTTGACCATAATCACTCTAAAACAGATCTCAGCCTTATCCATTATTTCAAAAACCTACTATCGCTCTACCTTGTAAATACTTTTATTCAAGGTGTATCTCACATTAGGCCCCCATCGCAGCACGCTGTGCTACTTTGAGATCACTACTTTGTTCTCTGTGCTGCAGAAACCACCCTTTGAAACCATCAAAGATATTTCCTTGGATGCACTTTCCAGCAAAGTAGTCTTTTGGTTGCTATCGCATTTTAAACGTCTGTCTTGGTGGCTCTCTCCTGTAAGGAGCCGTTTCTTCACAAAGATCAGGCTGTCTTTACGCCCAATACTATTCCTTTTTTTTTTTGCAAGGTTTTAGCAGTCTCAACACCCATGAGGACATCACATCCTTAAACCCTTCTCTGAGACTTCCAAAGGTAATCTTTGTTCCCTGGACATACTCGGAGAGCAGTTGGCGATCCCCCAAAATAACGTTTTCTGGGCTTTTACTATTAACTTGTTCACAGTTCTGAAACTGAACAGCAATGTTTGTCCAATATTGGACCTCAAGGGTTCAGGCCTCAGATGAGATTTTGGTTGCAAGGTGTTTCGGGGATGCTTTTTTCATTTGGGTACTCCAAACACTTTTGGGTACAACCTGTGAGCTTTTGGCTTGCTTTTTCTTTTTTGCCCTCCCCTCATTGGCATTGCTCTGGGTCTTCACAGTTTTTGCCATTGTCCAATCACTTGAAAGTACCTGCCTATAACCCAGTAGTCTATGAATTTGCCTGTGGCTTGTTCTATATTCCAAGAAGTTACTTGCCTTTTGGGATTTTACAGACAAGTCAAATTTTTGTTTTTGTTTTTTTTTTTTTTTTTTTTGGTATCCTATACTTCAAGAGTTGCTTTACAATGTATACTTTCTTGGCCCAATATAGGTATGAATTTCTAAAGCTAGCTCTGGAGGTCATGTATTGGGACAACTGTTTTGTTACTGTGTTGTGACTAAAGGTTCTATTCCAAAAACCTTACTGCCTTTTGTAGGAGTGAAATGCCACATAGCCCAGTGAGTGAAAAGACCAAGAAGTATTTTGCTGTAAAAGGGTACAGTTGCTGTCTGATGGCATAGACTCTTGCACCACCCCCTAGAGGGTGTAACCTTTTCTTTGAAGGGGGATTACACAACAAATAAACTGAGCTTATGTTTTTATTACTTCTATCTTTCTTTATTAGGTTTCTACTTTGCCATCTAAACCAACCCACACAAAGTCTTTAACTGTCAATTATTTAATTAAATGTAACCTATCATCTTACCATAAACTCACCAACTATGTTTCATTAACCATAACCAAATCGCCAATGTTTAGAATCTGCCTTCCCATTGCCACTTCATGATTCTAAGTGTCATTGCACTTGTTTGTCTCTTTTTTTTTTTTTTTCCCTGAGTTTTTTTTTTTTTTCCTGTGTTTAAATTATATATTTTTTTTCCTCCATGTTTGTTCTCTCCCATAGCCCCGTCGAGGTCGTAGCATGTCAATCTGCATCCCCATCCTTCCTCCTTCTACTCTTCACCTGCCTAAATTTCCTCCCAGTGCTCCCTGCACCCCTCCCCATATCCTGTCTGCCCCTGCCTCTCCGCTGTGGACATCCCCTGAAGAATCCTTTGCTGAAAAACTTTCCAAGGCTCTTGAGAGTGTCTTACCTATGCACGCCACAAGCCCTCGCAAACACCAGCGGCGCTGCAGCCTGCCTACCCTCTGTTCCAACCCTGTATGTAGTCCTGTGCACCCTCGCATGGCAGATAAGTTACCATTAAATACATGTGGCTGGGTATGATGTTCACATTGCCTTTTAAGAGCTGGATTAGTGAAATGTATTACACAACTTAAATTAGATCTATGGCCAGCTTAAGCTTTGCAGTACATTATACTGTTGTCATTGCTCGATTCTAGAAAGTTAGTAGCGTTAAAATGCAGCTATTGACTGAAGGCTCACCCTCCACCCTAGCAGCCTTCCCTCTTATATTATCCTCCTAGAGACTGCACTAGGTCTCCTCTAGTGAAAAAAGGAGGCTGCTATTTGCCGTTGCTTTCTAAATCAAATAACTGTACTTAATTCTATAATAAATGTAAATATAGTTTGCCTTCTTGCTATAAAGAGTTCAGTGCTTTTTATGCTTCCTGGTTTTGTCTATACATTAAGGCCTCATGCACACAGGACATTTCTTTAAGGCTACTTTTACGTTGGGGCCGTGTTAGCGCTAAAGCGCCAATCATTTTAACAGCGTTTAGGCGACCCCTTTTTGCCCGCTAGTGGCCGAAGAAGGGTTGTTAAAAGCGCCCATGTTGCCAATGGACTAGGATGTTTTGGGAGCGCTGTATACAGCGCTGCCAAACCGCCCCAAAGATGCTGCTTGCAGGATGTTTTCTAACATCCTGCAAGCGCGCACAGCCTTAGCGTGAAAGCACTCGGGCTTTCACATTCAGGTGGCAGGGGAGGCAAATGCAACTAGACTACTAAACGCGTTTAGAATTTCAGCATTTATACATTTCAATAGCCAGAATAAATTAACTCTGTCCATTTGAATAAATGCCCAAACACCAAATGCTGCTAAACTCGCCTAAATTGTGTTGAAAAAAGAGTTTTTAATGCTGACTTCCTCCTGTCAGGAGAAACGGCATTTACAATAAGCCAGTGTGCATGATGCCTTAAAGTGGTTGTAAACCCACCAAAAAAAACAAACCTGCAAGACCAAGGCTGAATGAGCTAATATGCATATTGCATAGCGTACTGGCTCATTAGAAAATATTTGCCTTAGATCCAAACCGCACGTGTCGGTCCCGGCACACTGATCTGGCCAGCAACATGTCTCCCGGAGTTATTTCCTGGTATTGCGGGCTATGGCGCTGTGATTGGCCGGAGCCGCGATGAAATGACTCCCGCGCATGCCGGTAATGGCACAGCTGAAGAAACAGCTTAGCTTGCTCGGTCTGTTTCAACAGTGCGCATCTGCCGATAACCTCGGCACATGCTGATACAGTGGATATCTCCTAAACTGTGCAGGTTTAGGAGATATCCACAGTACCTACAGGTAAGCCTCATTATAGGCTTACCTGTCGTCAAAAGTGGTCTGTAAGGGTTTACGACCACTTTAAGCATCTGTAAACTATTTGAGACTTTTTTTAATCTTTGACAAATTAGAAAGCAACAATACAGGCAAATCGTGTCTATATGAACACAGCCACTCTGTCGCCCAGACATGTATTTAATGAAAATTTGTTGTACGTCTTCCATTGTTTATCCCTTCTTTTAGTGTATTTTCAAGAAAATGTGCTTAATTGTTTACATGTTGTCTAAATGTCTCACTTCCTTATCTCATCCATGTTAATGCAGCCTCAGTCCATGATGCATCCAACTTTCCCAGAGGCGTCGCACTTTTTCCCGACCATTCATGAACGTCCCATGTCTTTTTCTCCACCTCCCACCTTCTCATCTCCCAAATTGCCCAGCACACAAAGGAGAAAAAGCACCTCCTTCTTGGAGTCGCAGACCCGTCACGGCTCGCCTCACATACGGTCACTTGGACCAAGTCCACTCTTGTCCTCCACAGACAGTGTGAGCTGGAGGTCAGATGGGGTGACTCTTCAAGGAAAGCCTTCCGTCGGATCTTCCATGGAAACCAACCACATACAACAGAATTTTGATTGCCAACTGTTCGTTGAAGGAAGGCATGGAATGGCTAGTGATGGCAAAATGATACCTATGGAGGCTGTGTACTTGGCTAGTGTGCCATACAGTGCACAAGCTGAAGCTTTTGTTGCTGCAGATGGACCTGGTAACATTAAGGATCCAGGAGTGACACAACTTGGCTCGATGTACGATTACCAGACTAGTCAAACCTATATAGCTCACCCAGTCCAAAGTCTGAGGCTTGAGAGCACAGCCACCCAACCCTCTCCACAGGGTAGTATGTCTGCACCAGTTACAGCAGAGCCTCATATTGTATACCATAAGGTGTTTATGCCCCAGTCTGCTCCTCCAGTTCTCTCCCAGGGCAGTGAAGGGCATCAGGGTTGTGTGTTTGAGTTTCACATGCATTCTTCTGGACCTGAGGGGGCTGTGTACTTGCCACACCGTGTCTACCGAGCACGTCGCGGATCTTTGGAAATGGAGGAGGTCACACACAGCTCATTACTACAAAGCAGACTTCAGACTGTTGCTGAGGAACAGTGTAACAACCTTGGCCCAGAGCCAATGTCACCTCTGTCTGGGGTGTATAGGCCAGATGGCAGCTCCGAATACTCCAGTGACTCATCACAGCGAAATTCCTCAGATCCCGGGGATTACTTTTCTCCACCTGCGATTGGAGTCACATCTGATGCCTCTGTAACTTACACTCAGAAGATATTTCCAGAGCCACATGTCTTCTTCTGCTTTCCACAACCCGGAGCTGCAGCTTTTCCCATACAGCCTGCTGTTTATAGCCAACAGGTTACTAGGATCACAGCCTTTCTAATTTTAATTTCCTATGATTAATACTTCTTGCCTGGAGTCAGGTTTGAATGAACAGATTAACAAATCTTTTCTTCCATGAAAAAAGAAAAATGATGCAGTATCTCTGAATTCTTTGGAAATTAGTTTGTCATTAGAAATGTATTTTCTTTTTTATGGGTTTTCTTGAACAAGAGACTTTAAGTCTCTTGCTCTTAGTCCACTGATTCTCTCCCTCATTAATTAAAGGTAGGCTTTGACATTTCTATTGTTGAGGCCCTGGGTCTTCACTGATGATCAAGTTAAAATTTCATTGTATCTCTTCGCAACCCTATTAATGTGATGATCACAGTGTGTCCTTATTCAACCATAAACTGAATAGGTGGGCTTTTATAGACCTTGTAACAGAGCAAATATAATTGTCTTAACAGCCATCTTCCCAAAAGGGGTGCATAAGCCTACCAAAAAGTAGTTTTATTTAAAGTATAAAGGAAAATTTTGTTGTGTTTATAGTTTTGGCTAGAGTAGAGATGGAACAGCTGTCAGTTTTTATTGCTTTCTGTGCCCCCGTTAAGGAGATTTAACCTCCTATATGTCCTGTTTACGGTTATCATTGAAAGTTAAATCCAAAATTTTGGGTTGTCCCTGGAAAAACAATGGAGGGGAAATGTTCCAAATGGGGACACTAGTTTTGGTGAGTCCTCTCGCTTTCCTGTTTGGCTATGGGACAGTAAGTGAAGGGAAATCTACGCAATGGGACACAGATGGTGAATATAAAGCTGTCGGGGGTTGCTACCCTCTCTTGCTCTATCCAAAATGAAATCTCTTAGGCCCCTTTAATACGGGCGGATAAAATTTAGTTTTTAGCTGTGGATAAATCAAGTTATCTACCGCAGATAAACTCACAGAATGCTTTCCTATTACTCCAGTCACACACTGTATTTAGCAATGGTTTTCGTTACATGTGGTTTGATGCGGATAGAAAAAATAAATTTGACTGCATCCAGGAATGATTGCAGCTATCTGCACATAACTGCAGGTAATTATAGTGTACTAATTCTCCTGCAGATAGCAGCAACAAGGAAAGAAAAACGGGATGCACATCAGAAATGGCAAGAATGTTCCAGCACAGCTAAACGCAGCCGCATGTTAATACATGTAAACGCAGCTAATCGCAATGTACAACTGCAAGTGAATGCTATGCCTGGATTCTCTGAATTTCAAAATAAGACATGCTTTTAACAGTGGCAGAACAGCTGCCCGTGTGAAAGGGGCCTTAAAGTTCTAGTTTAAGTTTCACAACACTGCATAAGCAAGGTCTCACAAATGACCGGATACTCTGGTTTCTTAGCTTTTATAATATGAATTTCTGTTATGCACAGTCTGAAGAAATGGCATACATAATATCTATGGTATTCAGAGGTTTTTGCAGACTAATTCATAGAAGCTCTAATGTCCATAGCAATGTGACATGATTATACCTGCGAGCATCAAACAAGCTTGTAAATTATGGACCGCTGATATTCTACATTTAATTTCATTTTTTCTAACAGACGCAGGTTCCAGGACAGGGCACTTTAACATCAGTGGGGATTGGCACCCAGCCAGCTGTTCACACACAGGTGAGCATACATTGCATAAAGTGTAAAAGTTAGATGAAATTTCACATTTGTCACTGGGGTAAGTTTCCCTCGTAGATTTCCTCTCAATACTAAGGGTTCTTATGTATTCTCTTCTGAATTTCATAGTTAGGTTGAATAAAGACACCAGTCCATCCAGTTCAACCTGATTGAGCGTCTACAATTGTCCCTATCCCTGTACATTGTACACTCACATTGGTCCGTACCCGCAAGGAGCCCACAGTCCAAGGTCCCCATTCATATACTAGGGCCAATTTTGGACAGAAGCCAATTAACCTACCTGCATGTCTTTGGAGTGTGGGAGGAAACCGGAGTACCCGGAGGAAACCCACGCAGGCACAGGGAGAACATGCAAACTCCAGGCAGGTAGTGGGATTTGAACCAACAACCTTCTTACTGCTAGGTGAGAGTGCTAACCACTTCACCACTGTGCTGAAGTTTGGTTAGACTTTTTTTGTGTGGGAGCGTGGTATGGGTATATGATCGAATCCATTTGGTTCTTGCAAATTGCGTTTCCCAGGCCATGGCGATGCTTCGGTTGCCCGCAGCACATACAGTGGATATAAATAGTCTGCACACCCCTGTTAAAATGTCAGGTTTCTGTAATGTGACAAAGTTAGACAAAGATAAATCATTCCAGAACTTTTTCCACTTTTAATGTAACCTATAAACTGTACAACTCAGATGAAAAACTAAAATGTGGATGCATAAGTGTACACACCCTCTTATAATTGGGGGTGTAACTATGTTCAGAATTAAGCAATCGCATTCAAACTCATGTTAAATGGGCGTCGGTACACACCTGCCATCTTTTTAAAGTGCCTCTGATTATCCCAAAATAAAGTTCAGCTGTTCTAGTAGGTCTTTCCTGACATTTTGTTAGTCGCATCCTACAGCGACAGCCATGGTCCGCACAGAGTTTCCAAAGCATCAGAGGGATCTCATTGTTAAAAGGTATCAGTTCGGAGAAGGGTACAAAAGAATTTCAAAGGCATGCATTAGATATACCGTGGAACACAGTGAAGACAGTCCTCAAGTGGAGAAAATATGGCACAGCCAAGAACTGGGCGTCACACCAAAATTTATGAAAAGACTAGATGAAAAATGATCAGGGAGGCTCTCAAGAGGCCTACAGCAACATTAACAACCAGCCGCAAGTCGTGCCCGAATATGAAAACTGTGTTCAAACTACGCATGTGAGGCATCGCCGAGATCGTTGGCCCGAGAGCAATAATTTTAGAACTAGACCTCCTCTAACGCAAAACTGGTAACCTGTAGAGAATTTGCCCAGCACCAGGTATGCCACCCTAGATAACCAGGTATGCCAATCAGTGCCCACAATGGGCATTACCAATTGACATGCATTATTGTTTCACTGGTTGGCATCAATCAGTGCCCATCAATGCCACCTCAGTGCCAGTCGGTGCCCATCAGTGAAGGAGAAAACGTATTTACAAAGTTTTGTAACTGAAACAAAAACATTTTCTGTCTTTTTTTTTTTTTTTTTTTTATTTGTTTAGCAGAAAATAAAAATCCCAGAAGTGATCAAATACCACCAGAAGAAAGCTCTATTTGTGGGAACAAAATGATAATTTAGTTTGGGTACAGTCTTGTATGACCGCGCAATTGTCATTCAAAGTGTGACAGCACTGAAAGCTGAAAATTGGTCTGGGCAGGAAGAGTATAAGTGCCCCGTATTGAAGTGGTCAAGTCATTTTTTTTTTTTTTCCCCCCAAAAAAAAGTACGCTTGTAAGACCACTGCGCAAATACGGTGTGACATAAAGTTTTGCAATGACCGCCATTTTATTCTCTAGGGTGTTCGAAAAAATATATAATGTTTGGGATTTCAAAGTAATTTTCTAGCAAATAAAACATTTTTAACTTGTAAACTCTGAGTTTGAAAAATAGGCCCGGTCCTTCAGTGGTTAAATGAGCTGCAGGAATATCTGGCAAGTACTGGCTGTGTGATGCATCATGTGACCACAATCTCCCATATTCTTCATTATGTCTGGGCTATGGGGTAGAGTGGCAATACGGAAGCCTTTTCTTACGAAGAAAAACTTCCAAGCCCAGCAAAATTTTGCAACACATCTGGAGTCTCCCAAAAGCATGTGGGAAAATGTGTTCTGGTCTGACGAAACCAAGGTTGAACTTTTTTAGCCATAATTCCAAAAGATATGTTTGGCGCAAAATCACTGCACATTGCCAAAAGAACACCACCCACAGTAAAGCATGGTGGTGGCAGCATCATGCGTTGTGGCTTTTTCTTCATCTGGAACAGGGGCCTAAATCAAGGTAGATGGAATTATGAACAGGTCCAAATACCATTCAATATTGTCACAAAACCTTCAGGCTTCTGCTAGAAAACTGAACATGAAGAAGAACTTCATCTTTCAGCATGACAACGACCCAAAGCATACAATCAAATCAACCTTGGAATGGCTTCACCGGAACAAGATTAACATTTTGGAATGGTCCAGCCAGAGCCCAGACCTGAGTCCGGTTGAAAATCTGTGGGGTTATCTGAAGAGGGCTGTGGACAGGCAATGCCCTCGCTATCTTGCAGATTTGGCGTGGTTTTGCAAAAAAGAATGGGAAGTATTGCCAAGTCAAGATGTGCCATGCTGATAGACTCATACCCAAAAAGACTGAGTCCTGTAATAAAATCAAAAGGTGCTTCAACAACATATTAGTATGAGTGTGTGCACACTTGTGCAACCATATTTAAAAAAATTTTATTTTTGCTTCCCTCCACCTTGTAGATTTCAGTTTGTTGTTCAACGGAGTTGTACAGTTTATCGGTCACATTAAGACCTCTTTCACACTGGGGTGCTTTGCAGGTGATACAGCACTAAAAATAGCGCCTGCAAAGCGCCCTGAAAGCACCGCTCCACTGTGAAAGCCCAAGGGCTTTTACACTGAAACAGTGCGCTGGCAGGGCGGTAAAAAAAACCCCCTGCTAGCAGCATCTTTGGAGCAGTGAAGGAGCGGTGTATAATACCACTCCTTCACCGCTCCTGCCCATTGAAATTAATAGGGCAGTGCGGCTAAATCGCCACTGCAGAAGCGCTTTGCAATGATTTTAACTCTTTCTCGACCGCTAGCAGGGGGGCAACGGCTTCATGAATTAAAAAATAACAGTAAAGTTAGCCCAATTTTTTTTTATATAATGTGAAAGATGAAGTTGCACCGAGTAAATAGAATACAGTGCCTTGTGAAAGTATTCGGCCCCCTTAAACTTTTCAACTTTTTGCCACATTTCAGGCTTCAAACATAAAGATATAAAAATTTTATTTTTTGTGAAGAATCACCAATAAGTGGGACACAATTGTGAAGTGCAACGAAATCTATTGGATTTTTGAAACTTTTTTAACTAATAAAAAAATGAAAAGTGGGGCGTGCAAAATTATTCGGCCCCCTTGCGTTAATACTTTGTAGAGCCACCTTTTGCTGCGATTACAGCTGCAAGTCGCTTGGGGTATGTATCTATCAGTTTTGCACATCGAGAGACTGAAATTCTTGCCCATTCTTCCTTGCAAAACAGCTCAAGCTCGGTGAGGTTGGATGGAGAGCGTTTGTGAACAGCAGTTTTCAGCTCTTTCGACAGATTCTCGATTGGATTCAGGTCTGGACTTTGACTTGGCCATTCTAACATCTGGATATGTTTATTTGTGAACCATTCCTTTGTAGATTTTGCTGTATGTTTGGGATCATTGTCTTGTTGGAAGATAAATCTCCGTCCCAGTTTCAGGTCTTTTGCAGACTCCAACAGGTTTTCATCCAGAATGGTCCTGTATTTGGCTGCATCCACCTTCCCCTCAATTTTAACCATCTTCCCTGTCCCTGCTGAAGAAAAGCAGGCCCAAACCATGATGCTGCCACCACCATGTTTTACAGTGGGGATGGTGTGTTGAGGGTGATGAGCTGTGTTGCTTTTACGCCAAACATATCGTTTTGCATTGTGGGCAAAAAGTAAAATTTTGGTTTCATCTGACCAGAGCACCTTCTTCCACATGTTTGGTGTGTCTCCCAGGTGGCTTGTGGCAAACTTTAGAAGAGACTTTTTATGGATATCTTTGAGAAATGGCTTTCTTCTTGCCACTCTTCCATAAAGGCCAGATTTGTGCAGTGTACAACTGATTGTTGTCCTATGGACAGACTCTCCCACCTCAGCTGTAGTTCTCTGCAGTTCATCCAGAGTTATCATGGGCCTCTTGGCTGCATCTCTGATCAGTCTTCTCCTTGTCTGAGCTGAAAGTTTCGAATGACGGCCAGGTCTTGGTAGATTTGCAGTGGTCTGATACTCCCATTTCAAAATAATCGCTTGCACAGTGCTCCTTGGGATGTTTAAAGCTTGGGAAATCTTTTTGTATCCAAATCCAGCTTTAAACTTCTCCACAACAGTATTACGGGCCTGCCTGGTGTGTTCCTTGGTCTTCATGATGCTCTCTGCGCTTTCAACAGAACCCTGAGACTATCACAGAGCAGGTGCATTTATACAGAGACTTGATTACACACAGGCGGATTCTATTTATCACCATCAGTCATTTAGGACAACATTGGAGCATTAAGAGATCCTCGCTGAACTTCTGGAGTGAGTTTGCTGCACTGAAAGTAAAGGGGCCGAATAATTTTGCACGCACCACTTTTCAGTTTTTTATTTGCCAAAAAAGTTTAAAATATCCAATAGATTTCGTTCCACTTCACAATTGTGTCCCACTTGTTGGTGATTCTTCACAAAAAATTAAAATTTTATATCTTTATGTTTGAAGCCTGAAATGTGGCAAAAGGTTGAAAAGTTCAAGGGGGCCGAATACTTTCGCAAGGCACTGTACCAACATGTCATAGATGCCTAAAATTACATACACTCGTGGAATTTCGGTACTTAAAAATCTCCATAGGCGACGTTTGAAAATTTTGACAATTTACCAGTTTAGAGCTATAGAGGAGGTCTAGAGCTAGAATTGTTGCACACGCCCTAACGCACTCGGCGATACCTCATTCAAACCTCGTGGTTTGAATGGTACACGCAGCGATGCCTCATGTGGTTTAAATGGCGTTTACATATGTGGGCGGGACTTGCGTGTGTGTTCGCTTCTGAGTGTGAGCTGACATTCCGAAACTACAAGTCCCCTCATGCCTCTGCCTGTGGGAATCATGCTTGTAACTGTCAGCCTTGCAATGCCTCATGGGACTTGTAGTTTTGCAGCAGCTGGAGGGCCACCAGTTTCTGGGATCCAATACTTTTTGGTAGTAAGGACATAGTTTTACTGGCAGGGTGCTGTTGCATGTCCAGGATTGTGGGGAACCTCTAGGTTCCCCTGTTCCTGAAAGTTTCAGAGCCCACTGTGAGGGGTGAAGATTGGGTTTATCTCGGATAACCCTGCAGCGAGGAAAGGTAAGTGGAGATTTTCTTATGAATTTCTCCTTTTAAGTTATAATGTTGTCATGCCTATGTGTCACCACTGGGGGCTGTATTGAGTACTCACCGCCTGATGCTGGAAACAGTACTGTCAGAAACTTTAATTTCCTCCTCCTCTGGCCACAACAAGCAGATCCTCCAGTAAGAAAAGGGGGGACTAGTTCTCCTTCTGCGCCCCAAGGTTGAAATGAACCCCTTTGGGGGACCTATATGCCAAAAGCATTCTTTTTATCATTTAAAAAAAAAAAGCACACAGCCGCTCAGAGGTGGTTTATACCCATCAATATACACTTCTTGCTTATACGCTTGCCATTTTTCTTTTTTTTTTTTTTTTTTTTTTTTTTTTTTTAATATATATACCCTAAATAGACTACATATTGGCCTAAACTGATGACAATTTTTTTTTTCCTCTACAATTTGTATTTTGGAAAAGATTGATGCTATGATCTCTCCATAGTGGGTCTAAACATAGCAGATGCCCATCCAGTACTCAGGACCCTCTTATTGAGATGCAAGGGGCAGGGGATCCGGAAGATCTTACAAAAGATTTGGAAGATACTAATATCATCTTGTGAAGATCCTAATATCCTTGTGCACAGGTTGCTTGTGCACTCTTACTAGTTTGGTTCGTTCAAACCTTTTTTGCTCCCTGTAGCACAAGCTCTTGATGAGCCCACCTCTGGTTTGGGATCGTTGAAACCTCCCCCATCTGGGGATGCTTTTCCCATTTATGGCTAAAAAAGCTTATGTATTCTGAATGGAAACATCTGGATAAACAATATTCTCCTAAGAAATTCTCCACATTTTATCCTATGGAAGAGGATTTCTATAAGGAATGGGAGTCCCAGCAATGGATGCTGCAATTGCTTCAGTGAACAAGTCTCACGTGTCGGGTGGATAATGCGCTAATGTTAAAGGCTCCAACAGATAAAAACCTTGCCTATCAACATTTTGGAGATTCAGGCAGTATGTCTGGCCCTAGAATCTTGGACGGTCAGACTACGGGATTGTCCTGTCAGGATTCAATCCGACAATGCCACGGCTGTGTCTTGCATCAATCGCCAGGAGGGAACGAGAAGTCGTGCAGCCCAAGAGGTGAATCATGTTCTAGCTTGGGCTGAAAAAAACATTCCTTGCCTATCTGCAATTTTTCATTCCAGGAATAGAAAATATGGCAGGCAGACTACTTGAGTCGCCAATAATTTCCGAGGGAATGGTCTCTTTCCTCCCGACATCTTCCTAGCGATATGTCAGAAATGGGGTATTCCGGACGTGGACTTGTTCGTGTCCAGATTCAACAACTTTGCGTCGAACGAGGGATCCACTAGCATGCTGAACAGATGCATTAGTCTTCCCATGGGATCAGTTTTCACTGATCTATGCGTTTCCGCCAGTTCTGCTACTTCCGTGTCTTCTCCGCAGGAACGAAAGGAGGAGATTCTGGTGGCCCAGAAGATCTTGGTTTGCCCAGATCATAAAGATGGCGGTAGTGCCGAAACAACAAATTGATCGACAACTAATCGATTAAGAAATTAATCGATTACCATTTTCATAATCAATTAATCGGTCACTAACATAATGGGGTTAAAAAAAAAAACTAAAATTAGCCCTTTATAGGACAAAGAGCAAATCGCTACTGTAAATATTACTTTCACTGTCCCATAGTAAAAAATTTACCTCTTACAGTAGCGATTTGCTCTTTTTTTTTTTTTTTTTTTTTTAACCCCATTATGTTACTAAACATCTCAGGCCTGAATCACACCTCTTTTTGGTGCTTTTTGCAGAAACACACTACAGTTCACTTACATGGTTTCCTATGGGACTTGTTCGCATCCATGATCATTTCAGCTGTTGCGTTTTTACAAGGACTTTTTTTTTTTTTTTTAAAGCAAAATGGTGCTATTTTGTTTTTTTTTGGTTCAATATACTTCAATGGAGAAGCTGCCGAAAAGCATGTAATATCACAATTTGTGTGGTTCTTTTTTTTGTTTTGTTTTGTTTTTTTTTTTTTTTTTTTTAATCTGCCCAACAAAAAAATTGGGCAAAAAAAATGTACAAATGCAAATTGCAGCAAAATTACCTTTTTTTTTCTTTTTTTCTTTTTTTTTTTCTTTAAAGGTTATTAACCGATTAATCAAAACAATAATCGGCCAACTAATCGATTATAAAAAATAATCGTTAGTTGCAGCCCTAGATGGCGGTAGGAGTCCCTAGGACTCTGCCATTATGGCCAGACCTTCTTGCACAAGGTTTGGTATTCCATCCTATTTTACGGACGCTAAATTTAACTGTTTGGCTATTGAAACCCACTTTATAAAGGATCGTGGGTTAGCTCCTTCAGTAGTGTCTACTTTCATTAATGCCAGGAAGCCAGCTTCCAGAGTCATTTACTAGAGAGCCTGGAAGGCATATGTTTCTTGGTGTGGATCCAGGGGTTGGCACTCCAGGAAGTATGTCCTAGGTAGGATCCTTGATTTCCTGCAAATGGGATTAGAAATGAAGCTGGCCTTGAGTACTATCAGTAGCCAGATCTCGGGCCTCAATCTAGGGAAGAGAAGGCACTACATTCCCTTGATGTATTAAGAGCGATCAGTCTATTTAAAGGAGCCCGCTCAGGTTCGTAAAACAGATGTTTTTGTTTGTACTGCCAGAAGGTCCAAAATGGGGACAAGCAGCATCAAAATCTACTATTTTCCAAATGGATTTGTCAAGTGATTGTTCAAGCTTAAAGAAGAAAATTCCTCCTTTTCATGTTAAAACACACTCAACCAGGGCGTTTTAGTGCCTTTTGGGCGGGACATCATCAGGTCTCTATGGCTCAGATCTGTAAGGCCGCAACCTGGTCTTTACGTTTACCAGATTTTATCAAATTGGTGTTAAAGGATGAGGATATTGTCTTTGGGTGCAGTCCTCTGGCCTCCTTTTTTGCCCTACTTTTTTTGATGCATTTCCCTCCCTTCAGTTGCCATTGCTATGGGACATCCCACATAGTAACTACTATGACTCTGTGTCCCCTGTTGTATGAAAAGAAAATAGGATTTTTAATACAGCTTACCTGTAAAATCCTTTTCTTTGATGTACATCAGGGGACACAGAGGTCCCTCCCTTCTTGGTATACACTTGTATTGCCGGGCTACAAAACTGAGGACTCCCAGTAGTGGGAAGGGTTATATAGGGAGTGCACTTCTTGCCTTAGGGTGTTCCAGTGTCCATCACCTATAAGTGGCCCTATAACCCACATAGTAATCACTATGGCTCTGTGTCCCCTGATGTACATCAAAGAAAAGGATTTTACAGGTAAGCTGTATTAATCCTGTGTGTATGTGTTTGCTTTTTTTTTGATCACTTTTATTCCTATTACAAGGAATGTAAACATCCCTTATAATGGGAATCTGTTGACAGGTCCTCTTTATGGAGAGCTGTGGGGTCAATAAGACCCCACATCTCTCCTCCAGGCTGGAAAGTATGAGATCGGAAAAAAATAAAATAATTCACCGATCTCATGCTGACAGCCACTATCGCGGCTTTGTTTCCTGCGGGGAACCCGGGCGCAACGTTTTTGCCTCAGACGGTCATAGAGATGACTGGTGACCATCTGGTCACCGGAAATCTCTATCATAGCCATCCGACGCCGGCTGATTCTTTCACTGGGCCTCTGATGGCACGGTAGATACCGGAGGCCTATATCGCCTATAAAAACTATCAAGCAACGGAACTGCCGCTATGATCGCTCTCATCGTGCACAGAATCGCCGGCTGGAAAGAATATCTTAATGATGCCTGTAGCTGCAGGCATCCTTCAGATATCCCCGCAAAAAGTCAAGGACTTCATATGATGCCTTAAGGTATTGAAGTGGTTAATGAGCATTTTACAGTTGCAGTGCAGGTGCTACCCCACTGCAAGTGATGTGCGTTTATTTATTTATTTTTTAGTTTTATAATACAGGATTTATATAGGGACAACCGTTAGCACAGTGCTTTACAACACAAGGGCAGACAGTGCAGTTACAATACAATATAATACAGGAGGAATCGTAAGGTCCTAAGAGTTTACAATCTAGAAGGGCGTGTCAAATGATACAAAAGGTAATAACTGGGGGTGATGAGCTAAGGGTGAAAATAAAAAGTTGTTAGGTGGAGGCGGGATAGGCTTCTCTGAAGAGATGAGTTTTCAGGGATCACCTAAAAGTGGACAGAGTAGGAGATAATTGGACCAATTTGGTTTAGGGAATTCTATAGGATCGAAGAGGCTTTGGAGAAGTCCTGGATGCGAGCATGGGAGGAGGTGACAAGGGAACTAGAGAGCAGGAGGTCTTGGGAGGAACGTAGAAAACGATTTGGTTGGTATTTTGAGACTAGGTTAGTGATGTAGCTGGGGCCAAGTTGCGGATGGCTTTGTAAGTTATTGTGAGTATTTTGAGTCTGGTAGCAGCCTTGAATTGGGCTTTACATTGTGAATAGACAGAAATTTTGAGAGTGCTAGGTGGTAACAGATGTGTTCAAAAAGTGATAGTTGGGAAGGGACTTTAACTGACAGAAAAAAAAACAGTGTTTAATTTGCATGTAGAGAGAAATGCCTGAGTGGAGTGCTTGAAATGTAGTCTCGATTTTTTCCCCTAGTAGTAAATGTTTGCCACTCAGAAAGGAATATGAATACATTTTTAGATGTCCACTAGTGGAATGTGCTCGGGACTCTATGCCTGGTACAAAAGATTTCCCAGAAGTGGTAGAAGTAGATGAGGCGATATAAATTTGCTAAAGAACAGTGCTCTTTTAAGGAAAGCACTAGTAATGTTTCAAATCTTTTCCTCTGCAATCGTATTGTAATTTCACCTGTCTCCTGCACCCATTACACTTTATTATGCTTGTCAATATTAATTAGAACTATTTAAAAATATAGAAGTTCCTCATTTCATGTTTAGTAGTCTCGAGGGTTCCAAAATGATGTATGTAGATATCCTCACCTTATAAGATTGTATTAAATCCAAATCCTGCTTCAGTACACTGTGATGGAAAATTGCCCAATGCAACAGGAAAGGAGTACTGCATATGATGTGGCTAGCTGTGACTGAAGAATGAGCATGACTTCTATTCCTAGTCATTTTCTATGTGGCACAGAACACGACTAGTTTAAGAAAAAAAAGTCACTGTGTATTTAGTTTATGGCAAGATGCCACCCTAACTTCATAACTTATGGAGTTCACTGTGTGTTATATCATTGATAACACTTTCCACCACTTTTTCCAAAAATGTTTAAATGTCAGTTTACTCATTTGATTATGTTTTGATGTTTTAAACAGAGTTCGCCTTTTTTGTGTTTCAGGGTGTTTCCCCCACTCATCAGGCAGCACAGTACCCAGTGGCAACAGCTATGTCCAGTCTGCCTGCCCCAACTCAAACGGTCATAACCCAAGCTACTGTTCCTGCCCCCCAGGTCAGTGCAGTTGGTGTGCTTGTGTGCAATAGAAAGATGTTCTATGCTTACATATAATAGAATAGTGCACTTTAAAGCAGAGCTAAGTCCCTCTATACTTCACAGCCAAGTAAACTGCCATCTTAGCTTCTGTTGGATCTGTAGTTGCCATGGTGCCACCTATGACACCCAGTTACAACACCAGACATTTGATGGCTTCAAAGTTTGGTTGATAACACAAGCAACTGTGACAGTGATCATTGATGGCATGCCTTGAGTGTAACTGTTTTGGGAAAACTTTAAATTTGGCTTTGAGTTTGGTTCTCCTTTAAATTGTGTTTGGAAGTTTTCCGGGAACCTGCGCAATGGTTTGGTTCCTTTTAAGAATTGACGGGTACCTGTTTTGTTATGCATAGTGGAAATCGAAGCTCTGTAGGCATGACCATTGACATCTGTCCACTAATGAATAACATCACCAGGGATGAAAACACTGTTCTACGGTGTGTTTAAGCTGTAGTTAATCAATTGGGTATAGCTGCATAATTATGAGCTCATAATAGCTTCAGAGCTAGGTAGGCAGTGTTCCTTTAAAAAAAAAAATAATAAAATATATACTGTGGTTTATTAATTACACTTGCAAACTTACTTCATTGACTAGCTAAACCTCTTTAACATAAGATTAAGCATACCCCTGTTTTCTGTAAAACTTGGATTCATTCATACCTCTTCATGCATTGCATATAAGGTGTGTTTTTGACTCCTTTTCATGCAGTACCATTCTTCCTGTTAAATTATTTATTTTCTGAAATGCACACCACAGATGCAACAAGTTTTTTCTTTAACTACTTCAGCCCCGGACTATTTTGCTGGCCTAAGACCAGACCACTTTTTGCGATTCGGCACTGCATCGCTTTAACTGACAATTGCGCGGTCATGCGACGTGGCTCCCAAACAAAATTGACGTCCTTTTTTCCCCCACAAATAGAGCTTTCTTTTGGTGGTATCTTGATCACCCCTGCAGTTTTTATTTTTTGCTCTATAAACAAAAATAGAGCGACAATTTTGAAGAAAAAACATTTTTTTACTTTTTGTTATAATAAATATTCCCCAAAAATATATAAAAAAACATTTTTTTCCCTCAGTTTAGGCGTTGCGTGTTCTACATATTCTTGGTAAAAAAAATTGCAATAAGCGATTGGTTGCGCAAAAGTTATAGCGTTTACAAAATAGGTGATAGTTTTATGACGTTTTTATTAATTTTTTTTTTTTTTTTACTAGTAATGGCGGCGATCAGAGATTTTTATTGTGACTGCGACATTATGGCGGACACATCTTTGGGGCCATTGTCATTTATACAGCAATCACTGCTATACGAATGCAGTGATTCCTGTGTAAATGACACTGGCAGTGAGGGGGTTAACCAATGGGTGGCAGTGTAGGGGTTAAGTGTTCCTAGGGGTGTGTTACTAACTGTGGGGGGCTTGACTTTCTTTCAGTGAACACTGATCTCTGCTCCAATCACATGGAGCAGAGATCGGCGTCACTTGTTGGTAGGCAGAGCGGGGAGATGCTGTTTACAACGGCATCTCCCAGTTCAGCTGCCCCGTGAGACGATCGCGGGTATGCCCGCGGTGGTCGAGTCCGCGGGACCCGCGACCGGACTCACGGGGGTCCTGACTGGCACGCGATGGCAGGGCGGCATTTAAAATTGGACATACCTGTACGCCAATATGCCTACCTGTGCCATTCTGTCGACGTACATTGGCGTGCGCCGGTCGGGAAGGGGTTAATATACTTGAAGTATGTATGTTTTTGTATTTTTTTTTTTTTTTCCCCTAGTCATACTTACCTAGGTGGATGCAGCATCAGACTGATGCTGCATCATCTGTCCCCTGCCGCCTCTGCACTGAGAACCGAGCCAACGAACACCACCAATGGCTTGGTTCTCTCACCTCCCCAAGCGGAGAGCTGCTGCCTTTCAATTGGTGGCTCACCTGCTCTGCTCCTCCACACTCACTGGAGTGCTGAGCTGTGGAGGGGTGGGGAGCAGCTGTCTCAGTAGCTCGCTGAGTGGCGGAGACTGCCATCAGTCCAGGCAGCTGGCAGATCCAGACTTACTAAGTCAGGTGGACAGGCTGCCTTGACTGATTGCAGAGAGCAGACTTCAGACCGCTATCGGCTGAAAATGGGTCACAGGAGTGCAAAACGAATTGCACTCCTGTGACCTATAGGAGACGCTCAGGCTGGACTTCTCTTTTAATGCCCCACATTAAGCCACCATTGTTGTCAATGCAGCCCTATTTATCTGCTTTGAGATTGCTACACAACCAGCTACATTGTCAGTACAATGCACACAACTCCCACTCGGCTCTGACCACCCTTAAAATGTACAACTTGGCTGCACCCTAATCACTGATTGTCACTTGTTAAATCTTGCAGTCTTTGCTCTGTACAACAACATGCACAGGAGGTTCTTGTGGTTAGTGTTTTTTGCTGTTGGTGATTTGGTTTACAGAATGACTGTATTTTGCATTTTTAGAATGCAGGTAGGCCCATTTAATAGGCTGCAGGGAGTGGTGCAGTGATTAACAGCAATTAGTAAGATACAGTTTAGAAGAAAAGTCTTAGGCCTGGTTCTCGCCATGTCAGTTGGACTGCATTTTTCTACATACCATCAAATGTGTATGGTATGAACACAGGGCACATGTTTTGTATGTGTCTGTTCACATCATACATGTTTGGCATGCAGAAAAATACAGCCCAACAGACATGTGAATAAACCCTCTAGTGAAAGCTGATTTCTGCCGGCTCCTTGATATTATCACATACTGTTAGTCTAAATGGAGGTTTTAGTGACGTAACCTTGTTGAGGGGGCTAAACAAATTGTCATAAAATTTTTGCAGAAAAAAAGTAGCTTATACAATTGCAACCCAAGGCATATTAAAATCTAATTTTATTAAAAATGACCTTTCCTTTTCTGTAAAATTCAATGAAATATGGCAACCTCAAGACGTTCTGTACACAAACGCTGTACAGAAAGCCCCCCCCCCCCCCCCGAAATGTAATTTCCTGCTTGGGTGAAGAACTCGGCACCAAGATATAAGTAAGGTTTCAGGCATCCTCTGCAACAAAAATTAGCATTTTACGTGGGATACTTCCCAAGGGGTAATCGCTTCTAAATGGGTAACAGACACTACAGCTTTTCTCATCACAACACTCAAAGTGAGGCATCTGATTAACATTAAGTAGTTTTTCCAATCCAGAATCACTGTGTAAAGGACAATGTTTACGAAATGATTATTCCTTTAGAGCAGAAACAGGTTGACATCTGCAACAGTTTGTTTAAATCCTTGCGATGTACAATGAACACCCCGAGGGGGATTGTGGTTTGTTTTTTGTTTTTTTCGTTTTTTTTTTTTTTTTTTTTTTTCTTGGTAAAAGTGGGGTTACTGTTTGACGCACCATCTGAAAATGCCAGCAGCTTGGCTGTCATGCATAGCCTCTTGTCTCAGTACATGTGTTCAGAGGCAAGTCAATTGTACAAATAAAGGATATTGGAATTTTTCGAACCTCTGTGTTAGTACCTCAAAAAGTAATGGGACACCATGACTAGTATGCAGCCAGCATTTAGGAAGAAGTCAACAGTGGAAACCTATTTTCTCCAAATAAGAGTAAGCATTTTAACCTCCCTGGCGGTATGATTAGTTCTGGTTTTAGGTGCTGAAAGCGATACAATTATTTTGCATGGAAATTTGGCGTTTTATATTGTAGTCCTGTAATTCTTAGGAATAACTCTTAAATCTGTTCAAACCAAAGTCTAGCAGACATCCTGGGTATGATAAAGTTTATAATATAATAAATCATAATAAAAATTATTCAATAATGTAATCAAATCCAAAAACACTGAAATTTGCTCATTTGCAGAATTGTCGCTGTCATTTGATTTAGTGTTTGATGATGAATTTCCCCACAAAACGCTATCGCTCAGTTCTGCAAGTGATTATAATTTATTATCGCTGTTTTCTAGTTGGTCTAAAATCACTTTTGACATAAAGGGACACTTTTTGGTTGCTATGGACAATCTCCAAATTCCAGGCAGAAAAAACAGTATTTATAATATAAAAGTGCATGCAGTACTGTGTGTGTTTTAACTTTTTTGAATTTGGCGCCGATCTCCGCTCCCGTGCGCCGCAACGTCGCAGGGAACGGAGCTCGGCGGCACTCGGGCACTGTGTGAATCGAGCGGAGGACAGCTCGCACACACAGTGCGGAGGACATCGCTGGATCCAGGGGACAAGGTAAGTAACCTCTCCCTGTATCCAGCAATGCGATCCCGAGTCTGGCTCGGGGTTACCGCTTATGATAGTAAAATCCCAACCCGAGCCAGACACCGGATCACCGCCAGGGAGGTTAAAGATGTTCCCATGGACTTAAACCTCCCCAGAAATGCAAAAGGTTGCTCTCATGCTGTTTATCTTTGATATGTTCAAGCAGAAATTGAAACAGTCCTTGAAACTGCATTTGCAAAGAAGAATGTTCAGCGTCTGAAATTCTTTAATGTGATACATTTTTGATATGTGGAGGCTCCCAGAAGTTGATAGTTTCGTGCATCACTATATATTCACTCACCCAGAACCTTTTGTAGACTAGGGTTATGTGGGTGCTGTTTTCTGCTAGAAGCTTTTTATTTTTTATTTTTTATTTTTTTTAAGAAAATCTGCATGTGCAATTCTGGATGCACGTAAGGCACTCTGGAGATGCTAATAAACTTGAAAAGGCCTTTCACTATGGGTAGAAAATTCTTGTCTGCACCAGACACAATCACAGTAGCTGGTCTTTGGAATGCCTGGCACTTCTCCTACACCCTTTACCTAGATCTCTTAACCGACTTAATTTGGAATGGCCCTGTACCCACATCTTTCTAAATTCCACTTTGCATGGTCCTTTTGTGTCTGCTTTTTCATCCCTTTTCATTAATGAATGGTATTGATTGGTATTGATTGGTGGTATTACGAGCATCAGTGCTGGTGTGCTGTGGGATGTCAGCGGTGCCAATGATGGCGCATCACTTATTTATAATTTTTTAATTAACTGTATTGAAATGTCACAAAGTGATTTTCCATCACTTTTGGGTATGACTGCTCCTCACATTACAGCTGGAGATTGTTCTGGATTGCGTCTTCCAGGGTTCATCTTAATTTTTTCTTGTTTTGGTGATGACACATGGCAACACAAGACCTGTTCTCCCGTTTTTAACTGAGGAACAGTTTTGTTTAGGCAAAGCAATTTTAGCTGTTTTCACATCTCATGCCATTCAAGGAAAAAAAATCAAAGACTTTAGAAATGTTTTGTTAACAATTGTAATTTAAAGTAACGTTCCAGCTTTCAGTTCACTTTTAAAGTCTCTTTCACCAAGCTGACTCAGACGATTCCCATTACACATAGATGTACAGTATATGCTGTGTATGCAATGTACTGTAGTAACTACAAACAGTAAGTGGTGCTGTGTTCCTCAGCAGTTCAGGTGACTTCCCGTTTGTTGGACCTAAAGAAGTAGTCGGCCCGGGTGGTCCTACACCATTTAGGAGAAACCTCATATTTATATGAAAACAAAGCTTCCTGCTGATTGCCTGAGTTGGAGAAGTTGGTGGATGATATCTACCTCCATAAATCAGCGGAAGCGTTGTATTCATTGATAAATATGCAGAGCTTCTCCTGAATCGTGGAAAATAATTCAGCCTATTTAGTTCTGGCAGCAGATGGCAAGTTGGAAATCTGTCACTTACTGTATGTAGCTGCTCCTATTACAGTACATTGCAGGACACTTAGATGTTGCATTAAAGTGTAATGGAAACTTTCCCCAAGCAAACTAAAGTGAACTGAAAGCTTAAATTCTACATTAATTTTCCTAGTTATCAATCTTCTGGTGGCTTGTGTACAGAGAACCTTCAGCAACCCTATCTCCATACATACAAAACTGCTATGTGATGAAATTGGGAAAATGAGGGTTTCGGTTGCTGTTCACCCTCTTTGTACAGTATACACAACAGAGGCAGCCATTTTCTGTTTATGCTGCAGTGTAAAAGTGCAGCCTATCAATATATGAAAGACCAGTAACATCACTGCGAATTTAGCCTTTCTTCACTAGACCAGTGACCTCACAAAAATGTAACCTATCCATGGACTAGAGATGGATGACATCACTGAGAATGTTTATTGGAGACCTGTGCCACCTCATCTATTCATTAGATAGAAACGTAACAGAATGCAGCCTTATCGTTTCACTAGACAGGTGACAAGGCTGCAAATGCAGCCTATCCACTTACTAGAGACGGGTGACATCCCTGAGAATAAGATATGCCCTCACTAGTGATTGGTAACTTCACTGAAAAGACAGCCTATTCATTTGCTTGAAACCTTTGACATCACTGAGGTTGCAGCCCATTTGTTTACTAGACTAGTGACATCAGAGAATGCAGCCTATCCGTTTACTGGAGATCTGTGACATCACTAAGAATACAGGCTATCTATTAAATGGAGACCAGTGACATTACTGGGATGGCAATCATTCCATTCTCTAGAGAATGGTGATATCATTTAAAATACAGCCTTCCTATGTGTACACATTGGAATTTAATGCTTCTAGTTCTAATAAATTTAGTGCATAGCTATGAAAATATTGATGGAGAGATATAGTACAAATGGGTAAAAAGGACTTTACAGGCACCAATATAAAAACACACAAATAACGTAATTGAGTTTTATTTGTATCAAAAATAAGTGTTCAAAAACTATGATCAGACGGGACGGGAAAGCTATTTACGCTCATGGATGCAATATTTCAAAATATCAATATCTGAATAGCCATAAGCAGACAAACAAACAAAATTCTTTAGATTGCATATATACTTTGTTGGGAATGTCGTCTTCAACAGATGAAGATAACATTTTGCCCCTGCCCAATACCTTTTTTGAAAAACTCTTCATCGGGGACAGAGAACTTTACGATGGAAACAATGAGTAATATACTTATCAGCCATAGGCAAAATCAGTCAACCCCTTGGATCCAATGGGATATATATATATATATATATATATATATATATATATATATATATATATATATATATATATATATATATATATATATATATATATATATATATATATATATATATATACATATATACATACATACATACATACATACATACATACATACATACATACATACACTTGATAGACTCTTAATTATTCAAAGAAAGAAATTGTTTAAAAAACAATGGCTGATCAAACAGGAAAGATATTTACTCTAACAGAAACAATATTTCAAAATCTCAGTATTGGCACAAGCCATTGTTTACACTTGCAATTGACGGGTGGAAAACCCCATTATTTTTTTTACTGCCCCTCAATCCAACCCCCTGTTGCTACTGAGGCAGTGGCCAGGGGCTGTACATATGATGCGGACACAATGTTTTGCGGGCAGAACTATACCCTCTTACTCATTTAAGTGAATGGGGCTGTGCTGCAAGCATGCATGATTAATTAGAGGGTTAACACAGGCAGTGAGATGGCAATACAACAGTACAAAGCTGATATAGATAGCTATAGAGATAGGCATGTGATTTGGACTCGGGTCGTACCTTATATTCTGTGTAAGGTTCATATCCATGAATTTGATTCCAGTTAATGGCTGCCTCTGTGATGTGTAGACAAGTTAAAGGGGTTTAAAAGTTGTTTTTATTTTTTTAAATATGGTATACTTGCCTTCTCTCTGCAAGGGTTTTCCACAGAGTGGCCCTGATCCTCCTCTTCTGGGGTCCCCCTGTGGCGCTCCTCCCCGCATCAAGTGCCCCCTCGGAGACTTGCTTTCCAATGGGGCGCTCGTGTGGGTGTGCTCCTGAGTCCTGCTGCTGCATCTATTGACACAGTCAGCAGGACTTGGCCCCACCCCCTGACTCCCATGTGACTGGATTTGATTGACCGCAGCGGGAACCAGTGGCTCCTGCTGCTATCAATCTGAGACAGCGGCTTGAGCTGCTGGCCTCGTTCTCGTCGCTGGAATGATCAGGTTCAGGTAAGTAAAAGGGGTTCTCCTGCACTACAGAAGGTTTTTCACCTTAATGCATAGAATGCAGTAAGCTGAAAAACCTTAGAGGGTTTTTCAGCTTAACCCTTTCGATACCCTGATCGATTCCCCCCCCCCCCCCCCTCCCCCCAAATAGAATTTAGATACAACAAAAATTAGTGTCCTCTGTCTGGTGTTGCTGCAGAGTGGCAGAAAACCATAGCATTCTGTTGCGCATGTAATAGTAACCATGCATGTACTTCAACTGTGTATCCACCGGTTTTCCTGGAGCTTAAGTCCAGCTTTAATTTGGACAACATAATTTCATATTCCATCTCTTGTTCCTTGTTCCGTTCACAACAGACTCATGGGCTGGTTTCTGTTCTGCTTTTTGACTGCATGCCTTTATGAAACAAATTTAGCTTTTATGTTTTTAATGTGTTTAATTTTTTTTATGTTTAAAATTTACAAGCCCTGCTTCTGAACCTTGCTTGCTAAAAACAATCATCTTTACATTTCTTTTACTCATTCTTAATTCCCAGCTGCCAGTTTCTCAGCCTTTACAAGCTGTCCAAGGAGAGCCGGTGGTTCCTGCTCCAACAGTTCGAACCCCACAGTCGCATGTTGTCCCAAGTGTGTCTGCCCCCATGCCGCCCCAGTATTTACCCATAACTCGACCTTTAGTGGCCTTCCCTCTAATCCCTCAGTTCACTGCTCCCAAGTTGCCAATGACTGTGCCTTCCACCAATGTACACACAGGCTTTCCTGCCCTGCCTGTGCCTATGTCCCCTGGGTTTGGCCAGGCAGTGCCAGGCTTGCCCTCCTCTTTTTTAGGTACACCAGTGCTTCCTCCTGGACAGGCAGTTATTGTTCCAAGCCACATACCCGTTGCTCTCCAGCCCTTGACACAGGTCCCACCTCTGACTGTGCATCCTGTGCCTCCACCTGTTGGATTTCCAACCGCCCTGGGACAAGCTGTTGAGCCTCTGCTTCCTCCTGGAGATGCTGCATACCAGGTACTGCCCTCTCTGGGCTTTGCTGGAAACGTTGGGTGTCGGCTCACATGCTGTATAAATGTATGGGATTTTCTGTAGTGTAGCGGATA
Organism: Lithobates pipiens; assembly: GCF_037356315.1. Lineage (NCBI taxonomy): Eukaryota > Metazoa > Chordata > Amphibia > Anura > Ranidae > Lithobates > Lithobates pipiens. Next base: position 484,713,442 of record NW_027507903.1, on the reverse strand, counting down.
GATTGTTAGTTTTAGATAGCCAAGTGTTATGCGAAGGATGATTTTAAAAATGTGAAACTGTCTAGTTTGGGGTTGAATGATTCTATGTATGTCCTATTATCCGATTATGTGTGTGTGTGTGTGTGTTTGTAAATACTAAACTTTTTACTCATTGATGTTTTTTTTTTACCCAGGCCTTTCAACCTCCTGTAGCCTCTCAGATGCCTGTAGAAACAGGCCTTCCTTCTGCCTCTGTCCACCCATCATCATTAATTTCCCCTACCATCCGCACAGACTGCCTGCCACAAACTGGGTACAGCACTGGCTTACCACAACCTTACCTGGAGGGCAGTGGACTGCCTCCACAGGGCATCCCAGCTTCTCAACCAACACAGCCAGTTCCAGAGGTAGGCTGCAATACCAACATTTTCCCCCTATATTACGCTGTCAACTTCTTTACGCTACCTTGAACATTTCTTGCAGTTGCATTGCATGCAAGACAAAAAAAGACTGTTGCTTCCAAAGTCCAATACGTTTTTTTGTTTAAAAATAACTCTTGATGGAGGTGGTGCAACTGCAAGCTTCTTTGTTGCATGACTTATTGCTTTTCATTAGCTCAAGGAGCAACTTCAGAGTCCAAATTGACTTTAGAATAAGCACTAATCAAGCACATCAAAGGCAACCCCCTAACTGCCCAGTCCAATTTTCAGATTTTAGCATGGTCACACTTTGAATAACAAATACCCAATCATGCGACACTACCCAAATGAAATTTTTATCATCTTTTGGTGGTACTTAACCACTTCGCGCCAGGTGGACGTCCTGGGACGGCCTCGACTATCGGTGGGTAAATCTGAATGATGCCTGAGGTTACAGACATAATTCAGATATCGTCATTTTCAGCCGGCAATTCCCTGCACCATAAGAACGATCATAGCGGCTGTTCCACCGCTTGATCGTTCTTGCGGGAGGGGACGTCCCTCCCGCCACCCTCCGGTGCTTCTACCGACTCACTGCTTCCATCGGTGAGTCGGTCACAGGATCCGCCGGCCCCCGGATGATATCATAGAGATTTCGGACCAGATGGTGTCTATGATCGTTCGGAGGCCGGACGCGATGTTATATCACGCACGGCCTCTGCATTCAAAATAACGGCGCCACCTCCGCTGGGAAGCCGCGATCTTTTTTTTTTATTTTAGGCTTCCCAGCCTAGAGGTGAGATATGGGGTCTTATTGACCCCATATCTCACTGTAAATGGGTCCGATCATATTCCTATTACAAGGGATGTTTACATTCCATGTAATAGGTATAACAGTAATCAATTATTTTTTTGAGTGTGAAGTAAAATTAACCATAAAAAAATAAAAGCGCCCCTGACCTGTGAGCTCGTACGCAGAACTGAACACATACGCAAGTCCAGCCTACATATGAAAACGGTGTGCAAATCACACATGTGAGGTATCGTCACGAATGTTGGAGCGAGGGCAACGCAAAACATGTAACCAGTAAAAAAAACTATATGGGGATTTTTAAATACCAAAGTTTGGCGCCATTTCACGAGCGCATGCAATTTTGAAGCATGACATATTGGGTATCTATTTACTCGGCGTATCTTCATCTATCACATTATGCAAAAAAATTGGGCTAACTTTACTGTTTTATGCTTTAAAAAAAAAAAAAAAAAGTTTTTTCCCCTGAAAAAAACATGTTCGGAAAATTGCTGCGCGAATACCATGCAAGATAAAAAGTTGCAACAACCGCCATTGTATTATCTAGGGTCTTAGCTAAAAAAAAACATATAATGTTTGGGGGTTCTATGCAATTTTCTAGCAAAAAAAAAATGAATTTTACATGTAGGAGAGAAATGTCAGAATTGGCCTGGATGCGAAGTGGTTAATCGCATCATGTGTTATGTTTTTTTTTTTGTTATATAAACTAAAAAAAAAATGGAGAAAAACATGTTTGTTACAAGATTTTGCAAATCTTCATAAATTTAGGACAAAATGTATTCTTTGGTTAAAATAACCCAAATTGGTGTATATTATTTATAGCATGTCTTTCTCCTGTTCAGCAGGGATCAGCTGAGAGATTCCCTGCTGAGCAGGTGGATGCACATTACGGAGTCTGCCCGGTATGAAAGGGGCCTAACCTTGCATTCTGGTCTTTCTACAATCAGGACTTGGAAAAAATGTGGCCTTTAAGTACTCTTATCGGAACAGCTTTCAGTCTCGTCCATCTTGTTCCAAAAGCCTTGCCTCATTTTACTCTCTAACATTTTATTCAGTTTGATTCACAGATGAAACCACCCTTCTAGCACCCTGTGCTTCCTTGGGATTTCTCTTTCTGCTCTGCTGAGATCATCCTTTTGAGCCCATCAGACAATTTTCTTTGGTTGACCTCTCCTGCAAAACGGCCTTAGTAGCCACATCTGAATTAGCAAAGTTTAGCCAGTGTCCAATCACCTAAAGTTAATTGCCTATAACAAGCTTGCTTCACTACCCATGAAAGTTTTATGCCTTTTTCTGTTGGCTATTTGAAAGCCACCTTGTTTTACTAACGTACCCATGTAAAAAAGGAACTGGTTAAAGCCCACATCAGGATTATATGCTCATTAGATTGTGACTTCGTTCTGTCACTTTATTTCCATTCAAGTGTCCTTGACACACAATCCTACAGTTTCTACTGCCATTCCTTGCCCTGAACTAAAATTTGAGATCATTAGACTGTGGAGGTTGTGCTTTGACTATTGTGCCTGGAGGGAAAGTATATTTTTTTTCCTGCTTTTCCACCAGCTTTTTTGACACCTGTTGAATATAATGGCTAATGGTGTCGTTGCTGTCAAGGGCAGGGTATAGCCCCCCTCAAAGGCTAAGTTCATCCCCCACCAAACCCCCCCCCCCCCCGATTCAAACTGCCCTGGGCACAATATACTCTTAATGTACCTCTGTTGCAGAAAATAAAAAACTTTCTCCTTTCTTACCTCCTCTATTATCTGTCCTGAAATTTGGTATTTGGGATGGAAAAACTGTTGCAAGTACTTTAGCAGCTGGCCTCTTTAACACTTACCTTGCACCTGCCCTCCCCCTTCAGGATATTGATCCCACCCATCTCTACGGTTACATGCTAATTCAATGCAAACATTGCCAGTGGACTTCACCCTCTATACACAGCCATCAGTAGTTTACCTTCTTGCATAAATCACTCATTTGGCAGTGTGAGCAGGAGCTGAGCAGTCGCATAACAGCTAATGTAGAGCAGAGCTGTAGTATTGAAAACAGGAGAAGTGTGTCGTTGAACGTCTTTAAAGCTCACCATACATACACTGTACAGTCTCCTTTTGGATCCACTATCAACTTTGTAGTGCCTGATTGTATATAGAGTGAATAGCTTGGTGTGTCATCCTAATTATATTATTTTGGTAAATCTAAAGGAGATCACAGGATGCACTGTACAATCTGATTGTATAGTGTATGGCTATCTTTATACACTTAAAATGAACCAGTCATACTTTCAGTGCCATTAAATGCTAACGGCACCTCAAATGCAGAAGCAAACACGTTTTGCCACGTGAAAAAAAGATAAACGCAGTAAACCACGCAGTCACAATGTCCCATGAGCTACTTCACCCCTTGAAGGGCAGCCCATTGAAATCAACGGCCTGTCCTATGCGTGCTGCAGTAAAAACGAGGCAAAAAAAGTGCGCTCTCACTATGTTAGGTGTGACTGTGGCCTAAATGTGAAATTGGTGTATTCACATCAGAACAAAGAGGCTCCATTCAAATCTGCGAGTTTCCAGACTTACGGTAAATGGCAAACTGCAAACAAAATGAGCACTTTGCTGCACATTTTAAAGTGCTACAAATGGGGATTGCACTTGTGTTGATGTTAAATGTTAATGTCACCCCAAGCGCTGGCAGCAGGCGTGCACCTGCATTGCCGCAATCCCAAAAGCAGGGTAAAAAACATGACAAATTCCGCTCTTTAAAAAAAAAAAAAGCAGGAGATTTTGTGGCGTTTGTCATGCGTAGAGCAGTCCAGGAGTCTGTCCTATGAGTGGAAGACAAAAAAACTGACAGCGGAGTATCTCCATCCACTCCCTCCTATGTACTGGTATAAAGATGTCCATACACAATGCAATCTGATTGTACAATCTCTGTGCAATTTCCTTAAGATTTACCAAAACTATGGAAAAGGAGGACCCACTGAACAATCGCTATTCAATTTGTATCAAATCGAGCAGACTACTTTACTACGTAGCTGATGGTAGATCTAAAGGAGATTGTACAATCCAATTGTAATGTGTATTGTCACTTTTAAAGAGGAGCTGCACCTAAAAAAAAAATATTAAAAGCCAGCAGCTACTAATATTGCAGCTGCTGACTTTTAATAAAATCACACTTACCTGTCCCAGGTTCCAGCGATGTCGGCGGCAGATGACGAGCGATCGCTCGTCTCGCTGCTGCCACCGCCGCCATCCTCTGTCAGGGAATCGGGAAGTGAAGCATGACGGCTTCACTGCCCGGTTCCCTACTGCGCATGCGCGAGTCGCGCTGCACGTCTCTTATGGTCCCCCGCTGTGTCTCTGGGAACTGTGTGTTTCCCAGAACACGACGGGGGGGCGGAGCGTCTGCGGCGGTCTGGCCGGAAGTGGGTGCAGTTACCTGGATTATCCAGGTAACTGCACCCCTCTACCCCCTGAAAGGTGCCGATTGTGGCACCGGAGGAGGGGAGGGATAAGGGTGAAGAACCGCTTTAAGAGAAGTAGGAGGAAAGTGGGTTGGTATAATAATGAGGAAGGAAAAATTGAAAAGCATTTTTTAACATTTAAAACAGGTCAAAATGCAAAGCTTCTGTGGATGAGCTAAGTGAGAGAAAAGCACATTGGGATGGCTAGGATAGAAAAGACATTATAAAAGTCTTCTATTTATTATGAAAACTAAAATTCTGCCTGAAAATGTGAACTTGGCCTTAAATTCTCTCTGTATACTAGCTCTCTTGAACTACATAGAGCTTCTTGCTGCCTTGAAGCCTCCTTTTGGTTTTGTTCTTCCTAAGCTTGGAAATTACTGTAATATTCCTGACCCACTATAATTAAGCCTCAGCCCAACTCCAGCCCTGAGGCCGCGTACACACGGGCGGACTGTTCGCCCAACTTTGTCCGTCAAACAGTTTCGGCAAACAGTCCGCTCAAAATTAGCATGGACGGACATGGCCACACACGACGAACGAACAGTTTGCTGAAACCGTGCACGATGACGTGAACGGCACGTACGACGGGACGAAAAATACGACGTCCTATACACTGCATTATAACTTTCGGCGTGAAAATCCTTTCTGAGCATGCGCGCAACTTTGTTTGACGAACAAGCCTACACACGAGCGGACTGTTCGCTGAAACCTTGTTTCAGCGGACAGTTTTACGGAATTTCCGAAAAACCTTGTCCGTCAAACTGTCCGCTGAAACTGTCCGCTGAAAGCCCACACACGAGCGGACTGTCCGCCCAAACACTGTTCAGCGGACAAAGTTGGGCGAACAGTCCGCGCGTGTGTACGCGGCCTAACTGTGCATACAGAGCAGGAAAAGCTATATGTTGAGAAACCCAGCAGAGATTGCTGTGCATTTGTAACTGGCCAAACCTAGTGCCAGGGTTGATGTCAGTCAAAGCAGCAAGGGCAGAGAAGTTGAATAGAAAAATGTGAAAGCTGCCTTGCAAGCATTCTTCCCAGGCTCCATCTTCCATAAACACATTGTCCACCAAATGTTAGCCATAGCTATCTTTTTATATACCTGATTTATGTTCTGAATTCTAACGTCCTTGCTTGTGAAATACAGGTACTCTTAAACCAGCAGCAAAAAAAATGTATGTGGAAATCACAGGTGGAATAATTACTAAACATTGCAGTTACATTGGGAAGCGAAGTCTACATTGCAAGGGCTTGTGGGTGTCCTTTGCCTGCATAGTGAGGAGGTGTTTTTTCTCATGACTGCTAGAATCGCTAATAAATGTTGTCTTAATCTTTTTCAGGGCCCACAAATTACCTCTCAAGTTGCCCCTGTGGAGATGCCATCAGCACAAACTACTCAAGTGGTGTCTTCCATTGACAGGTAAGATACAAATTTGGTGAACTTAAAGCGGGGTCCCACCCTAAAGTGGAACTTCTGCTCATCGGGAGTCTATGCCTCTTCCTGTCCCGGTGTGCTGTCTGCTGAGACACACACGGGTCCCAGAGACAGCGCGGACCATTCCTATTGCGCTGCGCGACTCGCGCATGTGCAGTAGGGAACCGGGAAGTGAAGCCGCAAAGCTTCACTTCCTGATTCCCTCACAGAGAATGGCAGCAGCAGCCGAGAGCTGAGTGATTGATCGGCCTCGGCTGCCGACATCGCTGGATCCTGGGACAGGCGAGTGTCCATTTATTAAAAGTCAGGAGCTTCAGTATTTGTAGCTGCTGGCTTTTAATTTTTTTTTACAGTGAAATCCCTCTTTAATGTACTTTTGCAGGGAAGGCAGCCATCTTTGGGTGGACCTGAAAGCCAGCCTGTTGATTTATGTTTGAAAATTTCCCTTTTACAGCTGCCATCCTTTTGTGTTAACAATTGTGTTTCTCTCAGCGCCCACTCAGATGTGGCATCTGGGCTCAGTGACAGTAACGAGGGAGTTTCCGGCTCCAGTGGTAGACACGAAGGCCGCACCACCAAACGGCACTACCGAAAGTCTGTGCGCAGCCGATCAAGACATGAGAAAACCTCCCGTCCGAAACTTAGAATCCTTAATGTGAGTTCCTTTATTTACCGAACCTAGAATGGTGTTTAAATATAATGGCATCTTTTGTTAGTTTTTAGGTCTTGGTTTATCTTTTTTAACCACTTCCATACAGGGCATTTTCACCGCCTTCCTGCCCTGGCTAATTTTCAGCTTTCAGCACGGTCACACTTTGAAGGACAATTGTGCGGTCACGTTGTATCCAAATTAAGTTTTTATAATTTGTTTCCCCCACAAATAGAGCTTTCTTTTGGTGGTATTTGATCACCTCTGCTTTTATTTTTTGCTCTATGAACAAAAAACGTGCTTTTAAAAAAAAAAAAAAAAAAAACACTATGTATTACCTTTTTGCTGTAATAAATATCCCATTTAAAAGAAAAATTTTCCCTCAGTTAAGGCCGATGTTTTCTTCTACATATTTTTGGTAAAAAAAAAAAAAATCCCAATAATAGTATATATATTGGCTTGCGCAAAAGTTATAGCGTCTACAAAATGGGGATGGATTTGTTGTTTTTTTTTTTTTGTTTGTTTTTTTTAATACTACTAATGGCGGTGATCTGCGATTTTTATCATGACTGTGACATTGCGGTGAACAGATCCGACACTTTTGACACTAGTTTGGGACCATTCACATTTATAAAGCAATCGGTGCTATAAAAAATGCACCAATTTCTGTATAAATGTGACTGGCAGGGAAGGGGTTAACACTAGGGGGCGCTGCAGGGGTTAAATGTGTGTCCTAGGGAGTGAATCTAACTGGGGGAGGGGACCGATCGATGTTCCTCTGTACAAGAAATATCCGATCAGTTCCCTCCCCTTACAGGACGTGGATCTGTGTGTTTACACACACAGATCCATGTCCCGGTGTCCTATCATATACTGTCCCCCATCGGATAGTGTCCGCTGTGTACTGCGCATGTGCAGTATACAGCACACACAGATTCCAAAAATAGCCGAGGATGAACGGCGCCTGCGCCGTGAGTCCAGGCTCTATCCCCACCATCCAAGTGGACATAGAGTTGGAATATAAAAGAGCCAAGCGCAGCGAGGCCGAAGCGTGGCGAGCCCGTGAGGGGCCCTCTAATTTTCCCAACCCTATGTCTGCTTGCTACCACCTCCACCTCACGGCGCAGGCGCCGTTCATCTTCGGAAATTTTCTGAAGCTTCCTCTGCTCCGTACGGGGTGGACACTATATGATGGCAGGACACTATCTGCCAGAACACTGGCTCTGTTACTGGGCAATCGCGGGTGCCCAGTGAACATTGCGGCCTCCAGAATGCGTCCCCAGCGATATGGCGCTCACTCTCCACGATGCCGGGAAGCAGAGGATGTCATGATGCCCATCCGGAGGGAGGAACAGTTCCTGCCGCCGTCATTTTACAATACAGTGTTGGGGAACTGGTTAATCATACTTCCATTTCTTTGTTGCTTCAGCAATGTTTTCCTGCCTCCCTTAAAGCCCTCCTCAGTGGTTTTTTCCCCCCCCTCTGCAGTCATCTCTTGCCAGTCTGACGCCACAGCAGCTTCTCCACTTTTTGGCAGTGTCGGGGGGCAGCATTCTTCCTGTAATAAACAATCCTATAACTGCTCAGTCCTGCAGTACTGTAAGCCCAGCCTGCGTAATGGCGCATCCCCTAGACAGGCTGGGCTCATAGGAAATGGGCAAAATGATGGTGGTCTGCTTTGAAAACATCTGGCGCTGGAGAGCAATTGTGTGTTGGCGCAAGAAGAGGTTAAAGAGGAAGTAAACTCTCCCACTCTGATGCTTCTTTTAATTTAGTCCATTATAATAAGTAATTATCAAACTATAGCCACTGTAATCCAGCCCAAATTGCATATTACTTACTGTTTAAAGAAACTTTAAAAAACTTGTTTCCAGGGGTTAGGCAGCGCCATCTTAAGTATTGTTTTCTGAGTCCACAGTGGAGTGTATTTCTGCGCTTACATTGAGCACTTCTTGTACTTTTAACCAAGCCTCCTTCTCAATCCAATGTTTCTATGGCAGCCCTGCTTCCCTGTTCATAGCCGACTTGTTTTATTTCATAGTATTTACTTGTGCTGATTACCTAGTGTTTGCCTGTATGAGTCCTATGCAGTACTGCTGTTCCATTCCCTGGTTTACACTGTATGTCATGTCACATAGTCACATGATGTGTAGAAGGAAGCTGAGTGATTAGCAGACTCCTGGGAGTTCAGTGCTGTGTGCCTTAGGAAGTCCTGATAACAAATAAGACATAGAGAGTGTGCCGTAAATCAGGGGAGATCTGGGCATGCTCGGTGGCGTTTTTCTAAAGAACAAAAAGGATTACAACAATACTAAGCAAGTAAGGAGATATCTACAAGCAGTGCTCATAAGGGTTTTTATGCTGATTTGCATGGGACAAAGTAGTGGGGGAGGGTTTCCAACCACTTTAAGTAAAGGGGGACCTTAATTGGAGAAATAAAAACCTCATGAAAAATATGGGGTGCTGGCCTGTAAGGTGCCTCCAACACTTCATTACACACTCTTCACACTATATTTGGCGTACACTCTTGGTAGAGCAGTATAGCAAGAGTTTTTGTTTGGATAGAATGGGCAAAGGCTAGGCACTCCTATTAAGTTGAGGGATCATCTTCCAATGGTGGCACATATACTGATGGCCGCTGGGTAAGAGTATTTCCCTCATGTTAGAAAGAGATCCTCTCACTTCCTGTCTACAGAAAAGCCGGTAAAGGGAAATCTTTCTTATGAGACACATGGCCAAAAAAAATGTAAAATCTGGTTTACCCTCACAACTGTATTAAGAACAAAATTGCTTTAGATGTACTGTGTACTGTAAGAATGTTTGGAGTATTATGTTTGTACATGGTATTTTTTATTTTAACGGTGTAGGTGTCAAACAAGGGAGACAGAGTAGTGGAATGTCAGCTGGAAACACACAACCGCAAGATGGTCACCTTCAAATTTGACCTAGATGGGGACAATCCAGAGGAAATAGCGACCATCATGGTGCGTAAGATGAGAGATTTATGATGAGGGTAGGCTATCCTATTAATGTGATTCACCAGCCAATCTCAGTACCTTTCCTTTGGATATCAGGTTCAGAATGTCTTCATCCTGGCCACGGAGAGAGACTCGTTTGTCGAGCAGGTTAAAGACATCATAGAAAAGGCAGATGAAATGCTAAATGAGGATGTCAGTGCGGAGCCTGAAGGCGAACAAGAGCTGGAGAGTATGCAGATAAAGGATGGGTATTACCCAGAATCTCAGGTACTGAAACCTTATTTATTCATTCATTAACTTTTACCTTTCCTTCTCCCATTATACCACACTTATATTGTATGTTTTTATTTTTATTTTATTTTTTTCTGGATAGAAGCTGGAGGATGCGTTCAGAAAGCCGGACCCAGTGTATTACTTACCCCAAAGAGCAGGTAAGCGATCTGATTTAACTAATGTAGCAACCTTTGGAATATTTTTAGAAACCTCTTGTCTTAAAAGTACAGCATAGGACAGAAAATCATAGACCTTGGTTTATTTGCCAGTACCTTCAGGTGATTGGACACTGGCAAAAGCTTTGTTAGGAATGCCTCTAGTGCAGTCTCATATAACCCCACCCACTCCTAGCTAGTGTCTTTAGGTGATGGACATTTCCTATGAACAAGTTTTGTAAACCTGTTTATATTTTTTTCTTGGCCTCTTCGAACAAAACTTCTATCAGGGTCCGACTGTTTATTTCTTTAAGGCTCACTAGCAGTTTCTAGTTGGTTACCCTGGACGTACAGGGGCCAGCCTGTAATGTTTACTTCAGGCACTGGATTGCCAGATAACAATGAGTGTAGATGGCTACAGGGTGCTATATAGGTCCAGGGCCATGGTCCATCCATATTGCACCAAGACCCTGTGGTCAGCAGGAGGGGGAGGACTTCCCCTCCCGCTATTTACGATAACGGTTGAGCGGTTCATTAGCCGCATTGGTTGTTATGAGATGGCTGACCGCTAGCTCTGAAAAACTCTACTGGGGGATGCCTGCAACTGCAGGCATCCCCCGGTAGAACCACTTCAAGCAAATGATGTACACGTACGTGATTTTGCGTGCAGTGGTTAAAGGTTTTTTTTTTTTTTTTTTACGTTACTGCAAAGCATGCATTCAGGTTAAAAAAAAAAAAAAATTTTTTTACCTTTTACAACCACTTTCAGGCCCAAGGGATAGTAATCCCAGTTCCTACAGAAGAAAGGTTCAAAGGTTTTATGCAACAGATTCACTGTCCTGGAGAAGCAAGTGGAGACATATCTACATGTGCATCTACTTTGTATGGTGTTTGTAAGAGCTGACATTGCTTCTCTCAGGTCTAGGAAATTAGTGGAATCAGTAGACCTCCAAGATGCCGGTCTTTAGATTCCTACCTTTCCCACACACCAACACTTTTTACACTTTGCTGTAGGAGACCAACACTTTCAATTTGTCACCCTTCTGTTTAGACTCTCCTCTGCACCAAGAGTCCTCAGAAACTTGGTACACGGATTCCTGGCAGACAAGCCTTGTCCTCTTCCAAACAGGCCAGACCTTCTGTCAACGGGCCCCCCCACGTCTCAGTCGTTGGCATGGTTGTTAAAACAGTCTGCAAGGATTGGGGGCAATGCTCACTCATTCCTGCCGCATTTGAGGCATGAAAATCTACTCATTGGACCTACCATTGCACCTGGCCTACTTTGGTGTGAAAGCAGGCACCTCAACACCTGGAAATATTTTATTGTCCGCATTCTGACCTTGCTCCTGTCTGGTCTGCACCAGCATCTGGCTCTTTGTACTTTAGGCAAAACGGTTTTCTGCCTTGTCTATGCTTTTCCAGAAGTTAAACAAAACAAAATAGTGTAGTGCTAATTAAAGCAAAAATTGTCAGTGTACTCTTGTGAAATCTGAAATAAAAACCGTGAAGGTGAGAATGAAATTTTTTCAAAGTAAAAGTAATGTAAGTAAATCTGTGCATGCAAAAACCTTGTAGGATATCACCCACAAAAATATATATAATAATGTAACAGATTCCCACAAATTGAATAGTCCAATCAAGTGATGAATAACTCAATTGTCAAAATGGTGTAATCAAAATTAGATCCTGAATGGATCTCAAAACTTTAGGAGTAGAAATCAGATGGAAAGATGAAACACTCTTACCAGATATGTTGGATACAAATACCATATGGCAGTGTATCATATCAGCTTATAGCACTAAAACCACTAGCGCAATGGGAGACAGAATCAAGCTAAATCCAGGCAATCAGGACTGAAAGGCAGCCATCCGGAAAGGCAATACCTGTCCAAGCCGATGATTTTACGGTGGAATAACTCAACAGGAATCCAATGCGGTACAATGGAATGGCTCAGCAAGAATCCAGCGCAATGTAGGAAATATAAAAAAAATGGAAAAAACTCCAATGGTGCAGGGCAAAAATGGATAAAAACTTTATTCACATCTTGCATAAAAACAGATTTGACAATGTAATGTGACCACATAAAATGTATATAAAAGCAATGTGGGAAGCATAAGATAAGCAAGCCCGATGCGACTGGGGTATATCTCGGACCCCCCCCCCCCCACATTGCCGAAGTATTTATAGACTAAATAAAAATCATAGATACCAAACGGCCCCCACATTGCTTTTATATACATTTTATGCGATCACATTACATTGTCACATCTGTTGTTATGCAAGATGTGAATAAAGTTTTTATCCATTTTTGACCTGCACCATTGGAGTTTTTTCAATTTTTTTATATTTCGTACATTGCACTGGATTCTTGCTGAGCCATTCCATTGCACCGTATTGGATTCCTGTTGAGTTATTCCACCGCTAGATCATCGGCTTGGACAGGTGTTGCCCTTTCGGATGGCTACCAGTCCTGATTGCCTGAATTTGGCTTGGTTCCGTCTCCCATTGCGCTAGTGGTTATAGTGCTACAAGCTCATATGAGACACTGCCATATGGTATTTGTATCCAACATATCTGCTAAGTGTTTTCATGTTTCCATCTGATTTCTACTCCTGAAGTTTTGAAATCCATTCAGGATCTATTTTGATTACACCATTTTGGCAATTTGAGTTATTCATCACTTGATTGGACTATTCAATTTGTGGGACTCTGTTATATTATTATATATATTTTTGTGGGTGATATCCTACAAAGTTTTTGCATGCGCACAGATTTACTTACATTACTTTTACTTTGAAGGGCTTTGTTCTCACCTTCACGTTTTTTTTGATTTCATATATTGTCACTGTTTAAGTACTCTAACTTTTTGCTTTAATCAGCGCTACACTATTTTTTGTTTTGTTTAACCTTTGGATTTAGTTTTAGTGTTAGCTGCTTTTGTTCACAATTTTTGGTTTAGCGCAGTATTTTTCCCACCTTATTATGCTTTTCCAGACACTTTTGGCTTTGCACTCTTGTCAGAACCCTTATACAAGGACCATTCCGCCAGGCCTGTAGGTGCGTCTTGGGCCTTTCAGCATCAGTTTCGCAGGTTTGCAAAGCTGCCACCAGGTCTTCTATTTCAAATTTTTTAGTTTTACTGGGTGGGTCTTCATCTGATGAAAGCTTAAAGTGGAAGTAAACCCATGGATTTAAACAGTTAAAAAAAAAAAAAAAAGGCATGCCAGGAATGCTAACTGCACATTGGCTCTGCTCTCAGCCAAACTATCAAACCATCCAGTGGCTGGTGTCATAACGAATCACATGTGCAGCACCATAGCAGTTGAAGATTAAACAGGCAAAGATGGCAGCTTCCTTGGCTGAAAACTATAGGGGAGTTTACTACCACTTTAAGCCGCAAGGTGCTTCATGCTGTCACCTGTGACTCTTCCTCTTTTGGGCTTGTTGCTGCAGTGTTCTATGTTGTTGCCTAACCTTCAGTTTATTGCTTTGGAATGTCCCATGGTCTGACTTTGTGCTTTCGTCTGTACTGTATGAGATATTAGGAATTTTAACTTGGTAGTAAATTCTATAACTTGGAATACAGTACAGGACACGGGTTCCTCACCTTTTTTTTTTTTTTTTTTTTTTTTTTTTTTTTAAATATGGTTTCTCTGTATTGATTGCTGCAAAACTTGTGTCCCATGGAGTGGTTGGGGGTTATATGAGGGTGCGCTGGGGAATTTCCCAGCAAAGCTGTCAGTGTTCAGTCACCTTGGGGTATTGGCATATAACTCAGTCTGACTTCCTGTCCTGTACTAAACTTCAAGATGAGGACTGTACTGGTAAGTCAAAATCCCAATTATTACTGTCCATCTCCTGCATTGTATAATTAACACTCCTCCTTATCTCTATTTAACCACAAACAAAGAATGTTTTCTTTTATTTTTCAGGATGGGCTGAATTAATTCAAGCTACATTTTTATTTTATTTTTCTTCTCAAAATGAATAGCCTGTCAATTGGTAGTAAATAGGTTAGTTCTCTACATGAGAAGAAAGATGTGAAATGGCCAGTTATGCCTAAGTATTAGTCCAGCAAGCCTGTTTTAACAGTGAGAGGTGTTTGTACATGTGAAGTGGCTCAAAACAGAAGTGAGTATCCAGGCCCAAAAATCTAGATTTACAAAGAATCAGCTGATGATCACAGTAGACCATCTTCATCTGGGCAGTCCCCAGTATAAAATCTGTCTAGAAACGGCACATCTTTCTCCATCACTTCCGCCTTCTGTTTTCCTCCTTCGTCTTTTGTTATGGAGTTGTGATTTTTTTTCTTGTTTTGTTTTTTAGAACTCGCTCCCGGCCTCCATGCCCAAGTTGTTCACTCTGCCGGTAGACGGTTCATAGTCAGTCCAGTTCCAGAGAGCCGTCTGAGGGAGCCGGCCTTCTTTAATGCACCATCACAGGATCCACAGATGACTGGTAAGCATGCTCTGTGGTGTCTGTAAGAGACCTGCTGTTAGGAGATCACTTGTTGCTGTTTTCCTCCTCTCAGGAAGTCTATTTTAGTTTTGCTCTTTTGATAGACTGTTAAAGTAACCTTTCAGTCAAAAACCTGACAGATATCAAAATGAATGTATCTGGAGTTCCCTTTCGGTTCAACAATGTATACATTAATAATTTGACATGTTTAACTTGTGCAGGTGTTATGGCCATCTGTTTAAAAAAATAATAATAATTGGATACCATTGATTAGCAATGTTTGATTTTAAAACCGAAATGAGCAGCTTTCTACTTTTTTGACCTTTTTTTGACTTGTGATTAGTAGATTGTGTCTTTGGGTGTCTACAATTATAGCAGCCTAACAGATATTTTTTTTTTTCTTAATTTTTGTAGTTCCCACTTCCCATGGCATCGCAGTTACCACTTCTTACGCACCTGGGATGAACCTCTCTCATTCTGCATCATCTGTCAGTCTCCATAATGCCTTTGCAGAGCTACGACAGGCTCAGATGGCTGATGGTCCCAGCACGGCTCCACCAATTTTTAATCAAACTGGACCTCCATTTCCAACATCTCTGACGAATATCGTTGGGTCCTTCTCAGGAGGGTTATCCGGCCTGCCCCCATCATCTACAGCTGCTCCCAGCAGCCTTCAATCGGGAGTGGCCCAGCTGCCGGTGGAAGGTGTTGTGACTCCTAGCGTTACAGGAGTGTCGGCCCATAGCACCATGCCAAGCACTGTACCTACAATCACTGCTGTGTCTACCCAGCCACTTGCTACAGGGGTGATATCTGGGGTTTCTGTGTCCACATGTGTACCTCCAGCTGTGACATCACTTCCTACTTTGCCTCTAGTTGTGGGCATACCTGGGACAGTGACGTCACCCCCAACACAGTCACTTCCACCAGTGAGCACTGCAGCAGTCATACCACAGACCCTTACATCTCCTCCACTGCAGATGCCAGTAGGCAATGTAGCTTGTACCCTGCCTCACACATCCGTGTCAGCGCCAGTTATGAGCACTGTGACACCAGCGCAAGTTCAGTTGAGCAGTAGCACCTCCGCTCCGAGTTTTGTGGAAAGTGTCACCTCTAGTGCTGCTCATCAAGATGTCACGAAGAAACCAGCAGAGGTCACCGCTGCCATAAGTACAATGGGTATGTCCCTCCCTATCTCTGCTCCTCTCACATACGCAGGAGTGGCAGCTTCTGGTATTGCAGCGGTGGCTGATAGTGCACCTATTATTCATCCCACTCATCTTCCAACAGCTATCGCAACAACGCCGATTATATCACAAACAGGTGGAACAGTGTCCACGCCACTTGCCTCCCAGGTTCCTATGTCTGGAGCTGTGCCTGTAAACCACCAGATCCCTGCTGTTCAGCACACATTGCAACATGGTCAGACACTGCCTAGTACGGCCCCCTGTCTTCCTCACACCCATTCTATTGAAGGTGAAGACAGTCTGACAAAGTCTGGAATAGATGATATCAAGACTTTGGAAGAGAAGTTGAGGTCACTTTTCAGTGAGCATGGCAGTGTTGGTGCACAGCATAGCTTAACCCCGCAAGAAGCCCCAATTGGACAAGAGGGGGTTCCCTTGCCTGGACCTCCATCAACCACTGTCTCCACCCAGACCAAGCCTACATCTACAGCACCACCCACCAGTTTACCTCTAGGACAGTCTGGCATGTCTGTCTTAGGCCAAGGTGTGACTCCTGGACAGGCTGTTACCCCAGTCACCTATGTATCTGCAGCAGCGGCTTCTGCAGCAGCTGCTACTGCAGCTCCTGGAAAAGCTGGGACCCCTCCCTCAAAGCCACCACTCAGCAGAGTACCGGTAAGTTGTGCCCTCACTGCATATGTGAAACTTCACATTTCCATCACATAAACCCTAGCTTTTATCATGTCGGTCTTTTCTCGGTATGATCCATGGTTATTTAATTTTTTTTAAATGATTACTTTAGCTGTTTGATCTGTATTTAAACATTTTATGAGATTGGTTGTACAAGTGCCTATGTAGTACTGATTTATTATGCTGCTGGTGTTGAGTGTCCATTATGAATGCTGCCTTTCAGACTCACATTTTATAAATGGCAGCTGTAAGATGGATGGGTTGTAGAAAGATTAATTTCAAATTAGGATGCTGAGCCATGACAGGCAATCACACTTCTGTATCTTTGAGGGCCTAATCTAGCACTGTCCTAGCAAAAGGCAAGGTGAATGACCATAGCAGGTCATAAAATAAACCTCATCTAGGGAGCAGGATCTGCTTTAAAGCAGTATTTAACTTGGAAACAAAAATGTATTCTATTGTAGATTACCAGTCCATTAATGTGGTGGCTATATTATTAATTATTATTAATTTTTTTTTTAACTTTTTTTTTTTTTTTCTCGTCTGGTGATCCCGCTAGTAACACCCGGCTTTTAGGGTGCCTACACTCCACTGGAGGAGCAGCACAGACACCTTTTTGATAGGAGTATCGTCAATCTGGGGAAAGAGTAGTGTTGGATGCACTAGCAGATTTAGATGGACTTGACGAACAAGTGATTGTGAACATATTTATTTTAACGAACATGTCGTAATTACCTGCTCTTTGCATTGGTCTTGCACAGAGCGGCCCTGATTCACCTTTACTGCCCCCCCCCCCCCCCACAGAGCATGTGTTAAGGTAACAAAAAAAACCTCTACACCTACTTTAAAGCAAACCTTTTTTTTGAGCAGTTACAGCATTTTTATTTTCTTTATTTCGAGTAAAGGTTTTCCATAAATAAAAGCTAGCAATTGTAAGCACCCCTGTCAGTGTTGGGGCCCTTTCACCCAGGCTTTCCGATCAGGTCCACCGGTTCTGATGAGGAATACCTGAAAAACTTTCTTGCAGCTCTTTGGTCAGGCAGATGTAAATAGTCTTGTGTTCGCTTACACCCGCATACACCTCTGTCCATCCAGGTACAAAAAAATAAAACCGAAAACTACTGTATCCTTTTCCGTTTTTCCCGACCTAAACCTGGATTGGTGGTAGCCTGCTGTAATCCGACCCTAGAGTCCATTCATAGTCAGTTTCCCATAGAGCTATCACGGTCCAAGTGTGTCTTCCGGACACAAACTGGGCACGGATGTTAAAAAAAAAAAAAAATGTACATTTTGTCCTGTTCGGCTCTGATTCAGCAGGGGATCTGTGTGCAGATCCCCTGCTGAATCAGAGCCGAACAGGACAAAATGTACATTTTTTTTTTTTTTTTTTTTAACATCCGTGCCCAATTTGTCTTCGCAGATCAGAACGGATCAGTTTCCTGTGAAACAGTCCTTACCCTACATTCACACTTGTGCATGTTTGCGGCCCACGTTTGCACAGGCACGGCAGCCCATTCATTTTAATGAGCTGCTGCGCCTGCGTTTCCAACAAAGAGAGGTTTTTGCACCTCCTTTTTAAAAAATTTGTCAATCGCATGGTGCTAAATACCTTTTTGGTAGGTTCAGAAAATATTTGTTGATTTTGCCAGAAATATAGTGTCCTTAGCCATTACTGACAGTTAACCAGATACCTCATACAGTGTTCTTTCCTTCTGTGCAATCTGCTGTAAACTACTAATCCCCAGTCCCCATCCCTCCCCCACCCGTAATGGAAATCGAGGACATCAGCAAAAATCAGCTGAGCAGCCTATGGTGACAATACAGTGAAGCTGGCCATACATGGTTCAGTTTTTTTCTTTCAGCCATCAAACCAAGATTCCCACATTCGAAGTGGATGTAGAAATCTTCCCAGCTGTGCTCTTCTGACAACAGGGAGACCCCTCCCCCAATTGCCTGCAGCTGCTGCTGGAGCAGCTTTTAACTGACAGGGTGGTTGTACAGAAGTTGATGGGTGGATCGTCTTCTGTTCAACTATGTGCAGAAGACCCCCGGAGCTATTAATCAGCTCCGGGGGTCTTCTGACTTCTCTGCTCTGTTCGGCCACTTCTCCCGGTGTCTGGCCTAGTCTCCTGCTCTCCGGCTTCTTCTCCCGAGCTCCTCCGTGATCTTCTTGCAGCTGTACCCCTTACTCATTCACATAGGGTGGGGGGCGGGATCTGGGGGCCCCCTTATTAAAGGGGGTTTCCGATGAGCCCCCCCCCGCCCGCAGACCCCGACAACCAATGGCCAGGGTTGTCAGGAAGAGGCCCTTGTCGTCATCAACATGGGGACAAGGTGATTTGGGGTGGGGGGGCCAGGGTGCCCCCCTTCCCCAAAGAACCCACCCCCCATGTTGAGGGCACACAGCCTGGTATGGTTCAGGAGGGAGGCACTCGCTCCTCCCCACCCCCTTTCCTGACCGGCCTGGCTGCGTGCTCGGATAAGGATCTGGTATGGATTTTGGACGTAGGCGAGTTCCCCTTAAAATCCATACCAGACCTAAGGGACTGTATGTTCCCGGAGGGGGAACCCATGCCGGGTTTTTATTTAAAATTTGGGGTGGCGTTCCCCCTCGACCTGATTATTCTGTGAGAGAGGAGACATTGTCGCTTCAATATAGATGGAGATCCGACTTGGAGGCGTCTTCCATTGAAATCAATGGGTACAATTCGCCTAGAAGTCAAATTGAAGTAGTACAGGAAACTTTTCTGAAGTCGGAGCGACTTCAGTAGTGTGCATTAAGACGGCTCTCATTCACTTACTTTGATTTTTACATATAGCGCGACTTGAGGCGACTAGGAGCGACTTAAAGTCGGATCCAAAGTTGCCCCTGTGTGAATGGAGTCTTACTGGTAGCATCACCAAGAAAAAAAAAAAAAGCTTGAAATAAAGAAAAGATTTTGCAGCTACCGCTTCTAAAGACTGGTAAGCTACAGTATATTATGTTTTTGTTTCTAGTATTTGATTCACTTTAACTTAATCTTTGTATTTGACTTTTTTTTTTTTTCTGTTCTAGAAAATGTCGTCAGAAAACATGTTTGCTATATTTTCCCAATCCATAGATGAGTTTAGTCCTTAATGGCAATGTGTAGAATCAATCATGTGCTTAGAAATGTTGACAATCAGTCATTCTATGTTTTTCCATAGGACTAACGTGAATGCTCACTTCTAATCTATATTCAGCAGCTTGAGAAGCTGTGACATTCTATCCTAACTCTCTATATGTCATCTTTACTGGCTGCATTTCACGATGAGAACAGGCAGACATTATTAGTTAAGTGACTTGTGTATGATGTCACTCTTGTCCTGGAGAAGAAACCAGTGACCTCCAGGATTTCTATGGCTGCCACAACTTGCTAGGCATTATGAGAGAGAATTTCCCAGATGTATTGACCACATTTGAGCAAATACCAGGAAGACAGTGCACCTAAAACTAATTCAAATAGCATGGTACTAACCTTCACCCTTTATTAGGTAAGGAAATATCTAAGTTCTCTAGGGCCAGTTCACACCAAATGCAGTTCTGTGCGCTTTTTTTTCTGCACAAAATGCAAGTACAGTGTTTTCTATGTATTCATTTAAAAAAAAAAAATCTTTATTTCTTTATTTTATATTTTCAGATTAGTACATTACAAGAAAAACCGAGTGCAACAAAACAGACAAAAGAAATAAAAGGAAACCACAATAAGTGGTGTTGGGTTACATGTGTAGAAAAAGTCTCTGATACATTCAGATATCTAGCCTCGTATGATTTCATCAAATTCTACCCCAACCACAAGGGTTTGTGAATCGGGAACCTTTGCATCCAGTCAGGGTTGCCTTTTCATTTATAGTTTACAGCACCTCACGTGCTGCATCCAGCATGACCCAAAGTGAAATGGGGGGATGGGCATACCTGAAACTGATCACCTAGCTTGACAGCAGTAGGTGTGAGTCATTAACCACTTTCAGACCGGGCCATTTTGCTGGCTTAAGACCAGACCACTTTTTGCGATTTGGCACTGCGTCACTTTAACCAATTGTGCGACGTGGCTCCCAAACAAAATTGACGTCCTTTTTTTTCTCCCACAAATGGAGCTTTCTTTTGGTGGGATTTGATCACCCCTGCTTTATTTTTTGCGCTATAAACAGGGAGATGCTGTTTACAACGGCATCTCCCAGTTCAGCCGCCCCATGAGATGATCGCGGGTATGCCCGCGGCGATCGAGTCCGCGGGACCCGCGGCCGTACTCACGGGGGTCCCGACCGGCACGCGAGCGTGCCGGCGTGCTTGCGATGGCAGGGCGGCATTTAAAACTGGATGTATCTGTACGCCAATATGCCTGCCCGTGCCATTCTGCCGACGTACATTGGCATGTGCCGGTTGGGAAGTGGTTAACTGATGTAGGGATCTGAGGTGTTTTAGTCTCATCCTCCTTGTATGTTTCTATGTATTCTAATTGCTCTAGTTCACACCATGCAGTCAGTTTCTGCACCGGAAACTGACTGCATGGTGTGAACTAGAGCCATTGGAATACATGGAAAACTCTGTGCATGCATTTATAGTGCAGAAAAAAAAACGGAACTGCATCTGGTGTGAACTGGCCCTTAATCCTTTTACTGCCAACAATGTTTGGTATATGTTGGCAACAGTAGGTGTTTTGCACACATTTCTGGCTGCTGGTTTTATGTAATCCTAACGCCTAAAAATATTTTTTAAACGGGTTTGGGAGCAAAAGGGTTAAAGGAGAATTCTTTTTTTTTTTTTTTTCAGTTTCCAAGTGCCATTCCAATCCTGAGAAACTGTCCATTGGAAAATGAACACTTCTGGGTGTGCACTGATCCCTTAGGTTCCCTGCAGCTCTCTGTGGTCCCTCCTGCTGATCTCCCATGTAGCTGCAATTTCCTGTATCGGTTAAAGGTCAGCAGGAGAAACCAGTGAAAGCTTCCTTGGACCCAGTATATAACGGATCTTTAAAGAGCGGTTGTCCCAGCTGACTGGGGATGTGGGGAAGGAGGGACCAGTTCTCAGGATCAGTGTTGCATTTGAAGGGTTGGGCAGCAGGAAGCATAAAGCCAGGCATAGACTGTTTGAATCTCAGGAACCGGCCGAGATTCGACCCATGTATGGGTAGACTGTACCAGCTTGCCGCATTTTAAATGGAATTACTGTACATGCAGCTGTAGCCACTAGCAATAATGTTGGGGGCGACCCCTCCCCCCCACCCCCCTTAAATGGCTCGGCACAAGGGATTCCACTGTAAACACTGTGTTGCATCTTATCTTGAAAATTTCTTGATTTGCAAAGCTTTAAAAATGAAGCACTTCAAATCTATACATTCCACTGATTAACACATTTTGTAACCAGGTTCTCGGCTTCTCTCTCTTCAAGCCATTCCCATTCAGTATTCTAGCTTTAAAAAAAAAAAACTGGCTCCTAGAAGGGCTTTCAATGGATATTGGGTAAGAGGGGGCGGCATAATGAGATGTCACACGTTAAGGAAACCTAAGCAGAAATATTTGTTGGATCTGCAGATCTATGCTACCAATCTTCTAGTGTGAAGTGGTCCTTAGGACTGCGATTTCAATTACTTACTCCTGAGAAATGTACCCACCTGTCAGCATTTGCCTTGTTTTCAGTATGTTAAAATTGGAT
The DNA here is from genome assembly GCF_037356315.1 of Lithobates pipiens. Classification (NCBI taxonomy): domain Eukaryota; kingdom Metazoa; phylum Chordata; class Amphibia; order Anura; family Ranidae; genus Lithobates; species Lithobates pipiens. The sequence continues at coordinate 484,691,276 of NW_027507903.1, read as the reverse complement.
GCCCTGCTGAAAGGATGATTGGCAGCAAGTGGTAAAACCTCTCAGTAGCAAGTCTTGGTATCAAGTCTTAGGCAGCCCATGATGTAGTTTTTTTGTTTGTTTTTTTTCCATACTACATGCTGGTTGAATGAAAAGTCCTGATTCCACCATCCATACATTTGTGGAGAATGGGGGAATCCACCCACTGAGCCATTTGCATTCTGATAGCGGGGAGACTACCCTGCTATTGAAAGACACTGATTGACATTGCAGACTATAGCCAACAAGCTGATTGTACAGAAGTTGATTGGCAGAACGATTTCTGTACAACCATAGTGCCTATGCGTGGTTCAAAATTCAACCAGTCCCAGCCGAATCAGAAGAGTTTCAGTCCATTTATGGCTGGCTTTAGCGAAAGGCTCATTACTGTAGAGGGACAATGAAGGAACATGGCTAGGTAAATAATGGGGGTGTGGCCTATGTGCAGACACTCACTTTACCCTGAATGGGTAGTGACCAGTTCCTGCTTTTTGTTCCTTTTGGATCTATTGTGTTCTCATGAACATCACCCTGGTGGTTTTGCCTAAAGACATCCTATCCAATCTTTGAGGCTGCTCAGTTGAGATATTATAGCAGATAACGGGTGGTCATATCTCTAATAGGTGGAGCATTGAGTAGTACAGCAAAGATAAATAGGTTTTGTATGTGAAACTTTGTCTGATGGCACTAAATATCCCTGTCCTGTAGGTGCTCCCGGCCGGGGCAGACAGCACAGTGGGGAGCTCGCCTGGTGAACAGCCACCTCCTATTCCTGGACCTTCACTAACTCAGGTGCAGCATGAACCTTCTTTTCTTCCATGTAACTTCTTAATGGATGTTTCCCCTCGTCTTGTGCATGCCCTTTTGCCTTACCCTCTATCCCATACCTTTGTGTTTGTCACCCTTCCAGCACAGGAACACCCTATAGTGAGTGAAAAGACCGTAAAACGGGTTTAGATTCCAATGACTTCACCTTACTGAGCTCAGTGTAGAGCAGGGGTAACCCAAGGACCCTCTCCTCTGACCCTCCCTGCTTCTCATTACAGTCCCAGCAGCCCCTGGAAGACTTGGATTTCCAGTTGAGAAGAACGTTGAGCCCAGAAAGTGTCCCTGTGTCCTCTGCACCCAGCTGTGTGAGTGTAAAGGCTGTGAGGGTGTTTGTTTTAACCCCCTCCCTCCCTCCCCCCTTCACCATTTGTTTAATATATAAGATAATGTAACTTTCACTGTCATCTGTACTCTGTTTGCTTCTACAGTCGTCCTCTCCCACTAAATGTTCACTTAAAATGATGTGCAAATCAGATCTATTCCAATAATAGCTCACTGCCTTGGGCCTGACTTTAGAGAAGAATTAGATATGTGGATCTAAATTGTTGGGTTTCTGAAGCGGAAAAGTAGATATACCTATATTTAACACCAGGTTTCTTTTGTAAAAGGTTACTGTAAATCAGGGATATGCAATTAGTAGACCTCCAGCTGTTGCCAAACTACAATTCCCATGAGGCACAGCAAGACTGACAGCCACAAGCATCATACCCAGAGGCAGAGGCGTTATGAGACTTGTAGTTTTGCAACAGCTGGAGGTCAGCTTATTGCATCTCTCTGCTGTAAATGTTAAATCAACTGGGGGGGGGGGGGGATGCTTATGGTCTTTTTTCCATCCAGCTTTTCTTTTCCATCCTGTTTGCTGGCTGTTGAAGCCCAAGTCCTAAGAGACTGAAGCCTGTCACTCCTATGCTTTCAAGTATCTGAAAGTAGACTTCTCAAAGTCCATTTTGGCCCACCACAGTATGTCATGAGACTTATTTTGACTTTTCTTCTGTCTCAACTGGACCAGAGGTTGGCCCTGATTTTTCAAATTTGGCATTGCACACTTTGGTGAAAGTTTTTGTGCAGTGTGGCACACATATTGTCACCCAGACATTCTCTGGTAGCTTAGTGGGACTTTAGGGAACCATTTCAGAGTATACCCATGGCTGACCTTTCTCACTAGGTAGTTTTTCTGGTCACTTTCACATCTGCCAGTGGAGTGTCTATGCTGGGTGGCCTTATATTGTAAGAAGCCCTTCCTGTTAGTTCACAAGAATAAAGTCCTTCAGCCTTTAAGTATTTTTTGTATAAGGTGGTATATTCGTTTCACCTCTATCTGTACATTGTGCTTTTTCATCTTTTTGTCCCGCTCCAAAACTTCCTTAGCGGTTAGTGTTCCTCTCTCTCTCTCTCGTTGCAGTTTTAGCTCTTAGTCTATCTCAGACAATCAAAGAAAATCTGTTGTAATACAGAATGAGTAAAGCAAACACACAAATTTGTGATGCCAAACTTAAACAGAAATCAAGTGTAGCTCTATGCCCATCCATATTCTGTATTATAAATTATATCTGTAATTCCAAATAACATAATCATGAAAAGACATTAAAGGGAAATGGAACCCATATGTAGTGCAAATTGCCCATTCATTAACCAATCTGTGAATGGTGACCAATCTCTAACTCGCATGTCTCAAAGACAAGGCCTGTGGGCTGAATTCAGCCCTCCAGGCCATTTCATGTGGCCCTTGCACCTCTCCTGCAGTTGCGGCAACCCCCTTGTCTCTGTCCCCACCTTGTCCCAGCAGTCAATGGCAGAGAGGATGAAAACTCCTCCGCCAGATCCTGCTCTTCTCTGTGTAGCCCCAGAAAGACTTGGCTCTGCCCCCCACCCCCTTCCCCATCTCAGCAGTCGGCAGCAGAAAGGAGTACAGAACTCCTTGCACAGTGATGTAAGGGAGGGCAGGGGGGCTCTTGAAATCTGATGTACAGGGGAGTGGGGTGCTGTGGACATCTAGTCTTAAAGATACAACTGGCCCTTTCATAGCAACCATAATGCTGATGCAGCCTGCAATGAAATTTGAGTTTGACACCCCTGATCTAACCATTTAGATTGTAACACGTACAATAGTGTCCATGCCTCTCAGCATCGTTCGGCGGAAGAAAAACGACTGCATTCCTTGAACGTTGTCCGGGCAGTCAAGTTTTATTTGTCTTGATCTGCAGAGATCCAACGATCACACTTTGTTTTACCAAAAGGACCCAAGAAATGGCAGGCAGCTTCCAAAGCCTCCATTGCCAAATTGGGTCAGTTAATTGGTCATTCAGGCCTATGGTCTGAAACGTAAAGCTCCTCCTTTTTAGGTTGAAAGCTTATTCTACCAGGAGTGTAGGAACCTCCTGGGCTTTTCACCATCAGGTATCTGTGGCTCAGATTTGTAAGGCTGCTACCTGGTCTTCAGTGTACTGCAGGCTGCCGTATAAGGTCTGATGGCTATTGTTTGGCAGGGTGTCTCCCTGCCCACGAGGCTTTTGCTTTTGGACGTCCCAGTAGGTAATGAATATTAGCCTAACTCTGTGTCCCATGATGTATGGAAAAGAAAATAGGATTTTTTTTTTTTGTCATACCTGTAAAATCCTTTTTCTTTGAGTACATCATGGGACACAAGGATCCCTCCCCTCTTTTTTAAGTATTCAGTGCTTACTACAAAACTGATGTACTTCCTGTATGGGAGGGGTTATATAGGGGATCACTTCCTGTCTGACTTTGTCTACCAGTGTCAATTGACCAAGAGATGGCGTATAACCCTGTAGGTAATGAATATTGGCCTAACTCTGTGTCCCGTGATGTACTCAAAGAAAAGGATTTTACAGTTGAGTATGATGAAAAAATTCTATTTTCTTGCCATTACGTTTTTCAGTACCCCTCTGGGGCCCCCTCAATCTATTGGTTTGGGATATCTCATGGTCTAAGAGTCAACTTCTGTGAACTGTACAATGAAAATTTTTCTGAAGGCTTAAGGATTTTTACCCTTATTCTCTATATTAACCACTTCAGCCCTGGAAGGATTTACCCCCTTCCTGACCAGAGCACTTTTTGTGATTCGGCACTGCGTCGCTTTAACTGACAATTGCGCGGACGTGCGACTTGGCTCCCAAACAAAATTGACATCCCCTTCTCACAAAAAGAGCGTTCTTTTGGTGGTATTTGATCACCCCTGCGGTTTTTATATTTTGCTCTATAAATAAAAAAAGCAGCAAATTTTGAAAAAAACACATTTTTTGCTATATCCCCCGAAAATATATAAAAAAAAATGCATTTTCCTTACTTTAGGCTGATACGTATTTTACATATTTTTGTAAAAAAAATAAAAAATTTTTTATCTCGACTGCGACATTATGGCGGACACATTGGACCATTTTGACACATTTATCGGACCATTGACATTAATACAGCAGTCAATGCTATAAAATTGCATTGATTACTGTAAAAATGTCACTGGCAGTGGAGGGGTTAAGTGTGTCCTAGGGGAGTGTTTCTAATTGTCTGGGGAATGGGCTGTGTGTGACGTGACACTGATCGCTGCTCCTGATGACATTAGGCAGAAAGGGGAGATGCTATCAGCATCTCCCCGTTCTTCAGCTCTGTGACACGCTCACGGGTATCCCCGCAGCGACCGAGTCCGGGGGTCCCGCGGGCAGTCTCTGACCTTGCGGCACACACTCGCATGGCGGGAAATGCAAAGTAACATACGGGTACGGTTCTTTGCCCAGCCGTGCCATTCTGCCAACGTATATATGCCAACAGTGGTCGGCAAGTGGTTAAGGTAAAAATCCTGCTGCAGCTGTTCACCCGCGATCCACTGGTTGGGGTTGCAATGCTTTGCAATCTCCTGTGAGGAAAAATCTATGAAAAATGTGTCCTTATTTGTTGAGCTTAGCCTTTAATGGAAATATTGACTTGCCTGTAAATTCCATATCTTGGGATATAGTGCAAGAGATGGTTGCTAAAAAAAAAAAACTGGGCCTCATGGGTTCTATTGGTAGACTGGGGGACAGTTCCCAGTGCAGCTTTTGCCAATGTCCAAATACCTGAAGGTATCAACAAATCTATGGTCTAAGAATCGCCTGTGACCTTTACTGTACTCCACTCCAAATAACGTGAGCACTGATTGGCTCTATCACACAGCATGTCCCAATATTCATACCCGTAGGCCTGCCATCAGCAGTAAAGGACTGTAGGGAGTATAAGATATATCCAAGCTCCTTAGGTGGTTACTGTTTTGTTGCAGAATTTTTTTTATTACTTTGTGTTTTGAAGTCCTTTTAACGGGCCAGCTTTAGTGTGGGTGACAGTGCTAAACATTTGGCATTTATTCCTTTAGTGCTATCTGGCTTTGGCATCTGTTGTGTTGGAGACCACAAAATCTATATGTGAAAGTCTGTTTTTAACTTCCATTCACTCTCTCTTCCTTTTCTTAAGCCTGTGCCAGCTACTACAACTCCTGCCGGTCCAGTGGATATCCAGCCCAAACTCGCCACTGATGGTAAGTGTTTCACAGCTCAGTCATAAGTTGTTCAAACCAGATACCAAATCAAAGCTCCAGCTTTATCTACATAAAGCTTGACATCATATGACAGCTATAGATCAGAAGGACTCTGTTAAAATGGACTGTATTGCAAAGGTTGTTTTTTTTTTTTTTTCTTCCTCTTTACAATCTGTCAAAACTGTGCAGTGAACAGAAGATTTTGTCCGAGCTTAACCAGTACACTACCTGCATGGTGTTTGCATGCGTGAGTTTTCTCTGGTTATACATTTTACTCCCGCACTCCAAGAAGACATGACTCCTATCGAAATTGGCCCTTAAATATGTATGCATGTGCAATAGGGGCCTTGGGGTATAAGCTCCTTTTAGGCCAAGGACTGATGTGAATGTACAGGATGTAAATTGTGCATTATAAATACCTAAAATATTGCCTGATATTAGACAGTTATGCATTCTTGGGAGTAGCATTAAGGTAAGCAGCGGTCAGGACTGCAGTTGTCAAACTTTAGGTGACCGTTGGCATGTAATATAGAGTTTCCATATATAATTAAGACTGAATGTTAATACTATGTTTGAAAGTGCTACAGTGTTCTTCACACATATCTTACTGTTTATGTGTATTGTGAAGTTTTCATAAGTGATCATTTGCAGATTACATGGAGAGGATTTTTTTTTTTTACCGGTTTTCACATTTCTCACTGCCTCTAAACCAGTGTTTCTCAAACCTTTTTTGTCAAGACACCCTTGAAAATTATTCACAGTCGCAAGCACATCAGCTTAAGACCTGGTACACCTAAGCAAGGGCCAGCTTTGCCCACAGGGGAGTGCACAGGTGTCCCATGCATCCTATTCATGTCTATTGGGATGCAACTGTTGCTCCCGATTTGACTTCCCTGAACTCAAGCTGTCTGCATTCAGACAGGCTCCCATGCAAATGTCAACTCTGTGCAGTCGCAGCGTCCCAATTGACATGAATAGGATTGCTTGCACATGGATGCATAGGATACAGGTGCATCCCTGTGCGGGCCTTTAAATGGGCATTTGCTTAAAGTGGAAGTCCATGCCAAAACTTAAATCCCTGCATCTATAGCTACCAACATTCTAACACTAACCTGTCTAGCCCTGAAAAGAAAAAAAATCAGTATACTTACGTTTTCTGCCAGCGATCTGAACTGATCTCTAGCGGTGGAAGCTCTGGTCCCACGCTGAGCTGTCAGCCGTAGCTTTGCTGTGTGGGTGGGTGCAGAGGACATGTCTGTCAACGGAAACCCAATAGTAAGTTTATGGGTGACGTCACTTTCCATTCATTTTGGGAAGTGACGTTGTCGGCCGTGTACTCTGCATTGCTTCCGCCGCTGGAGATCAGGTCAGAGCGCCTGCAGAAAAGGTATGTATACTGATTTTTTTATTTTTAGGGCTTGATAGGTTAGTGTTACTGTTGGTGGCTATAGATGCAGGGATTTTATTTTAAGCCTGGACTTCCACTTTAAATACATCCGTGTGAACGAGGCCTAAAATGTAATTTGTGACAGAGTTGCCTTGTACCTATACAATATTCAAATCTGTGAGCAATATATATTGGTAGGATGGACAGTGATCGGTATGTAGCAACAGGGCAGTCAGTGATTCGGGAGAGCACACCACAAGTGCATTATTGTCAGCTAGAACCTCTAGTCACTGGGCAGCACAATGCTGCTCTGTAAATACTAAAACCCTAGGACACGTGCTCTGCCAAAAGGAGCACCACTGATCTGAGCCCAGCCGGGAAGTGCATGAACGCTCCTTGACTGAATAAAAAAAAAGGGGAGGGGGGTGTTATGCGTCAGTCTGTGATCAGTATGTATATTGGTAGGGCAGTCAGTGATCAGTATGTAGAGGCAAGGCAGTCAGTGAGTAGACAAACGCTTAACTGCAGGGCTGGATGTTTGCATGATTACTATCTCTGCTCCCCATTTTCAACTGCTAGATCAGCCAAGTCTGCCACCTTTGGGGGGATGTAGGGAGCTGACCACACCCCTGGTCCTGCCCACCACCTGGCTGACCAAGGAAAAGCTGCTGAGCACCAGGGCAACTAGGCCCTATAATACTCTGCAAGGAGCAAAAGGGAGAAATCTATGCCAAACTATGGGGAAAGCCATAGGCAACTCAGCTGCCCATCCCCACTACCATCGACCCATACCACCCTCTCCATGGCCTTGTTCGCAGATGGGTGGAATTGAAAGTGATTGTAAAGGCTTAAGGATTTCTTTTTTTTAATGCATGAAGGTAAAAAAAACACTGATGTGCAGCAGCTGCCGCCACCCGCTTTATACTTACCTGAGCCTCTCAATCCAGCGATGTGCACAAGAACAGCGACTCTCCTGGGTCTCTTCCTTATAATTGGCTGAGACAGCAGCTGAATCCATTGGCTTCCACTACTGTCAATCTCTGCCTGTTAGCCAGTGACAACAGAGTGGGGAGCGGTGCCGAGCTGCGCTCCATGTGTGAATGGATACAGAGCAGCAGCTTGGGAGTGAGCCTGCTCAGGGGCCCCCATAGCAAGCTGCTTGCTATAGGGGTACTTGGCATGAGGGAGGGGCAAGGTATGGCAGCGGGGGGTCCAGAGAAGAGGATGGGGGGGTTCTCTATGCAACACCACTGCACAGAGCAGGTAAGTATAACCTGTTGCTCCTTGCCAACCAATTACATCATTGTTTGGTAGGACGTGGACGGGCAGCCCTGCAAGGGGTCAGACATTTACTGGTGTTACGACCTACAGCTGTCTAATAACGTAAGGCAGGCTTGGATCATGCTACTTGATCCACCTTTGTTGGTACAGTATTTGACTTTGTTGGTAGTATTTTGCAGAGGCACACCGGTTGAGAAAGGCTGCTCTAAACTATGAGACTTCATGATTAGCATACTAACAATTATTTGTATACAAGGCCTGTTTAGGTTTATCCTTTATGCCCTATCAACACGAGTAGGGTCAGGCTATTTACACCAGAACATAAGTGTTCTACTGTGTGTTTACACAATTTAATTTAGAGAACTAATAGTGGAATGTAGGTATACCTTTTTTAACGGTAACATTTTTTTATTCAGTTCCAGAACAGGCAAAAGCCAAGCCAGCTACAGAGACGGGCAGTGGAGTCCTGAAAATGGGGCGATTTCAGGTTGGTTTCTCTCAATTAAATTTCATGTTCTAGGTGACTTATCAGATGTATTAAAAGCAGACTACTTCTAATGCACAGAGAAACCTGTTCTGGAAGCTGGGCTTTTGGGCAGTGCCCATTCATTGCACTTTGTATATGCTCAGCTTCAAAATGACACCATCCCCCAATTTATTGTAGATTAATCTTGTTTCAGACTTTTTTTTTCCGCCCCTTGCATTCACTCTAGACTGACTAGGCCACATGCACAGTACAGCCAGTGATGTCGTGAGTGGGGCAAAGTACACAAGTGACAGCCATCTTGAATTCCCTTGTGAGGAAGCAGTGTGGACTCCTGTGGGACTACAAGTTGCAGGAGAACGCTTTTCCTAGTGGGACAGTAGGCTGCAGCAGAGTGGTTGACTTGTGGGACTACAGGTCACAGCAGACCGACTTTGTGGGACCAAAGAGGCCACGCAACTATTTTTTGGGATCAGTGGGGTACTGGCAGAATTAGGACATTTCAAATCTCCTGGAATAACCAGAACACTGGTGCTTAGTGGCCCATTGCCATCTTGGCTGCCTCAAACCACTGTTCCCAGCAAAGGTCTCTTTATACTGGTCAGGATTTGTCTCATCGACGGCAGAGAAGTGATGTAGAGGTTGATCGATCCCAAATACCACCTACAGGTAGGGCAAAACTTGGGTGTGCAATATATACCTTGGCAGTCTGTGTGTTCCATACGGCTCTGACGACTGCTACCTGTCTGGTATTTCCACTACTTACGGGACTATTTCCCCAGGTCCTTTGTTACTAGGGAGGAATTCTCATCTGTGATCACTGGCTCACAGCATCTGTTTTCTGGAATAATTGCTGTCTTGGACCGATTTGGTTGCAAGCAGAGGTTTTCCCCCCTCTCCTCCCCTCTCCTTGTTAACAGAAGAGGAACCAGTGGAGGATGAGGTAGAGGAAGACAAGATATTAACTTCTCATCTGCAAAAATTAACTTGGAATTCTGAGATATAACTAACCCTAAAAAAAAATTGGGCAGAATTTAACATTTTCCAAATTCCTTCAGAGCCTGGACCAGCTCTTGTTAGTGGAATCTGGGTCATAGGAGTGAGTGCAGAAATGGATGCACTCCTATAACCGAGTAGAGAAGTATGGCTAAAAAAGCTTTGGCCATACTTCTCTTTTTAAAGATCTGAAAAGCTTCAAGAGGAAGTAAACATCTACATCTGCTTTAAATGCAGAAATATCAGTATGTATATGTTGGGCAACATTGTATTGTCTGGACATGGGGCATATATATGCACAAAATTTACCTATCTTGACTCGCAGTGGCCTTCGTTTGCATCCCACATATTGTAACCTGCAGTCTGAACAGGTTAATATCCACATCTACTTTCAAATGTATAAAGTCTCAGATTTGAAGATTGTGCAATTCTTGTATTTGTAAGAGCTTTACAATCACCATATACAGTGCTTTGCGAAAGTATTCGGCCCCCTTGAACTTTTCAACCTTTTGCCACAATTTAGGCTTCAAACATGAAGATATAAAATTTATATTTTTTGTGAAGAATCACCAACAAGTGGGACACAATTGTGAAGTGGAACGAAATCTATTGGATTTTTGAAACTTTTTTAACTAATAAAAAAATGAAAAGTGGGGCGTGCAAAATTATTCGGCCCCCTTGCGTTAATACTTTGTAGAGCCACCTTTTGCTGCGATTACAGCTGCAAGTCGCTTGGGGTATGTCTCTATCAGTTTTGCACATCGAGAGACTGAAATTCTTGCCCATTCTTCCTTGCAAAACAGCTTGAGCTCAGTGAGGTTGGATGGAGAGCGTTTGTGAACAGCAGTTTTCAGCTCTTTCGACAGATTCTCGATTGGATTCAGGTCTGGACTTTGACTTGGCCATTCTAACATCTGGATACGTTTATTTGTGAACCATTCATTTGTAGATTTTGCTGTATGTTTGGGATCATTGTCTTGTTGGAAGATAAATCTCCGTCCCAGTTTCAGGTCTTTTGCAGAGTCCAACAGGTTTTCATCCAGAATGGTCCTGTATTTGGCTGCATCCATCTTCCCCTCAATTTTAACCATCTTCCCTGTCCCTGCTGAAGAAAAGCAGGCCCAAACCATGATGCTGCCACCATCATGTTTGACAGTGGGGATGGTGTGTTGAGGGTGATGAGCTGTGTTGCTTTTACGCCAAACATATCGTTTTGCATTGTGGGCAAAAAGTTCGATTTTGGTTTCATCTGACCAGAGCACCTTCTTCCACATGTTTGGTGTGTCTCCCAGGTGGCTTGTGGCAAACTTTAGACAAGACTTTTTATGGATATCTTTGAGAAATGGCTTTCTTCTTGCCACTCTTCCATAAAGGCCAGATTTGTGCAGTGTACAACTGATTGTTGTCCTATGGACAGACTCTCCCACCTCAGCTGTAGTTCTCTGCAGTTCATCCAGAGTGATCATGGGCCTCTTGGCTGCATCTCTGATCAGTCTTCTCCTTTTCTGAGCTGAAAGTTTAGAGGGACGGCCAGGTCTTGGTATATTTGCAGTGGTCTGATACTCCCATTTCAAAATGATCGCTTGCACAGTGCTCCTTGGGATGTTTAAAGCTTGGGAAATCTTTTTGCATCCAAATCCGGCTTTAAACTTCCCCACAACAGTATTACAGACCTGCCTGGTGTGTTCCTTGGTCTTCACGATGCTCTCTGCACTTTCAACAGAACCCTGAGACTATCACAGAGCAGGTGCATTTATACAGAGACTTGATTACACACAGGTGGATTCTATTTATCACCATCAGTCATTTAGGACAACATTGGATCATTCAGAGATCCTCGCTGAACTTCTGGAGTGGGTTTGCTGCACTTTTAGTAAAGGGGCCGAATAATTTTGCACGCGCCACTTTTCAGTTTTTTTATTTGCTAAAAAATTTTAAATTATCCAATAGATTTCGTTCCACTTCACAATTGTGTCCCACTTGTTGGTGATTCTTTTATATCTTTATTTTTGAAGGCTGAAATGTGGCAAAAGGTTGAAAAGTTCAAGGGGGCCAAATACTTTCGCAAGGCACTGTATATTGAGCCCACGTGTGACAGAACCCTTCACCTGAAGACAAGAATCGGATATTTTTTTTTTTATCAAAAAGTCTGACTGAAAGAAGCGATCCCAAGGGTTGTTGCCTTCCTAGAAGAGGAGTGACAACCTTTTTAGAAATGTACGTTGCTACAAACCTACAAAATGTAGGTTTATCAGACAAATGTTCCTTCATAGACCTACACCTCGAAGTATTTATTTAAACTGCCCTGTGCTCAGAAAATAGCACCATGTCCTTACACAGAGTTGGGCTTTAAGTTTCTTCTATAGAAACTGAGTAATATGCTGATACTGGCATTTGGGTGTGTATTAGGCAAGAAGGCAAAGTTCTCATATTTCTCTTTTCCTGTAGGTGTCTGTAGCTGTAGACGATGCCTTGAAGCTGAGTGAGGAGCCAAAACTGCCACAGCGGGAAGTTTCATCCACCTCATCCACCACCTCTTCTTCCTCCATGTCGTGTAGCAGCCCAGAGAGTACACTGGTGAAGCCAAGGCTCAGTGCATCAGGGTCCTTGGACATAGTGGATGGTGTGGGACCAGTCCAAGTTCCCACACATGGCTCCTCACCAAAACAGTCTGTACAGGTGGGGCGGTTCCAGGTTACCACCTCCGTCACTGATAGAGTAGGCCGCTTTTCAGTATCTCGTGCACAGGATGACCTATCATCGGGTCACACAGAGACAGAGCAGCCACGAGCTTCTTCCCCAAAGACGCAACCCCATCTCAATGGACCATCTTCCCATCCTGAAACATCAGCCACCCTAAGCGATCCACCCAAAGGAGTCCATGATGACAGCCTAGGGAGCCCTGTTATGCCTCACCCTCTGGGTTCAAAGGCCAGCCTGCAAAGTCTCAGCAACTCCTTTAACTCTTCCTACATGAGCAGTGACAATGAATCCGATATAGAAGACGAGGAGCTAAAGAAAGAGCTTCGGAGGCTACGGGATAAGTGAGTGACTACTCTCTTCTGAAAGTTTTTTTTTTTTACTGAATGTTTTGTTTATAATATTATGATGTTTTTTATGTCATAATGTAGAGTGTACGATTTCCTATATTTTGAGCCCAGTCTTGCCACAAAGAGTTAATCCAGCTCTGAGCAATCCTCTTTTTTATTGTTCAGTGAGAAATCTTGACAGAGAAAAACTGTTAAATCCTCCCCCTTGCTGTGAGTGACAGGTGATTTACATATCTGGTGCACTAGCCTAAGAGACATTCTTTTTTAATTCCCTCCCACTCATTTCTTCTGCTGCTCTGCAAGGAATGGCTGCTCCACACCTCAGCATGATTTGGCATGCTGAAGTCATCTGGGGACTTTTCTGGGTTTTGACTGGATGTTAGTGATTATAGCAGAAGTTCAGTGTAAGAATTAGCAGGAGAAAATGCATGTTAAGGGGAGTGTAGAGGTGGGTGGGGAGTCTACTGACATCACGACTCCACCCACTGAGCCCTGGAAAACAGACCCACCCACAAAATCTGCAGTTTTTCGTGTCTCCTAGCAGACTGAGAGGAGACGTTTGACAGATAAGTATACATGCAAGGGGGCATGTATATCCTTCTAGATAACCAATGTTGCAATAGTTTAGAAAGGATGAGAGTGCGTTTACATCCACTTTAAAGCATGTTATACAGCACCGTGCTTGTGTTGTGTAATTTATCACCTAAAATACCTGGCTGATCCTGCCTGGTTCTGCCATCCCCCCTGTAAACTGACTAATCATGGCTGCTGAGCCCAGACACCATGGTCAGTTTAAGTTCCTCCGTCATCCGTAGCCCTGCTCTCTGCTCTCCTGTGTTGTCCTCCCCCTCCCTGCCTGTCAGCTCTGTCCACTCCGCAATCCTCCCCTCCTGCTCTCATAATACAACAACCTCTCAACAATCCTCTCTGCTATGTTAAACAATGCCCCCAGTTTTTTTTTTTTTTTTTTGAAAAACTGCCGCTGTATACCTTATTTTTTATAGCGCTGATCAGCGCTCACATGACGGGTCCCCCTCTTTCCTCCTTGCCTCCTCCTGATTGATGTCAGCGGGGGTTGCCCAGCCCGCTGAGGCTGTCGGCTTGAGAGAGGCGGCCGGTCATGTGAGTGCTGATCTGCACTATAAAATAAAAGTATACAGTGGCAGTTTAAAAAAAAAAAAAAAAAAATACACTGGGGACTTTGTTTAACATAGCAGAGGGGATTGTTGATAGGTTGACTCTTTAATTGAACAATCAAAACTGTTGGAAGCTGATTGGCTACCATGCACTGCTGCACCAGATTTTGCACTCCAGTTTTAGTAAAAGCCCCATATGTTTAAAGTCTTGCAGTTTGGTTGTTCAGCCACACCCTGGCTAGAAAAAGTTTATTTTCAGCCACACTGTGACTAGTAAAGTCCTCAGCCATCATATTGCAGTGAAGGACCTATACCTGCCAACGTGCCTCCTGCCGAGTGAGAATTGAAGCTTTAAAGAAGAAACAGCCAAGCTGTCATATTAATTGAGAGAGGCTTTGGTAATTGATCTGAACGTATTTACAAGTATTTATACACCTGTTTTTGTTTATTTTTTATGTTGGTTTATATGGGAAATCTGTGCATTATCTACATGATTTGTTTGCTCTCCCACAGGCACCTGAAGGAGATCCATGAGCTACACAGTCGCCAGAAGCAGGAAATTGAGCAGCTGTACTCAACATTAGGCAAAGTTCCTCCTGCTGTCATAATCCCTCCTGCAGCGCCACTTTCAGGTCGGAGGAGGAGACCCACCAAGGGGAAAGGCAGCAAGTCCAGTAGGGGGAGCTCTTTTGGGAACCGCAGTCCTCAGCTCTCAGGTACCTAGGAGAAGCAAGTCTATATATATATATATATATATATGTATATATATATATATATATATATATATATATATATATATATATATATATATATATATATATATATATATATATATATATATATATATATATTGTATTTTTCATTACAGACAGGGAAGGTAGTGAGTGCCTTGGAAACCACTAACTCAGAGGCCAACCCACTGGAAATATAGCGCTCCTCCCATAACCCTCTCTGGCTCATCTGTTCTATTCTTTTACCTGTAGGTGACTTGTCCACACACAGCGCTCCTGCCACCATTCCCCCCCAGCAGAACCTTCTCCTTCCCCCTACTAGTGTGCCGGACCCCGGACACCACCTGAAACCCTCACCCTCCAGTGACATCCTCTGCTCTGCCTTCACCAGTGACGCTGCCCTCTCTGTGCCCAGTTTATCCGCCCAGGGACAAGGTAAACCCAAAAGGCACACCCTGGGAACATTTACCTTTCTAAAACTAACTGGGAATATTCTGTCACCTTCCCATTTTTCACAGGTGCTAGTGGGAGGCTCCTCTGACATGTGTTTTTGCCTTGTCTCAGCAGTGCAGGATTCTCCTCAATACAGCTTATGATTTTTTTTTTTTTTTTTTTTTTTTTTTTTTTTTTTAGAAGGCAAAGAAGGTTATTTCCTTAGTTTAAATAATTGTTTGAGCTATGCATTTGTCTTGTTCCTAGATATCAGAACAGCTGGCTTATAGCCCATATAAACCTAAATAGCCATTTAACTGGCTATTCAGACCTTAGATTGTAGCTCAGATACTATATATAAATATATTTAACGTTGTAGAGCTACTGGCTTATAGAGCATAAATAGCCTAAATTTAGAGCCTTTTATTTAAAGCCCTTTTACTTTGTGTAATCTCTCTCCAAATGCACATCTGAAATGGCTAATTTATAACAGCCTGATTGTATATAACCTTTATTTAACTGTACACCCATAGCTGTTGGCTTATGGCATAGGTGCAGTCTAAAATATAGAGCCAATTATCCTGCTAGGGTTAGGGGACACAGGGACTGGTGTGGCTGCAATTCGCCAAATCGGGTTTAAAAAGAAGTTCAGCCATTGTAAGTTATGAACTTGATGTTTGACTTCTGGTTTCTCTCACTGTCCTCTGCACTGCTGTGTTAGCACTAAAATGCTGGACAGAGCAGCACAGATTGAACTCCACTCCAAACACTTTTATCCAAAGTTTCCCTTTTACATGTGCTGTCTTGTGATTTGTGATCTGTCTCTGCAGCGTCTGTCCTCTTGTCTTTGTTTTATTCCATCTCCACCACAGGCTGGGCCAAGTTTAACTGTGCATCAGAGCGGGTATCCTTCAAAGTTGCCGGCAGGAGGACGCGATTTCTGAGTACGCCCTGCTTGGCTCTTTGTGTGTAACTCTTTACTCCTTCCTTTGTCTCTCTTCCCCTTTCCCCCCCACTCCTTTCCTGCCATGCATGCACCCTGCTCGCCATGAGCTGCAGATCTGCTTCCCGCTGAGACAGAAGAGGAACAGTGGGGATTTGGGGTAGTTTTTTTTTTTTTTTTTTTTTTTTTTTGTGCACTTTCAGAAGTCTTTTGAACTGCGATTTGTTTGCTGCTTTGTTTTTTAAGCTTCTGCTATTTTTTGTAATAAAAAAAGGAAGTGCCAAGATATATTTTGAATGTATTGTGGACTTGTAGTTCTGAACATTGGCGTGCAACAGATTTTTCTTCCCTTTCCTTGTGGCAGAAATGAGAGCGATCATCTTCAGTCTTCCACTTTGGTATAGCCGTGAATAGTCACTGTTTGGAGCAGGTGTATAGCTGTTTCATCGATACCACTGGCCTATATGAACCATTTTGCTACAACTTATCAGGAGAGCAAACATAGCCATCCTACAGAAGTTGCTGGCCTGTGGTAATGTGGAAAATATAAAGGACACTTGTCCTGAAAAGATCAGAATCACTCTGATCCTTCCTGGCAGGCCAAACGAAAGAAGGGGAAGGTGAGCAGGGCTTTCAAAAATCCAGCCTGCTGCACCAGCTGTGTGAGCAATGACAGCTAATCATCCATGGATGTAAGTGCAGCAGAGTGTAGCCTTTTTACTTGTGAAAAGCTAACCTTAAACTTTAATTTTTTTTCCTTGTATGCCAAATAAATCTGGTTAAATTAGGTTTGTGTGCATCCAATACTTTTGCGGACACCTGATATTGTGGGTGGGACCCAGCAGGTTCTTCCACTACAGGCTGCCTGCAAAAAAGCACAGGAGGTGGGCCGGTACAAGACCAGTCACCCAGCACAAGGAGAGAAGCAAAGTGCAGGAGCAGTTTTGTGCTGGATTATTGCACAGCTCTGATTGAAATATGCTAGAATTAATGTAAGAATGGTTCCTCATATTAGAAAATCTTTGCTTAGCCCATAATCCAGTATCTGCAGATCACACGGGCACTAAGTTAGACCTTGGTTGAACATAACAAAGCACATTAAAGACCCTCCTGTTCTTTCCTCTGTCTTACTGCTTCTGCTGGCCCCAGTTTCTGCTGCAGCTTACACTACAGGCTTCTATAACCTAACATGCAGATCCCATAATTAGCTGTATACAGAGCTGTTTTATGTCCCCTTTGCATGTTATGTCAGCATTCTGTCCCATGGTCTTTTAAAGCCCTTTGATAATACTGATAGTGATGAGTGCCGTCATCCGGTTTAGTAAACCACCAATTGCTTGCTTGGCACAAGCATCATTCAGAGGACACCTTGCATTCTTTACTAATGATTACAAATCATTTTCTGTTTGGATGAGGAGGAGAGGCTGAAAGGAGAAATTGAGCTACAGCTACTACAATAATTCTTTGCTTCCTCGAGGATCAGCCAGGTTTTGAACATGTATATTTACATTGGTTCAAGCTGTATCAGTGTACAGTATAAAAAAATCTGGAGTTCATCTTTAATAAAGAAAATCTTAATACGCATATATTTTTCTTTATATCAAAAGTGCATACAGTTCCGAGAGTTAAACTTACAAGCCCTTCCGTGAACAGAATTAAAACAAAGAAAAAAACGTACAAGCCTTTCCTGGCTTAGTACCTACACTGACAGGATGAAAACGGTACATAGGGGTATAAGTTGGCTGCATATGCGCTGATGGATTGCACCTTGTAAGATAGTGGGGGAGGAAGCAGGGCTGGATTAGTGTGTGTGTGTGTGTGTGTGTGTGTGTGTGTGTGTGTATGTATATATATAATAAAAAAAAAAAAATATATATATATATATACATACATACATACATACATACATACATACATACATACACACACACACACACACACACACACACACACACACACACACACACACACACACACACACACTTATTTTACTAATAATATTATGTATATGTTAGCGATGATGTGGAAACAGTGGATTATCCACAAACTGTATATAAAGTGACCCTGTGTGCCTTGTCAGATAGTGGCGGAAGAAGCTCTGCTGGATCACCTACCACCTGTATATAAGTAGGCATATTGTGTTTTGACTGATAGTGGAGGAGGAGGCCATGCTGGATTATTATATAAAGTGAAATTGTGCCCTATCAGATGGCAAAGAGGTAATGCTTGGGTCATTGACTGGAGATATTATCTAAATTTGGGTTATATGGAGTTAGCAATTTGGACTTTAATTCTAATTGGGAGCCAGTAGAGGGGCTGAAAGAAAAGCGAGAAAAGGCGGAGGAGCGTAACAGATTAGATTAGGTTGGGTTGGAGTGTCACCAATCTGGTCAGTGGACATTTACAGAGGAGTGTGTTGACCATAGTTTTTCTGGGATGTGATGAGACTCAAAGCTTTCAGTAGTAATTGTATGTGTACAAATACTTCAGCCTGAGACAGCATGGTGTTGTGATCAGCTTTTACTCATTCCACCCCTTGAGGTATTCGATGATCCCTGTTTGTAATGAGCAGGGAACTGCACTGGGCATGTAGCCTAATAAATGGCAAGTCACCCAAATACTAGGTAATAGGGCCCGCAGTACAATAAGGTCTCTTCCAGAAATGGTATGCTATGGTTAGCAGGAGATCCAGTTGCAGATAAGCAACCCCCAGTCTCTAAAATGACTGCGAGAAAACCAGTGTCTGTCACTTCTGGGAAAAAAATGTGTAAGAGGCCAAGGAGTGAAGCAAAAGCCCCTACTGTAAAGTACAATAATTCTGGGTAGGTGGCTCTCTAACACTGTGCGTGGGACCTGAGAGTCACTTTAGGTTTACACAGGAAGGTGTAGGGGAAAACCAGAGTACCACACTAAGTTCAAGAGTATTAATTTCATCAATGTGTTTTGGGGCTTGTATCATTCCCCCCCAAAGAATATAATTGCGTGTGCAACACCAAGACATGATTTAGCCCCTCAAATTAGATGTCTTAACTTTGGACTTCTTTGATGAAATAATTATTCTTGGGCTGCTAAATTTTTGAAACGGTACATTTGTTTTCTGTATGCCTCTGAGAAATACGACAGAATGGCTACGCCAACTGTCCCCTGCTTCTGCTTCACAGAATGTTCTTGTCTTCATTGCAGGTTTTTAGAGTTTGTGTAAATGGGCAAATACAGTGTTGTTTTTGTCACATTCCGCTGGTTTGAGATGTTTTAGGGTTCCTTACAGGTGCATTTGACCAGCAGGTGACCATCTGCTTCTGATGTTTTACCACTTCCTACGTTAGTATAATCCACTGGCCTCTTAGTTCTTGGAGCCATTAATACTTGGGACCTTACAAAGATTCAAAACGGCATTCATACTTCTATTCTTAAACACTTTCTCAGTATCTCTGTATCAGCAGAACATTTACACTTTCTGCAATACCCCCTCCACTTCCTAGTTTAACAGTGAGTTGTTTCTGCCTAATAGCAGCTTTTATTACCCAGCCATTGAAGATTGCACATACCCAGCATGCCTTGCCTAGGTGGTGGAACTTGTAACTCCTGGTTGGTCCGCTATAGCTTAATCTGCACCCTTTTGCCGGGGTCTTAGTGGAGCTTTGTGCGCTCTCTGCTTTGCTCTGCCAGTTTCCTGTGCTCCGTTTTATCTGATCTCCCCCATCCAGCTATCTCCATTGTTGGGATGTCAGCTCTGTGCTAACACATGTCTCTCTTTCTGCTTCAGGGAAGATGGTGAAAAAAGTCTGCCCTTGCAACCAGCTCTGTAGTAACTATCTTTTCTATATATCTATATCATTTCTGTGTTTCATTTTCTGCAAACTGTTGCTCATCCTTGTACAAATTTTGAGAGCCCTGTGTGACTCACACATTGCACACCATGAATGCACCCTCTGTCTTGTCATCATCTAGTGGAGTCTCGGTAACTAGCAGAAAACTTGACGTTTTTCATTACTTTGCACTTATATATTATACACAGGTTGAGTACTGGAAATCTACTCAATGGTACATTTATAACAGGTGCTCAGGGTGAAAACCTCAAAAAAATGTGGAACGTCATTTTTTTTTTCTGAACCGTTTATTTTGAAAACGCGTTTTACTGCTTTGTCCCCAAAAAAATGGACAAAACGGCATGTTTTTAAGAAACGCAGCAGTGGTCAGTTATCCTCATATTAAACTTAGGACAGGAATGATTCCCGTGGTTGGGAATACAAGATATATAGATGTCGCGCAGCAGAGTATAAAAGATCTCATAAAGTTTTAATTGAAGAGTGTTTTGGCATTTCCGTTCACACCTTAATGAGGGGATTTTAAAAGGCTGGATTGTTATGAAAGTCTCTGTGAGCTGTCATCCTTTGTTCCTGGGGAACGTCATCGTCTGAAACTGTGCCATTGGGTTGAACATTTGTTTTCTTTATTTTAGGGACAAGTAGTACAAATACAGTCGCCCCTTCCACTGCTCCAGCCCCGCAAACCAACACAGCCCCAGTATCCTCCAGTCGCAAAGGGACGTTCACAGATGATCTGCACAAGCTTGTCGATAACTGGGCCCGGGACGCCATGAATCTAACTGGAAAAAAGAGCAGCAAGACACCTGGACATCCCAGCTATGAAGTAAGTTGAAGAATCCCACCTCCCTGATGAGTTAATATCACATTAGTAATGCTTTTATTATTTTGGCATCTTTAGCCAAAATTTCAATTTTCCAGAACCATTTCCATAAAAACAATTGACCCAACTCAGCAGATGTATTGCATTCCTACCCTCCCCTCTCCTAGTTGAAAACATTTTATGTTACACCCTTCGTCCAAAATGGATTAAATTCATTATTTTCCTCAAAATTCTACAAACAATACCCCATAATGAAAATGTGAAAGAAGTTTGTTTGAAATCTTTGCAAATTTATAAAAAACATTTTTTAAAAAAAAATCACATGTTCATAAGTATTCACAGCCTTTGCTGAATACTTTGTTGAAGCACCTTTTGGCACAAATTACAGCCTCAAGTCTTTTTGAGTATGATGCTACAAGCTTGCCACTCCTATTTTTGGGCAGTTTCTCAAATTCTTCTTTGCAGGACCTTTCAAGCTACATCGGGTTGGATGGGGAACGTCGGTGCATGGACATTTTTATATCTCACCAGGGATGTTCAATCGGGTTTAAGTCTGGGCTCTGTCTGGGGCCACTCAAGGTCATTCACAGAGTTGTCCCTTAGCCACTCCTTTCTTACCTTGGTCGTGTGCTTAGGCTTGTTATCCTGTTGGAAAATTAACCTTCATCTTTTCCTCTATCCTGACTAGTTTCCCAGTTCCTGCTGCTGAAAAACATCCCCACAACATAATGCTGCCACCACTATGCCTTCACTGTAGGGATGGTATTGCCCAGGTGATGAGCAGTGCCTGGTTTCGTCCAGACCTCATGCTTGGCATTTAGGCCAAACAGTTCAATCTTTGTTTCATCAGGCCAGAGAATTTTGTTTCTCATGGTCTTGGAGTCCTTCAGGTGCCCTTTGGCAAACTCCAGGTGCGTTGTCTTGTGTCTTTTCCTGAGGAGTGGCTACTGTCTGGCCACTCTACTATACAGACCTGATTGGTGGAGTTCCGCAGAGATGGTTCTTCTGGAAGGTTCTCCTCTCTCCACAGAGAAACGTTGGAGCTCTGTCAGAGTGACCATCGAGTTCTTGGTCGCCTCCATAACTAAGGACATTCCCCCCCCATGGCTCAGTTTGGTCAGGCAGCCCACTCTAGGAAGAGTCTTGGTGGTTCCAAACTTCTTTAATTTACAGATGATGAAGGCCACTGTGTTCGTTGGAACCTTTAATGCTACAGAAATGTTTCTGTACCCTTCCCCAGATCTGTGCCTCAATACAATCCTGTCTCTGAGGTCTACAGACAATTCCTTGTGATTTATGGCTTGGTTTGGGCTCTGACATGCACTGTTAACTGGAACCTTTATATAGACTGGTGTGTGCCTTTCCAAATCATGTCCAATCAACTGAATTTGCCACAGATGGACTCCAATCAAGTTATGGAAACATCTCAAGGATAAGTTGGAACAGGATGTAACTGAGCTAAATTTTGAGTCATGGCAAAAGCTGTGAATACTTGTGTACCTGTGATATATATATATATTTTTTATTTTTTTTGCCTTTTTATTTTTTTAAATAAATTTGCAAAGATTTCAAACTTTTCATGTTGTTGTCATGGGATATTGTTTGTAGAATTCTGAGGAAAATAATTAATTTAATCTATTTTGGAATAAGGCTGTAACATAAAATATGGAAAAAGTGAGGCGCGGTGAATACTTTTCGGATGCGCTGTAAATCCATTCCTAGGGACAAGATAAAATAGGCTCTGTATTTCCATTACATACACATCCTGTGTGGTTGATATGTTTCAAATAGTTTCTTCTTATTTTCTCAGGGTCCTGGTATGGCTCGGAAATTTTCTGCCCCTGGACAGTTGTGTGTGAATCTGCCTCCGTCCCTTGGAGTACCAGTCTCCATGCCTACAGCCTCTGCTAACTCCCTTGCTCAGTACCCCAAAGGTGTCTGCCCCCCTCAGCAGTTTGGTTTCTCTGGTGCAGCCTTCCAAGGGCAGTGGAGTGGTCCTGGACTCCCACCATCTTCCCAGCCCATCAACCAGTTCCCTCCGACTGTGACTACTTCCTTACAAAACTTTAATATCAGCAACCTTCAAAAATCAATCAGTAACCCTCAGGGGTCCAACCTGAGGACTACCTAGCAGGAGAATGGAACCCCGACAAATACTGCAAAACTGAGGGGAAGAGCAGGAGGGGAGAGTGCTACAAGATCTTCCCAGCCATTGCAAGCCCCACAGTGCTATTACTCCTGTCTCTCGCGTTCGCTTCTGTCCCTGTTTCTCCGTCCAAGGAGGCGGGACCCCGTTCCATCTGAAAGGTTGCTGTGAGCGCTCTGAAATTGTGCACAATGGCCGTAGCACATTCAGGGAGACGGGAGCGAGGGAGGTTCCAGACCCCGTTTGATGAGCAGCAGATAGGGGTTTCTGTCTTCTCTGCTCTTACGGTATATAGGTCATTAATGCTTTCAATTTAAGAACTCTTTAACGGCTATCGACTGCAGCATTATACTTGTATGAATTAAAGTAAATATATAAATATATATAAATATATAAAAAGTAATTGAAAAAAAAAAGTTCGGTGAGGACAATACTCTGCCATCAGTTATGATGTGGATACACTGTGATATAATATATTTATGTTGTTGGACAACATTAGTAGTTATGATAAAATAGCAGAACGTTAAGAAGGTTACAGAGAAAACCAGAACATCACGCTCCTATCTCCTCATCAGTCACTTTAATAATAAAAAAATATCATATTTTGTCTCTGTCCTGTCCTTTTATTGGTTTTAATGTGAATGTAAAATTGTACAGAACTTGAACCTAGCTTTGTTGTCCCACGGTCATCTGTTGCATATTTGGTGCCTTGAGAGACATTCAGCCTGAAAGTTCCTCTCCAATAAGGGAGAGAGCTGGTTTGTGGCTGCACCTCTATGTCCCCCAGCAGGGACACATAAGTATTGTCTGCTTTTAGTAAAACCTAATGTGCTGGCAGGTCCGGAGAGTGCAGCAGGTGGTCTGAGTCTTGGGGTTGGAGTAAGTGACAAATACATGGTGAGAGTTGTACCGCTGTCCTATCTTGTACACATGGGGTTGGTTAGAGCTTTAGTTGGAAGTTTAGCAGCGAATGAGGAAGTATTGGCAGATGGCTATCAAGTGGTTGCCGCTGAAGGAAGGCAGGTAATTTTTCCTCTTGATGAAGGACCTTTTATCTGCCAAGATATTGCAGTTTCCCAGCAATACGTAGGATTCAGAAGCAAAGCTTTTCATTTTAGAAGCTGTGATGTTGCCTTGGGGTAGGAGAGCCGAACGGTCAATTTAGTGCATTGTTTCTGTTTAGAAAAGGTATTTGAGAATCCTGGAATCTAACTGCTAATGTCTCACCTCACTAAGGCACCTTTAGCAAATAATTAGAAACAATATAAATATAACCCGCAAACAGTATTAACTCTGTCCTGTTGCACAGCTGTTTTCTAGTTTACACCAAAGTGATCAGACAGCCTACAGTAGTCGTTCCTCTTCAGATGGAAAAAAAGCAGCAGTTTGTCATGTGTCTGCTAGCTATATAGTTATATGCAGTATATTTAACCAATAAGGAAGCTGTAACTCGAACATGAACTTAAAGTGGAACTAAACCCTCCTATCCTTTTCAGCCCAGGAAGCTCCCATCTTAGCTTCTGTTTGATTTGCAACTGCCATGATGCTGCGCATGTGATCAGTTATGACACCAGACATTTTGATAGCTTGTTAGTTTTGTTGAAAGCACAAACAACTGTGACAATTGGCATTCCTGGCATGCTGAGAATATAACTGTAACTGTTTTCTGAAACTGTTAAATCCATGGGTTTAGGTCCGCTTTATTGCAATGTTCTATTTAGCTCTGCTGGTCTGTCTGGCACTTAGAGGCGTCGTTATTTTTGCTGTTTTTCTGCTGGCTTTATTCAGATCCCTGACAGTTGAGAGTTCTTAGATCAGTTTATGGCAAGTCAGAAAAACTTACAAGGCCTGCTCATTTGTGCCCTGATTTTTAGGGTCCCCCAGATGACTCGTCGACTCAGCATAAAGGATGTATTTCTATAGCAGAACTCTTTGGGTTGTCCTTTTTTTTTTTTTTCTTTTTTTTTTTTTTTCCGATCTTTTGATTGCATAAAAAGCTGCAAGGTATAGTTAAGGGACCTAGTTCTTCTGTCCCATGGAGTTGGTAAAGTGAAAGTTCCCACTACTAAAAAAAAATTAGATTTCTCCTGCCTTGCACTGGGAGATAGTGAGGTAGCTGTGAAATCTGTGAGCTGACTGAGCCTCTCCGGGGCTAAGTTGGGTGTGGCAAGTGTGGTTAAAGGTCTAGGTAGTGTCTGGAAATAGGACAGAAGAATTCCAACAAGGGATTTGCACACTTGGCAGCAGATTAATATTTATTTTACAT
Organism: Lithobates pipiens; assembly: GCF_037356315.1. Lineage (NCBI taxonomy): Eukaryota > Metazoa > Chordata > Amphibia > Anura > Ranidae > Lithobates > Lithobates pipiens. The sequence goes on along the minus strand of NW_027507903.1, from coordinate 484,666,403 downwards.
ATTTTATATCTTTTTCCAGTTTGTCAAGTTTGAGAACTTTTTTTCTTCATTTAAGTTGTGCATGCTTTGCATTGTTTTCACTGATTTACTTTCTTCCTTCCTGTGGACACAATAAAATAATAAATGCTACTGAACTCTCTACAATGTATTTACATTTATTCTGCATCTTGTACCTTCCTTCCCCAGATGAGTCTCTTTTGAGTCCTGGATTTAATTTTTTCCCTGATATTTAACACTGTATGAAAATAAAATGAAATAAATGAGATTGTGGGATTCCCTGGAGCTGTGAATTTTCCGTTTTTGCACTTTTTTTTTTTTTTTGTCCTGCATCTTTCTGTACAAATTTGCACTTTTCTCTTTTTATCGCCTCTGTAGACTGATATTAAAACTAATAAAGGAAGCCTTATTTTATGTTGGTGTTAATTTTCTGTGTGAGATGATTCTGCTTGTGGTGAGATCTGTGGACATTTCAATTACTTTACAGCTCTGCATGAACACATTCCTGATGTCACCGTAATACAGTAACAATATATTTCATTCTTTAGAACGGGCATGCAATTAGCAGACCTCCAGCTGTTGCAGAACTACAAATCCCATGAGGCATAGCCAGACTCTGACAGCCACAAGGCATGATGGGACTTGTAGTTTTGCAACATCTGATAGTCGGCTGATTGTATATCCCTGCATGGGTTTGATATCGCCACCTACAGGATCAGGGTGCTAGGTGCAGTTAAACTAAAAGCACACCCAGGTGCAGGTGGCCAAACCCCCCCCCCCCCCATCTGCAGCAAGGATATCTGTTTTTATTCTAGCATAATTTCAGGAGTATTCATTTTATGCTATTTTTTTTTCTTTGAAATTGTGTTCCCAGTCAGCAAAAAAATTTCTCTTAAATCAACTGGTGCTGGGTGGCAGGCCAAATATTATAGATCTGGATAGCTAACCCCCCCTCCCCCCCAGCTCTGCCATCATGTGCATGCAGACCCTCAACCATTGCACAGAACAGGCAAGTATAACATGTTGTCTTGATTTAACAAAACCTGAAGCTTTACAATTAGTAGGGGGTAAATTAACTTCCCACTCCCTATCTGCAGCTCAGTTTATGGTTGCTATGTACCGGGCAGGTAACAAAAAGGCATCGGGTTTGTTTAGTGTATGAAGTGTGCTCTGCTACGCAGACCTGCCAGCAAGCGTCCACTTCCTACAAAGGAAAAGTCTTGTCTTAATGCAGAAACTCTGCTTCCCCTCTTCCTTCTGAAAAGGAATCGCTGCTGGTGGCAAAAATGGCTTGCGAGAAGGAGTTGGTCTTAAACCTCATTATAGCCATTAGGAAAAATTTGAAAATGGAGTATTCTCCCAGGCATAAGATTCCCAGGTTCTTTATGGAACACACAAATGCAAAGTGTTTCTGTACAACCTCTTTGATTTCATCTACAAGCCCTTTTTCTAGGCCAACTAAGTTATTTATGCTACCTACGTGTTTTTCAGTGTGCTTTTCCTTTGAGGAAGCTTTTGTCAAAATGTAGTCTACAAGCTCTCCAGCAGAATGTATCAAATTACATGGATGAGACAAACAATTTAAAACTGGCAGGGTTTATTAAAATTGAGGGGGTTTTTTTTGTATTAAAGCAAAACATTTATCCTGAAAAACTGCCGTTACTGATTTATAAAGTGTGAGCTGGAGTTTGGCTTCAATTCACTGTTAGTGTATCTATAGCTGCTAAATACATTGATCACTTCCCTCCCCACCAGACTGACAATGCTGTGCCTCCTGTTCGCATTCATCCAGAGCTGTGCCTAATACAGGAGGTGTGTTATTGGTCAGATCATCAGGTGAAAACGGGGGGGAAAAGGCAAAATAAAACCAATGCAGCTACTACATATGATTGGTATGCTGCAATATAATACACTTTTGGTTTTGTGTTGAATACTGCTTTAATTCACCCAATAATTGCCTCTGCCATGGGTCTCTCAGACCTTTAACCAAATGGGCTAAGTTGCTATGCCAGGATTTGGCTTCTTAACAAGTGTCTCCCGCTTATGTGGAATTTGGCAGACAAACTAGTCCAAGGTCTCTGATACCTGTGTAACTCCAGTAGTGGATTCTAGCCAGTTGGTCTCTCATCTGTCTCCACTGTTGCTTTGGCTTTTCTGGCTTAAATGCTGGTCAGACCTTCAAAAAAAAAAAAAAAAGTTCCTCCTGGCGTGCCTTTAGTGGGTGGCCATCTCTGCTGCATCACTGGAGGAAAGTGTACCTTCCTGCCTCAAACTTGGAAGGGGAAGGACACACATTGTCGGCTGAAAAGGAGACACCAGGCATGCAAACACATTTACTCTTATGTTCACTGACTGACACAGCTCCTTTACTTAGACCATCGGGTTGTTACGCCACCTTCAGGAGAGGACTAGGCAGAACATGTTAACATGTACAAAAAAGCATAACTTTCTAGTTCTGCCCAAGGGGTAGTCCCTTTAATAACAACCTCCACCCCAAGTGCCCCCCCCCCCCCAGGCCTGCTTCCTGCAGCCTCAGTTTTTTTTTCTGCCTAGTGAAGAAGGACCTAGGAACCCTGCAGGTTTGCCTTTTTGCGCAAGATAAGATCCTGTGATCTGCTAACCGCAGCTGGCTGGGTGACAGGCTGGATACCCTTATCCTTGTAGTCTCCCCAGCCTGGCCAGCGAACGTATGCAGACCAGAGCTCCGTGCTGGGTCGGCCATGACATGCCCCTCGGGCTCCAGGGGTGGCCAGTCCAGGGCACACATGAGCGGACTACTGAAATCTGCGTCAGTGTGCTGGGCTAGCAGCTACCCCTTACTGATTGGAGAGTGGGTCTGTGATGGAATGTCCCCAGCTCGTCCGGACTGGCAAGTACAGCTCTCCCTGCCTCGGTGGGCTTGAGCAGCTGGGCATTCCCTGGGAGGTTGATTCAGGGGTCCCTCTCTTCTCTCCCTTCCTTATCTACTCCCCCCCCCCCCCCCCGTGGGGGATGCTGCATGGGCTGCTGAGCGGTGTGTGTGCACATAGACAGGGGCCCCTGGGGGAGCTCTCACCTTGGGTGCGGGGCTACGCTAGGTGGCTGTGCCCTGGGGGTCTGTTTCTGCTGATCGCTGTCTGTCGACATTTTATCTGCCTGTGTTTCACTGTCCCTTTCTGTATACAGTGCTTTGGCAGCCATGTTTGGTGTGACCAGGGAGAAGCATGGTCAGGAGCCATTGTTCTGTAGTTCGGCAGCCATTTTTTCTGTGATTATGTCCTTTATACTGGACGCTCGGTGGCCATTTTGTTGTAGCCTAGCACGTTTTTCATGCCCAGAGCTGATACCTGAGGCTCAGAACAGCGTGGCTTCCTCTCACAGACGCATGGGAGCTGACACAGGCACACCTAGCTGGATGGCGCAGAACTCGGTCAGGGTGGCGAGTCCTGCAGTGGGGCCTCCCTCAGCCTGCAACAGTTAGGAGGGTGGGACCATTCACCGTCCTAAGTCCCCTACAGGTGGCAGACAGGGTAGGGTCAGCATGGCTTCAGAAACTGGTGTTTCTTCCCCTGAACTCCGGGCAATTGCAACTGGTTCGTTCTTCTCCTGAACTCTGGGCAATTGCAACCTGTTCGCCTGCAGACAGTGCAGTGCCTCTGGACGCTTTGTTGGGGGTCCTTAACACGTTTGTTGCCAAGATGGAGGCGGTGCATGGGCGCAAAGGTGATAAAAAGCCATGGAAGTGAGAGTGTTTCTCCCTTCAGACAAGCTGCAGACTCAGAACCGCTGTTAAACTGTTGATGAACAGCAGGTGGTCGTCGCTACAATTCTGCATGCGAGTCCTGGAGCTCATGGTGGCCTCATTTGAGACTGTGCCATATGCCCAGTTTCATACCAGAGTCTTGCAGAAGGAGAGCTTGACGAAATGGCACAAATCTCCGTTATCCCTGGATTGGCAGATTCAGGTGAGCCAGTCAGTCAGGAACTCCCTGCTCTGATGGCTGAGGGCCCTGGCACTTCGGTCCGGGAAGTCGTTCCTACCTCTACATTCTACAGTGATCACAACGGACACCAGCCTAACCGGCTAGCGTGGGGTACTGGGAGTACAGTCGACCCAGGGCCTTTGGTCGAGGGAGCAATCCAAATTGCTGATCAATGTGCTCGAGATATGAGCGATCGGGCTATGCATCTCCACATGGTCGATGAGACTTCGAGGGCATCCGATCAGGATCCAGTCAGACAACGCCATGGTGGTGGCATATGTCAATCATAAAGGAGGAACAAGAAGCTCGGCTGCAGCATGGGAGGTCGCTCACATCCTTCAGTGGGCAGAGCGACATGTATCGGCCATTTACATCCCGGGAGTGGAAAACTGGCATGCGGCCTACTTAAGTCACCAGATGCTGGACCCAGGAGAATGGGCGCTGCATCCGGAGGTGTTAAGACAACTGCCTGCGGTGGGGCACAGCAGACGTGGATCTCCCTCCTGGCTTCCCGTCTCAATCTGTTTTGGCCGCAAAGTTTTGCAGGCGGCCGTGTAATTTGCAATTGCGCTCATTTTTTTTTTTTCCTGACAAAAAACAGTTACCTTTAACCACTTGACACTTAAACCCCCCCTCCTGCCCAGACCAATTTTCAGCGCTCTCTCACTTTGAATGACAATTACTCAGTCATGTAACACTGTACCCAAATTATTTTTTTGTCCTTTTTTTTTTTTTTTTTCCCCACAAATAGAGCTTTTGGTGGTATTTGATCACCTCTGGATTTTTTATTTTTTGCGCTATAAATGAAAAAATACTGAAAATTTTGAAAAAAAATTTTGATTGTGTTTCTCCCTACACAGGGAAACTTTTTTTTGTTTGTTTGTTTCTGTTTCCCCCCCCCAAATTACCCGAAGCCTGGGGCTGGTGGTCTCCCCCTGGGAGCCGGACCACAAACTTGGGAAGCCTCTGGGTCTGGTAGGATATTCTTGTCCTTCCTGGGGGGGTTCCCTCTATCTTTTCCTTGGGGGGGAGCAGAAATTGAAAGAGCCCCCCTGAGAGCTGGTGAGTGGTGTACCCAGAACTTCAGGGGCCATTATCCTGTCTCCCCTCCTTACCTGTCCAGGTGGCTTTTCAATTGGGGGTGCAGGCCATCGGTTCTTTCCAGGGGGATAGTGTTCCCGGCTCTTGGGCCCCTGGTAGCTCGCGTGGGCTGCCGGAGAGAGCGCGGCAACAAGCACCCGCGTCATTTATTAAACTTTGGGAAAATGGAGGCGGCGTTCTTACCCAGGAGGGAAGGCTGAGAGTCAGCAGGAGCAGGCGCCCACATCCTCCTTTCGCTAGAGCGAGGAGGCACCAGTTGATTACGGTGGATGTCTGCCTTACCCACCTCAGATGGGAATGAGGAACGGAAGGCATTGCCCCCCCCACCCCCCATGTGTATATACTGACTGGTACAGTGCAGGACACAGCCTAACCTTTCACCTCCCTATGGGGACCGCAGTTGGGGGGGGCACTTTGGCAGCTATCCTCCTTGCGTGTGGACCATAAGGATGGAAAATCAAGCCAGCTGGCTGTGGCAAAAGGGAATTTGCCTTGGGAATTTAGGGGTTTCTGGGCATTTGAGATCATCTCCCCTGGGGTCTGGATTCAAATGGCCCTGAAGCTTCTGCTAAAAACACCAGCCGCCGCTCCCTCTTACATCAGAGATGCTGTATGGTGGACAGGTGGTGCAGAGGAATGAGTGTGCCTAAACCACCTCAGATGGGAAAGAGGTAGGTAGGCCATTGCTCCCCTTCCCTGTGTATATACTGACTGGTGCAGTGCAGAATCTGGGGTCGGGATACAAATAGCCCAGACGCCACTGCTAAAACCACCAGCCACAGCTCCCTCTTACAGCAGAGACACTGGTTATCGCAGCAGTAGGTTGCCAGCCTCTCCTTACATGCCCAGTTGTACATTAGTAGGAATGAATATAGCGTACAGAGGGGACCTGGTAGATACAAAGTTACTTACAGGCCAGGTATACCACTGAACAAGTTATTAATTGGGCAGTGGTTGGTGGATTCAGAAGCTCCCCTGGTCAGCAGGTGCACTAGGTTGCCGGCCCTATTAGCCCAGCTGCTAGAAATCTGAAGTTGCTTCAAGATGCTTAAAAGCTGACCTAACATTCAAGGATGGGCAGGGACCAAGCTTCTGTGTGGCACAGTAGGGGTTCCCTTGTGACATCCTCCTTTTGGGGGTTGCTTGCTATAGGTAATTTTCATAAGCTCCAACCTCCCACTCCACCTTTACACTGTGGTTATATTATAGTGTAGGAGGTAAGAGAAACCTTTTTTGTTGGTTTGGGCTATAATCCACCCAGTGGCAGATCTAAAGGTGATTCACCATAGATTGCTTCCTGCATCCTTTTAATTTAGGTTTTTCTGTGCAAACCTATGCAAGAGCTACATAATTGCTTGTTTGAAGCCTGCAAGTAGCTATTTACCCCCAGGCTAAATTGGTAACCACCTCTTCTAGAGGCTGTTTTAAATTGGTCTTTAGGGCTGGGCTCATTGAGACTTTAGTTGCTAATCAGCCTCACCTGGGTATGAGCTGGCTAGTGCTTGCTCAGTCTATGGAGGTAAGGTAGGACAACTACTACTATAGTAGGGTGTCCTACCATTTTTAGGATTTGTTCCTTCACTGGTGGTGAAGGTTTAGTATCTACAGCCCAGGCTATGCCTATGAAATAAATTGCCTGTTGGTTATTTCATAAAGGGATAGACCATGACTCCTCATTGTCTGCACACCAGTAGACCTCAGTAGTGAAGGTTTGTCCTTGCTGGGATGTTTTTGTGGCACAGCAGAAATACACATTGAGATTTGTGACATCTCTGCTCATAAGGGCTATATTGCTGTACATCAGAAATGTACTGCACTGAAGCTTGTTTGCTGTTCTTTATATCCTAAAGGTACTGCTTTGTTTGGCTACAGATCAGAAAAATACAACAGTGAAAGTGGTCTGTACTTTCTGGTTTTGTGCCGCACAGCAGAAATGCACATCATTGAGTCTGGTGACCTCTCTACTCATAATGGTTATATTGCTGCACATCAGACATACACAAGATTGATGTCTGTCTGTGGGGTTTTGTGTCCTGTATTACTGCCTTATCAGAAAGGCAGCAGTGAAAATTGATGGTTCGAATTTGTTGGGCTACATAGCAGAAATACAAATTGAACCCCTGCCAGGTGTAGTACATATACTGCCTTTGGTAATCCGTGTAGCACCACAAAGTGGTGTTGTGCCGATTTTAGCCATGCGATTTGACATGTTGAGTGGCAAGGCCAAATCACTTCAATATGCATGTGCTATCTCTATTCAGAATTGTTATATTGTTGCACATCAGACATATACAAGATTGAAGGTTGTCTGTCCTTTTTATGTCTTGCATATACTGCCTTATTGGCTGCATATCAAAGGACACAGCAGTTAAGATTGCTTGTCTTTTTCTGATTTTGTTTTTGCTGCTCAGCTGAGAGACGCATTGAGGATGGTGGCATCTCTGCTCAGTATTGATATATTGCTACACATCAGACATACACAAAGATTGAATGTTTGTGTCCTGTATGTCCTATATTTACTGCCTTATCGTTTGTATATCAGGCACAGCAGTGAGCAGTGTTTCTCATTGATCTACCTTTCTGCATCTTAGGGATACACAGCAGGGGGTTGTTGGCTGCACTCCTCCAGGGAGTCACAGCATTGGTAACCCCTCACTTGTTCGACCTGAAAATTACTATTTTTTTTTCCCCTGCGACCTGTGTAATCTTGAGGTTTGTGGATCCAGGAATCGGGGACTGCTGGAGTCGCACATACACGAATGGTACCTGTTGGAAATCATAGTGTATGACTTCTCATGTGTCTTGCAGTCCTAAGTCGCAGGTTGGGTCACACGGGTGTGGGAGCCCTAAGCTTATCTGTCCCTTCTGGTTGAGGTTTTGCTACACCGCAGGAATACTCATCATGGCGTTATTGTCTTATTTTGCAGCAGACCAGAAAGATTGCAGCTGTAAAGGCTGTCTGTCTTTTTCCTCAGTGTCTGCTTTTATGTTGTTGCACAGCAGAAATACTCAATATTGAAGCTTGTTGGTGCTTTCCATTTCAGAAAAACACAATGCTGCAGGTTGCTTGTGTCCTTTCTCAGTGTTGGTTCTATCTGAACTACACTACAGAAGTGCATGACAGAAAGGATTGTCTTGTGTTCCATATTTTACCCTGTGGCATAGCAGAAATGCACAACATGGGAGTTGGTGTTCATATTGATCTTATAACTGTATTTGGTGGTTTGTCAGAAATATGCAACATAGAAGTTTGGGTCTTTCTGTCTTTATATTTATAGCCTTGTTTTGCTGTACATCAGTAAAACGCAACAGTAAAGGGGGGTTCCTGTCCTTTCTGTATTTATATATCAGTTATGACCTAGCTAGCTGCACTTCAGAAATACGCAGCATTTAGGCTGCTTTCACACTGGGGCGGGAGCAGCGTCGGCGGTAAAGCGCCGCTATTTTTAGCGGCGCTTTACCGTCGTTTTAGCGGCGGTGTGCGGGCGCTAGCGGGGTGGTTTTAACCCCCGCTAGCGGCCGAAAAGGGGTTAAACCCGCCCGCAAAGCGCCGCTGCAGCGGCGCTTTGCCGGCGGTATTGCCGCGGTGTCCCATTGATTTCAATGGGTAGGAGCGGTGAATACACCGCTCCTTCACCGCTCCAAAGATGCGGCTAGCAGGACTTTTTTCACCGTCCTGCCAGCGCATCGCTCCAGTGTGAAAGCCCTCCGGCTTTCACACTGGAGTTAAAGGGCCCGTTTTTTTTCAGGCGTTACACAGGCGCTATTTTTAGCGCTGTAACGCCTGAATACCGCCCCAGTGTGAAAGGGGCCTTAGGGTTTGCTTGTGTCTTAATGTTTTTACATCTTGGCAGCACATCAGAAAACCAGACTGTGAGGACTGTTTGTCTACATTGAGGTTCAGATTTGCGTCTCTTCCCATATTTGATATATCGCTTTAGCTAGTCACACTCAGGTACACAACATTGTTGTCTGTGCTTGTGTCCCTTCTGTCTAAATCTATTGGGCTGTGCCCATAATCTATGATCTTTTTATTTGTGATATTAGTAATACATGTATCACCTTTTGTATTTCAGCCTTCTTTTCCATGGAGGGGCCAGGAGTTTGGGCTGCAGATGCCACATGTCAGAAAACCTCGACCCCTTACATTCAGGGATGCCAGAACCAATTCCTAGGGTTGAAACCCTGTAGGGTTATGGGACACTGGAGGAAGGGGATAATGAATCGCCCTGTTTAGTAAGAACTTGGAGAGTTCTGTTCAGAGGAGTATTAGGGCCTGAGGATGAAGTATAAAGATGTATACCCGATCAAATAGGTTTCGGCTTGGTGCATGGCCTTCATTTCGCCCTTTTAGCAAAACTAGACATAGCAATATGGATAGTCTACTCCTGCTAGGGACTTTAATCTCCTAAAGGAGGCTCTCAGACGGAAGTAAAGCCATAGATTGGGCATGCCTTAAACCCAGGGATCAAGCTTCTGTCAATCTATTACCCTTAAGTAGGCTTCCCTTTAGTCTTTGCTGACGTAAAGATAAAAAGGAACAAAAAAGGTTGTCTGTCAGGCCCCCCCCCTTTTTGCAGTTGTATTTCCCTGAACAGGGTAGTGTTAAGACAGGCCTAGTGTCCTTGTCTTACAACAAAGGTCTCTAATTTATCTTTTTAGTGGTTCTAAGTAGCACCTACAGGCACAATAGGCCATGGTTGTTAGATGTGTGAGACAGGCAATATTGCTAACCTACAAGTTTAACATGTTTTCTGATTCCATCTTTAAGAGCCCATCCACCTAGATCCTGCATCCGAAGCGGAAAAAAGGCAGGGCCATATTGGGAGCAGACCTGCAGATCAGCCGCATGATCCAGCTAAGATAGTGGAGGTAAAGCTCACTGCAGAACCAAGGTTCGTGAAGAGGGTCTTGCGGTGGCCCCACCCTAAGGTAGGCCTGGGGTACTTGTTTATCCTCTCAGGTGTGCCATCCTGGAAGATAACTTGAGAAAGGTACCAGTTAATTACCGGTAGCTGTCTTTCTGGGAAATCTTCCAGGACGGCAGGCCTACTTGCCACCCGTTGGAGGAGGGAAAATTGTAGAACACTAGAAGGTTAGTGCCTATGAGGAATGATTTCCCTTGTGAACTGGGTTCAGGAGTTACTTCTCTACAAACTGAGGATCAAGGGGAAGGGTGGGGGACTTAAAACAGCTGTCGATTGATTGCGTTTCCTGTAGGGATGTGAAAAAAAGCAATTGAACCACAACTGCGCAAATTCCGCGCCATGTGAAAAAACAAAAAAAAGCTGCTCCTTGGGAAAGTGAAAAAAACACCTTAATGGATAATAACAGTAATTAAGGGGCACTCTAGAATAATCTAAATGGGAAAGATTAACCAACCAATATCAATAACAAAGTGGTATTGGTACGAAATAATTAGAACAATAATCTAATCACCATACACAAAAAAAATATATAATATCAATATAAGAAATAAACTAAAAATTGGTGAGCCACCAATCATAGGATAAAGTCCCAATAACGTGTCTCTACATGGAAAAATTCTGAAGATCCAAGTGTGGAAACAAATAATATAATTGTGGTATGGCGGCAAATCCAAAAGGCTTGCGACTCCCTCCACCAAGCAAACGGCAATACACCACTTGTGAAGATGCAAGTCCAAACTGCTTACCAGATTCGTTTGACCACTTTAATTAAAAAGTAAGTCAAACAGCGCCTGTACAGGTAATGCCTGCTCATATGGATACTGATGGAAATGACAATGGATAATACGTCCCCCATTACAGACTCAGGCGGTATATATGGAAAAATACAAAAGGATCCGTAGCGTGATACTGACTTTAATAAAAACAGACAGCCAAATGGCTCCTTACGTGATTGTGTGCCTGACCGGCACTGGGGCTGCTCGCCTTGACAGAAAAGCTCACTCTCCGACTGAACGGAAAGGTCCTTCCGCATTGGCTATTGGCGTGTGTTCCAGGCCTTCAGACCGACAAACCAGAGGGCCGGAAGTGGCGTCAAAAAGCATGACCGGGTACCGCTCCAACGTATGTTTCGTTGTTAACGTCCTCAGGAAGCAAGTCACTCGTAATTAGCACTTATATTGAATCCTTGTAAGGCTATGGTGAATAGAGGAGCAGGTCATGCGCAGCCTCAGTACCGCCCAGGCAACACAATGAACATATGCCATCACTACCATTCATGTCCATAATGTGTAACATGCCAAAAATACAATGCATATACATTTTTCATTTAAAAAAATAAAAGACATATGATAATTATTCTTGAAAAATAATAAGATGGCAAATAAATTAATAATCATCATAAACAACAAAATTCCAGCACAAAATCATGGACAATAAATTAGTGCAAAAATAAAAATAATAAATAAATAGATAAAAAACTGAAAAAAAAAAAAAAAAAAATATATATATATATATATATATATATATATATACTAGACTTCCTAAAATAAGGAAAAAAATCATATATATATAAATATTCCAACCCTAAACCAGAAGAGATGAATAGAAATATATACACACACCTACACCAAGGAAGCGCATGCATATACATGAAGGCGGAAAAAGCCCTGGAAATTCCACCGGAATTTAATACAAAAAATTTGGAAAAAATATAAAATTAGACAACCAGGTAAAAATATATATTAAAAAACGAAAAATATATGTATTAAAGGAAATTAAAAAGAAGAGAGGGGAGAAGCAAGAACATGGAAGAAGGCCTTGATTCATAAACCTCCATAAAAAAAGGGAGGGACAGGGAAAACAATTTCCAAACTGTTTCTAATCCATTAATCATTGGATAAGAAACAATTTAGATCAAGTTCAATATTCATTCCCAATGGTTGCAAGGTTTGTAATTTGTAAATCCATCTAGTTTCGTTTTTCGAAATTTCTCTTCTCATATGCATTCCTCTCCAGTGTCTCATAATTTTTATCAATACCATAAAACCTGCACAGTGAAGAATCGCTATTATGGTACTGCTTAAAATGTCTCGACACGCTATGGTTGGGAAAACCTTTCTTTATATTTGCAAGATGCTCATTAATTCTAGTTTTTAATTGTCTAGTCGTGCGACCTACATATTGCAAAGAACACGGACATTCCAATACATGTTACATGATCTGAATTGCAGGTAATGAGAGGTTTTATCTTAAATTCCTCTCCCGTCACATGACACAAAATTGAGCATTTTTTTAGGTGCCCCGGGTCCCCTTGTAATTTTACATGCACGACATCTAGTACAGAGATGGAAACCAGAACCATCCAAAAAAGTTACCAACCTCCTTGGGGGATCTGGTACATTTCAGGCTGAACGATTTCTAAGGCCTAGGGCCCTCCTATAAATAAACCTAGGTTTATATGGAATAGTGGATGCAAGATCTTTATCTTTTAATAAAATAGGCCAGTATTTTTTTTAAATGGTCTCTATTTGCTTATATTGTCTATTGAATCCTGTCACAAAAGCTAATTCACCCTTAAATGTAGATCTAGGCTTAGGGGTCAGTTGAGATTGTCTTTCCATCTTTACCACTTTATCCAAATCTCTACTTAGGGTCTCTGAACTATATCCTTTTTCTAAGAATCTTTCTGTCAAAATTCCCGCCTGTGTGGAAATCAACTTCATTCGTACAATTTCGCTTGAGTCTCATATACTGCCCCTTGGGGACTGCTTCAATCCACTGAGGGTGGTGGCAACTGTGCGTGGGCACATAGCCATTCCTGTCAGTGGCCTTAAAGAAAGTTTTAGTTTGAAACCCACCATCTTTTTTAGTGATGGTAAGGTCCAAATAGTTTACCTCTTTCATACTTGATTCTGCTGTAAATTTCAAACCATATTTGTTCCTATTCATTGTTCCCAAGAAAGAAACAAAGCTAGCTTGATCACCCTGCCAAAACAAGATAACATCATCGATGTATCTTTTATAAAGCACCAAAGAACTATTCATATTAAGGAAAATGCTCTCGGATTCCCATTTATTAAGCACAATGTTTGCTATACTCGTGGCATACCGTGCCTCCATGGCTACCCCCCCTATCTGGTTATAGAAATCATTATTTGCGCAGAAAAAATTATTGGTCATAGCTAGCTTTAACCCCTTTATTAAAAAATTAATTTGTAATTTTTTAAGATTCGACTCTCTATTTAGTGCCCATCTTAGTGCATCCAGTGCATCATTATGCTGTATGTTAGTATAAAGGGATTCAATATCCACTGTTATCATAATGATATCTTCTGTGGCCACCAATCCTTGTAGAGAGATTATCAAATCTCTACTATCTTTAAGGTAAGAGGGACTAGCGTTTTAAAAAAAAAAAACATCTAAATATTCCCCTAACCTCGAAAAGAGGGAATCCATCCCACTAATTATTGGTCGACCAGGGGGAAAATATTTATTTTTATGCACTTTAGGTAATATATACATCACCGGAATCTTAGGAGCATTTGGAATGAGATACTCAGCTTCTTTCAAATTTAGGATTTGTTTATTTTTCCCTTCTGACACTCACTTACTAAGTTCCTTTTTTAAATTTTGGGTAGGATCGCCCCTAAGTCTCACATAGGTGGTTGAATCAGCTAAAAGTCTACCCATCTCTTGATAATATTCACGTGACATTATCACTAACCCTCCCCCTTTATCAGCTGATCTTATCACTACTTGTTTATTTTCTTCTAACGATTTGATCCCCTCCCAGCTTCTGTAGCTCAACTCCACTTTTATTTATTTCCATATCTCTCACTTCACTCTGCACCATATTTTTTAAAACTTCAATATGATGATTTGTGTTTTTTTTGGGATTAAAGACTGAATTATTCCTCAATCCACTATGGACATAGGGACACTCGGTCGCCAGAGGACTGGTGCCAACACTCAAATTGCTGGCAAAATGTTTCTTGATGTTTAGTTTCCTAATATATTTTTCAATGTCCACAAATACCTCATATTTGTCAACATCTTTACTAGGAGCATATTTTAATCCCTGATTCAAAACCTCCATTTCCTGTTTACTAAATACTATATCTCTTAAATTAAAAATACCATGTTCTACTTGTCTCTTTTTCTTTTTCTTTCTCCCTCTTCCTCTTTTTCCTCTCTTTCTACCTGATCTCTGAGAGGGTGAGGTGAATTGGGTTGGATACGAATAGGTTCTTTCCATCCCCTCCATCCCCCCCCCCCGATGTTGGTTCTGATAAGGGCCAGATCTTCCCCTAAAATTCCCTCTAAAGGATCCTCTAGGGCAGTGATGGCGAACCTTGGCACCCCAGATGTTTTGGAACTACATTTCCCATGATGCTCAACTACACTGAAGAGTGCATGAGCATCATGGGAAATGTAGTTCCAAAACATCTGGAGTGCCAAGGTTCGCCATCACTGCTCAAGGGGGTCTTGGGGCATATTGGCTTTGATTTGATTATAGTCCTAATAACTATAGTCTTGTGGCCTATTATCTAAAGGGCCATACCTGTTGTAGGTCTGTACCGGATAAGAGGTGGGGTAGGGATAAGGATAGGATGGAGGATAATTGATTTTAGGGGGATAGTTTCTTTTTGGGGGTAAGGAATTTTTAGTGATTTTTTTAGGGGTGCTGGCTTTCACTTTAGATGCTTTAACCACTGATGCTGGAACCTGTTCTCTCTCAACTGATACTTCAGATCCTGAGGTAGACAATAAAGTCTCCTGACATTTATACACCTTATTTTGTTCATAATCTTTGACATCTCTTTGATATTTTTTAATTTTCTTATTTTGAATCTCGGTATCATATTTGGCTAAATTGATCTGTAAATTTTTTTGCTTTTTCCATATACTCATTGCTGGTTTTGAATGGCTCCATCCTTTCTTTAAGGTCTGCGATTTTCTTATCTAAAATCGCAGCTTTGGTTTGCCGTTTTCTGACCATTAATTGTATCAGTTTTTGTTCACAGCCATTGAAAAATTGGTACCACTCATCCAGCAATTGTAAATCCTCAGGCCCCTCGTTGGGGCTGATATCCCACCTAAATCTCCTAGGGGTCAAATTCTGACCTATATACATATCAAACAAAGTCACATCCCACCATAGCCTAATCTGCTTCTCCATATCGAATTGAAGTTGTTTAAAACCCCTTTCTAAATCAAAATTGGGGCTAGGCGCTTGTTGGAAAACTTCTATATTAATGTGCCGTTCTTTTATAAAATTAAACACATCCATGTCAGCGTGAATTTGTGAAAAATATAAGTGTAAATAATACCTCTTATAATTTAATACTGTGAAAAAAAGCAATTGAACCTCAACTGTGCAAATTCCGAAAAAAACAAAAAAAAGCTGCTCCCTGGGAAAGTGAAAAAAACACCATAATGGATAATAACAGTAATTAAGGGGCGCTCTAGAATAATCTAAATGTGAAAGATTAACCAACCAATATCAATAACAAAGTGGCATTGGTACGAAATAATTAGAACAAAATAATCTAATCACCATACACAAAAAAAATATAATATCAATATAAGAAATAAACTAAAAATTGGTGAGCCACCAATCATAGGATAAAGTCCCAATAACGTGTCTCTACATGGAAAAATTCTGAAGATCCAAGTGTGGAAACAAATAATATAATTGTGGTATAGCGGCAAATACAAAAGGCTTGCGACTCCCTCCACCAAGCAAACAGCAATACACCACTTGTGAAGATGCAAGTCCAAACTGCTTACCAGATTCGTTTGACCACTTTAATTAAAAAGTAAGTCAAACAGCGCCTGTACAGGTAAAGCCTGCTCATATGGATACTGATGGAAATGACAATGGATAATATGTCCCCCTTCACAGACTCAGGTGGTATATATGAAAAAATACAAAAGGATCCATAGCGTGATACTGACTTTAATAAAAAAAATATAAAAACAGACAGCCAAATGGCTCCTTACGTGGTTGTGTGCCTGACCCGGCACTTGGGCTGCTCGCCTTGACAGAAAAGCTCACTCTCCGACCGAGCGAAAAGGTCCTTTCGCATTCGCTATTGGCGTGCTTTCCAGGCCTTCAGACCGACAAACCAGAGGGCCTGTAGGGATGGCCGAACTGTTCGCCCGGCGGTCGTTTTGCGGCAAATTTTGCGTTTTCGTGATTCGGCTGATCGGTGGACTATTGCCGCTGTTCGCCCGGCGGACATATGTGTTTACAGTGTGAAAGAACTTTGACCCATGATGACACATCCATCATGGGGTACAGGACAGCCAATAGAGACATTTCAGCACATGGACAATTGGACATTCCCCCTAACTTATAAATAGACCTGATCTGGCAGCCATTTTACATTCTTTCTTGTGTAATTACAGGGAGAGGTTGCTGTGTGGAGCAGGGAGAGACTGCAGTGACACAAATCGCTAGCTATTAAGTCCACAAAAGTCCTTTTAAGGACTGGTATGGTATAGGTGTAGTACAGGATATAGGGTTGAGTGCACTGCTGTGCTAGTGATTGTTGCAGCAGCCTGTCTTTTGTCAGTGCAGAGAGGGACAGGACGCTGTGTGCAGCGTGGACAGTCAGTTTAATCACTAGCTGTTACTATTAGGTCAACAAAGGTCCTTTCAAGGACTGGTATTGGTGTACAGTATATAGGGTTGAGTGCACTGCTGTGCTTGTGATTGGAGCAGCCTGTCTTTTGTCAGTGCAGCAGGGACAGTCAGTTTAATCACTAGCTGTTACTATTAGGTCCACAAAGGTCCTTTTAAGGACTGGTATAGGTGTAGTACAGTATATAGGGTTGTACACGTATAATATACTTTCTTCCAAATATAGAAAGAATATTATACTTGACTGCTGCCCTGTTCTGCAGCAGTCCTTTATCAGTGTAGGGACTGAGGTACAATCTGCACATCACTAGCTACTCGGTTCACAAAGGTCCTTGTAAGGACTGGTATAGCTGTACAATATATAGGGTGCTGGTGCACTACTGCTGACCTCTGCCCTATTCTGCAGCAGTCATTTATCAGTGTAGGGTCTGAGGTACAGTCTGCACATCACTAGCTACTCAGTTCACAAAGGTCCTTGTAAGGACTGGTATAGCTGTACAATATATAGGGTGCTGGTGCACTACTGCTGACCGCTGCCCTATTCTGCAGCAGTCCTTTATCAGTGTAGGGGCTGAGGTACAGTCTGCACATCACTAGCTACTTGGTTCACAAAGGTCCTTGTAAGGACTGGTATAGGTGTACTATTTGGTGTGCAGTATATAGGTGTATAATACACGTATAAAATACTTGCACATATAGAAAGCATAGTATAGTGCATTTCCACTGTGCAGCATTGTGACTGCTGAGCGGTTCTGCAGCGATACTACAAAGAGCGACAAACGCAATAAAAAAGGTATTATATCTGGTGTGATAGACCAGTGGCCCCCAAAAACAACAGATTGAATCAGGGTGTTATATACCTTCTTCCACATACATAGTGCACTTCTCTAGAGACTTTTGTCACAGGGTCATTTAAAAAAAAATGACAGGCAGAGGAAGAGGCAGGCCCTTCTGCAGGGGTGGTAGGGGTAGGGCAGGAGCAACAGACTTGAACCAAAGTAGCAAATTGCAGAAGGTGCGTGCGATTACATCAAAGGACGCACCAGACTTTGTTGAGTGGCTCGCTCAGCCTTACTCTTCTGCACCGTCTTCTTCACTCTGCTATGTACACCCCCAAAGACACTACCACCAACACCACCACCACCATATATCTTCCGCTTGAGTCACAGGAATTATTTTCTGATCCATATCAAGACATTTCCGATGCGCAGCCACTCTTGGTATTGGATCAGGAAGAGGAGGTAGCAACAACCGCCGCTCAGCAGTCTGACGACAGTACCCAGATCAGCCCAAGGAGGAGGTTTGTCCCCGCTGTTGCTGCCTACTCTGAGATCTCTAATTATAGCGGTGGGGAAGGTGACGTCGATGATGACGTTTCTAGTGATGTCACGTGGGTGCCCACAAGAGAGGAAGAGGTGGAGAGTTCAGAGGGAGATGTGGACCAGCAGATAGGGAGGAGAAGCAGGAAGAACTTAGATTGCACAGGAGGGACAAAGCAGAATGCGAATGTATCAGGAGCGAGGCATCAACCATGTACGGTCACATCTGGCACTCCCAGGACGCCAGCACATGGCTCCGCAGTGTGGGATTTTTTTTAACGTGTCCGCTAATGACAATAGTATTGCTATCTGCAATCTTTGCAGTCAACGCATAAGTCGCGGTAAGCCCAACATTCACCTAGGGACGACCGCCTTAAGAAGGCACATGAGCTGCCATCACCGAGGCCAGTGGGAGCAACGGAACACACAAAACCACACTCCAGGCTCTCACCGTCCAGTCTTGTCTTCTACTTCTCCTTCTCCTCTCTCCTCACAATTGTCCTCCACTCCACCTTCCATCATGCCATCCTCACGTTTTTCTGCAAAAAGGCAGGCTTCCGTGGGCCAAATGTTTGAGCGTAAAAAAATGATGATGCCGGATAACCCTCTTGCCCAACGGTTGGCTGCTGGCTTGTCAGAACTCATAGCCCGCCAACTACTGCCATATAAACTGGTGGACTCGGAGGCCTTTCGAAAATTTGTGCCCATTGGAACACCACAATGGAAGGTCCCAGGAAGGAAGTATTTCTCACAGAAGGGCATCCCAGAGCTATATGGCCATGTTCAGCGGCAAGTGAATGTATCTCTGGCACACAGTGTCGTTGCCAAGATACATCTGACCACAGACATGTGGTCTAGCAAACACGGGCAGGGAAGGTATATCACTTTTACTGCCCACTGGGTGAACTTTCTGACGGCCGTCAAGCACGTAACCCGTGGCACCCGTGTAGATTTGGTTTTACCGCCACGGATTGCATGCAGGCCTGGCTCTTCTTCTCCTCCTCCTCCTACTCCATCCTCCTCCCTCTGGCTGACTCCTCCTTTTCCGCTGCTAGCGTCTCTTCCGCTGCACCGCCCAAGCTCCCCAGAACCTATTCGACATGCCAGGTGAGACGTTGCCATGCCGTGCTGCGTCTGTTGTGCCTGGAAGCCAAGAGCCACACTGGCCCGGCACTCCATTCAGCTTTGCGTTCACAGGCAGATCAGTGGCTAACACCGCTCAATTTGACAGTTGGTAAAGTGGTGTGACAATGATGCCAATCTGCTTAGCGCATTGAAACAGGGCAAAATTATGCACGTGCCATGCATGGCACACGTCTTAAACTTGGTCGTGCAGCGATTCGTTGTCAAATACCCTGGGGTCCAGGACATCTTGCGGCAGGCAAGGAAAATCTCGGCCCATTTCAGAAGATCTTACATGGCCAAGGCTCGCCTTGCTGACATTCAGCGGCGACACAATCTGCCGGTCAGACGTCTTATTTGCGATTGCCCGACGTGATGGAACTCAACCTTCTATATGCTTGATAGGCTGCTGCAGCAGAAGCATGCAGTTAACATCTACCTGTACGAACTCTGCGGCAGAACAGGTTCTGGGGAGCTTGGTTTTTTTTCACCGCGCCAATGGCTGCTCATGCGCGACGCATGCAGACTTCTGCAGCCATTTGATGAGATCACCAAACTGGTCAGTCGCAGCCATGGCGCCATCAGTGACATGGTACCTTATGCCTTCTTTATGTAGCGTGCATTGCGCCATGTCATTGATCAAGCCGTGGAGGAGCAGGAGCGGGAAGATGAGGAAGTCGCAATGCTGGATGAATTCCCAGGGGGGGCTACTCTATCTGAGACAAGTCAACAACAGGAGTCTGAAGAGGAGTCAAAGGAGGATGGTGCCGGGGCGGATGAGGAGGAGCAAGAAGAGCATGCTTTAACCTTTCTGGGATCCCTATTGTTGTGCGTGGATGGGGAGAGGAGGACGACATTATCCTGGATGATGAGCAGGAGCCTGGCCACCACACCGCTTCCAGTTTAGTGCAAATGGGGGCCTTCGTGCTCCAGTGTTTTAACAGGGACCCCCGTATAAAAAGCATAAGGGTCAAGGACCAGTACTGGGTGGCAACGTACTTAGACCCCCGGTACAAACACAAAATGGTGGAAATGCTACCACCGTCACAGATGGCTGTCAGAATGGAGCACTTCCAGGCCTTGCTTCGAGAAATGCTGCATTCTGCTTTTGCGTGCGCCTGCAGAGGAGCAATTCCCACTCCCAGAGAAAGAGTTGAGGGTACCAATCCAACAGCGCCTGCAAGAAGACGGCGGTTTGAAGATGTGTTGGTTACTTCTGATATGAGGTCATTCTTTCAGCCGACCCATCGACAGGTCTCATCCGGATCCAGCATCAGGGAACGCCTAGACCGACAGGTGTCCGACTACATCGGGTTAACAGCCGATGTGGACGCTCTGAGGAGTGATGAACCCCTGGACTACTGGGTGGGCAGGCTTGACCTCTGGCCAGAGCTTGCCCAATTTGCAATGGAACTGTTGGCTTGCCCCTCGTCCAGTGTCCTGTCCGAAAGGACGTTCAGCGCAGCAGGGGGGATCGTGACCGATAAGCTCACTCGCCTAACTCACGACAGTGTTGACTACCTCACATTTCTGAAAATGAATGAGGCATGGATCTCGGAGGAATTCAACACATGTGACCAGTAGACCATGTATAAAGACCTTTTTTCTACATTTGGCTCACTTCCTTGTACAAAAAAAGCACACCGTACTATATGCTCGTACCCGCCTGTTTGAAGAGGTTGAGCGGTGTCATATTTTTGGGACCCAGCAGCGAGTTGCTTGTATCAGTGCTGCTGTCAGTGCTCTCTATCTCGGTGCTGGTGTCAGTGCACTCTATCACGGTGCTGGTGTCAGTGCTCTATATCACGGTGCTGGTGTCAGTGCACTCTATCACGGTGCTGGTGTCAGTGCACTCTATCACGGTGCTGGTGTCAGTGCTCTATATCACGGTGCTGGTGTCAGTGCGCTCTATATCACGGTGCTGGTGTCAGTGCTCTCTATATCACGGTGCTGGTGTCAGTGTTCTATATCACAGTGCTGGTGTCAGTGCTCTATATCACGGTGCTGGTGATAATCTTCTGCACCCTCTTCATAGCCTACCCTGACCTTTCCTCTCCTCCAATTCCTTCATGCGCTGAAGGCAATGGAGGAGAGTCCTGAATTGTCAAAATTTCACATATGAAAAAAGAATGCTTGTAGTTGTCGATCCCAGATTCACTTAATACATGTCAGTGGCCATGTGGTGGGACTATGTGTGCACAGCTAGTAATTATTTTGTGGCTGGAAATATAACCTGTAGGTTTTCAAAGTTCGCCTGCCATTAAAGTCAATGGGGCCCGCCGCAAACTTTGCGGTTCGCGAACTTTTGACCGCGTTCGCGAAACGTCCCGTCGGAAATTCGTCCATCTCTAGTAGGGAGGAGCCTCTCATCTCTCAGGTGTGCCGTCCTGGAAGATTTCCCAGAAAGACAGCTACCGGTAAGTAACTGGTACCTTTTTTTCCACAAAATTGTCATTATTTCTTTCACGTGGCATGTGTATACCACAAATAATGCCCCAAAATGCTCCCGTCACATGTTCTAGGAGCATAAATTACACATCTAACTTGTTGGCTACCTATTACACTTTTGAAGGCCCTGGAGCACCAGGACAGTGACACCGACGTGGCACTGATAACAGATGGCACTTATACGTGGCACTAATACATGGCATTGATGACACGTGACACTGATGACAGATGGCACTGATACCTGCCATTGGTGACACGTGGCACTGACAGGTGGCACTGATGACAGATGGCACTGATATAAGGCACTGATGACAGATGACACTATGTGGCACTAACGACAGGTGGCACTGGGGACAGATGGCACTGATGACATTTTTATTTTATTTTTTTGTCACTAACCGCTGCATATCTGCAGCAGTTCATCTCTCCCTCCTCACATGCTGTCTGTGTGAGGGAGAGCCGGCGAAGAGATATGATCTCATATGTTTACATATGAGATCATCTCCCATTGGACACGCTGATCGTGCTGTAAACGGCCGCTGTGATTTACAGAAACTGCGTTTACAGAACTTCCCCGATGCACGCCCGCTGCGGCACGCAGAGGGGAAGTAAGTAGGAGGATGTCCAGGGGCGCCCTCCCAGCAGATAGTGTCCACGCTGTAGCCGTCTTTTGGCTATAGCGCGGGCGCAAAGTGGTTAAGTAAAATCCACTGTTGTATTGTTGTCGTAAGTTCTGATGCGGTTAGATAAGGTGACTCCCCTGTTAGGGAGCACTCTGTTTTTTGTGGGTGAAGTTTTTATGCTGTTTCCCACCCCTCATTTTGGCACTGCTTGGGGACGTCCCAATGGTCTAGGTAAAGGAGCTGTGTCAGTCAGTGAACATAAGAGGAAATAGGGTTTTTGTACTCCACCGTAAAATCCTTTTCTCTGTAGTTCACTGACTGACACAGCACCCTCCCATTCCTATTTTAGGTTATACTGCTTGTTGACGTACTGAGGCTGCAGGAAGCATCCTGGGGGTGGTTACTGAAGGGACCGACCCTTGGGCGGAATTAGAAAGTTCTGTTTTTTTGTACATGTTAACATGTTCTGCCTAGTCCTCTTCTGATGGTGGCGTAACAACCCGATGGTCTAAGTAAAGGAGCTGTGTCAGTCAGTGAACTACAGAGAAAAGGATTTTACGGTGAGTACAAAAATCCTATTTTTCATAGCAAAGGCTACTCTAAAAATAAGTCTTTAAGCATCCCTGGCAGCTCAAGTATTCTAAGACCCCCCTCTCCATGAAGGTGTTACCCCCACCTCACCATTTCAAGGTGTGGGTGTGTCTTCTGTTGTTTTCTAACTACTAGCTAGGTGTCATAACCTTTTTTTTTATTTTGTACTATGTGTTTTGGAGACACTTTCCATGAATTGAATATAGGGTTGTAGGCACCACAACAATTTAAGATTGATACAGCCATTCTCGATTCCAAATTGTGTTTTTGTATGTATATTGTAACAAAACAAACAAAAAAAATTACTGCCCTATCTGTATAGAAATGAGTGAACTACATTCATATGGATCTAAAAAAAAAAAAACACTTGTGAGACACACATAGTAATATACAATTCAAAAAGTTTAGGTTGAGCTGATCAATAATTCTCTAAGTAAAAATGCCATTTAAGCGAAACAAAATAATGATCAATCCTATAATAATAATAATAAAAAATGGTACAAAATAATACATTTAGTTAAAAAGCCACGATTGAGTTCTTGGTGTAAAAAATTAAATAAAAAAAAAAAGGGCCAAGAAAGTTCATATGCTGAAAATGGTGCATCAATATATTCCTCCATGGTGGTACACAAGCATAACACCACAAGAAAAGTGCACAATAGGAAATGGGATAGTGCCTCAACCTCGGTACACACTGCCGCTTACCAGCTGTAAGTGATCTATTATGAGAGATTAAATGGTTTATTCCCTTGCCTCGGGTCTCTATAAAGTGCGCCAATGCTCCCAACATCCTCACCCAATGAAAAGCCTCATGTACAGATGCATTCCATAGGTCCTTATAAAAAGACAATGAAGGCTAACATAGTGTAAATCCTAATTTTATTTGATTAAAAGAAGGGTAAGATTGCACTTACATTTCAGTTGTTTAACCACTTAACGACCAGCGCATTCCGATGTACGTCCTATTTTTGAAAAGGGATATCTCGGTAACGGCAGCAGCTGCTGCCACAACCGAGATATCCATCTCTTCAGATCTTCACATCTTCACATCTCTTTTTTGTCGTCTGTACGATAACGGTGGTCTCCGCGGCGGGATCGCCACGAGATCACCGTTATCGGCGGCGAGAGAGGTGCCACCCCCCCTCCCGTTCCTTCCGCTGCTTAACGGAGCCGTCGGTAGCGGCGGAGGCGATCGGGTCCTTTTTCTAGCTGGGTATAGAGATGAGTGAGGATAAGATGGCCCCCACTCGTCTCTATACCATAGGAGGGCGGAAGCGACGTCAAAACGTCACTTCCGCCCATACCTGTTAAAGGTATATTTTTTTTAATGTCATTTTTTCAAATGACTGCATTTAAGTCCAAATATGAGATCTGAGGACTTTTTGACCCCAGATATCATATTTAAGAGGCCCTATCATGCTTTTTCTATTACAAGGGATGTTTACATTCCTTGTAATAGGAATAAAAGTGGTCCATTTTTTTTTAAAACACAGTGTAAAAATATATAAAATCAATTAAAATAAATAAGAATAAAAAGTATTTTAAAAACACCCCGTCACGACGAGCTCGCGCGCAGAAGCGAACGCATACGTGAGTAGCGCCCGCATATGAAAACGGCGGTCAAACCACACGTGAGGTATCGCCGCGATCGGTAGAGCGAGAGCAATAATTCTAGCCTTAGACCTCCTCTGTAATGCAAAAATGCAACCTGTAGAATTTTTTAAATGTTGCTTATGGAGATTTTTGAGGCTAAAAGTTTGACGCCATTCCACGAGCGTGCGCAATTTTGAAGTGTGTCATGTTGGATATCAATTTACTCGGCGTAACATCTTTCACAATATAAAAAAAAATTGGGCTAATTATACTGTCGTCTTATTTTTTTATTCAAAAAAGTGAATTTTTTCCAAAAATAGTGCGCTTGTAAGACCGCTGCGCAAATACGGTGTGAAAAAAAGTATTGCAATGACCACCATTTTATTCTCTAGGATGTTAGAAAAAAAACAATATAAAATGTTTGGGGGTTCTAAGTAATTTTCTATCAAAAACTGTTTTAAACATGTAAACTCTGAGTCTGAAAAAGAGGCCTGGTCCTTAAGTGGTTAAAAATGGCTTCTAACTGCTTCCGGGATCTGCGTACACGTGGTGATGTCAGAACGTCACTCCTTCCTATGTACGTTTCGTCACACACCTGTTGTTGTCCTGGGGCACTAAGTGCAATTTTTTGTAAGACTTTTTTTTTATAGGATGGTTCATTCTTTTGTTTTTGTTTAAAACCCATTTTCACTTAGAGAATTATTAATCAGCGCAACCTAAACAGCAGGAAGTAATAGCCTTAGTTCAATCCTTGGAAAGATTTTAGGAGCTTCTATTTCAATCTTTACTGTTCCAAAAGTGGATAGTATTCATCCAGTTCTGGATTTGAAAAAACCTCAACACCCTCTTAAAGGTGCGCAAGTTTTACATGGAGTCGATTCACTTAGTGGTAGCTTCCTTACGTCAAATTAATTTGGTGGTCTCGGTAGACCTCAAGGATGCTTATCTTCACGTCCTCATTTGCCTCTGAAATTTAACAGCATCCCTCTCATATTGTAATGGGAGGGAGGCATTACCAATTAATGACCTTAACCTTTGGTCTAGCATCAGCGCTTGCGGTCTTCACCAAGATGCTAAGATGCTAGTTCCTATCTTGACTCTGTTACACCTACACAGGATAGCAGTTGTGTGATTTCTGGACGATCTGTTTCTGCAAGCACTGTCTGTATCAGCCTTTGAGCACACGCTCTCTATCACAATCAAGACATTGGAGAAATTTAGACCGACTCTGAACCTTTGCGAGTCATTGCTGGTTCCATCTCCTTTCCTGGAGCACCTGGTACTCACCCTGGTTGACCAGCTGTGTGAAGTTGGCACCCCATGTTTGTAAAACCTGAATAAAAATATACCATTCATTTGTGCCATGTTTGTGCTGATTTGTGCTGCAAAAATGAGCGTTTGTGCCAGTTCGGTTTCTGAGATATTAAACATTCAATTTAATGCAAGCCACTTTGCACCCCATGTTGCTGAATTTTAAAAACAAATGCACCATTCATTTATGCCATGTTTGTGCTGCAAAAATAAACGTTTGTGCCACTTTGGTTGTGGCGATATTGTGAGTTATAGTTGCTGAAACCCCGCCCACTTTGCACCCCATATTGCTGAATTTTAAAAACAAACACGTCATTCGTTTGTGCCGCAAAAATAAATGTTTGTGCCGCTTTGGTTTTGGAGATATTGAGGGGTATATGTTGTCAAACCACACTGACTTTACACCTAGTTATTAAATCTTACATACAACTAGATTGATTTGTTTGTGGTTTGTGCAGATTTGGTGGATATTGTACATGATGATGTACTTCACATGAATAGTTTTGCCACCCCCACAGGGATCCCCCACCCCTTTCCGATTCTCTAGTGCTGACTGGAAGAACAGACGGAGGAGGAAATCTGGGGAGGGGGCGGGCACAGCTGGCTCTGCCTCTAGTGAGGCAGAGCCAGGTGTCAATCAGGCGGTAGGGTGAACCGCAACAGTATTGTTGGGATCTGTCCCGGCTGCATCGCGGCTCTGCGCTGTCAGGATATAGTGAGCAATATCCACCACATGCACATGAGTTTTTTTTGTCACTGGAGAACATACTATATGTCATCTTGTGAACAAAAAGAGAACTAAGGCCAAAAAAGGTTGGGCTATAGTTCTCTTTTAACAAAAGTTTAAACTGGGTGTTAACCCAGCAAAACAGCACTCCACAGACTCCATGGCAGACTACATGTGGGTTAACCCCACCTCCTCTCCAATGCTATAGGACCCCACTCCCAAAATTTTTAGCTCACCACTAGAGATTGCTTTCCTTTTTTGTCTTTCTCATTGGAACCTCCTTACGTTTACGGATGTCCAAAATTGTTTGTGGCAGCTAATGACGAGCAGTTTCAAGATACCCAGGGCCCAGCCATGGGCGGGTGTGTGGCTCCCAGACCCTATGTCCTGTGGTGGGGAAAGCCTTCGTATGCCCAGGCTCAGTGGAACAGCTGACAGGTCTGAAGATTCTCCATGGCAGCCGTTTTTGTATGTAAAAGCTCCCTGTTTGTTTTTCCCTCATGTGCCTTTCTGTCTTCTTTTTCTTTTTGCTTCTATGGCGCCTGGAACTCAAGTGCGTTCCAGGGTTCGGCGCCATCTTCCGGGTCTCGGCTCCGGCTCGCTACTGCACATGTGCGATCCTCGGACGAAGCCAAGGCTTGGTTTTGCGCATCTCAAAACTATATATAGAACAAATCAGCGCAATAATATAAAGCTCTGTCAAATAGCAGCTGAACACCAAGGGTCAAAATTCAAATCCCTAAATAGAAAAAAACATATAAAAAAGATGCAGAGCTAAATGACACTAATAAAAGAATATTAAAATATTAGAAAGGTCCGGAAGCGGACCTTGTATGCACAGAGGTGAAGCAATAAGGATGGAGAAGGGCTGAAGTCACATGACCAACTTTGGTCATGTGACTTCGGCCCTTCATCCTCATTGCATACAAGGTCCGCTGCTGGGAGGTGTGTGTGGTGGTGGTTGTCTCCACCATTCAAGGAGCTTCCTTGGATATTATTGTGGATGACCATCAGATACCCCCAATAGGGGAAGGTGTTTGAGACCCTCTCTAACTTAAAGGGTCCACTTAGTGAGGTGAGCTGCCATCTGTACTATTGGTGGAGGTGTGATTAGCCCACAATGTCGCCTGCTTGCAAATATTCTGTCCATCACTGAAGACACTTTGGATTGTTTATTGATCTATGGACTATCTATGTTTTAATTTATTTTAATATTCTTTTATTAGTATCATTTAGCGCTGCATCTTTTTTTATATATATTGGTTTTGTGCATGCATGGTGTGGCAGGAGACCCAGCGGCCGTGCAGGCACTCTACGGCAGGTCACCACTGTGCAGGAGGAGTCCGGGCGCGGCGGTGACGTTTGAATCCCTGAGAGCCCTGTCATTCTAAGGAGTACTACAGGCAGCTTGCGTCAGCTCCTCAGGCCCCAGGTTCCCAGATAATGGTTAGCTTCAGCCTGGGGCTATGGTAAAAGAGGGAAGGGGGCTAAGATGACTCTTAAAGGGGAAGCTGCACTGCTATTTGTACTCCTTTGTTCAGGGACGTATGTGTGTGTTCCTACAAAGCTGCAGGATCGCCTCCTATTCGCCCGCCAGGGTGCCATGAACAGATCACCGCCTCCATACGGCCAGCCCTCACGCTCTAGGTATGTGGGACATGAGAAGGGGAGGGCCAGGTCCATGTGCAGATGGACCGATTCCCTAAACCTCACGTTCTCCCTTTTTTAGCACTTCCAGGTCAGACCATCAGCTTACTGTCAAAGATGACAGGGACCTTGCCAGGCCTCAATGCCCACCTTCTTCATCAAGGTCCAGACGTTACTCTCTATCTAGGACCCAACATCAGAGGAGATGTTCCCATTCCTCCTCCCAACAAAGATTTTACCATTCCTCCTCCAAACACCGCACCCACCGCCACGACAGCCACTTTGATCACAGATCCTGCTGGGGTTGTGGGACCCGGGTCCCGGAAGTCAAGTCCTTATGTGACCCTTGTTATGCCAAGGCGGTCGGGAAAAAGATGCTGAAAGCCGGCAAATGGAGACGCTGGTTAAACGAGTGGTGCAACAATCCCCCAAAGAGTGGGGTACATCTTACACGCAGAGCCAGGCCACCACATTATCTGGCTCCCTGGCTGACGAGGCCCAGGAGGATCCTGTCCATTCCAGCCTTATGATTCCTCCCCTGATTCCTCACACAGCTAGATGGAGTGAGATGAGTTTGTCTGAGGCTTCAACTTCACCCTGGTTTCTCCACTAATTAAAGTGGGAAGACTTTTACTCCCACGGCTAAACAGAAGAAATTCTTTAAGCATCTGGAGAAAGAACATTCCAATTTTCCACTCCTTTCTGAATTAAAGGATATTATTTTTTTCAAAAAAAATATTTATTCATTTTTAAACGTGTATTTAAATAAAACGATCTGTTTACAGCTACACTTAGATTGTTTTTTTATATTTATTTTTCAAATTTTGCTGGAGTTTCTCCTGGATTTTTCTTGTGTACCTACATCTGCCCATCTATACCTGGAGTGAAGTTGCTGGAGTCAGCTGCACCTGACCAAGCAACCTAGAAAATTGCCTGGTAACTAAGCAATAACCCTGAGTGTGAATATGTGCATTTGACCATCTGAGATATCAGAGGTCCATCAGAGCTGGTAAGAATTTATTCCTACTAGTGGAAGGAGGGTCACATACAAGCAATACAGCTGTCTTCCCACGTGGTGTCTCCTCTCTACAGTCTCTCCTGCTGTCATATTTGACCAATCCGTGTGGACTTTTTTAAATATATTTTTTTACATTTTGCGCTGCACCTTTTGTATTATTTAGTGTGTTATTAAGGTGTTTGTGTATTGCCCTTTTTGGTGTTCAGCTTGCAATAATTTGTTTGATATATGTGAGCGCTGATTGTCTTTTTCTTGATTTAAAGGACATTATTGACTAGGAATGGAGCAAGGTAGATAAGAAGACCTCTATGTCAAGTAGAACCTCCAGGTTACACCCCTTCAAGGCTGAGGAAGTGAAATATCTGGAAAACGCTGCCCTTGTAGACGCAGCTCTGATGTGACTAGCTAAACGAGTCACTCTTCCTCTGGAAGATGTGGTATCCTTCAAAGATGGGCTTGAGAGAAGAATAGATAAAGATCTTAAAAGGATTTACAGGTAAGTCGGGATGGCTTGCAAACCCGCCTTGGCACTTGCGGCCATGTCCAAGGCCAAGGAGGTCTGGATGGAGAATTTAGACTCCATGATCAGAGGAGTCTCAGAAGATCCAGGAGCTGATGCTGGCGGTGGCCTTCCTGGGGGAGGCTTCAATCGACCTTATCCACCTGTCGGCCCGGGCTATGCTTTCCTTGGGCCTTGTGGTTGCACCCCTGGCTCGCTGACCTAGCATCCAGCCAGGCCTGGTGTAGGATCACCTTAAAGGGTCTTTGCTGTTTGACAAGCTGGATAGCACCATAGCCCAGGCCACAGGTGGGAAGTCGGGCTTCCTGCCTCAGGTTAGGCATCTGTTCAATCAGAAAAGGCCTCAGCACAGAAGACATAGTACTGAGCATTCAAGGGAAGCATGCTCTTACAGGCCCAGCCGAGATATCAGAAGAAATTGGAGCAGAAGACAGGCATCCTTCCAGAAGCCCACTAAGAGCCAGGCATCCAGTGGACGAAAGCCATTTTGAGTTTGGGCCTGCCCACGCGGGTCGGGTGGGGGTGCGTCTGCTTCTCTTTCAGCACGTCTGGGAAAAAGCAATCTGGAAACAGTCCAGGGCCTCATATACTGTATTCAAGGAAGAATCTCACGAGCTGGGAGCTCTTCACACCTAAAAGCCTCACAATGCTTAAAGATTATCGGCACAATGGTCAAGTGGTCTCTGGGGAGATTACGCCTTTTCAGATTTCAGGGTTTCTTCAACAATGCAATTTGGGGGACGACAATCAGTCCATTCACATAATTTCAGTGATGAGGAAGAGCCTCTTCAGGTGGCTCCAGCGCAGAAATCGGCTCACCTGCCACTCCACTGCCCCCGCCTTGTTGGTAACGGTCTTGACCGATGCCAGTGGTACTGGTTGGGGAGCCCTTTGTGGTTCTGAACTTGCTCAAGGCAAGTGGGGTGCTCGTCTTCACAACCCAGTCTCGAATGTCCTGGAGTTACGGGCAGCCTGGTCTGCCCTCCAATCTTTCACTCATCTCCTGAAGGGGAAGTCAGTTTTACTGAAGATGGACAACACCACAGCGGTCTCATATGTGAAGAGACAGGGGGGGCACTCGGAGATCTACTCTGCTCCAAGAAGTCGAGCCCATCATGTCCTGGGCTCAGAAAAATCTGGCCACTATTTCAGCAGTCTTTGTCCCTGGAATCTATAATGTCCAAGCGGACTACCTGTCGCGTACTCAGCTGGACAACAAGTGGTCACCGCATGCGCAGACGTTTGAGTGGATCCTGTCCTTGGGAGTCAATCCCACAGTAGATTTATTTGCATCCCCCTGCAACTTCAACATCAAGAAGTATTACACTCGGGAGTGTTGCAGCCAGGCCTTTAGATGCCCTGACAGATCAGTGGAAGCTCCAACAGGGCGTACTCCTTTTCCCCGTTTCTGATCATCCTCAGATCCTTACGGAGGCTTCAAGCGGAGGCAGTCGAGGTGGTGATGATAGCACCTTATTGGCCAAACAGGCCATGGTTTTCCCTCCTGACCTAGCTCAGCTTTCGGGACCCGCTACCTCTTCCTCTCAGGCTGGACCTTCTTTCTCAGGGGGGCAGTCCTGCACCATTGTCCGGCATTACTGAGACGGATGGTCTGGTTCTTGAGAGGGAAAGGCTGGAGTCTCTCGGGTGTGCTTCAGGAGTAATTTCATGGGCTCAAGAAGGGCAATCACAAATAAAGTATATGAAAGAATTTGGGCCAAGTTTGTAAAATTCTCATTCTCTATGGGCAGATCATGCAGGGATCCGGGAATCCCAGGATATTGTCAGCTTCCTCAATCCGGTCTAGATCTGTCTCTGTCCATCAGCTCTCTCAGGCTCCAAGTCTCTGCCTTGTTGGCCTTCTCTGGTACATCGTGGGCTGTTCACCCTTTAACTCTGCAGTTTTTGTGTGGGCCAACAAGACTCACTTCAAAGCTTCAAAGATACCCCTGGTCCTCGACTCACTGTTTGGACTAAGCACCACGGGATCTGCCCCGCTTTCTATTAAGGACTTTTCTGCAAGAGTCTCCGTGGATCCCTGACGTCTGGAGTGGCCGATTACCCGATCTGGTTTATGAACTTTGGACTGGCTGACTACCCGATCTGGCTACTGGTCTGATATCCCCATTTGGCTTTGGTACCGTAATTAGGATTGAGTAAAACCTCAAACCTTGCTCTTGTTTGGGAATCTGTCTGATCACCCCTTGAGCCAATAATCGATCTAATGCTTGCAACAGGGATTGCCTTTTCCCTGGATCCTTGGGAACGCTTGATCTCAGAAAACGAGATGGTGGAAACTCTCAAAGCTCTAGCTTGTATCCTAGAGACACTGTGGAGAGAGTCCATTTGTCCTGAATCCCCCTTTGCCAGACTTCTGAGTGCATCGGAAGTCTTCCCCCCCCACCTTGGTGAGGGGAGATGCCTCTTCATAAGGAGGTCTTGTATTCTGCTTTGCAGACTTGTAGCCCCAGGTCTTCCTTTATGCCTGGTCTGATGGCAGAGGCCGAACAGTTTAAATGAAAGACGCTTATATTTTCTTTTGACTGGCAAAAGAGTACCATTTCCGCTGGAAATTGTTTGAATGTATTTATCCAAACTATCGTCAAATAATCGTTCTCCCTTAACCACTTTCAGACCGGACCATTTTGCTGGTCAATGACCAGAGGTCTTTTTACAATTTGGCACTGCGCTGCTTTAACTGGTAATTGCGCGGTCATGCAATGTTGTACCCAAACAAAATTTGCGTCCTTTTTTTCCCACTTTTTTTCCCACTCTTTTAAAGGTATTTGACTGACTCTGCGTTTTTATTTTTTGCGATATAAACGTAAAAAGACCGCAAATTTTGAAAAAAAATGATATTTTCTACTTTTTGTTATTAGAAAAATCCAATAAACTCAATTTTAGTCATACATTTAGGCCAAAATGTATTCAGCCACATGTCTTTGGTAAAAAAAAAGTCAATAACTGTATATTTATTGGTTTGCGCAAAAGTTGTCACATCTACAAACTAAGGTACGTTTTCTGGAATTTACGCAGCTTTTAGTTTACGACTGCCTATCTCATTTCTTGAGGTGCTAAAATGGCAGGGCAGTACAAACCCCCCCCAAATGACCCCATTTTGGAAAGTAGACCCCCTAAGGAAATTGATAAGAGGCATGTTGAGCCCATTGAATATTTTATTTTTTTGCCTCAAGCGATTGAATAATGACAAGAAAATAATTTCTTTTTTTTTTTTACACAAAGTTGTCACTAAATGATATATTGCTCACACATGCTATGGGCATATGTGAAATGGCTTCTCCTGAGTACGGGGATACCACATATGTGGGACTTTTTGTGAGCCTAGCCGCGTAAGGGGCCCCGAAAACCAAGCACCGCCTTCAGGCTTTCTAAGGGCGTACATTTTTGATTTCACTTCTCACTACCTATTACAGTTTTGAAGGCCATAAAATGCCAAGATCGCACAAAACCCCCACAAATGACCCCATTTTAGAAAGTAGACACCCCAAGCTATTTGCTGAGAGGCATGTTGAGTCCAGGCTTCAGGCTTTCTAAGGGCGTATATTTTGCCACAAGTTGCGGGAAAATTACAAACTTTTTTTTTTTATTTTTTTTTTTCACAAAGTTGTCACTAATAAATTCTGCTGCTTCTCCTGAGTACGGGGATACCACATATGTGGGACTTTTTGGGAGCCTAGCCGCATACGGGGCCCCGAAACCAAGCACCGCCTTCAGGCTTTCTAAGGGCGTAAATTTTTGATTTCACTTCTCACTACCTATTACAGTTTTGAAGGCCATAAAATGCCAAGATGGCACAAAACCCCCACAAATGACCCCATTTTAGAAAGTAGACACCCCAAGCTATTTGCTGAGAGGCATGTTGAGTCCATGGAATATTTTATATTTTGCCAGAAGTTGCGGGAAAATTACAAACTTTTTTTTTTTTTTCACAAAGTTGTCACTAAATGATATATTGCTCACGCATGCCATGGGCATATGTGAAATGACACCCCAAAATAAATTCTGCTGCTTCTCCTGAGTACGGGGATACCACATATGTGGGACTTTTTGGGAGCCTAGCCGCGTAAGGGGCCCCGAAAACCAAGCACTGCCTTCAGGCTTTCTAAGGGCGTTACAGTTTTGAAGGCCATAAAATGCCAAGATGGCACAAACCCCCCCCGAATGACCCCATTTTGGAAAGTAGACACCCCTACATTTAGGGGTACACTAGTGAGACTAGGTAATAAATGGCGGGTGCCCTGAAACTATAAAAAAATAACTAACCAACCAGCGTCACCTGTAACAGTTATATGGTGATCACTGGTGAAAGGGTTAACTAGGGGGCAATCAGGGGGCTTTATGCGGTAGTATATGGGGGTCCCTGGCGCTATAAAAAGCTGCGGCGAACCTAAATACCTACCTGCCTAACTAGCGTCATCTGTGACACTAATACAGCGATCAGAAAAACGATCGCTTATTAGGCTGGGTTCACACTGGAGCGATGCGGGAACGCCATGAATCCGCGGCGGGTTCCCGCATCGCATGCCTGCCGGCGACAGTTCACACTGCCCTATGCGAACTGCTGGGAGTGTCAGTGAAATGTTAATGACACCCCCAGATCAGTTCGCATATCGCAGTGCGATCTGCAAACTCGGATCGCATGGTGTGAACACCCATGCGATCCGATTCTGCTGCAGACCAAAAAAAGGGTCCCGTGCGAGTTTGCGGCGGGTGCGACGCAAATTCAGCCATACCATCTGTATGGCTGAACTCGAATCGCACAGAGATCGGATGTGATTTGCACTGCAGTGCGGTGCGAATCACATCCGTTCTCATAAACCGCTGCAATGTGTGAACCCAGCCTTAGTGACACTGGCGACGGGGGGTGATCACGGGGTTAAACCTTTATTGGGGGGGTTAGGGGGGTACCTTAGAACTAAAGGGGGCTAACCCTAACTGCCCTAACAGTTATTACAGTCACAAATGACACCCGCCGGGTGATCAGGGGGTTAAACCTTTATTAGGTAATAAATGGCGGGTGCCCTGAAACTATAAAAAAATAACTAACCAACCAGCGTCACCTGTAACAGTTATATGGTGATCACTGGTGAAAGGGTTAACTAGGGGGCAATCAGGGGGCTTTATGCGGTAGTATATGGGGGTCCCTGGCGCTATAAAAAGCTGCGGCGAACCTAAATACCTACCTGCCTAACTAGCGTCACCTGTGTACGAATCCGCGGCGGGTTCCCGCATCGCATGCCTCTCGGCGGCAGTTCACACTGCCCTATGCGAACTGCTGGGAGTGTCAGTGAAATGTTAATGACACCCCCAGATCAGTTCGCATATCGTAGTGCGATCTGCAAACTCGGATCGCATGGTGTGAACACCCATGCGATCTGATTCTGCTGCGGACCAAAAAAAGGGTCCCGTGCGAATTTGCGGCGGGTGCGGCGCGAATTCAGCCATACTATCTGTATGGCTGAACTCGAATCGCACAGAGATCGGATGTGATTTGCACTGCAGTGCGGTGCGAATCACATCCGTTCTCATAAACCGCTGCAATGTGAACCCAGCCTTAGTGACACTGGCGACGGGGGGTGATCACGGGGTTAAACCTTTATTGGGGGGGTTAGGGGGGTACATTAGAACTAAAGGGGGCTAACCCTAACTGCCCTAACAGTTATTACAGTCACAAATGACACCAATGCAAAAAAAAAAAATGCAATTGGTGTCACTGTGACTGGGGGGGCAGGGGTAATTGGGGGGGTGATCGGGGGATGAAGGGGGGGTGTGAGTGTGCCTGGCATGTTCTACTGTGTAGTGTCGTGTTGGTGCAACTCACCGATCCTCTCTCCTCGGTGCCGGAACGAAAAATACCGACATGGAGGAGAGATTACATCACTTCCTCTGCCTGTGTTTACATTACAGGAGAGGAAGTGATGCAATGCTTCACTTCCATTCGTCAGGAGCGATCGCGAGGGGGTGGCCATGAATGAATGGCCGCCCCCTCATCCCGGATCGCTCCTGCACGGATACCGACCGCCGCTGGCACCGGGGGGGGCCCGATCGGGCCCCCCATCCGCGGGAAGGCAGGGACGTACAGGTACGCCCATATGCCTGCCCGTGCCATTCTGTCTACGTATATCGTCGTGCGGCGGTCGGCAAGTGGTTAAAGGGGAAACTAGTTAGAAGGTTCTTACAAGGCGTCTCAGCTGACCAACCCTTTAACCAAAGGGTCCTTCGCATATCTACAAGTACAAACGCAAGGCGTGATGCCTGGTGAATAGAATCCTTCATAGCGTCTACAACAAAGCATAATGCTTTAGGTAGCTCGACCAGTTCCTGTGCTTGTTGTGCAGGGAGCTCATCTGAGAGCATCTGTAAACTGGTCCTTTAACCCTTTCATGACTAAGCCTGTTTTTGGAATTTGGTGTTTACAAGTTAAAATCCATATTTTCTACTAGAAAATTACTTGGAACCCCCAAACATTATATATATTTTTTTAACAGAGACTCTAGAGAATAAAACGGCGATTGTTGCAATATTTTATGTCACACGGTATTTGCGCAGCGGTGTTTTAAATGCAACTTTTTGGGAAAATGTACACTTTCATTAATTAAAAAAAAAAAAAACAGTAAAATTATCCCATTTTTTTTGCATAATGTGAAAGATAATGTTACGCCGAGTAAATAGATACCAAACATGTCACACTTTATAATTGCACGCACTTGTGGATTGACGACAAAGTACGGTACCTAAAAATCTCAATAGGCGACGCTTTAAACATTTTTTACGGTTACCAGGTTAGCGTTACAGAGGAGGTCTAGTGCTAGAATTATTGCTCTCGCTCTGACGATCGTGGCGATACCTCACATGTGTGATTTGAACACCGTTTACATACGCGGGCGCGACTTCTGTATGCGTTTTCTTTGCTTTGCGAGCTCGCGGGGACGGCGGGCGCTTTAAAAAATTTTTTTTTATTTTTTTATTTATTTTATTTATTTAAAAATTACTAAATTGTTTAAAAAAAAATAAAATAATTTTGATCACTTTTATTGCTGTCACAAGGAATGTAAACATCCCTTGTGACAGTAATAGGTGGTGACAGGTACTCTTTATGGAGGGATCGGGGGTCTAAAAGACCCCCCACCCCTCCTTTACACTTCAGTGTATTCAGATCGCCGAAAACGGCGATTCTGAATACCGGATATTTTTTTAAAACCGGCGCCATTGGCAGCCGAGTAAACGGGAAGTGACGTCATGACGTCGCTTCCGTATTTACTATGAGGAGACTGGAACGAAGCCGATTACGGCTTCGTTCCAGTTCCTCCCCAGCGGCCGGAGCCATCGGACACGCAATCGGTGCTCCCGATCGAGCGGGAGCACCGGTAACAGCGGCGGGAGGCGGCAGGAGGGGGGGACGTCCCCTCCCGCTCCTCCGGCATAACAGCCGAGCGGCTTTTAGCCGCATCGGTTGTTATGGCTGGATAGCCAATCGCCCGCTGTAAAAGACGGTACCGGGATGATGCCTGCAGGTGCGGGCATCATCCCGGTATACCCCCCGGAAGCCGAGTACACAGATCTGCGTACGCTCGGCGGGAAGGGGTTAAGGACTGACAGATGCCTATAGCTGCAATTGCAGGCTGAGCAACAGTACCTGCTAAGAAAAAAAGGATTTTAACAGACCTTCCAACTTCTTATCTGTTGAATCTTTAAGCATAAGCGCATTGTCCACTGGGTAAAAAAAAAAATATATATATATATTTTTTATTTTTCCACACATTGGAAATCGCAGCGTCAACTGCTGGAACTTTCCATCTTTTAGTGAATCTTTCTTCCATAGGATAGAGCTTTGCGAGTCTCTTTGGAAGGGAAAAAATGCTTTTCTTGATCATACATCACGGGACACAGGAGCTCATTACATAGTGGGTTATATAGGCACCTGTGGTGATTGGACACTGGTTAACCCCAATTAAGGAGAATTCCTCCCCTATATAACCCCTTCCATATGGGAGGCACCTCAGTTTTTTCGCCAGTGTCTATGGTGGTTGGTCACGTAAAACATGTGCTATGAAGAAAGCTCTGTGCAGGTCCCTGTGGGGGCCTAAGGGCTACAACAAACCGGATCCATATCTCGGGATGATATTTTGACTCCCAAGATGATACGGTACCCGGGCCTCGTCATCCGAAGAAACGAGGTTTTGCCTGTAAGTCCTCTCCTATTGGAAGACTGGGCTCTGGGAAAACCAGACTTGGTGTACTATTTACATAGTGGCACGAAAGTTTCTGGCAGAGTCTTTTACAAGGTCCAGGTAGGAGGTTCTTCTGTGAAAGAACCCCAAAAAAACCTGAAGGTTGGCACAACTATACTCGCCGTGATGGGTGAAGGCTGGAATCTGTCTGTTTTCAGCAATTCCTGAGGCGAGGACAGGTAAGGGAAGTTAATCCTATATATATTATGTATTTCTTCATTTGAGTAGTAGTATGTCTTACCTGGTTTCCACCACTAGAGGGAGTAAGAGCAGCCTGATGCATACTTACATGCCTTTCAGTACACACGCTCAGTGAAGCCTGGTTCTCCAGATGTCTCACGTCTCCACTGCAATCCCTGACACAATATAGGTAATACAGGGGTCCCACGTAGTCTGGGGGTCCCACGCAGCTCCGATGGAGATTCCCTTTCCCCCCTGGATTCCGGCGGTCCTCGTGCACGGCGCTGTATTGCGCAGGCGCCAGGCGGCAGTTTTAAAAAGCCCAGAGCGTCAGGGGGCTGTAAGTGTGAGACACAGAAGCTGTGGGCAGTAAGCATCCCAAGGGATTGGATCCAGGCAAACCTAAGACACCTACTCAGCATCAGGTTGTGCAGTTTAAGCATATATATTTATTGTGAGACTTTAACCACTTAAGGACCGCCGTATTGCCATTGTGCGTCATCGCAATGGCACAGGCAGGCACAAGCACGTACATGTATGTGCCTGCCTTCCAGCGGGTGGGGGGTCCGATCGGACCCCCTCCCGCTGGATACGGCGGTCCGGTTCGCTGCAGGAGCGATCCGTGATGAGGGAATGGCCGTTGGTTTCTGGCCACCCCCTCTCGATCGCTCCTGGCCAATGAGAAGCTTCCTCCCACTGTGTATTGTATACACAGGAAGGAGGAAGTGATGTCATTCTCCTCGGGGCGGTCTTTTTGACCGGACTACGAGGAGAAGACAGAAAGTAAGTGTGCACCAACACTACACTGACATGTAGGTACACACAGACACACAAACCCCCCCCCCCCGATCTCCCCCCCTCCCCCCCCAGTCACAGTGTCACTGATTGCAGTGATCATTTATTTACTGATCACTGCATTCAGTGTCAGTTGTAAAAGTAAAAACTGTCAGGGCAGTTAGTGTTAGGTCCAGGGTAGCCCCCTATCACCCCCCAATAAAGGTTTAACCCCCTGATTGCCCCTAGAGTTAACCCTTTCACCCCCTTTTGCCAGTGTCACTAAGCGATCATTTTTCTGATCGCTGCATTAGTGTCACTGATGTCGCTAGGTAGCTAGTTATTTTTTTAGGTTCACCGCCAGGTTTTTATAGCGCTAGGTACCCCGATATACTACCCAATAATGGTTTTAACCCCCTGATTGCCCCTAGTTAACCCTTTCACCCCTTTTTGCTAGTGTCACTAAGCGATCATTTTTTTGATCGCTGCATTAGTGTCGCTAGGTAGCTAGTTATTTTTTTAAGTTCACCGCCAGGTTTTTATAGCGCTAGGTACCCTGATATACTAACCAATAATGGTTTTAACCCCTGATTGCCCCTAGTTAACCCTCTCATCCCCTTTTGCCAGTGTCACTAAGCGATAATTTTTCTGATCGCTGCATTAGTGTCGCTAGATAGCTAGTTTTTTTTTAGGTTCACCGCCAGGTTTTTATAGCGCTAGGTACCCTGATATACTACCCAATAATGGTTTTAACCCCCTGATTGCCCCTAGTTAACCCTTTCACCCCCTTTTGCCAGTGTCACTAAGCGATCGTTTTTTTGATCGCTGCATTAGTGTCACTAGTGCCGCTAGGTAGCTAGTTATTTTTTAGGTTCACCGCCAGGTTTTTATAGCGCTAGGTACCCCGATATACTACCCAATAATGGTTTTAACCCCCTGATTGCCCCTAGTTAACCCTTTCACCCCCTTTTGCCAGTGTCACTAAGCGATCGTTTTTCTGATCGCTGCATTAGTGTCACTAGTGTCGTTAGGTAGCTAGTTATTTTTTTAGGTTCACCGCCAGGTTTTTATAGCGTTAGGTACCCCCATATACTACCCAATAATGGTTTTAACCCCCTGATTGCCCCTAGTTAACCCTTTCACCAGCGATCACAGTATAAGTGTCACTGGTGACGCTGGTTAGCCAGTTAGTTATTTAGGTTCCCCGTCAGGTTTTTATATAGCGCCAGGGACCCCCATATACTACCTAATAAAAATTTGAACCCCCTGATTGCCCCTAGTTAACCCTTTCACCAGTGATCACTGTATAAGTGTTACGGGTGACTCTGGTTAGTTTGCTTTTTATAGCATCAGGGCACCCACCATTTATTACCCAATAAAGGTTTAACCCCCTGATCACCCGGCGGGTGATATCAATTAGGCTTTAGGGTCAGGGTCTGCGTTGCCCCAGGCAGCGCTAGGTTAGTGCCAGTACCGCTAACACCCACACGCAAAGCATAAACCTCCCGTAGTGGTATAGAATCTGAACAGATCAATATCTGATCTGATCAGATCTATACTAGCATCCCCAGCAGTTTAGGGTTCCAAAAAAACGCATTGTTAGCGGGATCAGCCCAGATACCTGCTAGTACCTGCATTTTGCCCCTCTGCCCAGCCCACCCAAGTGCAGTATCGATCGATCACTGTCACTTACAAAACACTAAACACATAACTGCAGCGATCGCAGAGTCAGGCCTGATCCCTGCGATCGCTAACAGTTTTTTTGGTAGCATTTTATATTTAAATCCGGAAGGCAGTGCTTGGTTTTCGGGGTCCCGTACGTGGCTAGGCTCCCAAAAAGTCCCCCACATGTGGTATCCCTGTACTCGGGAGAAGCAGCCGAATTTATTTTGGGGTGTAATTTGACTTATGCCCATAGCATGTGTGAGCAATATATCATTTAGTGACAACTTTGTGCAAAAAAAAAAAGAAATTGTAAAATTCCTGCAACTTGTGGCAAAATATAAAATATTTCATGGACTCAACATGCCTCTCAGTAAATAGCCTGGGGTGTCTACTTTCAAAAATGGGGTCATTTGGGGGGGGAGGTTTTGTGTTATTTTGGCATTTTATGGCCTTCGAAACTGTGATAGGTAGTGAGGAGTGAAATCAAAAATTTGCACCCTTAGAAACCCTGAAGGCAGTGATTGGTTTTCGGGGTGCCGTACGCAGCTAGACTCCCAAAAAGTCCCACATATGTGGTATCCCCGTACTCAGGAGAAGCAGCAGAATATATTTTGGGGTGCAATACCACATATAGGTGAACAAAATGAGCTGCGCTAAAAACAATGAAACTAGAAAATAATCAAACACCAAAAAACCTAATCAACCTATACCAATAGACGTAAAAACAATATTAAATTGACAGAAAAATGTGATTAGTGAATAGTATACATGAATACTAACGTATCGTCATAAAGTGAATAAAGTGTATACTAGACCTAAAATGACATTGATGTGAATATTACAAAGAAAACCCCCACAATAATTAATGTAGATTGACACAAAAAAAGGGTTATAATGTGTGCTAGATTTAAACGAATAGTATTAACTAAAATAATATTCAAAAAACCATAAAAAGTTCATATGTGATGAAAAAAAATATATTTATATATAGTCCCAAGATTAATATTGGTTCTTCAAACTTGACATAAAGGTGCAAAAATATCCACAAATGCGTGTATATAAAAACAAAAAAAATTTTTTTTTTTTTTTTTAAAACAATCCTCCACCAGTGAGAAGAGGGGCCGCTTACCAGAGCTTAAGATCCCAGTGTTAGTGAGATCAGTA
Source organism: Lithobates pipiens (assembly GCF_037356315.1). NCBI lineage: Eukaryota > Metazoa > Chordata > Amphibia > Anura > Ranidae > Lithobates > Lithobates pipiens. The sequence goes on along the minus strand of NW_027507903.1, from coordinate 484,624,815 downwards.
AGGCAACAGCACAGAGGTTTCTGGGTGAACCGTCACAGGCATCCAACCATCTCCATCTTCAATATGAAGCCTCCAATCGAGAAACGAAGGTGTCGTAGATTGCTGACACCACGCTGTCTCTATCTCCAATACGAAGCCTCCAGTCCGGGAACGAAGGTATCGTGGATCATATAAAAAATCAAAGACACTCGCATAGCGTAAAACCACTTGGTTTAATAAAGTAAAGTTTAAAAGATTTACACTCACATGCGTAAAGAAAAAACGATCATATAAAAACGAGCCGGCCGGACTCGTGTGCCGCCCGCACTTCCTGGTTGGGCGTAGAACGCGGAGACGTCAGAACGCCTATCTCCCTACGCGCGTTTCGTCACGAACGGACGTGTTCACGGGATGCGGGACGGCGTTCTGACGCACCGCCTATATACAAATTCTTAAACGGACAGCCTCGGTCTGAGCTCCATGCTGTCCTCTCAATCCACCATGTTGGGTGAGGGAAAGAGGACTGGAATGCCCATATTAACCCCCAGTCCACCATTTTACATAAGAAAAAAAAAAAAAAAAAGGGGTAAAGATTTTTGCCCTACCATTACGCAGAGGCAAACCCATAATAATAACCCTCCCGATTCTTTTAGGAACCATAAATTAAAAATACAAAATTGTTATAGAAGTACATAAAAAGAAATTAAAAAATTTCTTTCAAATATCAATTGAAAAATATATTTATCAAAAGGTATCCAATAAAATAATAAAACAATATTAAACACAAACAAAACAATCCAAACGGATAAACAAGACAGCTTCTGTAGTAAAGATATATACTGTCTCGTATGTCCAGATACTAATACGTTCTTAATTGAAAGAATTATGTACCAGTGGAAATTGGAAACTTTTTATAGTAGTAAAACCACTGATATGGCGTGTCAAAAAATGATAAGGGCAAAAAAACCTCATTGGGGACTCATGGAACTCACACCAAGTTTACAGTTGAAAAAGCAGCAACTACCACAGGAAGCTTAAGCTATGTAAATTATTCCAACCAATCATATACTATTCAAGAATTGTCAATAAACGCATTTACGTCTACTTCAATATTAAGACCATGAGGAACATAACTTTTTAATCTGTGTATCCACATCATTTCAAGCTTGGAAATGCTTCTTACCAAATGGGTTCCCCTCCAATGGGGGTTGAACTTGGAGGGGAACCCATTTGGTAAGAAGCATTTCCAAGCTTGAAATGATGTGGATACACAGATTAAAAAGTTATGTTCCTCATGGTCTTAATATTGAAGTAGACGTAAATGCGTTTATTGACAATTCTTGAATAGTATATGATTGGTTGGAATAATTTACATAGCTTAAGCTTCCTGTGGTAGTTGCTGCTTTTTCAACTGTAAACTTGGTGTGAGTTCCATGAGTCCCCAATGAGGTTTTTTTGCCCTTATCATTTTTTGACACGCCATATCAGTGGTTTTACTACTATAAAAAGTTTCCAATTTCCACTGGTACATAATTCTTTCAATTAAGAACGTATTAGTATCTGGACATACGAGACAGTATATATCTTTACTACAGAAGCTGTCTTGTTTATCCGTTTGGATTGTTTTGTTTGTGTTTAATATTGTTTTATTATTTTATTGGATACCTTTTGATAAATATATTTTTCAATTGATATTTGAAAGAAATTTTTTAATTTCTTTTTATGTACTTCTATAACAATTTTGTATTTTTAATTTATGGTTCCTAAAAGAATCGGGAGGGTTATTATTATGGGTTTGCCTCTGCGTAATGGTAGGGCAAAAATCTTTACCCCTTTTTTTTTTTTTTTTTTTCTTATGTAAAATGGTGGACTGGGGGTTAATATGGGCATTCCAGTCCTCTTTCCCTCACCCAACATGGTGGATTGAGAGGACAGCATGGAGCTCAGACCGAGGCTGTCCGTTTAAGAATTTGTATATAGGCGGTGCGTCAGAACGCCGTCCCGCATCCCGTGAACACGTCCGTTCGTGACGAAACGCGCGTAGGGAGATAGGCGTTCTGACGTCTCCGCGTTCTACGCCCAACCAGGAAGTGCGGGCGGCACACGAGTCCGGCCGGCTCGTTTTTATATGATCGTTTTTTCTTTACGCATGTGAGTGTAAATCTTTTAAACTTTACTTTATTAAACCAAGTGGTTTTACGCTATGCGAGTGTCTTTGATTTTTTATATGATCCACGATACCTTCGTTCCCGGACTGGAGGCTTCGTATTGGAGATAGAGACAGCGTGGTGTCAGCAATCTACGACACCTTCGTTTCTCGATTGGAGGCTTCATATTGAAGATGGAGATGGTTGGATGCCTGTGACGGTTCACCCAGAAACCTCTGTGCTGTTGCCTTACTGATCTCACTAACACTGGGATCTTAAGCTCTGGTAAGCGGCCCCTCTTCTCACTGGTGGAGGATTGTTTTAAAAAAAAAAAAATTTTTTTTGTTTTTATATACACGCATTTGTGGATATTTTTGCACCTTTATGTCAAGTTTGAAGAACCAATATTAATCTTGGGACTATATATAAATATATTTTTTTTCATCACATATGAACTTTTTATGGTTTTTTGAATATTATTTTAGTTAATACTATTCGTTTAAATCTAGCACACATTATAACCCTTTTTTTGTGTCAATCTACATTAATTATTGTGGGGGTTTTCTTTGTAATATTCACATCAATGTCATTTTAGGTCTAGTATACACTTTATTCACTTTATGACGATACGTTAGTATTCATGTATACTATTCACTAATCACATTTTTCTGTCAATTTAATATTGTTTTTACGTCTATTGGTATAGGTTGATTAGGTTTTTTGGTGTTTGATTATTTTCTAGTTTCATTGTTTTTAGCGCAGCTCATTTTGTTCACCTATTTAGTTTGATATCGGAGTATTACGATTAGGGTTGCTGCTTATAGGTTGCTTTCTTTTGTTGTTTGAGTAGCGCGGTTTACCTTTTGTACCGTGTTTGCAATACCACATATAACTATGGCATGTGTGAGCAATATATCATTTAGTGACAACTTTTTGTAAACTTTTTTTTTTTTGTGTCATTATTCAATCACTTGGGACAAAAAAAAATAATATTCAATGGGCTCAACATGCCTCTCTACAACTTCCTTGGGGTGTCTACTTTCCAAAATGGGGTCATTTGGGGGGGTTTTGTGTTATTTTGGCATTTTATGGCCTTCGAAACTGTGATAGGTAGTGAGGAGTGAAATCAAAAATTTGCACCCTTAGAAATCCTGAAGGCAGTGATTGGTTTTCGGGGGGCCGTACGCAGCTAGACTCCCAAAAAGTCCCACATATGTGGTATCCCCGTACTCAGGAGAAGCAGCAGAATATATTTTGGAGTGCAATTCCACATATAACTATAGCATGTGTGAGCAATATATCATTTAGTGACAACTTTTTGTAAACTTTTTTTTTTTTGTGTCATTATTCAATCACTTGGGACAAAAAAAATATTCAATGGGCTCAACATGCCTCTCCACAACTTCCTTGGGGTGTCTACTTTCCAAAATGGGGTCATTTGGGGGGGGGTTTGTACTGCCCTGCCATTTTAGCACCTCAAGAAATGAGATAGGCAGTCGTAAATTAAAAGCTGTGTAAATTCCAGAAAATGTACTCTAGTTTGTAGACACTATAACTTTTGCGCAAACCAATAAATATACGCTTATTGACATTTTTTTTACTAAAGACATGTGGCTGAATAAATTTTGCCCTAAATGTTTGACTAAAATTGAGTTTATTCGATTTCTCTTATAACAAAAAGTAGAAAAGATCATTTTTTCTCAAAATTTTCGGTCTTTTTCCATTTATTTCGCAAAAAAAAAAAATCGCAGAGGCAATCAAGTACCATCAAAAGAAAGCTCTATTTGTGGGAAGAAAAGGACACAAATTTCGTTTGGGTACAACATTGCATGACCGCGCAATTACCAGTTAAAGCAGTGCAGTGCGAAATTGTAAAAAGACCTCTGGTCCTTAGGGTGTTTATTGGTCCGGGGCTGAAGTGGTTAAGCACAACAGTGATTGCACTTTGTACTAGTACCTCTGCTTTATAGCTTAGGACTATGTCTCCTCGTAAGAGGGTCTCAGGGGGAGGTAACAAGGGCACTGGTAAATCACCGCCTAGGTCCATGGGTTCTAAAAATGCCTGTAAGTTACCATACCCCCTGCAAGACAGGAGCCAGCTTTACAGGATGAGTCAGTGCCCCTGTCAGGTTTTGCAGCCTCTCCTAATGTCTCAGCCCCGGTATACGTCACTAAGGACTCCCTTAGGGCTACATTGGAGGGTTTTGAAGGGAGAATCATGAATTTTATTTCTGCTTCCCTGAAAGATAGCAGGAAAAGGGGTAGATCCCCTCCCTCTGCTGAGATTCCTCTTTCAGATGATTCTGACAATGAGGAGAGATCCCTATCTTGGGACAGGGATCTTGAGCAGTCGGAGGAATCAGAGGAAGAGGAGAGAGTCCCCTCCTCCCAGGCGCTCAGAAAACAGGTGCAGTATTATACTGAATTGGTGCATACCACATTCAGAATGCCTGCTGCTGAAGTCGCTACATCCTCTGTTTCTTCCCTGGGAGTCAGGAAGGTCCCACAGACTGCTTTTTCCTTTCCAATTCATCCTTTAATGGATAAATTGTTGTATGAGGATTAGGGACATCCCGATAAACTGTTTGCTCCTCCTAAAGGGTTTTCTATGCATTATCCTCTGAAGGAAAGTTTCACCAAGAAATGGGGGGTCCCATCTGTCGATGCGGCTGTTTCTTGCGTGAATAAAAACCTGACCTGTCCGTTGGATAATGCTCAGGTATTTAAAGATCCAACTGATAAGAAGCTGGAAACATTATTAAGAGCCTCCTTTTCCATGACTGGCGCTGTGGTGCAACCTACAGTCGCAGCCATGGGGTTGTGTCAGTTCCTTAAGGAACAGGTCAAGCAAATGCTTGGCCTCCTTCCCAGTGAGGAAGTGGAGAATTATGCAGAAATACCTCAAATTCTGTGTTTTATGATTGATGCTATTTTGGATTCTGTCCAACAAGCATCTTGTTTGTCTCTCCTGTTAGTACACATGCGAAGGGCCCTATGGCTAAAGAATTGGGCAGCTGAGCTATCATGCAAGAAGCATTTGATTGGGTTCCCGTTTAAAGGGGAACATTTGTTTGGAGAAGAATTAGACAAATTTGTCCAAAAAATTTCAGGGGGTAAATCTACTCTCCTTCCAGTCAAAAGGAGCAAGCGTCCATCATTTAGGCGTTCTCTCTCTCCCGGAGCATCAAGCTCTAAGCAGTGGCAACGGCCTTCTCAACCCTCCTCTACAGGAAAGGCTCAAGGCCGGGCCCAGGGGCAGAAATCTTGGGGGCGAAAGCCTGCCACGCAGGTAAACCTCAAAAGCTTCCTTGTGAAGGGGCGCCCCCGCTCGGCCGAGTGGGGGAAAGGCTCCTGCAGTTTGCGGAAGCCTGGCGGGAAGAGATCCGGGACAAGTGGGTGATCTCTTCGGTATCTCTGGGCTACAAGCTAGAGTTTCAGGAGATTCCACCTTCTCGCTTTCTAAGGTCAAGGATCTCCAGGGACCCAGTAAAGCAAGAACCGCTATTTGTGGCCTTAGATCACTTACTATCCCAGGGGGTGATAATAGAAGTGGACCCAAAAGAACAGGGTTCAGGGTTTTACTCGAATCTCTTCACCATTCCGAAGCCAAATGGAAGTGTCAGACCTATCCTGGATCTAAAGGATCTGAACCGGTTTTTACGCATCCAGTCCTTCCGAATGCAGTCAATTCGCACTGTGGTCTCCTCCCTGCAAGGGGGAGAGTTTATGGCATCAATAGACATCAAGGATGCATATCTCCATGTGGCAATTTTTCCCACACACCAAAAGTATCTAAGGTTCGCGGTGGAACTGCGCCATTTTCAATTTGTGGCCTTGCCGTTCAGGCTCGCTATTGCCCCTCGAGTCTTCACAAAGATTCTGGACCCTCTCTTGGCAAACCTAAGAGCTCAGGGCTTATCTAGACGATTTGCTTCTCATGGAGAAAACAGTAGCGTTCCTGAACCACAGTGTTACCAGGACGCTAGAACACCTGGAACGCCTAGGTTGGATTATAAACCTAGAAAAGTAGTCCCTACAGCCTGCTACCAGGTTGGAATACCTGGGTATGCTTATCGACACCGCTCAGGGCAAGGTGTTTCTTCCAAGGCCAAAAGCCTTGGCCATTGGGGATCTGGTGCGCCTAATTCTGGGCAGGAGATCTTCCCCCATTCGGTTGTGCATGAGACTGTTAGGGAAAATGGTTGCCTCCTTCGAGGCCGTTCCATTCGCCCAGTTCCACTCAAGGCCTCTGCAAAGATGCATCCTTGCGGCTTGGAACAGGAAGCCCCAGTCCTTGGATCTTCCTATGCGTCTATCCCCAGGGACACGCAAGAGTCTCGTCTGGTGGTTACAAACTGAGAATTTGCTAAAAGGCAAAACCTTTCTTCCTCTTCTATGGAAGATTATTACGACAGATGCCAGCCTGACAGGCTGGGAGCAGTATTGGAGGAGACGTGCTCGCAGGGGAAATGGTCTGCGATCGAGAAGCTATTGCCCATAAATGTCTTGGAGATCCAGGCAGTTTATATGGCTCTCATAAAGTGGTCTTACAGACTACGGGGTCTCCCTGTTCGGGTTCAGTCCGACAATGCCACAGCAGTGGCCTATATCAATCACCAGGGCGGTACCAGGAGTCTGGTTGTGCAAAAAGAGGTGAATCGCATACTTGTCTGGGCAGAAAAGCATGTTCCATGCCTTTCTGCAGTCTTCATTCCAGGAGTGGAAAATTGGCAGGCGGATTTTCTGAACCGCCAGCAGTTGTGCCCAGGAGAATGGGCTCTGCACCCAGACGTGTTTTGGAACATATGTCGCAGGTGGGGTACTCCAGACGTAGATCTGTTTGCGTCCAGGTTCAACAGAAAACTGCACAAATTTGTGTCAAGAACAAGAGATGCACTTGCTCAGGGTTCAGATGCTCTGACAGTTCCCTGGGATCAGTACAATCTGATTTATGCCTTCCCCCCATGCCCGCTTCTGTCGCGGTTCCTGGGAAGAGTCAAGAGGGAGACAAAATCGGTTCTTTTGGTAGCCCCGGCTTGGCCCAGGCGACCGTGGTACGCAGAGATCATGAAGTTGGCAGTAGGCAGGCCATGGATCCTCCCTCTCCGGCCAGATCTGCTCTCACAGGGTCCAATTTACCATCCTGCTTTACACAGTCTGAATTTGACGGTTTGGCTGCTGAGACCCACATTCTGAGAGACCGTGGCCTTTCGGGGCCAGTCTTTTCTACTCTGGTCAATGCCAGAAAGCCGGCCTCCAGGCTTATTTACTACAAAATCTGGAGGGCATATGTTTTCTGGTGTGAACTCAGGGAGTGGCATCCTAGAAAGTATGTCATTAGCAGGATCTTGGCCTTCCTCCAGTCAGGCCTAGAAATGAATTTGGCCATAAGCACTATCAAGGTGCAGATTTCGGCCTTGTCAGGGTTCTTTCAGAAGCCACTTGCATCGCATTCCCTGGTGTGGGCTTTCATCCAGGGGGCTATGCGGATAAGGCCGCCAGTCAAACCTCCGGTATGCCCATGGGATCTGAATTTGGTTCTCTCGGCTTTGCAGGGGCAACCTTTTGAACCTTTGCATCTGGCTTCATTAGTTCTTCTGACTAAAAAATTGGTTTTCTTGGTAGCCATATCCACGGCTAGAAGAGTGTCAGAACTAACAGCTCTCTCCAGCAAAGAGCCGTATCTAATTATTCATAAGGACCGGGTGGTCATGGGTCCCAACAGGTCCTTTCTACCTAAGGTGGTTTCGGGATTCCATTTGAATCAAGATGTAATCCTACCCTCCTTTTTTCCGGACCCACAGTCCACAGAAGAAGAATCTTTGCACACTTTTGATGTGGTTAGGGCAATCAGTATCTATCTTCAAGCAACTGCTCAGATAAGGAAAACTGATTGCTTATTTATTTTGCCGGAAGGCCCTAGGAAGGGCCAGGCGGCATCAAAGTCCACTCTCTCAAGGTGGATTAGACAGATTATTTCTCAGACCTATAGTGTTAAAGGGAAAGTCCCTCCTTTTCAAGTGAAAGCGCACTCTACTAGGGCTGTAAGTGCTTCTTGGGCAGTGCATCACCAGGCCTCCCTGGCTCAGATCTGTAAGGCTGCAACTTGGTCATCAGTCCACACATTCACCAGATTCTATCAGGTGGATGTCAGAGGGCAAGAGGAATATCGCCTTTGGGCACAGTGTACTGCAGACTGCAGTTTAGGTCCTCCGGTCCATGGCGGTCTATATTTATGATCTGTGTCTCCCTCCCCTCAATCTGAGCATTGCTTTGGGACATCCCACTATGTAATGAGCTCCTGTGTCCCGTGATGTATGATCAAGAAAATAGGATTTTTATATGCAGCTTACCTGTAAAATCCTTTTCTTGAGAGTACATCAGGGGACACAGGGCTCCCGCCCCTCTTTGGTTTTACGTGGTTTCCTATTGCTTTGCTACAAAACTGAGGTGCCTCCCATATGGGAGGGGTTATATAGGAGAGGAATTCTCCTTAATTGGGGTTAACCAGTGTCCAATCACCAGAGGTGCCTATATAACCCACTATGTAATGAGCTCTTGTGTCCCGTGATGTACTCTCAAGAAAAGGATTTTACAGGTAAGCTGTATATAAAAATCCTATTATCCGGATGATCCCATTCGGTATAAATAAGCTTTTTTAGTAATGCATGGACGAGAAACGCATTCAAAGAACCCAGTGGACAATGCGCTTATGCTTAAAGAAATGAGCTGGAAGACTTTATATAGGCAGGCCAGACGAGCATCATTGGGAACAGCTGGTAACTGAAAGGGAGAAAAGAGCTGGCAATTAGCCAGAGGAGGAAGGGCTAAGCCAGCCCTGACAAACAGAAGCATTTTCAGTTAATAGCCTTGCCCTTCGGGCTTGCTACAGCACCTCGGGTATTCACTATTAGCCCCACCTCTAGTCAGGTTAGGGGCACAGGGCATAACTACCTTGGCTTACTTAGATGATCTATTGTTAATAGACCAGTCAGTGGCTTGCTTGAAGCAAGGTGTAGCCATCACAAGCAGTTATCTGGAAGGTTTGGGTTGGATTCTCAACCTAAAGAAACCCTCCTTAAAGCCACTAAAAAGGCTGGAGTATCTGGGCCTGATCATAGACACAGCCCAGAAAAGGGGTGTTCTTGCCTCCCGCAAGGATCAGCTCCATACAGGAGCTGGTGAGGATGATCAGGTCGAAGAGAAATCCTTCAATTCGCCTTTGCATGAGGTTGTTAGGGAAGATGGTAGCTTCATTTGAAGCAGTTCCCTATGCTCAATTCTATTCTAAACTGAAAGCAGTATTCTGTCTGCTTGGAACAAAATAATTCAAGCTTTGGACTTGCCAATGTGGCTGTCCCTATGAGTGTCCCAAAGCCTCAGTTGCTGGTTACTACCTTGGAACCTGCTGAAGGGAAAGTCCTTCAGATCCATTATGTGGAAGGTAGTAACGACAGATGCCAGCCTTTTCAGGCTGGGGAGTAGGAGCCTTGCCCATCGACATCCTAGAGATTCCGGCAGTGTATCTGGCTCTAGAAACCTGGACCTCCAGGTTAAAGAATTGTCCTGCCAGGATCCAGTCCGACAATGCCACGGCTGTGGCATATATCAATCACAAGGGGTCACCAAGAGTCTCTCAGCTCAGAGAGAGGTGAACCAGATTCTTGGACAGAAGAGAATGTCCCATGCCTATCGGCAGTTTTCATTCCGGGAGTAGAGAATTGGCAGGTGGACTAAGTCGCTGGCAGTTATTCCCAGGAGAATGGTCTCTTCTCCCCAAGGTGTTTAAGGCTGTTTGCCAAAGATGGGGGACTCCGGACATAGACCTTCTAGCGTCCAGATTCAACACTAAGCTAGTCAACTTTGCATCCAGGACAGGGGACCCACTCGCATACGGAACAGATGCGTTGGCGACCCCGTGGGATCAGTTTTTACTGATCTATGCACTTTTCCCCAATTCAGTTGCTACCTCAAGTTCTTTGCAGGATCAAGCTGGAAAGAAAATCAGTAATACTGGTAGCACCAGCATGGCCCAGAAGGTCATGGTACGCAGAGATCGTAAGGATGGCAGTGGAGGGTCCAGGGCTCTTCCCACTAAGGCCAGACCTGCTATCTCAGGGGCCAATATTCCATCCTACTTTATGAACACTAAATTTAAGGGCTTGGCTATTGAGACCCACATTCTGAATAAACGTGGGCTTTCCACGGTTGGTACCCTCGGAGATATATCATAGGCAGAATTCTTACCTTTCTACAATTAACCGTAGAGATGAAGTTGGCCCTGAGTACTGTTAAGGGCCAAGTCTCAGCCTTATCAATTTTTATTTCAAAGACTGCTGGCTATGCATTCTTTAGTCCAGGGTTTCATGCAAGGAGTGCTGCGGATTAATCCGCCAGTTAAATCACTCTTAAGCCCTTGGGACTTAAATTTAGTTTTGTCAGTGTTACAAAAACAGCCATTCGAACCATTGCAGCATGTTCCCTTAGTCCTTCTGACTAGGAAGCTGATATTTTCGTTTACTATATCCTCAGCAAGGAGGATTTTAGAATTGGCTGCTCTTTCTTGTAAGGAGTCATATTTGATTATTCATGAGGACAGAGTGGTGTTACGCCCTCGTCCAGGTTTTTTTGCCAAAAGTGGTTTCAGGCTTTCATCTGAATGTAGATATTGTCCTGCCAGGGTTTTTCCCCCAAGACCTTGTTCCAGGGAAGAAAGGTCACTACATTATCTTGATGTAGTGAGAGCAGTGAAAATGTATTTAAAAAAACTGCTCCGATTCGTAAGACTGATGTCTTATTTCTTCTGCCAAAGGGTCCTAAGAAGGGACAGGCAGCGTCAAAATCCACTGTCACTAAGTGCATTTGGCAAGTTATAATTCAAACTTATGATTTAAAGGGAAAGATTCCCCCTTTTCAAGTTAATGCGCACTCTACCAGAGCGGTTGGTGCTTCTTGGGCAGTGCGTCACCAGGCCTCCAGGTCTCAAATCTGCAAGGCCACGACTTGGCCTTCAGTACATACATTTGCAAAATTTTATCAAGTGCATGTAAGATGGAATGAGGATATCGCCTTCGGGCACAGTGTGCTGCAGGCAGCAGTATAAGTCCTCAGGTCTGGGGGTTACCCTACGGGTTGTGTCTCCCTCCCCTCAAGTAGCATTGCTATGGGACATCCCACCAAGTAATTACTTGAGACTCTGTCCTATGATGTACGATAAAGAAAATAGGATTTTTAAAACAGCTTACCTGTAAAATCCTTTTCTTGGAGTACATCATACGACACAGAGCTCCCGCCCCTCTGTTTTATGGGGTGAGAGTATATTACTTATATTGCTTGGCTACAAAAACTGAGTGCTCCTGGAAGGAGAAGGGGTTATATAGGGGAGTCAACTTCCTGTATTGGTTATACCAGTGTCAACACCTGAAGGTAGGCCTATAACCCACCAAGTAATTACTTGAGACTCTGTGTCCTATGATGTGCTCCAAGAAAAGGATTTTACAGGTAAGCTGTTTTAAAAATCCTATTTTTTTTGCGGCACAAACGAATGGTATATTTTTATTCAGGTTTTACAAACATGGGGTGCCAACTTCACACAGCTTGGTTGACCGGCTTTAAAAGCTTTGCTTTCATGTTCGCCACCTAATTTCTCTGCGCACTGCAACCATCTGCTCCTGAATTAAAATGTGGGGTCTAATGGTGGCTTTGTCAGGTTGGGGGGGGGGGGGCTTGCCTGTACATGTGTTGGCAGTAAGGAACAGTGGCTGTACAGACAGAGTGGCTGCATATGAATATTAGGAGGTATAAGGAATGCTGCCAGGAGGAGTATTCTTTATACACTGCTGCTCTGATGTCTGATTGGTTTTAAAGGTTTTATGTGAGTGCATTTGTTCAATAAATGGTTGATTGGATTATACAGGATTACATTATGTGGTTCTTTGATGGTTTATGTTATCCACAGTTGGTATAATTTTGACAGGTCTGAGTGGTAGCCAAGTCTGAAGGTGCAGCGTCCCATCTGCTTGCCAGCTTGCTGGGTTCCATCCATCTGAGCCCAAATTGAGTGTTATTGGGCAACTGTTAATGGTGAGTGTATGTCCTAGATTCAGTGGTGGGCAGCACTCAAGTGATTTATGTACTGTCCTTGAAATAAGTATCACAGATTCTACTATCCATTGGTAAAGGGAAGATGTCGATTTTATTTTTTATTTTTTTTGTATTGAGACCCTTTGTTGAGATTTCTCTTTCGTTCATTGACGGACACAGTAATCTTGACCGTAGGTTTATTACGCCACCTTCAGGAGAGGACTAGGCAGAACATGTAATACATGTGAAAAACAAAACTTTACCGTTCCGCCCAGGGGCGGTCCCTCTGGTAATAACCCCTCAGCCTGCTTCCTGCAGCTCAGTTTTTTTTCTGCCTAGTGAAGGAGAAGGACCTAAGCTCCCTGCAGGACCATCTGTCCTCGGAATTTTTCGGCATTTTTGCCTTTTGCGCAAGATTTTAAGATCCTGTGATCTGCTATGAACAGCCGGCTGGGTGACAGGCTGTATAATCTAGATCCTTGTGTCTCCCCAGCCTGGCCATCGAGCGCATGCAGACCCTAGCTACGCGCTCGGTCGGCCACGACATGCTCCTCAGGCTCCAGGGGGGCCGGTGAGCGCAATGCTCCAGGGCACACATATGACCGGACTACCAATGCCTTTGTCAGTGTGCTGTGGCCAGCACCCGCCCCGTACTGCTCAGGAGTGGGTCTGTGATGGGATGTCCCCAGCTTACCCGGATGGTAAGTACAGCTCTTCCTGCCTCGGCAGGATTGAGCAGCTGGGTATTCCCTGGGAAGTCGATTAGGGGGTCCCTCTCCTCCCTCCCTGTCCCTATTTTCCTCCCCCCTGTGGGGGATGCTGCATGGCTGGGCTGCTGAGCGGTGTGTATACCTGAGCCAGGGGTCCTCCAGGGGCCTCTGACCTTAGATTGGGGGCTGTGCTGGGTGTCTGTGTCCCTGGGTGTCTGTGGTCTCTCCGCTGGGTGTCTGGAGGCTCTGCATGTGCTGTTGCCATTGCGCTGTTCTAACTTCATTATCTCTGTTCATTCACTGTGTACAGTTGCTTGTCGGCCATTTTCTGTCTCAGTGGAAAGCATGGTCAGGGGCTATTTTCCCGAAGTTTGGTAGCCATTTTCCCTGTGATTGTCCCTTATACAGGGAGGTCGGCGGCCATTTTGTTGTAGCTTTTTTTATCCTCACTACTGGTCCCTATTGCTTAGAACAGCACATTTTTTTGCTCTGGACATCTAGGAGCTGATACTGGACACAGGCACCTGTAACAGAACGGCGCAGCACTCGATCGGGGTGGTGAGTCCTGTGGTGGGGGCGTCTCAGTCTGAAGCAGCTCGGAGGGTGGGATTGTGCACCTGTCCTAAGTCCCCAAGGGTGGCAGACAGGGTTGGGACAGCATGGCTTCAGAAACTGGTGTTTCTTCCCCAGAACTCCCTGCAATTGCAACTGGCTCGTCTGCAAACAGTGCAGTGCCTTTGGACGCTTTGTCAGCGGTCCTTGAAAAGTTGTTGCCAGGGTGGAGGCAGTGTGCGGTGCAAAGGTGGTAAAAAGCGGCCCCTGCTCCCCCATCCTCTGGGGAGAGTTCTGACTCAGACTTGGGCCCCTGCACTGATGTGTCAGATGACGCTGACCAGGACCGATCGGACAGTGAGGATTAATCCCCCGTCCTGGTCTGCGCAAGACAAAGCGCAAGTTGGAGCACTTATCTCAGCTGTGCATGATACACTGAAAATGCAGGATACAGCAGGATCCTCTGCTGAAGTAGCGGTCCCTTTTGGGTTCCGTAAGCCAGCCTGTACACCTAAGGTGTTTCCGTATCTGACTTATTTCGATAAGTTCATATACAAGGAATGGGGAAGCCCGCAGCTGAACTTTTCGGTCCCCAAAAGAATGGCAGTGTGATAACCTTTTGAGGAGAGCCTTAAAAAATGGTCAGCTCCTCCGGTCGTGGACCCCCCAGTATCCCGGTTAAATAAAGTAACCACGATCCTGGTAGAGGGGACTCCTGCATTTAAGGACCCTACCGACAGGAAGACCGAGGCAGTGGCCCGTTCCTTGTTTACGGTTGTGGGGTCAGCAATTGTAAAAAAATATTGCTTATAATGTTCAAATATTTCAAAGTCTTAAGTATATATGGTGAGACCGAGATTGTGAGACGAATTTCCTTAATTAGTTCTGAGTCAGCGTAATTCAAAAATGTGTATTTATTGTACACATTTAAATAGAAAAGAATACTTACAAAAATAGTACAATGATTATCATTAATATCTTTAAAATTGTCTTATGGAACAATTCAGTTTATGCCATGTGACATTTAAAAATGGCGGAATAACCCTTTGTATGCTGTAATCTCTGTGTGCTAAAATGTGTCTTTCTTCTATGCTGCTGAATGTTCAAGAGACAGTCTGTTCCCAATCTTTCTACTATATCAACAGGCTCTAATCTCCCGTCCGAAAGATAACTCCTCCTTCACAAAAGTGTGGGCTAATGAGTGGTTACTTATAATCAATGTAACATATGTTAACACTTAAAACACAATTCTACTTTCTGATGAAATGGCAGGAAATGGGTGTGAGGGAGGATTTCAGTCTCTGAGAAAAATATCGTCTCAATTTACATAGGGCTTCTCACTTACATAGAAAATGACTTTCTAAAAACATATATATAATGAACTGGAGAATTTAACATAAACAACATTTATCAAAATCCTGACAGGTTTTAAATGTTTACTTTTCCAGCTATGCAAGTCATAACATAGAATTTATTGTCTCAAAGTTTCTTTCACACAATATGGAGAATTCATATTCTAAATAAAGTATAATAAAGCCAATTAAAATTTAGATATTAAGAATATAACATTCCCCTCTGAAATATGAATACTAATCATATTTTTCAGATCAAAAATTCATTCATCACCATTCATGTCACATTCAAACAAACTTTGATTCAATAACTCCAAATGTTTTGTCATGTACAATTGGATTCGTACCTTCAAAACCCCTTTTCCTTTTCAACTTATTTTGTAACAAATCATCTCCTTTCTTAATATCACTTCTAATTCGATAATATAATTTTTTCATTCTAAACATCAAACATAACTGGAATATAAGAAATATAATGATAATAATAAAAATAATTACAATAGGATGTGATAAAATATTTCCTGCTGCTGAAGTTATCGAAGTTTTTCCCCACATGGATACACTATTACTAAATTTTTTCCACCAATTACTTCCTGAAAATTCTGACCATTGATGCGATATTTCTTGCAAATTACCTTGTTCATGTTTAAACAATACTTCTGCATTCTGCAATTCCTTAGCCAAAGCTATTAATAAACCTTGATCCTTTTGAATTATATTTGCCCATTTTTCCCATGGAAATTCATCTATTTGGGAAATATTATACTGTGTAGGAAGAGCGCTAATATTTTTCATAAACATATTTGTTAAATTTGTTCTCAACCCATTAATACTTATTGCAACAATATCTCCTTCTATACAATACAACCCTTGATTTAGGTTTTCTGTATTTGTACAAGAAGAGAAAAAAGTTTTAACCCTTTCTGTATCTGACATAATCTGAAAACAAACCTTCTTTTTATCTACACGAGTAATTAATTCAGAATTAATTCTATTTTCAATTCTTGCTGAACATAATGTATGATTATGATAACAAGAATGCTTTTATCTTGATTAGGTAAACATATAATTTTAGACTGGAATTGTAAACATGATGACAAATCTAATTGTTCTAATTCAGAATTTTCATTGTTAAATACAAAATCTGTATACTGTAATTTATAGTATAATAATTGTGTATTACTGACAGGTAATCCCAAAACAGTAATTGGAACCAAAATTTGTTCTTTTCCGGCTATTGGAATCATAGAAGAACTATAACGTATGTCCTGCTTGCATCCTATCCATTTATTCACCCATAAATCTGTATGATTTATCGCATATAAATATTCTTTGGGTAAATACTGTAAAATGCCAAGAGGAGTTATTCCACTCTGAAATGCTTGCGCAATTATTTTAAAATTAATGGAATATTCTGTTTGAATCTCTAAGCATGCTCTGGCTATATGAGAATGTTGTTCACTTCTCATCAAATCAAGAGTAATATTTTGAAGATGTAAAATAGATGGACCCATTATATTAGCAGTTTTAATTACCATATTTTCTAAAATCTGATTTAAATGTCTTTGTATTTTAATACCATTACTTCCCACTAAACCAGCGGTTTCTAGATCAGACTTTAAAGTATTAATATCCATACTATTTGTTATACTCCCGATTGTGCCAATCCCTCCTAAAATACCTTCAACAATACCACGCTTATTTCTGTTATGATTTCTATTATTAATTCCAAACCATCTCTCAATACCCAATTCCATATTAACCAGATGTCCTTGACATTGTGGAAACCTTGTAGAAATTTTCCATTCTGAAACATTAAAGTTCCACAAAATAATGACAAATTTTCCTTCTCTCAAAAGAGTTCTGGATTGGAAATGGTTAATCTGAAAGGGGCTTGCAGAGAAACTTTTCTTATTGACACATGGAGTTTTCCTTGGAGACATAACAATAACACTTGCCTTTGCACATTTCACCGGATAATTTTCTATTGATATGCAACATTCATATATGCCAGTATCATTCAAAGATACTCTCATTTGTTGATAAACAAATGTATCATTGATCCAATTCACACTACCAAAAATTCCTTTATGAATTATGATAGTAGAACTATAAAGAAAACTACCCAAAAACTCATCATTCCTTTTCCAAGTCAACAATGAATTTTGAGGTAAAGATATTTTTGTATAACATATCAAATGCAAATTATCTTTATCTTCCATAATTTTCAAAGATTGTGGGAAAATATTAACTTCTGGAACAATCTTATCAACTATAAAGATATCAATATTGACCCTTATTTGAGTTGTTTCCTTGTTACCTTGTTACTTTATTACTTTATTACTTGTTACTTGTTACTTGTTACTTATTTCCTTGTTACTTTAAAATCCCATGTTCTTACAACGTCTCCTTTTTCATCTCCAATGATGTTTAAATATTTTGGATTTAATATCTTTACAAAACTTTGAAAAATATAATAAAATTGATCAAAGGAATAAAGTATTTTCCCAGATCTTGTCATAATATTAGTAACATCTCCAGACCAAATTGTTGACTCATTACCTTTTAAATATATAGACCAGAAACTCCTCAACAATATGTTACACTCAAAAGTTCCGGTTTTGTTATTTAGTCTATAAGATCCCTGCATTTTAACAAACTTTGTTTTGGATTCTATTTTAACTTTGATTTCAATATTATTGCTGTGAATGAAATACAATTGTAAACAACAATGATATCCAATACATAAAAATCCATACAAATCATCTGCTGTATTAATATCAACATCTCTAAAATTATGATTTTTATCATATGCATTAATATCAATAACTCTATCATTTTTGTCCTTTGTAATGATATCAATGTTCTTATTTTTCAGTTCATCTGCATTGATATCAATGTCTACATCTCTCTTATTTATGAATAACATATGATCTTTGTTGTGTAATTCTTCATTCCTGTTAGTCTTTGCATAACTTGAGCAGTTCTTGATATATCTTATCACTAATAAAATTGTCACTAGGGAAAAGATGCATCCTGTAATAATGATACACTTTCTCTCTTTAAAACTTTTCTTTTGTTGATCCGACATCTTTTCATCTTTTTGGGATCCATGATTCCTCCAGATTAGATTTTTATGATTCATTCCTGAAAAAAGGAATGCAGCATCATTATCTCGGAATATAAAATTTGTTATACCCACATTTTTCTTTCTACATACTTGTTTCACTGAACTGAGAAAGTATTTGTACCCCTTGAACATCCCAAAATGTCCATGGACTTTCCCAATTACTTTGCCATGTTTCAACTCCTGAAACTCTGTGACGTGCATTTCACCATCTCTAAGTGTGACCTCACAATTCTTTAATCATCTTTAATCTTTTCTGTCTTAAGGCCCGTACACACGGTCGGACTTTTTGACAACAAACATGCAAATTAGCTGTTTTGGAGCAACATCCGACTGTGTGTACGCTCCATCGGACAAACTTTTTCTGTTTTCATCGGACTTTTGTTGGCTGTGCGAACGGACAAACTTTCTGGCAACAAAAGTCCGATGGAGCAAAGTCCGACCGTGTGTATGCAAAAGCATCAGACTTTTGTACAAGGTACAAACACGCATGCTCAGAACCAATGCAAAAGATCAGACTACAATACAGAAGTTGACCAAAGGTGGCGCTGGAGTCATTGAACGTCCTCTTTTGAAGCGGCGTCAGTACGTTGTGACGTCATTACGTTCGTGTTTGTTGTCAAAAAGTCCGACCGTGTGTATGCAATACAAACTTGTGGACCACGCTCTTTGTACAAAAGTCCACGAAAAAGTTTGTACAAAGTCCGACCGTGTGTATGAGGCTTTAGACTTGTGTCAACAATATCTAATTTTATTTTAAATAAACCTTTCTGTTCCTGGTCTACTTAATAGACCGCTTATCTTGTATAAAAGATAATTTTTGGTTTAACAACAAAATAACAAAATGTTACAAAAAACAATATCAATTGTAGACTATCAAAAATAGATTAGAGGGGTAGTTGCTTGGTTCGCAGTATTTCCAGGTTGGAGATGGCCTGGGTACACAAATTAAAGAGTTATACCCCTTTTGGGTTAAACATTGACGTTGATGTCAATTGTTTTATTGACAACTCCTAATACTGTATATTTTCTCATTTCCTCTGTTTACTAAAAATATTTTTCTGATATTTGGATTTAATTTTCATATTTGTGCTCTTTACATCTGAACTCTTATGTACCATTTTTAGGAGTCATGCATGGCCCTACGTCCCTCATATTTTTAAGACCATGAGTGTAGTATGGCATAGTTTCTAGTTGACCATTGTGATGTAACAACGGATGTAGCGCAACTTTACTCTAATTCCATTATGGCCATTCATTAAATATAACAGATATCTATAGTCTGACTTTTTGGTATGGGATTATACATGGGGCTAAATTTATCTAGGGGGTCTGCCTAGGTCTCCATATACATATTGTAGTTTTTTTTGGGCTATGCATGGCTCTAGTGTCCGCACATATATCTATGGTTCTGTCATTGGGACGTAATTATAGATGTAATATATTTTTGTTCCAATTTTATTATTGGTATATATTATTTAGGGTTAAAATTGTTTTGCATGAGCTGTACTTGTATGATTTGACCTTTGGGATTGAGGGGATCACACATGCGGTTAATTCATTTAGATGGCTCACCTGATCCAATTAAGTTTAAATGGAGCCCTTTCAAGTGTTTATTTATGCATTTTTTTGGGCTCTTTAATGTGACCATACAGAGAATCAGAATATTTTTGTTCTTAATATATATACTGTAAAGGTAGGTCCTTGCTCTGTTAGGTGCTCGATTTCCCTCTTCCTATCTTTCCTAGGCCGTGGTCTGGATGTACTTGGGAGTCCCATTCACCGGTGAGATAACCAAAACTCATACACGAGATGTATGCGAATAATGATTACAATTTAATGTTTTGAATACAACAGGTTATATGCTGAAACAGTTGGGGTGGCGCCCTGTGGAGTAGCCAATCAGGGACCCGCTTGTAGCTATACACCAAGCTTTTCCTAGTAACAGGTTTATTGACAGAACAAGCAAAATAAGCAGAAATTGTCTTCACGGCAAAGCACGTCATTAACCTTCACACGAGATAAGAATAAGACTACGATATTTAACAATATTCAACAATATTGTGCTAATAGTCTGTGGTCCAGACGTTCTAGGTCATAGACGATATAAGATAGTTGCATATCTTGGCTTTCTCTGTACAAACTCTCGCGGCCAAGGGCATTCAAAGAAAACAGCATGTTTTCCAAATAGCAAGCATCTATGTCAAAAGTAGTTAGAATTCTAGCTTGGTCATACAAAGTTTTAAAATGGATGACAGTATAACAAAATGGAGACTTGTTAATCCTTATAATCCCTCCTGTGATCATAACTTTGGCACGAAGTTATCGATCATCCTCTATACCAGACATTCTTGGAAAAAGCCATAAGTGCTTTCTCTTCGTCATTGGGCTTGGTTGCTATTGTTGGATGGGAAACCTTGGAGGCTGCTATGCAGCAGCATTTGGCGATCACATAGAACATTACTATCAACAACACTATCATCACTAATACGAGAAATATTTTCTTGAAAAATCCCAGTATGCCCCCCCAAATACCTCCAAACCACCCTCCTGTACCCGAGAAAAGGTTCCAATCATCTCACAAGTTTTTTGCTTTCTGTAGGAGGGTCTGTCTTTGGGCTGAATGGCTTTTGATAATATCGTAATAATCGGGTACCGACAGACTTTCCACAGGAACGGTGAAGTTGTGTATGAAGGTGCAACACATCTCCGAATTGGCCATGAGGTTACAAATCCCAGTGATGGCGGCCAAAAGTTGTTCCTGCCTCATTTTTATCAGTTCCTGCACAGTTCGGATCTTCCGAGTTTCTTCGTTTAGCAGAGAAACATCTCTGGAAGTAGAGTTCACTACCCCAGAGATTATTTCAGCAAAAAGATCTATTTTATCTAGGGCATTCCACATTCCCGGGCTTCCAATGGAGGCGGCTAATTTTTCCCACCATGATGTTACTTGTCTCTTAGCCCTCCCGAACTCTAAATGCCCATGGGCAGGGGTCATTTTGATGTACTGATTGTCAGAGGCTATACCCATATATGGTACCATCCTGGCAATGGTGCACCAACCACCTGTAGAGGAATCTAGAGGGTAAGGTATGGTGGTGTGACATATTAGACCGCAACACACCATCCATCCATGAGGCAGATGAGGTGCTGGTATTATATCAGGGGGTTGGGATATGCCTGACCTGAGTCCAACTAGGCATAACCAATCTCCTAAACTCGCGGTGCTACTGTACTCTAGTAAAGTATCATTCATGTGGTAGGACTCTAACCAGTCTTTTAGGTCAGTATCGTCAAATGTTTCTGATGATAGTACACAGTCCATTATGTTATATAAAGACATGTTCCCTATCCTTTCGTCACTATCTCCAATGGTGGAAGTATTCAACCCCTGGATGTCAAACGTCCCATCCCGCAGAAACTTCCCTAAGTCTCTAAGGGTAAGATTTACTAGTGTGTTTCTACAGAATTGGCCATTGGGGATTTCCCCGTTTTCTTTCCAAGCTCCATTTAGGAAACAGAAGGATGGGGGTTGTGTAAAACCAGAGAAAATAAGGGGGGAGGGTCTGGTCGTTATATTGGCCATATGGTCTTGTGTCGTCTCGTTAAACAGGTCCTCTACTGGGAGGGGGATTCCCACTACTGGGATTTGATTCCTACCCGTTCCCATGTGGGAGCACACCCAACAGGGTGCCCCTTTTCCCATTACTTGACCAAACACGTATTGCCATAAAAAATGATGTGGTATTGTTGGGGCTAAAGAAAACGTTTTACTGTCCTGGGGGGGTAGTTCGTTCCGTGCTACCATTACTCCTAAACCTTTGTTATTATTATTATTATTACTGGGCCTCGGAACTAATGCTCTTCTGTCTAGTGATCGGTTCTCAGTACCTTTTGGGCTTCTTGTAAACCCACATGACCCTGTCATGATACATGTCATCATGACTATAGAAAAAAACACAAAAGTCAATACTATCGACCAGAGCAAAATGGTGTGTAGTACATACTGATCTTCTAAGCCCCTGTCTCTTTCTTTTTGCAAAGACTTCAGTCCGAGCTGGTGGGAGGAGGAGGAAAGTCCAGGGAGATTCTGACAAACTGTTCCTGGAGGGTCTGTAGGTTCGTCTCTGTGGTCCCTTTGGTGGTGGCGTCCTCCTGTTGGTCTTGGGCAAGTGTCCTCTGGGGGTGTTCTGGAGTCGGTGGAGGTTCGGGGCATTTTTTTAGTCTGCTGGCATGGATCCACTGAGGGGTGTAGTCTGTGAGGACAGCAGTCCTGGAGACCTTCTCCACGTTCCATGGACCGGAGTAGATGGGCCCCACGTGCTTCCGTTGGGCAAGCTGCTTGATCAACACTTTATCCCCAGGGATGAAGGGGTGAGTAGGTTCTGTTGGAAGAGGAGAAAAGGTGACAGCAACTTGTTCATTATGTTCTTCTATTGTACTTACCAGATGTTTCACGTACTCTTCCTGTAAAGAATATAGGTTAATGTCAGTCTGTGCATCTAATGCTTTTAGTTGTGTTTGTGCTGGGACACCCATTAGGATTTCAAATGGTGACAAACATGTCCTAGAGTGGGGGGTGGTTCGGATTTGGAACAATATTCCTGGAAGGAAATCTATCCAGTTTTTTAACGTTCCTCCTGTGGCCTTTTTTAGTTTGTCCTTTATATTCCTGTTCATTCTTTCTACCACTCCTGCACTTTGGGGATGATAGGGAATGTGAAGTTTCCACTGTATTCCCAGGCACCTTGCCAATTCTCGTGTCATATCTGAAGTAAAAGCCGGGCCCTGGTCTGACCAAATGGTGGCTGGTATGCCAAACCTACATACCCAATGATTAAGGAGAGCCCTTGCCGCTATTTTAGCTGTTTCCCCAGTGCAGGGGGCCGCCTCCACCCATCCTGACCATTTGTCAACGATAACGCACAGGCATTTGATGCTTCCCTTTTGTTTGGGCATGTGGGTGAAGTCTATTTGTAGGTCCTGTAGTGGGCCTAGGGGTGGGGGCAACTGGCTGTGTATACCATGTCGTTTACCCTGCGTGTTGTTTTGAGCGCATGTGAGGCATGACTTTGTTAGGGTGTTTGCATGGTTCTTTAGATTAACTGTGCAGAAAGTTTTTTCATACAGCTGTTGCAAGGGTTGGGACCCTATATGTCCGGGACCATGCAGGTAGGAAAGGATGAGGGCCGAGCTGGCTTCGGGGATCCCAATAACCCCTCCATTTGTCCAAAGGCCTCTTTGGTCTTTGGACAATCCTTGCTGGACCCAGAAAAGGACATCAGCGTCTGTGGCCATGGATTGGATTTGGGCTGCAACTGAGGGGAAATCTGGCGCTGAAAAATCTTGTTGGAAAAATATCGTGGTAGGGGCGGGTGGATGTGTGGAGGAATTTGCCGCCGCTCGAGCGCATCTATCCGCAAGGGAGTTGCCTCGGGCAATGTAGCTACCAGTGGTGGTGTGAGCCTTGACTTTAATAATCGCCAAATGTTTGGGCAGTAGTATAGCCTGGAGAAGGGCCAGGATATGCTCCTTGTTGGCTATAATTTTGTTGTCAGCCGTTCTAAACCCCCTGTTAGCCCAGATCACCCCGAAATCGTGAACCACGCCGAAGGCGTATCGACTATCAGTGTAAATATTGACATCCCTATTTGTGAACAGGATACATGCTCTGGTGAGGGCTACCAGTTCCGCGACCTGTGCCGAGGAAGGCGGAAGTGGCTTAGCCTCCAGAACCAGATCTGGGAGTTGTACTACCGCGTATCCTGTCAGGAAAGTGGAATCCGAAGGGCGCGAGCAACTGCCGTCCACAAAAACTTCCTCTGCACCGGCCAGAGGTACGTCTGTTAAGTCCCTACGTGGGGAGGTGACTTGGTCCAACACTTTTGTGCAGTCATGCATTTTGGATGGTTCACCATAATTCATGAGTTTGAGCAGAGAATGTAATAGCCTGAGGATGGGGGAGGTGTCAGAGGTGTGTTTGATGGTCAGATTGGAGGTGTTTAGAAGAATGATTTCATACCCGCTGGCTCTTTGGGTGGTCATATGTTGTGTATTGAGGTTTTGGATAAGGTGGGTGACTGAGTGGGTAGTGTATACAGTTAGGGGGTGTCCCAGAACTAACTTGTTGGCCTCTTGGATGGCCATGGCACATGCGGCCATGTTCTGGAGGCAAGCAGGCATGCCCTGGACCTGGAGTGGGAGTTTCTTGGAAAGGAAAGCCACCGGTCGGTAAGAATTACCGTGCTCTTGGGCAAGAACTGCTGCAAAGGCAGATCCATTAACTACACAATATAGATAAAAAATTTTCCTGTAGTCCACTAGTCCTAAGGCCGGGGCGGAGGCAAGGGAGGAGAGGAGGGTGTTAAATGAGTGTAACATTTCCTCCATCTATTCCACCACTTTTGGCGCAGTGGAGAGCGTGGCCCTCCTCAGAATGGAGTCATGAAATGAGCAGTCAGGGATCCATTGCCGGCAATAGACAATTGCTCCCAGGAAAGACAAGAGGGCGGCCTTGTCCCTGGGTGGCTGCAGAGCGTTAAGGGCTGCGGCACGGTGGGGGGAAACACTTTTCTCTCCCTTGTTGAGGATGCACCCCAAGTACTCTACAGTAGGGGTCACCCACTGTATCTTTTTCCGTGAGGCCAAGTGACCTGCCTTGGCTAGGTGATCCAGCAAGTTCTTTGAGTCTTCTTCACAAGCTTCTGGGGTGGGGCTGCAGAGAAGGAGGTCATCCACATATTGGATGAGTACCGACCCGGCGCTCGATTGCCAGGATTTGACTGTCTCATTCAATACCATAGAGAAGGCTGCCGGGCTGTCCACATAGCCCTGCGGTAGGCGGGTCCAGGTCAGTTGCCCCCTCCCCGCCCCCCCCCCCAAGAAAAAGCAAACATGGGCTGGGCCAGTGGATCCACAGGGATGCTAAAAAAAGCGTTAGCTAAGTCAATTACTGTGTAGGCCACAGAGTTTGCCGGTATGCAAGAAAAAATAAAGGCAATGTCTGAGACCAGAGGGGGGAGGGGAACCACCATTTTGTTGACTGCCCTGAGGTCCTGTACCAAGCGCCATTCCCCGCTTGCCTTTCTCACTGGGTATATGGGGGTGTTCCATGAGCTGATGACGGGTGTCAGGATGCCCATGGCTACATACCTATTGATGAGGGGTGTAATCCCCTCAATTTTGTCAGAATTTAGTGCATATTGTTTTTGAAAAACAGGTACTGAGTCTGGGCGCATTTGGGGGGTGTAAGGGGTACATGGGATGAAACCTACACTCGCGTTATTCTCTGCCCAAATAGCATGGGTTTCCAGGGAGGCAGGTAAGAGTACAAAATACCCTTTTTTGGATTGTCTCTTTGGGCCTTGTAAGTCGCAGAGTGCGGAGCTGGCAGTTACTGCTCCCTGTGGATCAAATTTGATCACCACTCCCAGTTTGGACATTAAGTCCCTTCCCATCAGGGAGACTGGGCATTGGGGCAGGATGGCAAACCGTTGTTGGCAAAGTAGCATCCCCTCCGGGGTGGTTACTGATAAGGGTGGGGTGATAGGGTGGGTAACAGGAGTCCCATTAATACCTATGGAGCTTCCCTCAGAACATTGTGGCGTGTCAAAGGTCACATCATTGATGGAGCTAGAGGTGGCACCAGTGTCAATGAGAAAACAAATGCGTTTTCCATCTACACCCAGGATCACCTGGGGTAGGCTCCTCCAGGACACATTGTAACATACCAGGCTGAGGGAAGGGACATACTCCAGGCAGCCCTATGTCCTGCTTGAGGGTTGGGTGGCAGGCCATTGCATGGGAATAGGGGCTGGTGGGGGTGGTGGAACACGAAGGGCGGCATTGTTAGGTGGAGGGGGTCCTTGGGGTCCTTGATAGGGCTGGTGATATCTGGGGCCTGACACTGGTCCTTGGTAAGTGGGGGTACGTTGATGTTGTGGAGTTGAAGGAAAGGCGTTAGGGTAACGCCTTCGTCCATTTCCCTTCCCCCAAGGTCCTGTCTGGCCCCTACGGTAGGGACAATTGGACTTCCAATGTCCCATTTGACCACAGTTGAAACAACCCTGGTCTGGTGGTTGGCGGGCATATTCTGGTCTTCGAGTGGGGGCATATGGTTGGAGTGCCATTAAAGGGGTTGGGGGTTCAAATGTGTTATAAAATAACCCCCCTTTTTGTTCAAAAACCCCGGAAGTTTCCCTGGAGCGGGTGTCTGACATGAAATCCTCTGGGGGTTGGGTAGCCCATTTGGGGTTAATTAATTTTAGCAACTGTACTACTTTTGGCTCCCCTCCGGCCATTACAGTAGTGGTAAAAAGGGACCCATCCGCCCCATCTACCGCTTTCCAGAGGTTGTATACTCGGGTACAAAAATCATAGAATTTTTCCTTCGGGGCTTGTTTTGTTTGGACCAGATCTTGCAGAGCTGTGACCCCTTTGTAAAGGGTGCTCCAATGTTGTCCTAGGGTTTTCCAGAAATCTGGCCAGCCCCCTTTTCCCTGGACATGGGCATTAAACAGGTCTTTTACCTTTGGGGGGTCGGGGCAGTCGGGGTCTAAAATATGTATTATACTCTCAAGATCAATCGGGTCCAGATTTGACCCAGCGCACTGGCGCAACAGGAAAGTGGCAGCTTCCCTAGGATGTTTTCTGGGGGATGGACAGAGTTCTTTGAGTTTTGTCAGTGTGCCTAGGGGCAGGGGTAGGTGAATTTCTGTGTTACCTATGGTCATAAGGGGGGCCTTAATATCGGGGGTGTCCTCATCATCCTCGTCAGTAACTACGGGGGTGGCCATAGGTGAGATAATGGGTCCTGGCGCTGGTATGGGTACGGGTAGTGGTTTCTCAGTAGCCAACTTGATTTTGACCTTACTCCTGGTGACCACCCCCATCTTAGAGAGTTTTTCCATGGCCCGATTGTCTTCGGGACTCAGGACTACAGCCTCTCCCTCAGTGGGATCACTGCTTTGGGAGGTTCCCGGGCTCTGGTCCGGGTCTCCCTCTGTTTCTCGTTTTGTTTGTTCTAGGGCGGCTCGGGCTTCCCTCAAAATTCTATGTCCCCGTTCTATTTTAGCTCTGGCTGCCTCTACTTCAAGGGCAAACCGTTCCTTCTCTTCCCTAAAGTCTTTTTGCTCAGGGGTCTCCCTCGCCCTCTCGTCAGCTTCCACTTGGTCCTGGTACTCCTGACCCTCCCTGTCTCTTTTGGCTTGGGATTCCCTGTCCCAGAGTTGTCTTTGGTGCGGGGTGGAGGCGTTGTACAGTGCAGCGGATATGGCAGCCATGTCTACCCCAAGGCTGGGGTAGATGGCCAAGGCCTGGGCAACCTCGCCCTCGTCAGTTTTGACAAGGACATAAGGAGGGGGTATTTCTGGGGCATTCAGGGGTGTAGTTATAGGGGCCGAGGGTATTGGTTTTCCTTCTGTGAGGGCATGATTTTTGGCATGCTTTTTTTAATAAATTTTTAGAGGGGCTTCCCATATCTTGCAAGATTTTTTCATGTAATCTACATCCCACTTCCCGGGGGGGTATGAGTGCTTATGTAACTGACAAATCTTTTTTACTACATGCCAATCTTCTGTGTTGCAGGGGCCCGCGGGACCTATATCATGGATCCCTAATTGCTGGCACCTTTCCCTAACCTGACTCCAAAATGGTTCTACATAGGGACCGGGCACTATAGTCTGCACATACTCATAGGGAGTAGGTTGTTCATAAGGGGTCCCGTCTTTGCCTACAATATTCCCCATTATGGGGGGGGTGTTATGAGATGCTTGGTAAGGGGGCAGAGGTGATAGCAGCCAGTGGCACGAATCACCTGTTGTTGAACTTCTTCCAGGGAATGTAAAGCAAGGAGGTGGGATTCACTGACTGGGCTATGCAGGTTTATTCTGACTAGCGTGACAACGGGAGATGTTTCGTCCTGGGGGTACACGGGGCGTTCTCCTAGTCTAGTGGAATATCCCCCTGGGCGAGTGGCTATCAATATCAGGATATCAATTTGTTTAAGAAACAATAAACCAACAGTACAGTGAGGGCAAGGGTTAACAATTTCACAGCAATCTGGATCACAAGGTAAAGACATTGAAAGAACAGCAAAATACAAAAAAAACTATTGAAAAGGCAAGTTTGAAATACTTACGTAACCTGGAAAGAAAAACATGAACAACTAAATCACATACAATCGTTTTACATGACTAGATAAAATGAAAAATATGAACAACTAAATCACATACAATCGTTTTACATGACTAGATAAAATGTGCACTGTGTTTGATTTGATCAAATTACCCTTCGGGCGTCCCTTGAACATCCGACCTTATTTGGGGAGGGCGCAATCTATTGCTTCCCTTCCCTGTAATGTTTCTCTTTAATCTATTTTACTTAATAGTTTTAAGTCAGGCCAACCTAGCCGGACTCTCTTTTAATCTATTTTACTTAATAGTTTTAAGTCAGGCCAACCTAGCCGGACTCTCTTTTTTTAGGTACGAGCCCTCTACTTCTCCTGATGGGCCAGCCTAGCCCACCGCGGAGGCACAGCAGCAATACAGGTCCCGCACGTGGCGGTCACCGTGGCAGTATGAGTGACACCAAAAGATCCTCACCAATAAGGTAAATAAATCAGTAGTCACTCACCTGCCGAATCGATGACCCCACTTCTGGTACCAGCTGTAAAGGTAGGTCCTTGCTCTGTTAGGTGCTCGATTTCCCTCTTCCTATCTTTCCTAGGCCGTGGTCTGGATGTACTTGGGAGTCCCATTCACCGGTGAGATAACCAAAACTCATACACGAGATGTATGCGAATAATGATTACAATTTAATGTTTTGAATACAACAGGTTATATGCTGAAACAGTTGGGGTGGCGCCCTGTGGAGTAGCCAATCAGGGACCCGCTCGTAGCTATACACCAAGCTTTTCCTAGTAACAGGTTTATTGACAGAACAAGCAAAATAAGCAGAAATTGTCTTCACGGCAAAGCACGTCATTAACCTTCACACGAGATAAGAATAAGACTACGATATTTAACAATATTCAACAATATTGTGCTAATAGTCTGTGGTCCAGACGTTCTAGGTCATAGACGATATAAGATAGTTGCATATCTTGGCTTTCTCTGTACAAACTCTCGCGGCCAAGGGCATTCAAAGAAAACAGCATGTTTTCCAAATAGCAAGCATCTATGTCAAAAGTAGTTAGAATTCTAGCTTGGTCATACAAAGTTTTAAAATGGATGACAGTATAACAAAATGGAGACTTGTTAATCCTTATATATACCTTTAGGGGCAATTTTTTTTTTCTTTTTTTATGGTATGTACATTCCTCCTTTGATTACAGAGATGTTTAAATTTATATTTTATATTTCCATTGTTTTTATTTTGTGTTAAATTCATTTATTTAATATGATGGCCGTTTTCGGCAGCACTAGTTAGTGTTATTTTCCCTAAACCAAGATGGCGTTTTTCGCCTCAGCTCGGGGGTCAAACCGAGGCTTGGTTTATTGCTTGTATTATTTAAGCGGTGTGTCAGGACGCCGCCCATACCCCGTGACCACGTCCTATAGTGACGAAACGCGTAGGGGGGAGGAGCGACGTCCTGACGCCACCATCTCGTGTTGTTTGTTTGCGGAAGTATTGGGCGCGAATCGAGACCGGCCGGCTCGGATTTGCTTAATGATCGTTTTAATCTTCATTTCTGTAAGTGCGCATTTGTCTCTTACGTTCGATTAAAATTTATTTGGGTTTTACACTATTGTGAGTTTTATTACTTTTTATGTAAACCTGTGAGCGGGAGTGTATTGAGAGGCGAACGGGTTCCAGAGTTCCTTCGCATCCATCTGTGAAAACCCTGGACTGGGGGAATCAGTCATCCGCTCTGCATGGTGCTCTGTAATAAGGAACCATACACCTTCGGTAAGCGGCAGTAATATCTGTGGTGGAGGTTGTGCACGGGTCACGTTCGTTTTGGATATCTTTGCTGTCACTATACCACCGTGGAATACTTTGCAAATAGAGACTTTCTATGGACTTTATGAACACTCCAATATTCTATGTTATGATTACAATTTTTTTTCACATATAACGATGTTTTATTAATGTTTAGGGCAACTGGCTATTGGATGACATATTGCTTCTTTGTAGGTTCACATCACATTATGATAATTTATATTATTTAAGGTGTCCTTATTGATAATATTGGTACATATTCGCTATCTATACCCAGTATAATTCCATCTTCAGGTATAGTTATTAACTTAATAGCTATTCTTTAGAGTTTATTATATTTTTATGTAGGGGTTTTTCCGCTTATAAATACTAATTTTATTTTTGGTGCAGCCCACCCCTTTCTCTAATTTTCACATTTATTCGAGTATCCACTATCATTTTGGTGTTTTTATGAATAATATTAAGGTATATTTGCTGTCTTCACAGATTTAGCACTTATTATCTTTATATGATCATTCAAATTTCCTTGCACTTAAAACTTTTCCGCATAGGATAGATAAATTATCAAGTCAAAGTTTTTTTCACGTAGGTGCATTTTTTGTTTAGTAGTTTTTTTGTAGCGCAACCTACTCTTTTTTCCTTTATGCCAAATGTAGTATAACATTTGGGTTGCTGCTTCCTTTTAGTCTTTTATTTGATAAGCGCGGCTTTTCCTCTTTTTTCAAAAATAGATTATTCTTACGATGAAGATTAAATCCGATATGTGCGTGGATTTAATAACAATTCTTCATTCTATATATGTCTTATGTGTACTGGAATGAAAATTTCACTGGAATGTGTGTACTTCATTAATTGTCTGTGTCCACTCCTAAACAAAAAACCAGCCCCCACCTTATTTTCCTTCTAAGGTTCTTCTGAGCAGGACAGTGCCACAGAATGAGTATTTTCCCTCCCACCTTTCTAAAACAATGGGTGTTACTCATTCTAAATTCCTAAGGGTTGCTATGAATAACCCTTTGTATAAAACCATTTTAAACATACACAAACCTTTTTACCTTATCAATATATATACAAATTATTTCTTAATCTCTTAATCAAGAAACATTGTAATATAAAAACTTATATTTTTAGCTAAAACAAAGACACTTTTTATCATGAATTAACTTCCTTTCTCAACTGAAAAAAAATATAGAGAAACCATTTTGTATTACATCTGCAACCAATTTTGACTTCACGAGGCAACACAAACGCCATTTTCCTCTCTCTTTTAAACTCAAAAGGAGAATACTTTGTAGCATCAGAAATTGTGCTTCTTACATCCATTAAAAATAACTGGAACAACATCAACCCAAATATTTCCTTTGTTCAACAACATTTATCAATCCTAGATTTAATTATCCGATACATCCTCACAATAATACCTGCAGACTGTGAATATTACCATACATGAAATCTCTGTTCTATTCCCTGATATTACACATCCTCTGTCACTACTGAGGTTTACTGATATACCCCAAACTAGAAAAACATGATTAATCAACATCTAAACAATAATTAAAGCATCATCATTAGTGAATCCCACCTGTAGGTGCTGTGATATATAAAAAACACGAAAATCCTTTTTAGTCATGACACAAACTTATGGTCTAATGACCAAAATGATAATTTTGTGACATCCGATGAGGACAAAAAACGTCGTAACCTTTTTTTCCTCTGAAATGAAAGGAATATGTGTCTATTTTCTTCACAACATTAATTGATACCATTTCAGGTTGAACTACTAACTTCCCATGCAAAAGCTGCTTCCTTTGCCAAAGAATCTGCTGTTCTATTACCTACAGATAACTCACTATCTTTTTTTATGTGCTGGAATTTTTACAATAGCATATGCAAAAGAATTACTCTCTGCAAGGTCAAAAACTGCTTCTAATGTCTCTTTCTGCACAAGAGTCTTATTGGATGAATCCACAAAACCTCTACATTTCAAAATAGGTAACGTACAACATATGAACTATCACTATAAATCACTAGTGAACCTTTCTTCTCTTCCTTGTAAATAATCAATGCAGTTTTTACTGCTTCAAGTTCTGCTCGTTGAGCTGAAAAATGTAATACCTACTGCAATAATTGCCTGACATACAATATCTTGAACCATCAACAAATACAAGCTCATCAATTTTCTCTGTCTCTCTTTGTTGTCTTATTCATTCAGTTGCTAATTGAGTACCATGCTGAAAATGTCTTCAGTTACTGAATACAAAACTATTCTTTACTTTTCTTTTCAAGTGAACTAAACCTTTCAATGTTCAGCCAGAACAAAACAAAAATAAAAACTTAATACTCATGACAATGAAACATTGATAAAAAAAAAAAAAAATCCATTGAATTATCCTTGAAAATATTAAAAATTATATCAAAGTCCTCAATAATATTCCAAACGTCAAAACCAAATCTTTTAAACTCAAATCAATCCTTTATTCATAGCCAGTAAACATCAACCAGAAAATTCTTACCATATCTGCAATTAATTTAAAAACTGCTAACTGTTTTCAGAGTTTTTAATTGCTACATAATGAGACCTTTCCTGTCTTAATGTACTATTTTCAGTTTGCAATCTTTGTCTTTGGGTCTTAGAAGAAAAATAAATTTGCTTATTATGACCTCTATACCTCAGATTACTGTGCCAACGTACAGAATAAACCTCTTGACGCCTCAGCAAAATTTTCGGATAATACAACCTCTTTTGTGTATTATTATTAATCAACTTTTTATAGACTTTCCTCTGAGCATATGGCGATGAAAATCTACATTTCTGCTTAATATCAGTATTATTTAAGTCAACTGACTTCCCACTCTCATTGTCTGAGGAAATATTAATATTTGACTCATCACAGGATATGACGTTCACGTCTGCCTTTGTCACATGTTCACCATCCTCTATTTTTAAGCACTGAGCATGTGCAGGAATCTCAGCTTGCAGTAATTGGGTCTTAAGTAAATTTAAAATATTCTCATGCACACAGTTTTCTTGAGTCAAAAAAACTATTTGATTTTCATTTTCTTTAAGAGATTGCAATAATGCATTCATTTTATGTTCCAATTCAATTTTTTCAGTCAATAATTGTTCAGTATATTTCTTCTCCTGCTTTGCTGCAATTTCTATTGCATTCTCTAAATGCTCAATATACGTGCAAAAAGTTTCACAACTTGAACAACTAGGTTCAAAAAGTACATTTTCAGTTACACTTTGACTTTGTTTTCCTGGCATATCAAACACCATAGCATTATAACTTGTAACAAGTTTCATTACATTACGTACTTTTTTCTTTGTTTTAACTAATGAGAATCTATCCTTCTCAATGTCAGCATTTGCCTGAAAACATTGATCATACATTGATTTCCATAAAACAGCATCAGAGACCTGTTTCGATAAACCTTTAAATTCTAATGTACTTTCATCAGCTAAAACATCTACAAATTCCATATTACTTTTCTACTCACCAAATATAAAACTCGTCAGTTTTCCAGCTGTCCACCGTCTTTCAAGACTTCTGTATATCTGAAATTCTCCGGTCTTTCACAATCAATCGATCGATTTTTCTTCTAGGTTCTTTTCAATCTTTGCGAAGTTAATCTCTGTTCATCACTTCCCCTCTGATCAAAGGATGGAAGTTGAAAAAAAAACTTCCGACTTATGATTGACTGGATGGCTGAGCCAATGTAAAAAAATATTGCTTATAATGTTCAAATATTTCAAAGTCTTAAGTATATATGGTGAGACCGAGATTGTGAGACGAATTTCCTTAATTAGTTCTGAGTCAGCGTAATTCAAAAATGTGTATTTATTGTACACATTTAACCACTTGCCGACCGCCGCACGACGATGTACGTCGACAGAATGGCACGGGCAGGCATAAGGGCTTACATGTACGTCCTTGCCTGCCCGCGGGTCGGGGGCCCGATCGGGCCCCCGCCCGGTGCCTGCGGCGGTCGGTATTCGTTCGGGAGCGATCCCGGACGAGGGGACGGCCATTCATTCATGGCCACCCCCTCGCGATCGCTCCCGACGAATGAAAATGTCCGGTGACATCACTTCCTCTCCTGTAATGTAAACACAGGAGAGGAAGTGATGTATTCTCTCCTCCGTGTCGGTATTTTTCGTTCCGGCACCGAGGAGAGAGCATCGGTGAGTTGCACAAGCACTACACTACACAGTAGAACATGCCAGGCACACTCACACCCCCCCTTTACCCCCCGATCACCCCCCAATTACCCCTGCCCCCCCAGTCACAGTGACACCAATTGCTTTTTTTTTTTTTTTTTGCATTGGTGTCATTTGTGACTGTAATAACTGTTAGGGCAGTTAGGGTTAGCCCCCTTTAGTTCTAATGTGCCCCCCTAACCCCCCCAATAAAGGTTTAACCCCGTGATCACCCCCCGTCGCCAGTGTCACTAAGGCTGGGTTCACATTGCAGCGGTTTATGAGAACGAATGTGATTCGCACCGCACTGCAGTGCAAATCACATCCGATCTCTGTGCGATTCGAGTTCAGCCATACAGATAGTATGGCTGAATTCGTGTCGCACCCGCCGCACCCGCCGCAAATTCGCACGGGACCCTTTTTTTGGCCCGCAGCAGAATCGGATCGCATGGGTGTTCACACCATGCGATCCGAGTTTGCAGATCGCACTGCGATATGCGAACTGATCTGGGGGTGTCATTAACATTTCACTGACACTCCCAGCAGTTCGCATAGGGCAGTGTGAACTGCCGCCGGGAGGCATGCGATGCGGGAACCCGCCACGGATTCGTGGCGTTCCCGCATCGCTCCAGTGTGAACCCAGCCTAATAAGCGATCATTTTTCTGATCGCTGTATTAGTGTCACAGGTGACGCTAGTTAGACAGGTAGGTATTTAGGTTCGCCGCAGCTTTTTATAGCGCCAGGGACCCCCATATACTACCGCATAAAGCCCCCTGATTTCCCCCTAGTTAACCCTTTCACCAGTGATCACCATATAACTGTTACAGGTGACGCTGGTTGGTTAGTTATTTTTTTATAGTTTCAGGGCACCCGCCATTTATTACCTAATAAAGGTTTAACCCCCTGATCACCCGGCGGGTGTCATTTGTGACTGTAATAACTGTTAGGGCAGTTAGGGTTAGCCCCCTTTAGTTCTAAGGTACCCCCCTAACCCCCCCAATAAAGGTTTAACCCCGTGATCACCCCCCGTCGCCAGTGTCACTAAGGCTGGGTTCACATTGCAGCGGTTTATGAGAACGGATGTGATTCGCACCGCACTGCAGTGCAAATCACATCCGATCTCTGTGCGATTCGAGTTCAGCCATACAGATAGTATGGCTGAATTCGTGTCGCACCCGCCGCAAACTCGCACGGGACCCTTTTTTTGGTCCGCAGCAGAATCGGATCGCATGGGTATTCACACCATGCGATCCGAGTTTGCAGATCGCACTGCGATATGCGAACTGATCTGGGGGTGTCATTAACATTTCACTGACACTCCCAGCAGTTCGCATAGGGCAGTGTGAACTGCCGCCGAGAGGCATGTGATGCGGGAACCCGCCGCGCATTCGTGGCGTTCCCACATCGCTCCAGTGTGAACCCAGCCTAATAAGCGATCGTTTTTCTGATCGCTGTATTAGTGTCACAGGTGACGCTAGTTAGGCAGGTAGGTATTTAGGTTCGCCGCAGCTTTTTATAGCGCCAGGGACCCCCATATACTACCGCATAAAGCCCCCTGATTGCCCCCTAGTTAACCCTTTCACCAGTGATCACCATATAACTGTTACAGGTGACGCTGGTTGGTTAGTTATTTTTTTTATAGTTTCAGGGCACCCGCCATTTATTACCTAGTCTCACTAGTGTACCCCTAAATTTAGGGGTGTCTACTTTCCAAAATGGGGTAATTTGGGGGGGGGTTTGTGCCATCTTGGCATTTTATGGCCTTCAAAACTGTAACGCCCTTAGAAATCCTGAAGGCAGTGCTTGGTTTTCGGGGCCCCGTACGCGGCTAGGCTCCCAAAAAGTCCCACATATGTGGTATCCCCGTACTCAGGAGAAGCAGCAGAATTTATTTTGGGGTGTCATTTTACATATGCCCATGGCATGCGTGAGCAATATATCATTTAGTGACAACTTTGTGAAAAAAAAAAAAAAAAAAAAAGTTTGTAATTTTCCCGCAACTTGTGGCAAAATATAAAATATTCCATGGACTCAACATGCCTCTCAGCAAATAGCTTGGGGTGTCTACTTTCTAAAATGGGGTCATTTGTGGGGGTTTTGTGCCATCTTCGCATTTTATGGCCTTCAAAACTGTAATAGGTAGTGAGGAGTGAAGTCAAATATTTACGCCCTTAGAAAACCTGAAGGCGGTTCTTGGTTTTCGGGGCCCCGTACGCGGCTAGGCTCCCAAAAAGTCCCACATATGTGGTATCCCCGTACTCAGGAGAAGTAGCAGAATTTATTTTGGGGTGTCATTTCACATATGCCCATAGCATGTGTGAGCAATATATCATTTAGTGACACTTTGTGAAAAAAAAATAAAAAAAAATTAAAGTTTGTAATTTTCCCGCAACTTGTGGCAAAATATAAAATATTCCATGGACTCAAAATGCCTCTCAGCAAATAGCTTGGGGTGTCTACTTTCTAAAATGGGGTCATTTGTGGGGGTTTTGTGCCATCTTGGCATTTTATGGCCTTCAAAACTGTAATAGGTAGTGAGAAGTGAAATCAAAAATTTACGCCCTTAGAAAGCCTGAAGGCGGTGCTTGGTTTTCGGGGCCCCGTACGCGGCTAGGCTCCCAAAAAGTCCCACATATGTGGTATCCCCGTACTCAGGAGAAGCAGCAGAATTTATTTTGGGGTGTCATTTCACATATGCCCATAGCATGTGTGAGCAATATATCATTTAGTGACAACTTTGTGTAAAAAAAAAAAAAAAAATTATTTTTTGTCATTATTCAATCGCTTGAGGCAAAAAAATTAAATATTCAATGGGCTCAACATGCCACTTATCAATTTCCTTAGGGTGTCTACTTTCCAAAACGTACCTTAGTTTGTAGATGTGACAACTTTTGCGCAAACCAATAAATATACAATTATTGACTTTTTTTTTTACCAAAGACATGTGGCTGAATACATTTTGGCCTAAATGTATGACTAAAATTGAGTTTATTGGATTTTTCTAATAACAAAAAGTAGAAAATATCATTTTTTTTCAAAATTTGCGGTCTTTTTACGTTTATATCGCAAAAAATAAAAATCGCAGAGGCAATCAAATACCATCAAAAGAAAGCTCTATTTGTGGGAAGAAAGGACGCAAATTTTGTTTGGGTACAACATTGCATGACCGCGCAATTACCAGTTAAAGCAGCGCAGTGCCAAATTGTAAAAAGACCTCTGGTCATTTACCAGCAAAATGGTCCGGTCTGAAAGTGGTTAAATAGAAAAGAATACTTACAAAAATAGTACAATGATTATCATTAATATCTTTAAAATTGTCTTATGGAACAATTCAGTTTATGCCATGTGACATTTCAAAATGGCGGAATAACCCTTTGTATGCTGTAATCTCTGTGTGCTGAAATGTGTCTTTCTTCTATGCTGCTGAATGTTCAAGAGACAGTCTGTTCCCAATCTTTCTACTATATCAACATGCTCTAATCTCCTGCCCGAAAGATAACTCCTCCTTCACAAAAGTGTGGGCTAATGAGTGGTTACTTATAATCAATGTAACATATGTTAACACTTAAAACACAATTCTACCTTCTGATGAAATGGCAGGAAATGGGTGTGAGGGAGGATTTCAGTCTCTAAGAAAAATATCGTCTCAATTTACATAGGGCTTCTCACTTACATAGAAAATGACTTTCTAAAAACATATATATAATGAACTGGAGAATTTAACATAAACAACATTTATCAAAATCCTGACAGGTTTTAAATGTTTACTTTTCCAGCTATGCAAGTCATAACATAGAATTTATTGTCTCAAAGTTTCTTTCACACAATATGGAGAATTCATATTCTAAATAAAGTATAATAAAGCCAATTAAAATTTAGATATTAAGAATATAACAGCAATACGACCAGTACTGGCCACAGCACTAGTGTCGCAGACACTTACTGAATGGGCAAAACTTTTGCACCAGGAATTGGAGAAGCAGTAGGCTACTCCTGTCTGCGTGGAATTAGCTGACCAGTTAGTGCACGGCCTTAAGTACGTTTGTGACACGGCCCTGGATACACTTCCTTTGCTCTCCAGGGCTTCAGTGTCAGCAGTGGTGCTGCGGTGCCTGATTGGGCTAAAATTACATTATTAAGAATGTCACAGATGGGAAGAGCAAGGAGCCACGCCTCAGGCAAGGGCCCTCATCTTACGCTAAAAAGAGACTTTTTCGTCGGCCCGGGAATTCGGGTAAACGCTGCCAGTCCGACAGGGCGACTACTGAGGGACAGAAGCGTCCCTGGACTCGTAAGTCTAACAAGCCAGCGTGCAAAAATACTTCCGCATGAAGGTTTTCCCCCGCCCGTCACTCGGGTGGGGGGTCGCCTTCGGGAGTTTGCAGCCTGGTGGGCCTCTCGGCTGTCTGACCAATGGGTCTGCGAACTGATTTCATCGGGCTACAAGATAGTTCCTCTCTTGGCTACCAAACAGATTCTTCCCTTCCAGCATACCCTTACTGCCGGCTGGCCGGGAGACCCTGTTGGGGGCAGTAAGGGACCTACTAAGCCGTGGGGTGATAGTGCTTGTTCCGGGAAACAGAAAGGTTTCAGGGGTTCTACTCCAATCTGTTTGTAGTCCCCAAAAAGGAAGGCGTACGTCCAATCTTGGACATAAAAGCCCTCATTTGCTTTGTAAAAGTACAGAGGTTCAGAATGGAATCAGTTCGCTCAGTTGTTGCTGTACTCCATCAGGGGGACTCCGGGGCATCCGGAGGTGTTCAGGCTTCTGTGCCTGCGGTGGGGCACACCAGACGTGGATCTCTGGCCTCCCGGCTCAATCGGAAGGTGCTGAGGTTCGTATCCAGGACAAGAGATCCTTGGGCGGATGCGCCGGACACATTGGGGGCTCCATGGGCTCAGTACCAACTGATCTACGCCTTTCCTCCGCTAAAGCTGTTACCACGTCTGCTCCGCAGAGTGGAGGCCGAGGGCATTCCAGTGATACTGATTGCCCCAGATTGGCCTCGGCGTCCCTGGTACGCCGACCTAGTATGCCTGGTTGCGGACAGGTCAAGGTCCAATTCTCCATACTGCTTTACCATCGCTGGTTTTAACGACATAGTTATTGAGAGCCAGGTGCTAAGGAACCGAAGCCTGTCTGACTCAGTGATTTCAACTATTTTGCGGGGCACGGGGACTTGGAAGATAAACAATCATACATGGAAGTCCTGTATCTCCATGTGTGAGGCGATCGGGTGGCGTCCACGAACCTATTCCATTTCCAGGATCCTGCTGTTCCTACAGCGAGGCGTAGACCAGAAGCTGGCTTTAAGCACCATTAAGCGACAGATATCAGCCTTTGCTGTCTTTTTCCAACGACCCCTGGCGTCTCACTCTCTAGTGAGCACCTTTGTACAAGGGGTCCAGCATGTAGTCCCTCTGGTGCCCCCATGGGATCTGAACCTGGTGTTAGCGGCGCTTCAGAAACCACTGTTGAGAACATCAGGGAGATTCCCTTGTTGACTCTTTCTCAGAAAGTGGTCTTCTTAGTGGCCATTACATCGGCCAGGAGGGTTTCGGAACTGGCGGCCTTGTCTTGCAAGTCGCCCTATCATGTTATCCACAAGGATAAGGTGGTGTTGCGTCTGCAACCTTCTTTTATACCGAAGGTGGTTTTGGCTTTTCACATCAGGATGTGTCCTAAACCAACACATCCTAAGGATCCCTGGACGTGGTCAGACTCTCTGTTCGTTTTTCGGTAGCTGGTCCGAAAAAAAGGATGGCGGTCTCATCGGCACCATTTCCAGGTGAATCAGACAGATTGTGGTCCTTGAAGGGGCAGGTGCCCCCTTTCCTGTCACGGCCCATTCCACCAGGGCAATTGGGACCTCTTGGACTTTCTGACATCAAGCGTCAGTCACTCAAGTGTGGAAAGCAACTTGGTCGTCTGTTCACACCTTTACAAATTTCCACGAAGTGGATGTAAGCCCATAGTCTGATGCCTGCTTTGGCCGCAAAGTTTTGCAGGCGGCCGTGTAATGTTGCAATTTTAGACTCTTTCTTCTGTTAAGAAAAAGTTAACTTTTGAATATTAATGCACCTTGCTGCAATTGTTGACCGCAAGTTCTGATGCGGTTAGTTCAGATGGTGACTCCCCTGTTAAGGAGCACCACTGCTTGTGGGTGAAGTTATGTTGCTGTTCCCACCACTCATTATGACACTGCTTGGGGACGTCCCTATGGTCAAGATTACTGGAGCTGTGTCCGTCAATGAACGAAAGAGAAATAAGATTTTTGTACTCACCGTAAAATCCTTTTCTCTGAAATTCATTGACGGACACAGCACCCTCCCCTCCTGTTGGTTTATGTTATACTGCTTGTTGACTTACTGAGCTGCAGGAAGCAGGCTGAGGGGTTATTACCAGAGGGACCACCACCTGGACGGAACTGTAAAGTTTTGTTGTTTTTCACATGTATTACATGTTCTGCCTAGTCCTCTCCTGAAAGTGGCGTAATAAACCTAGTCAAGATTACTGGAGCTGTGTCCGTCAATGAACTTCAGAGAAAAGGATTTTACGGTGAAAAAAAAATCTGATTGAGGTAGGCTACCACCACTGCATTGTCCTAGTGTACCCTGGTTGGGTAACCCTGGAGCATAGTCATCCAATGGGAGAGGCAGATCGCCTGATGTTCCAGAATGTTGATGGGAATTAGATAACAGCGGCCTATCCTTGTGAGATACAGCACTGAAAATAATCCCAAAGTGAAAGAATATACTAAAAATAGAGAACTTAAACAAAAACGTGCGTCTCCCTGGGCAGAAGCATCAGATGCTCTGAAGGACATGTACTCCCTGATCTATGCCTCCCCTGGTTGTTAACAAGGATCCAACATGAGGGCATTCTGGTAGCTGCAGACTGGCCAGGCAAATTTGGTTGCAGACACTCTGTGGCACCTTCCACACTGTCCAGACCTTCTTTCTCAAGGTCCAGTTTACCACTCCACTTTACAGATGCTGGCTTTAATGGCTTGGCTGTTGAAAACCAGGTGCTGAAGAACAAGGGCCTTTCTGACGCTCATTTCTACCAAGCTTTGTGCGTTGAAGTTCCCTTTATGATTAATTTACTTACTGGAAGGCCTACTATGAGTCGCTGAGATAACATCACCACAAGTTTCCATTGCTTGTGTCCTTGTCTGTTTTCAGAGAAGCATAGATTGTCACTTGGCCCTCAGCGATGTGAAAGGCCAGGTATCGGTCTTGGCTTCTATTTCCCTCATTTGAACCTTCATTCAAGGGGTTACCCATATTGTTCCCCCTTCTGGACCTTATGTGCCCTCTCGAGACTTAAGTCTTGTTTTGTCTGCCTTGCAATAGACACCCTTTGAAAATATCTGGGATATTCCCCTCGTCTTTTTCTCAAATAGTAGCCTTTCTGATGGCTATCACGTCCACTTGTATAGAGTGTCCTAGATTGCAGCTCATTCTTGTAAACAGCCCTTTTAGGTATTACACTACGATAAAATGGTTCTTCGTACTTGCCTATCCATCTAACCTAAGGTGGTGTCAGCCTTCTACTTGAAAGAGGACATTGTTCTGCCACCTCTGTCTTCATCCTTCACATCCCAGAGAGGTGGCCTTTCATTGCCTTGATGTGGTTCATGCCATTAGGGTTTACCTTTTTGCTATGGCTCTGAGTCATTTTATTTATTAACGGGATGGTCTGTGAAAAGGTCAAGCGACTTAAGCTGGGAACACACCAGTTTATTTTTTTGTGCAAAATCTGCCTGCTCCATTTGTATCTGCTGTAGTAAGCATACAAGGTTAGTCCAGTTAACTTCCTCACTGAGCTTTGTGAGACCACTCCAAAACCTGTCTTCAGGCTGTATAAGCTCCCTACAATCTGCTCTACACGCCCGTGCCCGAGGCATCAGAAATAGAGATGTCCCGGCGGGAAAGCGCAATATAGCGGCGGCAGACCATGCTGGACAAGATGGCGCCTGCACCAGGTGCTCGGCAAAGGAGGCAGCAATTAAACTTTTCTCTAAGCCAGGAGCAAAGGAAACCCCTTTGCTCCTGGAATGGACTCCCAATTCTAGACTGGACAATGCAAGAGGATCTGGATAACCCTGGGGCTGCATGGCAGAAGGATCCCACAGACACAGACATATGGGACACAGTGTAGCCAGTACACATGCCCTTCCCCCTGCAAACATGCACATAGTTGGCTCGGCAGAGCATCCCACGGAACCTACACTGAGACATTTTTTCAACAGTAACCGCCTGTAATACTGCTCTTACAGCATTGACCACTGAAATTAAGGGGGTTAAACAATAAATCAACCTTGTCAGACATGACATGCAGAAGCTGCATGACCGCACCACTGCATTAGGGGGGACAGAGCAATGTTGAGGATGAAGTGGCGCCATTGCAGAGAGAAATAAATCACCTGCAGTCTCACTCCTCTGGCCACACTGCTCGTTTAGAGGACATGGAGAATAGACTCAGACGAAACAATGTGAGAGCAGTAGGGATACTGGAAAGAGCAGAAGGGAAGAACCCAGTAGCTTTCATAGAAAACTGGCTTGTCAGCACCTTTGGTGATCAGTCATTTTCCAAGATGTTTGCAGTTGATAGGACTCATTGAGTCCCCGCAAAACCACCCAGACTTGAAGATTCCCCACGGCCATTCCTCTTTAAGATGCTTAATTTTAAAGACAGAGATGCAAAATACAGCAGGCAAGAACCAAGGGCGATCTCATGAAAATTGATAATGCAAGAATATCCTTTTAACTCGACTTTTCTGCAGAAGTGCAGTGCCGGAGGACCAAATTTATTGAGGTGAAGAAGCGTCTTACAAAATATGCAGTTACCTATGCAATGCTTTATCCAGCTAAACTTCGGGTTGCAACTAATGACACTCACTTTTTTGAAAACCCTGCTACTGCCTCTGCCTGGCTAGACAGAGTGGAGCACTCACTTGTGAGGGCAGACCCACGTGCAAGTTAAGGCAGGTTGACTCCTCTGTTGAAGATCAGGGATACCGACTTAGGAGCATAGGTCTTACCTATTTCTAGCTTACAGACGGTTCTATTTTTCCTGTAAGGCGGTTTGAAGAGACATTAGGAATTGAAGCTATGCAACATTCTAATGAGAAGCATAAAAATGCAAGTTCCTCTGATTGGGCGTTTGAACCGAGACAACTATAAGAAAGGAGGATAAAGAATAGGAACTTTTTGGGACCTTGTTTCTTTTCTTACATCAGGGGACACTGAGCCATAGTACTTAATATGTGGGTTATAGGGCCACTGATAGGTGATGGACACTGGCACGCCCTAAGGCAGGGGTGCCAAACCAGTGGCCCGGGGGCCACATGTGGGCCGCGGAGCCCTCTGATGTGGCCCGCGACCTCCTTCTGTGGGATGGTAGATTGGCAAGCCCAGATCACGGGTTGCAGACCCGCCATCCCAGACCATCTGTGTTGTTAATGAAGCCGGCAAAGCAAGCAGCTGTGGGGCAGAGATGTATAAGCTGATGCTTCCTGTATAGTGCGGTCTCTTGCCACAGGCGGAGTGATACCAAATGCACTCTG
Organism: Lithobates pipiens; assembly: GCF_037356315.1. Classification (NCBI taxonomy): domain Eukaryota; kingdom Metazoa; phylum Chordata; class Amphibia; order Anura; family Ranidae; genus Lithobates; species Lithobates pipiens. The sequence continues at coordinate 484,581,151 of NW_027507903.1, read as the reverse complement.
CTGGGGACAGCAACAGCAGACGAGACCTGAATGGAAGACTGTTATTAAAGGTCAGTTTATTTCTAAAATTGCAGTGTATATATGGGCATATCTGCGCAGTGGTTACTGGGCTGCTTTCAAACTGATCCGCAGGTGCAGTGCACCTTCAGGTTACCTGCACTGAGGCATAGACTTCTGATATTACCTGTGTGCTTGGTGAACTTTCAGAAAGTGCACCACACCTGCAGGAAATATTAGAAGTCTATTGCAAAGTGTAGCTAACCCGCAGGAAAGACACAGATGCACTGCGCTGCATTAGTGTGAAAGGCCCCTTTCACACAATCGTTCCGACTCAATCGAACCCTCCATTCACCTCTATGAAATGGCAGATGTAAACAGATTTGTGTCCTTTTACACCCATCTACCTCCAATCTGATTTGCGAAGAAAAAAAAACAGAAGGGGATCAATCCCCTTCCGTTAGGGTGGATCGGGGGACCCATAGAGTAGCGTGGGCTGTGTCCATGTCTGTTCATTGTGGCCGGTTACCAAGTCGCTTAAGTGGCCCTTGCTCTTCAAAAGGTTGGGCACCCCTGCCCTAAGGCAAGAAGTGTATTCCCTATAGAACCTCTCCCACTACTGGGAGTCCTCAGTTTTTTCGCCAGTGTCTAAGGTGTTGGTCACGAGTAAGGGCCCCTTTCACACGGGACGGATCAGCAATGATCCGCCCCGCGATGATCTGCTTGCTCAGCGGGGATCGCTCCGTCGTCCCCGCTGAGCCGGCGGCGGACAGGGCGGTCTCTGCACACTGTGCAGGGACCGTCCTGTCAGCTCTCCACTCTTTATGGGGGATCGGATGAGCACGGACCGTCTGTCCGTGTTCATCTGATCCGCTCTGCAGACGGATAGAAAAATAGGATTTTCCTCCATCTGCAGAATCGTACAGTAGCGGAGGCGGACGATATCGGGTGTCTGCAGATGTTTATCCGCAGACACCCGCTATCCCATAGGAATGCATGTATGTTAGTATTTCATCCGCAAACGGATGGATGAAATACGGACATAATGTCCGCATGTGTGAAAGGGGCCTAAAGGTGTGCTGTGCTGAGCTCCACTTGAAGCTTCCCTGCTGGTGCTAGCCATGCTGACTGGATGTGTTCTGATGTCTTTTCATGGGCTAAATGAATGGTACCTGGGCCTCGTGTCCAAAAAAACAAGGATTTGCTTGCGAACGCTTCTCTTTTAGCGAGCTGAACCCTGGGATCCAGTACTTTTTGGTAGTAAGGTCATAACGTTTTTTACTGGCAGGGTGCTGTCACAGGTCCAGGATTGCGGGTAACCTGAGGTTCCCCTGTTCCTGAAGGTTTGGGAGCCCACCATGAAGGGTGAAGATTGGATTTATCTCACATAAACCTGCTGCGAGGAAAAGTAAGGGAGATTTTCTCAGGAATTTCTCCTGTGTATAATGCTGTCATGCCTATGTGTCACCACTGAGGGCTGTATTGAGCACTCACCGACCTGATGCTGGAAACAGGGCAGAAGCCTTAATTTCTCCTCTCCTCCGACCACAAGCAGATCCTCTGGTAAGAAAGGGGGGTCTGGTTCTCCTCCTGTGCCCCCAATGTTGTTTTTTTTCTCCCCTTGGAGGGACTGATATGCCAAAGCAGTTACCTTTTTTTTTTTTAAATGGAGGCAGACCGCGCCAGCCGCTCAGCAGAGGATTTACCCCTCCTCCCTGCCATGGCTGCTGTTTCACAGGATGCTGCTCACGCGGGAAAACACTTCCCTTTGACAGGAAAGGGGGCGTAATTTGCATGGGGGGGCGTAGCTAATGGTGTCAGGCGCCGGCCACACGTGCAGGAAGTGTTCAAGCAGTGTGTGTGAAGCTGCTGCCTAGCTATGGAGGGACAGAGCAGGGTGGCTTGTTTCAGGTTGGTGACACAGGCACCTTTGACACATTGTACTTTACCAGGCTAGGATTAATAGCAGCTATTGGCGCTGGACTATAGCCTAGCAGTATAGATTATTTTGGTGGTAGTGCCTCTGCTTTATGCTTCAGGCTATGGGTGGTAATGGGACCAGGAACTCCTCTAAGGGTTCTAAAGGGGTCAATGGTTTTTACAATAAACTAAATCCATTTCCAAAAGAATGTCCTCTTCCTCTGAGAGGGATGCGGCTGGTCAGATTGAGCCGTCAGGGGAATTGGTGTGCAGCTGTGCTAGACACTTCAGTCCCTGTATATATCACATAAGAGTTTTTTTTTCTTCTACCATTTGTAAATTGGAAAGAAGATTAATGCTATGATATCTCTCCTTATTGGGGTTAAACATAGCAGATTCCCATCTAGTGCTCAGGACCCTCTTATTGAGGTGCAGGAGGTTGGGTATCAGGTAGATCTTCCCAAATATTTGGAAAATGTATCCTCTTCCGAGGATCCTAATATAGAAGGAGTAGCATCACAAGACAGGTTGCTTGTGCACTCCCTTACTAAATTGGTTCGTTCAACCTTTTTGATGCCTGCAGCGCAGGCTCTTGAGGAACCCACCTCTAATTTGGGTTCATTAGAACCTCCCCCATTTGGGGATGTTTTTTCTTATTCATGCATGGCTAAAAAGGCTTATGTATTCTGAATGGGAACATCCGGATAAACAATATTATCCTCCTAAGAAATTCTCCTCAGTGAGCAAGAATCTCACATGTCCGGTGGATAATGCACTGATGTTATCCACCTCAATACCAGGCATTTAACCACCTCAATACAGTGCACTTACACCCCCTTCCTGACCAGACCAATTTTCAGCTTTCAGCGCTCTCACAGTTTGAATGACAATTACTCAGTCATCCAACACTGTACCCATATGAAACTTGCATCCTTTTTTTCCACACAAATAGAGATTTCTTTTAGTGGTATTTAATCACTAGTGTTTTTTTTATTTTTTGTGCTATAAATAAAATAAAACGTTATTTTTGTAAAAAAAAAGCCTTTTTCTTTGTTTCTGTCATAAATTTTTGCTAATTAGTAATTTTTCTTCATAAATTTTGGCCAAAATTTATACTGTTACCTATCTTTCGTAAAAATAACCCACATTAGTATATATTATTTGGTCTTTGTGAAAGTTATAGAGTCTACAAACTATGGTGCCAATCGCTGAAAATTGATCACATCTGATCAGGCCTTCAGTACATCAGGTGTATCTCATTTCTTGAGACACTAACAAGTCAGGAATGTACAAATACCCCCCAAATGACCCCTTTTTACAAAGTAGACATTCCAAGGTATTAAGTAAGTAGCATGGTGAGTTTTTTTAAGTTGTCATTTTTTCCCACAAAGATTTTTTTTTTTTTTTTACATAATTGTCATATTATCAGGTTATTTCTCACACAGCATATGCATACAACAAATTACACCCCAAAATACATTCTGCTACTCTTCCCGAGTAGGGCAATACAACACCTGTGAGACTTTTACACAACCTGGCCACATACAGAGCACCAATGTTGATGTAGTACCTTCAGACGTTCTACGAGCAAAAATGACGCATCTCATTTATCAACCACCTATTACACTTTTAAAGGCCCTGAAGTACTAGGACAATGGAATTTCCCATAAAATGACCCCATTTTGGAAAGCAAACACCCCAACGTATAATCTGTGAGGCATAATGAGTCTTTTGAACGGTTGTTTTTTTTCCAAAAGTTTTTGGAATATGTGTAAAAAGATTAAACCGCATTTTTTTTTTTTTACACAAAACTCAATTTATAAGATATTTCTAACACATAGCATGTATATAGCAAATATTACACCCCAAAATACATTCTGCTACTCTTCCCGAGTATGGCGATACCACATGTGTAGGACTTTTACACAGCCTGGCCACATAGAGAGGCCGAACATTGAAGTAGTACGTTCAGGCATTCTAGGAGCATAAATGACACATCTCATTTCATTCCTACCTATCACCCTTTTGAAGGTCCTGGACTACCAGGACAGTGAAATTACCCACAAAATGACCCCATTTTGGAAAGCAAACACCCCAACGTATATTCTATGAGACATGGGCTGCAAATAGGTACTCGGGTACTCTGATACTCTGATGGCCTGGTGACAGGTACTCGGGTACTCTGACGGCCTGGTGACAGGTACTCTGATGGCTTGGTGACTGGTATTTGGGTACTCTGAAGGGCGGTGACAGGTACTCATATGGACTGTGACAGGTACTCGGGCACCAAGATGAACTGTGACAGGTACTCAGATGAACTGTGACAGGTACTCAGATGAACTGTGACAGGTACTCGGGTACTAAGATGAACTGTGACAGGTACTCTGAGTACCCGAGTACCTGTCACAGTTCATCTGAGTACCTGTCACAGTTCATCTGAGTACCTGTCACAGTTCATCTTAGTACCCGAGTACCTGTCACAGTTCATCTGAGTACCTGTCACAGTTCATCTGAGTACCTGTCCCAGTCCATCTGAGTACCCGAGTACCTGTCCCAGTCCATCTGAGTACCCGAGTACCTGTCACAGTTCATTTGAGTACCCCGAGTACCTGTCACAGTTCATCTGAGTACCTGTCACAGTTCATCTGAGTACCTGTCACAGTTCATCTTAGTACCCGAGTACCTGTCACAGTTCATCTGAGTACCTGTCACAGTTCATCTGAGTACCTGTCCCAGTCCATCTGAGTACCCGAGTACCTGTCCCAGTCCATCTGAGTACCCGAGTACCTGTCACAGTTCATTTGAGTACCCGAGTACCTGTCACAGTTCATCTGAGTACCTGTCACAGTTCATCTAATGAACTGTGACAGGTACTCAGATGGACTGTGACAGGTACTCGGGTACTCAGATGGACTGGGACAGGTACTCGGGTACTCAGATAGACTGGGACAGGTACTCGGGTACTCAGATGGGCTGTGACAGGTACTCAAATACTCTGATAGACTGTGACAGGTACTCTGATGGACTGTGATTGTCAGGTACTATGAGGGGTGGTGACAGGACCTCTTTATTGGGGGGGGCAATCAGTGTGCTTGATGTGTACTGTAGGCGGTAACGAGATGTTAACGCAATCTCCTCCTCACACACGATTGGTGTGTGAGGAGGAGAACCCGGTAACATCTCGTTACCGCGGTTTGTTTACATTTTAGTGATCGGCTGTGAAAGGATCACAGCCGATCACGTGGGTAAACAGCCAGCCAATGTCTGTTTACCAGCGTCGGTGACAAGCAGTGTTCCCGGGAAACACGCCGCCACCGCCGTGCACGCGCAGCGCGCTCACGATTGCGCGCATGGGCCGTGCACAGTCGGGGTGTGACCATCTGTGATCACGTGGTAAACAGCCATAACCAATGGCTGTTCACCCCCTTCAGTGGCGAGCGGTGTCTCCGTGACACGCCGCCACCAAAGAAACAGGGATGCGCACGCACGATCGCGCGCATTCCCTGTTTAAAGGGGAGGCCGTCATATGACGGCCTCCCGCCACAATAGGTGCGCCTCCTGGCCGTCATTTGACAGCCGGAGGTCAGCAACTAGTTAAACACCTTCCTGCCCAGGCCAATTTTGAGCTTTCAGCACTGTCGCGCTTTGAATGACAATTGCGCAGTCATGCTACACTGTACTCAAATGAAATTTTTATAATTTTTTCCCCATAAATAGAGCTTTCTTTTGGTGGTATTTGATCACCTCTACGGTTTTTATTTTTTGCTAAACAAATAAAAAAATACCAAAAATTTTGAAAAAAAAATTGTTTTCTTTGTTTCAAAACTTTGTAAATAAGTACGTTTTCTCCTTCAATGATGGGGCTGCACTGACAGGCATTGATAAGGCGGCACTGGTGAGCTGGCACCAATGAAGTGGAACTGATGAGGTGGCATTGATGGGCACTGATATGTGGCACTGATAGGCGGCACTGATGGGCGATACGGATGGACACTGATAGGTGGCACAAATTGGCACTGATAGCTGGCACGGATTGGCATGGATAGGTGGCATTAATGGGCATGGATAGGCGGCACAGATGGGCATGGATGGGCACTGATAGGTGGCACGGATGGGCACTGATAAACTACATTGTATTGCATTGTTTTGTACTGATGGATGCCAATCAGTGCCAAACAATAAGGCATGCCAATCAGTGATGCCCATTGTGGGCACTGATTGGCATCCATTGTGGGCACTGACTGGCATCCCTGGTGGTCTAGGGTGGCATACCTGGTGCTGGGCATCCCTGGTGGTCTGGTGGCGTCCCTGGTGGTCCAGTGTGGGCATCCTCGGGGGGCCTGTGCTAATGATCGATCAGCACAGACCCCCCTGTCAGAGGAGCAGCCGATCGGCTCTCCTCTACTCGCGTCTGACAGACGCGAGTGAGGAAAAGCCGATCACTGGCTTTTCCTATTTACACTGTGATCAGCTGTAATTGGACACGGCTGATCGCATGGTAAAGAGTCTCCGTCTGAGACTCTTTACCGAGATCGTAGTTGCGGGGTGTCAGACTGACACCCGCAACAATGTTCGCCACGATGCGCGCCCCCTGGGGGCGTGCAGCGGCTCAAAATCCTGAGGACGTCCTATGATGTCCGGTCAGGATTTTGAAACCACTTTGCAGCAGTCATTGGACTATTGGCGGGCGGCAAGTGGTTAAAGGATCTTTCTAAAAGCAATTTGTCTTTAGCAAGTTCAGTAAGTACAGCCCCTTCTTGCTGCATTAGTGTATCCCAGTCCATGAACCATCTCAATACAGTGCACTTACACCCCCTTCCTGACCAGACCAATTTTCAGCTTTCAGCGCTCTCACAGTTGAAAGTGACAATTACTCAGTCATGCAACACTGTACCCATATAAAAATTGCGTCCTTTCTTTTAGTGGTATTTAACCAGTTAAGGACCGCTGACTGGCAATGTACGTCGGTGAAATGGCACCGATAGGCACAAGCACAAGCACGTACATGTACGTGCTCGCCTTCCAGCGGGTGGGGGGTCTGATCGGACCCCTCCCGCTGGATGCGGCGGTCAGTTTCGCTGCAGGAGCGATCCGGGATGAGGGGATGGCCGTTGGTTTCTGGCTATCCCCTCTCGATCGCTCCTGGCGAATGAGAAGCTTCCCCCGCTGTGTATAGTAAACACAGGCAGGGAGGAAGTGATGTCATTCTCCTCGGGGCGGTCTTTTTGACCGGACTGCGAGGAGAACAGTGAAAGTAAGTGTGCACCAACACTACACTGACATGTAGGTACACATAGGCACACAAATCCCCCCCCCATCACCCCCCGATCGCACCCCCCCCTCCCAGTCACAGTGTCACTGATTGCAGTGATCACTTATTTACTGATCACTGCATTCAGTGTCAGTTGTGACAGTAAAAACTGTCAGGGCAGTTAGTGTTAGGTCCAGGGTAGCCCCCTACCCCCCCCCCCCAATAAATGTTTAACCCCCTGATTGCCCCATAGAGTTAACCCTTTCACCCCCTTTTGCCAGTGTCACTAAGCGATCATTTTTCTGATCGCTGCATTAGTGTCACTAGTGTCGCTAGGTAGCTAGTTATTTTTTTAGGTTCACCGCCAGGTTTTTATAGTGCTAGGTACCCCCATATACTACCCAATAATGGTTTTAACCCCTTGATTGCCCCTAGTTAACCCATTCACCAGCGATCACCGTATAAGTGCCACTGGTGACGCTGGTTAGCCAGTTAGTTATTTAGGTTCCCCGTCAGGTTTTTATATAGCGCCCGGGACCCCCATATACTACCTAATAAAGATTTTAACCCCGATTGCCCCTAGTTAACCCTTTCACCAGTGATCACCGTATAAGTGTTACGGGTGACTCTGGTTAGTTTGTTTGCTTTTTATAGCATCAGGGCACCCACCATTTATTACCCAATAAAGGTTTAACCCCTTGATCACCCGGCGGGTGATATCAATTAGGTTTTATGGTCAGGGTCTACGTTGCCCCAGGCAGCGCTAGGTTAGTGCCAGTACTGCTAACACCCACGCGCAAAGCATAAACCTCCCGTAGTGGTATAGAATCTGAACAGATCAATATCTGATCTGATCAGATCTATACTAGCATCCCCAGCAGTTTAGGGTTCCAAAAAAACGCATTGTTAGCGGGATCAGCCCAGATACCTGCTGGCACCTGCGTTTTGCCCCTCCGCCCAGCCCACCCAAGTGCAGTATCGATCGATCACTGTCACTTACAAAACACTAAACACATAACTGCAGCGTTCGCAGAGTCAGGCCTGATCCCTGCGATCGCTAACAGTTTTTTTTGGTAGCGTTTTATATTTAAATCCTGAAGGCAGTGCTTGGTTTTCGGGGTCCCATACGTGGCTAGGCTCCCAAAAAGTCCCCCACATGTTGTATCCCTGTACTCGGGAGAAACAGCAGAATTTATTTTGGGGTGTAATTAATTTCACTTATGCCCATAGCATGTGTGAGCAATATATCATTTAGTGACAACTTTGTGCAAAAAAATAAAAATTGTAATATTCCTGCAACTTGTGGCAAAATATAAAATATTTCATGGACTCAACATGCCTCTCAGTAAATAGCTTGGGGTGTCTACTTTCCAAAATGGGGTAATTTAGGAGGGTTTTGTGCTATTTTGGCATTTTATGGCCTTCGAAACTGTGATAGGTAATGAGGAGTGAAATCAAAAATTTGCACCCTTAGAAATCCTGAAGGCAGTGATTGGATTTCGGGGTCCCGTACACGGCTAGACTCCCAAAAAGTCCCACATATGTGGTATCCCCGTACTCAGGAGAAGCAGCAGAATATATTTTGGGGTGCAATTCCACATATAACTATGGCATGTGTGAGCAATATATCATTTAGTGACAACTTTTTGTAAACTTTTTTTTTTTTGTGTCATTATTCAATCACTTGGGACAAAAAAAAAATATTCAATGGGCTCAACATGCCCCTCAGCAATTTCCTTGGGGTGTCTACTTTCCAAAATGGGGTCATTTGGGGGGGGGGTTTGTGTTATTTTGGCATTTTATGGCCTTCAAAACTGTGATAGGTAGTGAGGAGTGAAATCAAAAATGTACACCCTTAGAAATCCTGAAGGCAGTGATTGGTTTTCGGGGTCCTGTACGCGGATAGACTCCCAAAAAGTCCCACATATGTGGTATCCCCGTACTCAGGAGAAGCAACAGAATATATTTTGGGGTGTAATTCCACATATAACTATGGCATGTGTGAGCAATATATCATTTAGTGACAACTTTTTGTAAACTTTTTTTTTTTTTTTGTGTGTCATTATTCAATCACTTGGGACAAAAAAATATTCAATGGGCTCAACATGCCCCTCAGCAATTTCCTTGGGGTGTCTACTTTCCAAAATTGGGTCATTTGGGGGGGGGGGTTGTACTGCCCTGTCATTTTAGCACCTCAAGAAATGAGATAGGCAGTCATAAATTAAAAGCTGTGTAAATTCCAGAAAATGTACTCTAGATTGTAGACGCTATAACTTTTGCGCAAACCAATCAATATACGCTTATTGACATTTTTTTACTAAAGACATGTGGCTGAATACATTTTGTCCTAAATGTATGACTAAAATTGAGTTTATTCGATTTTTCTTATAACAAAAAGTAGAAAATATATTTTTTTCTCGAAATTTTGGGTCGTTTTCCTTTTATATCGCAAAAAATAAAAATCGCAGAGGCAATCAAATACCATCAAAAGAAAGCTCTATTTGTGGGAAGAAAAGGACGCAAATTTCGTTTGGGTACAACATTGCATGACCGTGCAATTACCAGATAAAGCAGAGCAGTGCGAAATTGTAAAAAGACCTCTGGTCCTTAGGCTGACAATTGGTCCGGGGCTGAAGTGGTTAATCACTAGTGGGTTTTTTATTTTATGTGCCATAAATAAAAAAAACTTACATTTTGTGAAAAAAAAATGCATTTTTCTTTGTCTCTGTCATAAATTTTTGCAAATTTGTAATTTTTCTTCATAAATTTTGGCCAAAATTTATACTGCTACATATCTTTGGTAAAAATGACCCACATTAGTGTATATTATTTGGTCTTTGTGAAAGTTATAAAGTCTACAAACTATGGTGCCAATCACTGAAAATTGATCACATCTGATCAGGCCTTCAGTACATCAGATGTATTTCATTTCTTGATGCACTAACAAGTTAGGAAAGTACAAATACCCCCCAAATGAGCCCTTTTTAGAAAGTAGACATTCCAAGGTATTAAGTAAGTAGCATGGTGAGTTTTTTTAAGTTGTCATTTTTTCCCACAATTCTTTGCAAAATTAAGATTTTTTTTATTATTATTATTCTTTACAAAATTGTCATATTATTAGGTTATTTCTCACACACAGCTAGGGATGAGCTTCGTGTTCGAGTCGAACGTACGTTCGACTCGAACATTGGCTGTTCGTCCGTTCGGCGAAGTCCGAACATTTTGGTCCGTTCGCGCCAAATTCGTGTGGCGCTCACGGCCCACAATGCACTGCGATGGCGCAGTGCATTGCTGGCTCATGATTGGCCAAGCATGCACTGTGACCCCGCATGCTTGGCCAATCGCAGCGCCAGCAGCGAGGAGAGCCATGATTGGCCACAGGCAGGATGCCTGTGGTCAATCGTAGCTCAGGCTGTCTAGTGCACGCCCCACACTATATAAGGCCGCCAGCTCGGCGGCCTTGTGTAGTGTGTTGGCGTCTGAAACAGTGGGTGTTCTGTGTACCTTCAACACAGTACACACCGATCGTTTTCAGCCAATTTTCGATCTTGCTGTTGTGTAGTGGTTATTGTCTGCGTGCCCTGACCGCAGTATACACCGCTATATTCACCTCACCTATATAGCTAGTGATCTATCTGTTATAATAGAGCTTGCAGACAGTAGTGTTAGGAGATAGTGCGTGCTGTCTGCGTGCTCTGTACCCAGTACATACCGCTATATCCACCTACATAGCTGTTCTCTATTTGAGCCCACTTGCCATCTGCAGGAGTTATTGGAAGTTGTGTGTGCCTCCAGCACAGCACAGTATACATCTGTATATACCCCTTTATCTCTGGTGTTCTATAATAAAGGCATCTGCAGGAGTTAGTGGGTGTTGTGTGCCTCTAGCACAATATACACTACCCAACTGTTTTTTTACCCAACTCCCTTCAGGCCATTACCATGTCTGGAAGGCCAGTAAGGAGAGGCAGACAGGCACGAGCCGATAAAAGAGGGCAAGCAGGCTCTGTGTCTAGAGACAACAGTGCTGGTCGTGGACGCGGTGCATTGTCATCAGCACGTGGCCATGGGACACGCTTGTCCTTCTTTTCGGCAGCTGGACATGTTGAACCACAACATGCCAACAACTTGGTAGAGTGGATGACCAAGCCCTCTTCATCCTCCTCATCCTCTCTCACCCAGTCTCAGGGTACTAGCAAAGCAGCTGCCAACGCATCGTCTTCCCTCCTCTCAATGTCATCATCAGTGACTCCTTCCCTAGACCCACCACGTCCTCCTGAGGAGTCTCCTGAACTCTTTGAGAACAGTGTTGGGTACATGCTCCAGGAGGATGCCCAGTGTTTTGTGGGCTCTGATGATGACACTCAGCTAGAGGAAGGCAGTAGCGTGAGCGCAGAGAGAGGGGATGCTCAAGAAGGACAGCAATCTGGCAGTCATGTTCCACAAGCTGCAGCATACTGCCAGGTTTGCTACAGTGATGAAGAGGGAGGGGATGATGAGGGCACTGACTCCACGTGGGTGCCTGGAAGGAGAGAGGAGGAGGAGGCACATGTCCAACGAGGCAGGATGCCCTCCGGGGGCCAGCTTAGGGGCAGCACACCGACTGAATCACACCGCAGAGCTCCGCCTGTGCAGAGCGCTGCCTCTGCGCGTTATTCTAAAGCCCCGTACACATGAGAGGACTTATGTCCGACAGACTTCCGAAGGAGTCCTGCCGGAGTTCTGCTGGAGTTCCGACAGAGTTCTGACGGACTTTTCGACTGAGCGGACTTGGCCACACACAATCACACCAAACTCCGACGGATTCGAACGTGATGACGTACGACTGGACTCGAATAAGGAAGTTCATAGCCAGTAGCCAATAGCTGCCCTAGCGTCGGTTTTAGTCCGTCGGAATAGCATACACACGAGCAAATTTTTCGAAGGGACCGGGTCCGGTGGAGTTCTGTCGGAAAAATTTGAAGCATGTTCCATTTCTAAAGTCCGTCAGACTTTTGCGAATCAAAAGTCCGTTGCAGCCCACACACGATCGAATAGTCTGACGGAATCAGTCCGTCGGACTTTGGATGTTGAAAAGTCCGCTTGTGTGTATGCGGCATAAAAGTTCTTTGGTGTGGGCCTTTTTTGAGACGAGTGCATCAGATCGCACCGCTGCTATTTGCAACATATGTCTCAAGCGTATCTGACGTGGCCAAAACATCAGCCGCTTGGGCACCACATGCTTGACCAGACATATGTTGACCTGCCATGCAGCTCGTTGGCAAGCGTACCTCAAAGACCCACACCAAAGAACAAAGCGGACCTCTCCTTGCTCCTCATCAGCTGGCATCTCCAACCCCACTAGACCTTCAGTCCTCTCTGAAACCTGCTCTGAGAGGAATGAAGGTGTAGAATTAGGTGTGTCACAGCCAAGTGCTTCCGGGAACTCTGCTAGCGGTACACCCACGTCCGATTATAGCAGGCAAATGTCCCTGCCCCAGCTGCTGGACCGGCGAAAGAAGTTCACTCCCAGCCATCCACATGCCCAGCGGTTGAATGCCAGCTTGGCTAAATTGCTAGCACTTCAACTGCTGCCTTTTCAGTTGGTAGACTCGGCCCCCTTCCGTGAGTTTGTACAATGTGCGGTTCCTCAGTGGCAGGTCCCCAAACGCCACTTTTTCTCACGGAAGGCGATTCCGGCTCTCTACCGGCATGTGGAAGGCAATGTCCTTGCCTCGCTGGACAGGGCGGTCAGCGGTAAGGTGCATATTACCGCTGACTCATGGTCCAGCAGGCATGGACAGGGACGTTACCTGTCTTTCACGGCCCATTGGGTCACTCTTCTGGCAGCTGGGAAGGATGCAGGACAAGGTGCAGTAGTGTTGGAGGTTGTTCCGCCACCACGCCTCCAAAATGCTACTATTGGTTGTGACACACCTCTCTCCTCCACCCCCTCCTCTTCTTCTTCCTCCATGGCCTCTTCCAGTGCTCTGTCCTCAGAACCAGCGGTGCTTAGTAGGCGTTCCAGGGGCTATGCAAGTACGCAGGCAAAACGATGCCATGCCGTGCTTGCGCTGGTTTGTTTGGGGGACAGGAGCCACACTGGGGCGGATGTTTTGTCAGCTCTGCAGGGGCAGGCCGAGAGGTGGTTGACGCCACGCCAGCTTAAGCCAGGAATGGTGGTTTGTGACAATGGCACCAACCTCCTCTCCGCCCTCCGACAGGGACAACTGACCCATGTGCCCTGTGTAGCTCACGTCCTTAACCTGGTGGTGCAGCGGTTCTTGGGCAGGTACCCCGGCTTACAGGATGTCCTGAAGCAGGCCAGGAAAGTCTGTGTGCATTTCCGCCGATCATTTAATGCCTGTGCTCGGCTGGCTGAGCTCCAAAAGGAGTTGAACCTGCCCAAGAACCGCCTTATATGTGACATGCCCACCAGATGGAACTCAACATTGGCCATGCTGCAGCGGCTGCACACGCAGCAGAGGGCCATCAATGAGTACCTGTGCGACTACGGCACCAGGACAGGGTCAGGGGAGCTTGGTTTTTTCTCACCACGCCAGTGGGGCATGATCAGGGATGCATGCACTGTCCTGTCACCGTTTGAGGAGGCCACAAGGATGGTGAGCAGTGACAGTGCATGCATCAGTGACACTGTACCTCTTGGAGCATACGCTGCGTGGAATAATGGACAGGGCACTTGAGGCAGAACAGAGGCAGGAAGAGGAGGACTTCCTTGCCTCTCAAGGCCCCCTTTATCCAGACAGTGTTCCTGCTGTGCCACCCATCACACAGGAAGAGGATGAGGAGGAGGAGGATTATTGTGTCAGCATGGAGGTGGAGGCTGGCACTCAGCATCAGCAGCAGCAGCAGCAGTCTTGTAGGGATGATTTACAGTCCCAAGAAACACGTGGATTTGTACGTGGCTGGGAGGAGGTAGCTGCGGATCATGTTGTCCTTAGTGACCCAGAGGACTCCGGACCGAATGCCTCAGCTAACCTACGCTGCATGGCCTCCCTGATCCTGTAAAGCCTGCGGAAGGATCCTCGTATTCTTCGGATCAAGGAGAGGGACCATTACTGGCTGGCCACTCACCTTGATTCACGGTACAAGGGTAAGGTTGCCGACCTTATCTTGCCATCGCAGAGGGAGCAGAGGATGAGACATCTCCGGGAGGCCTTGCAGAAAGGTCTGTGCAACGCGTTCCCAGAGACTGGGAGGTTACAAACTCCTGGTCCTGGACAACGTGTTGCTGAGGCATCGGTCAGAAGGAGCGGTGGAGAAGGTGGCCGTCTGACTGATGCTTTCAGACAATTTTTTAGTCCGCAGCCCCAAGGTATGATCGGTTCCAGCACCCATCGCCAGCGTCTGATTTACATGGTGCAGGAATACCTAGGGGCAAGGTCAGACTTGGACACCTTTCCCACCGAAAATCCTCTGGCTTACTGGGTCTTGAGGATGGATCACTGGCCAGAGCTTGCACATTATGCAATTGAGCTACTGGCCTGTCCTGCATCCAGCGTTCTTTCGGAACGCACCTTCAGTGCTGCTGGTGGCTTTGTTACCGATCACAGGGTGCGCCTGTCCACCGAATCAGTTGATCGACTGACCTTCATCAAGATGAATCAGTCTTGGATCACCCACAGCTACCAAGCACCTGAAGCTGATGTAACAGAATAATTTTTTTTGAAATATCACATCCCTTCAAGACTGCCTATGCTGATGCCGAGTGACTGTCCTGTTATGTTGATTGTCTATCCTCTTCCTCCTCCGCTGATATGTTGGAAGAACATTTCTGGTTCTGGTTGATGACATCAGCCCAATTTTTCTGCCCCTGTTTAACAGGGGCGTTTAAGTACAATTTTTGATGCAATGCTTTGCAGCAGGGCTAATTCCTGCAATCAAACAAGAGTATATGGGAGAGGTTGCAGTGTGGTGGCACCAGCACCAGTGCCTAAGGCCCAATTTTTCTGCCCCTGTTTAACAGGGGCGTTTAATTACAATTTTTGATGCAATGCTTTGCAGCAGGGCTAATTCCTGCATTAAAACTAGAGTATATGACAGAGGTTGCAGTGTGGTGGCACCAGCACCAGTGCCTAAGGCCCAATTTTTCTGCCCCTGTTTAACAGGGGCGTTTAAGTACAATTTTTGATGCAATGCTTTGCAGCAGGGCTAATTCCTGCAATAAAACTAGAGTATATGGAAGAGGTTGCAGTGTGGTGGCACCAGCAGCAGTGCCTAAGGCCAAATTTTTCTGCCCCTGTTTAACAGGGGCGTTTAATTACAATTTTTGATGCAATGCTTTGCAGCAGGGCTAATTCCTGCATTAAAACTAGAGTATATGACAGAGGTTGCAGTGTGGTGGCACCAGCACCAGTGCCTAAGGCCCAATTTTTCTGCCCCTGTTTAACAGGGGCGTTTAAGTACAATTTTTGATGCAATGCTTTGCAGCAGGGCTAATTCCTGCAATAAAACTAGAGTATATGGAAGAGGTTGCAGTGTGGTGGCACCAGCAGCAGTGCCTAAGGCCAAATTTTTCTGCCCCTGTTTAACAGGGGCGTTTAATTACAATTTTTGATGCAATGCTTTGCAGCAGGGCTAATTCCTGCATTAAAACTAGAGTATATGGCAGAGGTTGCAGTGTGGTGGCACCAGTGCCTAAGGCCAAATTTTTCTGCCCCTGTTTAACAGGGGCGTTTAATTACAATTTTTGATGCAATGCTTTGCAGCAGGGCTAATTCCTGCAATAAAACTAGAGTATATGGCAGAGGTTGCAGTGTGGTGGCACCAGCACCAGTGCCTAAGGCCCAATTTTTCTGCCCCTGTTTAACAGGGGCGTTTAATTACAATTTTTGATGCAATGCTTTACAGCAGGGCTAATTCCTGCAATAAAACTAGAGTATATGGCAGAGGTTGCAGTGTGGTGGCACCAGCACCAGTGCCTAAGGCCAAAATTTTCTGCCCCTGTTTAACAGGGACATGTAATTACAATTCTTGATATAATATTTCACAGGAGGGCCCCTTCCTGTGCCCACCCAGAGTAACGGTGAGGACTTATAGTGTTGTGGCACCAGCACCACAACCACCAAAGGTCAATTTTTCTACCACTGTTCAACAATGGCATGTAATTACAATTCTTGATATAATCGTTCACAGCAGGGCGCTCCAGCGCCCACCAAGAGTCACTTTGATGGCTTACAATGTTGTGGCAAAACCAACACCTTGTTCCGCCATTTCTGCAGAGCATATAGGGCAGGCCCCTACTTTCAAACATCCAACTTACAAACATCTCCTACTTGCAAACGGAAGGAGACAACAGCAAGTGAGATGAAAAAAGATGGACGACAAAACAAATTATACAGGGGTGATAACCCTTCCCTATGTTTTCCAAAAAGCTTAAAAATAGTTTTTTGGACTGGAGCTACACTTTAAAAATGTACCAGTTGAAAATTACAAACAGATTCAACTTAACACAACAAACCTACACAGTCCCTGTCTTGTTTGCACCGCCTGTATACTGCTGTTCTGAGTATATAGGGCCTGGGTGCCACACGCATTTCCTTTTTTTAATATGGGTACAGGGTTCCCCTTAATATGCGTACAAGACCCAAATAGGCTGGTAATGGGCAGGGAGGGCTACCCATGCCATTTTTCTCAATGATTTTCAACCATATTGCAGGAACCAGATATAACATTAAAACCGCAAGCAGTTTTAAATGGTGTTATTTCCGTTTAATGTCATTTTGTGCAGGGACTGTTCTAAACACGGGAAACACGTGGCACTTCACAGGCATACTACAGACACCCCCCAGGCACCATATTTAAAGGAATATTTCATTTTTTTTTCTCACTTTGATCGTCATTAAAATCAGTGCTCCCGCCAAAATGGCCATTTTTAAAAACATTTTAGGCATTGACCCATGTCCCCTGGGGCAGGAGCCAGGTCCCCAAACCCTTTTTAGGACAGTATCTTGCATATTAGCCGTTAAAATTAGCACTTTTAATTTCGAACGTTCGAGTCCCATAGACTTCAATGGGGTTCTAACGTTCGTACGAATTTGGGGTCCGTTCGAAAGTTCTGGTGCGAACCGAACCGAGGGGTGTTCGGCTCATCCCTACACACACCATATGCATACAACAAATTACACCCCAAAATACATTCGGATGCTCTTCCCGAGTATGGCGATACCACATGTGTGAGACTTTTACGCAGCCTGGCTACATACAGAGCACCAACATTGAAGTAGTACCTTCAGACGTTCTACGAGCAAAAATGACGCATCTCATTTATCAACCACCTATTACACTTTTGAAGGCCCTGGAGTATCAGGACAATGGAATTTCCCATAAAATGACCCCATTTTGGAAAGCAAACACCCCAATGTATAATCTGTGAGGCATAATGAGTCTTTTGAATGGTTCATTTTTTTCCAGAAGTTTGAATGAAAATGAAAACGCATTTTTTTTTTTTTTACACAAAGTTATCAATTTATAAGATATTTCTAACACATAGCATGTATATAGCAAAAATTGCACCCCAAAACACATTCTTCTACTCCTCCCGAGTATGGCGATACCACATGTGTAGGACTTTTTTTTTTAATTCTAATTTTATTTTTAATTATCATAAAGTATTACACATGATTAAACAATTCCAAACATATATATTACTTACATACATAATAATTACATTTATTATTTTATCTCCTTTTTTCCCCCCTCCCAAACATATCTTGGATATTTTAACATAAAAAAAAGGAAAGAAAAATAAATAAAAAAAAAAAAAAAAAAAGGAAAAAAAATACACATCCAGCCCCCCCCCCCCCCCATTTTTCTCTCCCTTCCCTCTCTCCTCCCCTCTGCGAAATCTTTCCTTCCATTTCTTCCCTCCTTCTTCCTCAATTTTTTACCAATTTCCTATGCTGTCTCCAAGGAGTCCAAACCAGGAGGCACCTTTCATACGTATCTAATTCTTGTGCTAAAAGCTAGGGCCCATTCGTTTATCGAAGGACACTGAGTTGATCGCCAGTGCCGCGGTATCACAGTTCTTGCTGCCGTCAGCCAGTACCCGAGAAGGTTCTTTTTAATGTTTTTATATGTTCTTGGTAACATAGAGAGAAGGGTGATTTGTGGTGTGTTTGGGATTACCTCCCCAGTAACTATTGTGTATAATTGCATAAACTTTTCCCAAAAACCAAAAATTAGGGGACATTCCCACCAAATATGAAGCAGTGAGCCCTTGTCTGTATGGCACCGCCAACATATATCTGATATTTCTGGGTATATACGATGGCGTGTCACTGGGCTCCAGTACCATCTTGAGAGCAACTTGTAGTTCGTCTCTTGTGCTTTAATTGTCAGTGAAAAACAGTGTGAAAAATTAAATGCCTTCTCCCATTCCCCAACCTCAATTTGAGCATTGATCTCATTAACCCATTTATTTATATATTCCGGGGGCTCCGGGTGATTTTTAATAATAAACATCTTATATAGTACTGATATAACATGTTTTGGTTTTTGATCTTGTGTCAGGAGAGTTTCAAGTTGTGTTAAATCTCTACCCAGAGACTTGCTTGAATGAATTGTACACCAAAATGACAGTAACTGCCAAAATTCCAACGTTTGCATAAATGATGGTCGCTGTGTAGGGAATAGATTTAATAAGGACGGAATTGTCCCCTGGCATAAAATATTGCTCAGTCTATAATGGGATTCCCTATTCCATATAAGAAAACGTATCCTATTTAATGCCGGTGGAAAAAAGGGGTTGCCAAATAAAGGTGTCATGGGTCCTTCATAGGAGGAAAGTTCCAATTTTATAGCTGTTTTACCCCATATATTCAACACATGGGATGTGAGAGAGGTCATAGTCTCTAACAACTCTCGATGTAAATTGCTACCAGACAAATCTAACCATGGCAACACCTTTAAATCTAGTTGATTCAACCCTTGTTCTATTTTTACCCATTGTTTAGTTTCCGAACAACAGAACCAATCTAGTCAAAACAGCCGAGACGTAATAATAATACAAGTCAGGTGCACCCGCACCTCCTTTTCGTTTTTGGTAATGATAATAATTTCTTTTGTAGTCTTGGTTTTTTATGGCCACAAATAAATTTTGTAAAAGCCGATTGTAAAGTGGAAAAAAATGATCTAGGGACACGAACTGGGATAGTTTGAAAAAAATACAAGAACCGCAGTATTATATCCATTTTTAGTATATTAATCCTCCCAAACCATGAATGTTGCTTAACATCATATTTTTTTAGATCTTGTAAAGTACGTTGCAGGAGAGGAACATAATTCATTGAATATAGATGAATTGGGTCCGGGGGGGTTTTAACACCTAAATATTTTAAAGCTACAGAACAAATCTTAAACGTAAAATTAGCTTTCAGCATTGCAACCTGTTCGGGTACAAGCGACACATTAAGGATTTCTGATTTTGATACGTTTACTTTAAAGGTGCTCAGTGTCCCGAACCGCTGGAATTCAGATAGTATAGAGGGAATTGCAATGTGTGGATTAGTGATATAAAGTAGTAGATCATCAGCAAACAAAGCCAGTTTTATTTCCCTTTGTTTTATCTGTATACCAGCAATGGAAGAGTTCCGTCTAATAGCCGTCGCTAAGTATTCCATTACTATAACATAAAGCAAAGGGGATAACGGGCATCCCTGACGGGTACCATTTTGTATATTAAAACTTGTTGTCAATGAGCCATTAATTTTTATTCTAGCTACCGGTTTAGTGTATAGTGCCATGATCTTATGGAGTATATTTGACCCTAGTCCTATTTGCATTAAAGAATGTTTAAGAAAGAGCCATCCCACCCGGTCAAATGCGTTTTCCGCATCGACTGAAAGAAGGCATACTGGTATTTTAGCCCTTTGTGCATAATTCATTAATAAAAAAGTTTTAATCGTGTTATCACGTACTTCTCTACTTTGAACGAATCCTACCTGATCCGTATGTACTAAGCTTGGAAGAAATGGATGAAGACGAAGCGCAATCAGTTTGGCATATATCTTTAAATCTATCCCAATCAACGATATAGGTCCATAACTAGAGCAGAGTGTTAAATCCTTTTCTGGTTTAGGAATTAAAGTGATATGGGATTCTAACGTCTGTGTTGGAAATTGGTCGGTCGAAGAAATAGAGTTAAACACTTGAAGCATAAACGGGGCTATATGTTCTTTAAAAGTCTTATAAAATTTTGATGTAAACCCGTCTGGACCTGGACTCTAATTTGTTGGAGTATTGGCAATTACTTCTAGTAGTTCTTCAAGCGAAAATGGAGAATCCAAAGATTCCCTAGTAACACTATCTATTGTCGGAATAGCATTTTCCCGCACATATTCTTCAATAATATTATCTCCAGCTCCTCTATCCTCCATTATTGATAATGAAGTCAGGTTATAAAGGGCTGAAAAATATTCCCTAAAGGTTTGTTGAAGCTCATGTGGATCCGATGTCAGTTCTCCCGATGATTTTTTTATACTTGGTATAAAAGTCTGTGATTGATGTGGGTGTAATATATCAGCCAACATTTTCCCACACTTATTCTCGAATCTATATCTTCCCACTGCACGTCTTTGTTGATATGAACTCTGGGATGATTTGAATAACTGTAATAAAGATATCCTTGTAGAGAGAATATTGGCTGATATATCTGGAGAACAGTGGGCTTTATGTCGAGTTTCCACGGAATGAAGTTTTAATAATGTATTTTCGATAATTTTTGATTTAGCTTTTTTAAGACGAGAACCGTGTTGGATGAACACCCCTCGTACTACTGCCTTTAAGGCCTCCCATTTTAAGGGTAAGGCAGTTTCATCCTGTTCATGATCAGAAATAAAGTTATCAATTGCCTCCGCAATTGCTTTATGACAGATTGGGTCTAGCATAAGTGTGTCATTCAGACGCCATGACCAATTTGTACCCTGAATCTGGGGGGGTGATATTGTTAAGAATACTGGTGAATGGTCGGACCAAATAAATGATCCGATTTCTATAGAAGGGTTCCATTCCAACACCTTAGGAGCAGTTAAAAAAAAATCTATTCTACTATATGTTTTATGTGCTAAAGAAAAATATGTATAATTACGATCTTTAGGGTTTAGGGTCCGCCATAGGTCTATCAACCTATGTTCAAAAAATGGAAAATTGTATACTTACCTTTCCGTAATTTTCCTTTCCTGTCGCATCTTCATGGCAGCATACACTCTGGGTTGTGACTCCGCCCCCACAACCTGATAGGACCACATAGCTATAAGATGAAGATACGCCCCCCGCCCCGGTATTCTCTGTATATATGAATCACCTTTGTGGGTGGGATATTGTATGCTGCCATGAAGATGCGACAGGAAAGGAAAATTACGGAAAGGTAAGTATACAATTTTCCATTTTCCTGTCGCATCATGGCAGCATACACTCTGGGGATTAACTCGCAGACTGGGTGGGAGATGCAAAGGTAAACGTTTATTAGCAAGGAATAGAAGAGTTGGCTTGAATAATGGACTTTCCCAATTCTACTGTTGATAGCTGAGCTGAGTCCACCTTGTAGTGAGAGATAAAGGTGTTCCTGGAGGACCAAGTGGCCGCTCTGCAGATGGTTTCCACTGAGACCCTACAATACGCTGCCCAGGAGGTGGCCACTGCTCTGGTGGAATGAGCCCTAAGGTCTTCAGGAATTTGCGACTCACTCAGCAAGTAGGCCTTCACCAACCAGGAGGCAATGGTTCGGGCCGAAGCTGCTTGACCTCTTCTAAGGCCATAGGGAATGATGAAGAGGTTCTCCGATCTTTTAAAGGATTTGGACAGGGAAAGATATTTTATGATTTTGCTCCTTACATCCAGAGGATGAGGGTCACCCTGGTCTGTGTTAAGAGCTGGCAAGTTGATTTCCTGGTTGAAGTGAAAAGAGGATGCCACCTTTGGGATAAAGTGATCCAAGGGCCTTAGAACTACCCTGTCCGGATGAATGATCAGATACGGCTCCTTAATCAGTAATGCTTGCATCTCTGAAACTCTCTTCGCTGATGTGATTGCGACCAGGAAAGGTGACTTTTAGTGTCAGGTGCCAGAGGGGTTCTTTGGATAGTACCTCTAAAATGACTGATGGGTCCCATGTTGGAAAGGAAGGCTTCCTAGGTGGTCTTAGTTTAAGACAGGCCTTCTGAAATTGCATAACAAGGGGATCGTGAGCCCATTTAACCCCTGTCAGGGCGGATAGAGCTGACACCTGAACTTTCAGAGTACCAGAGCTAAGACCTTTGTCTAAGCCTGATTGCAGGAACTCTAGGATCAGAGGAGCCGAAAGGGAGGACAGATCCCGGCCAAGGTCCTGAGAGAAGGCAACAAACTTCTCCCAGACCCTGCGGTAGGTGCAGTTGGTGGTAGGTTTTCTGGCCTGGAGCAGGGTATCAGCTACCTTCTGGGAGCAGCCCTGACATAGATACCTAGCCCTCTCAGCCCCCAAGCCATCAAGTACAGCTTCCCCGAATCTGGATGTAGTAGCTGGCCCTGGGAGAGCAAGTCGGCTGACAGGGGAGAGCAAGAGGGTCTGCAGTGCTCAGTTGTAGGAGGGTGGTGAACCATGGCCTCCTGGGCCAAAAAGGAATCACCGCTATCACCAATGCCGTTGATCTCTTGAGCCTTAAGAGAAATCTCGCATCAGGGGAGTCAGAGGGCAAATATACCCGAGATGGAAGTTCCAGGGATGCTGGAGGCAATCTGTCCCCCTCCGCTAAGTGAAAGGGAAACCTCGACAGGAACCTTCGGCATTTGGAGTTTGCCGGAGTTGCAGCAAGGTCTATGTCTGGTTGACCCCAGGTCTGGCAGATGAGGGAGAAGGCCTGAGGGCTCAGGGACCACTGTTTGTTGAAGGCGAACTCCCTGCTGAGCGTGTCGGCTAAGATGTTCTCGAACCCCTGGATGTAAGTCGCCCTCAGGTCTGACAGGTTCAACTGTGCCCATTCAATCACAGGGAGAACTTCCCGCATCATGGAGGGACTCCTGGTCCCCCCCTGTCTGTTTATGTAGGCAACAGCAACCTTGTTGTCCATCCTTAAGAATGAATGAATGAATGACTTATATAGCGCTACCTATACGAACTGAATCGCCTCTGGGCGCTTTTTCTTGCCACCGGTGTCCATCTGCAGCTATTTATGCGGTCCTTTAACCTGTAGAGTCCCGACACACTTACAACATTGACATACACATACACATATTATGGCCAATTCTTTTTTTTTTGGACAGGGTCTAATTAACCTACCAGCATGTCTTTGGAGTGTGGGAGGAAACCGGAGTACCCGGAGGAAACCCACGCAGGCACAGGGAGAACATGCAAACTCCAGGCAGATAGTGTTGTGGTCGGGATTTGAACCAGCAACCCTATTGCTGCTAGGTGAAAGTGCTAACCACTACACCACTGTGCTGCACCTGCTTTCCCCTTAAGAGGACCTGCTTCCCCCTTAAAAGGGAGCTGAAGGCCAGGAAAGCCTGGAGGGCCGCCCTTATCTCCAGCATGTTCGATACCGAGTCCCGTACTTCAAAAGGCCAACGGCCCTGCGCTGCATGGGACTGGTAGTGGGCTCCCAAACCTTCTAGACTGGCATCCGTGGTCACTACCTCCTGAGGAGGGATGACTATGTGTTTGCAATTGTTTAAGTTGTGGGGACCACAACGCAATTAGCGCCTGACTGTCTCCGAGATCCGGATCGTCTGGGTCATGGATGAACCATCCCACTGATGTAGGAAGGAGTTCTGCAGAGGTCTGGTGTGCCACTGAGCCCAATGGACCATAGGAATTGTCGCTGATAGGGAGCCTAGAAGGCTGAGGCATACTCTGGCCGACAGGGATCTTGCTAGAATGGCCTTCTTCACCTTCCGGACCAACAGGGAAGACTTCTCCAGAGGCAGCTGCACTGTATTCAACTGGGCTCCTAAGAAGATCATTCTCTGGGTGGGCCGAGTCTGGCTCTTCCCCCAGTTTATGAGCCATCCCAGATTCTGCAGAGTGGAGACGAGGATCTTTCGATGCTGTAACAGCGGCTGTCTGAGAGGAGGAGAATATCGTCCAGATAATGGTGGACTCGCAGCCCCCTCTCCCTCAGATGTGCGATAACGGGAAGAAGGACCTTTGTAAAGGTCCTGGGAGCCGCAGAAATTCCAAACAGAATACTTCAGAACTGAAAGTGTCTGTGGTTTCGTGAAAAACTGAGGAACTTTTGGAGTTCTGAATGGATAGGGATATGGAGGTAGGCGCCCTGTAGATCTATGGAGAGCATCCAGTCCCCCAGATTTATGGCCTGGAGAATAGACTGTAGGCTCTCCATTTTGAATGCTTCTACCTGGATAGAGCGGTTTACGTTTAGATCCAGGACCGGACGTAGGTCCCCTGATTTATTTTTTACTAGAAATAGAGGGGAATAGAACCCCCGACCTCTTTGGGATAGGGGCACCTCGGTAATTGCTTCCTTTTGGAGCAGATCCTGAACGTATCGGGTCAAGGCTAACCTCTTTTGCCGGGATGACGGGAGGTTTGTTGGGCAAAAATGGTCCCCCGGGGGAAGTCACCTGAATGACCATCTGTGCCCGACGCGAACGGTGGTTTACGCTTATCGTTTCCCCCCAGACCAGCGTGAACTTTGAGAGTCTGGCCCCCACCACTGCTGGCTGGGCGGACACACCTTCAACAGGACTTCTGGTCAGTAGATGCTGGGGTCCTGGGCTTCTGGGACGTCAGGAAGGACGTTTGAGGGGCCTTCCAGTTCCTTCTGTACTCCCTACCAGGCCTGTAGGACTTGGCATCCCTGTACCTGTCCGGGAGGTTACGCTTAAAGGGAGGAGGCCTCTGAAGCTTTGGCTTTCTATCTGAGGGGATAAGCCCTGATTTTCCGGCAGTGACCTTAGAAATAGCAGAGTCCAATTTTGCGCCAAAAAGGTTCCCACCATCATACGGGATGCAGCACCAATTGGACTTGGAAGCAGGATCTGCCGCCCAGGGTTTGAGCCAGAGAGCCCGTCTGGCCATTACCAAGGACAATATAGCCCTGGATGCGGACTTAATAGCATCCACAGATGCCTCTGCCACAAAATCCCCTGCAAGGCTTAGTTCTTGCAGGGCCCTTACTATCTGGTCCTGATCAGCGCCTTGGATACAAGCTTTTCTGTGCTTGCTGACCAACTGGCAATAGCCTTACCCACAGCTGCAAGAACCACTGCTGGCCTGCATACGCCTCCTGCTGCTAAGTAAGCTCTTTTGAGATCAGTATCGATCTTCCTAGCCAGGACATCCTTGAATGATACAGCATCCTCGATAGGGAGCGTAACGTGTCTGGCCACACGCATGGGGGATGCATCCACCACTGACGGGGACACGAGAGATTTAATTTTAGCCTCCTTTAGAGGATATAGTTTGGCAAGCCGATTGTTAAGACTTGCTTTCTTCTCGGGTCTCTGCCACTCGTCTCTGATAAGTTCCTCCAACTCATCAATGAAGGGGAAGGCTTCGGGTTCTCTCATCAGGTTTGGGAAATATATTCTCCTTTTGGGTTAGGCCTCCTGTGGTTCCTCCCAGCTAATGGCCCCCTTCACTGACCTCACAAAAGGCTCTATTAGGGAGAAGTCAAAGCCCGCTGAAGCCTCTAGTTCTTCCTCATCTGAAGGAGAATCATGCTCTCTGGAAGTACTTGGGGGAGCCAGCGAAGCCCCCCGTGGAGATAACTCCGTGTCAGGAGCGACACGTGGGGCAGAAGACTCTGTGAGCTCTCTGTGTTCTTGCCCTTTCTCTCTGGTGGCTTCTTCAAAGCACCGGCGGCATGCCAAAATATCTGGAAGGGCTATGGCCCCGCATACCCAGCAGGTATTTTCATAAGGATGGGAGTGACGTGCTGGTGAATGGCGCCTCCGGTCAGGGGATCTTCTTCGGCGGGAATGGCTGCGCCTTGAACAAGACCTGGAGCGACTCCTTCTGCGACTCCCTTTCCCTGAGCGACTTCCTCCACCCGAATGGCTCCGCCTATGGCCAGAGCGGCTTCTTCTATGCGAGGAATTTCTGCGAGATGATCTTGTGGACCTGATGGGGCTAACCATTTAGGTAGCGCTAGTGCGTCCTGCTCTCTTTTTCGATCTTCTCTACTTACCAAACTCCTCCCCTCTTACCTATTATGCTGGTGGTGATCTGCTGGAGCAGTGGTCTCCATGGATAGGGAAACAGAGGAAGCCTGAAGACACAGGTAACGCAAAAAGGGTAAGGAAGATAAAGCCATAACAGAAACAAGAGGGGAATAGAGAGAAGAAAAATACAGGGGAGATACTTACCAAACAGAGAGGCAACACTGGGGTAGAAAAAAACAGAAATGCAGCAGTCATGAAATTCAGCTGAGCACAAAAAACAGGCAAAAAAAGACATCTGCGTTAAAAAAGGCATCTTCCCCTTTTAAAATTGGAGCTGGGGTCATGTCCCGCCCACACATGCTCAGTAGTGCCATGCGGCCGCCGGCGCCATCTTGGAAAAGGGAAAAGACATAGATAGACATACACAGGCTGCCCAAAGTGCACAGTGAGCATGTGCAAAGCGGCAGAGTGACCAGGAAGAGTGGTGATGTTGCTGTGGGACTAGAGAGCTAAGGAAAAGGAAGTAAAATATGGCAGAAAGGCAACACTGGGGTAAAGGCACCAGACAACCTAAGGTGACAAGAGATACTGAAGGCAGAGAGTATGCTGTCAGGTTGCAGACAGAGTGACACCAGGGAGGAAGAGGAAACCGGAGACCACCGCAGGTACTAAGCCTGTTTAAGGCTTAAAGACCAATCTTTTTATTATATGCCTTCAGCCTGTTTAAGGCTTACTTTCAACGGCTATAGAGGCAATGCTCTGTTTGCAGAGAAAAAGTATTCATACCCCTGAGATCACCAGAGTGGGGTTCCTTCCATTTAGCTTCCTTTAGAGGCTGTACCGGTAAGGACTTCCACCCAGGAGAGGCTAGAACCTGGCTGGGGCGAAGCGGTAAGAGGGTGATGATCCGTGCGGTCCCAACAGGTGTGGAAAAATAAGAGAATACCGGGGCGGGGGGGGGCGTATCTTCATCTTATAGCTATGTGGTCCTATCAGGTTGTGGGGGGCGGAGTCACAACCCAGAGTGTATGCTGCCATGAAGATGCAACAGGAAAGTTTGTTTTTAAGTGCCCTCAAACGAGAATATGAAAGTATCTAATGTAGGGTCCAAAGCTAGGTTAAAATCTCCTCCCACAATAACCGTACCTTCTGCGAAGTCCGCTAAGAGGCCAAGATAACGCACGATTGTCGTAGTTTGATCATAATTTGGAATATAAAAGTTTGCAATTGTGAAGATTTTGTCCCACAATCTGACTTTAAGAAACAGATATCTTCCATTCGAGTCAGCTCTATGTTCCAAATTCTGAACTGGTAAATGTTTGTGGAAAGCGATAGAGACCCCTCTCGCTTTTGAACTCCGCATAGTGCTGTGGAACCATTGCGAATAATGTTTACGAGAACACACTGGAATATTACCACTTCGGAAGTGGGTCTCTTGAAGGAGTGTAATATCTACCTTAGCTTTGTATAAATTATATAGAATCTGACCTCTTTTTGATTTATTATTAAGGCCTTTAACATTGTAGGTATATAATTTCAGTGACACTGGAGAGGAGAAAATCGTTGCCATATCAAATTATTAGGGAGCAAAAGATAATGGAAGAGAGAGAGAAAAGGAAAGAAGAAGAAGAAGAAAAAAAAAAAAAACCCGCACAACAATTTCGTAGTTGTGCTCTCTAAAATTGGAGAAGCTCCTTCTCCCCGATCCCCAAGTTACCCAGGGAAACGTTAACTAATTACCAAAAAAAAAAAAAAAAAAACACCCAATATGGAATCTATCCAAAAAAAACACCAAGCACTACCCGAGGGACAGTGTTCCTATAAGGGGAAAAAGTTAAAGAGCACTGAAGATGTCTCTACGCAGTGACAATGGGCATCCATAAACAAACATAATAATAATAATAATAGTCATAATAAAGGGTGTAGACAGGTAGGAAAATAAAAAAAAATAAAAATAAATCAAATCTATTTATACCTATTTCCTCCCCCGTCCCTCTTCCCCTCCCTCCCCCCCCAAAAACAAAACTGGAATTCAATCTTAGGCCGCGTACACACGGGCGGATTGTCTGCCCAACTAAGTTCGTCAGACAATCCGACAGACAGTCCGTTCAACTTTTGAATGAACGGACTTGACCACACACGATGAACAGACAGTCCGCTGAAAACTTGCGTGATGACGTGTACAGCACGTACGACGGGACTAGAAAAACGACGTCCAATACACTGCAATGCAACCTTCGGCCGTGTAAATCCTTTCTGAGCATGCGCCATACTTAGTCCGTCCAACTTGCCTACACACGAGCGGACTGTCCGCTGAAACCAAGTTTGGACGGACAAAACCAAGTTTGGACGGACAAAATTACGGAAATTCCGAAAGACTAAGTCCGTCAGACTGTCCGCTGAAAAAGTCCGCTGAAGCCCACACACGACCGGATTGTCCGCTGAAACACGGTTCAGCGGACTAAGTTGGGCAGACAATCCGCCCATGTGTACGCGGCCTTAGTTACGTTATATACAAGGTATACATATTAACATACATAAATCACAATGTAGTTACCTCCTCGTATAACACAGGAGTTATGATGTGTAGGACTTTTACACAGCCTGGTCACATAGAGAGGCCGAACATTGAAGTAGTACCTTCAGGCGTTCTAGGAGCATAAATGACACATCTCATTTCATTCCTACCTATCACACTTTTGAAGGTCCTGGAGCATCAGGACAGTGGAATTACCCACAAAATGATCCCATTTTGGAAAGCAAGTGCCCCAGCGTATATATTCTATGAGGCATGGGCTGCAAATAGGTACTCGGGTACTCTAATGGGCTGCAGATAGGTACTCTGATGGGATGGTGACAGGTACTTGAGTACTCTGATGGCTTGGTGACAGGTCCTCGGGTACTCTGATGGCCTGGTGAGTGGTATTTGGGTACTCTGAAGGGCGGTGATAGGTACTCAGGTACTCATATGGACTGTGACAGGTACTCGGGTACTCAGATGAACTGTGACAGATACTTGGGTACTCAGATGGACTGGGACAGGTACTCAGATAAACTGGGACAGGTACATCGGGTACTCAGATGGACTGGGACAGGTACTCTGATGGGCTGTGACAGGTACTCGGGTACTCTGATGGGCTGTGACAGGTACTCGGGTACTCTAATGGGCTGTGACAGGTACTCGGGTACTCTGATGGGCTGTGACAGGTACTCGGGTACTCAGATGGACTGTGACAGGTACTAAGATGGACTGTGACAGGTACTCTTGTACTCTGATGGGCTGTGACAGGTATTCAGGTACTCATATGAACTGTGACAGGTATTCAGGTACTCTGATGGACTGTGACAGGTACTCGGGTACTCAGATGGGCTGTGACAGGTACTCGGGTACGTTGATGGGCTGTGACAGGTACTCGGGTACTTTGATGGGCTGTGACAGGTACTAAGATGGACTGTGACAGGTACTCTTGTACTCTGATGGGCTGTGACAGGTACTCGGGTACGTTGATGGGCTGTGACAGGTACTCGGGTACTTTGATGGGCTGTGACAGGTACTCGGGTACTTTGATGGGCTGTGACAGGTATTCGGGTACTCTGATGGGCCGTGACAGGTACTCGGGTACTCTGATGGGACATGACAGGTACTCGGATGGACTGTGACAGGTACTCGGGTACTTTGATGGGCCGTGACAGGTACTCGGGTACTTTGATGGGCCGTGACAGGTACTCGGGTACTCTGCTGGACTGTGACAGGTACTCGGGTACTCTGATGGGCCGTGACAGGTACTCAGGTACTCTGATGGGCCGTGATAGGTACTCAGGTACTCTGATGGGCCATGACAGGTACTCGGGTGGACTGTGACAGGTACTCGGGTACTCTGATGAGCTGTGACAGGTACTCGGGTACTCTGATGGGCTGTGACAGGTACTCTGATGGACTGTGAGTGACAGGTACTATGAGGGGTCCTCTTTGTTGGGGGGGCAATCAGTGTGATTGATGTACACTGTAAGTGGTAACGAGAGGTTATCGCTGTGTGAGGAGGAGAACCCAGTAACATCTTGTTACCGCGGTTTGTTTACATTTTAGTGATCGGCTGTGAAACGATCACAGCCGATCACGTGGGTAAACAGCCAGCCAATGGCTGTTTACCAGCGTCGGTGATGAGCAGTGTTCCCGGGAACACGCTGCCGACGCGCTCACGCAGTGCACAGTGGGGGTGTGGCCATCTGTGATTGGCCGTGACTTCATCACACCCGATCATGTGGTAAACAGCCATACCCAATGGCTGTTCACCCCCTTCGGTGGAGAGCGGTGTCTCCGTGACACGCCGCCACCAAAAAACCTTTGATGCCCTCCCGCCACAATAGGTGCCCCGCCTGGCCGTCATTTGACGGCTGGCGGTCGGGAACTGGTTAAGGAACAGTTTGTGGAGATACTTAAGAGTCTGCCTGATCAATAATGGGATGGCGTATCAGATGCACTATGTTTCACAGTAGCAAAAAAAGAGAAAATTTTGCCCTGGGACTTTAGATGAGGTGAGCACCACTAAGCCAATAAAAGTAACAAGAGTAAGTATAGTATAAGGATGTTTCACAGTAGATGCTATGAAAGATTTTATCATTTAAGCCTCACGACTTATGCTTGGACTAGTGCATTCTCGCAGAGTTCTATGGCTGAAAATTGGTCAGCTGAAGCACCCTGTAAAAAGCTGCTAGCCAGTTTCCTCTTTTCATGGTAAACGGCTATTTGAAGACGATCTGGATAAAATAAAAGGATCTCAAATGAGAAAAACTCTCTTTTACCAGTAAAGAAGAAGTTCAAATATTTCTCCTTTAACCACTTAAGGACCAGGCCTCTTTTTCGGACTTGGTGTTTCCATGTTTAAAACAGTTTTTTTTGCTAGAAAATTACTTAGAACCCACAAACATTTTATATTGTTTTTTTTCTAACACCCTAGAGAATAAAATGGCGGTCATTGAAATACTTTTTTTCACACCGTATTTGCGCAGCGGTCTTAGAAGCGCACTTTTTTTGAAAAAAATTCACTTTTTTGAATAAAAAAATAAGACAACAGTAAAATTAGCCCAATTTTTTTTTATACTGTGAAAGATAATGGTATGCCGAGTAAATTGATACCCAACATGTCACGCTTCAAAATTGCGCCCGCTCGTGGAATGGCGTCAAACTTTTAGCCTCAAAAATCTCCATAAGCGACATTTAAAAAATTCTACAGGTTGCATTTTTTGCGTTACAGAGGAGGTCTAGGGCTAGAATTATTGCTCTCGCTCTACCGATCGCGGCGATACCTCACATATGTGGTTTGACCACCGTTTTCATATGCGGGCGCTACTCACGTATGCGCTCGCTTCTGTGCGCAAGCTCGTCGTAACGGGGTGTTTTTAAAAAATTTTTTTTTTTTCTTATTTATTTTAATTAATTTTATTTATTTTTACACTTTAAAAAAAAAAATAAAAAAAATGGATCACTTTTATTCCTATTACAAGGAATGTAAACATCCCTTGTAATAGAAAAAAGCATGACAGGTCCTCTTAAATATGAGATCTGGGGTCAAAAGGTCCTCAGATCTCATATTTGGGCTAAAATGCAACAAAAAATAAATAAAAAATCTGACATTTAAAAAAAAAATATAGCTTTAAGAGGTATGGGCGGAAGTGACGTTTTGACGTCGCTTCCGCCCTCCTATGGTATAGAGACGAGTGGGGGCCATCTTAGCCTCACTTGTCTCTATGCCCAGCTGACTGAAGGACCCGATCGCCTCCGCTGCTACCGACGGCTCCGGTAAGCGGCGGAAGGTGCGGGAGGGCGGCGGGAGGGGGGGTGGCACCTCTCCCGCCGCCGATAGCGGTGATCTCGCGGCGAATCCGCCGCGGAGACCACCGTTATCGTACAGCCGACCGCCGCCTGAAGAGATGGATACCTCGGTTGTGGCAGCAGCTGCTGCCGTTACCGAGATATCCCTCTTCAAAAAATGGACGTACATCGTCGTGCGGCGGTCGGCAAGTGGTTAAGCATGCTGCCTCTCCTGTGCCAGGGGCATCAGCCTCTAGGCAGCCTCAACGGCCTCAACCATCAAGTCCAAGGGGAAGACCCCAAGGGCAGCACCAGGGTCAGAAGAGATCTTGGGGCAGAAAACCCACAAAGCAGGATGCTAAAGCCTCCTTATAAAGGGGTGCCCCCGCTCGCTTTGGTGGGGGGATAGCTCCTGCATTTCTCAAAGATCTGGCAGGAACAATGTCAAGACAGATGGGTGGCTTCTGCAGTTTTCTCTAGGTTACAACTAGAGTTCAGAGAGTTTTCGTCTCCTTGATTTTTTTCTAAGGGCAAATATTCCCAAGGATCCAGAGAAAAAGAAGTCTCTCTTTCTGGCTCTGGATCATCTATTATCCCAGTCGGTGATATCAGAGGTTCCCTTAGTGGAACAGGGCACAGGTTTTTGATTCAAACCTTTTACGGTTCCAGAACCAAATGGAGAGGTAAGACCCATTCTAGATCTCAAAGATTTGAATCGGCACTTAAACATCCGATCCTTTCGCATGGAGCCAATACAATCGGTTGTGTCCATCCTGCAAGGAGGGGAGTTTTTGGCTTCAATCGATATCAAAGATGCATATACAGTGCCTTGCGAAAGTATTCGGCCCCCCTTGGACTTTTCAACCTTTTGCCACATTTCAGGCTTCAAACATGAAGATATAAAATTTTCCATCACCAACAAGTGGGACACAATTGTGAAGTGGAACGAAATCTATTGGATTTTTGAAACTTTTTTTAACTAATAAAAAAAATTAAAAGTGGGACGTGCAAAATTATTCGGCCCCCTTGCGTTAATACTTTGTAGAGCCACCTTTTGCTGCGATTACAGCTGCAAGTCGCTTGGGGTATGTCTCTATCAGTTTTGCACATCGAGAGACTGAAATTCTTGCCCATTCTTCCTTGCAAAACAGCTCGAGCTCAGTGAGGTTGGATGGAGAGCGTTTGTGAACAGCAGTTTTCAGCTCTTTCCACAGATTCTGGATTGGATTCAGGTCTGGACTTTGACTTGGCCATTCTAACACCTGGATACGTTTATTTGTGAACCATTCCTTTGTAGATTTTGCTGTATGTTTGGGATCATTGTCTTGTTGGAAGATAAATCTCCGTCCCAGTTTCAGGTCTTTTGCAGACTCCAACAGGTTTTCATCCAGAATGGTCCTGTATTTGGCTGCATCCATCTTCCCTGTCCCTGCTGAAGAAAAGCAGGCCCAAACCATGATGCTGCCACCACCATGTTTAAAAGTGGGGATGGTGTGTTGAGGGTGATGAGCTGTGTTGCTTTTACGCCAAACATATCGTTTTGCATTGTGGGCAAAAAGTTACATTTTGGTTTCATCTGACCAGAGCACCTTCTTCCACATGTTTGGTGTGTCTCCCAGGTGGCTTGTGGCAAACTTTAGACGAGACTTTTTATGGATATCTTTGAGAAATGGCTTTCTTCTTGCCACTCTTCCATAAAGGCCAGATTTGTGCAGTGTACGACTGATTGTTGTCCTATGGACAGACTCTCCCACCTCAGCTGTAGTTCTCTGCAGTTTATCCAGAGTGATCATGGGCCTCTTGGCTGCATCTCTGATCAGTCTTCTCCTTGTCTGAGCTGAAACTTTAGAGGGACGGCCAGGTCTTGGTATATTTGCAGTGGTCTGATACTCCTTGCATTTCAAAATGATCGCTTGCACAGTGCTCCTTGGGATGTTTAAAGCTTGGGAAATCTTTTTGTATCCAAATTCAGCTTTAAACTTCTCCACAACAGTATTACGGACCTGCCTGGTGTGTTCCTTGGTCTTCATGATGCTCTCTGCGCTTTCAACAGAACCCTGAGACTATCATAGAGCAGGTGCATTTATACAGAGACTTGATTACACACAGGTGGATTCTATTTATCACCATCAGTCATTTAGGACAACATTGGATCATTCAGAGATCCTCGCTGAACTTCTGGAGTGAGTTTGCTGCACTGAAAGTAAAGGGGCCGAATAATTTTGCACGCACCACTTTTCTGTTTTTTATTTGCTAAAAAAGTTTAAAATATTTAATAGATTTTGTTCCACTTCACTATTGTGTCCCACTTGTTGGTGATTCTTCACAAAAAATTTAAATGTTATATCTTTATGTTTGAAGCCTGAAATGTGGCAAAAGGTTGAAAAGTTCAAGGGGGCCGAATACTTTCGCAAGGCACTGTATCCACGTGCCAATATTTCCCGCTCACCAGACATTTCTGCGCTTCAAAATATTAAATCATTATTTTCAGTTGTGGCCCTGCCATTCAGTTTAGCCACAGCACCACGGGTGTCCTGAAAGATTCTGGCACCTCCTTTAGCCAGATTAAGGGCTCAAGGCATAACGGTCCTAGCCTATTTAGATGATCTACCTTTAATAGATCATTCAGTCTCAGGTCTAAACCAGAGTCTGATCACAGCTGTAACTACCTGGAATCTCTGGGTTGGATACTCAACCTAGGAAAATCCTCCTTATAACCATTAAGGAGATTACAGTACTTGGGGCTGGTTATTGATACCATACAGAAGAAGGTATTCTTACCCCAGAAAAGAATCAGTTCCATTGTAGGACTAATTCAACTTATCAAAACAAAGAAAAATCCTTCTATTCGGCTGTGCATGAGATTGTTAGGGGAAATGGTGGCCTCCTTCGAGACCGTCCCTTACACGCAGTTTTCACTCAAAACTGCTTCAAAACTCCATCCTGTCGGTCTGGAATAAAAAGATTCAGGCCTTAGTTTTTTTTTTCCAATACGCTTGGCTCCCGACGTAAGTCAGAGCCTAAATTGGTGGTTGTTATCCAGCAAAAGGGAAAATCTTTTCTACCTGTATCCTGGAAAGTGTTAACAACAGATGCCAGCCTTCTAGGCTGGGGAGCAGCCCTGGAAAAAGATTCTGTCCAGGGGAAATGGTCCAGGTTAGAGGATCTTGCCTATCAACATTTTGGAAGATTCGGGCAGTACGTCTGGCCCTAGAATCTGGGACGGTCAGACTACGGGACTGTCCTGTCAGGATTCAGTCCGACAAAGCCACGGCATTGACTTACATCAATCACCAGGGGGGCACGAGAAGTCATGCAGCCCAAAAAGAGGTGAATAATGTTCTAGCTTTGGCAGAACACAACATTCCTTGCCTATCGGCAATTTTCAGGAATAGAGAATTGGCAGGCGGACTACTTGAGTCGCCAACAATTATTTCCCGGGAGAATGGTCTCTTCGCCCTGACATCTTCCTAGCGATATGTCAGAGATGGGGTATTCCGGACATGGACCTATTCGTGTCCAGATTCAACAACAAAGTCGACAACTTTGTGTCGATAACAAGAGATCCGCTAGCAGGTGGAACAGACGCATTAGTCTTCCTATTGGATCAGTTTTCACTGATCTATGCGTTTCCTCTAGTTCTGCTACTTCCACACCTCCTCTGCAGGATTAAGCAGGAACGAAAGGAGGTGATTCTGGTGGCCCTAGAAGATCTTGATTTACCAAGATCATAAAGATGGCGTAGGAGTCCTTCGGACTCTGCCATTATGGCCAGACCTTCTCGCACAAGGTCTGGTATTTCATCCTACCTTACGGACGAAACATTTAACAGGTTTGACTGTTGAATCCCACTTTATAAAAGATTGTGGGTGATCTCCTTCGGTAGTGTCTACTTTGATTAATGCCAGGAATCCGGCTTCCAGAATAATTTAGTATAGAGTTTGAAAGGAACAGGATTCTTGGTGTGGATCCAAGGGCTGGCACCCCAGCAAGTATGTCATAGGCAGGATCCCTGCAAATGGGATCTGAAATGAAGCTGGCCTTGATTTCTATCATAAGCCAGATCCCGGCTTTGTCAGTGTTTTTTCAATGGCCTCTTGTTTACCACTCTTGGTGCATAGCTTATTCAGGGGGTAACACAGATTAATCCCCCTATCAATGCACCTCTAAATCCTTGGCATTTAAAATTGGTCTTATCGGCCTTGCAGAATTAGCCGTTTGAGCCTTTACTAGAAATTCCCTTGGTTCTTTTTGACGAGAGAGAATCTTTCTGGTTGCCATTTCTTCTGCTGGAAAAGTATTGGAACTAGCGGCTTTGTCTTGTAAAGAGCCATATTTGATCATGCATAAGGATGAGGTGGCTTTATGTCCTCATCCTGAATTCCTACCAAAAATGGTAACAGGTTTTCATTTAAACCAAGATATTAGTCTTTCTTCTTTCTCCCCAGAGCCCCAATCTAGGGAAGGGAAAGCACTACATTCCCTTGATGTAGTAAGAGCGCTCAGAGTCTATTTAAAGGCGACCGCTCAGGTTCACAAAACACATTTTGTTTGTACTGCCAGAGGGTCCAAAATGTGGACAGGCAGCGTCAAAATCCACTATTTTCCAAATGGATTCGTCAAGTGATTGTTCAAGCTTCAGCTTAAAGAAGAAAATTCTTCCTTATGTTAGAGCACACTCATCCAGGGCGATTAGTGCCTCTTGGGTGGTGCATCATCAGGCCTCTATGGCTCAGATCTGTAAGGTCACGACTTGGTCTTCGGTTCATACGTTTATCAGATTTTATCAAATCGATATTGAAGGTCATGAGGATATTGCCTTTTGGCGCAGTATATTGCAGGCTGCAGTATGAGTCCTCTGGCCTCCTGTTTTTTTATTGTGTCTCCCTCCCTTCAGTTGCCATTGGTATGGGACATCCCACATAGTAAGTACTATGGCTCTGTGTCCCCTGATGTAAGAAAAGAAAAACAGGATTTTTAAAACAACTTACCTGTAAAATCCTTTTCTTTGCTGTACATCAGGGGACACAGAGCCATAGTAATAACTATGTGGGTTATATCGGCGTATCAGGTGCTGGACACTGGCACGCCCCTTAACCACTTAAGGACCAGGCCTCTTTTTCAGATTTGGTGTTTACATGTTTAACCACTTACAGACCGGACCATTTTGCTGGTCAAAGACCAGA
Organism: Lithobates pipiens; assembly: GCF_037356315.1. Lineage (NCBI taxonomy): Eukaryota > Metazoa > Chordata > Amphibia > Anura > Ranidae > Lithobates > Lithobates pipiens. Next base: position 484,543,884 of record NW_027507903.1, on the reverse strand, counting down.
CCACTTTTTGCGATTCGGCACTGCGTCGCTTTAACTGACAATTGCGCGGTCGTGCGACGTGGCTCCCAAACAAAATTGACGTCCTTTTTTTCCCACAAATAGAGCTTTCTTTTGGTGGTATTTGATCACCCCTGCGGTTTTTATTTTTTTGCTATAAACAAAAATAGAGCGACAATTTTGAAAAAAACACATTATTTTTTACTTTTTGTTATAATAAATATCCCCCAAAAATATATAAAAAAACATTTTTTTCCCTCAGTTTAGGCCGATACGTATTCTTTTGTACATATTTTTGTATTATTTTTTACCATATTTTTGGTAAAATATTTTGTACATATTTTTGGTAAAAAAAAAAATCGCAATAAAAGTTACAAAATAGGGATGGTTTTATAGCATTTTTATTAATAATTTTTTTTTTTTTTTTTTTTTACTAGTAATGGCGGCGATCAGCGATTTTTATTGTGACTGCGACATTGTGGGGGACCCATCGGACATTTTTGGGACCATTGTCATTTATACAGTAATCACTGCTATATAAATGCAGTGATTCCTGTGTAAATGACACTGGCAGTGAAGAGGTTAACCAGTGGGTGGCAGTGTAGGTATTAAGTGTTCCTAGGGGTGTGTTACTAACTGTGGGGGGGTTGGGCTTTCATTTAGTGAACACTGATCTCTGCTCCAATCACATGGAGCAGAGATCAGCATCACTAGTTGCTAGGCAGAATGGAGAAATGCTGTTTACACGGCATTTCCTCCATTCAGCCGTCCCGTGAGATGATTGCGGGTATGCCCGCGGCGAATTGAGTCCGCGGGTCTCGCGACCGGACTCACGGGGGTCCCGACCAGCGCGGGAGCGCGCCGGCAGCGCGCTCCCGATGGCAGGGCGGCATTGAAGATTGGACGTACCTGTACGCCAATATGCCTGCCCATGCCATTCTGTCGACGTACATCATCGTGTGCTGGTTGGGAACCGGTTAAAAGTTTTTTTCCTGGAAAATTACTTAGAACCCCCAAACATTTTATATTGTTTTTTTTAACACCCTAGAGAATAAAATGGCGGTCATTGAAATACATTTTTTCACACCATATTTGCGCAGCGGTCTTACAAGCATTTTTGGAAAAAAATCACTTTTTGAATATAAAAAGACAGCAGTAAAATTAGCCCAATTTTTTTTTATATTGTGAAAGATAATGGTACGCCGAGTAAATTGATACCCAACATGTCACGCTTCAAAATTGCACCCGCCCGTGGAATGGCGTCAAACTTTTAGCCTCAAAAATCTCCATAAGCGACATTTAAAAAATTCAACAGGTTGCATTTTTTGCGTTACAGAGGAGGTCTAGGGCTAGAATTATTGCTCTCGCTCTACCGATCACGGCGATACCTCACATGTGTGGTTTTGACCACCGTTTTCATATGCGGGCGCTACTCACGTATGCGCTCGCTTCTGTGCGCAAGCTCGTCGTGACGGGGTGTTTTTAAAAACCTTTTTTTTATTATTTATTTTAATTTATTTTATTTATTTTTACACTGTTTTAAAAAAAAAAAAATGGATCACTTTTATTCCTATTACAAGGAATGTAAACATCCCTTTTAATAGAAAAAAGCATGACAGGTCCTCTTAAATATGAGATCTGGGGTCAAAAAGTCCTCAGATCTCATATTTGGACTAAAATGCAAAAAAATAAAAAAATTACATTTAAAAAAAATATACCTTTAAGAGGTATGGGCAGAAGTGACGTTTTGACATCGCTTCCGCCCTCCTATGGCATAGAGACGAGTGGGGGCCATCTTAGCCTCACTCGTCTCCATACCCAGCTAGCGAAAGGACCCGATCGCCTCCGCCGCTACCGATGGCTCCGGTAAGGAGGGTGGCGGAAGGGGGGGTGGCACCTCTCCCGCCGCCGATAGCAGTGGTCTCGTGGCAAATCCGCCGCGGAGACCACCGTTATCGTACAGACGACCGGCGCCTGAAGAGATGGATATCTCGGTTGTGGCAACAGCTGCTGCCGTTACCGAGATATCCCTCTTCAAAAATAGGACGTAGATCGTCATGCGCTGGTCGGTAAGTGGTTAAGGAGTGAACTTCCCCCATGTAACCCCTCCCATCACTGGGAGTCCTCAATTTTTTAGCAAAGCAATCAAAGTGTATAAGAAGAAGGGAGGGACCTTTTTGTCCCCTGATGTACATCAAAGAAAAGGATTTTACAGGTAAGCTGTTTTAAAAATCCTGTTTTCTTTTCTTACATCAGGGGACACAGAGCCATAGTAATAACTATGTGGGATGTCCCATAGCAATGGCAACTGAAGGGGGGGGGGGACTGAATCAAGGAAATAGGAGGCCAGAGGACTCATACTGCAGCCTGCAGTGTATGCTGTGCCCAAGGGCAATATCCTCATGACCTTTAATATTGATTTGATAAAATCGGATAAACGCCTGCACCGAAGACCAAGTTGCGGTCTTACAGATCTGAGCCATAGAGGCCTGATGATGCACCACCCAAGAGGCACTAATCGCCCTGGATGAGTGTGCTCTTAATATGAGAAGGAAGAATTTTCTTCTTTAACCACTTCCCGACCAGCGCACAACGATGTACGTCGACAGAATGGCACGGGCAGGCATATTGGCGTACAGGTACGTCCAATATTCAATGCCGCCCTGCCATCGGGAGCGCGCCGCTGGCGGCGCGCTGGTCGGGACCCCCGTGAGTCCAGTCGCGGGACCCGTGGACTCGATCGCCGCGGGCATCCCCGCGATCGTCTCATGGAGCAGCCGAATGGAGGAAATGCTGTATAAACAACATTTCTCCATTCTGCCTAGCAACTAGTGACGCTGATCTCTGCTCCATGTGATTGGAGAAGAGATCAGTGTACACTAAATGAAAGCCCAACCCCCCCACAGTTAGTAACACACCCCTAGGAACACTTAACCCCTACACTGCCACCCACTGGTTAACCCTTTCACTGCCAGTGTCATTTACACAGGAATCACTGCATTTATATAGCAGTGATTACTGTATAAATGACAATGGTCCCAAAAATGTGTCAAAAATGTCCGATGGGTCCCCCACAATGTCGCAGTCACAATAAAAATCGCAGATCGCCGCCATTACTAGTAAAAAAAAAATAATAAAAAATTATTAATAAAAATGCTATAAAACTATCCCTATTTTGTAAACGCTATAACTTTTGTGCAAACCAATCAATAATCGCTTATTGCGATTTTTTTTACCAAAAATATGTAGAAGAATACGTATCGGCCTAAACTGAGGGAAAAAAATGTTTTTTTATATATTTTTGGGGGATATTTATTATAACAAAAAGTAAAAAATAATGCGTTTTTTTCAAAATTGTCGCTCTATTTTTGTTTATAGCGCAAAAAATAAAAATCGCAGAGGTGATCAAATACCACCAAAAGAAAGCTCTATTTGTGGGAAAAAAAGGACGTCAATTTTGTTTGGGAGCCACGTCGCACGACCGCGCAATTGTCAGTTAAAGCGACGCAGTGCCGAATCGCAAAAAGTGGTCTGGTCTTTGACCAGCAAAATGGTCCGGTCTGCAAGTGGTTAAGCTGAAGCTTGATCAATCACTTGACAAACCCATTTGGAAAATAGTGGATCTTGACGCTGCCTGTCCATATCTTGGACCCTCTGGCAGTACAAACAAAACCTGTGTTTTGCGAACCTGAACGGTCACATTTAAATAGATTCTGATCGCTCTTACTACATCAAGAGACTGTAGTGCTTTCTCTTGCCCAGATTAAGGCTTCTGGGGAGAAAGAATGAAGAGTAATATCTTGGTTTAAATTAAAACCTGTTACCACTTTTGGTAAGAACTCAGGATGAGGACATAAAACCACCTCATCCTTATGCATGATGAAATATGGCTCTTACAAGACAGAGCCGTTAGTACCAATACTCTTCTAGCAGAAGAAATGGCAAGCAAAAAAGATTATATCTTTCTTGTCAAAGAACCAAGAGAATTTCTCGTAAGGTTCAAACGGCTGATTCAGCAAAGCTGAAAAGACCAATTTTAAATCCTAAGGATTTAAAGGTGCCTTGGTAGGGGGACAAACCGTGTTACCCCCTGAATAAGCTACACACCAAGAGTGGGAAGCAAGAGGCAATTGGAAAACACATCGACAAAGCCTGGTTCTGGCGCTTGATAAAAGTCAAGGCCAGCTTAATTTCAGATCCCATATACAGGAATCCTGCCTATTGACACACTTCCTGGGGTGCCAACCCCTGGATCCATACCAAGAAACCTATGCCTTCCAGATTCTATAGTAAGTGATTCTGGAAGCCGGCTTCCTGGCATTAGTCAAAGTAGACACTACTGAAGGAGATCACCCACAATCTTTTATAGAGTGGGATTCAACAGTCAAACCTGCATTTCTGCCTGCTAGCGGACCCTTGTTTGACAAAGTTGTTGACCTTATTAATGAATCTGGACACGAATAGGTCCATGTCCAGAGTACCCCATCTGACATATTGCTAGGAAGATGTCTGGGTGAAGAGATCATTCTCCCGGAAATAATTTTTGGCGTCTCAAACAGTATGCCTGAAATATTAAAATTGCTGATAGGCAAGGAGTGTTGTGTTCTGCCAAAGCTAGAACATTATTCACCTCTTTTTGGGCTGCACGACTTCTCGTGCCTCCCCTGGTGATCGATGTAAGCCACTGCCGTGGCTCTGTCAGACTGAATCCTGTCAGGACAGTCCCATAATCTGACCACCAAGATTCTATGGCCAGATGTACTGCCTGAAACTTCCAACAAAGTTGATAGGCAAGGTCCTCTAACCTGGACCATCTCCCCTGGACAGAATCTTCTTTCAGGGGTGCTCCCCAGCCTACAAGGCTGGCATCTGTTGTTAAAACCTTGCAGGATAAAGATTTTCCCTCCTGCTGGATAACAACCACCAATTTAGGCTCTGACCATGTGGAGAGTCAAGCATATTACAAACAAAAGGCCTGAATCCTCTTTATTCCAGACCGACAGGGTGGTGTCTTGAAGCAGTCTTTGAATAAAACTGCGCGTAAGGAATGGCCCTGAAGGAGGCCACCTTTTTACCCTAAAAATCTCCTGCAGCCGAATGAAGGAATTTTCCTTTATCCTGATAAGTTGAATTAGTCCTACAATGGAACTGATTCATGTCTGGGGTAAGAATACCTTCTTCTGAATGGTATCTATAACCAGCCCCCAAGTAACTTCCTTGATGGTTTTAAGGAGAATCTTCCTAGGCTGAGAATCCAACCTAGTGATTTCAGATATCTACAGCTGAGATTGGACTCTGTTTTTAGACCTGAGACTGAATGATCTATTAAAAGTAGATCCTTTTAATAGGCTAGTACCGTTATGCCTTGAGCCCTTAACCTGGCTAAAGGAGGTGCCAGAATCTTTCAGAACACTCGTAGTGCTGTGGCTAAGCCGGATGGCAGTGCCACGATTGAAAAAATAATTTTATATTTCAAACCGCAGAAATTTCTGGTAAGTGGGAAACTTTGGCACATGGAGATATGCAACTCCCCTCCTCGCAGAATGGACACAGCCGATCGAATTATGCAAGGATCGGATGTTCAAGTGCCGATTCAGATCTCCGAGATCTAGAATGGGTCTTACCTCTCTGTTTGTCTCTGAGACCTAAAATGTTTGCGTCAAAAAAAAAAAAAACCCTGTTCCACTAAGGGAATCTCTGATATCACTGACTGGGATAACAGATGATCCAGAGACCAGAAAGAGAGCATTCTCTTCTTTCCTTTTTTTTTCTGTCTCTGGAACCTTAGGAGCATTTTTTGAGGAGACGGACATTCTTGCATAAAGACTGCCGCATTAGCAGCCCAAAGGACCCCACAGGCAGCACCCAAACAGGACCCGAACCCCGGACCCTCAGATCAAAAGCTGACTGGGCCATCCAGGCTCTTGAATCTCTAGATGTAACCTAGAGAAGAAAATTGCAGAAATCCCTCTGCTCTTAACATTGTTCCTGCCAGACTTTGAGAATCGCAGGACCTTTCCCCTCAACCAAACGAGTGGGGGTGCTCCTTCATGAGAAGGCCTTAGCATTCTGCTTTATGGGCTTTCTGCCCCCAAGATCCTGGTGCTGCCCCTGGGAACTAAGGCATAGGAGAGGCTGCATGATTAAAGGAGAACTGTCTGAACCTCCTTTTACTGGTAAAGAGAGCTTTACCCCTTTTGGATGTACTTATGCAGTGACAGGCACTGATGGGCACCAATGAAGTGGCACTGATAGGCGGCACTGATATGCGACACAGACACTGATAGGTGGCACAAATAGGCACTGATAGGTGGCACGGATTGTCATGGATAGGTGGCACGGATTGGCATGGGTGGGTGGCATGGATAGGCAGCATGGATGGGCATTCATAGGCGGCATGGATGGGCACTGATAGGCAGCGCGGGCATTGTAGTGTACAGTATTGTAGGGATGGATGCCAATCAGTGCCAAACAATAATGCATGGCAATCAGTGATGCCCATTATGGGCATTGATTGGCATTCATTGTGGGCACTGACTGGCATCCCTGGTGGTCTAGGGGGGCATACCTGGTGCTGGGCATCCCTGGTGGTCTGGTGGCATCCCTGGTGGTTCGTGATTGGACACGGCTGATCACATGTTAAAGAGTCTCCGTCAGAGACTCTTTACCGAGATCGTAGTTGCGGTGTGTCAGACTGACACACCACAACAACGATCGGCGATGTCCCTCCACCGCCAGACTGCAGCTTTTCTTGTATAGCTAAAATTACTTCCTCCTTGTGTGGCCAGCGTCTGACGCCATTTAGCCACACCGCCCGCGTGAAACTGGGCCCCCCCTCCTCTTTCAACGGGGAAGTGTGTGAGCGCTGGCATCATGGCGGGCAACGGGGGGAGTAAATCCTCCGCCTGGCAAGCGCCCGCGACCTGCCCAAAAACTTTTCTTTTTTTTTATTTAAGAAAAAGAGGCAGCTGGCTGGCATTAAAAGGATCAAAAACTGCCAATCTGGGGGACCAGGAAGTGATCAGAACCCCCCTTCATACCTGAGGGTCTGAGCTGGCTTGAACGGAGAGGAGAGTGGAACTTCTGCTGTTTCCAGCATCAGAATGGTGAGTGCTCAACACAGCCTCCAGTGGTGACACATAGACATGACAGATTCCTGGGAAAATCTCCCCTACCTTTCCTCGCAGCAGGGTTTATCAGAGATAAAAAAAAACAATCTTCGCCCTTCACAGTAGGCTCCGAGACCTTGAAAGAAAACTTTCAGGAACAGGGGGTACACTCAGGTAATCCCGCAATCCTGGACCTGCGAGAAGACCCTGGCAGTAAACTTTTATTGGTTTTACTACCAAAAAGTACTGGATCCCAGGGCCCAGATTTAAAAGCATTCGCAAGCAAAACCTTGTGTCTTTGGATAACGAGGCCCGGGTACCGTTCATTTAGTTCATTACGGAGACATCAGAACGGATCCGGTCAGGATGGCTGGCTCTCATTAAAGGATTACTGCCCGTGTAGCTCAGTACACACATCCATAAACGTGCCCAACACCTTAGACACTGGGGAAAAAACTGAGGAATCCCAGTGATGGGAGGGGTTATATGGGGGAAGTTCACGCCTTAAGGGGCGTGCCGGTGTCCAGCACCTGATACGCCGATATAACCCACATAGTTATTACTATGGCTCTGTGTCACCTGATGTAAGAAAAGAAACAGGATTTTTAAAACAGCTTACCTGTAAATATCCTTTTCTTTGATGTACATCAGGGGACACAGAGGTCCCTCCCTTCTTGGTATACACTTGTATTGCTTGGCTACAAAACTGAGGACTCCCAGTAGTGGGAGGGGTTATATAGGGAGTACATTTCTTGCCTTAGGGGGTGCCAGTGTCCATCACCTATCAGTGGCCCCATAACAAACATAGTAAGTACTATGGCTCTGTGCCCCCTGATGCACATCAAAGAAAATAATTTTACAGGTAAGCAGTTTTAAAAATACTGTTTTTTTTTTTTACCCATTGTGTTTTGTTTTTTTCTTTCCTCTTTTCCGCTCTCTCTCCTTCTCTTCGGCTAATTCCTAGCTGAACTACCTACTGACTTACTGCCTATGTGTAGAATTGCAGTTGGATTGTTCCTTTGTTTCTATTTCTGGTTTCCTGCTGCGGAGGTGGACTGACGAGAAGGGAGAACAGACCTGTTATATTTTTTGTCTTTTCGATTTTGTATAATCAATATTTATTTGCAGAACAACAAAAAAACATTAAAACAAGACAAGTCCAACAATTTGTAAAAGTGTAAAACCCATCGGCTACACAGAGCCGTATAGAAGTCGTTTTAACAGTACATAGTTTGAACAGGGACATATACACAAAGAGGGAGATCTCTGAGATAGGGAGATTGTTGTGGGCTCACTTGGGATGGGCAGACATGTGATGACAAGAGGGTTTTGGGGGTGGGAAGAGTCTAGGAGGTATGGAGTCTAATCTACTGGCCTCCCATCCGCAAGATCGATTGTGGGGTATGCTGTAACCAAAAATATATAGGGTGTGTGGTCCAAGACCCGCAGCTGGGGCAGTCCAATGGCCTCCAGCTAACCACCTTCTATTTCCCCGCGTGTCAGGGAAACCTCATAATAACAGCAAGGGTTCAGCCAGGACTTCCAGAGTCTCCAATAACAGTAGGAATCCACCAAGGGGGTCCGGGATTATAAAGATCAAAATCTGCCGCCAGTCCAACTTGGGTTCACTAATCACCCACGACATTCGAGCAAAGGAGAAGTTTAAGATAGAAGAAAAAAGGAAATAAAAAAAAAGGGGGGAGGGGGAGGAAGAAGGAGGGGGAGATGGGAGAGTAGAGGCAATAAGAGGAGGTATGGAGAAAGAGTTTTCTTCTTACGCAGCGGACTAAAGGGGGGAGGGGGTATTTAGGGGGAAGGTAAGGAGGGGGGGGGGAGTGGAGGGGACAGGTAGAGTAGGTCAAATTACCTGAGCGTTGGACTTAAGTGTCTTCTGTATCCGCCCCGAGCACACCACATCCGAGCATAGGGTTCCGTGAGCAGTAATATCTCTCTATGGTCTTTTAGGAGGCGATATAGTCACCCCTTGAGCCCTAGCCAGTCTGAGGGCTTTAAATGTAGGATATGCCAGTTCTAGTAGTGCAATATTCAAGCTAGAGGGTACCTGGTTAGGGTCTGAAGCGTACTCAGTCCAGGGTATCCAGGTATTGCGGAATTGGCCTTCAAGGCCCCTACAGGTTGCTACCCAGTTCTCGGCCTCTCGTACCGCATTCACCCCTGTTAGGAATCTTCTCTTGTGATCAGTCAAAACTCCAGATGTATTGAGAAGCAGACAATTTATTTCTGATGTGGCCCACAACAGAGAGACATGCTTACAGGACAGAAGCTGAAAAAAAATGTCTACCAAAAAGAATGTGTCCCCCCTCCTCATACCCTACAAGAATACCACCTCTATGCTTCTATTGGCTGAGGGAACATAAATAACGTTGTCATGGTACACGATGGTACTTTATTTTGATATTCATGTTCCCGTACATTCTTAGGCTATCATATTTAGTTAAATCGAATCATCCTACAACTTACTATGGAGTTAATTAAGACAAAACAATACAAGTTAATACAATAATGTGCTCAGAAGTAAGTTTTTAAAAAATCAGTCTCAGGAATATTGTTTTTCTAATAGTCACACAATAAACATTTAAAACTTTTCTAACATTCCCTCCTCTTTGTGTGACTATTTGATCTCAATACATTTCGATGATAGTCCCTGTGTTATACACTTTCGGACTGTATGTCATTAAGTTGAGCTTCAATGTCCACATAGGTCTCCTCAGAGGTAGAGAGGGTTTAATACATTGTTCTTGAGACTGCAGTTTTTGTGAAAGTCCTCGAATACAGGGAATGCAGCAGCATCCGCAAGTGACCAAAACAGCCAAAGCCACAGCGATTGAGATCAAACATGATGTGATAAATCCAGTCCATTTACCGAACCATCCTTCAAGCCAGGTTGTGAATGGATCATTAATACCTGAGTTTTCGGCCAATTCATTCAATAGCGCAGTCAGTCCTTCCAAGGCTCTGGTCACTGTCCCTCCAGGAGCTGTATTGTTAGGGATAAAGGTACAACACATGCTACCGAACATTTTGCATACCCCTCCTCTTTCAGCTAGGACCATATCTAAAACCATTCGGTTCTGCCAGGCCATTAGAGATGTGGAGGCCAACTATTCTGCTACGCCCTTCACAGCATCCCTAGTATAGTTTACAAATCGTTGTTGGTTATAATATATATAATTAATCCAGTCAACATTTTTATTTTTAGTCACCCACCAGAGAAGAGACTCAAACCCAGCTGTCACCTGATTCCTGGCTTTAAACTCATCCGGCACCCCGCAAAGAACCCCAATCTCATCTATGTAGATCTGAGAGTCAAATGACCACAAGGGAGAGGTGTCCCTCCGATACTGTCGGTGACTCTTAGTCCACGGGTATTCTGACAGGATTCTTAGGGGCATAGCCAGCTAGACCATAGCGCAATCCCCTTGGGTATTGGTCGGTAGTCTAGCTCGCAGTTTATTATCCCCACACATCCACCAGCTCTCTGAATGTCATGTCCAACCCAGTCACCGTTGTCCGTGTTAATCCTCTCCACACAGTAGTCATCGGGTAGTGACCCAAGATCCACCGCGCTACGGTTCCCTGGGAGTGCAAAACAAGTAAAGTTGCCCGGATAAGCGGTAACTGCTGGAGGTATCTGAGGTCTCTGTACTGGGGGAAACAACAAACTCAATGTGTGACAAGTAGAATTTGTTTCAGGTTTATAGCTCTTATTATACAATTGCAACATACATTTTAAACCTTCTGGATCTGTATTGTGATCTAGAGGAAAAGGAACTGTTGCTAAATGTGGTCTGACTCCGGCACAAACTAAACAGTTTTCCTTTTTCAGAGTTTTAACCATGTACCTCAACCATTCTAACCACTCATTTTTTTCTTGGTAGCCCGTCTCCAAAGCTATGGCATCTTCTATTGTTACGTTAGTGAATCTTATAGTTTTACTCAGAACTTCTATTTTAGTATGGCCTTGTTCTTTCCCTTCTCAGTCTACCTTTTCCTGTTGTCTAATTTTATTAGGTGGTAATACCTCAAGGAAAAATGTTCCTGAGGGGTCAGTTCCTGACACCCAAGCTCCCATGGAATACAACCGCTGATCTTCCTTCCTCTGCTCCTTTAATGTTATTAATAGTTGGTTACAGTTCTTACTATTTGTGCAGGGGGAGTTGGCCGCTTTTGTGATTATGAGTCTCTCCTTTATTCCACTCTTTTTAGCCCCTGGTTGATTATACCCCCAATCTTGATGCGCTGTAGTCCACAGGGCCTGATCCCATGCTTAACATCCTGCCCTATTCCAGAGCCAGCAGATATATTTATCTGCCCATAGAAGTCCTCTAGCCCCAGTAGTATCCCCGCAATCTGACAGAAGTCTACCAGTATAGTGCTAGTTATTCCCTCTATAAAGTTTTAGATGTAATGCTTTTCCTGTTCTTTCCTAATTCAAAGGTTCCTCTACTCTTCCATAATGTATAACCCCTCTTATGGATGCCTCTCCTAGAGTCACCAGTAACCCAAGGATAATTACTGTCCATTTCATCCTAACCAGCTACAGAGTTCCAGCGGATAGGATAGGGGAGTTGGAAGGGGAGGGAGACTTCACCAGTTTGAGACAAGTCCCACCTTGTGTGAGACCTCCCTTTGTAGCCGGATTTCCTGAACCTCTGGTAGCCAACTGGCCCTATTCTGCCTGTAAAACCTTTTTGTAATGGGACTGGTGAATCCAGGTAGACCTCTCTGCAATCCTTATCGCAGTAGGGGTAGTTAAGAGGACTTTGAAAGGACCATCCCACCTTGGGGAGTATCACTGCTTTTTTCTTATTACTTTTTATTGAGACCCAATCTCCCACATGCATCTTTTCATCTTCTTAAATTGGACCTTCTAGACCAGAACCAAAATCATTAGTATGTCTTTGTATTAACAACCTAGACATGTATTCTGCTGGTGTATGATCAGACTGCTCGGTAGGTGTTTCATTTGATTGTAAGAGTATCTTATATGGCCTTATCATTCCAAATGGGCTTAAATCTTCTTTTGGGGGTGTGATATACATACTGGTCACAGCTACTAGTAGGCAATACATTCAATTATTTTTACCTATTTCTTCCATATATTTTCTCAGTTTGCTTTTTAGAATGCCATTATGTCTTTCTACCAATCCAGCTGATTGGGGATGATCGGCACAATGGTATTTCCCTTTAATTCTCATCACTTCTGTCAAATGTTCTATATTTTTAATTACAAAATGAGGTCCATTATAATTGTCTGTGCATCTGCACTTCCTGTCAGGAATATCTCCACCCATTTGGTCAGGGTGCCTGGTTACCAAACAATATTTCTTCCTTTCACATTTGTCTAATTCAATAAAATCCATGCAAATGTGTTGGAATGGATATTGCGATGTAGGGAACTTCCCTTTCTGTGGTCTTATACCTCCCTGAGCATTGTGTCTCGCACATATAAGACATTGACAGCAAAAAAGGTTTTTTAGTAGTTAGTGAAGCCATAGACTGTACATACCTTAAATAAACATCTCAGTCATCCCCCTGTTTGACACATGAGTTACTCCATGTGTCAATACTGCGGCATATCAGTAAGGACTGTATGATCTATCTCTATGGATTTCTCGTTCTGTCATTATTTTATGTGTTTCTTGTGCCGCTATTTTGGCAGCTTCATCTGCCCTTTTATTTCCCTTTGAGATGGGGTCTGTATATATTGTGTGTGCTTGACATTTGCAGATTGCAAGCTTTTTTTTTGGTAACTGTATTGCATCTAGGAGTTCTAAAATGAAGTCCATGTGTGAAATTTGTTTACTACTGGAGGTGACCATCCCCCTGTTTTTCCATTAATGTGCAAAAACATGTACTGTTGAAAAGGCATATTGACTGTCAGTGTATATGGTTACGAAATTTCTTCTTCTGACAGTATGCATACTCTTGTCAGTGCTACAAGTTCTGCAACTTGTGCTAAATAATGTTTTGGTAGTGGCCCCGCTTCCAAAATCTCATCCTGTGTCACTACTGCATATCCTGTTGCATTTGTGCCATCTGGATTTTTCTTACTAGAACCATCAACAAAAAGTGTCATGTCAGGGTTAGATAACGGTATATCTTTCAGATCACTTTGTGGCAGTACCTTTTCAGCGATGGCAGCAGCACACCCTCAAGGATCCAATGTTCCCATTCATATACCAGGGCCAACCCGGGACAGAAGCCAATCAACCCACCTGCATGTCCCCGGAGTGCGGGAGGAAACCAGAGCACCCGGAGGAAATCCACGCAGGCACAGGGAGAACATGCAAACTCCAGGCAGGTAGTGTCATGATTGGGATTCGAACCAGTGACCCTCTTTACTGCTAGGTGAGAGTGCTACCCACTACACCGCTGCTGCTACCAGTGCTTGTACACAGGGTGGAAGTGCTCTAGTTGCACTGTCTAATTTTGTAGAGTAGTCCTTCCTCTAAAACTACCTGTGCCTCTCCCGCTATGAGACCCCTCTGGTTCTGCCTCAGCAGTGTACTCTTCTGCATCCTCCTCTCCTTCATCACCTTGCACAAAAACCTTTACTTTCACATTCTTTTTTGCCTTTGTTTTCAAATACTTCTCAGAATGCTTAGCATATTGTAAAACATCTAAAACTGATGCAGTTCGGTAAGTAACCATGTTTTTAACAATGTAATTTTTATGATCCTGTTTCAATCCATTTAAAAAAGCAATCTTTAGCTGTAATTAATATGCACTATTCACATCCTCAGCTTCGGGGAGCCCGGAGAACACTCTAAAAATCTCTCGTAATTTATTTAGGTAGTCACTGACACTTTCCTTGTCTTCTTGTACTGTAATATTTATTTATTTTTTTGCCAATCAGTCCGTTGTACCCATCTAAGCTGGCATCTGTTCAGTAAGGCAGTCAACCTGTTTCCTAAGTCTGGGCTTTCTGGAGGCAATGGATCCTCCCATCCCTGTGCATTTGCTGGGGCACCCAGTGCATGAGTTATGGCATCAGTTAATGTTTCAAGGATCGATCTGTTCATCTCCAGGACTGAACTACTGTCTGGAGAGTTTGAGGAAGTGGAGTTGGGGTTTTGTTCAGAGGCGGTTCCTTTGACAGGGGTGGATGTCACAGGGAAGGTGTTACTCTGGGCAGTTACTTGCACCTGAGGGGGAGGACCATTATAAGGAGGTGGTCTCTGGGTATAGCAGATGAGATCATCCTCTTTGTCCACTAGGGACAATTGGGCTTGGCATTTTTCCTTTGTTCTTCCTTCTACTCTAATTCTAGCATGCTGAAGCCAATACTCCACCATTTCCAACCCATACCTTTTTTGAACTTTGGGTCCTAACAATTTAAGCTTATCAACAGGGCCCCAAAATAGAACTTTCTTTCTTTTTAATTAATTTTTAGTATTCTGATTCAGAACTTAGCCTTTTGACTTTATAAATGTACCCAAATATAAACAGCATTGTATCATTAACACTTCACAGTTGAAAGTCTGTGAATTCTAAAAATAACTCATCCAATATAAATATTTACTTTAAGACTATTATTCAGACTTTCTTTCCCACCAAAAGTCCTAATATTTTCACAGATGCACAAATTGACCTCTGTCAGGCAATCTGCATTTTCTTGTTTCCGAGAAACAGCTTCTTGACCATCATAGTAATGAAAACATCCTCAGCCTTTTTTTTTCTTTTCTTTTCACATTCATCAAGCCACCTGATAATTCTACAACATTCTATTCACTCCACAGTGCAATCCACCTTCACGTGTCCCAGCTACCCAAACTATAAACAATTTCTGCCACTTGCTTCCTATAACACCGTGGCATGCTAAAATAATAAAGCAACCTGGTGCTATCAGTGTACCTTTTTTTTTTTCTTTTATGCTAAGTTTTAATATTTACAATATAACCCTTCTGTATTGTCATAGCTAATCAAGGGTTAACTTTTACAACTTCTGACAGGAGCAATCCTCATTCCTTACATGAGGGGAGGGGGAGGGGGAGAGTGAGTTCTGTGCGTTCCTTTTTTTTTTTTTTACAGACACACAGATCATGAGAACGTGAAGAATGATTTCATGTAAACGAACAAAGACTGTTGTACCGTGGGGTAACAATACAAGAGTAAAAATATCAGCACTCCCCACACTATAGAGAGAACCAAAAAAGATTAACCACTTTCAGACCGTACCAATTTGCTGGTCAAAGATCAGACCACTTTTTGCGATTCAGCACTGCGTCGCTTTAACTGACAATTGCGCGGTCATGCGACGTGGCTCCCAAACAAAATTTACGTCCTTTTTTTCCCACAAATAGAGCTTTCTTTTGGTGGTATTTGATCACCTCTGCGGTTCTTATTTTTTGCGCTATAAACAAAAATAGAGTGACAATTTTGAAAAAAACGCATTTTTTTTTACTTTTTGTTATAATAAATATCCCCCAAAAATATATAAAAAAACATTTTTTTCCCTCAGTTTAGGCCGATACGTATTCTTCTACATATTTCTGGTAAAAAAAATCGCAATAAGCGATTATTGATTGGTTTGCGCAAAAGTTATAGCGTTTACAAAATAGGGATAATTTTATAGCATTTTTATTAATAATTTTTTATTATTTTTTTTTACTAGTAATGGCGGCGATCAGCGATTTTTATTGTGACTGCGACATTGTGGGGGACCCATCGGACATTTTTGACACATTTTTGGGACCATTGTCATTTATACAGTAATCACTGCTATATAAATGCAGTGATTCCTGTGTAAATGACACTGGCAGTGAAGGGGTTAACCAGTGGGTGGCAGTGTAGGGGTTAAGTGTTCCTAGGGGTGTGTTACCAACTGTGGGGGGGTTGGGCTTTCATTTAGTGAACACTGATCTCTGCTCCAATCATATGGAGCAGAGATCAGCGCCACTAGTTGCTAGGCAGAATGGAGAAATGCTGTTTACAACGGCATTTCTTCATTTGGCCGCTCCGTGAGACGATCGCGGGTATGCCCGCGGCGATCGAGTCCGCGGGTCCCGCGACCGGACTCACGGGGGTCCTGACCAGTGCGGGAGCGCGCCGCCGGCGGCGTGCTCCCGATTGGAGGACGGCAAATTTAAAGGGAAGTACATGTACGCCCATTTGCCTGCCCGTGCCATTCTGTCGACGTACATCGTCGTGCGCTGGTCGGCAAGTGGTTAAACATGAACAAAGATAAAGTAAACAGACACAGAAGAAAGTTAGCCTTGCAATCTTTTTAGATCACTTAACTAAACAGCGCTTAAATAGTCGGGCATTCAACCTCCGACAGCGTCAGGCAATTAACCTCTGACGTTCGGTATACCTCAAATCTTTTTGTTATCTGTCCAGACAGTGGGCAACGTAATTTTTTTTACCTTAGACAACGTCCCCAAGTGTCTCTGTCTACGAGCACTGAAATAAGCTATCAATACCAATGTCGGCAATTACAACACATTAAACCAGAATCAAAGAGAAAGAGAAGAAAAGACTCTTAGAAAGAATTAAGAATAATTTTAATTATCTTACCTCTCAAACACCTGGACTGGATCACACAAGGTTCGGAAACAGACAGTGGAATCCAGATCTTAGGCCGAAGTTTTGTCAGGGCCGTCTGATCTGAAAACCAGCGTGTTGTTTTCGGCTGCGAAGGACCAAAAATGTTAGGAATCTTCTCTTGTGATCAGTCAAAACTCCAGATGTATTGAGAAGCAGACAATTTATTTCTGATGTGGCCCACAACAGAGAGACATGCTTACAGGACAGAAGCTGAAGAAAAATGTCTACCAAAAAGAATGTGTCCCCCCTCCTCATACCCTACAAGAATACCACCTCTATGCTTCTATTGGCTGAGGGAACATAAATAACCTTGTCATGGTACACAATGGTACTTTATTTTGATATTCATGTTCCCGTACATTCTTAGGCTATCATATTTAGTTAAATCTAATCATCCTACAACTTACTATGGAGTTAATTAAGACAAAACAATACAAGTTAATACAATAATGTGCTCAGAAGTAAGTTTTTTAAAAATCAGTCTCAGGAATATTGTTTGTCTAATAGTCACACAATAAACATTTAAAACTTTTCTAACAACCCCCCTGCACCACTCTTCCCGGGTGGGAATTCTAGGCTTTTTCCAATAAATTGGAACCAGGTGCCTTGCTGCATTCAGCAGATGGGCCAGCACATTCTTTTTGTAGACACTGAGCGGGATCGGGGGGACCTGCAAAAGAAAGTATCGGTGAGAGGGTGACCTCTATCCCTGTCACTGTTTTTACTTGACCCTGTATGTTTTCCCAGAAGGGCTTAATTAGGGGGCATTCCCACCATATGTGAATTAATGTTCCCCGGTGTCCACATCCTCGCCAGCATAGCTCCAATGTGGAGGGGTAAATATGGGCCAGGTTTGCTGGCACCCTGTACCAACGTGACATTAGTTTAAAATTGGTCTCTTGAGTTTTGGAGTCCATGGAGGATGAGTGGGTGAGGAGGTATAGGTGGGATAACTGCGTCTCTGTGAATGTTAGCCCTAGGTCAGTCTCCCAACGTTGAATATAGGCGGGGGTAGTCTGAGGACCAGCTAAACCCAGAAGCTGGTATAGTTCAGAGACCAGGTGTGGTGTCGGTTTGCCCACGATAAAAATACATTCAAATGGAGTGAGGGTCGAGGGATCTCTAATAGTTTGACCATGTACCTGAAAGAAGTGGTGTAGTTGTCTATATCTCCAAAAGTTCATCTGTGAACCTTGACTTCCTACTGGCAAGGCTTCGTACCTCAAAAGCCTGCCATCATGAATTTCCCTCAACTGCCGCTTCCATCATCTACCCATGTCTCGAAGAAAGCCATCTGTTCACCGGGTGGAAACCACAGGAAGCCTCCCAGTGGAGCCAGCTTCAGGAGTGGGTTTATCCTATCCCAGACCGATAGCACATGGGTTGTCAAGGGAGAGGTCATCTCCGAAAAGGCCCCTATGCTCCAGAGGCAACCAAGGCGTGCAAGACAAATTCCTACCCGCTAGACATTTCTCTAGACGGACCCAAAGCTTTGTTTGAGAGTGGAAACGCCAGTCAAGAATCTTCTGGAGGGCTATGGCTTGGTAGTACTGCTTAATGCCTGGAACCCCTAGGCCACCCCTCTGCTTCGGACGATGTAGTACCCACAGAGCTATCCTAGGTTTAAGTGCGTTCCAGATAAAGCGAGATAGCAGACTGTATAGGCGGTCAAAGAAGTGTCTGGGTAAGGGGATCGGTAGCATCTGTAAATAGAAAAGTATACAGGGCAGGATGTTCATCTTTATAATGTTCACCCGACCTAGCCATGTGTCTTTTCGATTTTGGACGTTATACAGCTCTTCCATGATACACCACTTATAGATATGTGGTGTCTCAGATATTTTTAGAGACTTGCGACCCCCTCGAGGTCGCTTTTTCTTTGGTTATGGGATTCAGGCTCACAACAGGTTGGGGTTGTGTGCAGGGTGGGGCTCATGTTAATGTTATGTGCTGTGTGCTGCTGGTGTGCTTTGCTCTGTTCCCCACAGGAAGTATACTCATTCAGTACCTTGCCTACAGGAGGTTCCCCCAGACATATTTCATCCATCTCCTCTACACATAAATGGAGGGTAAGATAAAAATAATGTCTTGGAATGTATGTGGTATGAATTCAAAGGTGAAGAGATCTCTCATATTTTATTTTATTAAGAATTATAAACCACATCATACTATTGCAAGAAACACATCTGCAGGGTCTAAAGGTATGGCATTGAAAAAAAAGCTAACGCTGTAATAGATAAGAACTACAATCTAGTTCAAGGTTATCTGCTGCTGTTTCTAATTAGAAAGTGTAAATGTGCATGCACTTTAGAAGTAAACACACTCTGAGACACGTTCAGCTTGGTTACTTCTGGTTTATTCCTGGGCGGTGTTAATGTTTATACACAAAGATACGTCATTGCTAGGTCAGTCTAATAGGTACATCTCATTGGTTGAAATACAAGAGAAATGGAGAGACTTGATGCTTGAAGTTTGGTTGAAGTTGGTTCTATCGTCACTACCGCTTTCTTCTAATGTGTGGGAAGCAGGGGGTACCTGCCATCTTTAGTTCCAAACAGAGAGCCAATCTGTATACTTATATAATAAGTAAGGAGTTGCATAGAGACATGTATACACATAAGCAAATAGACATTTTCTGATTATCAGTTTGTACATTACATTCCTCCACAGTCCCCCCTAAAATGGCTATTTTCTTCTGTCCCTCATCTAAAGGTCCTACTCACCTGGCCCATTCTCCTCTGCAACTCTTTTAGGCTGTATATAGAGTTAGGCAGCAACTAGTTCACTACCTCCCTCGATACAGCTGGAGAAGTGCAATCAGGTGCCATCTATTCCTATAACCCTATAGGATTGTGAGATTATGGACAGGTAGTCACTGTAGAGGAGTGAAGGGTTTGTCCTCTTCCATCATAAGAGGGTCCTCTTCTTCTTGGTGGAGAAATGTAGGTGTGCTGTTGTCTACAGCCTTGCTCATTAACTTCTTTACGAAAGGTAGAATACAACATACAATCAGGGCTGAAAGGATGGACAGCTGCACAAATGTTTATGAGGGAAGGTTCCCTCGGAACTTTGAAGTACAATGTGAACAATATATAGCTTATTTACAGAAACACAAGACCTTTATTCTCTAATGTACTTCTATTTACCATTGTTTAGTTTGGTTTGATTAAAATAAAAGATAGCCAAATGTACAAAAAACAAGGCATAGAGATGAATAATAATCTTTATTATATATGAAAATACCATGGAATTAGGTATATTTCAGACAATATCTCATCTGTTTACTATACTTTATTAATAACACATATGAACATTTGGTGACTAAAAACCCTTTTAAAAAAAAATATAACAAATTTGATCAGTTACCGTATTTTTCTGTGTATAAGATGCCCAAATCTTTTCCAACCCAAAATCAATATTTTAAACATAGTTAAAACAGAACACTATTTTATTTAGTAATTACCACAGGTAACATTGACATACCAGTATATTATGCAGCATATCACTTTATTCAGCCTCTGTTACATCAATGTTCTCTTCTTCATCACTAGTTCCAGACAGAATTTCTTCAACTTCTTTTGCATCACTGCTGTCTTCTAAATCACTGTCTATATATGTGAGCTCATCCTCAGTTTCATTCATGCCATTGCTGATTCCACATTTCTTGAAGGACTTCACAATCACCTCTTGTTTGATGCCGTACAATGAGTTTAGGACCCAATTGCAGACCTCAGTAATGGTTGGTTTTTTTATTCTTCCTACCGGTGTTAAGTTATCACCTGTTTTTGCATCCATCTACTCCATTTTTCTCTCATAAGGAATTTAAATGGCTTGTTGATTGAAACATCTAATGGCTGTTGCTGACCTGTAAGTCCACCAGGAATAACTGCTTGGTGTGTTTGCAAATCTGATGCAACCCTTTTAGTATTTTCTGTTAAATGTGCTCGGAACTCATCAAAGACAAGCAAAGCTGGCTTCTTTAAGAGCCCTCCAGGTCTTCTGGACCAAACCATTGCAAACCAAATGGACATAATGTCTTCATTCATCCATCCCTTCTCTTGAACTTGCACAATAATGCCAGGTAGTATGGTCTCTTTAGGATAAGTTTCCTCTTAAAAATGTGTATAGGAGGCAGTTTAGTACCATCTGCACAGCAGTATAGCATGTCTTTTCATGACCACTTGTTTTGTGTGTCACTGTTTTAATTCCTTTCACATCAACAGTTCTGTTGGAAGGCACATCAAAATTGAGAGGGACCTCATCCATGTTTGCAATCTGACTTGGTTCAAAATCATATTTTTCTGAAGTTGTATGACATAGGAGTGAAACTGTTGGATTTTATCCTCATAAACTTGTGGCATTTTCTGAGCTTTGGTCGTGTTCTCATAGCTAACCCTTCTCTCCTCTTGAAACTGAAGAACCATTTTACCTTTCCTGTAAAATCAATCATGTTCATTTTGCTTGCAAACATTCTTGCCTGACATTGAATACGTTTGGTTGACACACATAAGCCACTCTGGTGCTGCTCCATTATTAAGCCTCTGCTCTAAATTTGGCCATTTTGCTGGTTTTCCTCTTAAGGCCTTCTTTTTTGGCACCTACAGGAGTTGCTCCTCCTGTTTTCTCCACTATCTGATCATACTCTCAGTGGGGGGAGGTCCAAATGGTCCCTCTGCAGCTCTATTTCCATACTCTTTTGCATAGATAACTACATTCAGTTAGAATTTTGCAGAATAAGACAATCGCTCACTTTTATTACCAGTATTCTCTGACATCTTGGGCTCAAAAGGCTCCGGTCCCTGATGCATCTGCACACTCTCCACATCCAACAGGATCACATCTGTGCACGCTCCACCTCCAGGTGACGTCACTAACATATGGCTCGTGATTGAAGGAAGCTGTGTGACAAGCTATGACCAGCTATGCACCTGCACGGCTCTGTCCCAGGCTGACTGACCGGGTAAAAGACGCTACTCGATTTTCAGTCTAACTATTTTAGGAAAAAGTAGTGTCTTATACACGGAAAAATACAGTATGTGAAATTCTTAAGTGTCACGTGATGAAAGTCATAATTTTGACAGAGTGAAAAAAAAAAGTTAATACGTTTTATACACCACCAAATGTGAAGTGGTAAACAACAAAGTTACAAAATCCAGTTGATAAATCATCTACGACTGGTGCTTGTAAAATTTTCAACCACTGCTAGTGTTCAAAGTTCTCCACCACTTTCAGATATACAGTATAACAGTGGTCAGCAACCTGCAGCCTGTAGGCCAAATGTGACCCTTTGCTTGCCTTTATCTGACCCTTTGGGGAACTATTCCTCCCACTGACACCAATAAAGGGGCACTAATCCTTCTCCAAACCACAGGGGTGCTGTGTAATTATCTTTTCTGCCCCTCTCCTTCCTTTACTTGCCACCAAGCCTGAGTCATCATCTACTCCCACTGGCCAGAGTCCAGCCCCCCTAAAATGTGAAACAGAGTAGTAAACTGGCCCTTTGTTTACAAAGTTTGGAGTCCCCTACAGTACACATTTCTAACCAAACAGGCAGACCTCTAAGTTATAGGAGGTCAATGGAGCATGGATGGTATGAGCACAGCAGCCACAGCCTGGGATACACCTCTTGCGCATTCCACACACTCAGGGGCTCTACTATTTCATCAGCTCAATCAACAACAAAAAAAGCATGTCATTCAGGGAGAAAAAAAAAAAATATATAAATTATATATATATATATATATATATATTCCATGGCCCAGTATCAACTAAAATCAACCAGTTTATCAAAAAGCTCTATCTCAAGGCATAAAACATCCAACACAGTAAAAAAAAAAAAAAAGGTCCCTGCACCTTTTTTTGTGCAAATCCAATGCATGTTCAGCCATACAACTGTATGGCGGAATTCACATTGCACAGACATCATAGGCGATTGGCGCAGCAATGCGGTGCGAATCACATGCGATGTCTGTGTTTGCATATGTGTGAACCCAGGCTCACACCTGTTTTCCCCTTATAGTCCAGAGCAATTTTCAAAGCCTATTCATTTGGCAATCGTTCTATCATTACTTAAAAAAGCAATGTATGTATTAAACTGTTATGATGAGGACAAGCAAGGCTTTCTTTTTGCGAATATTGTCCCCCAACAATAATTTCTTTTTTGCAATCCTTAGAAAATTAAAAGTAATAAAACTAAAGGCAGTTTTTCATTTTTTTTTGAGCAGTGTTAGTTTAATCACTTGCCTGCCCATCGTCAAATGATGGAGGGGCAGTGTGGTGCGGCTCTCATTCTGGGTGGACATCATATGACGGCGCACCCGAACGGTCATGCCCGCGCTATGTTGCTAGGACACAGCACAACCCCAATCTCTGTAAAGAGCCCCTGATGTGGCTCTTTAACCATGTGATTGGCTATGTCCAATCACAGGTGGTCACATGTAAATACAGGAAGTGCCTGTAATTGTCTCTCATCGCCTCACAGTGACAAGCCCCATACACACGATCTGGAATTCGTACAGTAATTTTCATACGACGCCCGATAATCTTACTGTTAGTGTGGTCCTTTTCGACAGCCGATTCTGACTTTTCAAACAAAAAAAATCCTGATGTGCAGGCTATATAATTTTTTTTGTACATCCATTCAACATCCCATTTTCTATTAATTAGCATGGTTTTCGTCTGAAAAAAATTGTAAGAGTAAGACTACGCATGCTCAAAAATGAAAGAATACATACAAAACTATTCAACACATTACATCACTTGTATTCTGTCAAATGAGAATTTTCATATGGTGAGTAACCTCTAGGCTACAGAGTGTGCGTCAAGGAGAGCCAATCAGCAGCATCTCCTCGCAGGGGAGAACAGGGAATGTAATCAGGGCACTGATCATCAGTGCCTTGATTACAGTAAAGCCCCAGAAGTGGCACCAATCAATGCTCATGATTGCCCATTACTGGTGCCAGTCAGTGCTGCCCATCAATTCCCATCAGTGCCGCCTATCCATGCCGCCCTATCGGCATAACAGCGCACATCAGTGAAGGAAAAAAATCGTACTTATTTGAAAAAATGTACTGACAGAAACTAAGAAAAAACTTTTTTCTTTAGTAAAAAATAAAAAACCCAGCAGTGATTAAATACCACCAAGAAAGCTGTTTGTCTGAAGAAAATTATTAAAAATTCACTTGGGTCGGGGGTGTGGCCGTAAATGGGCATGTGAGCGGATGCATTACATGGAGCTCCCGCTGCATATCCTCTTCTCGCCGACTATCCGGAATGACACCGACCCAATCCACCAGCTCCGGTACCCGAGGTGTTCCGGGAGTGTTTCCAGCGCTGCACGGGGCCCATGATGACCCGCAAAGGCGAGAAAGATGCCGCGGTGGCCACGGAGGCCCAAGATGGCACCAGCTCTCCCCAGCTTCAGAAAATGGCGCGAGGCGCTGTTGAACAACAGGAGGTCGGCTGTGAGTCCCTTAAGGCTCAAAAGCAGCAGGGGAAGGAGCAGCCCGGGGACATGCTTTATTATATTCAAAAGCTGCAAGGGACAGGCTGCTCAGTCCCCAGACATGAGCCAGACAGCACAGCATCTCAGCATTAGACGACACACTGCCTCTGGATAGCTCCCCTGTCCCTACTACTGACCTGTTTGACACACTGCACTCAGTAGGTGACCTGAAAGAGCAGTTTGGGGGTCTCACCGAAGCAGTATCCCTTGTGCAACAGGACCTCCAGAAAATAAGGGAGAGAACCACGGCTGTGGGGGGCAGAATTAGTAACATGGAAGATCAGTTGCCTCCACTCAGAGACACCAGGGCAGCGCTACAATAAGCAGCACAGGCCAACGCCAAATCAGACGACATTGAGATCCGCCCGAGGAGAACAATGACCGCATTTTGGGGCTCCACGAGAAAGTCGAGGACCGGGGCCCCACAGCATTTACAGAGCAATGGCTGCATGATATATTTGGCAAGGAGGCCTTTACCTCTCTGTTTGCGGTTGAGTGGGCCCACCGCAGCCCCTTCCCCCTGGCAATCCATCGAGATCCACGTTTGCCGACTCTTGAACTACAAAGACCATGAGATCATACTCAGACTTGCAAGGGAGAAAGGCTCTGTTTATTTTAATGGGACTAAAGTTTCAATTTATCCTGATTTCTCGGCTGAGGTGCAACGAAAGTGAGCTAAATTTGCTTAAGTGAAGAAAAGCCTTCAAAAAATCCAAGTGACGTATATGCAATGCTGTTTCCAGCCAAAGACTGACACATGGAGGCCAAACCTGGCATGATGTCTGTTGACAAGTTTACTATATACACAGCAGAACACTTTACAGTTTACTTAGACCAGCGCTTTGAATAGCTTCTGATACAGCGATAAGCAACAAGTTTAGTTCCATGTCTCAGTGTGTGTCGAGCTCACACGCTTCTATTGTGTTTCATTATGTCCCAGTTGCAGGCCGGGTTGGCACATATTTTACTACCAGTCACTGGCCTGTGTGGAAAAGGAGGCAGATCGCCCCCACCCCATTCAAGTTGGCGACTACTGCTTGGCAGACCGGTTATGTGATACTTTCTACACCCACTCAAGTTGCACAGTTGCACTTTGTTTAGAAACCAACACTTCAATACCTCTTTAACCTGAAACTGAATTTTCAGTATTTAACCATCTGTCACCTGAAGAAATTGACCGATTATCAAACCGCGTGACATTTTCACACTCAGGCGCTTGGTCTGGAACCTTCCACATCAGCGCTGTGCAAACCTAATATGTTTACTATGGCTACTACTCCAATAGTGTCTTGGAATGTTCGAGGTGTGCATGACCCGCACTATGATCAGCTCTTGTCTAAAGAAATTTCATTCGACCACAATAGGCCAACAGGAAACCCACCTCACAAAAGATACGGTGGCATTTTTGCAATATTCCTGGGTGGGCAAGGCGTACGACTCCATGCACTCTGTCTATTCTTGTGGAGTGAGTGTATTGTTCTATAAGTCCTTGGCTTCCCAGGAAGCAGACTCTGTGGTAGACCCCATGGAATGATATGTGTTTCTGTATTGTAAACTGTTTACCTTGAATGTGATTATTGCCTTTGTGTATATCCCCCTTCATTTTCTAGAGAGATATTACAGCTCCTTCTGTCATACCTGGTTGACAAGCCTGAAGTCTCCACCATGATCATGGGAGACTAACGGTTACCTGGATCCCAAGATGGACAGGCATGCTCTGGTCCAGCTTCCCTTGGGCGGCAGGGGCACTATTTTAAGCTATCTGCTGACAGAGGTGGACTGCACAGATGTATGGTGGTTGAAATACCCTACAACTAAACAATTCTCCTGCTTCTCTAAAACTCATGGTTCTCTCTCTCGCATTGATCTCTGTGTAGGCTCCTCACATATCCTTAACTTGGTCACTACTTTCTTTCTTAGAAGGATATCAGAGCACTCCCCTATGGTGGCACATTTAATTACCCGTCCAGCTGTCTCCTTGCTGAGAGCCCCGTGGAAATTAAAGCCTTCTGGCTAAAACTCTTTTCTTCACATGAGCGGGTGGTCAAATAGAGGGATTTTTTCATAATAACCAATCATACCCTAATATGTCAATGAAATGGGATACCTTTAAGGAATGCCTTAGAGGCACTTTCATAGCAGAAATTGAGGCCATAAAACATAACTCATCAGCCCTCCTGGAGCGGGTGGAGGATCAGGTGTGACAGTTGGAGCTCTCTTATGTCACAGACCCATCTGACTCTGTGAGGGAGGCATGGATATCTGGCTAGGATTCCCTGGACCGGTTGAGATCCTCCACTGCAGAGCAGAAATGCTTTTTCACTAACCAAGCTTTCTATGAGGAAAGCTGAGAAAAAAAGGTTGCTTGTTAGCTAGGATTGCCCGGTCCCAACAGTCCTCCCCAGCCATAGGAGCCATTCGCTGTGCCACTGAGCAGCTGGTGATTGACCCTGAGATAATAATCATGGAACTAGCATATTTCTATGCAGACTTGTACAGGCCTTGTGATGGTTACTCTGATTAAGCACTAGAGGGCCAACTAGAATCTATATCCCTACTGGTTCTGACCCATCATGCTCGCCTAGAACCGGAGGCTCAGTTCACGTTAGACAAGCTGAAAGAGATGGCTGCCTCTTTTCCTACCTGTAAAGCACCGGGGTTGATGGGATCCCCATGGAAGTTTATACCCAATACGGGGAGGTAATTTTACCTAAACTACTGGAAGTATTTAATGCGTTTGACTCGGGACAGCTACCTACAACTACAGTGCCTTGCAAAAGTATTTACCCCCCCCTGGCATTTTTCATGTTTTGTTGCCCAACCAGGAATAACCATGGATTGTTTGAGGATTTGCATCATTTAATTTACAAAACATGCCCACAACTTTGAAGATGTATTTCTTGTATTGTGAAGCAAATAGGACAAAATAACAAAAAAGTCAAGTCAATGTGCATAACTATTTACCTCCTTAAGTCAATACTTTGTAAAGACACCTTATGTGGCTATCACAGCTCCAAGTCGCTTGGGATAAGTTTCTATAAGCTTGCCACATCTTACCACTGGGATTTTTGCCCATTCTTCCTTGCAAAACTGCTCCAGCTCCTTCCAGTTGGATGGTTTGTACTTGTGAACAGCAATCTTTAAGTCTGACCACAGATTTTCTATTGGGTTGAGGTCTGGGCTTTGACTAGGCCATTCCAACACATTTATATGGTTCCCCTTAAACCACTCAAGTGTTGCTTTAGCAGTTTGTTTGAGGACATGGTCCTGCTGGAAGGTGAACCTCCGTCCTAGCGTCTGCTGTGGAACTCTGCAGATCCTCCAGGGTTACCATGCCCTGCTTGCCTGGTCTGTGAGTTTTGGTGTGTGGCCGTCTCTTAGAAGGTTTGCTGTTGTGCCATGTTCTTTCCAATTGGTTATGATAGATTTATCTTCTGTCATTGGTCCCTGTCAATTAGCTTGACAAAGGAGTGCGGCCGTCACGTCACTCATGGCCCAGCCAGCTCAGGAAACGCGTTGCATGTCCGGTGACGTCACCTCACCTTGCCTGGAGTCTAGCTTGCGTTCCAAGCCTTGTGCTTTTACCTACCCACTGCTGCCGGCCGGAAAACGATCTAGCGGTGTAAAGACAAGCAGAGGAATGGCATATCATCCCAGGGACTGACTACACCGATGCCCCCCCTCCCCCCCATTGTATGGGGCCTTATTTTGCCTGCTTTTTACTACAACAATGTGAGTGTTACTATTACTCATTTTTAATCAAATAAACTGTTATACAGTCTGCGCCCTGAGGTGCCTCTCTTTCTTGTTTTACTTCACCAATTTAGACTATTGTGTTCTAATCCATCACATATAATTCAGATTAAAACACTGAAATAAAGGCTGTAATGTAACAAAAATAGGTAAAAAGCCAAGGGGGTGGATACTTTTGCAAGGCACTGTATGTCCAGGAAAAATATATTGTTACTCAAACCAGGCAAGCACCCAGTAGATCCAAGCTCATACAGGCCCATCTCATTGCTTTCAAAGCGACGTAAAAAATACTAGCCAAAATTCTAGCCTTAAGGGTTAGTAGGATTATTCTGTCCATTATTCACCCAGATTAGGCAGGCTTCATGCCCCGAAAATCCACTGCAACAAACCTTAGAAGACTTTTTCTGACCGTGCAGACCCCAGCAGATAATGCGGGCAAAAGGGCACTGTTGTCTT
The DNA here is from genome assembly GCF_037356315.1 of Lithobates pipiens. Taxonomy (NCBI): domain Eukaryota; kingdom Metazoa; phylum Chordata; class Amphibia; order Anura; family Ranidae; genus Lithobates; species Lithobates pipiens. The sequence goes on along the minus strand of NW_027507903.1, from coordinate 484,515,495 downwards.
TTGAAGCCAATGAGGCAGTCAACAGTGTCAGCTGGCACTATCTCTGGGCTGTACTGTCCAAACTTGGATTTGGCCCTAGATTTATCGAGTGGACATGGTTACTGTATAGCTCTGAACAGGCTGCCATACGCAAGTCAGACAGGATGTCTGCTGTCTTTGCCCTGGGCAGGGGGACTAGACAGGGCTGCCCCCTGTCCCCCATGCTCTTTGCACTGGCCATTGAACCTCTCACTGCCTGGGTGCAGGGTTTCATGCAGAAAATAGGGGATTTCGCTGTGATGACCTGCATGAGAAAATAATGCTCTATGCCGACGATATGCTCCTCTTTTTGGAGGATGTGAACAATTCGTTGTCTCATGCAATGTCACTCATCACAGATTTTGGCCACTATTCAGGCCTAACCATTAATTGGTCAAAATTTGCATTGATGTTTGTGGATGGGGCACCTGGGTCGGGCACGGAGCGCCCCTGTCCGATCCCTATAGTGACTTCCTTTAAATACTTAGACATTTACATTTCACCCAAACTCACTGACTATTATAGCCTAAATATATACCCCTTACTGACTCACTCCAGAGACAAAATAAACATGGAACCGACTTAAAATGTCCTTGGCAGGGAAAACAAACCTTATTAAGATGATTCTTTTGCCCCAACTTCTATACCAGCTTCACAACAGACCTGTGTTTATTCCACTAAAAATATTTTGAGTGGTCAATTCCCTACTCAGATTACTCCCATGGCATAACAATCCCCCCCAGGATCAAACTGGAGCAACTGCAATATCTGAAGGAGGGGGGAGGTCTGGCACTCTCCAACCCTTGGATTTACTATTTGGCTGCACAGCTGCAGCACTTGATTTGAGTTACAGCTCCCAAGCCTGCTGGTTTGTCAGCCAAACCCCTAGTTGTTGACAAAGGGAGGGAGTCCATACCGGAAGGCCTGGATACACAGCTGTTTCAACAGCCCAACAAACAAATGCCCACTTACACATTCATTCATAAGGCATGGCATGAGGCCAAACAACTGAAGCAGGTAATGGGGTACACAGCTTTCAGCCTACTTTGGGGAAATAAATCATATGATGAATTAGCCAAACTCCAACAGGGGCCCAGGTGGCACCCCCTGGGAATAACTCACCTCAAGCATGTCTTTCATCATGTCTTTCATCTTTCTCAGACTTGCAATCTAAGTATGCATTGCCTTCCAGCATGCTCTTCTTACTTACAATTAAAACATGTGTTAAAGCACAAGGGGCCGCAGTGGAATGGGTACAACCACCCACCCCTGTTTTCCATATACTGCAAACCGCAACGGACACAAAGGGTATAATATCCCAGTGCTATCTTATGCTCCTATCCGCGCTCTTAGAGGGATACCCTATGAAAGCAGCGGCCCAGTGGGAGGCAGACTTAGGCTCCATTACAGGAGAGCAATGGGAAGATGCCCTTCAAGCTGTTAACACTTGTTTGCTGAATGTAACATAAAAAAAGTGTCCCAATTTTAGATCCTGGCCATGCTTAACCAGGTATTTCAAACCAGTGTCCCTCTTGATCTACTGTGTTGTCTTCTAGGTGTACTAGAGGGGGTAATCCCAGAGGAGATGACAAGAATGGCCTTTACCAGAGCCTTATTCCATGCTAGGAAAATGATACTTATGAGCTGGAAATCTACCATTCCGCCTTCGGTTAAATCCTGGGTTCAACACATGGGTAATAACCCTTATCCTGGAAAAATATATATATACCAATATAGGGGGAATCCTGGGAAATTTGACAGACTATGGGCCGCATGGCTTGACACACCAGGAATTAGTCCCAGAGAACTGGTACAGATGAGGCTGCTCAGATGCCCATAGACATAGTGGGTGCCCGGAGAAATGATTACCTGTATAATATGTAACATTGTAAGGAAAAAGCGGAAATTATATGGCTGCAATTACAATGGCAAGGGTTCACAGTATCTTGTATATGGAATTTAACATTTAATTTAACACTATGTGCCAAGCAATAAATGCTTAATGTCATCTGTTTTGTGTAACTGATTTTTCATTTTGTTTGGTTTTGCTTTATTTTTCTTGAGCAATAAAAACCTTGTGATTAAAAAAAAAAATTAACTTGGGTTCAGTGTAGCATGACCACGCAATTGTCATGCAAAGTGCGACAGCACTGGAAGCTGAAAAATGGCCTGGGCAGGAAGGGTGTGAAAAAGTCCTGTATGGAGGTGGTTAACCACTTCAGCCCCGGACCAATTAACAGCCCAAGGACCAGAGGTCTTTTTACAATTTCACACTGCACTGCTTTAACTGGTAATTGCGCGGTCATGCAATGTTGTACCCAAACGAAATTTGCGTCCTTTTCTTCCCACAAATAGAGCTTTCTTTTGGTGGTATTTGATTGCCTCTGCGATTTTTATTTTTTGCGATATAAATGGAAAAAGACCGAAAATTTTGACAAAAATATATATTTTCTACTTTTTGTTATAAGAAAAATCTAATAAACTAAATTTTAGTCATACATTTAGGGCAAAATGTATTCAGCCACATGTCTTTAGTAAAAAAAAATGTCAATAAGCGTATATTTTTTGGTTTGCGCAAAAGTTATAGCGTCTACAAACTAGAGTACATTTTCTGGAATTTACACAGCTTTTAATTTATGACTGCCTATCTCATTTCTTGAGGTGCTAAAATGGCAGGGCAGTACAACCTCCCCCCCCCCCCAAATGACCCCATTTTGGAAAGTAAACCCCCCAAGGAAATTTCTGAGAGGCATGTTGAGCCCATTGAATTTTTTTTTTTTGTCCCAAGTGATTGAATAATGACACAAAAAAAAAAAAAAGTTTACAAAAAAGTTGTCACTAAATGATATATTGCTCACACATGCCATAGTTATATGTGGAATTGCACCCCAAAATATATTCTGCTGCTTCTCCTGAGTACGGGGATACCACATGTGGGACTTTTTGGGAGTCTAGCCGCGTACGGCACCCCGAAAACCAATCACTGCCTTCAGGGTTTCTAAGGGTGCAAATTTTTGATTTCACTCCTCACTACCTATCACAGTTTCGAAGGCCATAAAATGCCAAAATAACACAAACCGCCCCCCCCCCAAATGACCCAATTTTGGAAAGTAGACACCCCAAGGAAATTTCTGAGAGGCATGTTGAGCCCATTGAATATTATTTTTTTTGTCCCAAGTGATTGAATGACACAAAAAAAAAAAAAAAAGTTTACAAAAAGTTGTCACTAAATGATATATTGCTCACACATGCCATAGTTATATGTGGAATTGCACCCCAAAATATATTCTGCTGCTTCTCCTGAGTACGGTGATACCACATGTGGGACTTTTTGGGAGTCCAGCTGCGTACGGCACCCCAAAAACCAATCACTGCCTTCAGGGTTTCTAAGGGTGCAAATTTTTGATTTCACTCCTCACTACCTATCACAGTTTCGAAGGCCATAAAATGCCAAAATAACACAAAACCCCCCCAAATGACCCCATTTTGGAAAGTAGACACCCCAAGCTATTTACTGAGAGGCATGTTGAGTCCATGAAATATTTTATATTTTGCCACAAGTTGCAGGAATATTAAAATTTTTTTTTTTTTTGCACAAAGTTGTCACTAAATGATATATTGCTCACACATGCTATGGGCATAAGTCAAATTACACCCCAAAATAAATTCTGCTACTTCTCCCGAGTACGGGGATACCACATGTGGGGGACTTTTTGGGAGCCTAGCCACGTACTGGACCCCGAAAACCAAGCACTGCCTTCCGGATTTATATATAAAACGCTACCAAAAAAAACTGTTAGCGATCGCAGGGATCAGGCCTGACTCTGCGATCGCTGTAGTTATGTGTTTAGTGTTTTGTAAGTGACAGTGATCGACCGATACTGCACTTGGGTGGGCTGGGCGGAGGGGCGAAACGCAGGTGCTAGCAGGTATCTGGGCTGATCCCGCTAACAATGTGTTTTTTTGGAACCCTAAACTGCTGGGGACGCTAGTATAGATCTGATCAGATCAGATATTGATCTGTTCAGATTCTATACCACTACGGGAGGCTTATGCTTTGCACGTGGGTGTTAGCGGTACTGGCACTAACCTAGCGTTGCCTGGGGTGACGCAGACCCTGACCCTAAAACCTAATTGATATCACCCGCCGGGTGATCAGGGGGTTAAACCTTTATTGGGTAATAAATGGTGGGTGCCCTGATGCTATAAAAAGCAAACTAACTAACCAGAGTCATCTGTAACACTTATACAGTGATCACTGGTGAAAGGGTTAACTAGGGGCAATCAGGGGGTTCAAATTTTTATTAGGTAGTATATGGGGGTCCCTGGCGCTATATAAAAACCTGACGGGGAACCTAAATAACTAACTGGCTAACCAGCGTCACCAGTGACACTTATACTGTGATCGCTGGTGAAAGGGTTAACTAGGGGCAATCAGGGGGTTAAAACCATTATTGGGTAGTATATGGGGGTACCTAGCGCTATAAAAACCTGGCGGTGAACCTAAAAAAATAACTAGCTACCTAGCGACACTAATGCAGCGATCAGAAAAATGATCGCTTAGTGACACTGGCAAAAGGGTTAACTAGGGGCAATCAGGGGGTTAAAACCATTATTGGGTAGTATATCGGGGTACCTAGCGCTATAAAAACCTGGCGGTGAACCTAAAAAAATAACTAGCTACCTAGCGACACTAATGCAGCGATCAGAAAAATGATCGCTTAGTGACACTGGCAAAAGGGGGTGAAAGGGTTAACTAGGGGCAATCAGGGGGTTAAAACCATTATTGGGTAGTATATCAGGGTACCTAGCGCTATAAAAACCTGGCGGTGAACCTAAAAAAATAACTAGCTACCTAGCGACACTAATGCAGTGATCAGAAAAATGATCGCTTAGTGACACTGGCAAAAGGGGGTGAAAGGGTTAACTCTAAGGGCAATCAGGGGGTTCAATCTTTATTGGGGGTGGTAGGGGGCTACCCTGGACCTAACACTAACTGCCCTGACAGTTTTTACTTTTACAACTGACACTGAATGCACTGATCAGTAAATAAATGATCACTGCAATCAGTGACACTGTGACTGGGGGGGAGGGGGACATCGGGGGGGGGGGTTTGTGTGCCTGTGTGTTATTTAGTGTCAGTGTAGTGTTTGGTGCAGACTTACTGTGTCCTCTCCTCGTAGTCCGGTCAATAAGACCGCCCCGAGGAGAATGACATCACTTCCTCCCTGCCTGTGTATACAATACACAGTGGGAGGAAGCTTCTCATTCGCCAGGAGCGATCGAGAGGGGATGGCCAGAAACCAACGGCCATCCCCTCATCCTGGATCGCTCCTGAAGCGAACCGGACTGCCGCATCCAGCGGGAGGGGGTCCGATCAGACCCCCCACCCGCTGGAAGGCAAGCATGTACATGTACGTGCTTGTGCCTGTACATGCCATTGTGATGATGTACAATGGCATGCGGCGGTCCTTAAGTGGTTAAATATAAATAGTGTTACTGCACATAAAAAGTGCATTTTATTCTGTAATTTGTCCTGTTTATTTTTTAAAAAACAGAATGTTCCTTTACTGAAACTTGTATGGTACAAGAATAAAACCCACATGTAAAATAGCAATATGTATTTTAATAGATCCGTGCTTAGGTGTGGGCTAGGCTGCAGCCTCCCCTTGGGAGCCCCAAATGAACTCCAGTTGCAATGTTTATATGGTGTTAGGAGTGAGTGCCGCTGCCTATCAGTTAAAAAGTGATATTAGTGGATTACCCTTCTCAGGTGAGAGTACATTAAGGTGAATTACCACCAAGTGTATTAGAGATTTGATGTGCTCAAATGCTCCACCTAAAAATAATGAAACTTTTTATAACCTTTATGTAAAACAGTGTACATTCATCAAAATACTATTATATACATTAACAACAAAATACCACCACTTATGAAAGTAAATATCTTCCAAGACTTATAAGGGTGACCGGATAAAGATCAATACATAGAGGTGTTTATACCCACACTGAAAGTGGTAAGTGTGTCCTTTAAAAAGATTCTAAAAATTATAAAAACAAAAGAAAGGAAAAAGAATATATACAGTATCTCACAAAAGTGAGTACACCCCTCACATTTTTGTAAATATTTTTTTTTTTATGTGACAACACTGAAGAAATGATACTTTTTTCTACAATGTAAAGTAGTGAATGTACAGCTTGTATAACGGTGTAAATTAGCTTTCCCCTCAAAATAACTCAATACACAGCCATTAATGTCTAAACCGCTGGCAACAAATGTGAGTACACCCCTAAGGGAAAATGTCTAAATTGGGCCCAAAGTGTCAATATTTTGTGTGACCACCATTATTTTCCAGCACCGTCTTAACTCTCTTGGGCATGAAGTTCAACAGAGCTTCACAGGTTGCCACTGGAGTCCTCTTCTACTCCTCCATGACAACATCACAGAGCTGGTGGATGTTAGAGACCTTGTGCTCCTCCACCTTCTGTGTGAGGATGCCCCACAGATTTTCAATGGGGTTTAGGTCTGGAGACATGCTTGGCAAGTCCATCACCTTTACCCTTAGCTTCTTTAGCAAAGCAGTGGTCATCTTGGAGGTGTGTTTGGGGTCGTTATGTTGGAATACTGCTCTGTGGCCCAGTCCCTGATACTGTATATTAAAAGGCAGTCCAATCTTATATGAACTTTGATAACACAATTTTCAGGTGACCTGTGCAGTATTCAAAGTGACGTGCTTGAATTTGTTTCCAATCCTTGTGCAAAGTGATGGGTGACTATTGTGCTCCCTTTTTTAATCCCTACTCACCAGATCCTGGCACCCCTACAGGGGCAAACCGCATGTAGTGAGTATGTGGTGACTGCTGTGCCGATCACTCCCTCCTTCAGCACATCCTGGGAAATCCAAAACCTCCACTTTTGACACTCAAAAGGACTGTTGGAGCAGACTGTTAACCCTGGGTCAGAGTGCAGCAATCTCCTTCTCTGTGACTTTGATATTGTATCCTCATACAGAAAAGAGATGGGCTCTCATAGTGTAAATCCGAAAAGTGTTTATTATTAAAAAATAAAATTGTAAAAAATGTTCCTTAAGGTAAATGGGTGGTGGTCTCCAACCCAATACAGCTTAAAAACAACAAGCGATCTAGGTCAGCGTGGGTTCCACAGATTGGAACTTCGCTAGATCAGAAAGGATGTGTGCATAGCCCAATCTTACGCGTTTCATCATTGGACGTCATCTGAGGCGGTGCCATCTTCGTACACCTCACATCATTTATGGTGAGCGGTAGTCCTCCTAACTTATATCCCTTGGGGTCAATTTACAGTTAGCATACCGCATGGGTACTCTCCCACTGCAATTCTGATATTACCTAGTAAAACAGACATACATTTTAGGCGTTGAGGAAATGTTTGTACTATGCAACCCTAATTTTTACATCATCCATAGATAATCATTGTCTAAATCCCCCCTCTCAGTAGTGACACTGCTGTACATATCACCACTGCATGAGATGACCACCCTGCATACTTTGCCCCAAGCTGGGACAACAGCGGGAGTATATTAAGGTAAGAAGACCTAGTATCTAAACTGTTCAACCCACTCCACCTGGGTGGTCGGGTTATCAGTTCACACCTGGGGATCAAAAGGAAACAATGTGGATTTATCCCAGTTAATACGTTTCCCTGAAAAGTGACCAAATTCTTTAACTAGTTGCTGACCGCCGGCCGTCAAATGACGGCCAGGCGGCGCACCTATTGTGGCGGGAGGCCGCCATATGACGGCCTCCCGTTTAAACAGGGAATGCGCGCGATCGTGCGCGCGCATCCCTGTTTCTATGGTGGCGGCGCGTCACGGAGACACCGCTCGCCACCGAAGGGGGTGAACAGCCATTCGTTATGGCTGTTTACCACGTGATCGGCCGTGATGAAGTCACGGCCGATCACAGATGGTCACACCCCAAACGTGCACGGCGCATGCGCGCGATCGCGAGCGCGCTGCGCGTGCACGTCGGTGGCGGCGTGTTCCCCGGGAACACTGCTCGTCACCGACGCTGGTAAACAGCCATTGGCCGGCTGTTTACCCACGTGATCGGCTGTGATCCATTCGCAGCCGATCACAAAAATGTAAACAAACTGCGGTAACGGAATGTTAGCGGGTTCTCCTCCTCACACACCGATCGTGTGTGAGGAGGAGATTGCGGTAACATCTCGTTACCGCATACAGTGTACACCAATCACACTGATTGCCCCCCCCCAATAAAGAGGACCTGTCACCACCCCTCATAGTACCTGTCAATCACAGTCCATCAGAGTACCTGTCACAGCACATCAGAGTACCCGAGTACCTGTCACAGCCCATTAGAGTACCTGTCAGCCCATCAGAGTACCCGAGTACCTGTCACAGTTCATCTGAGTACCCGAGTACCTGTCACAGCCCATCAGAGTACCCGAGTACCTGTCACAGCCCATCAGAGTACCCGAGTACCTGTCACGGCACATCAGAGTACCCGAGTACCTGTCACGGCACATCAGAGTACCCAAGTACCTGTCACGGCACATCAGAGTACCCGAGTACCTGTCACGGCCCATCAGGGTACCCGAGTACCTGTCACGGCCCATCAGGGTACCCGAGTACCTGTCACGGCCCATCAGGGTACCCGAGTACCTGTCACGGCCCATCAGGGTACCCGAGTACCTGTCACGGCCCATCAGGGTACCCGAGTACCTGTCACGGCCCATCAGGGTACCCGAGTACCTGTCACGGCCCATCAGGGTACCCGAGTACCTGTCACAGTCCATTAGAGTACCGAGTACCTGTCACAGTCCATTAGAGTACCCGAGTACCTGTCACAGTCCATTAGAGTACCGAGTACCTGTCACAGTCCATTAGAGTACCGAGTACCTGTCACAGTCCATCAGGGTACCCGAGTACCTGTCACAGCCCATCTGAGTACCCGAGTACCTGTTCCAGTCCATCTGTGTACCAGAGTACCTGTCACAGTCCATCTGAGTACCCGAGTACCTGTCACAGTCCATATGAGTACCTGTCACCGCCCTTCAGAGTACCCAAATACCAGTCACCAAACCATCAGAGTACCTGTCACCAGGCCATCAGAGTACCCGAGTACCTGTCACCAGGCCATCAGAGTACCCGAGTACCTGTCACCAGGCCATCAGAGTACCCGAGTACCTGTCACCAGGCCATCAGAGTACCCGAGTACCTGTCACCAGGCCATCAGAGTACCCGAGTACCTGTCACCAGGCCATCAGAGTACCCGAGTACCTGTCACCAGGCCATCAGAGTACCCGAGTACCTGCCACCAGGCCATCAGAGTGCCCGAGTACCTGTCACCAGACCATCAGAGTGCCCGAGTACCTGTCACCAGACCATCAGAGTACCCGAGTACCTGTCACCAGACCATCAGAGTACCCGAGTACCTGTCACCAGACCATCAGAGTACCCGAGTACCTGTCACCAGACCATCAGAGTACCCGAGTACCTGTCACCAGACCATCAGAGTACCCGAGTACCTGTCACCAGACCATCAGAGTACCCGAGTACCTGTCACCAGACCATCAGAGTACCCGAGTACCTGTCACCAGGCCATCAGAGTACCCGAGTACCTATCTCCAGCCCATGTCTCATAGAATATACGTTGGGGTGTTTGCTTTCCAAAATGGGGTAATTTTGTGGGTAATTTCACTGTCCTGGTGGTCCAGGACCTTCAAAAGTGTGATGGGTAGGAATGAAATGAGATGTGTCATTTATGCTCCTAGAACGCCTGAACGTACTACTTCAATGTTCGGCCTCTCTATGTGGCCAGGCTGTGTAAAAGTCCTACACATGTGGTATCGCCATACTCGGGAGGAGTAGCAGAATGTATTTTGGGGTGTAATTTTTGCTATATACATGCTATGTGTTAGAAATATCTTATAAATTGACAATTTTGTGTAAAAAAAAATGCGTTTTAATTTTTTTCCACATATTCCAAAAACTTCTGGAAAAAAATGAACCGTTCAAAAGACTCATTATGCCTCACAGATTATACGTTGGGGTGTTTGCTTTCCAAAATGGAGTAATTTAATGGGAAATTCCATTGTCCTGGTACTCCAGGGCCTTCAAAAGTGTAATAGGTGGTTGAGAAATGAGATGCGTAATTTTTGCTCGTAGAACGTCTGAAGGTACTACATCAATGTTAGTGCTCTGTATGTGGCCAGGCTGTGTAAAAGTCCTACACATGTGGTATCGCCGTACTCGGGAAGAGTAGCAGAATGTATTTTGGGGTGTAATTTGTTGTATGCATATGCTGTGTGTGAGAAATAACCTGATAATATGACAATTTAGTAAAAAAAAAAAAAAAAAAAAAAAAAAAAAAAATCTTAATTTTGCAAAGAATTGTGGGAAAAAATGACAACTTAAAAAAACTCACCATGCTACTTACTTAATACCTTGGGATGTCTACTTTGTAAAAAGGGGTCATTTGGGGGGTATTTGTACTTTCCTGACTTGTTAGTGTCTCAAGAAATGAGGTACACCTGATGTACTGAAGGCCTGATCAGAAGTGATCAATTTTCAGTGATTGGCACCATAGTTTGTAGACTCTATAACTTTCACAAAGACCATATAATATATACTAATGTGGGTTATTTTTACCAAAGATATGTAGCAGTATAAATTTTGGGCAAAATTTATGAAGAAAAATTACTAATTAGCAAAAATTAATGACAGAAACGAAGAAAAAGGCATTTTTTTCACAAAATTTACGTTTTATTTTATTTATAGCACAAAAAATAAAAAACCCACTAGTGATTAAATACCACTAAAAGAAAGCTCTATTTGTGTGGAAAAAAGGATGCAAGTTTCATATGGATACAGTGTAGGATGACTGAGTAATTGTCATTCAAACTGTGAGAGCGCTGAAAGCTGAAAATTGGTCTGGTCAAGAAGGGGGTGTAACTGCACTGTATTGAGGTGGTTAAACAGGGCCAGGGCTGCTCTTAAGCCGCGTACACACGGGCGGACTGTATGGCCAACTTAGTCCGTCAGACAATCTGACGGACAGTCCGTCCTACTTTCAAATGAACGGACTTGACCACACACGGATGCACAAACAGTCCGTCGAAAGTTTGCGCGATGACGTGTACAGCAAGTACGACGGGACTAGAAATAGGAAGTCCAATACACAGCAATGCAACCTTTCGCCGTGTAAATCCTTTCTGAGCATGCGCCATACTTAGTCCGTCGAACTAGCCTACTGACGAGCGGATTGTCCGCTGAAACCAAAGTACGACGGACAATATTACGGAAATTCCGAAATACTTAGTCCGCCAGACTGCACGCTGAAAAAGTCCGCTGAAGCCCACACACGAGCGGACTGTCCGCTGAAATGTGTTTCGACGGACTAAGTTGGCCAGACAGTCCGCCCGTGTGTACGCGGCTTTAGAGAGGAATCTGTGCCTTGCAAATAGAGGAGAGCTTCTTCCGCATATAAAGATATCTTCTCTTCCAAAGGCCCCACCCGTAAACCCTTAACTGAGTCAGATTCTCAAATAAGAATTGCCAGAGGCTCCAAAGCTAGGGCAAAGAGGGAAGGAAACAAGGGGCATCCCTGCCTGGTCCCCTGTTGTAGCGCACAGGACTCAGAAATTCTATTAGTGGTACAAATCTAGGAAAGCTGTATAACATCTTCAGCCACCAAAGGAATTTGGATCCAAACCCATATCTACTCATCAAATCCCAGAGAAAGTCCCATTCTACCGAATCAAATGCCTTTTCGGCATCTAAAGAAGCTTTGACCCTTTGTCCACTATTATCATAGGGGAAAAAGAGGTGGCGGAGGTTGATATCGGTGCCCTTTCCAGGCAGGAACCCTGTTTGATCAACATGAATGATATTCTCAAGTACTCCGGATAAACGATTAGCCAGAATATTTGCGTCAACGTTAAGGAGAGATATTGGTTGGCATGACGAGCATTCCTCCGGGTTCTTTCCCGGCATGGGCACCAGTACCACCACCACCTCTGACATAGAATCGAGCAAGGCCTCCAATAGAAAAAATTGTTTAAATAATGAGGTAAGCCTAGGGGCAAGCGTGTTCAAATGCTATAAAATTTTGTAGGAAGCCTATCTGCCCCTGGGGGCTGCCCGGATTTGAGTTGAGTCATAGCCAGCTGGACCTCTTTCAAAGTAATATCCGGTTCTAGGTTAGCGCTATTGTCCAAGTCAAGTCTAGGAAAGGCCATCCTATTCAGGTATGTGTATAGGACAGATGTAGTGCAGGTCACACGGAAAGCGTACAAATGTCGGTAATATCTAACAAATCTAAAATTTATGTCAGTGGGCGACCTCAGTATTTCTATTTCCCCTTCATGATCTTTAACCCCACTAATGTGCGCCATGGCAAATTGACCCTTAGCAAGCCACTCCAGCATCCTACCATTCTTATTGCCATGTTCAAATATTCTCTGTGCTTTATCTATCATAGACTTTTGCAAGACAAACTGCCAAGACCCATACGCAGCAGGGCAACATAGGAATCCTCCTTTATACCAACCTCCTTCTCCAACTCATGTAATGACTGTGTAGAAGCCATATGAGCTGCTGCAATACGGGAGACCAGTCCTTAAAGGCACCCCAAGCACTCATCGGATTAGTAGTCAGCATTATTAATCCGGTATTGGCCTCCTGAATAGTCTCCTGAACAGCGGGATCCTCTATCCAGTACCTGAACAGCCTCCACAGCTGCTCCCCCGACACCCTGATCCTCAGTGCAATTCTCACCGGGGCATGGTCCGAGACACCTCTGGGAAGGATGGTGGCCTTGGACACTCTATTAAGCATGGTGTGGGTAGCGAAAATGAAGTCAATGCGCGAGAAAGTCCGAAAGGATGTCGAATAGCACAAGAACACCCGAAGGTCCGGATGAAGGTGTCACCAGCCACCCACCAAAACGAACGCACCCATCCACTGGGTCAAGCCAGGAGACCACCAGGAGGCAAAAGCGAACCTGTCCAGAACTGGAGTAGGATTCATATTAAAATTATAATAGCGACCCTCCAGATCTGTTTTAAGGTCTAAAAGCTGAAATGGGGGAGATCTGTGTACCAGTATACTGAGTCCCCTAGAGTAGCTGAAGTGTGTGGCATGATAATGCGAGCCAACCCATGCCCGCCTAAGGCCTAGAATGCGAGACTCCAGGAGGTGTGTCTCCTGCAAAACAATCTGGGGTTGTACTTCTTGAGGTATTCAAACACCAAGGATCTCTTTATGGTGGAGTTCATACCCTTCACTTTCCCAGAAATTACAGATACAGTCGACATAAGGCTAGGATCACATAACTGAAATTTAGCACATATACATAAGCCCGCACTCCATCCCTCCCAGGGACCACAGACAGAGGGACTCGCCCATACAGAGCCAGTCCCTAACTTATAGTACCCCCTCAGCGGTACCATATTGCCATATTAGGTATATCAAGGAGAAACAGTCCATGCCATAAAGGGACAACAGTGTAATGGTACATAATAAAACCACATAAAAGGTAACATAAAAAACCCACTTGTCCAACCTTGGCTTGCAATTGCCAAACTTCCCCCAACCTACAGAGCCCACATAATGTGAGACCGCTTAGGTACCCAAAAACGTGCCCAAAGGCAACTAGAACTCTGGAGATGTGTATCAAAATACGAGTGAAAATCAACCCATAAAAAACTTTAGTCTTGCCTTCCTTTTGAAAATGATAGCGGAGAGGGATACATAAAGTTCCAGTCAGGAGGTGCTGGATAAGGAATAATATTACCTGAGTCAGAGTATTCATCTGGACTAGGCCAAAGCTTAAAAGGTCCAAGCAACAGCGGTGTCTTGGCTCCCCCTGCAGTCTGGGAGGAAGCCCAAAAAAAAAAAAAGAGTGGATCCCTCGAAACACCAAAAGGGCAAATCAGGGTAAAGAGACCCCAACAAAAAGAAAAAACAGAAGGATCTTATAACTTGCATCCCAGAGATAGCAGTCAGGTAAGTAGTATCCAGACTGTAGCAGTGTCCAGGGTCTTCATCCCTGCGGAGGTAGGGATTCCATCCAGTCTGATGCATCTTTGGAGGAATTAAAGAAACGGCCTCACCATCAAGGACTCTCGACTTGGCCAGGAAAAGGACGCTATAGTTGATCCCTCTGGTACGGAGTTCAGCTTTAACTGAATCAAAGGACTGGCGGAGCTTCTGTGTCTCCACAGAGTAGTCAGGGAACAGCATTGACTGATTGTTCTGATAGTGTAGCTCACCTGCAGCTCTTGCCGTCCTCAGTATCTCATCCTGGCCTCTGAAACTGAGGAGCCGAACGATAAAGGTATGCGGAGGGGCTTCCTGCAGCCCTGGCTCGGGCAGCATACTGTGTGCTCTCTCTACCCTGAAATGGGATGAAAACTGAGCAACAGGCAACAGGGATCGCATGAGTTCCTCCACAAAGACCATAGGATTTTTGCCCTTAGCCCCCTCTGCCAGGACAATGATATGGATATTGTTCCTCTGGCAACGATTTTCTGCATCTTCGGCTCTGTATTCCAGAGTTTTCATTTTAGACTGAAGTGTGCGGAGAGCGACATCATGCTCCGCCACTGTGTCTTCTACATGGCCTATCCGCCCCTCTGCAGTTGTGAGGTGTGAGCTGACCTCGTTTATGTCCTACCGGATACGTCCCATGTCCAGTTGCACTGCCTTAATTTGACTTGTAAGGGCCGTCTGGCACAAGGCAATGGCAGACTGACATGAGACAATCGCCACCATGACCGCTGGAATCCCTGGCGGGGAAGTGGCAGGCTCCTCTAATGAGTCCGTGCTGGCATGCTGCCACCGCTCTGACCTGGGTCGAGGGCCGGGGCCTTCCACAAGGGGTATACCCGGGGGAAAATGGATCTTCCTGGTTCCTTTCCCACGGCCCGAGGACTTAGAAGTCATCCACCGTCTTCTCAGCAGTGCGGAACAGCACAATTCTAAGGCACGGATAATATTAGAACACTCCAGCAGAGCTCCGGGACAGACATCCAGTCACTACACCATCTTGAACACACCCCCTAATTCCAAAGTTTTTTACAAATTAATTAAAATGGGTTTTTCATTTTTGTGCTTTTTTATCGGTGTGTGTTAGGATTTTCAGATAGTGAGTCTGACTTGGTGGAAGGGGACCTCTCTTACGGCTCTGGTTCTGGTCTCTCTGGAATGGGAACAGGGAGACCGGAGCGCAGCGGGGTAGGAGGGTCCAGCCAGGTGCAGCGGCAGATGCTAGGTAGATAGAGATCTTCAGGTGCAGGAGCTCTCTGTAGCAAGAAGGCAGCTGGTGGAGAAAGGCCACGGACCGTGGAACCAGGATGGGCGGATCTCTGGATGAGGAGGTAGCAGACACAGAAGCAAGCAGAAGCCAGCAGAAGAATCAGGTAACAAGCAGAGGTTCGGCAACAGGAATCAGTCCAAGAAGGGTCAAACAAGCCGGGGTCGGAGCAGGAGAGATCAGCGGAGTCAACGGAGCCGGGTCAGGTATCAGATAGGTTTCAGGCAGAATAACAGATCACTTCGGTTACAAGCTGCAGACGAACAGCACAGAACCTCCGCAGCTGTGCCTTTTAAAAAGGGCCACTGGCGCCAATCGTACTAACGCGCACCCGTGCGTGCGTGTACCGCGCGAACATACGAACGACGTGCACCCGCGCGTGTCTGAAGACGCTCGTGCCCACGACGACCCGCGGCACGAACGCGCGTGCGGAGACCCGATCGCACAGAACGGGCGGATTCCTGACATTGCCCCCCCACAAGGGGCAACCTCCGGGTGCCCCTAGTGGCTCTTTTCTCCGGGTGTGCAGCAAAAAAGGCCTGGATTAGTCTATTGGCATGTAAGTTAGCAGCAGGTTCCCAAGAATTATTCTCCGGGCCATAGCCCTTCCATTTAATCAGAAACTGACCTTCTCCCCGTGGTCTTCTGAAGTCCAGGATGGCTTCCACTTCAAATTCCTCGCTGCCATCAATCAGCACAGGGTCAGGTGGCCTTGTTCCTCTACCAGGGAAGGGATCAGGTACAGCAGGCTTAAGCAGAGCTACATGGAAGACTGGGTGTATTCTCATGGAATCAGGTAAGGACAATTCATATGACACCTCGTTAATCCTCCTCTTAACAGGAAACGGACCCAGAAATTTGGGTGCCAACTTCCTAGAGGGGCAGGCTCATTTTAAGTTAGAAGAAGACAGCCATACCTGGTCCCCGACTTGAAGGATCAATTCTCCCCTTCTCCCTCGATCGAAGCTCCTCTTGCTGTCAGCCTGAGCCTTGGTTATGGCCTCCTGCAGGGTCCGGTTATTCCGCTGAAGAAAAGATACTGTGTCCTGTACTGCTGGAACATGGGATTCTGTAAGGATATCGGGAAGAAAAGACAGGTTAAAACCGTAATTAGCAAAGAACGGGGACTGCCCTGTGGTAGCATGGCTGGCATTGTTGTAGGCGAATTCCGCCAGAGGTAACAGGGAAACCCAATCGTCCTGAACAAAGGAAGAAAAACATCTGATGTGTTGCTCGAGGGTTTGGTTGGTGCGTTCCGTTTGCCCATTGGTCTGTGGGTGGTAGGCGGAGGACAAGGCCAACTCTATTTTCAAAGCTTCACATAGGGCTCTCCAGAAACGAGAGGTGAACTGGACCCCTCTATCAGATACGATGTTGGTGGGTACCCCGTAAAGCCTGATTATCTCCTTGATGAAAATGTGGGCCGTCTCGGTCGCGGAGGGGGTTCCCTTTAAGGGTAGGAAGTGGGCCATCTTAGACAAATGGTCACAAACCACAAAGATGGCAGTACAGTTCTCAGAAGGGGGAAGTTCCACAATAAAATCCATAATAATCATCCGCCAGGGGCGGTTGGGTGCGGGAAGAGGTTTAAGCAGCCCCCAGGCCCGATTTCTGGGGACCTTATTCCGGCTGCACACGGGGCAAGAATTCACGTATTGCTTGCAGAACTCCCTCATGCCTGGCCACCAGAAGGAGCGTTGTACAAGCTCCAAAGTCTTGCGGACACCAAAGTGCCCTGCGAGCGGATGGTCATGGAGGAGACCCAAGACCTTTATTCTGACGTCTTCTTGGACGAAGATCAGATTGTCCTTCCAAAGCAGGCCCTCCCTGGATGCTAATAAAATTCCTGGGGGACAGGAGGATGTGGAGGAAGCTCTTCTCAACAGAGATACTAGGTCTGGCTGGATGAGTAGAAAGGTGTTAGCAGGGAGGATGGTATCCGGGGGCGAGGTATCCTTGAAACTGTCAAACATGCGGGAGAGCGCATCCGGCTTCACATTTCTTGATCCAGGGCGATAGGTTATGTGAAAGCAGAACCGAGAGAAGAAGAGGGCCCAGCGGGCCTGCCGAGGTTTTAGGCGTTTAGCGGTACGGAGGTACTCGAGATTCTTGTGATCCGTGTAGATGAGCACAGGGTGTACCGCCCCCTCAAGTAAGTATCTCCACTCCTCCAAAGCAGACTTAATGGCAAGTAATTCTCGGTCCCCCACATCATAATTCCTCTCCGCCGGAGAGAGTTTTCGAGAAAAGAACCCCACAGGGTGCATCAGGTCATCTTTACCTAAGCGCTGGGAAACCACCGCCCCTACTGCTATCTCAGAGGGATCTACCTCCAGAATATAGGGTCTAGACGGATCCGGGTGACTGAGGATGGGAGCAGAGGTAAACAAGTCCTTGAGTTTCTTGAAGGCGGCCTGGGCTTCAGGACCCCAATGAAAACGCATATTTTGTTTTGTGAGCTGGGTGATGGGAGAGATAATGGCTGAGAACCCCTTAATACATTTTCTATAGAAATTGGCGAAGCCCACAAAGCGTTGGATGCCCTTTTTGTCGGTGGGGGCTGGCCATTCGAGGACAGCAGCAACTTTTTGTGGGTCCATTCTGATGCCTGCTGGGGAGATTTCAAGGCCGAGGAATTGGATATCCTGTTGCTCAAATCTACATTTCTCGGCTTTAGCGTAAAGTCCATGTTGCCAGAGCCGAAGCAGTACTCTGCCCACGTGTCCCCGGTGCTGTTCCAGGGACCTGGAGAAGATCAGGATGTCGTCAAGATATACGATAACGAAAATATCCAAAAAGTCCCGGAAAACATTGTTAATCAAGTGCTGGAAGGTGGCTGGGGCGTTGCACAACCCGAAAGGCATCACAAGGTACTCGTAGTGCCCAAAGCGAGTTCGGAACGCAGTCTTCCACTCGTCACCTGCTCGTATACGGACCAAGTTATAGGCTCCCCTCAAATCCAATTTGGTGAAGATAGTAGCCGACCTCAGTTTTTGAAAGAGTTCCGGAATCAGGGGTAGGGGATAGCGATTTTTAATCGTGATTCTGTTCAGCTCCCGATAGTCCACACAAGGTCGAAGGGTCTGGTCTTTTTTAGTAACGAAAAATATTCCAGCACCGGCAGGAGACGTGGAGTGACGGATGAACACCTTCTTGAGGTTCTCGGAGATGTAGGCCTTCAGGGCCTCTTGCTCCTTCTCGGACAAAGGGTAGACACGTCCAAACGGGATCTCTGCCCCGGGAAGGAGCTCAATGGGACAATCGTAGGGGCGATGCGGGGGAAGGGAATCAGCCCCCCGTTTACTGAAGACGTCCAGAAACTCGTGGTAAGGCTCGGGGACTGACTGACATAAGTCCAGGTCTGGGTCTAGGCAGAGAAGCGTTCCGGACTGTACAGAAGCCTCAGGAAGACAGTGGTCCTGGCAGTAAGGGGAGAGGAACCTCACCTCCCCGGAAGACCAGTCAATGGAGGGATTGTGTGCCTGCAGCCATGGTATGCCCAAAAAAAAAGTGGGGACGAAATGACATCAAGAGTTAGTTCCGTATGTTGGCAGGAGGTGGTGGTGGGTAGTGGAAGGGTCTCCTGGGTGACTCGGCCAGATTTAATTTGGGAACCATCGGCCAGGAAGATAGAGAGTCCATGAGGTTTTTTCTGGAGCGGAATGGAATGTAAGTTGGTGAAGGCAGCGTCAATGAAGCAACCGCAGGCCCCGGAGTCAAGGATGGCGTTGACGTGGATCGTTCTTCCCTGTAGCTGAAATGAGAGCAGAAGGGCAACATGGAAAGAGTTGGAAGGCAGGGTTATGGAACTGTGAGACACTGAAGAGAGGCACTTACGTGTCTTAACAGGGCAGTTGGCCACATAATGTCCGGAACCGCCACAGTATAGGCACAAGTTCATCTGTCGGCGGCGGGCTCGCTCTTCAGGAGACAGAGTAGGCCGGAGTAATCCAAGCTGCATGGGTTCCTCAGGAGCAGGAGTAACACTGGCAGGCCCCCCTTGAGGGGGAGGAGAGAAGAAAGGTGTGGAAGACGGGGTTCTGGCGGTCATCCAGGCAGTTCTCTGGGGTTGGGAGGAGCGTTCGGCCCTACGCTCGCGAAGTCTTCGATCGATCCGAATGGCCAGGGCAATTAAGTCCTCCAAGGCGTCAGGGGTACCAACACGGGCTAATTCGTCCTTAAGGCCCTCAGACAGGCCCATGCGAAATTGATGTCTTAGGGCCGACTCGTTCCACTGGGTATCTGCGCTCCAGCGTCTAAAGTCCGAGACATAGTCCTCAGCCGTCCTACGGCCCTGCTGGAGCGCAGTTAAGGCGGATTCCGCAGTGGCAGCCCGCTGAGGATCATCGTAAAGTTGAGCCATCCCCTCGAAGAAGGTAGAGAGAGTCTGAGTAAGAGGATTGTCATTCTCCAGAAGGTGGTGGGCCCAGGACTGAGGTTCTCCTTGCGGAAGGGAGATAACAAACCACACTTTAGTTGCCTCCAGGGAGAAGGTCCTGGGCTGGAGGGCAAAGTATAGCTGGCAGGCGTTGCGAAAAGCCCGGAATTTAGAGCGGTCCCCTGCAAACCTCTCTGGAATGGGAAACCTAGGTTCGGGTGGAAGCATCATGACTGCTGAATGGGTGGCTGGCTGAACAGGGGGAGGCTGAGGTGCGGTGCCTGATGAACCGGGGGTAGAGAGATGCTGAACAGGCTCCTCCAACCTGGTGTAGCCATCCTGAAGGGACTTCATGGCCTGGGTGAGAGCCGCAAGGTGTGAGCAGATCTCCTTCATGGCGGAGGCCCCTTCCGCAGACTCAGTCATGGCTGTTCGTACTGTTAGGATTTTCAGATAGTGAGTCTGACTTGGTGGAAGGGGACCTCTCTTACGGCTCTGGTTCTGGTCTCTCTGGAATGGGAACAGGGAGACCGGAGCGCAGTGGGGTAGGAGGGTCCAGCCAGGTGCAGCGGCAGATGCTAGGTAGATAGAGATCTTCAGGTGCAGGAGCTCTCTGTAGCAAGAAGGCAGCTGGTGGAGAAAGGCCACGGACCGTGGAACCAGGATGGGCGGATCTCTGGATGAGGAGGTAGCAGACACAGAAGCAAGCAGAAGCCAGCAGAAGAATCAGGTAACAAGCAGAGGTTCGGCAACAGGAATCAGTCCAAGAAGGGTCAAACAAGCTGGGGTCGGAGCAGGAGAGATCAGCGGAGTCAACGGAGCCGGGTCAGATATCAGATAGGTTTCAGGCAGAATAAAAGATCACTTCGGGTACAAGCTGCAGACGAACAGCACAGAACCTCCGCAGCTGTGCCTTTAAAAAGGGCCACTGGCGCCAATCGTACTAACGCGCACCCGTGCGTGCGTGTACCGCGAGCACATACGAACGACGTGCACCCGTGCGCGTCTGAAGACGCTCGTGCCCGCGACGACCAGCGGCACGAACGCACGTGCGCGTACGGAGACCCGATCGCACAGAACGGGCGGATTCCTGACAGTGTGATATGTGTAAATATATGTATAAGGTGTAAAAATATGAATAATCAAAGCAAACAAAAAAACAGAAAAAAAAAGTTGAACTTTTAGTTAATAAAATAGAAAAAAAAATCACCAGGAAAATTACAATTGAATGGAGAAGGAGAATAAGGTGTTAATTAGTGCTGACTAGCGTAAACTAAGGGGTTCAACAGAGGAACATTTAAAGGAGAAGTACAGCCAAAGTTCGTTTGGCTGTACTTCTCCTGTGGGTCACAGGAGTACAGTTCATTCTGCACTCCCATGACCCATTTTCAGCAGATAGTGGGCTTAAGTCCACTCTCTGCTGACGTCACAGAAGTCGGTCCAGGCTCTGTGTCATCACGACCATGGAGATGGGATTCGCCAGATCCCTGGACCGACACCCAGCTCAGCCTTTTAGTAAGCTACTGATAGACTGAGCAGGTGGCCCCCACCAGCTCCAGAGCCCAGCGCTCCAATGAGCGAGGAAGGAGCAGAGCAGAGAGCTGTGACTGACAGTAAGTAGCTCTCTGCTTACGGAGTTCTAAATACAGAGTGATCGGCAGCGTTCGACCGCTGTGTTCTAAGTGTAGAGGTGTCAGGGGACCAATGCTGCATCCACCTAGACAAGTATAATTCAGGAAAAAAAAAATCTCTTTTAATTAGAGAATATATAGATTTTTTTTTTTTTTTTTTTTTACTTGTCAAGGTTTCTTTAACTCTCTTTATCTGTGTACTCTGCAATGCAGCTGTGATTAATCAGCTATAGGTGCGTCCTCCAGTTACCAGACCAGCCTTCATCCTAACTCTCTCCAGCAAGGGTCCTCTCCCCTGGATCTCAACTTGGCTCGACTTCTTCCACACAGGCAAGACAGCCTAAGGGCCACCACAGGATTAGTAGGCCCCAGACAGGCTTCCGGGCCTACTTGCAGCAACACATACTCAGGCCAGGAGGGCCCCGAGGTAAGAGAAGAGAACGAGCACATGGCTCTGCCCAATAAATACCCCCTTCCCAGAATGCACAGTGGCCTCGCACTGGGCTGTTCTGGAAAAGAATAATCATTAAATAGCTCAACCTATTTGTAATTCTCATACTGGCCTGTGGTACCAGTGACATCTACTGGCAAAAGTGAGAAATGCACAACTCAGGTAAGTTTAGAGCAGAACCAAAGAAACTATACAATAAATTTGACCTGTTTACAGCTCAACCAAAAACGACATTTACACTATAGCCCCAAATTTAGGAACGGGGGGAAAAAAATTGTATAATCTATGGACTGCCTAAGCAAACTGGGGGAAAAGCGGTACAAAATGATCAGGATGGGGGAACAGGAGCTGAGCACTGGATGGTAATGTTCTAAGCACCCAAATTTTGGTAGATTGCAGGCTGCACAGAGTTGAAGAAAGGTGCTTACCAGCTCCCCATGACATCTGCTATCACCAGTGGCAGTGATGGTCTGTAATGCTCTGTTATAACAGATGACAAGGGGTGATGGTGAGTAGCTATCAGCCATAGCTGTGGGTGCAAATTCTAAAGAAGGTCAGCAAAGGATGTACAGGCAATACAGATAATTGGTCTGTCAAAAAAGTGCAGATGGTAACCTGAGCCCCTTCTAACAGTAAATTACTCCAATAAAACATTGATCAGAGGGCAGAAAGGTGGACTGATGTGTGCACATATCTTGAACCTAGCCCATTCTTTATAATTAGTGGAAGGTACTGAGCAGGTCAGGACAGGCTGAGAGGAGATTTGTGTTAGGAGGGGGAACTTGGGGGGGGGGGGGGGTAGCAGGGTATAAGAATTGTTCTAGA
This sequence comes from Lithobates pipiens, assembly GCF_037356315.1. Classification (NCBI taxonomy): domain Eukaryota; kingdom Metazoa; phylum Chordata; class Amphibia; order Anura; family Ranidae; genus Lithobates; species Lithobates pipiens. The sequence continues at coordinate 484,492,874 of NW_027507903.1, read as the reverse complement.
TGGGGAAATGTTTTGGGGAGTGGTGATTTAGGGGGATTTGTGTTGGGAGGGGGAATGGGGAAGAGGATTTGTGCTACAAGGGGAGAAGGTTGTGCCAGTAGGAATGATTGGGGGGTATTTGTGCTGGGGGGGGGGTGTACTCGAAGGGGAAACGTGAGGGGTAGAGGATTTGTGTTTAGAGGGGTGATTTGGCTTTTTTTGGGGGGGGGGGGGGATTGTTATGCTTAGGGGATAAGCATGCAGATTAATGCTCTTTTTTTTTATTTTTTAGAAGGGGCTTGCTGACACATACATCTGGAAGGGGTGCAGTTTGTTCGGGCACTGAATCGGGTATCTGTCCGATTTAAACTTTCAACATTGTTGTCTTTGAGATGACAGGCTTTGGTTACTATGGGAACATCGTCTGTGAGAGTCTGATAGGAAGAATACAAAGCTCTGGTATTGTGATCACAGTTTGTGCTTCAGGCTGCACATGCGCAGTGAAGGTAGCTTTACATCTATTTGAGGATTGAAGGGGATAGGAGGAGCCTAAAGACCACTCATAATGCAAAGTGGTGAGCTTTAATTTAGTGAACTACATGTAAAGTTCCACTTTCAATGTGTCCACTGAGAAGCTGAGGGCACAAGGGAATTCTACCAGGTTTCTGCTTGAATCAGTATCTCTGCTAGCAGGGTCCCTCTTTCGCCTCATGCTACAAGCCCAGATCTTGAGCCATTGGTGGACAGCTATAGCCACAATTGCCAACTGCCCCCACTAAAGCAAATGAAGCTTAAAATTAAGCCTCCGGACATTTGTCCAAAGCATCCTTAAATATCAGGACATCGTCCACTGGGCACCAAAGATTCATAATGAAATAATAAGCCACTGGATTTACTGAATTTACTGCATTTCTTAGTGAACTCACTCGCCATGGGATATTGCTAAGTAAACCTTTTGGAAGGATGAATGATTTTTCTGGGAGAGCCCAGTCCACGTACAGAATATAATTAAAGTGGTTCTAAAGGTTCAAGGTTTTTTTTTTTTTTTACACTTTCATGCATTTTATGTATGAAGGCAAAATAAAACCTTCTCTGTGCAGCAGTCTCTCCCCCCCCCGCCACTCTCCAATTTACCCTAAGCCTGACCTTTCTCCAGTGCTGTGCACGGGAGCCTCGACTCTGCTGGGTCTCTCCCTCCACATTGGCTGAGACAGCTGTCACTCTATATACAAATGAATACACAAATTAATAAAAATAAACCAAAGGGCCACCATATTCCTAGTTCCTCCTATGCAAGAGTGGGGGGTGTCTCTACCAGGGCTTAGCACAGGAACCCCTAGTGGGTTAAATTTACAGTCATCACAGCGGGCTTTGCCAAAAGGGCCTTTGGGGACTCAATTCCCCAGTTGGGGATCACTGCCCTGGACCAGTATAGCACCCTACCTGTTCACCAAGCGACATATCATTGCACGCAGGGTTCTGTATCGCAGGGTCCAGTGTCAACTGGAACCTTACAGGCTTATCCTCACATCGTCTGCTGCAGATCCAGATACCATTCCTCTGAGCAATGAATAGCCGTAGAAAAATGTATCCAGATAAAGCCAATCTCCTGATCCCACAAGAAGAAACTGTTGAGAAGCCAGCTATTATTTTGCAGAGAGATGTCACCTAGCTAGATACTAGGCAAAAAAAACCCTACAACTTTGCCTAGAGCGGACTTCCTGCCTTTTTTGCGGGTGTTCAGTCACCTGAAGGTGACACCATAACCCTATCATGATTGTAAAGATGCTCTGTGACCCATGATGTAAACTAAAGAAATGTTTTCAAATAAAAAGCTTGTTAACCATTACAACATATGGAGCTTCTGCTTTTACTGGCAGTACCAATTGATTTTTAGCTCTTTCCCATAGGGATGGAAGTTTTCTGTTTTATTTTTACCATTGCATCTTGCACAAACAAGATTTATGGAAGCCTTTGCAACATCTTTACACACCTATATCAGATCCACCTAGATAGAGCATGGTTAGTTATTTTCCTTTGAACACCTTGATCTATACCTATCCTCCTCTGAAATGTCTTCCTTGTCCACTTTGCAGGATCAAGAGGGCATCTGGCTGGTACTTATTGTTCTGGAATAGCCCAGGTGGATTTGTATGCCATAAACACAAAGAATCCAGCTTACAGGACCTGTAGTAGTTTAAAAACAATGTGTATTTATTTAGTAAACAAACAACATGCAGGAAAAGCATGCAACGGTGTGCAGGAAAGCTAGTGAACCACACAGGCGGCTGTGTGGGAAGCTGGTCCAATGAATACCTGGACAGGCTATGATGTAGACTGTACTACTGGAGCCCAAAAAACTGAGCTGCACCGAGGGAAACACACCATCAGTAAGAGCCCACCTGTCTGGGTGGCATCATCAATGTATGAGGGTAGAATGCATTTATGAGGCATTTCCTGTCTTTCTTCAGCCCACTGTGTGGTTTCCGGTGACATACGAGGTGTGTCTAAAGAGTTTGGTGAATGGTATCAGAAAATAAACAAAACAAAAGATACAAAGAAATTACCTTTATTTGAATTCAAAATAATCGCAATCCTTCACAACACACTTTGGAAATGTTCATAAAGCTTCTGGAAACAAAGGTCTCTTTAGGAATCCATCGCAGAACCATTGTCACATATTTTTGGATTGCCACAACGTCCACAAAACATGCACCTTTCATGGCGTTCTTCAGGTGGGGAAACAGAAAGAAGTCTGCAGGCGCCAGATCAGGGGAGTATGGCTTATGATCGAGAACAGATATGTCACTCTGAGCCAAGAATTGGCACACAGGTCTCATCCCCTCTGAAAATGGTTTGCAGAAAGGATGGATCCTGGTCACACATGGTAATTAACCACTTCCCGACCGCCGCACGACGATGTACGTCGACAGCATGGCACGGGCAGGCATATGGGCGTACCTGTACGTCCCTGCCTTCCCGCGGGTCGGGGGCCCGATCGGGCCCCCGCCCGGTGCCTGCGGCGGTCGGTATTTGTGCGGGAGCGATCCCGGACGAGGGGGCGGCCATTCGTTCATGGCCACCCCCTCGCGATCGCTCCCGACGAATAGGAATCGTTCGTGACATCACTTCCTCTCCTGTAATGTAAACACAGGAGAGGAAGTGATGTATTCTCTCCTCCGTGTCGGTATTTTTCGTTCCGACACCGAGGAGAGAGGATCGGTGAGTTGCACCAACACGTCACTACACAGTAGAACATGCCAGGCACACTCACACCCCCCCGATCACCCCCCCAATTACCCCTGCCCCCCAGTCACAGTGACACCAATGTCATTTTTTATTTTTTTTGCATTGGTGTCATTTGTGACTGTAATAACTGTTAGGGCAGTTAGGGTTAGCCCCCTTTAGTTCTAATGTACCCCCCTAACCCCCCCAATAAAGGTTTAACCCCGTGATCACCCCCCGTCGCCAGTGTCACTAAGGCTGGGTTCACATTGCAGCGGTTTATGAGAACGAATGTGATTCGCACCGCACTGCAGTGCAAATCACATCCGATCTCTGTGCGATTCGAGTTCAGCCATTCGCCGCACCCGCCGCAAATTCGCACGGGACCCTTTTTTTGGCCCGCAGCAGAATCGGATCGCATGGGTGTTCACACCATGCGATCCGAGTTTGCAGATCGCACTGCGATATGCGAACTGATCTGGGGGTGTCATTAACATTTCACTGACACTCCCAGCAGTTCGCATAGGGCAGTGTGAACTGCCGCCGGGAGGCATGCGATGCGGGAACCCGCCGCGGATTCGTGGCGTTCCCGCATCGCTCCAGTGTGAACCCAGCCTAATAAGCGATCATTTTTCTGATCGCCGTATTAGTGTCACAGGTGACGCTAGTTAGGTATTTAGGTTCGCCGCAGCTTTTTATAGCGCCAGGGACCCCCATATACTACCGCATAAAGCCCCCTGATTGCCCCCTAGTTAACCCTTTCACCAGTGATCACCATATAACTGTTACAGGTGACGCTGGTTGGTTAGTTATTTTTTTATAGTTTCAGGGCACCCGCCATGTATTACCTAATAAAGGTTTAACCCCCTGATCACCCGGCGGGTGTCATTTGTGACTGTAATAACTGTTAGGGCAGTTAGGGTTAGCCCCCTTTAGTTCTAAGGTACCCCCCTAACCCCCCCAATAAAGGTTTAACCCCGTGATCACCCCCCATCGCCAGTGTCACTAAGGCTGGGTTCACATTGCAGCGGTTTATGAGAACGAATGTGATTCGCACCGCACTGCAAATCACATCCGATCTCTGTGCGATTCGAGTTCAGCTATACAGATAGTATGGCTGAATTCGTGTCGCACCCGCCGCAAACTCGCACGGGACCCTTTTTTTGGTCCGCAGCAGAATCGGATCGCATGGGTGTTCACACCATGCGATCCAAGTTTGCAGATCGCACTGCGATATGCGAACTGATCTGGGGGTGTCATTAACATTTCACTGACACTCCCAGAAGTTCGCATAGGGCAGTGTGAACTGCCGCCGGGAGGCATGCGATGCGGGAACCCGCCGCGGATTCGTGGCGTTCCCGCATCGCTCCAGTGTGAACCCAGCCTAATAAGCGATCGTTTTTCTGATCGCTGTATTAGTGTCACAGGTGACGCTAGTTAGGCAGGTAGGTATTTAGGTTCGCCGCAGCTTTTTATAGCGCCAGGGACCCCCATATACTACCGCATAAAGCCCCCTGATTGCCCCCTAGTTAACCCTTTCACCAGTGATCACCATATAACGGTTACAGGTGACGCTGGTTGGTTAGTTTTTTTTTATAGTTTCAGGGCACCCGCCATTTATTACCTAGTCTCACTAGTGTACCCCTAAATTTAGGGGTGTCTACTTTCCAAAATGGGGTCATTTGGGGGGGGGTTTGTGCCATCTTGGCATTTTATGGCCTTCAAAACTGTAACGCCCTTAGAAAGCCTGAAGGCGGTGCTTGGTTTTCGGGGCCCCGTACGCGGCTAGGCTCCCAAAAAGTCCCACATATGTGGTATCCCCGTACTCAGGAGAAGCAGCAGAATTTATTTTGGGGTGTCATTTCACATATACCCATGGCATGCGTGAGCAATATATCATTTAGTGACAACTTTGTGAAAAAAAAAAAAAAAAAGTTTGTAATTTTCCCGCAACTTGTGGCAAAATATAAAATATTCCATGAACTCAACATGCCTCTCAGCAAATAGCTTGGGGTGTCTACTTTCTAAAATGGGGTCATTTGTGGGGGTTTTGTGCCATCTTGGCATTTTATGGCCTTCAAAACTGTAATAGGTAGTGAGAAGTGAACTCAAAAATTTACGCCCTTAGAAAGCCTGAAGGCGGTGCTTGGATTTCGGGGCCCCGTACGCGGCTAGGCTCCCAAAAAGTCCCACATATGTGGTATCCCCGTACTCAGGAGAAGCAGCAGAATTTATTTTGAGGTGTCATTTCACATATGCCCATAGCATGTGTGAGCAATATATCATTTAGTGACAACTTTGTGTAAAAAAAAAAATATATATATTTTTTTGTCATTATTCAATCGCTTGAGGCAAAAAAATAAAATATTCAATGGGCTCAACATGCCTCTTATCAATTTCCTTAGGGGGTCTACTTTCCAAAATGGGGTCATTTGGGGGGGTTTTGTACTGCCCTGCCATTTTAGCACCTCAAGAAATGAGATAGGCAGTCGTAAACTAAAAGCTGCGTAAATTCCAGAAAACGTACCTTAGTTTGTAGATGTGACAACTTTTGCGCAAACCAATAAATATACAATTATTGACTTTTTTTTTACCAAAGACATGTGGCTGAATACATTTTGGCCTAAATGTATGACTAAAATTGAGTTTATTGGATTTTTCTAATAACAAAAAGTAGAAAATATCATTTTTTTTCAAAATTTGCGGTCTTTTTACGTTTATATCGCAAAAAATAAAAATCGCAGAGGCAATCAAATACCATCAAAAGAAAGCTCTATTTGTGGGAAGAAAAGGACGCAAATTTTGTTTGGGTACAACATTGCATGACCGCGCAATTACCAGTTAAAGCAGCGCAGTGCCAAAGTGTAAAAAGACCTCTGGTCATTTACCAGCAAAATGGTCCGGTCTGAAAGTGGTTAAATCTCCAGAGGTTTCCATATGTTTTGCTTTATGCTTGTCAACTTGTGAGGCACAAACCATGAAAAGATCTTCTGCTTACCCAAATCTTTGCGGATGATGGTGCGCACCATGTTCTTGCTAATGTCCAATTCCTCCGCCATCAATCATAGAGTCAGTCGCTGATCTTGTTGCAGCATTTGTCACAATCGCTCGATCATGTCTTGGGTTCAGCTTGTCAATGGCTGACCCAAACATGGCTCAGCCTCAGTCACTTCCTTCCCGTTGTGATTGAACCAGTCATAAACACATTTTCTGCTTGCAGCTTTTGTCCCATACACTGAGAAATATTGGACCTTTGACTGTTTTTTTTTTTTTTTAGACACACCTCGTATAGCCGACAGTGGTTGCTAAGTAATAGAACTCCAACTAGACTTACACTGCACACCACCCTGAACACACCATTCCCACCGTGAAACATGGTGGTAGCAGTATCATGTTGTGGGGATGTTTTTCTTCAGCAGGGAAGCTAGTCAGAGTTAATGGGAAGATGGATGTAGCCAAATACAGGGCAATCTTAGAAGAAAACCTGTTAGAGTCTGCAAAAGACCTGAGGCTGGGGTGGAGGTTAATCTTCCAGCAAAACAACAAACCTAAACATACAGCCAGAGCTACAATGGAATGATTTAGATCAAAGCATATTCATGTGTTAGAATGGTCCAATCAAAGTCCAGACCTAAATCCAATTGAGAATCTGTAGCAAGACTTAAAAATGGCTGTTCACAGGTGCTTTCTATCCAATCTGACAGAACTTGAGCTATTTTGCTCAAGAAGAATGCTCCTCGCCGAATTCATTTCCAGGTTTAGGAGAAATTCCAAGCTAACCTATGTTTAAGCTACTGCACAGTTAACTGCAATGGAGGATACCTATGTGACATCTCCCTCACCCACCACACTGGCACAGCTGAAGCTCCAAAGCAGGGCGGTTGATCAGCTGTGCCAGGAGTGGGCTTGGTACAAGATATCCTTTAGTAAGCAAAATATTTTTTAGCAGGATGAACGCCCAGGCAAACTAACTCCTTTAAATGCTAAGGGAGTACGGTGCCATACAAAAAGGGGGCACATCTTGCATCAACCCCCTCCCTTGTAAAAGAGGGAAAAATCAAAGAACAATACTGTGTGAAAAGTCAATTGATAGAACAAATATTAAAATACTGCCAAAGAGGGGTAGAGGGTAAGAACTGAATGGATGGTGTGAAAAATGAGAGACTGATACCATGAGGATTCCTGATACCACTTGGAGAATGGAGGACTACCTGGTTCAGAAGGGATACTGCAAACTCCCTGTGGACAGTAAGAAAGAAGCTGGCCACCACGTAATACAATTGATAAAAGGGTATCCCACAAGGGTATCCTACAAAATTGTAACAGTGTGATGTTTGGGTGGGGATGACCATGTGATCATACTGCCATAGAGGGGACGAACTGAATGGATGGTGTGAAAAATGAGACTAGGATTCAGCAGGGAAAAGCAGGGCTCTCAAAAACTTTCTAAACAAAGGGCCAGTTTATTGTCCTTCAGATTTTAGGAGGGCTGGACAGTGGCCACTGGGAGTGGAAATTTTCCTGACATCAGTGGGGGTAAACATTGCCAGATTTGTAATTAGGGGAAGGAATAGTGCCCCATCGTTTGCATCATAGGGAGGAATAGTGCCCCATAATATGTGTCAATGGGAGAAAAGGTGCCCCATTGTTGCTGACAGAATAGTGTCTCGTATCAGTGGAAGGAATAGTGCCCCAAGGGCCAGATAAAGGCAAGCAAAGGGCCGCTTCTAGCCCCCAGGTCTGTACATCCAACTCCTCGCTCAAACCCTAGGGAAGAGGCGATCTGGTTGGAAAATCAAAAGGGTTTCCCATGCATGTAATTTGCTGAAAGCTTATCCTTCAGATTACATTGGATGGCAAAAGCTTGCAGTAGTTGGGGGTCTTTGTTGTAGTATATAAAGAAGTGTCTGGCCACACTATATTTAGGAGAACCTTGCTCAAAACTCCTTCTGTGTTCCACAACCCTGGTCCTGAAGGTTCTTATGGTTCTAGCTATATGCCATAACCCCCAGGGGCAAGTTAGACAGTATACCACCTAGATAGAGGAACAGGTCAGAAACTTTTTCATGGCGTAGACTCGTTGCCTGGAATCGATTTCAGTTTTTTGCAACACATGCAAACCATGGAATAAAAACTGAGGATATTCTCGCTTCTCTTGATACAGGGCTTCTGTATTTTACTGGGAGCGATGACATTCTTGATATTTCTGACTTTGCAGAAGATAACTTTTAGGTTGTCAGGAGATAAGGAGTCCAGTTTGGGATCATTCTTAAGAATTGGCCGGTGTTTCTTGATAGGTAGATAGCTGCCATTAAACTGTAACTGAAAATTCTTTTCCCAGATATTGTTCCTGGTTTCTGTTCTTGGCTAAGGTGATGAAACTTAGTGAGTATGCATTCTCACAGAACTTCTAAATCAATGTGTTGCTCTGTGCGTCATAATTAGCCAAGGTGGAACAATTACGATGTAATCTACAGAATTGGCTGTATGGTATTTTGTTCTTCCAACTTGGTAGATGGCAACTGGCCTGGAGTTGTACAATGTCAGTTTAATGTGGGTTCTGAAAAGGATACTTCTCGAGCTATTATGATCCAATCGACATCAAGCAAGACCAGGGTAAAATGGGGGGGGGGGAGTAAAATTAATTCACTGAGAGAGCAAAGTCAAACACTAAGTTTAGGTACATTTGGCCTGTACTCACAGGTAAATAAGCGTATTATAAATATAGAAGAGATTGCTTGGTTTGATATAAATTTGGTCTTAAAATTTGCACTTGGGGCTACAAAAAAAAAAAAAAAAAATAAAAGTAGTTTGAGAAAGGAGAATGGGGTGGGGGGGGGGGGGGGAAGAGCAAGTATGGCAAATAAGTGAACAAAAAGGGTCCCTCTTTCCTGACCATACAGCTTCCTTTGATATTTTTGGATTTATGTTTTTCTCTATTATGGTTTGGAGTGTTTTTGTTTCATATATGAGCATACTGGTTAAGAGAGGGGTGCCATTCTCCTGCAGAGATATCAGCATAGATACACTTGGTTGTTACATTTTTCTGGATTGTCTGATAGAGAGTAAGCCATATATTTTAGCAAATGTCTACATTCATCCACCATTCAAACTTGAGATTTTACATCAGTTATTAAAATTTGTAGGGGATAGGGCAGACATGCCGATATTAGTTATGGGGGATTTTAATGGAGTTCTTAATAATAATAAGTCAGGATAGATTCCCACCAGGGACTCGGAGGGCTGCTTAAGCCAATTTTTGGAGGAAGTGGGCTGGTGGGATCTATGGAGAATCAGGAACTCCAACTCTCGTCAATATTCTTGTTTTTCTAGTACTTATACACCTTCTCGCATAGATATGGTAGTAGGCAACAGTGATGAATCCCGGTTAATAAAAAAAAATAGAGTATCAGACCACTCACCCTTCGCTATCACTGTAAACTTAAATGCTAGAAGCCCTCTAACTAGGTGGATAATAAACCCTCTATGGTTGGAATTAATAGAGAGCCCAGAAGAAATAACGGCGAGGTTAAAATAATTTGTGGAAATTAATGAAGGGACATCCTCAGCGGGGTTGATCTGGAACACTCTTAAAGCCTTTCTTAGGGGGTTGTTAATATAACAAATTGCAAAAATTAAGAAGAAATCTAAGGTGTGGGAGGAAAATACAAGAAATGATGCATTGGAATCAGAGAGACAATACGTGATAGATCCAACCCCGGAGAAGCAAAAAACATGGCTTGACAAGCAGTAGGAATATAAAGAGGCCATAAAATGCCGCAAATAAGAGACTTTTTCAGAAACAGAATTTATTTGGAGGAGAAAAAATGGGGCGCTTACTGGCACTTTTAGTGAGGAACAACTCCCCTTCTTCGGGTATATCCTTAATTAGGACCTCATGTGGAGAAATTACGTCTGAACCTGGATTGATTATAGATACATTTTTTAAGTTTTATAGGGAATTGTATAGGTCAAGACAGAGCTTAGACAGCGGAGAGATGGATAGGTTTCTGGGGAAGCGACAGGAACATGCTTTACTCCCCAATAAAGCTAGAGGAGCTGATACAAACAATAGCTGGTATGTCCAACTGTAAATCCTTCGGCCCTGATGGGTTGCTGTTAGAGATTTATAAACATTTTGGGGGGGGGGGGGGGTGCTCCCAGAACTCCTTAAGACATTGAGCTAGGCTGTTGAGGGGGGGAGCCTGCCTCCATCGATGTCGGAAGCCACTATTGTAGTCCTACAGAAGGAAGGGAAAGATCCTCTTGAGGCATCTGTGTATAGACCAATATCTCTACTGTGTTCAGGTGTTAAAATTGTGGCATCAATGCTGAATAAATGTATATCTAAACTTATCCATATAGATCAATCTGGGTTTGTTCCTCGAAGATCTACAAGTGTCAACATAAGAAGAGTATACACGAACCTCCAGGTCCCGACAGAGGTCGCTGGCTAGAGGGCTGTTCTATCCTTGGATAAAGCCAAGGCGTTTGATATCCTCGAGTATGGCTATCTCTGGTGGGTCCTGGAAAAGTTTGGGTTTGGCTCGCAATTTATACGGTTGTTGAAAACTTTATAGAAATATCCAAATGCAAAGTTAAAAATGAATAATGAGTACTCAAAAAGGATCCCATTTGAAAGAGGGACAAGACAGGGTGTCCTTTGTCTCCCTTATTGTTCGTACTGGCAATGGAACCTCTGGCTTGTACAGTTAGATCATCAACAGCGTTGCAGTGATTTCAAAGGAAATGCGGGGAAGAGAGGATAGCTCTGTACGCGTATGACGTTCTGTTTTTTTCTGGGAGATACAGAGGGCTCATCAATTGAATTAATGCACATAGTGTAGAAGTTTGGCAGATATTTGGGATTAGTTATCAATTGGGAGAAGTCATCTCTCATGCCAGTTGATTCACCTATTAATTCCATCTCAATAGGAATACCCCAGTTAAAAGTAGTAGATAAAATTAAATATCTCGGGATAGTGGCGTCAAGGCATCCGACTCAATATATATAGGATAATTTGGTTCCACTATTGATAAAATTTAAACAGAAATGTGACATCTGGACCAGACTTCCACTATAAGTGGCCGGGCGGGCTAATTTGATCAAAACGATCTGGATGCCACAACTGCTCTACTTGCTCCATAACCCTCCAACTATAATTGGGGAAAAACGGTTCAAAAAGATACAAACACTTTTTAGGGAACTAATTTGGAAGAAAGGCCAGTCCAGGATTAATTTACAATCCCTGCAAAGCTTGACAAGTGAAGGAGGCCTGGCTGTTCCCCATCTGTACAGCTACTATTTAGCTGCTCAGTTGCAACATCTAAGAGGAAGCGCTATAACGGGAGGGTGGAAGACTAGCGACAAATTGTTGCTGCTGGACTCTCCGCATAGATCTATAATAGAAGTGCTAGAGGCAGGTTCCCTGGATAGTAGATGACCAACATCAAAATTGATAACTAAAATATGGTTAACAACAAAGAGAATAATGGGGTATAAGGGAGTTACTGAATACTCAACCATCTGGAACAATAAAAACTTGTATGAACTTTCTAACATAGAAAAGAATAAGGAATGGGAGAAAAATGGAGTATGTCAGGTAGCCCAACTGTATGAGGGGAACGCCTTAAAATCATTTACAGAGTTGAGACAAGAATATGGGATACCAAATAAGGCATTTTACAGTTATTTACAGATAAGACATGCTTTGGGCAAACAGTTTAATAGCAGCATTCCAGAACAGTGTGAGATCCCCCTTCTCCAAAGAATAATTAAAGCTGACTCTAATAAGGGTTTGATAACAATAGTGTATTTGCAAATAATGAATAAAAAGAATGAAAGTTTAATAATAAAATAAGATGGGAAGAGAATGTGGGAGAAATTACAGCAGAGCAACAGGTAAGGATCTTAGAGTTTGGTGCCGGTCTCCCCCTCGCAAAAAGTATCCCACTTGCTTCTTCTGTATAGAGCTTATTATACACCTAAGAAAATGTGCATGTTTGGTCGCCGACCAGATGATAAGTGCCCCAGATGTACTGAAACAGGGGACACACATGTTCTGGAGATGCCTAAAATTGCATCGATATTGGACAGAGATAGTGAAAATAATTAACCACTTGCCGCCCGCCCTATAACAGATACACGGCGGCATAGTGGTTTCAAAATCCCGACCGGACGTCATATGACGTGATCAGGATTTTGAGCCACTGCCCGCCCCCGGGGGCACGCATCGCGGCGATCATTGTTGCGGGGTGTCAGTCTGACACCCTGCAACTACGATCTCGGTAAAGAGTCTCCGAAGGAGACTCTTTTCCACGTGATCAGCTCTGTCCAATCACGGCTGATCAATCGGCTTTTCCTCACTCACGCCTGTCAGACGCGAGTAGAGGAGAGCCGATCGGCTGCTCCTCTGACAGGGGGGGTCTGTGCTGATCTATTATCAGAGCAGCCCCCCCACCGAGGATGCCCACACTGGACCGCCAGGGAAGCCACCAGACCACCAGGGATGCCCAGCACAAGGTATGCCACCCTAGACCACCAGGGATTCCAGTCAGTGCCACAATGGATGCCAATCAGTACCCATAATGGATGGCAATCAGTGCCCACAATGGGCATCACTGATTAGCATCCATTAGTACAGTATAATATAATACAATGCCGCCTATTAGTGCCCATCCATGCCCATCTGTGCCGCCTATCCATGCCCATCTGTGCCGCCTATCCATACCCATCCATGCCAATCCGTGCCAGCTATCAGTGCCAATTTTTGCCACCTTTCAGTGCCCATCCGTGTCGCCCATCAGTGCCACCCATCAGTGCTGCCTATCAGTGCCACCTATCAGTGTCCATCAATGCCACCTCATCAGTGCCGCCTTATCAGTGCCCATCAGTGCCCATCAGTGAAGGAGAAAACGTACTTATTTACAAAGTTTTGAAACTGAAACAAAAAAAACATTTTTTTTCAAAATTTTCGGTATTTTTTTTATTTGTTTAGCAAAAAATAAAAACCGTAGAGGTGATCAAATACCACCAAAAGAAAGCTCTATTTGTGGGAAAAAAAATGATAAAAATTTCATTTGGGTACAGTGTTGCATGACCGCGCAATTGTCATTCAAAGTGCGACATTGCTGAAAGCTCAAAATTGGTCTGGGCAGGAAGGTGTTTAAGTGCCCGCGATTGAAGTGGTTAATATCACGTTTAGGGTAAATCTTGAACTGGATCCCAGGGAATGCATATTGGGTTATATCAGAAAAGAAGGCGTACCGACATGCACATTGTCAGCGGTAGCAAGAAGCCTGTATCAGGTGAGAAAATTAATCGCACAGAATTGGCAATCACAGATTCCCCCGTCCCCGGAAGATTGGGAGAAAACTATGAATAAACTAGTATGGTTAGAAAAAGTAATGTTAACCAAACAAGGGAATTATAGTAAGTTTGTTAAAATGTGGGAACCCCTGGCTGCAAAAAATGAATGCCCCAGGATGAGTAACAGCCCCTAAGTAGGCCATATAGATTAAATAAATCAACCAGCCCTGGAGAAAAGGAAAGAGAGAGTAAAAAGGGGAAAAGTAGTACATATATAGGAATACAGTACAATAGAATCTAAATCTAAAATGGGAGGAAAAGGGGGGGGGGGAGGTAGGGGTGGGATAGAAAAAAACCCCATAAATGTTGATTATAAGAATGACAGTTGATAATTGTAAATATGAGGCTTTCTGAATATTTTGTTTATACAATGTTTAGCTGAAGAGAATAAAAATAAAGAAGTAAAAAAAAAAAAAGGAAGACCAGGGAAACGTTATCCACCACCTAAGTAAATAGCATCCCAAATAAGTTGTCATTACAGTATTGGACAAACTGGAAAATGGAGTGGAGGTCCCCCTGACAAATAAGGATGTTATCGACGTAATGGCAAAATAAGACCAAATGTTTGGCAAAGTGGTTATTAGACTGGATGAACAAATCCTCCCAGTAGCCCATAAAGGTGTTAGTATGACTGTGGGTAAAACTGGCCCCCATTGCTGTGCCCTTAGTTTGTAGACAACATATATCTTGAAACATAAAATAGTTGTGATGGAGCATAAAATGGGCAGCCTGGATTATAAAGCCTGTTTGGACATTGTTAGGACTGTTGCTGCTGGCCAACAAATACTGAAGGGCAGAAGGCCAGAGTGATAAGGGATGAAAGTTTATAGTGCTGAGACATCTAGACATCTAACTATTCTTGCCATGTGTACTTCTGGAGAGAAACGTGGCCAATATCCTTGATATAGGCTGGTAGTGAGGATACCATGAGATGTAGGAAATAGTTTGAAAGGCCACTTGTGAAACAGTCTATGTCAGGGTCTCAAACTGGCGGCCCTCCAGCTGTTGCGAAACTTCAAGTCCCATCATGCCTCTGCCTGTGGGAGTCATTCTTGTAACTGTCAGCCTTGCAATAGGATTTGTAGGACTTGTAGTTTTGCAACAGCTGGAGGGCCGCCAGTTTGAAACTACTGGTCTATGTGGTATGCTGATCTGACAGTCTGTGGGCCCTATTATATCATTAGAATCTTCCACCCCAAACACCATTTTGCCATCCTGCTTCACAGTCATTACTTTAATGGTATGTCTGTTTAAGTCCAGGCTCTGAAGGGCATCACTGACATCTATTTTCTGCCAGGATTCTTACCAGTTCAATATACCACATCCTCCTGGGCCATTGCTAAGCATCAAAGTATAACTAAAAGGGAAAACTTATTTTTTTTAGTTTTGGATGGAGTTGAGAGGGATTAGAACACCTGTCAATTTTTATTGCTGTCTGTGTCCCCATTAGGGAGATTCACCATCTCTATTTGTCCTGTTTACCATTATTATTGAAAGAAAAAAAAAATTGGGTTGTCCCCAGAAAAGTAATAGAGGGGAAATCTTTCAATGGGGACAATAGTGCTGGTTACCTGGGGGTCCCCAAGGAATTCGCTTAATTTGTAGAGATTTCCCCTCACTACCTGTTTGGCTATGGGACAGGAAGTGAAGGGAAATCTCAATGGGACACAGATGGCGAAATCAAATCTGACAGGGGTTATAACCCTTCCTTGCTCTGTCCAAATCGAAACAAAAATTTTGCTTGTAGTTTTAGTTAAATATTCACTGGAATGCCCTCCACCTCAATCCTGAGAAGCTGACAAGGAAAAAGTTTCAGAAAAGAAAACAGCACAGATCAGGGTATACTAATCCTATGATGCAACCAGAGCATCCAGTGCTTCTAATCAGAAGATCCCTGCACCTAGATTTAAGGCTGCCCAGATTGTTGCTAAATCTGGAGGCCAGGAGGTCCATATCCGGCATCACCCACATACGACAAGTCATGGAAACTCTCCAGGTGAGGGGACCATTCCCATGGATCCAAGCGCTGCCACTTGGGAATTGGATCAGCATTACCTCTGTACAGCAAGCAGAAGTCTTCTGGAATCATCACTCAGTATATACTACACAATTGCTTTTGGGGATTACAGTCCCATAGATGTTTCACTTCCTGCTGACTGTGACACTGTGTGGCCGTGGAGACTATTGCCTCAGCTCCCAGGGAGGGTTGTTCCCATGGCGATTCAGTTTACTTGTAGATATTTTTAACTTTTAACTGCTCCTGATGAGTGGATGAACTCCACAAAATGCGTAGAGCCGCTATATGCTACACCTTGCAATCATGTGCTTGAGATTCTCCAGGACTATGCATTTCATCAAAAAAACTTTTATCTTTATTAATTTTAAGATCATTTATGTCTACCTCTAAACAATGTGCTTTATATCAATATGTTTATCACTATAATTGTGGATCATGTTGAGATATATGAAATATAAAATATTAAGTTGATATCTATTGTTACCAATGTTACATTATTTACTATGAAAATCCCTGTATATGGACGAGGAATCATTAAACATGTCTTTGCATACTTACCTTGCAGTTTTGCTTCATATAATGTCCCACAACCTTTCTCCTTTTAAAACATTACCAGGGATGAAGGCAGATGAACCTACTCACTTGCCTCATATAAAGTCCCAACTCCCTTCTCTCCACCTTCTCTCATAGATACATAGTTAGTAAGGTTGAATAGCGTCACCAGTCCATCCAGTTCAACCTATCCCTGTACACCGTGTCTCATTAAGATGCTCGTCTATTATATTATTATTTAAGGTACCCATATAGCGCTGTCCCTACAATCCAAGGTCCCCAACTCACATTCATATACCAGGGCCAATTTTGGACAGAAGCCAATTAACCTACCAGCATCTCTTTGGAGTGTGGGAGGAAACAGGAGTACCCAGGGAAACCCATGCAGGCACAGGGAGAACAAGCAATCTCCAGGCAGGTAGTGTCGTAGTTGGGATTTGAACCAGCGACCCTTTTTACTGCTAAGTGAGAGTGCTATCCACTACATCACTGTGCCACCCAGTGGGGTCACAGACAGAAAAAAAATCTAACAGAAATTTAGCTCTTCTCCACTTCATCCAAAACTAAAAAGTTAGCCAGAGCTGGGGTTTAACTAGACTGTCGCTTGACAGTGAAGTTTGTTGCATCAGTAAAGCACAGCAAGAAAAGAATGTACCAAATACAGGGCCACAACCAGAGCGATACACAACAGTTATCGTGGAAAAAAAAAAAAGAATAAAATGTTTTATTGGACATTAAATGAATTATATAGATATAATTATTATAAAACTGTCCTGGCTGGCTGAATAAAAGAAATGCGCTTGTGCATGAAACGAGCAGGCCATAATCCAGCATTTCACAGGGGAGTCCAAGGCTTTGAGGAGGGAGAAGGATGGGCAATGAAGGTCTGGATCAAGATGGGTCCAGTCTCCTCTTTTTCAGGACAAGACCAGTTTGGTTCAGTCCATAAGGGCTTTTATCTATACAAAGACAGAGATGGAATGTTAAGTTAGACCACACAGAAAGTAAAGGGAAATCTTTCCCATGGGGTAAGAGTCAAGAGTTAGCATGGATTGTTCCACAAAAAAGCAAGAGACAAAAAACAGTGGTTTTGATAGCAAAAAAATTCCCAATAGAACCTGGTAAACAGACATACCTCCTACATACATCCTAGGAGACGACCCATGGCCTCTTCCAAACAGGCTAGACCTGCTGTCCCTGAGCCTCCTGTTCCATCCTGCATCCTTGTCACTGACTAACCACATGACTTTTGAAACCAGGTCTTGAGGGACAAAGGGGTCTTTGGTTCCATGATTCCAGTACTGCTAAAAGCAAGGAAAGCCACTTAAGGAAGGATTTACTATTGTACCTGGAAATCCTTCAACCCGAGAGATTACTTTGTGCCTTACATTCTGGCCTCCCTATAATCGGGACTTGACCAGAACTTGGCCTTAAGGACTCTTAAGGGGAAAAATGTCAGTCTTGTCCATTCTTTTCCAAAAAAAAAAAACCTCTAGCTTTACTTTACCTTGTAAAAAAAACCTTTTCTTCAAGGTGTTTCTGAGATTAAACCAGGGCTGGACAAAAAATCGATTTGAATCTTGAATCGAGTTGAGAAGTCAAATCGATAACAATTTTCAACAAATCGATTTTTTTGATTCTTTTTTTTTTTCACCAGGACCGGCGCGGTGTCAGCGAATTGGGGTCTCAAAGGAGGACAGGATGTTGTAAGGGTGGTTTAATGTAGAGCTGGGCAATTTAAAAAAATAATAATAATAAAAAAAAAAAATCGAGTTTTCTTTTTTTGATGGACACTGCGCCGGTCCTGAGGAGCTGTGTGCAGGAGTTTTTTGGTGAAGCCGTGGCTTCGGCCTAGTCCACGAGGCTGGACGCCGAGGACTAGGCCAAAGCCACGGCCTCACCTAAAAACTCCTGCCCGCAGCTCCTCAGGACCGGCGCGGTGTCCATCCCAAAAAAAAAAAAAAAAAATTAGATTTGAACCGTGAATCGAGTTTTTTTTTTTTTTATAATAACAGATTTTTTTGGGGGGAGAAAATCGCCCAGCTCTAGATTAAACCACCCTTACAACAACCTGTCCTCCTCTGAGACCCCAATTTGTTTTTCTCTTCCCTGCAAAAACCACCCACTGGACCCATCACAGAAATCCCTTTTGACTATCTCTTCTGCAAGATAGCCTTTTTGGTTGTTTTCATGTCAGTCAGACATGTTTCAAGTTATTGCCTCTTGTTAGGAGCCATTCCTCATAAGGATAAAGTAGACTTGCATTCAAAATCTTCCTTCCTTTATAAGGTAGTGTCAGCCTTCCACCTCAACAAAGACATATTCCTTCTTCCTTTGTGCCCTTTATCCTAAGCGCCACCTGGACTAGTATGTTCCCACACCACCAGGTCAGTATTAGTTTCCTGGGCATGCCAACATCAAGCCCAGCTGTTGCCCAGCTTTATAAGGCTGACACCTGGTCTTCATACCTTTTCCAAGTGCTACTTGCAGCAGCACTGAGTTGGATCAGTTGACTTTTGTTATTGTTGGGTCTGTTGGCACATTTCTGTTTTCCTCATTGCCCACCGTTTTCATTAAGTGCTTGAAGACATAGCGAGGTCTATAAATATCAAGCCTATATCCTGTACTTTATGCTTAAGATATCTTAGAGTACAGTATAGTACAAGACACCCTCTCCTCTGTTCCAGTGTTACTCTACTTTATTTGCAAAAGAAACTTAAGACTCATGGAGTGGGGTAGGGTTACTGGGGGAACCCAAGAGATGTGTCCTCAAAATCTTTGCCATTGTCCAATCACCTGAAGGTATACCAGCCAATAATCCAGGGTCTATGAATATCAGGCCTGTGTCCTATACTGTACTCCAGGATATGGAATTTTCAGGTAAGGAAAAATTCCTCTTCAACAAAATTTTTAGGGCAAACAGAAGATGCATTCAAACCAGCGGGGTCAACTTTCAAAATACAACAGCCACAGTGGGAAATTCATGCATCCACGCTGCATAACATGCATGGAGGAATCTGTTAGTTATTTTCATTCAGCTCACAGGATGAAAAAAATAATATATACTGTATGTACAGTACTGTGCAAAAGTTTTGGGCAGGCATGAAGAAATGCTGTAAAGTAAGAATGCTTTATAAAAAAATAAAGTGATTTAAAGCGGGGTTCCACCCTAAAGTGGAACTTCCACTCATCGGAACCCTCCCCCCCTCCGGTGTCACAGCTGGCACCTTTCAGGGGGAGGGGGGTGCAGATACCCAAGACAGGTATTCGCACCCACTTCCGGGCATAGACTCCCACAGGAGTCTATGTCTCTTCCTGTCCCGGCACGCTGTCTTCTGGGACACACACGGGTCCCAGAGACAGCGCAGACCATTCCTATTGTGCTGCGCGACTCGCGCATGCGCAGTAGGGAACTGGGAAGTGAAGCCGCAACGCTTCACTTCCCGATTCCCTCACCTAGAATGGCGGCGGCAGCAGCCGAGCGATCGATCGGCCTCGGCTGCCGACATCGCTGGACCCTGTGACAGGTGAGTGTCCATTTATTAAAAGTCAGCAGCTGTATTTATAGCTGCTGGCTTTTAATATTTTTTTCCAGTGAAATCCCTCTTTAATTGTTTATTTTGATCAATTTACAAAATGCAAAGTAAGCAGAAGAAAATATGCTTGGGGTTCTTGTTCTGCTACAGAATACATTCGGGGCCAACCTAAGAGCCGGTTCACACAGGGGCGACTCAGATTCGACTTCAAGTCGCCCCAAGTCACCTCAGGTCGCACAACATGTAGAAATCAATGTAAGTGAATGAGAGCTGTCCTAATGCACACTACTGAAGTCGCTCCGACTTCAGAAAAGGTTCCTGTACTACTTCAATCCGACTTGTAGGCGACTGGTACCCATTGATTTCAATGGAGGTCGCCTCCAAGTCGGATCTCCGTCTATATGGAGGCGACTCTCAGAGAATTATCAGCTCTCAAAAGAAGTTCCCCCCTGAGAGCTCATTCTCTGATTCTGACTCTGCTCTTTCTAGGCTCTCCTCCTATCTCAGCGCAATTTCAGTGTCATATAACACATAATATCCTCCGCTCCTCTTTCTATTGGGGTATCCCAAGGCTCCTCCTATTCTCTTTGTATAACTCTTTCCTGTTGATAACCTCCCATGGCTTCCAATATGACCTCTATGCTGCTGACACCCAGATCCATCTCTAGACTCCTCAACCCACCCCCTCAATTTCCTCACGTTTTACAAACTTACTGAGCGACATATCAGTAAGAATGTCACACCACTTCCTCAATCTTTTTAAAACTGAGCTTATAATATTTCCTCCTCCCATAACTTGACCATTGAGATAAACGGCAAAACCATTAATCCCTCCACACATGCTAGGTGTAATTCTAGACAATGACCTCTCCTTCAGTCCCCACATCCAATCACTGGCTTAATCTTTCTGTCTTAACCTCCACAACATTTCCAGAATCCTCCCACTTCCTGACCAATGACACCACAAAACAACTGATTCACTCCTTGGTTATTTCCCGCCTTGACTACTGCAACTCCCTCCTCACGACTACCTTTACACAGGCTATCCCCCTTCAGTCTTTTATAAATACTGCTGCTAGACTAATACACCTTACAATCAGTGACTGTAGCCCCTCTCTGCCAGTCTCTACATTGGCTTCCCCTACCCCATCGTATAAAATGTAAAATACTAACCACAACATACAAGGCAATCCACAACATCACCCTTAGATTGTAAACTCCATGAGCTGGGCCCTCCTATTCCTTCTGTATTTAACTGTATTATAAGCGTACTGTCTCCCTTTATGTTATAAAGCACTGCATAAAATGTTGCTGCTATATAAATCCTGTATAATAATAATCAAGATGGTATGGCATGATGGATAGTACCTGCCTTTCTAAGCATCGACGACACCAATGATCGGGCAACGTTGGGGATTACATATGCAGTGGTTAGTCACGGAAACCTAATGCAGCAGTTGAAAGACACACCATGCTTACTTTCCTTCAACATCAGAAAATACCCAGTAGTGCCATCAGCACAGAATTATCAGAAACCAGTGGGTACACCCATTAACTGTCCTGTGAAATCTGACCAGAAGTAGTCTTTTTTGGAAGAACTGCGGCCCAAAATCCATAGCTCCGACATAGAAACAAGGCAAAGCAATGCAATGATGCACAAAAACGGGCAGCAGGTGCTCTGGATTGATCAGTCCAAATTTTTAATTTTTGGCTGTAGCAGAAGGCAGTTTGTTTTTTTCAAAGGCCTGGATAGCAGTTCAATAATGAGTGTCTACAGGCAACAATGAAGCATGGTAGAGATTCCTTGCAAGTTTGAGGTTGCATTTCTGCAATTGGAGTTGGAGATTGTTCACAGTCAGCGGTGTCTTCAATGCTGAGAAATACAGGCAGATACTTATCCATCATGCTATGCCATCAGGGAGGAGTGTGATTGGCCCTAAAATTATTCTGCAGCAGGACAACAACCCCGAACATACAGCCAATGTAATTAGGAACTATCTTTAGGATAAAGAAGTTGTCCTAGAAGTGATGGTTTGGTCCCCACAGAGCCCTGATTTCAACATCATTGAGTCTGTCTGGGATTACATGAAGAGACAGAAGGATTTAAGGCAGCTTACATCCATAGAAGATCAGTGGTTAGTTCACCAAGATGTTTGGAACAATTTACCTGCAGAGTTCCTTCAAAAACTGTGTGTAAGTGTACTCAGAACAGGGGTAATTACCTAGCAAGGCTGCTAATGCAGCACAGGGGGGCTAATTAACCACTTAAAGACCACCCCAAGTTCATGTACTGCAGCAGGGCGGACCTTAAGTGCAAAATCCCGTACCTGTACGTCATCCCCTTGGTCGTTTATGGGGTGCACGCCGCAGGAGCCATGCTCCCGCTATAATTAGACACAGCAGGAGCCAATCAGCAGGTCCGATGGCTATGATGGCCACCCCTGATCGTTCAGAGGAGAGACAGAACGGCGGTCTGCCTATGGAAACAAGGCAGACTGCTGTTCTGTCAGAGAATGGAGAGATCTTGTGTTCCTGCTAATCAGGAACACAGATGTCTATCTTACTCCAGTTAAACCATCCCCCACAAAGGGGAATCACTCCCTAGGAGCACACTTATCCCTTTGATCACCCCTGATGTTAGCCCCCTTCCCTTCCAGTGTCATTTTAAAGTGAAAGAGCATTTTTTTTTTTTTAGCACTGATCATTGTATTGGTGTCCTTGGTCCCCAAAAAGTGTCACTTACTGTCAGATTTGTCTGCTGCACTGTCACAGTCCCACTTAAAAACGCTGACTGCTGCCATTATTAGTAAAAAAAAAAAAAGTCAATAAAAATATTCCATAGTTTGTAGATGCTACAACTTTTGCGCAAACCAAACAACATTGGGATATTTTCTACCAAAAATATGTAGCAGAATACATATTGGCCTAAATTGATGAAGAAAATAGGATTTTTTGTACTCACCGTAAACTCCTTTTCTCTGTAATTCACCGACCGACACAGCTCCTCTCTTAGACCATTGGGTTGTATACCTTTCCCTTTAGGAGACACTAGGCAAAGTTGTAACACAACACTCAGAACTTTCAGTTCTGCCCAGAGGGCGGTCCCCTAGGTATCAACCCTCCACCCTGCCTTGCAGTAATCAGTACGTCAACAAGCAGTATAACGTAAAGATAAAAGAAGGGGCGGGTGCTGTGTCGGTCGGTGAATTACAGATAAAAGGATTTTACGGTGAGTACCAAAAATCCTATTTTCGCTTATATTCACTGACCAACACAGCTCCTCTCTTAGACCATTGGGACGTCCCCAAGCAGTGCCAAACGAGGGGTGGGAAAAACAGCATAAAAACCTCATCAACCATGGCAAGTGGGAACTAGTAAAACTGTACTCACAAAACAATAGTGCGTGGAAACCTCCACCACAAAATCAGGGTACCCTCAACAGGAGTGACTACCCACAACCGCACAAAAAAAAACTGCCGAAGTAATGCAACAGTGCATTCTTGCAAGACAAGGCTGCCAATTCTGAAACCCTCCTGGCTGAGGTGATGGCCACTAGAAAGACCACTTTCTGGGAAAGAGTCAACAGTGGAAACTTCCCGATATTTTCAAGCAGCAGGTCTTGAAGCGCCGATAACACCAGGTTCAAATCCCATGGGGTAACGGTGGACGCACCGGAGGGACTACATGACGAACCCCCTAAACAAAGGTACTCACTATGAGTGGAATGCCAGGGGTCGCAGAAAAAAAAGACAGCCAAAGCTGAAATTTTTGCCCCTTAATAGTGTTTAACGCCATTTTCTGGTCTACTCCTTGCTGAAAAAACAGCAGGATCCTGGATAAGGAAAAAAAGAGCACGGATGACTCTGGTGTAGAACTGGGCAAACGGTACAGCCCCAAAGGAGACCACCATGAGCTTCAGGACAGGCAAAAGGAAAGCGATGACGACCTGCGGTTCATCCGCAGTTTTACCATGGATCTAAGAGTCTGCAGCTTGTCTGAAGGGAGAAAAACTCTCGCTTACATTGAGTCTAGCAGTAAGCCTAGGTCAGTGATGGCGAACCTTGGCACCCCAGATGTTTTGGAACTTCATTTCCCACGATGCTCGTGCACTCTGCAGTGTAGTTGAGCATCATGGGAAATGTAGTTCCAAAACATCTGGGGTGCCAAGGTTCGCCATCACTGGCCTAGGTACTCCAAACGCTGAGTTGGTACAATCACTGAGTTCTTTAGGTTCAACAGCCACCCAAATTCTCGCAGAGTCTGCATGGTGATCACCACATCCTCCTCTAATTCTGAGGCGGAAGATGCTCTCAGGAGGAGATCGTCTAGATATCACAGGATCGCGACCCCACGTTGCCGTAGCAACGCCAAAACTGGAGCCAAAACCTTGGTAAAGACTCGGGGGGGCTGATGCCAGACAAAAAGGGAGAGACACAAACTGGTAGTGGGCTTCCCCAACTGCAAATCGCAGAAACTTCTGCTGTCACAGGCATATGGGTATGTGCAGGTACGTATCCTGGAAGTCCAAGGGCGCCAGGGAGTACCCTTGATGGAGTGCAGCAACTACTGGGCGAACTGATTCCATTCTGAACCTCTGCACTTTAACAAAGTGATAGAGGGCTTTTAAGTCCAAGATTGGACGTACCCCTTCCTTCTTGGGAACTACAAGCATATTTGAGTAGAATCCCTGGAAACGTTCCGATTCCAGAACCGGTAAAACCACCCTGGACTTACTGCCCCCAAGAGGGCGTCCAGGCGAGCTGGGGATACGGGTATGCTGGAGAGGAAGAATCTGTTTGGCGACCAAGAGAGAAACTCAATCTTGTAGCCTAAGGAAATCAGATCGCAGGCCCATTGGTCGAAAACCTAGGGGACCACAGGGCTGCAAACTCCCAAAGGCGACCCCCCACCTGAGACATGGGTGGGGACAAACCTTCATGTGGTAGCACTTATACTCGCAGGCTTGCGGTTCCAGGAACGTTTTTGTCTGTCTGTGGTCGTCCCACCGAAGCTCCAGGCGGACTGAAAAGCCGTTAGTGAACGGAAAAAGGGGCCCTTGCCTATGGCATGGCTCCTTAGCCTTCCTGGCCTGTGGGAGTAGTGTACTCTACCACCAGTGGCATTTGTACTAATGCCATCCAAAGAGCCGGTCGCCAAGGAGGGGAAGATCCGTCAGGGCTTTTTTAGATGCCTGGTCAACAGACCAGCATATTAGCCAAATCAGGCGCCTCCACACCACAGCTAACACTGAAGCCCTAGATATAGAGGGAGGGTATCCAGGGCCACGTCACGACATACTTAAGGCCTTGCACTAGTTGGTCTGCTAATTTCATGCAGACAGGAGAAGCCTGTTGCTCTCCCAATTTGCGGCGCAAAAGTTTTGCCCGCTCAGTGTCTGTGACACAAGTGCGGATGCCAGTACTGGTCGCACACCGGACCCCACAACCGTAAACAAGGAACGAGCCAATGCCTCGGCCTTCCTGTCCGCGGGATCCTTAAATGCAGGAGTTCCCACTAACGGGATCATGGTTACTTATTTAATCTGGATACTGGAGGTCCACAACCGGAGAAGGCTTTCCTCAAAAGGGTAACGCACCGCCATGTGTCTGGGGACCAAAAAGGTCCGTTGCGTGCGACCCCACTCCCTGTAAGTGAACTTGCAAATAAGTCAGATACGGGAACACCACAGGTGAACATGCTGGCTTGCGGGACCCAAAAGAGACCGGTACATCAACAGAGGGACCTGCTGCCTCCTGAATCTTCAGGGTATCACGCACAGCTGTGATAAGTGCTCCAACAAGCGCTTTGTCGCGCATGGACCCAGACGGGGACTCATCCTCACTATCCGAACGGTCCTGGTCAGCTTTATCTGACAAGACAAAGCAGGGGTCACCAGCTACAGCAGAGCCCGAGTCTGTGCCAGAGGACGGGGGGGAACAGGGGTCACCTTATTGCACCCATCTTCCCACGCACCGCCCCCCATCTAGCAATGAACGAGTTGAGGACCGCCATCAGGGTGTCCATGGGCACTGCGCAGTCTGCAGATGACTAGGTTGCCATTACCTGGACTTTGGGGGAAGAAACACTAGTCTCTGAGCCATGCTGACCCTATCCTGTCTGCCACCTGAAGGGGACTTAGGACAGTGACAGTCCCATCCTCCCTGCTGCCGCTGACAGAGGGGCTCATTCCCGCCGGACTCACCACCCTGGGGAGTTCTATGCTGTCCACAAGTGGTGCCTGTAGTCCCTGAGTGCGCCCAGGTGCAGAGGAAACAAAAAACTGAGTTGGTGATAACCACTGGAACGATCGCTAAAACGATCAGAAAAAATGCTCAGGCTTCCATAAATTGGCCGCTCAGCGTCCAGCACACAGACAGGAAACACAGGGAAAAAAGGCTGTGAGAGCACATGAGCCATGCTGCTGTCAGGGAACACTGAAATATGTTCAGGCTTCCAGAAAATGGCCGCCAGTGCCTTGAATAAGAATCACATAGAAAATGGCTGCTGAAGCCCAGTCAGCCTGCTCTGCCCACACCTAAAATGGCCGCCAAACATCGCCATGAGGTAGATATAAAAAAGCCCCTGAAAAGCCACAGCGCTGCACCATTCCCAGCAGACCCTCACAGGCACCTTCCAGGGGCATTCCATACAGGTCCCAGGACCACCGCCCTTCAGCCAGCCCCACCATGTCAAGTGAGAGCTCACAGAGAGCCCCTATATAGGCACACACCGCTCAGCGGCCACATGCAGCACCCCCCCCCCCCCCCCGTCAGAACAGGGAGAGCTGTACTTACCAGTCCTGAAGAGCTGGGAGACATTCCATTGTAGATCTACTCCTGATCAGTACAGGGTAGCTACTGGCCTCGGCATACTGTGACGCAGACATCAGTAGCCCGGTCATATGTATGCCCCCCGGAGCATAAAAGCTCACCGACCACCTGTGGAGCTGAGGTATGTCGTGGCCTACCGAGCCGTAGCTGCGACCTGCACACGCTCGATGGCCGGACTGAGGAGACTACAAGGATAAGTGAACCAGCCTGTCACCCAGCCGGCTGTTGATAGAAGATCACAGGATCACTCATCTTGTGCAAAAAGCGAAGCTTCTGCATAAAAAAAACACGGACCTATGGGCCCGCAGAGTTCCTAGGTCTGTCTCCTTCACTAAGCAAAATAAAACAGATTACTGTAAGGCAGGGTGGAGGGTTGATACCTAGGGGACCGCCCCCAGGGCGGAACTGAAAGTTCTGAGTGTTGTGTTACAACTTTGCCTGGTGTCTCCTAAAGGGAAAGGTATACAACCCAATGGTCTAAGAGAGGAGCTGTGTCAGTCGGTGAATATAAGAGAAATTCAATTTTTTAAATTTCTTTTATTATATAGCAGAAAGTAAAAAATTATGTTTTTTTCCAAACTCTTTTTTTTTTGTTTGGGTACAGCGTCACACAACCGCACAATTGTCAGTTAAAGCAACGCAGTGGCGCAATGCAAAAAAAAAAAATGGCCTTGTCAGGAAGGGGGCAAAACCGTCCAGATAAAGTGGTTGTAAAAGCTGAAGTTTTTTTTTTTACCTTCCTGTATTCTATGCAGGAAGGTAAAAAAAAAAAACTTCAGTGTGTAGCTCCCCCCTCAGACCCCCTAATACTTGCCTGAGCCTGATCCAGTGATGTGCATGGGACCCAAAGCTCTCATGGGTCCTTCCCCCGATTGGCTCCTGTTGCTGTCAATCATAGCCAGTTAGGCGGGGGGCAGGGAGAGCCACGCTCTCTGTGTTTTATGCACTGGACGCAGAGAGCTGGCTCAGGAATATGCACGCACAAGTGCCCCGACAGCAAGTCGCTTGCTTTGGGGGGCACTCCGCCTGATAGAGAAGTGTGCATGCATGCTAGGTTAGTGCCGGATGCAAGAGCGCACTCGGCAATCCCTCTTTAGCTCTGCAAGGGTAATATGTGCACTCAGCTTTACATATAACATGTCAGGTGGCCATGATCGAAGGGTTACTGACCCTCGACCTAGAAGAATTTATGCTGTTTTGAAGGCAAAGGATAGTCACAATAATTTTTATTCTGTTCAGATTTTTATTCTGTTAATTTCCTTTCTATTTTGTTAATTGATAAAAATTAACTATTAACATGTCAATTTCTGAAATCATTCTTTTTTTACAGCATTTTTTCACACCTGCCTAAATTTTTTTTACATAGTTATGCATGTATATATATATTTACATATACTGTACACACACACTGTATACAGTATATATCAGTGTATGACCAGCTTCAATACACTTTTCAATAAAATCCTGCCGGAGGACATCTTGTGACAAAAAATAAGTACTGCAAGTGACCGATCCAACCTATATAGAGTAACTCCACTTTCGTAAGAAAAAAATTAAAATATATAAAAAAAAATATAGCATATACATAGCAACTCAAATCACATCATAATTGAATATTATTAAAAATTACCTTTCCGTTTTATTCTGCGGCACTATAATTGTCTGTAAAATGCCATGCAATATGGCTATCTGCATGCATTCTGTACACAGATGGTGTACAGCAGTGTTTCTAAACACCAGTTCTCAAGTGCAGGTCATGTTTTCAGGCTTTCCATTATTTTGCACAGGTAATTTGATCAGTTTCACTGCCTTAGTAATTACCAGAGCCGTCTCATCTGAGGGAAATCCTGAAAACATGACCTGTTGGGGGTACTTGAGGACTGGAGTTGAGAAACACTGGTGTACACCATCTGTGTATGGAATGCATGCTGGTGTACAGACCGCCCCCTGAAAATGTAATTTCCTGCTTGTGTGATTAGCTTACTGATTTTCCCAGAAGTCTGCAAAATATATATATATATATATACCAGATTTTGAGCATCCCCTTTTATTTCTTCAGAATAACAAAAGGTAGGAATCTGCAAAAAAGTTTGTTAAAATCCCTGCAATATAAATAGATCACCCAGAGGGGAATGTGTTTTTTTTTTCAACAAAATGGAGTTACTCGGGCATTAGCAGTAAAGCTAATAAATCACTGTTCTGTCAGGGCAGAGGAGACGACGATATGTCTCCTTACCTAGTAAGGTCAATGGTCCCAAAAATGTGTCAAACGTATCCGATCTGTCCGCTGCAATACTGCTAAAAATCACAGATCACAACCATTACTAGTAAAAAAAAAAATAATAATAATGTCATAATGACATAAATCTTTCCCATAGTTTACAGACGCTATAACTTTTGCGCAAACCAATCAATATACACTTATTGCGATTTTCTTTTACTAAAAATATGTAGATTAATATATCAGCGTAAACTGATGAACAAATTATAATTATTTTTTTTTAAATTTGAGGGTTTTTATCATAGCAAAAAAATGTTTTTTTTTTTTTCAACATTGTCGCCCTTTTTTTGTTTATAGCACAAAAAATAAAAACCGCTGTGGTGATCAAATACCACCAAAAGCTATTTGTGGGAAAAATTTTGTTTTGGTACAGCATTGCATGAACGTGCAATTATCAGTTAAAACGACACAGTGCCAAATTGGAAAAAAAAAGTGCTCTGGCAGGAAGGTGGTAAAATCTTCCGGAGCTGAAGTGGCTAAACAGCGGCAAAGCGCCGCTAATGCACGGGTGGCCCCAGTGTGAAAGGGCTCTTAAACGTAGACAGAGACCATTTTTGCAATTCCTCACCTTTTTAGGATCCTGCTTACGGCTTTTAGGGTTTACAAGAGACCCAAAACCATACAAATTTTGAACCACAGGAACAATAGCATAAAAATCTGGTGCTACTGATTTTGTACGTCTTGTGCAAATGTTTAGCAAAACAATATTTTTGCTAATGTAGCACTACCCCTGTAGGAGTTGCTGAAGTTGGGTTCCTCACTGCTGCACAGCTAGTCACTCAGCATTTGCTTCTTTCATCCGGACAAAAATTCAGTCTTTTGCCCTGTACACACGGTTGGACTTTCCGACGGAAAATGTGCGATCGGATCTTCTTGTCGGAAAATCCGATCGTGTGTGGGCTCCATCGGACTTTTTCCATCGGAATTTCCGACACAGAACGTTTGAGAGCAGGACCTAAAATTTTCCGTCAAAAAAATCTGATCGTTTAAATTCCGATCATGTGTAGACAATTCCGATGGACAAAGTGCCACGCATGCTCAGAATAAATTATGAGACAAAAGCTATTGGCTACTGCCCTCTTTATAGTGTTCTATGTCACCGTGTTCAGAACGATCGTATTTTGCGACAACTTTGTGAAACCATGTGTATGCAAGACAAGTTTGGGCCAAAATCCGTCGGAAAAAGAGGATTTTTAAAACAGCTTACCTGTAAAATCCTTTTCTTTGAGTACATCATAGGACACAGAGTCTCAAGTAATTACTTGGTGGGTTATAGGCCTACCTTCAGGTGTTGA
This sequence comes from Lithobates pipiens, assembly GCF_037356315.1. Classification (NCBI taxonomy): domain Eukaryota; kingdom Metazoa; phylum Chordata; class Amphibia; order Anura; family Ranidae; genus Lithobates; species Lithobates pipiens. The sequence continues at coordinate 484,462,790 of NW_027507903.1, read as the reverse complement.
CATTGGTATAACCAATACAGGAGCACTCCGTTTTTGTAGTAAAGCAATATAAGTAATATACTCTCACACCATAAAACAGAGGGACGAGAGCTCTGTGTCCTATGATGTACTCCAAGAAAAGGATTGTACAGGTAAGCCTTTTTAAAAATCCTATTTTCTTTATCGTACATCATAGGACACAGAGTCAAGTAATTACTTGGTGGGATGTCCCATAGAAATGCTGCTTGAGGGGAGGGAGACACAACCCGTAGGGTAACCCCCAGACCTGAGGACTTGCTGCCTGCAGCACACTGAGCCCGAAGGCGATATCCTCATTCCATCACATTCATTTGATAAAATTTTGCAAATGTATGTACTGAAGGCCAAGTCACGGCCTTGCAATTTGCAATCCCTTTAAATCATAAGTTTGAATTATAACTTGCCAAATGCACTTAGCGACAGTGGATTTTGACGCTGCCTGTCCCTTCTTAGGACCCTCTGGCAGAAGAAATAAGACATCAGTCTTACGAATCGGAGCAGTTTTCTTAAATACATTTTCACTGCTCTCACTACATCAAGACAAAGTAGCGACCTTTCTTCCCTGGAACAAGGTCCTGGGGAAAAAACCCTGGCAGGACAATATCTTCATTCAGATGAAAGCCTGAAACCACTTTTGGCAAAAAACCTTGACGAGGGCGTAACACCACTCTGTCCTCATGAATAATCAAATATGACTCCTTACAAGAAAAAGCAGCCAATTCTGAAATCCTCCTTGCTGAGGATATAGCAAACGAAAATATCAGCTTCCTAGTCAGAAGGACTAAGGGAACATGCTGCAATGGTTCAAATGGCTGTTTTTGTAACACTGACAAAACTACATTTAAGTCCCAAGGGCTTAAGAGTGATTTAACTGGCGGATTAATCCACAGCACTCCTTGCATGAAACCCTGGACTAAAGAATGCATAGTAAGCAGTCTTTGAAATAAAAATTGATAAGGCTGAGACTTGGCCCTTAATAGTACTCAGGGCCAACTTCATCTCTACGCTTAATTGTAGAAAGGTAAGAATTCTGCCTATGATATATCTCCGAGGGTACCAACCCTTGGACTCACACCAGGAAACATAAGCTTTCCAGGCTCTATAATATATAGCTCTAGAAGTTGGCTTTCTAGCATTAATTAAAGTAGAGACAACTGACCTGGAAAGCCCACGTTTATTCAGAATGTGGGTCTAAATAGCCAAGCCGTTAAATTTAGTTTAAAGAGACCATTCTCCTGGGAATAACTGCCGGCGACTTAAATGAAAACTGCCGATAGGCATGGGACATTCTCTTCTGTCCAAGTTAGAATCTGGTTCACCTCTCTCTGAGCTGAGAGACTGTTGGTGACCCCTTGTGATTGATATATGCCACAGCCGTGGCATTGTCAGACTGGATCCTGGCAGGACAATTCTTTAACCTGGAGGTCCAGGTTTCTAGAGCCAGATACACTGCCGGAATCTCTAGGATGTCGATGGGCAAGGCTCCTACTCCCCAGTCTGAAAAGGCTGGCATCTGTCGTTACTACCTTCCAGATAATTGATCTGAAGGACTTTCCCTTCAGCAGGTTCCAAGATAGTAACCACCAACTGAGGCTTTTGGGACACTCATGGGGACAGCCACATTGGCAAGTCCAAAGCTTGAATCATTTTGTTCCAAGCAGACAGAATACTGCTTTCAGTTTCAAATGGAATTGAGCATAGGGAACTGCTTCGAATGAAGCTACCATCTTCCCTAACAACCTCATGCAAAGGCGAATTGAAGGATTTCTCTTCAACCTGATCATCCTCACCAGCTCCTGTATGAAGCTGATCCTTGCGGGAGGCAAGAACACCCCTTTTCTGGGCTGTGTCTATGATCAGGCCCGGATACTCCAGCCTTCTTAGTGGCTTTAAGGAGGATTTCTTTAGGGTGAGAATCCAACCCAAACCTTCCAGGTAACTGCTTGTGATGGCTACACCTTGCTTCAAGCAAGCCACTGACTGGTCTATTAACAATAGATTGTCTAAGTAAGCCAAGACAGTTATGCCCTGTGCCCTTAACCTGACTACAGGTGGAGCCAATACCTTAGTGAATATCCAAGGTGCTGTAGCAAGCCCGAAGGGCAAGGCTATTAACTGAAAATGCTTCTGTTCTACTTTGAACCGCAGAAACTTCTGGTGAGAAGGAAATATATGGACAAGCAGCTATGCCTCTCTGATGTCGATGGACGCCAGAAGTTTTTCTCCTTGCAGGATGGAAACTACTAACTTGATTGACTCTATGCAAATGGAGCAGATTTTCAGGAACCGATTTAGATTACGTAGATCTAGACTTGGTCTGATATCCCCATTTGGCTTTGGCACCGTAATTAGGTTTGAGAAACCTCAAACCTTGCTCTTGTTTGGGAATCTGTCTGATCACCCCTTGAGCCAATAATTGGTCTAATGCTTGCAACAGGGATTGCCTTTTCCCTGGATCCTTGGGAACGTTTGATCTCAGAAAACGAGATGGTGGAAACTCTCAAAGCTCTAGCTTGTATCCTAGAGACACTGCGGAGAGAGTTAATTTGTCCTGAATCTCCCTTTGCCAGACTTCTGAGTACATCAGAAGTCTTCCCCCCCACCTTGGTGAGGGGAGATGCCTCTTCATAAGGAGGTCTTGTATTCTGCTTTGCAGACTTGTAGCCCCAGGTCTTCCTTTATGCCTGGTCTGATGGCAGAGGCCGAACAGTTTAAATGAAAGACGCTTATATTTTCTTTTGACTGGCAAAAGAGTACCATTTCCGCTGGAAATTGTTTGAATGTATTTATCCAAACTATCATCAAATAATCGTTCTGCCTTAAAGGGGAAACTAGTTAGAAGGTTCTTACAAGGCGTCTCAGCTGACCAACCCTTTAACCAAAGGGTCCTTCGCATATGTACAAGTACAAACGCAAGGCGTGATGCCTGGTGAATAGAATCCTTCATAGCGTCTACAGCAAAGCATAATGCTTTAGGTAGCTCGGCCAGCTCCTGTGCTTGTTGTGCAGGGAGCTCATCTGAGAGCATCTGTGAACTAGTCCTTTAAGGACTGACAGATGCCTATAGCTGCAATTGCAGGCTGAACAACAATACCTGCTAAGAAAAAAAAGGATTTTAACAGACCTTCCAACTTCTTATCTGTTGGATCTTTAAGCATAAGTGAACTTTCCATCTTTTAGTGAATATTTCTTCCATAGGATAGAGCTTTGCAAGTCTCTTTGGAAGGGAAAAAATGCTTATCCGGATGATCCCATTTGGTATAAATAAGCTTTTTTAGTAATGCGTGGATGGGAAATGCATGCAAAGGCTGTAAAGGCTTCAAAGAACCCAAGGAAGAGACCGGCCCTTTAGCTAACTCTGTTAGGGGTAGCATGCAAGTAGAGCAAACCATCTTTGCAAGCCTCTGTACTTCAGATTGTGAAGTAGGGATCCTTGGGAACTTCAAGTATTGTTTCCTCCGCAGAGAAATAATCGCATGTCTTTCCTCCCGAGCATCTGAGGGCAATACCCCATCCTGTCCCCATAATTCTCTTGGACCCTCCACTGACTGTAAAGAGTCTAAGCTGGGGGAGGGGGATCTAGGACGCTTCCTATACACTGGATGGAGGATGCGATTAAAGCCGCTAATCTTCCTTCTAAGCCTTGCAAGTCAGAGGAAAATGCATCTTCAGTCACCTCTACAGGGGCTGAAGTGTGTGAAGCAGTTGCACCACCGCTAGCTTCCAATGACTCACCCTGGCTTGCCATGTCTGATCTCTCCGAAGAGGAAGACAGTATGGAGGCATAACTGCGATTCTCAGCGCCTGGGTGGGGGGCGTGACACCTTAGGTACCTTTATGGTAAGTCTGGAAGACATAGTGCAAAGCACAATCAGAGGTACACACAAAATAACAGTTCTTTTGCTACTAAGTAACAATAGTTTTTCCTGGAAATGCCTGTTTACACCCTTACGTGCCCAGCACTCTGGTGTCTCAGTGTGACAGACTGCCTCTCTTCAGTTAAAAAGTCTTTCTGAAATGAGAGTGTCTGTGATATAAAGCCTCAGGTGGAACCTGATTGGCATCCTCAGCGCTTCTCCTCAGCTATGCGGCGAGTGCTGTGTGTGTGTGGACGTTACATCCATACACAGCACCACGTGACCTTGCAGACATGCCCCTCTGCATTCTCAGGCCCTGCTAGGGACCCGGATGGCCAACACAAAGTAAAGAACGTACTATACACCTCTACAAGGGGGGAGGGGAAGAGGGAAGGGGGAGGGGAAGAGGAGGGGAAGAGGGAAGGGGGAGGGGAAGAGGAGGGGAAGGGGGAGGGGAAGAGGAGGGGAAGAGGGAGGGGGGGAGGGAAGGGGGGGGGTTCTGTCAGCAGATTTATAGTTTTTTTAAAACCAAAGAAGCATAGGGCAATTCCCAATGTTACTAGGTGGAAGTGCTGGGTTGTAATTAAACCATGCAGCTAAAGCAGCTGCATCAACCAATCAGCCACCGCCTATATAGAAGTTTATACATATCTCTGTATTAGCAACTGCTGTATTTTTTACAAAATCCCACAAGATCTATAGTAAGAACCCCCTCTGCCGCTGGGACCACACATGTTCTGAAACGGAGCTGCACTAAGACACATCATAGGTAGTGTAAGGCCGCGTACACACGCGGGGACTGTCTGCCGAAACTAAGTTCGTCAAACAGTCCGTTCAAACTTTTGAATGAACGAACACGCCCACACACGGCACTTTTTGAGCGGACAAATACGGCAAACTTTGTTCGTCGTACTAAGTCCGCGCAACTTTTGAAATGAACGGACTCGCCCACACACGAGGCAACAGTCCGCTCATTTCGAGCGCGTGTGCAGGTAGGCGGGGCCCGCGACGGAGACGTTGCGGGCTCCGCCGCCTGGAATGTACTTAAAGGGGAACCCCAACGCCGAAAAAAATCGGCGTGGGGGTCCCCCCAAAGTCCACAACAGACCCTTGTCCGAGCACGCTACCCGGCCGGCCAGGAAAGGGGGGCGAGCGAGCGCGCCCCCCCTCCCGAGCCGTACCAGGCCGCGTGCCCTCAACATGGGGGGTGCCTTGGGGAGGGGGGGGCCGCGCGGCCCCCCCACCCCAAAGCACCTTGTCCCCATGTTGATGAGGACAAGGGCCTCTTCCCGACAACCCTGGCCGTTGGTTGTCGGGGTCTGCGGGCGGGGGGCTTATCGGAATCCGGGAGCCCCCTTTAATAAGGGGGCTCTCGGATACCGGCCCCCCATCCTATGTGAATGAGTATGGGGTACAATGTACCCCTACCCATTCACCTGTAAAATAAAAGTACCCAAAAAAAAAACACAACACACGAGATAAAATATTTTATTGCACAGCTCCGGGGGTCTTCCGTCTTCGGGGGTCTTCTCGCCGGACTCCTCCGCTATCTTCTTGTAGCTCTTTTGCTAGCGGAGGAGTCCGGCTTTCTTCCTCCCCGCCGCCGGCCTCTTCTCCCGACTTCGGGGGTCTTGTCCCCCTCTTCGGTTCTTCTGCCGGGCCACCGCGCCTTCTTATAGCTCTTTTAGAGGCGGTGGCCCGGTCTTCTGTCGCCGCCGCCTTCGGTTCTTCTGCCGGGTCACCGCGCCTTCTTATAGCTCTTTTAGAGGCGGTGGCCCGGTCTTCTGTCGCCGCTGTCGCCTTCCGGTCGCCTTCCGTTCTTCTTCTTGTTCTTCTTCTTCTCCAGGAGATGTTGACACGTCGCTCTCTCCGGCCGGAATGCCAGAGCCGCGCTGTGCGGCCACTTATATAGTGACAATGGGGCGGTCTCACATGGTATATGTCACATGGGTTGGTCACATGGTGACCCCGCCCCCTTACGATGTCATAGTCCCCATGTGACATCAACCCATGTGACCAACCCATGTGACATATACCATGTGACACAGCCCCATTGTCACTATACAAGTGGCCGCGCAGCGCGGCTCTGGCATTCCGGCCGGAGAGAGCGACGTGTCAACATCTCCTGGAGAAGAAGAACAAGAAGAAGAACGGAAGGCGACAGCGGCGACAGAAGACCGGGCCACCGCCTCTAAAAGAGCTATAAGAAGGCGCGGTGGCCCGGCAGAAGAACCGAAGAGGGGGACAAGACCCCCGAAGTCGGGAGAAGAGGCCGGCGGCGGGGAGGAAGAAAGCCGGACTCCTCCGCTAGCAAAAGAGCTACAAGAAGATAGCGGAGGAGTCCGGCGAGAAGACCCCCGAAGACGGAAGACCCCCGGAGCTGTGCAATAAAATATTTTATCTCGTGTGTTGTGTTTTTTTTTGGGTACTTTTATTTTACAGGTGAATGGGTAGGGGTACATTGTACCCCATACTCATTCACATAGGGTGGGGGGCCGGTATCCGGGGGCCCCCTTATTAAAGGGGGCTCCCGGATTCCGATAAGCCCCCCGCCTGCAGACCCCGACAACCAACGGCCAGGGTTGTCAGGAAGAGGCCCTTGTCCTCATCAACATGGGGACAAGGTGCTTTGGGGTGGGGGGGGCCGCGCGGCCCCCCCTTCCCCAAGGCACCCCCCATGTTGAGGGCACGCGGCCTGGTACGGCTCGGGAGGGGGGGCGAGCGAGCCGGCCGGGTAGCGTGCTCGGACAAGGGTCTGTTGTGGACTTTGGGGGGACCCCCACGCCGATTTTTTTCGGCGTTGGGGTTCCCCTTTAAGTCCATACCAGGCGGCGGGGCCCGCGACGTCTCCCTCGCGGGCCCCGCCTACCTGGAGACGCGCTCGAAATGAGCAGACTTTCCTCCGAGCGGGAACAGTTTGCTCATTTCGAAAGTGGCCTACACACGGGCGGGCTGTCCGCTCAAACCAAGTTTCAGCGGACAGTTTTTCGGAATTTCCAAAAAACTTTGTTCGTCAAACTGTCCGCTGAAACTGTCCGCTGAAGCCCCACACACGAACGGACTGTCCGCTGAAACACTGTTCAGCGGACAAAGTTGAGCGAACAGTCCGCCCGTGTGTACGCGGCCTAAGCTACTCCTTATAGAGGAGACATTTATAAGGCATATAAGGTATATTGAAGGAAAAAGCAAAGCTTCTTCCCTTACCTTGTCCTCGCTGCAGGATACTGCTGATTTAACAGACAAATCCAACTTTCACCCATCACGGCGGGCTGCGTTTAAACACGCTCAAAGACTGGGGCCCTTTTAAAAGGGGTTCCGCTCCTTTGGGCCTTGTATATCACCCCTCAGGACAACTTTAGGAAATGTAGCAAGACCAAAAGGCGTCCTGGTTCCTAGGGTCCAGCTCTCAAAGAGAAGCATTACAGGCAAAACCTTGTTCTTGCATCGAGGTCTAGGTACCATTCTATGGCCTCAGTGGCGAGGATGGATCTGATTGTGGAGGTTTCTTTAAATCCAGCATGGATCCCTCCTGGAGTTCCGCAGAGCACATCTTCACTCGTGACCAACACCTTAGACACTGGCGAAAAAACTGAGTGCTCCTGGAAGGAGGAGGGGTTATATAGGGGAGTCAACTTCCTGTATCGGTTATACCAGTGTCAACACCTGAAGGTAGGCCTATAACCCACCAAGTAATTACTTGAGACTCTGTGTCCTATGATGTACGATAAAGAAAAATCAGACGGATTTTGTTGTCGGAATGTCCGACCGTGTATACAGGGAATTTGGCTTGTTTTTGTGGTTTTATTAGGGGATGATAACTTGGATGGGGTAATTGATTATGGGATTTCCAGTATGACAACATAACTTCAGGGACACTTCCTCTCTATTTACATACTCCTCTTCTTCCTGCCACCTTCATAAACTCGGTTCCTATGTACAGCTTCTGCTGGCTCACTCCCGAAAATCGGAAGTAAAATTTCATACGAAGGTCAATTATCTGATCGTTAGTATAATGATTTCAACAACGATTCCGACTCTCAAACAAAACCAGAAGGTGCAGGCTATAAATTTTTTATCATAAGTGAACACAACGTTTGATTTTGGTTTACAGTTTTCATCCAAAATAATCATAAGAGCAACACTATGCATGCTCGGAAATGAAAGAATACATTACAAATCAATTCAACACATTACATCACTTCTGAAGTTGTATTCTGTCATATGAGAATTTTCATTTGTTGAATAACCTCTTCATTTTTGATATGAGACTAGCATGCAAATAAAATAGGATTTTTGTACTCACCGTAAAATCCTTTTCTCTGACGTTCATTGACTGACACAGCACCTTTAATCTTGACCTTAGGGACAACCCCAAGCGTCAAAAAAAACGAGAGGTGGGAACAGCAAGAAAAACTCCATGCATAAAAAAACAGAACTCCTCCACGGAGGAGTTGCAACCTTAAACAGCCATCTGCAAAACCTTGCGGCCGAAGCAAGCATCCGAAGATGTGCTCACATCAACCTTGTAAAATTTAGTGAAAGTGTGAGCAGACGACCAGGTCGCTGCCTTACACACCTGGGAAACGGGCGCTTGATGTCGGAAAGCCCAGGAGGCACCAATTGCCCTGGCTGAATGTGCCGTGACAGGAAAGGGGTCACCTGCCCCCTTAAGACCCGAACCACCGAAAAATGGTGGCCGACGAGACCGCCAGGCCCTTCTTCGGACCAGCCACCGATACAAACAGTGTCCGACCTTCGGAAAGGAGCCGTAGAAGACATATACACCCGCAGAGCCCGGACCACGTCCGAGGAATGCAAAGCAACCTCTTTGGGATGTGAAGGCCGAACACATAAAGACGGAAGCACAATGTGCTCAGTTAGATGAAAGGCCGAAACAACCTTTGGAAGAAATGAAGGCTGCGGACGCTGCACTGCCTTATCCTTGTGGAGGACCAAGTAGGAAGACTTGCATGACAAGGTCGCCAACTTAGAAACCCTCCTGGCAGATGTAATAGCCACTAGAAGGACTAATGTCAATAAGGGGATCTCCCTAATGTTTTCAAACGGCGGTTTCTGAAGCACCGAGAGCACCAGATTCAAATCCCACGGAGGCAGCGGTGGTCAAACCGGAGGGACCACATGTCGAACCCCCTGAACAAACGTACTCACCAATGAATGAGTCGCCAAAGGTCACTGAAAAAAAGACAATCAAAGTTGATACCTGCCCCTTAATGGTGCTTAATGCAAGTTTCTGATCCACTCCTCGCTGCAAGAACAGCAGGATCCTGGAAACTGAATATGTATGTGGATGCCGCCCCATCTCCTCACACATGGAGATGTAGGCCTTCCACGTACGAGGATAAATCTTCAAGAAGATGATTTCCGTGCCCTCAGCATAGTGGAGATTACCGAATCCGACAGACCTCCGTCCCTTAGAACCTGGCTTTCAACAGCCATGCCGTTAACCAGCGACGGTACAGCAGGATATGAAGTATTGGACCTTGCGACAGAAGGTCCTCTCGCATGGGCAGCCGCCAAGGAACATCCGCCATCATTCGTACTATGTTGGCGTACCATGGACGCTGAGGCCAATCTGGGGCAATCATAATCACCGGAATCCCCTTGGCCTCCACTCTGCGTAGCAGAAGTGGTAGAAGTTTGAGTGGGGGAATTCATAAATCAGCCAATAATGCCCCCATGGAGCCACCGTGTCTGCCGCACCTGCCCAGGGATCTTTTTTTTACCTGGCCACAAACCTCTGTACCTTCCGATTGAGTCGATAAGCCAAGAGATCCACATCTGTTATGCCCCACCTTAGGCAGAGGAGCCAAAATACATCCGGATGCAGTGACCATTCCCCTTGGTTCAGCATCTGACAACTTAGGTAGTCTACCTGCCAGTTTTCTACGCCTGGAATGTATATGGCTGACAGAGCCGGCACGCGTCGCTCTGCCCACCGCAGGATGTGAGTGACCTCTAGTACTGCAGCAGAGCTCCTTGTTCCTCCTTGATGGTTGATCGCCATGGCGTTGTCCGACTGGATCCTGACCGGACACCCCTGCAGCTTCTGTGACCATGTGGAGAACCACCGCCTGATCACCCGAAGCTCCAGCACATTGATCGGCAGGCGGGATTCTTCTAGTGTCCAGCGACCCTGGGCCGAGTGTACGCCGCAAACTCCCCCCTCCCAACTAGTCAGGCTAGCGTCCGTTGTGATCACCGTCCAGTGAAGAGGAAGGAACTACTTCCCGGACTGAAGGGACAAAGACCTCAGCCACCAGAGAAGAGACTCCCTGTCTAGCTGGCTCACCCGAATTTGACAATCCAGGGATAACGAAGGATTTGTCCCATTTGGAAAGGATCTCTTTCTGCAAGACTCGAGTGTGCAATTGAGCATACGGTACCGCCTCGAAAGTGGCTACCATGAGACCCAGGAATCGCATGCAAAAAACACAGCAATGACCACCTGCGGAATACCAACAACTTCACCCACTGCAGCTTGAAGAGTTTGCAGCTTGTCTGAAGGGAGAAAGACTCTCGCCTCTGAGGAGTCCAGAAACAAGCCCAGGTACTCCAGGCGTTGAGTCGGCACCAACACCGACTTCTGGAGGTTCAGTAACCAACCAAACTCCCGATGAGTCTGTATGGTGATTGCCACATCCTCCCTTAATTCTAAGGCGAAAGCTGCTCTCAGAAGGAGGTTCGTCCAAGTAACCCACGATTGCGATCCCTCGTTGCCTTACCAATGCCAGAATTGTGGCTAGCACCTCGGTGAAAACCCTTGGTGCAGACGCTAGGCCAAAAGGGAGAGCTAGAAATTGGTAGTGCTCATCCCCAACCGCAAATTGCGGAAGCCTCTGATGCCCGACGCATATGGGGACATGCCAGGGAATGCCCAGCTGCTCCATCCTGCCGAGACAGGTGGAACCATACTTAGTCTTCCTGCAGGGACAGCTGGATGAATTCCATGGACAGACCCATCACCCGAGCAGTACGGGGTGGCTAACGGCCATGGCACACTGTGACACGGAGAGCAGTAGCACGGTCATATGTGTGCCCCAAAGCATATAGCTCACTGGCCACCCCTGGATCAGACAAGGCATGTCGCTCGATGGCCAGGCTGGGGAAACTACCAGGATCTATATTATTCAGCCTGTCACCCAGCCCAGCTGTTGATTGTAGATCACAGGAATTAAAAAATGCAGAAAAAAAATAGGATTTTTTGTACTCACCGTAAAATCCTTTTCTCTGTAATTCACCGACTGACACAGCTCCTTTCTTAGACCATCGGGTTGTTACTCCACCTTCAAGAGAGGACTAGGCAGAAGATGCTAACATGTTATAATAAAACTAGAACTTTCTAGTTCCACCCAAGGGGCGGTCCCTTAGGTAACAACCCCTTAGCCTGCTACTGCAGCCTCAGTACATCAACAAGCAGTATAACGTAGACAAAAATAGGAGGGGAGGGTGCTGTGTCAGTCGGTGTGCCTGTGTCAGCTCCCAGATGCATAGGAGATAAAACCATGCTGTGCTTAGCTGTTCTGAATAGCACTGAAGCTGAAAAATGTGTTCAGGCTTCAACAAAATGGCCGAAGAGCATCCAGTATAACGGACATAATCACAGGGAAAATGGCCGCCGGACTACAGGAAAATGGAGACAGAGCATGCTGCTCCCTGGTCACCCCAAACATGGCTGTCGAGCACTGTATGCAATGAAGACAGTGAAAAAACAGGCAGAGAAATGGAAATGGCGGTAAAACAGCGCTACAGCGATCAGCAGACACAGCCTCCAGATACCTCAGGGGAGAGACCTACACACATCCAGGGCACAGCTATACAGCGCAGTACTCCCCAGATATGAGCCCCCCCCAGGGAGCCCCTGTCTATGGCACACACACCGCTCAGCAGCCCATGCAGCATCCCCCACAGGGAAGGGAAGCTATAGAGAGCAGAGGGGGAGGTGAGGGACCCCCGAATCGACCTCCCAGGGAATGCCCAGCTGCTCAGCCCCACCGAGGCAGGGAGAGCTGTACTTACCAGTCCTGAAGAGGTGGGAGACATTCCATCACAGAACCACTCTCCAATCAGTACGGGGTGGCTGCTAGCCCGGCACACTGTGACGCAGACATCAGTAGACCGGTCATATGTGTGCCCCCCCGGGGCATTATGCCCACCAGGTGCCCCTGGATCTGGGGGCATGTCGTGGCCGACCCAGCGCGGAGCTCTGGTCTGCACACACTCGCTGGCCAGGTTGGAGAGACTACAAGGATAAGGGTATCCAGCCTGCCACCCAGCTGGCTGTTGATAGCAGAGCACAGGATATTTAATCTTGCGGAAAAGGCAAAAACTTCTGCAGAAAAATTCATGGACCGATGGGCCCGCAGGGTTCCTAGGTCCTTCTTCACTAGGCAGGAAAAAACTGAGGCTGCAGTAGCAGGCTGAGGAGTTGTTACCTAAGGGACCGCCCCTTGGGCGGAACTAGAAAGTTCTAGTTTTATTATAACATGTTCTGCCTAGTCCTCTCCTGAAGGTGGCGTAACAACCCGATGGTCTAAGAAAGGAGCGGTGTCAGTCGGTGAACGTAAGAGAAAGAAAAAATTTTGAGGACCAATGGTCCCCACCGGGAGCCAGGTCCTACTCCTAAACTAGGCAGAAAAAAACAAAGCTGCTGGAAGCAGAGTGAGGGGTTATAGCCAGTAGGACCGGCCCCTGGGCTGTACTGTGCAGTTTTGCTGTTTTTACATGTTCTGCCTAGTCCTCTCCTGAAGGTGGCGATATAACCCTGAGGTCAAGATTAAAGGTGCGGTGTCCGTCAATGAATGAAAGAGAAACAGATTATCCATCCAATAATCTCATTGTGTGTCCCCCTCTTTACTGTATATTGTTAGTTCAGCAACAGCCTATCGCAGGCAGGAAATCTCAGTCCCTTGTCAAAGTACAAAATTAGAGTGAGCAGCTATTCACCTCACCTTCTGCTTTCCTGTGGCCACTGATCCCAGTTACATTTCCTTGCAGAATGATAGCCAACCTGGCTGCCACTAGCACCTGGCCATTTCTCTTCCAAGTCCTGCTGACTGACACACACACACACACACACACAGAGACTTCCCAGGGCAAGGTCGGATGAAAACTTGTACACTGCTGTCTTCAAAAGATCACTGCTACAGCTGGCAGTCTCTCCCCTTGTCTATCTCTGCACTGTGCTGGTCTACTCACTGTCTCTCCTTGCTCTCTCTGCTGCCTCTCCAGCTTAAATCCCTCCAACTGTCTCCTGCGATGGGATCCTTCCTTCCGGGCCAGCCTCCCGAGTTTCTGCATGAGGCTTCTCCCCTCCCTGGTAAGGGGTCCCTTAAGGGTCACTGACAGCCTCCCTCAGCACTGCTTCTTCATCTTCCACTGGAATTCCTCTGCTGCTGCCATGTCTCATGCCCAAGGCAGCTCCTCCCACTAGTTCCAGAAAATTCTCCAACATTCTGGAAACAGGAGGAGGTACCAGAGAGCTACCAGGATGAGTCATCCGGCCCTGGCCTCTAGGAACCCTGACCCAGATTTAATGACTCAGGTGTAACCCAGAGCCAGCTATGTTTTTCCTACTCTCACTACTAGTAGCACACACTAGAGGGTGCTACACTAAAAATACACTAAAATTATTGGTACCCACAAACACAACATACCTTTAAAAATACACAATAAAATTATATTAAAGTGATTGTAAACAATCACCTTGTAAAACATCTCATTCATTTTAAAATATAAATGAAAGGCAAAACATTTGTGTATAGATATACAAAAAAAAATAAACAGTATAAATACAATTTTCCCTTCTTTTTTTTTTTTTTTATAAGTGATCACATTCCCTCTGTTCTCAGCTGCATACGAGCTGGGGGAAGGAGAAGCAGTACACTGAAGGGGACTAGCAGGAACACGAGGAATTTCACATAAAGGAAGCAATACAAAAAGAACAGGATACTTTCTCATATAAGTACATGACACATCAGGCACGTATCAAGAATACTAAGTGTTAGGGTAACAAACTGTTAGAATATTAAAATGTATAAATGGTTTGGGTCTTTTGAGAATTATTGACTTGCTTATGTATATCATTATATATTCTAGATATGGATAAAGTGAAATAAATGTATATATAGATTTTTACGTATATTTATGTAAGTGTCTGTTTGAAGCTTCAAATACATTTCTTGGGAAAGCAGTTCTATGTACTTCTCACATATGCCTTAATTTAGATTGAGTTGACCATTCACCTCCCCCATTGTAAGAAATAAGGTTACATTATTGTCCAAAGACACAGAGTTTCAGTATGATACAAGTTATTTCTTTATATTACAGTATTTCCTGATTAGGATTATCATTACGTGCATTTCATTTTAAACATATATAATCTACTGATATATGTAGTATTTGGTTTAGAAGATATGAAACTTGTATTGTATAAGTTAAAAGGTTTTGCTATCCCAATCTTATGATTACAGACGGTTTTGTATTTCAACATCCTGTTGGATGAGGTAGGAGGGAATTTGCTCATTCAGAATTTGTGGGCTTTTTTCTGTGGTACGACAGAGCTCAGAGAAACTTTAAACCATCTTTAATTGGGAAAAGGGTGGGGGTTTAGTTGTAGGAGTAGAAAAACAGACAGGTTTTCTTGAGAGCAGACTTGCACTCTGGCAGACACGAGGAGACATTGGAGGAGGCTGACAAACCTTCTCACACACATACACACACAAAGATACATTTATACAATCTTCATTTTAAGAATAAGAAACTCATCGATGTTATTTTATATTCTACATTTTGACACAGGTTTTTTTTGTAATATTTTGCCATTTTTATTATTAAATCAATTTTGGAGTTTTTACACGAGAACTTAACGGATTTCCTTGGAACTTTCCTCATCAATTAGAATTATTGAAATATAGTTATTAATACAGTAATAACTCAATTTCTACACAAATGCTTTAAGTTATTTAATAAATAACACATTTTTTACTTTTTTTGAAATTGTGAAAACTGTGGTAAGTCCCGCTTTAAAGAGCTGTTCACGTATGAGCTGTGTTCTTCTGTGTTACAATAAAATGTATTCCTGCCTCATTTTAATGTGACACCAGAGTTGAATGATTAAAAAAAAAAAAGAAATAAAACATGCGCTCACTGTGCTGTAACAATGCACTGCAGCGCAATACATGGTCAGGGGACTCCTGGGAAATATAAGGCGGCCAAGACCCCCGATGTTTCCCTTTTAACTCAGAGAAAGAGATTAAGGTCTCAGTCTTCAATCTCCTCCTCCTCTCCAGCCCTGCACTTTTTTAATAAACACAGTAATGCTCAGTATAGATTAGAATATATTAGAGTATAGATTCAAGACTCACAATTAATTTCTTTATTTCACTAGGACCCATAACTTTCTTTCCTTTAGATTATCCAAATCTTCCATCTTCCTGAATAATGTGTAATGTGGATCATGTGTTGAAGGTGAAGGCACTACTTACACTGAGGAGGAACACTCGTGACTGGAGTGCAGCACTGGAGTTGTGGTTGCATAGTATACCAATAAGGGAATACTCTTTGATTATCAGGAATGTTGAACTATATTTCAGCACATATATGAATATATAACTGAGTAGAGCGGTGGAGGAGTGCTCAACACATTTATGTTTAATGATTGCTGTAGCACTGTAATTGAATGGTGACTTTCACATAAGGATATTTTCTTGTTCATACATCACGGAGCACAGAGCCTTTGATAATTACTAAGTGGCTTAGTCACCATCAGGTGATTGGACACTGGCAACCCTAATTACAAGGCGAGTTCCTCCCCTATATAACCCTTCCCATATAGAGAGTACCTCAGTTTTTTTTTCGCCAGTGTCTAAGGCGGTTGGTCACGTTGAAGATGTGCTAAGAAGAGAGCTCTCTTTGATGGTCTTTGCGGGGGCCTAGGAGCTATACAACTGGATCCACACCTCTGGCCAAAAAATACGCCTAGGATGGATGGTACCCGAGCCTCGTGAAAGAAGAAACAAGGTTTTGCCTGTAATGTTTATCTTTGAGGACTGGGCTCTGAGATCCAGCACTTTGGGGCCCAAATTAAAAGTTGCACGAAAAGTTTTCTGGCAGAGTCCAGGGAAGAGGATCCTGTAAGTAGGAACCCAGAACCCTAAAGGTTGGCACAACATTACCCGCCGTGATGGGCGAAGGTTGGATCTGACTGTTTTCAGCATTTTCCTGCAGCGGCGATAAGGTAAGTGAAGACAATTCTAGGTATTTACCTTAAGGATTATCTTCTACGAGTAGTTTTTTTCATGTCTTACCCGGTGTCCTCCACTAGAGGGCGTAGGAGACAAATGGTGTTTACTTACATGCCTTCCAGAATACACGCTCAGTGAAGTTGGTCTGTGAAGCCGCTCACCTCCTCAGCTGCACGCTCTGCCACATAAACTGAAAGGGGATCCTGTAGCCTTGGGGTCCCACAAAGTCCTCCAGAGGTCTCCTCCCCTCTCGGCCACTGCCATGATGGTCCTACATGCGCGCAAGGGGCGCACTTTTACGCCGTGCACATGTGGTGTGCATGGCGCATCAGTGCGCAGGCAGCAATGTTTAAAGCCCAGGACGTCGGAGCCCCTGTAAGTGGTGGGACACAGAGCTGTGGGCAGTAAGCATCTCAGTGGATTCGGATCCAGGCATACCTAAGACACCTACTCGGCATCAGGTTGTGCAGACTAAGCTAATGATTATATTGTAAGACTAGGGCAGTGATTGTATCTATACTAGTACCTCTGCTTTTGCAGCTTAGGACTACATCTCCCCGTAAAAATGGGCACTAAGAAGTCACCGCCTAGATCTAGGGGTTCTGGACATGCCTGCAGGATACCATCCCCCCCGAAAGACTGGAGGCAGCCTCACAGGATGAGTCATTGCCCCTGTAAGGCTTTGCAGCCTCTCCCGATGTTGCAGCCCCTGTGTATGTCACTGAAGACACTATGAAAGGTGCATTGGATGGTTTAGAAGGAAGGATTACTACTTTAATCACAACTTCCTTAAAGATTAGCAGAAAACAGGCTAGATCCCCTGCCTCTGCTCTAGGTTCCTTATTGGATGAGCAATCTGAAAATGATGAAGTACCCCTATTCTGAGATGGGGATCAGGAGCAGTCAGAAGAATTCAGGGGATGAGGAGAAGCTTTCTTCTTCCTCTCAGGCCCTCAAGGTGCAGGTACAATATTATACTGAGTTGGTGCGTGCCACATACAAATTGCCCTCTCCTGAGGCTGCCATATCCTCCGTTTCCTCCTTGGGATCCTGGAAATCCCCACAGGCTGCGTATATCTTTCCAATTCATCCCTTGCTGGAAAAATTGTTGTATGAGGACTAGGTTTACCCAAATAAGCTATTTTCTCCTCCTAGAAAGTTTTCCCTTCTTTATCCGATAGAGGAAAAATTCACCAAGAAATGGGGTGTGCCAGCAATTGATGCGGCTGTTTCCTGTTTAAATAAAACCCTAACCTGCCCTGTGGACAATGCACAGGGGTTCAAAGATCCAACTGGCAAAAAACTGGAATCTTTATTTAAAGCCTCCTTTTCTATGGCTGGCGCAGTGGTCCAACCTGCAGTTGCAGCAGTTGGCATGTGCCAATTCCTAAAGGAACAAATTAAGTAGGTGGTTAACCTCCTCCCCACTGAACAAGTCGAGGTTTAGGCAGACCTTCCTAAGGCCTTATATTTTGCAGTTGATGCCATGGATTCTGTTCAGCAAGCATGCCGCCTTACTCTCCTGCTGGTACGCATGCACAGGTCCCTTTGGCTTAAACATTGGGAAGCTGAGGCTTCATGCAAAAGATTTTTGACTGCGTTCTGTTTCATGGGGAACACTTGTTTGGGGATGATTTGGACAAATATAGCCAGAGGATTACCGGGAGCAAGACCACTTTGTTGCCGGTTAAGAAGAGTAAACGTCCCTCATTTAGGTATTCTCTTTCCCCAGCTCCTGGAGCCTCGACCTTCAGGTAGTGGCGACTGCCTCCCCAGTCCAATACTATGGGAAAAGTCCAAGGCCAGGCCCAAGGGCCAAAAAAGTATTGGGGTCCAAGATCTGTTAAGCAGAACCCCAAAGCCTCCTTATGAAGAGGCGCTCCTGCTCGCCCGAGTGGGGGAAAGGCTGCTGCGGTTTGCAGACGCCTGGTGGGAAGAGGTTCAGGACAAATGGATAAACTCCACGGTGTCTCTGGACTACAAGCTGGAGTTTCAGGAGCTTCCGCCATCCTACTTTCTAAGGCCAAGAGTCTCCAAAGATCCAGAAAAAAGGAGGCCCTTGCTTCTGGGCTTAGAACACCTGTTATCCCAGGGGGTGGTTATAGAAGTAGCCAAAGAAGAGCAAGGCTCGGGGTTCAACTCAAACCTCTATACAGTTCCAAAACCAAACAGGGATGTCAGACCTATTCTAGATCTAAAAGACTCAGTTCCTAAACATCCATTCTTTCTGCATGGAGTCAATCCACTCAGTGGTTTCCACCCTTCACGGAGGAGAATTTCTGGCATCGCTAGACATCAAAGATGCATATTTACGTGTGCCAATTTTCTCCGCTCACCAAAGGTTTCTAAGGTTTGTGGTGGAGCAGCGCCACTTAGAGTTTGTGGCCCTACTTTTCTGTCTTGCTACCGCACTTCGAGTGTTTATGAAGGTTCTAGCCCCGCCCCTGACAAAGCTAAGGGCTCGAGGCATAGCAGTAACAGCTTATCTGGATGATTTTCTACTCGTAGAACAGTCCGTAGCACGCTTAGACAGCAATGTGCTCAGCACAGTGAAGTATTTAGAGTACCTAGGCTGGGTCTTCAATCTAGAAAAATTCTCCTTACAGCCCCTAAAAAGGCAGGAATATTTGGGCATTGTCATAGACACAGTCCAAAGCAGAGTATTCTTACCAAAGTCACAAGCCAAAGCCATAAAGGATTTGGTCCAAGTAGTCAAAACAAGGAAAAATCCTTCCATTCAACTATGTATGAGGTTAATAGGGAGAATGGTAGCCTTATTCAAGGCTGTTCCTTATGTCCAGTTTCACTTGAGACCTTTACAGAGCAACATCCTATCTGCCTAGAACAAGGGAGTTCAAGCCTTGGATCTTCCAATGTGCCTGTCAACATGGGTACGCCAGAGCCTCAATTGGTGGTTACTAACAGAGAATTTACTGAAAGGAAAATCCTTTGTTACAGTTACTTGGAATGTTGTAACCACAGATGCCAGCCTTGTAGGCTGGAGAGCAGTCCTGGAAGAAGCTTCTTCCTAGGGAGGATGGTCCGAAGCAAAAGGGCTCTTCAATCACTAAGGATGAGCTCAGGCGTGTTCGCAAACAGCATGTGTAGAGCCCACCAGGAAGTCGCTACTGGGGAGTGCTAATCACAAGCAGTGAGACATTTTCCGATCTTTGCAGCCACGCATCGGGACAATGTATCACTGCTTGTGATTAGCGCTCTGCAGTGCCAACTTCCTGGCGGACTCTGCACGTGCTGTTTGCGAACACGCTTGAGCTCATCCTTATCAATCACCAAGGGGGCAACAGGAGTCTGGATGCCAAGAAGGAGGTGAATCACATTTTAGCTTGGGTAGAAAAGCATGTCCCCTGCCTGTCTGCGGTCTTCATTCCAGGGGTAGAAAATTGTCAGGTGGATTTTCTGAGCCGCCAGCAGCTGTGTCCAGAAGAATGGTCTCTAAAACCCAACATATTTCAGGCCATATGTTGGAAATGGGGTACCCCGGATGTAGACATGTTAGCTTTCAGGTTCAACAAGAATCTGGACAGCTTTCTTTGTGTCAAGAACAAGGGATCCGCTGGCACAAGGGTCAGATGCCTTAGCGATTCCGTGGTATCAGTACTTTCTGATCTATGCGTTCTCTCCAGTTCCGCATCTCACGTGATTCCTTCAGAGGGTCAAAAGGGCAGGGAACCTTGGTATTCAGAGATCGTAAAGATGGCAGAGGGAAGACCTTGGGTTCTTCCGCTACGCCCAGATCTACTCTCACAGGGTCCAATATTACATCCTGCCTTACGAAGTCTGAATTTGACAGTTTGGCTGTTGAGACCCACATCCGGAAGAGCCGTGGGCTCTTGGGTCCAGTCCTATCCACTCTGGTTAATGCTAGGAAGTCGGCCTCTAGGCTCATCTCTTCCAGAATCTGGAAGGCATATGTTTCCTCATGTGAATCCAGTGGGTGGCATCCTAGACGGTATGCCATTAGCAGGATTCTTGCCTTTCTTCAATTGGGCGTAGAAATGAGGCTGGCCTTGACCACTATCAAGGGCCAGATCTCAGCCTTGTCTGTATTTTTTTCAAAGACCGCTTGCCTCTCATTCCTTGATTCCAGCCTTTGTTCAAGGGGCACTGCGCTTGAATCCACTGGTTAAGCCTCCCGTGTGCCCGTGGGATTTAAATTTGGGTTTTGTCCGTTTTACAAACTTTTGGTTTTCCTAGTAGCCATATCCTCAGCTTGGAGGGTATCGGAATTAGTAGCTCTTTCATGTAAGGATTTTTCACAAAGAGCGTGGTGTTGCGTCCTCACCCGACTATTTTTGCCGAAAGTGGTTTCAGGATTCCATCTGAATCAAGATGTGGTCCTACCATCCTTTTTTCCAGATCCGTAGGCCATGGAGAAGTTGTTACACTCTTTAGATGTTGTAAGAGCAGTCAAAATCTATCCGCAGGCAACGGATCAGATACAAAAGACTGATTGCCTATTTATAATGCCAGAAGGCCCCAAAAAGGGCCAGGCAGCGTCAAAGTCCACTATCTCTAGATGGATTTGACAGGTTATTATTCAGGCTTAGGTGCTCTGTTCAACAAACAGAATCAGATTACACTGGTCACATGAATATCTCAAGACCATGTGAATCTGAACCCCTCACCTTATACTGTGCCCAACCCTGCATCAATATATAATAATATTGCTTAAATAAAATGATACCTTGTGTAAAAACACAAATTAGAGCAAAAATCAAAAACACTGGTCATCACAAGTAAAACAAATATAGTCCACAAAAATGATGTATGAATAAAGTCCAACAAAAATTCTAAAATATAAATAAAGTCCAACATAAATTGTACACACCTGTGATGAGAGTGATACAACACAACAAATCCAAATAAAATTCTTCAAACATGTGAGCCGTGTTATATCCACCACCACCTGTATAGTGATTGACTCCTTACCAGAAGAACATGAACCCCCCATAACAGAGGGTCACAAAAGGTGTAAAAACGATATTGCAGGCTCTCACGCCGTCAGACTGTCCCTCTGATCTTATAATCTCCACAGCCTAGGATTAGCTCAGTCCTCTCCAAATCCTCCCCTCCCGCACAAAGCTCTCCGTTCAATGCAGTTGCACATAAAAAAATAGGAAGGCTCCAAATAGTGTAACACCTTAACTTTTAATCGTATAGAAAATATATAAAATTCACTTACAAACACTGGATTACATCAGGCCTCGAGTATGGTGCACCGGCCGGACGCACACATACAAACCTGTGCTTTCTGGAGTAACAATTGCAGACACGAGGTGACGTCAGCGTAATACCTTACGTCGTCCAGTGCCCCTACATTCACTAGATTCTATCAGGTGGATGCAAGAGGGCATAAGGATGCCACCTTTGGGTGTAGTGTGCTGCAGGCAGCAGTATAGGTCCTCACGTCCAATGGCGGTCTGTGTTTCTGATCTGTCTCTCCCTCCCCTCAAATTTGGCCATTGCTCTGGGACATCACACTTAGTAATTATCAAAGGCTCTGTGTCCCATGATGTATGAACAAGAAGATAGGATTTTTAAAACAGCTTACCTGTAAAATCCTTTTCTTGAGAGTACATCACGGGACACAGAGCTCCCGACTGTCTTCAGGATTATACGTTGGGATACTTATTGCTTTGCTACAAAACTGAAGTACTCTTCATATGGGAGGGGTTATATAGGGGAGGAACTTGCCTTGTAATTTGGGTTGCCAGTGTCCAATCACCTGATGGTGACCATGTAACCCACTTAGCAATTATCAAAGGCTCTTTGTCCCATGATATACTCCGAAGAAAAGGATTTTACAGGTAAGCTGTTTTAAAAATCCTATTTATATGTGATATTCGTTATATTATATGTTTTAATACAACAATGAAGGTTGACATATAGTCGTTACATGTATTAGCAGCGTGGCAACATTGTAGTTTATTCATTTTTGTCAGCAATACAGATTCATATTACCTGCTCTTTGCGGTGTTGTTAGATTTCCGTGTGATTGATTCCACGAGGTCTGTCGCATTGGCTGGCGCTGGTTGGCTGGGCGCTGAGGAGTCTTGCTGCGTGTTGTCATCTGATGAAGCCCAAGGGGTGTGGGCAGGGTCAGAGCAGACTGGACACTACCATTGGAGAAATTTTCCACTTCTACAGCATCCAGTGGGATATCCCAGAGCTCAGGATCATCTGCAGCCAAACATCGGACAAGATAACTGGATACCACACCAAACACTGCACACATTTTGTTGTGTATAAAAGCGATATATAAAAGACAACTTTTATTTTCCATTTCAGACAATCAGTATCCACCTTTCACTAGGAATCCTGGGCTGCATTGACCATTCTTTGGTTCCACTCAGGAAGGAAGCCCAGTCGGTGTATGTGTTACGATCAGGTGTGTTACCCTCTCAGAGATTTCTAGTTTGTTCCAGAATTAGTACTTATACCATCAAGTACAATTTATACTGATATTACATTTTAATGGGCTGAAAAGAACATATATTTATATCTCCTTGGAGAGCCTCTGGATTCCAGGCCTAGACAGTATATAGAGACTTTTCTTCTGTTTAGGTTGGGACCAAGGCCCATTACCCTTCTGCCACTAACCTCTGCCTACTACTCATGTCAAGTAGCAGGGTCACTGTGTTTGTGGCAATAGACTGCTCAATGGAATGGGAAGAGCTTAGTGCTGACTTGGACAACAGTGGCGCTGTGGTGTACAGTCTGAGCCTGTAATCTACAGGGCCACAAAAATTATTTTAAAATGATCACAGGCACGTGCAAGCACCACAAAACCCAACTGGTATCAATACTATCAAGGCTTCCCATAAGGTAGCTGGTAAGGTATTTTGAACGAAAGCCTCAGTACATAGCTAGTAACTTGGGGTAAGATATTCTGAGTATGTGCGGTACCATTTAATAGCGTACCCATCTAGTCCAGGGGTTTTATTTGCAGTGAAGGTGGATATAGCCTTGTCCATTTCTTCTTCAGTAATAGGTAAGGCATCCTCATCAAACAATCCTGTTAATGAAATATTCAAAAAGGAAAACACTGCGCTATGCCAAACAAACACCAAAAAGGCTTCAAAACAGCTGCCGACACTTCAAACAAAGTTCAATAAATATAAAATAGCAAATAGTGTGGCGCTGAATATATATAACAAAACCATACATAATAAAATATTTGATTGTGAAAAAACAGAATGTGAATATACAAACAATGTGACATAGAAACTGTGAGTACTGAAAAATATTAATAACTGAAAAGTGAGTCCCAAAGAAAAAGTCCACGTATATTAAGTGGTGCACCAATGTTGTGGTAGGTATTTCTCACAGGGAAATCAAGGAGTCCACAGATCAGGTGAAACCAAGAGTATCGACTTGTCTGAAGTAATTTAAAAATATAGGTAGAATACTCTTACCAGAAAAGATGGACTCATCAGTCTTACGACAGTTGAGTCAACAGCGCTTGGGGTCCAAACATGGAACCAAATGATGAATTGAGGGTAGTCCGAATATTTTTCAGTTCTCACAGTTTCTATGTCACATTGTTTGTATATTCACATTCTGTTTTTTCACAATCACATAATTTTTTATGTATGGTTTTGTTATATATATTCAGAGCCACACTATTTGCCATTTTAAATCCTGTTAATGAGACATCATTCAAATACCAAGCCAGTTCATCTTGAGTGTATGCTATTCTGGAACTATATAGGTCAGTATAAAAACTAGTGAAAATACTGGTAATCTCCTCCCTTTGAGTATGATACACCGAAGAACCATCATATATAACCGAAATAGAGGTAGGGGGATACACCGTTCGGGAGAGATATGCCAGGATTTTACTATTCTTATCACCGTATTCAAATAGACATTGCTTCTGGTATAATAAATTCTTCTGGGTTTTCTCTAGCAGAAGCAATTCTAGTTGCCTAGCACAATTTCTCCACAGATCATAATTTGGAGGAAGAGGGCTTCTTAATATACTCTAACTCAGCAGCAGTAACTGCTTGTTCATAAGAAAACACTTTCCAGGCCCGGGCATCTCTCAGCCTTTTGATCACCCCTGCAACAGAACCCCAAAGGGTGGCCTCAAAGGCATCCCAGGCCATTCCCTTGGGAGTGCCCGCAGTATTTAATGATCAGTAGTGACATATTTCTTTAGCGGTCATAAAAGTAAAAGTTTCCTCTGTTAACTATAGCGGACTCAACCTCCAAACCTTGTAACCCTCCCAGGTCAGGAGACTAAATCTCAGGGGCAAGGGGGGATGGTCTGAGATTGCTCTTGGCAAGTAATGAATGTCTACCACCCTAGGAAGTATTTCAGTTAAGACCAAGCACATGAATCAAGGAAAGTGGCTGCACACCAACGTAGCAAAATTAAATTTATTAAATGCTCCATGAAAAGTACATGACACATACCACAAGTGCAATAGCCATAACAGAGGTGGACGCGTTTCATGCAACTACATTGTGCTTACTCATAACCTTGAGGTGTGCCACTGGCATTCATTAAAAAGCCCCCCCCCCCGTATCTACAGGTGTGGGTAGGGGTCAGTACCTGTCCCAATTGCATATAGTGCTGTGTCTCATTATAGTGTGATATAAAAGAATAACTCAAAGCATCAAATACACATCAAAGTATAAAGAACACCAGGAGCCTCTCAAAACTAAGACACAACACAAATGCAAGTGGATACCAACAGACAATTGACCACGATAGACAACATTTAGAACCCTGAAACTATAGGCAAGAATAACATTTTTTATAAATATATACATATAAATATACTACACATACATAAAAAAATGAAAAATGAAATAAAGTAGGGAGATAAGCTCCAAATACACAAAACAAAAACAAAAAGGAAAGAAGGCCAAAAATACAAATAAAATCAGTAGTAGTAAGCAATCATGATGCACACAAACATAATTTAAAAAAGTAAATACAAGATAAAATTAACGTGAGTTATGTGCGGATGTCTTATAGTTATATGATAACCAATAGAGGAACTGAATTGTTAATAACAAATTCTAAGTGACCAAATTTACACTGACCAGGACACAGTGGAGAAAAACACACCATATATGGGACTGTGTATACCAAACATGTAAACTCCCAACCTACAGACAAATTAACCACTTGCCTACTGGGCACTTAAACACCCCTCCTGCCCAGACCAATTTTCAGCTTTCGGTGCTCTCACACTTTGAATGACAATTACTCAGTCATGCAGCACTGTACCCAAATTATTTTTGTTCTTTTTTCCCACAAATAGAGCTTTCTTTAGGTGACATTTGATCACCTCGGGGTTATTTTTTGCGCTATAAATGAAAAAAAGACAGAAAATTTTGAAAAAAAACAAAATTTTCTTTGTTTCTGTGATAAAATTATGCAAATTATAAATTTTTCTTCATAAATTTTGGCCATAATTTATACTGCTACATATCTGGTAAAAATGACCCAAATTAGTGGATATTATTTGGTCTTTGTGAAAGTTAGAGAGTCTACAAACTGTGGGCGAATCATACAAACTTGATCACATCTGATGTACTGGTGGCCTATCTCATTTCTTGCGACCCGAACAAGCCAGCAAAGTACAAATACTCCCCAAATGACCCCTTTTTGGAAAGTAGACAGTCCAATGTATTTAGTAAGAGGCATAGTGAGGTTTTTGGTGTTGTCATTTTTTCCCACAATTCTTTGCAAAATGAAGATTTTTTTGTTTTTATTTTTTTCCCCCCACAAAATTGTCATTGTAATAGGTTATTTCTCTCACATGGCATGTGTATACCACAAATGACACCCCAAATTTAATTCTGCTACTCCTCCCGAGTATTACGATACCACATGTGTGGGACTTTTTTTTACAGCCTGGCCACTTAGAGATGCCCAACATGCAGGGAGCTCCATCACGTGTTCTAGGAGCATATATTACACATCTAAATTG
Organism: Lithobates pipiens; assembly: GCF_037356315.1. Classification (NCBI taxonomy): domain Eukaryota; kingdom Metazoa; phylum Chordata; class Amphibia; order Anura; family Ranidae; genus Lithobates; species Lithobates pipiens. The sequence continues at coordinate 484,436,684 of NW_027507903.1, read as the reverse complement.
TTGACTACCTATTACACTTTTAAAGGCCCTGGAGCACCAGGACAATGACACATGACACTGACGTGGCACTGATGGCACGTGACACTGATGACAGATGGCACTGATGACACATGGAACTAATCTGTGGCACTGATGAAACGTGACACTGATGTGGCACTGATGACAGATGGCACTAATATGTGGCACTGATGACAGATGGCACTAATACGTGGCACTGATGACAGATGGCACTAATATGTGGCACTGATGACACGTGACACTGACAGGTGACACTGGGGATACATGGCACTAGGGACAGGTGGCACTGGGGACACATGGCACTAGGCAATGGGGACAGGTGGCATGGATAGGTGGCACTGGGGACAGGTGGAATTGATAGGCGGCACTGGGGACAGATGGCACTGATAGGTGGCACAAGGGACAGGTGGGCATGTGTGTGTGTGTTTTACTGTGTGTGTGTGTGTGTGTGTGTGTGTCTGCACTCACTGTCAGTCGCTGCAGCACGGAAGCTCTCCCTCCTCACACGCTGTCTCTGTGTGAGGAGGGGAGCCGGCGATGAGAGATGTATCTCATATGTTTACATATGAGATCACCGCTCATTGGATAGCCCGATCGAGTGCTAAATGGCCACTGTGATTGGCCATTTAGCACGATCTGTGATTGGCTGTGTCCGAGGGACACGGCCAACACAGAACTTCCCCGATGCGCGCCCGTGGCTGCGAGCATTAGGGAAGTAAACGGGGGTGTCCAGGGACGGCCCCCCGGCAGATAGCATCCGCTCTGTAGCCGTCTTTTGGCTATAGGGTGGGCGCGAAGCGGTTAATAAACTAGAGAAAATACAGAACTATAAATAAACATGTAGAAAATCTCTGTCTAATTATATCATGACAGAAAAAGTTGGCCATAGAGAGGGGGATTGGAGCAATGAACTAGTGGACAAATATGAAGTGAAGAATGAAGTAAAGTAATAGACTACCTGAATAAAGGTTTATTAGAAAGTATGTAGAAAAATATATGCCCAAAAATATAAAAAATTGTATATTTTGAAATTGTATGTGTCAAAGAGAATCTTGCTTAGATGGTAGATAGGTGTTGGGAGTTTAGTCATAAAAATGACATCTCATTCAAAGTGCAAACCCATGGGAATGCGAGTCTGAAGATAGAATATCCAAAACACCTCTCTACGACATAACAAGCAGAAGGAATCTCCTCAGAACTCTAATCCTGTCTTTGACATGGTGGATTGTTTGCCTCCATGCCACAAGGTAAAATGTTTAGTTACATTTGTGTATTTATTTTTGTCAATACTATGAACATGTTCTTCATGTCTAGAGGCGATTCAGTTCGCATTGTGCGCTATACAAGTATTTCATTCATTCATTCATAAATTCTATCACGTACACGTCTGGTCGTCCTCCCTACATACTAGACACAACAGGTACTACATGTAAAAAGGTATATCACAAAGCTCGTGTTGCAATTATAGGAGGCGTCAATATTAAATTCTCTCATTAAAAATATAGGAAAATAGGATTTTTGTACTCAACATAAAATCATTTTCTCGGTAGTTCACTGACTGACACAGCTCCTTTACTTTAGACCATCGGGTTGTTATACCACCTTCAGGCGAAGACTAGGCAGAACATGTTAACATGTATAAAAACCAGAACTTTCTAGTTCCGCCCAAGGGGCGGTCCCTTCAGTAACAACCCCCCAACCTGCATACTGCAGCCTCAGTACATCAACAAGCAGTATAACGTAAAGATTAGGAAGGGAGGGTGCCATGTCAGTCAGTGAACTACAGAGAAAAAGATTTTACGGTGAGTACAAAAATTCTATTTTCTCTTACGCTCAGCTCCTTTACTTTAAGCCATCAGGACGTCCCCAAGCAGTGTAAAAACGAGACGTGGGAAACAGCATGAAAACTTCACCCACAAAAACAGAAGTGCTCCCTAACAGGGGAGTCATCACCTTATCTAACCACATCAGAACTTGCGGCAACAATGCAACAGTGCATTTTACTTACAGGTAACTGTGTTTCTTGTCAAAAAACAGAAAAAATGAAGTGCAATTGCAAACTTAGACAGCCACCTGCAAAACTTTGTGGCCAAAACAGGCATCAGCCAATGCACTGACATCTACCTTGCAGAATTTTGTAAAAGTGTAAACAGACGACCAAGTTGCTGCTTTACACACATGAGCGACAGACGCTTGATGTCGGAAGGCCCAAGAGGTTCCAATTGCCCTGGTGGAATGGGCCGTGACAGAAAAGGGGGGCACCTGCCCCTTCAAGGAGTAAGCCTGTACCACAATCTGTCTGATCCACCTGGAAATGGTGGCCGAAGAGACCGCCATGCCTTTTTTCAGACCAGCTACCGAAACAAACAGAGTCTGACTTCCGAAAGGGAGCCATGGCAGACAAATACACCCTTAGAGCCCAGACCACATCCAGGGAATGGAGGGCCATCTCCTTAGGATGTGTTGGTTTAGGACACAAAGATGGTAACACAAGGTCTTCATTGATGTGGAACGCCAAAACCAACTCTGGCAGAAAAGAAGGTTGCAGACGCAACACCACCTTATCTTTAGGGATACCCAGATAAGGCGACTTGCAAGACAAGGCCGCCAGTTCCGAAATCCTCCTGGCCCATGTAATGGCCACTAGAAAGACCACTTTCTGGGAAAGAGTCAACAAGGGAATTTCTCTGATATTCTCAAACGGCGGTTTCTGAAGCGCCGACAACATCAGGTTCAGATCCCACGGGGGTACCGGTGAACGCACAGGAGGAACTACATGCCGAAGCACCTGAACAAAGGTGCTCACTAGAGAGTGAGACGCCAGGGGTCGCTGGAAAAAAAAAAGACAGCCAAGCCTCCTTTAATGATGCTTAAAGCCAATTTCTGGTCTACACCACGCTGTAGAAACAGCAAGATCCTGGATATGGAATAGGAGCGCGGACACCATGCTTTCTCCTCACACACAGAGATGTAGGCCTTCCAGGTACGATGATATATCTTCCGAGAAGAAGATTTTCATGCTCTCAACATAGTTGAAATCACAGATTCCTTAGCACCTGGCTCTCAACTGCCATGCCGTTAAAACCAGCAATGGTAAAAGCAGGATTACCACCATTTTATCACTTGACCATTGTATACCATTATATATTGTAAATGGTTCCACTGGCGTTGTTGCTGTAATGCCTATATCTCCTGTAGAGATGGCCTTGCGGTTCGCGGCAAATTTTGCTCTTTCGCGATTCGCCAAACCGGTGGACTTCTGGCGCTGGTCGCGGTGGCCATATTTGTTTACATTGTGAAGAACTTTGACCCATGATGACACATCCATCATGGGGTACAGGACAGCCAATTGAGACATTTCAGCACATGGACAATTGGACATTCCCCCTACCTTATAAATAGACCTGATCTGGTGGCCATTTTACATTCTACCTTTTGTCAGTGTAGGGAGAGGTTGCTGTGTGGAGCAGGGACAGACTGTAGTGACACAAATCGCTAGCTATTAGATCCACAAAAGTCCTTTTAAGGACTGGTATAAGTGTAGTACAGTATATAGGGTTCTGGTGCACTGCTGCGGACTGCTGTGTGCGCTGCTGACCGATTCTGCTGTTGTCTTTTGTCAGTGTAGGGACAGGACGCTGTGTGGAGCAGGGACAGTCAGTTTAATCACTAGCTATTACTATTAGGTCCACAAAGGTCCTGTTAAGGACTGGTATAGGTGTACAGTAAATAGGGTTGTACACGTATAATATACTTTCTTTCAAATATACAAAGTATATTATGGTGCACTGCTGATTGCTGCCCGATTCTGCAGCTGTCTTTTATCAGTGTAGGGACTGAAGGACAGTTTGGTGTTCTGAGCAGGGACAGTCTGCAAATCACTAGCTACTAGGTCCACAAAGGTCCTTTTATAGGTGTACATTATATAGGGTTGTACACATATAATATACTTTCTTTCAAATATACAAAGTATATTATGGTGCACTGCTGACTGCTGTGCTGCTGATTGCTGCCCGATTCTGCAGCTGTCTTATCAGTGTAGGGACTGAGGGACAGTTTGGTGTTCTGAGCAGGGACAGTCTGCAAATCACTAGCTACTAGATCCACAAAGGTCCTTTTATAGGTGTACAGTATATAGGGTTGTACACGTATAATATACTTTCTTTCAAATATAGAAAGCATATTATAGTGCACTGCATGCAGTGCTGCTGACCGATTCTGCAGCTGTCGTTTCTCAATGTAGGGAGGGACAGTTTGGTTTCTGGAGCCGGGACAGTGTGCAATTCACTAGCTACTAGCTAGCTACTATTAGGTCTACAAAGGTCCTTTTAAGGACTGGTATAGGTGTACTATTTGGTGTGCAGTATATAGTGGTGTAATACACGTATAAAATACTTGCACATATAGAAAGCATAGTATAGTGCATTTCCACTGTGCAGCATTGTGACTGCTGAGCGGTTCAGCAGCGATACTACAAAGAGTGACAAATGCAATTAAAAAAAAAGTATAACTGGTGTGATAGACCAGTGGCCCCCAAAAAGGACAGATTGAAGCGGGGTGTTATATACCTTCTTCCACATACATACTGCACTTCTCTAGAGACTTTTGTCTCAGGGTTATTTAAAAAAATTACAGGCAGAGGAAGAGGCAGGCCCTTCTGCAGGCATGGTAGGGGTAGGGCAGGAACAACAGACTTGAGCCAAAATGGCAAATTGCAGAAGGTGCGTGCGATTACATCAAAGGATGCACCAGACTTGGTTGAGTGGCTCACTCAGCCTTACTCTTCTGCACCCTCCTCATCCTCTCAATCTGCACCCTCTTCTTCACTCTCTGCTATGTGCACCCCCAAAGACACTACCACCAACACCACCACCACCATATACCTTCCGCTTGAGTCACAGGAATTCATTTTCCGATCCATCACAAGACATTGCCGATGCGCAGTCACTCTTGGCATTGTAGCAGGAAGAGTAGGTAGCAACAACCGCCACTTAGCAGTCAGACGACAGTACCCAGATCAGCCCAAGGAGGAGGTTGGTCCCCGTGTTGCTGCCTACTGCGAGATCTCAAATTATAGCGGTGGGGAAGGTGACGTCGATGACGACATGTCTAGTGATGTCACTTGGGTGCCAACATGAGAGGAAGAGGAGGGGAGTTCAGAGGGAGATATGGACCAGCAGATAGGGAGGAGAAGCAGACGGAACTTACATTGCACAGGAGGGACGAAGCAGACTGCTAATGTATCAGGAGCGAGGCATCAACCATGTACGGTCACATCTGGCACTCACAGCACGCCGGCACATGGCTCCGCAGTGTGGGTTTTTTTTTTTTAACGTGTCCGCTGCTGACAATAGTGTTGCCATCTGCAGCCTTTGCAGTCAAACGCATAAGTCGCAGTAAGCCCAACACTCACCTAGGGACGACCACCTTAAGAAGGCACATGAGCTGCCATCACCGAGCCCAGTGGGAGCAACGGAACCCACAAAGCCACACTCCAGGCTCTCACCGTCCAGCCTCGTCTTCTACTTCTCCTCTCTCCTCACAATTGTCCTCCACTCCACCTTCCGTCATGCCAGCCTCACGTTTTTCTGGAAAAAGGCAGGCTTCTGTGGGCCAAATGTTCGAGCGTAAAAAAATTATGACGTCGGATAACCCTCTTGCCCAACGGTTGACGGCTGGCTTGTCAGAACTGATAGCCCGCCAACTACTGCCATATAAACTCATGGACTCTGAGGCCTTTCGAAAATTTGTGCCCATTGGAACACCACAATGGAAGGTCCCAGGAAGGAAGTATTTCTCACAGAAGGGCATCCCAGAGCTATATGGCCATGTTCAGCGGCAAGTGAATGTATCTCTGGCACACAGTGTCACGGTGCCAAGATGCATCTGACCACAGACACGTGGTCTAGCAAACACAGGGAAGGTATATAACTTTTACTGCCCACTGGGTGAACCTTCCGACGGCCGTCAAGCATGTAACCTGTGGCACCCGTGTAGATTTGGTTTTTCCGCCACGGATTGCATGCAGTCCTACCTCTTCTTCTCCTCCTCCTACTCCATCCTCCTCCTTCTCCTCCTCAGCTGACTCCTCCTTTTCCGCTGCTAGCGTCTCTTCCGCTGCGCCGCCCAAGCTCCCCAGAACCTATTTGACATGCCAGGTGAGATGTTGCCATGCTGTGATGCGTCTGTTGTGCCTGGAAGCCAAGAGCCACATTGGCCCTGCACTCCTTTCAGCTTTGCGTTCACAGGCAGATCAGTGGCTAACACTGCTCAATTTGACAGTTGGTAAAGTGGTGTGTGACAATGGTGCCAATCTGCTTAGCGCATTGAAACAGGGCAAAATTACGCACGTGCCATGCACGGCACACGTCTTAAACTTGGTCGTGCAGCGATTCGTTGTCAAATACCCTGGGGTCCAGGACATCTTGCGGCAGGCAGCGAAAATCTCGGCCCATTTCAGAAGATCTTACACGGCCATGGCTCGCCTTGCTGACATTCAGCTGCTACACAATCTGCCGGTCAGACGTCTTATTTGCGATTGCCTGACGCGATGGAACTTAACCTTCTATATGCTTGATAACTACACGTTTCTGCTGGAGTAGCCCAACGACTACCTGTACGAACTCTGCGGCAGAACAGGTTCTGGGGAGCTTGTTTTTTTTTCACCGTGCCAGTGGCTGCTCATGCACGACGCATGCAGACTTCTGCGGCCATTTGATGAGATCACCAAACTGGTCAGTCGCAGCCATTGCGCCATCAGTGACATGGTACCTTATGCCTTCTTTATGGAGCGTGCATTGCGTTGTGTCATTCATCAAGCCGTGGAGGAGCAGGAAGATGAGGAAGTTGCAATACTGGATGAATTCCCAGGGGGGCTACTCTGAGACAAGTCAACAACAGGAATCTGAAGAGGAGTCAGAGGAGGATGGTGCCGGGGCGGAGGAGGAGGAGGAGCAAGAAAAGCATGCTTTAAGCACGCATTGTTGTGCGTGGATGGGGAGAGGAGAAAGAGGATGACGACATTATCCTGGATGATGAGCAGGAGCCAGGCCATCACACCGCTTCCAGTTTAGTGCAAATGGGGGCCTTCATGCTCCAGTGTTTTAACAGGGACCCCCGTATAAAAAGCGTAAGGACCAGTACTGGGTGGCAATGTACTTGGACCACGGTACAAACACAAATCACAAGTCATCCAGCATCAGGGAATGCCTAGACCGACAGGTGTCCAACTAGATTGGGTTAACGGCCTATGTGGACGTTCTGAGAAGTGATGAACCCCTGGACTACTGGGTGAGCAGGCTTGACCTCTGGCCAGAGCTTGCCCAATTTGCAATGGAACTGTTGGCTTGCCCCTCGTCCAGTGTCCTGTCCGAAAGGACGTTCAGCGCAGCAGGGGGGGGGATCGTGACCGATAAGCGCACTCGCCTAGCTCACGACAGTGTTGACTATCTCACATTTAAAAAAATGAATGAGGCATGGATCTCGGAGGAATTAAACACATGTGACCAGTAGACGATGTATATGCATAACTCTATAAAAGATTTATTTAATCGAGCACACGGACCTTTTTTCTACCTTTGTCTCACTTCCTTGTACAAAAAAAGCACACCGTACTATATGCCTGTACCCTCCTGTTTGAAGAGGTTGCACGGTGTCATATTTTTGGGTCCCGCAGCGCGTTGCTGGTATCAGTGCTGCTGTCAGTGCTCTCTATCATGGTGCTGGTGTGGTGTCAGTAATCTCTCTATCTCGTTGCTGGTGTGGTCTCAGTGCTCTCTATCTCGGTGCTGGTGTGGTCTCAGTGCTCTGTATCTCGGTGCTGGTGTGGTCTCAGTGCTCTCTATCTCGGTGCTGGTTTGGTCTCAGTGCTCTCTATCTCGGTGCTGGTGTGGTCTCAGTGCTCTCTATCTCGGTGCTGGTGTGGTCTCAGTGCTCTCTATCTCGGTGCTGGTGTGGTCTCAGTGCTCTCTAGCACGGTGCTGGTGTGGTCTCAGTTTTCTCTAGCACGGTGCTGGTGTCAGTGCTCTCTAGCACGGTGCTGGTGTCAGTGCTCTCTCTATCTCGGTGCTGGTGTGGTGTCAGTGCTCTCTCTATCTCGGTGCTGGTGTGGTGTCAGTGCTCTCTATCTCGGTGCTGGTGTGGTCTCAGTGCTCTCTATCTCGGTGCTGGTGTGGTCTCAGTGCCCTCTATCTCGGTGCTGGTGTGGTCTCAGTGCTCTCTATCTCGGTGCTGGTGTGGTCTCAGTGCCCTCTATCTCGGTGCTGGTGTGGTCTCAGTGCTCTCTAGCACGGTGCTGGTGTGGTCTCAGTGCCCTCTAGCACGGTGCTGGTGTCGTCTCAGGGCCCTCTATCACGGTGCTGGTGTCAGTGCTCTCTATCACGGTGCTGGTCTCAGTGCTCTCTATCACGGTGCTGGTGTGGTCTCAGTGCTCTCTATCACGGTGCTGGTGTGGTCTCAGTGCTCTCTATCACGGTGCTGGTGTCAGTGCTCTCTATCACGGTGCTGGTGTCAGTGCTCTCTATCACGGTGCTGGTGTGGTGTCAGTGCTCTATCTCGGTGCTGGTGTGGTCTCAGTGCCCTCTATCACGGTGCTGGTGTGGTGTCAGTGCTCTCTATCACGGTGCTGGTGTCAGTGCTCTCTATCACGGTGCTGGTGTGGTCTCAGTGCTCTCTATCACGGTGCTGGTGTGGTCTCAGTGCTCTCTATCTCGGTGCTGGTGTGGTCTCAGTGCTCTCTATCACGGTGCTGGTGTCAGTGCTCTCTATCACGGTGCTGGTGTCAGTGCTCTCTATCACGGTGCTGGTGTGGTCTCAGTGCTCTCTATCTCGGTGCTGGTGTGGTCTCAGTGCTCTCTATCACGGTGCTGGTGTGGTCTCAGTGCTCTCTATCACGGTGCTGGTGTCAGTGCTCTCTATCACCGTGCTGGTGTCAGTGCTCTCTCTATCTCGGTGCTGGTGTGGTGTCAGTGCTCTATCTCGGTGCTGGTGTGGTCTCAGTGCCCTCTATCACGGTGCTGGTGTGGTGTCAGTGCTCTCTATCACGGTGCTGGTGTCAGTGCTCTCTATCACGGTGCTGGTGTGGTCTCAGTGCTCTCTATCACGGTGCTGGTGTGGTCTCAGTGCTCTCTATCTCGGTGCTGGTGTGGTCTCAGTGCTCTCTATCTCGGTGCTGGTGTCAGTGCTCTCTATCACGGTGCTGGTGTCAGTGCTCTCTATCACGGTGCTGGTGTCAGTGCTCTCTATCACGGTGCTGGTGTGGTGTCAGTGCTCTCTATCACGGTGCTGGTGTGGTCTCAGTGCTCTCTATCACGGTGCTGGTGTGGTCTCAGTGCTCTCTATCTCGGTGCTGGTGTCAGTGCTCTCTATCACGGTGCTGGTGTCAGTGCTCTCTATCACGGTGCTGGTGTCAGTGCTCTCTATCACGGTGCTGGTGTGGTCTCAGTGCTCTCTATCTCGGTGCTGGTGTGGTCTCAGTGCTCTCTATCACGGTGCTGGTGTCAGTGCTCTCTATCACCGTGCTGGTGTCAGTGCTCTCTCTATCTCGGTGCTGGTGTGGTGTCAGTGCTCTCTATCACGGTGCTGGTGTGGTGTCAGTGCTCTCTATCACGGTGCTGGTGTGGTGTCAGTGCTCTATCTCGGTGCTGGTGTGGTCTCAGTGCCCTCTATCACGGTGCTGGTGTGGTGTCAGTGCTCTCTATCACGGTGCTGGTGTCAGTGCTCTCTATCACGGTGCTGGTGTGGTCTCAGTGCTCTCTATCTCGGTGCTGGTGTGGTCTCAGTGCTCTCTATCTCGGTGCTGGTGTCAGTGCTCTCTATCACGGTGCTGGTGTCAGTGCTCTCTATCACGGTGCTGGTGTCAGTGCTCTCTATCACGGTGCTGGTGTGGTGTCAGTGCTCTCTCTATCACGGTGCTGGTGTGGTGTCAGTGCTCTCTATCTCGGTGCTGGTGTGGTCTCAGTGCTCTCTATCTCGGTGCTGGTGTGGTCTCAGTGCTCTCTATCTCGGTGCTGGTCTCAGTGCTCTCTATCACGGTGCTGGTGTCAGTGCTCTCTATCACGGGGCTGGTGTCAGTGCTCTCCATCACGGTGCTGGTGTCAGTGCTCTCCATCACGGTGCTGGTGTCAGTGCTCTCTATCACGGTGCTGGTGTCAGTGCTCTCTATCACGGTGCTTGTGTCAGTGCTCTCTATCACGGTGCTGGTGTCAGTGCTCTCTCTCACGGTGCTGGTGTCAGTGCTCACTCTCACGGTGCTGGTGTCAGTGCTCTCCAACGTGGTGCTGGTGTCAGTGCTCTCTAACACGGTGCTGGTGTCAGTGCTCAGTCTCTATCACGGTGCTGGTTTCAGACAGTGAGGGAGATAGCAGCAGAGAAGCCAATCAGCAGGCAGTGCCAGCACCATGGCTGAGGATCAGCACTGGACTGGAACCTCCGGACCCTAGCAGTGGAGCCCTGCATAGGTGGGGGTAAGGGCCAGGCAGAGGGAGGGGCTCAGGCATAGGTTGGCACACTGCGACACTGGCACAGGACTGCGCTGCCCTGACTATGGCACTGATCATCTCCTGCACCCCTTCATAGCCTGCCCTGACCTTCCCTCTCCTCCATGGCCTTCATGCGCTCCTGAATTGTCAAAATTTCACAGATAAAAAAAGAATGTTTGTCGTTGTGGATCCCAGATTCACTTAATACTTTTGTTATGTCAGTGTCCATGTTGTGGGACTGTGTGCGCACAGCTAGTAAGTATTTTGTGGCTAAAAATATGACCTGGAGGTTTTTAAGGTTCGCCTGCCATTAAAGTGAATGGGGTCAACCGTGAAGTTTGTGGTTCGCAAACTTTTGGCCGCGTTTGCGGTTCGCGAAACATCCTGTCGGAAGTTCGTCCATCACTAATCTCCTGTACCACAGCTTTTAACAGCCATTTATCAATATTAACAAATACATTTTTTGATATTTTGTTTTAATAAAATTGAAGTTTATTCTTTATTTCATGTATTTTATATATTTGCTGCCTAGAAAACCCCATATGGGGGAGATTCTCTTTTTGACAATTTTTCGGGTGTGCAGCCTTTCTCTTTTCTCTGCCTAGTGTCCTCCTCTTGTTGGACACAGATCAGTCGGTACTGACCCCATGGAGCCACCAGCGCGTGAAGCATCTGCCCAAGGATCTCTTGTCCTGGACACAAATTTGGGCACCTTCCGATTGAGACAGGAAGCCAGGAGATCCACGTCTGGTATGGCCCATCGCAGGCACAGAAGCCTGAACACCTGCGGATGCAGCACCCATTCTCCTGGGTCCAGCATCTGGCAACTTAGGTAGTCCGCCTGCCAGTTCTCCATTCCGGGATGTAAATAGCCAATAGGACTGGTACATGGCGCTCTGCCCACTGAAGGATGCGAGCAACCTCCCATGTGGCAGCCAAGCTTCTGGTTCCTCTTCTTTTTTTTTTTTTTTTTTTAAAGGGTAAATTTGTATTTGTTTTCTTTACATAACAATACATACATGTATATAGAGCGAACGTCGCTCAAACCAATATCATATACAACAAACTGGTATACATTTGATGGATGTATAATAACCTTGCACTTATATCTTTGTTCTGTTTTAATAAAGTTCTTTAGTGGTCAACAGTTTCCGATATTCTTCAATTGGCAGGCGGGATAGTATTCTCAGAGCTAACCCATGCATCCCGTATCTTTAGGAATTTTTTTGGGCATCCTCTGGATTCATATGTCAGCTTGTATAGGGGAACAGCCTGATTAATGATAGTGAGCCAAAAGGCTTTGGTGGGTGAGGCTTGTGATTTCCAGTGAATGATGATCGATTTTTTTGCATAAAATAGTAATAGCCGCAGGAAATTTGCATATTTTTAGATAGACCCTTGTTGTCAATATAGCCTAATAAGCACCTCAGAGGGTTGCATACATTGGGTATTTTAGTCAAGGAGCTAATAAAGGCTGTGACCTCCGACCAGAATTTCCTGATCTGACTGCATTCCCACATTAGATGGAAGAATGTGCCATCAGCCATGTTGCAGCTAGAGCATATTGCTGAGGGCAATTTGTTAAGTTTAAACAATAATAATGGTGAAGTAAGATCTATATAGCAGTTTAGTCTGTATGACCTTATCTCGGGAAGAGATGACCGAGGGAACCTGGAGGGGAAGTATTTCCTGCCAGATGTCCTCCGTCAGCCCAGGGATATCAGTTTTCCATTTGTTGGCCGTGTTGCCAAGTCTATGAGTAGTAGAGTGCAATAAGGACCTATAGTATGTTGAGACTAGTTTAGTATGAGAGGGATCCGTTAACATTCGTTCTAGAGGAGAGGGTTGAACATTTATGTTACGTAGGCCAAACTGCATAGAATCTGTGTGGCGTATCTGCAAAGGAAATAGGCAGTGCGCGGTAGTTGATAGTTTTGGCAGAACTCTTCGAAGGATCTGAACCTGTTATCTAAGAAATGCATGCAATATCGTTTTCACCCCTTTTTTTGACCAGTGTCCCCCATCCATTCTGTGGGAGAATTCCCGCAGGTTTGGGTTTCCCCATAATGTGGTATTTGGCGAGTAGGTTTTGTGCTTAGTTGATGTCAACATTTTAGTCAGTTTAAAGATCCATAAGGTCATTGCAAGAATGGAGGTGCCCTCTCTCTGTCTAAGCCCTTGTACACACGGTCGGACATTCCGAAAACCAAATCCGTCAGATAAATTCCGACGGATTTAGTCTGGAAGTGGTGTTGCATACACACGGACTAAGTTGTCGGAATTTCCGGTTGGCAAGAACACGGTGACGTAAGCTGCGTACGACGGGACTAGAAAAGGGAAGTTCAGCACCACGTCCGGCACCCTTTGGGCTCCTTCTGCTGATCTTGTGTTTATCGCGTGTCAGTAGAAGTTTGGTTAGAGACGATTCGCGATTTTCAGATTTGTGCTTCAGATTGTTACTGCTCTTCAGTTTGTGCTTGTCGGTTACGTATCTGCTTATCAGTGCGTGTAGTCAGCATTTGTTGCTTATTGTGGACTATATCTTGGTATAGTACGCTTTGATTTTCATTGCTTATTGTCTGATTGTTTCTGGTTTTTAGTTCGTTCTTTCAGGCCTTTCTGTTTATCGGTGCTTTCTGTTGTCCGTTCTGACCGTTTTCAAGCCATGTTTTGACTACGTACTCGTCGTAGAGATCGTGCTGTACGGGGGCTTAAAGTTGGGCTTTTAGGTTTGACACAAGCCCAGTCCATGAACAGGGCGAGGAGGAGTTCATGGACCAAGAATTAGTTGCTTCAGCGTGACCAGTTCTCGCACATGCCTTTGCTCCGTGAGATCCGGGAGAATAATCCTGATGATTTCAGGAATTATCTCCGGATGACGGACCCCGTTTTTCACCGTCTGCTGGCTTTGCTGTCCCCTTATATCAGCAGGCAGGATACCTGCATGCGGCAAGCCATCACTCCGGAGCAGAGGCTCATCGCCACGTTGCGCTACTTGGCAACAGGGAGAAGTCTTCAGGACCTCACGTTCTCAACGGGCATCTCCTCCCCAGGCCATGGGGATCATTATTCCAGAGACCTGTTGCGCCATCATTCAGGTCCTGCAGAAGGACTATATGAAAGTAATTTTTCTCCTTTAACATCACATTCTATGTATTTAATGTTTGCTAATGTATTGGATTTCTTTCCTCATTCCCTAATTACCATGATTGCAATATGCTGTAATTGATATGCTGTGCCCCTTTGTCCTCATGCATGCTGGAAGCTTTTCAAGTTCCTTTTTTGTCCCTCATGCATATTTGCCTTCACTAACTTCCCCAGCATGCTCTTCTGGGCCCATAAAACTATAGTCTAGTCACTTAGCAATGTATTTTGTCAGCTCCATAGTATTGCTTTCCCCTAAACACCCCCTAAAATGAATACAAATGTTATGTGTGTGCTTAAATTCATGCAGAGTGCCAGAGGGTTTTTTTTTGGTTGGGCCAAACTCATTAGGAATCCCCCTCCCCCAACTGCTAGGTCAGCTGATAGCAATCCTCTATCTCCTGACATTGCCAAACCCAATACACACTATATCTACCTTTTTCTGGTCAGATTTGTGGATGAATTCACCAAAGCATGTAGTGCAAGGGCCTGCCTCAATACTTTCAAATGCTACAGTTTAAAGTTTTTTTCTCCTATTATTATCTTGATAGGTAATAGCAGAATGCCAAAATGTGCTTCCATTTGTTCCTTTTTTTGTATTATGACACTTCTTACCTGTCTGGTGGGCTGCCAATAGTGTAAGTAAGGAGGGGCTGGCCAAAGTATCACACATTTATGCATTCAGCTCTCAATGAAGTGGAGAGGGTTACCTGTCCAAATCATCCCCCTCTCATTTGTTGCAATGGCTCATCAGATGGGGGAGATGGGGGGTGGGGGAGGGATGGGAGGTGATGAATCTGATAAGTGGACCTTATACTTTAGGATTTAAATACTCATTTCCCAAAATGTTATACTGATATTGTCCAAAAATGTTTGTGTCTAATCTGCTTGCAATGTTGATGTGCAAAATTAGTAATTTTTTTTCTTGTTTGACTCCACAGTTTCCTTCAATGCCACAGGAATGGCAGACTGTGGCCTCCCACTTTGCCAGCCGTTGGGACTTTCCCAATTGTGGAGATGCAATTGATGGGAAAACACGTCCGCATCGTCCCACCCCCCCAACTCGGGGTCCTACTATTATAATTACAAGGGGTTTAATAGTATTGTGATGTAAGCGGTGGTGTCAGTGACCTATGACTTCCTGTATGTGGACGTAGGGCAAAATGGCCGCATGTTGGATGGTGGAGTGTTCGTACAGACGGAATTCTACTGGCGTCTCCAGAGTGGCAGTCTGGGCTTGTCACCTCCAGAGGAGAATGTAGAAGAACTCCCGTTCGTTTTCGTCGCGGATGAGGCGTTTGCTTTGGCAAACCATCTGATGCGGCCTTTCCCGATGAGGACCAACACCCCGGATCAGAGGATCTTTAATGTGCGGCTGGCCAGAGCCAAAAGAGTAGTGGATAACACTTTCGGGATAATGGCCAGCCGGTTCTGCCTATTTTTGACGCCAATCCAAATGGCGAAATATAAACTAAATCATATAGTGCTTGCCTGCTGCGTTCTGCACAATTTTTTTTAAAAAACATTCTGTAAACTATGTGGCCTCAGTTGGCCCTGATGCAGACTTGACGAAAAACGTGAACCTCACGGCCCTTGAAGCTGCTCGTCCTGGGCTTGCCCCCCCCCCAAAGCGCCCACGAGGTCAGAAACCAATTGTGGGTAGGGGGGCCATTGATATGCCAGACAATGTCTGAGAGGCATTTATTTGTAAATTTTTCTTTGAAACTCCAATAATCTTTGTTTTCATTTACTGCTTGGCTTTGTTTTAGGTGTCTCCTAAGTTTTTTTGGTGTTTGTTTTGGGCCTTTTTCTGCAACAGTGCAAACCCAAGTTCAGAGCAAGATGAGGTGACAGTCTCTTCTTCAGATAATCATATTATGTTGTAGGTCTGCTACACACACACACCTTGTTTTTGTTGATAATGTATGTAGTGCATTACTGCCCTAATATTGCTCATTTTCAGCACCATGGCAGAAATATGTGGGGTCATGAAAATTGCGTGATTGGGGAAATTTAAACATCACTGTGGGTGTTACTTACTAAAGGCAAATCCACTATGCACTGCAAGTGCACTGCAAAAGTGCACCTGAAACTGCACTTGGAGTGCAAAGTGGATTTGCCTTTAGTAAATAACACCCATTGCCACAGAAAACAACAACTTTACTCCAAATACTGCTTTTGCACATTGAAAAAGGAAGCCACACATTGTTGATAATTTAACTTTTTACTCAAAGCACATTTACATGTGCGTTTAGAAAAGGGTTTTACAACAAACCAACATATTTGGTGTATAGAAAACATTATTTTGGGTAACATTTTTATAACTTGGCTTTTTTGTGTAAACAGGCATGTATCAAAGCATAACATACAGAACACAGGAACTTACAAAGTTCAACTTTGAAAAGTGAAGACAATATCAGACACGAGTATGTACAAACTGTGCTGATATTGCCTTCATCGGATGGGGTGTCACCCCTGGAAAAGTCAAATTTGGAAGATGCACACAAATTGAGAATCAAAAAGTGGCCAGTTTCCTCCTGATCCCATGCCTAATGTCAACATGTGCTTTCTCCCATCATGGGGTATCAATGTACGTGTTTTGGGGGTGCAATCACTTCATCTCAACCACTTTAGTAGCAAGGAAAGGGTTGCACTCACAAAACACGTACATTGATCCCCCATGATGGGAGATGATATATGTTGACACATTGTGTACATCTTCCAAATTTGGCTTTTCAAAAAATATAAAAGTGTTTTTTTTTTAATTTAAAGACAATGCTAGCTAGTTTGGGGTGTTTCAGACTCTCCCCAAAACATCAATGATGTTCTTCATTTTTTGTTGAACATCATTGATGTTTTTCTGGATGTTTTCTACAACGCAATTGCACCCCATTATCTCCCCAATGAGGATCTGGTCACTTTCACTGGTAAAATGCGATTCTTCTTCCACAACATCCACATCACCTAAAAAAACAAAAAAACAAAACACAGCATGTATTATAAATATGCAGACATACATTGATTAGCTTACCTGAAGCTGTGGTCTCCGACACTCATCTGTTGTGTTAATTTCGCCAATCTCTCCGTCGTCCTCCTCTGCTTCTGGTGTTGGTATTTCCCCTTCTTTGGGAGGTGTGGGGTCCCTGGTGTCCTCAGACGTCCCGAGTCTTCTCTCCCCTATGAGAATGTAAAAAAGGAATACTTAGCACACATATATTTGAGGGCAGAAATAGGAATATGAAACATTGCTTGGAAGTGTCGTACAATTGTGTTTTTTGGCAGAGTTCAAAGGTGAAAACATTATTTTTGACACTTTCTAAAGCTGGAATACTTACCTGTTGTGTGAACAAATGTAGTCAAGTGCAAGTTGGCAAAACATCGTTTTTGGAGTGGGCTAACGAACAATGTTTATTACAAACGATTAAACCCATGACCATGAAAGTGGCCATTTTAAAATGTACAACATTAAATCAAAGCACATGGAGCAGTATGCAAGCAATAATAATATGAACACACGACAACTACTTACTTTTTTGAAGAACTCGCTTGATCCTTCTGTACTGATCGTGCTCCCTCAGTTTCAGGTCTGACCAGCGTTTTCTCAGTTGATCCTTGGATCGTCTTACCCCAAAATTCTTCTGAAGACTCTTCACAACTTTAGTCATAATCTTGGCCTTTATATTTGGGTTTGGGTAAGGTCCATACTTCCCATCATAGTCGTTCCTCTTCAATATGTCCACCATCTCCAACATTTCTCCAAAAGACATATTTGAGGCCTTAAATCATCTCACCCGGGATCGGCACATTTCTGGCTCCGGGCTTTCCTCGTCCTCCTCCTCGTTAGTGGAATTAGCATTCCCCTGCTGTGTCTCCGCAGTGTGCTCTCCCCACTGCACCGAAAGAGAAGGGGTGGGGAATAGTCTAGAAAGAATGTCAGGGGCGCACTGTATATAAAACACAACGCGTGTGTGTCGTATGTACGATCTGTGAACAGAGGGAGACGCTGATGCGCCGATCGTGCAAACAAAGGTACAATTTTTAACTTTGTACATCACTAGCCTATACTGCTTCTAGACTGAGGCCTGCATTGGGACAAGATTTAGTCGAGTTTAGCCTGACATTAGGGTCTGTCTTGTGTTGTGTCTTGCAGAGAATATGGATGGGTTTAACGACCATAGTTTCCTCCCTCTGTTCATCGATAAGAACAGGGAGCTGCCCTGTCTGTGGCAATCTACGCATCCACACTACAGTAACAAATTAAAGGCAGGCAGCAATGGAGAAAGTGGTTGAGTTTGTGAAGCCGGTGGTCCCCAGGGCAGACATCAACTATTTAAGAACGAAAATTGGTGGCTTCAGGAGTACATATCTGAGGGAGCGCAAGAAGGTGTTGAAGTCCATGCAAACTGGAGCTGCAGCAGATGATGTTTATGTCCCCAGGCTGCGGTATTATGACAGGCTGCATTTTCTGTCAGACCAGGCTGATGTCAGGGAATCCCTCTCTACCCTTCCTTCCACACGTCCTTCTACGCTACATTCCACCCCTGCTGAGTGTTCCGACGCCCAACCTGGGCCTTCCACTCAGGAAGAACTGGAGGAGCCCAGCTTTAGCCAGGTATAGTATTGTTCTACATATTTTGGGACTAAAAATGAATGATGTTAACTTGATTTTTGCTCCACTAATTGCTGATTTTAGAAAGTGTTGCACATATCAATAGACAGTAGTGGCCAAAACATTTGGGCCAAGAATGAAAAATGCTGGGCTCAGAATGATGGTCTTTTCTATTTGTTAACAATTTGCAACAGTCTTGAGCTGAAAATTGTGTGTGTTTGATGAACCAAAAACTAAAACTATGTCCCTTTTTCATACACAGGAAGACCTGAGTCAGGAAGAGGAGGGTGTGGAATGCAGCAGCCAGTAGGTGGCTGTGGAAAGTGGCAGCCAGGAGGAGGCAGGGGTAAGTGGCAGCCAAGCGGTGGGCAGGCGGAGGAGCCTGACTGAATCCCAAGTCCCTCCCCTCCGCCTTCCACACAAAAGGGCCAGAAAGGGGAGGAACGTGGAGGAGGAATCGGCTCTGAAGCTCAGCGGGGAGGCTTCAGCGGCCCTCGAAGCCACCCCCACATATCAAGAGGCGTTTGCCGCCTTGGCTGCCTGCAAACTCCAGCAAATGGAGGAGGGGCAATAGATCTTGTGTGAGGAGATCATACACACCCTCAACAAGGGGTTGTTGGGCCAAATCACACAAGCAACACACTTGTGTGATTTGGACCATGCTCCTCCTCCTTCTGCCACACCTCCAGCACCACAGCCACAGCCTGGAAGGAAGCGTGGAAGGAAGACCAGAGTGTGATAACCTGGGTTCAGTCTGGTCTGACAGAAGATGCAGCCTCTTGTAGTACCACAGCCTGGGAACATAGATGTCATCTGCTGCTGTTCCGGGTTTCTTGGACTTCGGGACCAGACTGCTCTCCCTCAGATATATACTCCTCTGCCCACCAATTTTTGCGTTTAAATAGTTGATGTGTGCCCTGGGGGCCAAAGGCTTCGCTAATCTCCCCAGTTTCTCCAGCGCTGCCTCCCTCTTTTTTTGTTACTGACACCTAAATAAAGGTTTTTTTTGGTTGAAGAAATACTTGCCTATGTGTTTTACTTCAAAAAGGACAGTTTATTAGTGAGTAGGCAGGTACATTTCAAAATTACAAAGTCAAAAAACAAGGGGCACCAACACCAAACAACCTCCTCTAGATTAAAAAAGGAAACAATAAAATAAAAAGATAATAATGGTGTTGTGGTAAGTGGACACACAAAACACACCCAAAAAATTGCAAAGATGAGCAAACTGTCAAAAAAGGAGATCTTGATTGAAAAAACAAACCACAAAATTTAAAAACAAAAAAATGATTGGGGAGATGTGACGAATTAAATATTGTATTCATGAAATGAGGAAAAACAATAAAGAAATGTTTGGGAGAAGTGTGTGTGAATATGAGCAGCAAAACAACTTCATTCTTGTAGCATTATAAAGAAAAAGAGAATGTGCTGCATTAAAGAATTTTTAACATTGCAGCGTGACGAATGTGCTATATCGTTTATGAGCGGTAGTTTTACCTGACCGAGCGCTTCCGTCTCAGAATTTTATTGTAAACATGCGTGGCACCTTGTACGTCGGACTAGGCTACACACAATCGGAACTGATGCGATCGGATCATGTTGTCGGAAAGTTTTATAGCCAAGCTCTCAAACTTTGTCCTTCGGATATTCCGATGGAAACAGTCCGATGGAGCCCACACACTGTTGGATTATCCGACAACACGGTCCGATCAGGCATTTTCCATCAGAATGTCTGACCGTGTGTGCAAGGGCATGTCCGACCGTGTGTGCAAGGGCTAAAGGACATACGGTGGATCAGGTTTTGGAGGGACTCATAGGAGGGGAGTATAGCTGCTTCCAGGGCCGTGGCCACATTGTTGGCTTCTGGATAAAACCACCAATGTGCATGGGTCAGTTGTGAGGCGATGTTCCTCCTTGATGATCGACATATGCCACCGCCGTGGCTTTGTTGACTGGATCCTGATCGGACGCCCTCAAAGTCTCATTGACCATGTGGAGAGGCATAGCCTGATCGCTCGTAGCTCAAGCACATCGATCGGCAACCGGGATTCCTCCCCCGACCAGAGGCCCTGGGTCGACTGTACCCCCAGTGCTCCACCCCAGCCAGTCAGGCTGGCGTCCGTTGTGATCACTGTCCAATGTAGAGGTAGGAACGACTTCCCGGACCTAAGTGCCAGGGATCTCAGCCACCAGAGCAGGGAGTCCCTGACTGACTGGTTCACCTGAATCTGCCGATCCAGGGATAATGGAAATTTGTCCCATTTCGTCAAGATCTCCTTCTGCAAGACTCTGGTGTGAAACTGGGCGTATGGCACTGCCTCAAAGGAGGCCACCATGGGCCCCAGGACTCGCATGCAGAAGCGTAGCGACAACCACCTGTGGCTCATCAACAGTTTTACCGCGGCTCTGAGAGTCTGCAGCTTGTCTGGAGGGAGAGACACTCTCGCTTCCATGGAATCCAGCAGTAAGCCTAGGTACTCCAAACGCTAAGTCGGTATGAGCACTGACATTTTTAGGTTCAACAGCCACCCAAATTCCTGCAGGGTCTGCATGGTGATCACCACATCCTCCTTTAATTTCGAGGTGGAAGATGCTCTCAGGAGGAAATCGTGTAGGTAACCTACGATCGCGATCCTGCTTTGACTCAGCAACACCAGAACTGGAGCCAATATCTTAATAAAGACTCGGGGGGCTGATGCCAAGCCAAAGGAGAGAGCCACAAACTGGTAGAGGGCGTCCCCAACTGCAAACCGTAGAAACCTCTGATGCCGTAAGCATATGGATATGTGCAGGTACGCATCCTGGAGGTATAGGGATGCCAGGAAGTCCCCTTGATGGAGTGCAGCGACTAATAAGCGAACTGATTCCATTCTGAACCTCTGTAATTTCACAAAGCGATTGAGGGCTTTTAGGTCCAAGATTAGACGTACCCCTTCCTTTTTGGGAACTAGAAACAGATTGGAGTATAATCCCTGGAATCTTTCCGGCTCCGGAACAGGTACTATCACCCCGCTACTTAGCAGGTCCCTTACCGCCCCCATGAGGGCCTCCCGGCGAGCCAAGAGTAAGGGTATGCTGGAGGGGAAGAATCTGTTTGGTGGCCAAGAGAGAAACTATCTTGTAGCCAGAGGAAATCAGTTTGCAGACCCATTGGTCAGACAGCTGAGAGGCCCACCAGGCTGCAAATTCCCGAAGGTGACCCCCCAACCATGAGACGGGCGGGAGCAAACCTTCATGCGGTAGCACTCTTACTCGCAGCCTTGCGTTTCCAGGGACACTTTTGTCCTTTAGAGGTCATCCTGTCGGGCTGGAGACATTTAGCCGAAGCCCCGGGGGGGACGAAAAAACTGTTTGTGAGCAGAAAATGAGGGCCCTTGCCTATGGCGTGGCTCCTTAGCCTTCCTGGCCTGTGGCAGTAAGGTACTCTTCCCACCTGTGCCATTCTTAATGATGTCATCCAACGAGGCTCCAAAGAGCCATTCACCAAGGAAGGGTAGATACGTCAGGGCTTTTTTAGATGCCTGGTCAGCCAACCAGCATTGAAGCCAAATCAGGTGCCTCAGCACCACTGCTGACACTGAAGCCCTGGATAAAAGAGGGAGGGTATCCAGGGCCGCGTCACAAACGTACTTAAGGCCTTGCACTAATTGGTCTGCTAGTTCCACGCAGACAGGAGAAGCCTGTTGCTCCCCCAATTCGCGGTGCAAACGTTTTGCCCACTCGGTCAGTGTCTGTGACACAAGTGCGGAGGCCAGTACTGGTCACATCGCTGTCCCCACACCTGTGGGGTCCTTAAAGGCAGGAGTCTCCTCTACCGGGATCGTGGTCACTTTATTTAACCTGGTAACGCACCGCCATATATTTTGGGACCGAAAAGGTCAGTTGCGGTCTACCCCATTCTTTGTATATGAACTTATCTAAATAAGTCAGATACGGAAACACCTTAGGTGCATGGGCTGGCTTACGGGATCCAAAAGGGGCCGCTACCTCAGCAGAGGATTCTGCTGTATCCTGAATCTTCAGGGTATCACGCACAGCTGTGATAAGTGCTCCAACTAGCGCTTTGTCACGAGCGGACCCAGACGGGAACTCATCCTCACTGTCCGATCGGTCCTGGTCAGCGTCACCTGAAACGACAGAGCAAGGGCCGCCAGTCTCAGTCTTGGGGTCCGAGTCTGTGTCAGAGCTCTACCCAGAGGACGGGGGGGGGGCACTGTTTACCACCTTTGTGCCCACGCACCACCTCCACCCTGGCAACGAACATGTGAAGGACCGCCAACAGAGCGTCCAGAGGCACTGCACGGTTTGCAGGCGAACCGGTTGCAATTGCCTGGAGTTCAGGGGAAGAAACACCAGTTTCTGAAGCCTTGCTGACCCACCCTGTCTGCCACCTGTTGGGGACTTAGGACAGTGAATGGTCCCACCCTTCTAACTGCTGCAGGCTGAGGGGCCCACACAGCAGGACTCACCACCCTGACCGAGTTCTGTGCCATCCAGCTAGGTGTGCCTGTGTCAGCTCCCAGGTGTCTGAGAGGAAACCACGCTGTTCTGAGCCTCGGGGAACAGCGCTGGGCATGAAAAACATGCTGGGCTACAACAAAATGGCCACTGAGCGTCCTGTATAAAGAACATAATCACAGGGAAAATCGCTGCCGAACGACAGTAAAATGGTTCCTAACCATGCTTCTCCCTGGTCACACCAAACATGGCTGACAAACAACTGTATACAGAGAGGTACAGTGAAAAAAGGCAAAGAAAATGGCGGCAGACATCGCTACAGCGATCAGCATGAACAGACCCCCAGACACCCAGGGCACCCACACCCAGCACAGCCCCCCACCCAAGGTGAGAGCTCCCCTGGGGGCCCCTGTCTATGTGACACACACACACTGAACATCAGCCCATGCAGCATGCCCCACAGGGGGGGAGGGAAGATAGGGACAGGGAGAGAAGAGAGGGAGGAGAGGGACCCCTGAATTGACCTCCCAGGGAATGCCCAGCTGCTCAACCCCATCGAGGCAGGGAGAGCTGTACTTACCATTCCGGAAGAGCTGGGGAAATTCCATCACAGACCCACTCTCCGATCAGTACGGGGTGGCTGCTGGCCATGGCACACTGTGACGCAGACATCAGTAGCCTGGTCATATGTGTGCCCCGGAGCATTGCTCTTACCGGCCAACCCTGGAGCCCGAGGGGCATGTCGTGGCCAACCCAGCACGGAGCTCTAGTCTGCACACGCTCGCTGGCCAGGCTGGGGAGACTACAAGGATACGGGTATCCAGCCTGTCACCCAGCCGGCTGTTGATAGCAGATCACAGGATCCTAATCTTGTGCAAAAGACCAACTTCTGCAGAAAAAATCCCCGGACCGATGGGCCCACAGGGTTCCTAGGTTCATCTTCTTCACTAGGCAGAAAAAAACTGAGGCTGCAGTATGCAGGCTGGGGAGTTGCTACTGAAGGGACCGTCCCTTGGGCGAAAATTAGAAAGTTCTGGTTTTTGTACATGTTAATGTACATTTTGTTCTGCCTAGTCCTCTCCAGAAGGTGGTGTAACAACCCGATGGTCTAACATAAAGGAGCTGTGTCAGTCAGTGAACGTAAGAGAAAATTAGTCCCCCCCCCCCCCCCCAAAATATATTTACAAGGACACTCAAGGGCCCTGCATTTGTAAATTCCCTTTGCAATGTAGCCAAGTGAGAGATTTGATGGGTTTCCTATTGAAAAAGCTAGGGGACAGGGAATGACCTAAAGTGGGTGCCCAACGGGATACCACATTTATACCCTCCCTTAAAATCTCTGCGCAGATGTCCTCTGTACATAAAATTGGTAAATGTTTAAGAATGATATTCCTTATGGAGTCAAATTCTGCGCTATAAGGGGCAATAATAGTAAGTCTATGGTCCTGCTCCCTAGTTTTGATCAGGTTACTAGCCTTGCGGGGTGCTTTTTAGATAATAAGTCTATTCTCCTCTTCCCCACTGCAATAGAGAGCCCTCTGTCGAGCATCCATCTCAGGTAAAATCTATCTAAGAAGAATTTGTATAGAGCAGAAGCCTCTTGTTCAAAGGTGGTATCGCTATTGCAGATCCGTCTAACTCTCAAGAATTGTCCGACAGGTATCACTTTGATCATCTGTTTTGGATGGCCTAAGTGAGGAGGAGAGTACTGCCCGGTAAAGGCTTCCTAGAAAGGCAAGTAGTAACACCCGATTTCTTACCAATCAATTCCACATCTAAATAGCATATGCTTTTATCACCCCCCTGCCCTGTGAACAACAAATTTTTAATATTAGAGTTCAGGAACACAAGGAAGGAATCGAGGTGTGCAACCCCATCCTCCATAATGATCAATAGATTGTCTATAGACCCAAGAAATAGCTTGATCAAAGGTCTAAAGGGGTTCTCTGATCCAAAGATGCGGGACTGCTCCCACCAACCCATATATACAGGTTGGCAAGGAAGGGCGAAAACTTTGCCACCATCACAGCCCTGCATCTTTGGAGATAGAACCCGCCCATCAAATGTAAAGTAGTTGTGAGAAAGAAGAAACTCCAAAGTGTCCAAAATAAACAGGCGATGCTCCACAGGTAATGCAGTCAAAAGTTCCAAATAGAATGAGACCGCCTCAATAGCCAGATCATGAGATATTGAAGAATATAAACTGCATACATCACAAATCAGCCAGGAAAAAATAGGATTTTTTTTTGTACTCACCGTAAAATCCTTTTCTCTGTAATTCAGCTCCTCTCTTAGCCATTGGGTCGTTTGCCCTATTACTAGGAGATACTAGGCATTAGTTGTAACACAACACTCAGAACTCTTAGTTCCGCCCAGGGGGCGGTCCCTTGGGTAAAAACCCTCCAGTCTGCCAGACAGACCTCAGTACGTCAACAAGCAGTAGAACATAAAGATAAAAAAAGGAGGGGCGGGTGCTGTTTTGGTCTGTGAATTACAGAGAAAAGGATTTTACGGTGAGCACAAAAAAAATCCTATTTTCTCTTATATTCACTGACCGACACAGCTCCTCTCTTAGCCATTGGGACGTCCCCAAGCAGTGCCAAACAAGGGGTGGGAAAAACAGCATAAAACTTCATCCACCATGGCAAGTGGGAACTAGTGAAACTTTACCCACAAAAATCAGGATATCCTCAACAGGAGTGATCACCCAAAGCCGCACCAAACTGCGTAAGTAATGCAACAGTGCATAAACATAACAGTACTGTGTTTTTATCGAAAAACAGAAAATATATATTGCATATTCAATTGCAACTACACGGCCGCTTGCAAAACTTTACAGCCAAAACAGGCATCAGCCAATGCACTGACATCTACCTTGTAGAACTTGGTAAACGTGTGGACAGACGACCATGTCGCCGCTTTACACACCTGAGCGGCAGTCGCTTGGTGTCGGAAGGCCCAAGACGTTCCGATTGCCCTTGTGGAGTGGGCCGTGACCGGAAAGGGGGGCACCTGCCCCTTCAAGGCGTAGGCTTGTACTACAATCTGTCTGATCCATCTGGAAATGGTGGCTGACAAGACCGCCATGCCTTTCTTTGGACCAGCCACCTAAACAAACAGTGAGTCTGACTTCCGAAAGGGAGCTGTGGCAGACAAATACACCTTTAGAGCCCGAACCACATCCAGAGCATGAAGGTCCACCTACTTATGGTGCTTCGGCTTAGGATTCAGAGATGGTAATACAATGTCCTCATTGATATGAAAAGCCGAAACCACTTTCGGTAGAAATGACGGTTGCGGACGCAACACCACCTTATCCTTGTGGATAACCAGATAAGGCGACTTGCAAGACAAGGCCACCAGTTCCAAAACCCTCTTGGCCGATGTGATGGCCACTAGGAAGATCATTTTCTGGGAAAGAGTCAACAGGGGAATCTCCTTGATAATTTAAAACGGTGGTTTATGAAGCGAAAACACCACCAGGTTCAAATCCCAAGGGGGTAACGGTGGAAGAACCAGAGGGACTACATGTCGTACCCCCTGAACGAAGGTACTCACTAAGGAGCGAGATTGCCAGGGGTCGCTGAAAAAAAGACAGCCAAGGCTGAAATTTGCCCTTTAACCACTTTCAGACCGGACCATTTTGCTGGTAAATGACCAGAGGTCTTTTTACACTTTGGCACTGCGCTGCTTTAACTGGTAATTACGCGGTCATGCAATGTTGTACCCAAACAAAATTTGCGTCCTTTTCTTCCCACAAATAGAGCTTTCTTTTGATGGTATTTGATTGCCTCTGCGATTTTTATTTTTTGCGATATAAACGTAAAAAGACCGCAAATTTTGAAAAAAAATGATATTTTCTACTTTTTGTTATTAGAAAAATCCAATAAACTCAATTTTAGTCATACATTTAGGCCAAAATGTATTCAGCCACATGTCTTTGGTAAAAAAAAAGTCAATAATTGTATATTTATTGGTTTGCGCAAAAGTTGTCACATCTACAAACTAAGGTACGTTTTCTGGAATTTACGCAGCTTTTAGTTTACGACTGCCTATCTCATTTCTTGAGGTGCTAAAATGGCAGGGCAGTACAAAACCCCCCCAAATGACCCCATTTTGGAAAGTAGACCCCCTAAGGAAATTGATAAGAGGCATGTTGAGCCCATTGAATATTTTATTTTTTTGCCTCAAGCGATTGAATAATGACAAAAAAAAAATTTTTTTTTTTTTTTTTTTACACAAAGTTGTCACTAAATGATATATTGCTCACACATGCTATGGGCGTATGTGAAATGACACCCCAAAATAAATTCTGCTGCTTCTCCTGAGTACGGGGATACCACATATGTGGGACTTTTTGGGAGCCTAGCCGCGTACGGGGCCCCGAAAACCAAGCACCGCCTTCAGGCTTTCTAAGGGCGTAAATTTTTGAGTTCACTTCTCACTACCTATTACAGTTTTGAAGGCCATAAAATGCCAAGATGGCACAAAACCCCCACAAATGACCCCATTTTAGAAAGTAGACACCCCAAGCTATTTGCTGAGAGGCATGTTGAGTTCATGGAATATTTTATATTTTGCCACAAGTTGCGGGAAAATTACAAACTTTTTTTTTTTTTTTTTTTTTTTAACAAAGTTGTCACTAAATGATATATTGCTCACACATGCCATGGGCATATGTGAAATGACACCCCAAAATAAATTCTGCTGCTTCTCCTGAGTATGGGGATACCACATATGTGGGACTTTTTGGGAGCCTAGCCGCGTACGGGGCCCCGAAAACCAAGCACCGCCTTCAGGCTTTCTAAGGGCGTTACAGTTTTGAAGGCCATAAAATGCCAAGATGGCACAAACCCCCCCCAAATGACCCCATTTTGGAAAGTAGACACCCCTAAATTTAGGGGTACACTAGTGAGACTAGGTAATAAATGGCGGGTGCCCTGAAACTATAAAAAAATAACTAACCAACCAGCGTCACCTGTAACAGTTATATGGTGATCACTGGTGAAAGGGTTAACTAGGGGGCAATCGGGGGGCTTTATGCGGTAGTATATGGGGGTCCCTGGCGCTATAAAAAGCTGCAGCGAACCTAAATACCTACCTGCCTAACTAGCGTCACCTGTGACACTAATACAGCGATCAGAAAAACGATCGCTTATTAGGCTGGGTTCACACTGGAGAGATGCGGGAACGCAACGAATGCGCGGCGGGTTCCCGCATCGCATGCCTCCCGGCGGCAGTTCACACTGCCCTATGCGAACTGCTGGGAGTGTCAGTGAAATGTTACTGACACCCCCAGATCAGTTCGCATATCGCAGTGCGATCTGCAAACTCGGATCGCATGGTGTGAACACCCATGCGATCCGATTCTGCTGCGGGCCAAAAAAAGGGTCCCGTGCGAATTTGCGGCGGGTGCGGCGAATGGCTGAACTCGAATCGCACAGAGATCGGATGTGATTTGCACTGCAGTGCGGTGCGAATCACATCCGTTCTCATAAACCGCTGCAATGTGAACCCAGCCTTAGTGACACTGGCGACGGGGGGTGATCACGGGGTTAAACCTTTATTGGGGGGGTTAGGGGGGTACCTTAGAACTAAAGGGGGCTAACCCTAACTGCCCTAACAGTTATTAGTCACAAATGACACCCGCCGGGTGATCAGGGGGTTAAACCTTTATTAGGTAATAAATGGCGGGTGCCCTGAAACTATAAAAAAATAACTAACCAACCAGCGTCACCTGTAACAGTTATATGGTGATCACTGGTGAAAGGGTTAACTAGGGGGCAATCAGGGGGCTTTATGCGGTAGTATATGGGGGTCCCTGGCGCTATAAAAAGCTGCGGCGAACCTAAATACCTACCTGCCTAACTAGCGTCACCTGTGACACTAATACAGCGATCAGAAAAATGATCGCTTATTAGGCTGGGTTCACACTGGAGCGATGCGGAAACGCCGCGAATCCGCGGCGGGTTCCCGCATCGCATGCCTCCCGGCGGCAGTTCACACTGCCCTATGCGAACTGCTGGGAGTGTCAGTGAAATGTTACTGACACCCCCAGATCAGTTCGCATATCGCAGTGCGATCTGCAAACTCGGATCGCATGGTGTGAACACCCATGCGATCCGATTCTGCTGCGGGCCAAAAAAAGGGTCCCGTGCGAATTTGCGGCGGGTGCGGCGGGTGTGGCGAATGGCTGAACTCGAATCGCACAGAGATCGGATGTGATTTGCACTGCAGTGCGGTGCGAATCACATTCGTTCTCATAAACCGCTGCAATGTGAACCCAGCCTTAGTGACACTGGCGACGGGGGGTGATCACGGGGTTAAACCTTTATTGGGGGGGTTAGGGGGG
Organism: Lithobates pipiens; assembly: GCF_037356315.1. Classification (NCBI taxonomy): domain Eukaryota; kingdom Metazoa; phylum Chordata; class Amphibia; order Anura; family Ranidae; genus Lithobates; species Lithobates pipiens. Next base: position 484,407,625 of record NW_027507903.1, on the reverse strand, counting down.
TACATTAGAACTAAAGGGGGCTAACTCTAACTGCCCTAACAGTTATTACAGTCACAAATGACACCAATGCAAAAAAAAAAAAAAATGACATTGGTGTCACTGTGACTGGGGGGCAGGGGTAATTGGGGGGGTGATCGGGGGGTAAAGGGGGGGTGTGAGTGTGCCTGGCATGTTCTACTGTGTGTGTAGAGTGTTGGTGCAACTTACTGATCCGCTCTCCTCCGTGTCGGAACGAAAAATACCGACACGGAGGAGAGAATACATCACTTCCTCTCCTGTGTTTACATTACAGGAGAGGAAGTGATGTCACCGGGGATTTCTATTCGTCGGGAGCGATCGCGAGGGGGTGGCCATGAATGAATGGCCGTCCCCTCGTCCGGGATCGCTCCCGTACGAAAACCGACCGCCGCAGGCACCGGGCGGGGGCCCGATCGGGCCCCCGACCCGCGGGAGGCAAGGGACGTACATGTATGTCCTTATGCCTGCCCGTGCCATTGTACCGACGTACATCGGCGTGCGGCGGTCGGCAACTGGTTAATGGTGCTTAACGCCAATTTCTGGTCTACTCCTTGCTGAAGAAACAGCAGTATCCTGGATATAGAAAAGGAGCGAGGATGCCATTCTTTCTCCTCAAACATGGAGATGTAGGCCTTCCAGGTACGATGGTATATCTTCCAAGAAGATTTCCGTGCTCTCAACATAGTCACTTTTTGAAGTTTTGTCCTATCCGTCCAGGGAATGCCCGAACCTTGAGGTCCTGTCATGGACAGAACTTAGGTAGCATTGTTTCGTCCCCAGTTATCCAGAAGCATAAGCCCCTGGTTTTGGTCACCCTTTCTTGGGCTGAGTCGTCCATCGAGATACAGGCTCCAATCGACTCTGGGGCTGCAGGCCTGTTCATTGATGCTGCAATTGTTTCGCAGCACTCGATTCTGCTGCAGCTGCATGACACTCCACTTGCCATTGAGGCTCTTGACGGGAGACCTTTACAGCCTGCCCATGCGACTCATGAGACGGTTCCGTTGTCCATGGCCATAGGGGCTCTTCACCGTTAGATAATCCAATTCCAATTATTTCCTCACCCAGGTTTCTGCTGGTTATTGGTTATCCCCTCTTGATTGGCTCCGTGCTGAGGTTCTCTCCTGGTCACCGCAATCCAGTGAGACATGCTCTCTGAAGGTATCCAAGGTCCTGTCCACCTCTTCACTCTCCTCCCTGCCGGAAGAGTACCGCGATTTTAACGATGTCTTTGACAAAGGTCAAGCCAGTAGTTTGCCCCCACACTGGTCTTAGGATTGCGCAATTGACCTTCAACCTGGTGCCATACCTCCCCGTGGCCGGGTTTACCCTTTGTCGGTCTTGGAGGATAAGGCCATGGAGGAGTATGTTGCAGACGCACTCTCTCGAGGTTTCATCCACAAATCCTCATCTCCTGCTGGTGCTGGTTTCTTCTTTGTGAAGAAGAAGAGCAGTGAACTGAAACCTTATATAGATAATAGGGGTCTCAATCGTGTCATGATTAAGAATGCCTACTCGATTCCATTGATTACAGAGTTATTTGACCGCCTCAAGGGAGCAACGGTTTTCACAAAGCTTGACTTGAGAAGGCCATACAATCTCGTGCGCATTAAGGAGGGCGATGAGTGGAAAACTGTGTTTAATACCAGAAAAGGCCATTATGAGTACCTGGTAATGCCTTTTGGCCTATGTAACGCCGTGGCAGTTTTCCAGGAATTTATTAACAATGTCCTCTGAGATTTGTTGCAGTTATGTGTGGTGGTTTATCTCAATGACATCCTCATATTTTCCAAGTCCGTGGAGAGCCTCAAAAACTAAGAGAGAACAATCTCTATTATAAACTAGAGAAGTGCGAGTTCCATCGTGAACAGGTTACATTCCTGGGCCAAGTCATTTCCACTGCTGGTTTTTCGATGGACCCAGAGAAACTTTCGGCAGTCCTACAGTGGCCTCGACCCATGGGTTTACGTCCTCTGCGTTTCCTGGGCTTTGCCAACTACTATCGGAAGTTTATTTGTAACTGATCGTCTCTGGTCAAGCCCCTTACTGATATGACCAGAAAGGACGGTAATCCACAGAGTTGGTCTCCGGAGTCCTTAAAGGCCTTTGAGACTCTCAAGGCTGCCTTTGTTTCTGCTCCTGTGTTGGCACATCCTGATCCTATGTTGCCTTTTATCCTAGAAGTTGATGCTTTTGAGACTGGAGTTGGCGCCCTTCTGTCTCAACGTCCTAACTCAGAGCGCTATGCATCCATGTGGCTACTTTTCCAAGAAATTGTCACCTGCTGAGTGCAATATTGAGATTGGTGACAGAGAGCTGTTGGCGATCATTTTAGCCCTGAAAGAATGGAGACATCTCTTTGAAGGTACCACTGTGCCAGTTCTTATTCTTACTGACCATAAGAATCTTACATTCTTGTCTGAGGCTAAGCGCCTCTCTCCCAGAAGGGCGTGATGGGCTCTTTTCTTGCCGAGTTTTAATTACATTGTCTCATTCTTACCCAGTACTAAGAATGTAAGGGCTGATGCCTTGTCACGACAATTTTCCTCCACTTCCAAGTCGGAGTCGGTTCCGGTTCCTGTGATTCCTCCTGATCGTATCTTGGCTATGGTTCGCACCAGTCTTACTTCACATTTGGGTGACAAAATTCTTGCTGCTCAGGTCCATGCTCCTCCTGAGAAACCTTGTGACCGCTGCTTTGTTCCAGAGAGTCTCCATACTGCCGTGCTCCAGACTTACCATTCTCCCAAGGCAGCTGGCCATCCTGCAAAGAATCAACTCATTTGGGCCATTTCCCAACAATTCTGGTGGCCTAGTCTACGGGCTGATGTTACGGCCTTCGTAGCTGCCTGTTCCATGCGTGCTCAGAGTAAGACTCCACAACACCTTTCTGTGGGCCCCCTACAACCCATACCCAATCGAGAGAGGCCCTGGACCCACCTGTCAATGGATTTCATTGTGGAGTTGCCATTTTTGCTCGGGGAATCTTTTGCTTGCATGGGCTACCCAAGGCGATTGTCTTGGACAGGGGCAGTCAGTTTGTCTACCGGTTCTGGCGAGCCTTTTGTGCACAGCTGGGAACACAGTTTGCTTTCTCTTCTACATATCACCCGCAGTCTAATGGGGCCGCAGAGTGAGCCAATCAGTCTTTGAAGCATTTCCTACGTTACTATATTTCTGACTACCATAACAACTGGTCAGACCTATTACCATGGGCACAGTTTGCTCACAACAGTGCCTTGAATTCTGCATCCCGATTGTCTCCATTTATGGTGAATTATGGTTTCCAACCTTCCATGTTGCCTGACTCGTTTGTTCCGCAGAGTATTCCTGCGTTAGAGGAGCATCTCCGTGGTCTTTGTTCCACTTGGGTACAAGTCCAGGAGGCTTTGCGTCATGCTAATTATAGGGACAGACTCCATGCTGACCACAGACACCTGTTTGCACCTTCCTACCAGGTTGGGGACAGGGTCTGGCTGTCATCTTGCAACCTCCAACTTTGTGTTCCCTCACTGAAATTTGCGCCTCGGTTTATTGGGCCTTTCCGTATCCTTCGCAGGATTAACCCAGTGGCTTACACATTGGACCTTCCTCCTAGTATGCGCATCTCAAATGTGTTTCATGTCTCCTTATTGAAACCGTTGGTGTGCAACCAATTTACCACCTCGGTGCCACGTCCTCACCCTATTCAGGTTGAGAACCATGAGGAGTATGAGGTACAAGCCATTGTTGACTCCCGTAGGTTCCGTGGCGCATACAGTACCTGGTGCATTGGAAGGGGTACGGTCCGGAGGAACGCTCCTGGGTTTTATCCTCGGACGTACATGCCCCTGTCCTCCTCCGCGAGTTCCATAGACGTTTTCCCCTCAAGCCCGGTGGCCCTCCAAGGGAGAGGGGTCATTAAGGAGTGGGTACTGTCAGGGCTGGGTTAGCCCTTCCTTCTCTGGGCTGGCTGCTCAGCTGTCAGCTATTTGCCAGCTATCATCTCGCTCCACACTTAGCAGCTGTTCCTGATCATACTCGTCTGACCTGCCTACTTAAAGCTGTCCAGCTCACTTCATCTCTGCCTTCACCTTGGTCACATCACAAGAAACCATCTCCTGCGGCTCTGTTTAAAGGCTGGCTTGCTGACATCCCTTCTGGCTCCTTATCCTGCTTGCTGTTGCTCCACTTGGATCCCTGACTTCTGGCCTGGCTGATTACCCGATCTGGTTATTGAACTCTGGGCTGGCTGACTACTTGATCCGGTTACTGTACTCTGGCTATGCTTTGACTATGCTTTCTCTATTTACCTTTTTATTTTTATTTAGTAAACAAGTGTGATTTAATTGTACTTCTGTCTCGGTCTGATTCATGGTTTCTGACACCCGGTCATATGTGTGCCCCAGAGCATTGCACTCATCGGCCACCCCTGGAGCCTGAGTGGCATGTCGTGGCCGACCAAGCGTGGAGCTATGGTTTGCACATGCTCGCTGGCCAGGCTTGTGAGATTACAAAGATAAGGGTATCCAGCTAGTCACCCAGCCGGCTGTTGATAGCAGATCACATGATCTTAATCTTGCGCAAAAAGCAAATTTCTGCAGAAAAAATCCACGGACCGTTGGGTCCGCAGGGTTCCTAGGTCCATCTCCTTCACTAGGCAGAAAAAAACTGAGGCTGCAGGATACAGGCTGGGGGGTTGTTACTGAAGGGACCGCCCCTTGGGCAGAATTAGAAAGTTCAGTTTTTTTGTACATGTTAACATGTTCTGCCTAGTTCTCTCCTGAAGGTGGCTTAACAATCCGATGGTCCAAGTAAAGGAGCTGTGTCAGTCAGTGAAAGTAAGAGAAATAATTTTTTTTTTTTTACAGAATTTTTAGTTTTTTTTCTTTTATAGCGCAAAAAATTAAAAACCCAGCGGTGATTAAATACCACCAAAAGAAAGCTCCTATATGTGTGAAAAAAAAGGACAAAAATTTCAAATAGGTACAGTGTTGCATGACTGAGTAATTGTCATTAAAAATGTGAGAGCACCAAAAGCTGAAAATTGGTCTGGTTATTAAGGGGGTTTACGTGCCCAGTGGTTAAAAAGTTTTTATGTATGCCGCTATTTTTCAATATATCCACCAAAAATTTTACTCTACGAGGAGCATTTCATTTATTCTCTTACACTGCTCACTAAACACTCCTCTGCACCTGGAGTTCTGGAGCCATCACCGGAAGTCATCTAACACAGAGGGAACCGGGACACCCACAGAAGAGATCGCTATGGGAAGTGGTCCCCATTGAAAACCTACATTCACGGCAGATTCCTCTTGCTGTATGGTAAAGGAGTTCAACATATCTGATGAGTGTGGATCGTTGACTACCCCCAGGAGGTGGATACACTGACATCTATGGGACACGGAGCACAACAGCACTTTTTTCTCCCAGAAAAGACTTTGTTTGCACTTCTATCACCATATGCACTTTAAAAATAGTCACTGGGCAATTGCATTGATAGATTTTTTTTTTTTAAATCTTTTTTTATTGAGTTTTCATAGGAATACAAATTGCCCACGCAGGGGCCAAACATTGCCCATGCAGGGGCCATCCTCCAAATGCAGCAACCGGCCACATAAGGACACATTCTCATAACATACAATCTGTTCCCGATGCAGCAACAGGCCGCAGCAGGGGAACTTAAAACAACCACAACCTTAACTAGCTATACCCCAATGTGGGGAGAGGGTATTACAGAAGGTATTCATGCTACATGGTATATAGACAGGACAGAATATCATAGTAACATTTGGGTCAACCTATTGTCCCACTATGACCTTAATGAGGAATTATGGAGTAAACACTACATCAGTTGCCGTAGTGTCATCATCCAACCAGCAGGTCCACACCTTCTCAAATTTTTGCTGGCAACCCCTGTTCGAGTAGGTGGCCTTATAGAGGGGTAAACTAGCATTCACCAGGTTTTTCCAGAATTTGATAGAAGGGGGAGACGATTGCTTCCAGGTCATGGTGATGGCCTTTCGTGCATAATACAATAACAAGGATATAAGTGTTTTCCTAGCTCTGAGGATCGACATCTGCTCCACCAGCCCCAGCAGGCAATATTTAGGGTCATAAGGGATACTAATCTTAGTGGTCTTGCCTATCACCAGGAGAACCTCCTTCCAGTAACCTTCAATCGCTGGACAAGTCCAGAAAATGTGAATGAAGTCTCCCGGCTGATAGGAGCATCGCCAGCACGCCGAGGAAAGCGTTGGCGACATTTGATGCAATCTGTGGGGCGTATAATGGGCCCTGTGAACAATTTTGTATTGGACCAGTTTGTCCCTGGCTGATACCAAAGGGGAGAATGGGAAGTCCCAAACCTCCCTCCAGTCGTCGTCATCTAACTCCGGTATGTCCCCCACCCATTTCCTGCGGAGGGAGGACAGCTCGGGGACGGCAGCAACCAGCAGGGACCCATAAATCTGAGACATGGGTTTCTCCAGGTCTTTTACCCGAAGGATGGATTCAAGCTCAGAGTATTCTAACACAACCGGCTGACCCAAAAATTGACATCGATATGCATGAGCTATTTGGAGATATCGGAAATGGGCCCACGCTGGCACATTAAATTTAGTGCGTAGTATATGAAAGGGAGTAAGTTCCCCGTTAGTGATGACATGTTTAAGAGTCAGTATTTTATATTTGGCCCAGGCCTGCGGGTCCGGGATGGTATTGAACTGCGGAAGGTTAGGATTCAGCCACAAGGGGGTGTGGGGAGACCAGGAGTTCGGCAGGGATGCCCTCAGCGCCTCCCCCACCTTCCACGCCCTGATAGTGGTGCGCATAGAAGGGGTGAGGCAGTGAGGAGTTTTTAGCCCCCTGAATATCAACCCCCTCAGGGCCTCCAGAGACCCCACTATAGCTGCCTCCAGGACCGTTGCAGCATTGGTCAGGTCCGGCCGCAACCACCAGTGGGCGGTTACGAGCTGAGTAGCTAAGAAATATTTGTGGCAATCAGGAAGAGCCAACCCCCCATTACCCACAGGCCTGGTGAGAGTGGTGTATCGGAATCTAGGGGACTTGGGGCCCCAAATGAAGGAGAGGAAAAGTTGCTTCAGGGAGTTAAAGAAGGTTTTAGTCAGCCATTGCGGAGAGTTCCTAAAAATATATGTAAGTTTGGGGAGAATCTTCATTTTAAGAAGGTTAATGCGACCTATAAGGGAGAGGGGAAGATTGCCCCACGCCTTCAATTTGGACTTGATCCCTACCAGTACAGGTTCAAGATTGAGCCGAACAAAGTCCCTGCTCTCTCTTGAGATAATAATACCCAAATAGGTAAACCTATCCACCCACTGAAGCGTGGTAGAGGATGGAGAGGTCCTGGCCCCCTCGTCCACCAGGAAGAGTTGAGACTTATGCCAATTTACCTTCAACCCGGTGAAGACAGAGAAGGCATCCATAATCTCGAGTGTGCCCCGCAAAGAGTCACCAGGATCGCTCAGAAAAAGCAGCAGATCATCTGCATAGAAAGCCACTCTCTCCTCCAGCCAGCCCACCCGAAGACCACGGACCTCAGCCGAACTCCTGAGAGCCTCAGCAATAGGTTCCATGGCCAGGGCAAACAAGGCCGGGGAGAGAGGGCATCCCTGCCTGGTGCCCCTCTGCAGGGGGAACGAAGGAGACAGGGAGCCATTCAATTTAATGCATGCCAGGGGGCCGGTGTACAGTGTGCGTATCCAGGCAATAAACCGCAGTGGGAAACCCATTCTTCTAAGCACCTCCCACAGATACACCCATTCCACCGTATCAAATGCCTTTTCCATATCGAGAGTAGCAATAGTCCTAGTGCCTTGATTATCATGGGGGGCATGTATGTTGGAAAACAGTCTACGGATATTGATATCCGTGGACCTACCTGGCATAAAGCCAGTTTGATCAGAATCAGAGATTTGATTACTTTATTAAGTCTAATGGCCAGTATTTTGGTCAATATTTTTAAATCACAATTGAGGAGTGCTATCGGCCTGTAAGAGGCACATTGTTTGGGGTCCTTATTAGGCTTTGGAATGAGAACAATATGGGCCTCTCTCATAGAAGGAGGCAGGGAGCCCTGCTGAAGACACGCACAATACACCTGAGCCAACCTGGGGGCAAGCAGTTCTACATGGGCTCTATAATACTCTATGGGTAGCCCATCCGGCCCCGGGGTCTTCCCTGCCGGGAAGGACCCGATGGCCATCGTGACCTCCTCTGGCGTAATCTCCGAAACAAGGAGCTGTCGCTCCGCATCAGAGAGCCACCCCAATGCCAGCGTATCTAACAGTGAGGTCATTGGTGCAGGGTCAAAGCCCGGAGGGAGTGAGGAGACATACAGAGAGGTATAAAACCTGGTGAATGCAGATAAAATATCCTCCGGAGAGGTAACCAGTGCTCCGTCCTCCGTGAGTATTTCAGGTATAACCGCTACAGGCCTGTCCTGTTGCGCCAGCAACTTGCTATTCTTATCTCCATATTCAAAGTACTTCTGTCTGCTGTCTTGTAGACCCAGCCTGGTGGTGTTGGAGACATGGAGATGCAGTTCTCGCCTGAGCGACAAAAGGTGCTCGAAATTGTGGACCGTCGTCGAGGCGGAGTACCGATCCAAAGCCTCCTCAACTCTGTTCTGCAGAGCAGATACCTTATCCCCAAGCTCCGCCCTGACTGCCGCCACGGCAGAGATATACTGTCCCCTACCGCAGGCCTTGGAAGCATCCCATGTCATCTCCAGGGAGGCTGACCCCGCATTGCGCACCCAGTAGTCCTGCAAGGAGGGAGCAACTCTATCGTGAACTGTGACATTATTGATCCAATGGGGCTGTAGCCTCCAAAGGGCTTTACTCCTTGTCTTGGTGGTCCTGATAATCAATTTAAGGGGGTGGTGATCCGATAAACCGGAGGGTAGGTAGCCAGCCTCCTGGACATTAGCCAGGAGGAGGTAATTTGCAAATGCCAGATCAATGCGGGAGGACGTTCGGAACGTGGAGGAAAAACAGGAATATGCTCTATCCTGGGGGTGAAGCCACCTCCACACCTCCTGGAGGTCTGTTGCAAGGGCCCACGTACCCAGATCAGGATTGAAAGTCGCTTGAGGGGAGGGCCTATCTAGGTCACGGGACAATGTGGCATTAAAATCACCCATAACCAGGACACACGCCGGGCAATGCGGAGCCAACCTCTCATATAAAGTATACAGAACCTGCACCTGGCTTGGAGGAGGCAGATACACATTAATAATAACATATTTCTTATTATAGATGCAACACCACCATAGCAAATTTCCCCTGGGGATCCAAGTGAACCTCATGGATCATACAGGGCACTCGCTTACTAATCAGTATCGACACTCCTCGAGAGTACGAGGAGTAGGTCGCATGCAGCGCCCTTTGCACCCAGGGTTTTTTCAGAGCCAGAACCTTGCTACCAGTTAGGTGTGTTTCCTGCAGCAGGACTATATGGGGTTTATGTAATTTTAGGTATTGAAATAACAGTGAACGCTTGTATTTGGAGTTGAGTCCTCTGACGTTCCAGGATATTATAGTTAGCGACTCTGTATCAGAGGAGGCCATCACGGGACGTCAGGGGAAAACAAAAACAGGATGATCCCAGACAACCAGTAGGTGTAAGCAAACCCAAATTCAGTACACATACTCTTCAGTATACGAACAGCACAGAATGTAAACTTAGCTTTAAGGCAAAAAACCCTCTCCCCACAGAACATATAAAACCCTACCCCAACATCATAAAAACCAAGGTCTATGACCAAAACATTAGGCCATCTACCCATACAAACCGATGCGGGGTTCCTTCCCATAACTTTAGAACTTTCAGATCACTGAGGCCCCCGGATGGTGGGCCACAGGTGGGTACAGTCCCTCCTAGTAGAGTCTGCACCAATTTCGGAGAGAAGTCCAGACTTGGAGGGAAACGGGGAGGGGAAGTAGACAGAGGGTCCGTCTCAAACAAAAAGTGGGCAATTTAGTGACCTCCAGCGGAGCTCCTTATGCAGGAGTAAACACATGCTATCTCGCGATGCAGGACAAAACAATCAAGCTGTAAGGGCAAAGCTGGACTCCGTGGGGAGAAAGGGCTGGGAATAAATGTTGCCAGAATCAGCGGCCATCCAGCCAAGCCGCCGCAGCCTCCGAGGTGTCAAAGAAGCGAGTGTTATCACCATCGGTAATTCGTAACCTGCTGGGATACAGAAGACCAAAACGAATTCCTCTCTCTCTGAGCCGGCGTCTCACATCGGTAAAGGACTTGCGAGAGAAGTCCGGAAAGAATAGTAGTTTGGTATTCTCATATTTGATTTCAGGCATGGCACGAGCCGCCGCCAGGATGCGGTCCCTGTCGCGGTAATTCAACAGCCGCAGCAGGAAGGGGCGCGGAGGCGCTCCAGGCCTCGGAGGGAGTGGTGGGACCCTGTGGGCTCTCTCCACCACAAAGGTGGGCGGTAACTCCCCCAGGTTGAACAAGGTGGACAGGAGTCCTTCAGCAAACCCGTTCAGGAAGTCCAAGTATGCGGATATTATTGCGCCTGAGGCGATTTTCAGTATCTATTGCACGTTCTTGTAGCGCCTTCACCTGAATCTGCAAGGCCTTCACTTCCCTGGAGTCTGAGCGGACCGCATCCTCCACCACGGAGAGTCTATCCTCCACCTCAGCGACACGGGAGCGGAACTTATCCATGTCCTGGCGGATGAGACCAACATCTACACTCAAGAAGTCTATCTTGGCTGTCAGAGTTTCTTTACAGGATGTTATGGCCGCCAAGATCTCCGCTCCCGTGGGAGCCCCCACCCCCCCGGAATCCGCGGCCTCCCACACATCAGACGCCATCACAGCCGCGGAACGCCTTGTAGATGAGGCAGCAGCCGGCAGGGGGGCACGAGGAGTCCTGGAGCCGGATTTAGAGCAGCGGGTCTTAGGGTGGCCCATCCGAGGTGCACCCCGCCGTGAGGGAGGATCTTGGAGGATGCTGTTGGTGAAGAGCCTGTTGCTAGCCAGAAGGAGCTGTAAGGTCCGAGGGTAGGAGTGAGGTGAACCACCCGCTCAGGGTCCGGGCCCCCAGCAGGACACTAACCCAGCAGGGGGAGACACAGAGGGCAGAACGGTACCTATGCTGCTGGGCACACAGGGGAGGGGGGAGGGCAGTGCAATCACCCCCAGGGCACAGCGGGAGTCTCTGGTAGAGGAACCCTATGGCGGGGTAGCACTACACTGAAGGACCAAGGATAGGGATGAGTCCAAGAGAGCAGGGCGCCAGATGGTGCCTATAAGGGGTCCCCCTCTCCTCCCCCGGCCCCCCCTCCGACCAACCTCAGTCCAGAAACCTCCAGCGGGCATAGATGGAGCTGATGCCCTGCCTCCCGCAGACAGCGGAGCCCCAGGCCACGGATGATGGGTGCAGAGTAGGCCGCAAGATGGCTGTGAGGGCCGATGGAGCAAACAGTCCCGCCGAGCTCTATCCGCTGAACAGGCTCCACAAATTCTAGCTGAGCTGGGTGGAGGAGACCTCCGATGGTCCCGAGAGACAAGCAGGGGACTCCCCAGGTGTGTGTAGGAGGAGGATGGCGGCCGATTGCGAGGCCGCAAGATGGCGGCGAGCCTCGGACACTCCGGAGCAGCCGCAAGGGATCCACTTAGCGCATCCAGCCCCCACACCGTCCCACATTGTCCCAGGGATGTCCGCCGTGTAGTCGCTGCGGTGCACTGCCTCCGCACCCGCAGATCGCGGCACCGGAGCCCGGGGGAGCGGAGGCGAGGTAGGCCGCAAGATGGCGGCGGCTCCACAGAGCAGGAGGCCAAACACAGCGCTGTAATCCCTCGATCGGCGGCCGAGCAGGACAATATCCACCGAGGCTGCTGCGAATGATAGCAGGCGTCAGGCAGGGGTGATGCTGAGACTTTTCCTGCGATATAGGGCCCAGGATGGATGCGGATGGAATCAGGATGGCGGAGCTCCTCTGAAACACGTCCTGCTCCTCTTACATCCGGACACGCCCCCGATAGATTTTTTTAAAATTATTATTATTGTTATTTTGTTATTATACCCATGCACCCTTGTCAGAACATTAAGATATTACATTAACCACTTTCAGACCGGACCAATTTGCTGGTCAAAGACCAGACCACTTTTTGCGATTCGGCACTGCGTCGCTTTGACTGACAATTGCGCGGTCGTGCGACGTGGCTCCCAAACAAAATTGACGTCCTTTTTTTCCCACAAATAGAGCTTTCTTTTGGTGGTATTTGATCACCCCTGCGGTTTTTATTTTTTGCGCTATAAACAAAAATAGAGCGACAATTTTGAAAAAACCGCATTCTTTTTTACCTTTTGTTATAATAAATATCCCCCAAAAATATATAAAAAACATTTTTTTCCCTCAATTTAGGCCGATACGTATTCTTCTACATATTTTTGGTTAAAAAAAATCGCAATAAGCGATTATTGATTGGTTTGCGCAAAAGTTATAGCGTTTACAAAATAGGGATAGTTTTATAGCATTTTTATTAATAATTTTTTATTATTATTTTTTTTACTAGTAATGGTGGCGATCTGCGATTTTTATTGTGACTGCGACATTGTTGGGGACCCATCGGACATTTTTGACACATTTTTGGGACCATTGTCATATATACAGTAATCACTGCTATATAAATGCAGTGATTCCTGTGTAAATGACACTGGCAGTGAAAGGGTTAACCAGTGGGTGGCAGTGTAGGGGTTAAGTGTTCCTAGGGGTGTGTTACTAACTGTGGGGGGGTTGGGCTTTCATTTAGTGTACACTGATCTCTGCTCCAATCACATGGAGCAGAGATCAGCGTCACTAGTTGCTAGGCAGAATGGAAAAATGTTGTTTACACAGCATTTCCTCCATTCGGCCGCTCCGTGAGACGATCGCGGGGATGCCCGCGGCGATTGAGTCCGCGGGTCCCGCGACCGGACTCACGGGGGTCCCAACCAGCGCGGGAGCGCGCCACCGGCGGCGCGCTCCCGATGGCAGGGCGGCATCGAATATTGGATGTACCTGTACGCCAATATGCCTGCCCGTGCTATTCTGTCGACGTATATCGTCGTGCGCTGGTCGGGAAGTGGTTAATGAGGTGTTCTGTAGGATAGTAACCAGGTATAGTCACTTATATGGACTTACACATTGGCATTTAGACATAGTCAAGGTGGAGCAGATGCTGTCATTCAAATATTTAATTTAACCTTGCCCCCTAGGAGGGACAACAACATTCGACAGCAGCGGCTTATACATTGCCATTATTTCCAAGGCACGAGTGCTTTTTGTTTTTATAACCCCGGTACAGTTTTTTGCAGCCGGCAGCTTGCTTTCTCATGAAAGCGGTCCGATAGGCTCATGCGCCGCTGGAGCGCTTTCTGAAGTGGCGGGAGGGGGCCCCCGGCCAGTGTTTCTTGGGCTTAACATTTCTGACCGATCCGACAGTACGGCCGGCTGCTCCCATAGGCAATCAAAGAGTAGATACGCTTTGATTGCCTCTATGGCCTTGGAGGACCAAAGCGACATAATGGCGCCACTTCCGGTCCAGGCTGGAAGTAAATTATTTTTTCTAAAGCAAAAGATAAAAAATATAATTGTTTTTCTGATCTTTTGCTTTTAAAGGTAAAGAACAGATTTGGGGTCTTTTTGACCCCAGATATTCTCCATAAACAGGACGTGTCATCCTCATTTCTATTATAAGGATGTTTACATTCCTTGTAATAGGAATAAAAGTGATAAAATAAATAAATAAAAAGACAGTGTAAAAATAAAATAAATAAGAAAAAAAAAAAAAAAAAAGACTAAAACGACCTCATCCCTCTATGCTTGCGTGCAGAAGCAAACGCATTAATAAGTTGCGCTTGCATATGTAAAACAGTGTTCATTCCACACGTGAGGTATCGCCACGAACGTTAGAGCAAGAGCAATAATTATAGCGCTAGACCTCCTCTGCAACTCTAAACAGCTAACCTGTAAAGGCATTTAAAACTTTGCCTATGGAAATGTTTAAGTACCATAGTTTGTCGGCATTCCACAAGGTATCTATTTACTCAGCATAACATTATTGTTCACATTTTACAAAAAGTTTGGGGTATATATAGTCCTTTTTTTTATTAACCACCTAAATACAGGGCACGTTCCCCCTTCCTGTCAAGCCAATTTTCAGCTTTCAGCGCAGTTGCATTTTAAATGACAATTGCGCGGTCAAGCAACACTGTACCCAAACAACATTTTTATCATTTTGTTCCCACAAATAGAGCTTCTGGTGTTATTTGATCACCACTGGGGTTATTTTTTACTAAATTAAAAAAAAAGAATGAACATTTTGAAAAAAAAAAAAAATTTTTGTTTCTGTTATAAGATTTTGTAAAGTACGTTTTCTCCTTCACTGATGAGGCAGCACTGACAGGCACGGATGGGGTGGTACTGATGATGGGCACTAATATGCATCACCGATGGGCACTGATATGCATGGGCATTGATATTTCGCACTGATGGGTACTTATATATGGCACTGATGAGGAGGCACCGGCAAGCATTACTGACGGGCACTGATTGGCATCTGTAATAGCCACCGATTGGCATGACCAGTGGTCATGGGTGGGAATCCTGATAATTATCTAGCACAGACTCCCCTCCTGTCAAGAGAGCAGCCGATTGGCCTATCCTGCTGGACGTCATATAACCTCCAATCGGGATGATGAAACCAATTTCTGTCTGTCATTCTTCTATTTGGTGAGCGGGAAGTGGTTAAAATGTATCTTGCGTTTGAAAAACTGATGCACAAATACCGTGTAACATAAACAAATTACAATGATCACCATTTTCTTCCCTAGGGTCTCTGTTAAAAAAAAAAAAAATAATAATATAATGTTTGGGGGTAGTAAGTAATCTTCTAGCAAAAAATACTGATTTAAAAGTGCCAGAAAAAAGCCTGGTCTGCAAATGGTTTAAAAAACAAACAAACAAAAAAAAAAAAGTTTCCTCTCTGCAAGTGGTCAGTTTATTTACAGCAGCTGGACAAGTGATTAACCACTTTCGGACCCCCCACCCCCCGTAGGAGATACGCTGCTACAGGGTGGCCCCCCTGTGCAGAATCACAAATTTATACTGTACGTGATTTCCCACTTTTGCCTTGCCGGCAGCCTGCTTCTACTGTGATTCTATCTGCAAGTGCTAAGCAATGGATGTCAGACTGCACCAGCCGATCTTTCGGCAGACACACAGAATGGAGCTCTGCCTATGTAAACAAAGCAGAGCTCCATTCTGACAGGGGGAAGTGGATTTTGTCTCCCTGCAAACAGAGAATAAAATCCATCACTTCCCTTAGTAATAGCAGCACACAGTTTACACAAAACACTGGCTACTCACACAGTTAACCCTTTGATCGCCCTAGATGTTTATCCCCTTCCCAGCCAGTGTCATTAGTACAGTGAAAGTGCATATTTTTAGCACTGATCACTGTATTAGTGTCACTGGTTGCCGTAAGTGTCAATTAGTGTCCACTTGTCTGCCGCCATATTGCAGCCCCACTATAAGTAATTTATCGCCGCTATTGCTACCCTGTTTCCCCGAAAATAAGACCTAGTGTGATTGTCAGTGATGGCTACAATATAAGCCTTACCCCCAAATAAGCCCTAGTTAAAGTCCTTGTAGGTCTTATTTTCAGGGAAGGGCTTATTTTCTGGGGAAACAGGGTAGGGCTTATTTGGAGGATAGGGTCTATATTGCAGCCATCACTGACAATCAGGCTAGGTCTTATTTTCGGGGAAACAGGGTAGTATAAAAATAAATAAATAAAAATCTGGTATATATACCATAGTTTGTAGACAGTATAACTTTTGCACAAACCAATCAATATACGCTTATTGGTATTTTTTTTACCAAAAATATGTAGCAGAATACATATTGGCTTAAATATATGAAGAAATTTAATTTAATTTTCTCTAGCAGAATTAAAAAATATTGGGTTTTCTTTTCAAAAAATTGTCGGCATTTTTTGTTTATAGTGCAAAAACCACCAAGGAAGAAAAAAAATGACATTTTATTTGGGCACAGCGTTGCATAACTGTGCAAATAAGTGGTTAAAGAAAAGCTACAGGATTTTCAGGTGGTTAAAAAAAAAATGTTGGCTTATATACCACCTGGTGGACTCCCTCATACATTTTCCTTAGGATTTAAAGGGGTTGTAAAGGTAAATGTTTTTTCACCTCAATGCATT
This sequence comes from Lithobates pipiens, assembly GCF_037356315.1. Taxonomy (NCBI): domain Eukaryota; kingdom Metazoa; phylum Chordata; class Amphibia; order Anura; family Ranidae; genus Lithobates; species Lithobates pipiens. Next base: position 484,391,374 of record NW_027507903.1, on the reverse strand, counting down.
CTATGCATTAAGGTGAAAAAACATCTGACAGTGCTGGCGCCCCCAGCCCCCCCATTTTACTTAGCTCACCCCTCGAAAGTCCCGCTCTTGTCCCCCGACGTCTTTTCCACCGTTCAGCCTGGCCGCTGATTGGCTGGAGTGGATGGATGGAAAGCAGCGCAGCCATTGGCTCGCGCTGTTGTCAATCACATCCACTGATGCGGAGCGCCGGGGGGAGGGGCTGTGTGATACAGCGAGCGGCTATAGCCGCCGGCTGTATCACGGGAGCGTGCCCGCAGATGCTTCTCACCATGCGAGGGAGCTCGCATGAACGTGAGAAGCACCTGCAGGAGGAAGCCGAGACAACCACCAAGGGACCCCAGAAGAGCAGGGCCACTCTGTGCAAAACGAGCTGCACAGTGGAGGTAAGTATAACATGTTTGTTATTTAAAAAAAAAAAAAAATTCACTTTACAATCCCTTTAAAGGCAACAAATGATTAGCTCAAGAAGAAGCACATTAAGACCATGGAGTGGCCTAGCCAGTCTCCAGACCTTAAAAGGGGTTGTAACCCCTCGTATTTTTTCACTTTAATGCATCAAGGTGAAAAAACACCTGCCAGTGACCGGCCCCCTAGCCTCCCCCACCGTTTTACTTACCTGAGCACTGGAACTTCACCCGGCAGGGACACATTGTCCCTCTCCTCTGGGTTCTCAGCTCTTGATTGAATAGATTGATAGCAGCACAGCCATTGGCTCCCACTGCTGTCAATCAAATCCAATGACACGGGTGCCGGGGCCGCGTCACACATTCGGCGGCTATGGAACCTGAATGATGGACTCGGGAGCGTGCCCCGCAAAGTAACCTCCAGGGAGAGCGCTTCTCCTAGGGGGTTATCTGATATAGGGAGGAGCCACGAGAGCCACCGAGGGACCCCAGAAGACTGTGTTCGGGGCCACTCTGTGCAAAACGAGCTGCACAGTGGAGGTAAGTATGACATGTTTATTTTTATTTTTTTTAAATATTCAAAGCTTTACAATCACTTTAATCCTATAGAACATTTATGGATGGAGCTAAAACTGCGAGTTGCCAAGAGACAGCCAAGAAACCTTAAGGATTTAGAGAAGATCTGTAAAGAAGAGTGAACCAAGATCCCTCCTGAGATATGGGCAAACCTGGTAACCAACTACAAGAAATGCCTTACCTCTGTGCTTGCCAACAAGGGTTTCTCCACTAAGTACTAAGTCAAATTTTGCTCGGGGATCAAATACTTATTTTACTCACTGAAGCGCAACTCAATTTATAAAAAATGTTATCATGTGTTTTTTCTGTATTTTAGGTTGATATTCTGACTCCATCATTTAAAATATAACTATAATAAAAATGATAGACCCTTCATTTCTTTGTAAGTGGACAAACGTACAAAATCTGCAGGGGATCAAATAATTATTTTCCACACTGTATTTGTCCTAGTAAACATAGAAAACGAGAGAGTGATGGAAAATCCAAAATGGTATGGTCATCACCAGAACTGGAGATGGGAAGAAATCTTGCACACTTGTTCTGGTGACAGCTGTCTAAAAGGAAATTTTCTTCCCCTTCCTGCTGTGCCTTTGGGACAGAAAGTAAGGAATAAGTCTGGAATTTTTTTTAAAAATGAAACCCAACAGGGGTCTTTAACTATGCACAATGTGAAACCACTTAAAAAAAATCAAGAATAGCTGCTGAATAAAGCAAAGTCTTTACAAAGTAACATCTCAAATGATATAAAATGTGTGCTAAAAGTATTTACTGAGTAAGAACAGACAAAGCAATAAATGTTCTGTGCTTTACAAGGTCATACATAAATACAAGGACATCAACAGCTCAGGACCTTAAAGTCTCCCATGGCAAAGTCTCACCTGCCAGGTATTCATTTTCCAGGGCTGCCATAATCTGTGCAGATCCTGCAACTGTGGGAGTGCTGTGATCCAAGGGAGGGAGTTTGTTAGCATTTGATGCTCCTGAAATGAGACATATTAAAATGGTTAGAGTTAACAGTTTAAAACCCATGATCTAAAGGTATAGTGGAAAGCTAGAATTTCAGACCCCCCTTCTTGTTTGAGCTCCTCCTTCCTTCCTCCCAAAAAAAAAAAAAAAAAAAACACCAAAAGAAAGCTGTATTTGTGGGAAAAAAAGGACGTCAATTTTGTTTGGGAGCCACGCCTTACGACCTTACAATTGTCAGTTAAAGCGACGCAGTGCCGAATCGCAAAAAGTGGTCTGGTCTTTGGCCAGCAAAATGGTCCCGGCTGAAGTGGTTAACTACATCACTGTTAGAGTTGTGTTAAGGCAGCTATCTGTACCGGTTGTCCTCAGCATGGCTTTCGGATTACTACATCTGAACTGGATACATTTTTACAGTGACTTTTGGCCACTAGGTTCTGTATGAGGTGCTTTTGAAACACCACTCTGGTACAACTTAGCTGCAGATCTCTTTCCAGGTGCAGAGCCACTGGCATTGCCTTGTATGTAAAGACTCACTTAGTGAGCAGACAGGCCAAGCACTGGAGCTACTTCATTTACTTAAAGGGATTGTAAAGTTAAATTTTTTTTTTTTTTAAATAACAAACATGTTATACTTACCCCCACTGTGCAACTCGTTTTGCACAGAGTGGCCCCAAACCTGCTCTTCTGGGGTCCCTCGGCGGCTGTCTCTGCTTCCTCCCGCAGGTGCTTCTCATGTTCATGCGAGCTCCCTCGCATGGTGAGAAGCATCTGCGGGCGTGTTCCCGTGATACAGCCGGTGGCTATAGCCGCTCGCTGTATCACACGTCCCAGCCCCCCCGGCGCTCCGCGTCAGTGGATGTGATTGACAGCAGCGTGAGCCAATGACTGCGCTGCTTTCCATCCATCCACTCCAGCCAATCAGCGGCAAGGCTGAGTGGTGAAGAGGAAGTTGTGGACGAGCGCGGGACTTTTGAGGGGTGAGGTAAGTAAAACGGGGGGGCTGGGGGTGCAGGCACGGTCAGATGTTTTTTCACCTTAATGCTTAGAATGCACTGAGGTGAAAAAACATTTACCTTTACAACCCCTTTAAGTTGCTTGACACCTTTATTCCTCATTTCCCATTTGCTGTGGATGGGTTATCACTGTGAGACCAAGAACTGAAGTCATCTACTGGGAGGAGTCTTATGCAAGTGTGCTCTCTTTCCCGCTATATATCATCAAGGAAGAAGCTCCTGCTGCAAAGAGCCACATGGAACTTCAGTCTTCAGTTCATTCCTGCTGCCCACCTACAGTGACTTTGGTCATCTTCGTCCATCTGGCCCTCACCTACTAATAGCTGTGTGGGTTTTGTGAGCTCCTGAGGCCTTGCCTCCTACCCTGAGCCTATAGAGTGCCTTGCAAAAGTATTCACTCTTTGGTGTGTTTCCTGTTTTTTTGCACTTCAACTTGGAAATAAAATAGATTTTTTGGGGCTTTTAACCATGCGATGTACACAGCATGCCTATGAATTTGCAAAATATTTTTTATTGTGACATAACCAATTTACCCACATTGCTATGAAACCTGTAATTAAGATGTGGTCAAACTAATTAATTTCGGAAGCCCCATAGTTAACGGATGCAATCAAATGTCACATGAACAATCACACGATGTCAGTATAAATAAAATAAACTATAATAAATTATATATATATAATAAAATATATGAGAGAGAGAGCGAGAGACACTATCACTTTAAGAATTTGTAAAGCACTTGCTTGTTTTATTTTTTAGACACAGTTTTCAGTCTATGATGACCTTCATCGCCAGATAGAAGCAACAGTTTACTCCCTTTTTGCTCCAAGAAATGGACTGTCTTTTCTTTCACTTTCTATCAGTCACATGATATAACCACCTATTTAACTGTTCCTTTGATGTTAAGCAGATATGAATGCTGATTGGACTAAACTATACAATCACACCTATAACACGCCTAGACCTTATGCATATTCATAAGTATATATTGTTAAATTTGATGTTTGTAAGTCAGAGACACTTCCTTCTTCATTAGGCCTGGTAGAGCTAGTTATTGGTGTGCATTGTGTCTCTCCACTGCAGTGTATGAATAAAAGCACCTAATTTTCTTTTACAAAGATTTGGATCTACTATCTCATCTGAATGGTCTTGTTTGGAGACTCCTTAACCTGATTTAACAGAATGGTGCCTGTGACTCGTATACAGTCCGGTGGGCTCCCGACAAGAGAGACATGAAACTCACATTGAGCAGACAAGTGGCCATGTTAAAAAAACTTTTATTCTTACTTATTCTGTTCTCCCTGGTGAGTAATTAGTGGGTGTCTGGGGTCTATTGGCTGAAGGAGTCTTATGCAGTTAATGAGATGGTGAGATTAAGGTAAAATTGAGTGTAAACTAGAGTAATTATGATGTTACACAGTTTGACTCAAATAACTCCTATACTTCCCCTGTTGCAGAAATAATACAGCCAACAATTATGATTGTTGATGTTTTGCTTCTATGCTTGGGGTGTCAATAGATTTATGAGACTTGTGAAAGGGTCTGACCAGAGGACTGCAGTAGTGAGCCTGTGTGGAGAGTAATGCCAAGTGTAATAAATTGCCATTTGACGGCTACTGTGTGTAACCCGGGAAAAATTTTTATTTACATTTTTTGTAAGTAGAATCAAGAGTGAGGACTCTATATTGGGAGCACGGTGCTCCCATGGACCTCTAATAACGAGAGAGATAGAAAAAAAATACCACAAGTAAATTAAGTCCTATGGCAGACATTACACATCGATATGGACAGTGGTGAAGAAATTACACTAAGAGTATTATAGGCTGGACCAAAACAGAGCTGATCTAATACCAGAAGGAGTATTACCTTGAGTTTCTGTGTACAGTGTGGCAAAAAAGTATTTAGTCATCTACCAATTGTGCAAGTTCTCCCACTTAAAAAGATGAGAGAGCCCTGTAATTGTCATCATAGGTATACCTCCACTATGAGAGACAAAACGTGGAAACAAATCCAGACAAACACATTGTCCGATTTGGAAAGAATGTATTTGCAAATTATGGTGGAAAATAAGTATTTTGTCAATATCAAAAGTTCATCTCAATAATTTGTTATATATCCTTTATTGCCAATGAGAGAGGTAAAACATTTTCTGTAAGTCTTCACAAGGTTGTCACACACTGTTGCTGGTATGTTGGCCCATTCCTCTATGCAGATCTCCTCTAGAGCAGTGATGTTTTGTCATGCTGAAAGACCCAGCCACATTTCATCTTCAATACCCTTGCTGATGGGAGGAGGTTTGCACTCAAAATCTCCCGATACATGGCCCCATTCATTCTTCCATGTACACGGATGAGTCGTCTTGTTCCCTTTGCAGAGAAACAGCCCCAAAGCATGATGTTGCCACCACATGCTTCACAGTAGGTATGGTGTTCTTTGGTTGCAACTCGGCATTCTCTCTCCTCCAAACACGACGAGTTGTGTTTCTACCAGTTCTACTTTGGTTTCATCTGACCATATGACATGCTCACAATCCTCTTCTGGATCACCCAAATTCTCTCTAGCAAACCCCAGGACACGTCTGGCACTGCAGGATCTGGTGGCGTAGTGTTACTGATGGTAGCCTTTGTTACGTTGGTCCCAGCTCCCTGCAGGTCATTCACTAGGTCCCTCTGTGCAGTTCTGGGATTTGTGCTCACCATGATCATTTTGACCCCACAGGGTGAGTTCTTACATGGAGCCTCAGATCGAGGGAGATTATCAGTGGTCTTGTATGTCTTCCATTTTCTAGTTATTGCTCCCACAGTTGATTTCACACCAAGCTGCTTGCCTATTGTAAATTCAGTCTTCCCAGCCTGGCGCAGGTCTACAATTTTGTTTCTGGTGTCCTTCGAAAGCTCTTTGGTCTTCACCATAGTGGAATGGAGTGGAGGACAGAGTGGACTCAAAGAAGATAGAGGTCTGTGAGCCAGAAATATTGCTTGTTTGTAGGTGACCAAATACTTATTTTCCACCATAATTTGCAAATAAATTCTTTCAAAAATCAGACGTGATTGTCTGGATGTTTCCACCATTTGTCTCTCATAGTTGAGGTATACCTATGATGACAATTACAGGCTTCTCTCATCTTTTTAAGTGGGAGAACTTGCACAATTGGTGACTGACTAAATACTTTTTTGCCCCACTGTATGTTAATTTTTATGGCAGATTGACAAAGTTGGATAAGGGGATTAAATGTGTACAATATTTAGCCCTGATGGAATGGTGGCATTAAGCCTTTCAATCCACAGGGTCTCATGCTTTAAAATCACTGCAACCCAGTTGCCACCTCTGAGGTCCTTCAAAATGGCCTCAAGGACCATAAACTGAACCGCTTGAGGATTAAATCTGTGGTAAAGGCCAATAGGGCGTCTAACTGTGGTAACTTTACCATTTGTTGAGTAATACAAGTGGTCGCCAATCCGTTGGCGTAATTCTCAAATTGTTTTCACTATGCAGAAGGCACCACATATACAGGTCAAATAGTTTGACTCCTCGAGTACCGCAATCAGCCTGTGTATGAGGTGAAAATATTTGTCCATTGGGCAGTCCACATGGAGTGACCTCTTCAATCCATGGGCACCATGGGCAATATCCACAAGGACCAGGAGGGGTCTGTGCGTCAGATCTCTAATGACACTTTCAGAGGCAGTCCCTAAAAGAGGTAGCCCTCTGGAAAACTAGTTCTGGGCGGTTCTGACATTTATTAAGAGTGGGGTGATCAGATAATAAATGCCAGTGTTGTGATAAAATAGTACAGAGTTGTTGATGGTGAGCCGAAAATCAGGTAACTATCTTCACGGTGTCTGACTGTTTAGTCTTAAGGGGGGCATATAAAAGCGATGTCCAAGTATGGGTAAATGCCTGGTTTAATGCCCGTACAGCAGTAACCCCAAGTAAAAAGGTGCTCACAAAGGGTATTGGCTTGTAAACGGAAATCCTTTTCCTCTGTGCAATTTCTACGCAATCTAAGAAGCTGCGCATAGGGAATGCTAAAAACCAAGGATCTTGCATGTGCACTAGACACATGCAACAAAGTGTTGCCTACTGTAGGCTTGCGATAAAGGTCCATAGCGATTGTACCATCAAGATGTTTAATAATCATGAGATCAAAGAATGGTATATGCTTGGAATCGGGATTGAAGGTAAAGTACAAATTGAAGTAATTTATGTTTAATTGCTGGATAAATTTGACCAGGAGGTCTTTGCTGTTCAGCCTTGATCTCCTATGGGTCCTCACTGGTAAGCTATTGAATGTTTTTCTCTTCCTCAATTAACTTTCTCTGTTTGTATGAAAGTATTAATGATTGGTGCTTAACATGTAAATTTTATCACCTCATCTATAGATGTATTTGAGTACCAGTGTAATGTTAAATCTGTAAAAAAAATAAAAAATTATACTTGCAATTATTGTATTTGAGTACTATATTTTAAGTATGTATCAATAAAATTCTTATGTTTATCTGGCATCTAATCTGTCCAGGGTACCGAGATAGTCCATTCTTCCTGCTCCCCCTCCCCACTTCAGAGACTTCTTTTGGGGAATTGTCTCCTTGCACTTAATTAGCCATATCCAGAGTGTGAAGTGCCACCTCCCAGGGGTTTCAGACCAGGACAAAAGGATGGATGCACTAGGTCTTGATTAAGGTGAAAATAATACATCAGGCAGAAAAGAGGCCCCTAGGCCGAAGAAGGGCCTTATCCTTGTGAACAAGTAAAAAATGCTCCTTACAAGATTTGGCAGCCAGCATCAACATCCTCCTGGCAGAGGTGATAGCAATTAGAAAAGCCATCATGTGAGTAAGGTCAGCCATGAAATATCCTTAAAAAATTCAAAGGGGGGAGCCTGCAGAGACAAAAGCACCAGATTCAAGTCCTACGATGTCACCAAACAGCATCTTGGGGAAACAATATGAGCCACCCTATAGTGTAGTATAGGTTTTTATTAATTAGTGATTTACAAGAAACCTAGTAATAGTTTTTATGTTATTAACAGCTTAAGGACCAGCCATCGCAGTTATACTGTGGCAGGTAGGCTCCCCTGTGCGAATCCCCATCATGGGACGTTGGGCGCTTTAAGAGCTCTAGGGGCGGCGAGACGCCGGAGGTCACGGTGCCCACCAGCCACCTGCGATTGCTCCTGACAGACACAGAACAAAAATCGATCAATGTAAACTGACAGATCTCCATTCTGTCGGGAGGAAAGACAGATCTGCTGATCCGAACGATTTGGAACAGTGATCGGTCTCCTCCTCCAGGCAGCCCTGTCCTCCCACTGTTAGAACACACGAGGCAACACATTTAACCCCTTGATTGCCCACAAGTGTTAATCCCTTCCATGCCAGTGACATTAATACAGTAATCAGTGGCTATTTTTGGCGCTGATCACTGTATAAATGTCGATGGTCCAAAAAAAAAGTGTCAAAAGTGTCTGACCTGCCCGTCGCATTGTCACAGTCCCGCTAAAGAAAAGAAAAAAATCACTGATTGCTGCCATTACTAGTTAAAAAATAAATAAATAATTTAAAAATGCCATAAATCTATACCCTATTTTTTGTAGACACTATAACTTTTGTGCGAACCAATAAATATACGTTTATTTCGTTTTTTTTTACCAAAAATATGTAGAATAATATATATTGGCCTAAACTGATGAAGAAAATTTTTTGGGGGGGGGATATTTATTATAACAAAAAAGGAAAAATATTGTTTTTTTTTTTTTTTTACAAAATTTACGCTTTTTTATCGTTTATAGCGCAAAAACAAAACAAAAAAAAACAGCATAGGTGGTCAAATACCACCAAACTAAAGCTCTATTTGTGGGGGGAAAAAATTATGTGAATTTTGTTTGCGTACAACATGCGATTGTCAGTTAAGCAATGCAGTGCCGTATCGCAAAAAATGGCCTGGTCAGGAAATGGGCAAATCCTTCCAGGGCTGAAGTGGTTTAAGTCCAAGGGAACCTGTAATTTAATTCAAAATTCAAAAGTGACAGTTCTTTTTGACCAGGCGCTCTATTCTTGGCCCTGAGTGAACTCAACCTAGCCTGTGTTTTACAGCAATATATATACTTATGTTATTAACCACCTCAATACAGTGCACTTACACCCCCTTCCTGACCAGACCAAATTTTCAGCTTTCAACGCTCTCACAGTTTGAATGACAATTATTCAGTCATGCAACACTGTACCCATATGAAACTTGCGTCCTTTTTTCCACACAAATAGAGCTTTCTTTTAGTGGTATTTAATCACTAGTGGGTTTTTTATTTTTTGTGCTAGAAATAAATAAAAAAACGTAAATTTTGTGAAAAAAAATGTCTTTGTTTCTGTCATAAAATTTTGCTAATTAGTAATTTTTCTTCATAAATTTTGGCCAAAATTTATCCTGCTACACATGTTTGGTAAAAATAACCCACATTACTGTATATTATTTGATCTTTGTGAAAGTTATAGAGTCGACAAACTATATGGTGCCAACCACTGAAAATTGATCACATCTGATCAGGCCTTCAGTATATCAGGTGTATCTCATTTCTTGAGACACCAAGTCAGGAAAAAACAAATACCCCCCCAAATGACCCCTTTTTAGAAAATAGACATTCCAAGGTATTAAGTAAGTAGCATGATGAGTTTTTTTAAGTTGTCATTTTTTCCCACAATTCTTTGCAAAAATGAAGAATTTTTTTTTCATTTTTACAAAATTGTCATATTATCAGATTATTTCTCACACACAGCATATGCATACAACAAATTACACCCCAAAATACATTCTGCTACTCTTCCCGAGTACGGCGATACCACATGTGTGAGACTTTTACACAGTATGGCCACATACAGAGCACCAACATTGAAGTGGCACTTTCAAATGTTCTACGAGCAAAAACGACACATCTCATTTCACAGCCACCTATTACACTTTTGAAGTACCTGGAGTACCAGGACAATGAAATTGCCCATAAAATGACCCCATTTTGGAAAGTTAACACCCCAACGTATAATCTGTGAGGTATAATGAGTCTTTTGAACGGTTCATTGTTTTCCAGAAGTTTTTGGAAAATGTGAAAAAAGAAATGAAAACACATTTTTTTTTACACAAAGTTGTCAATTTATAAGATATTTCTAACACACAGCATGTATATAGCAAAAATTACACCCCAAAACACATTCTGCTACTCCTCCCAAGTATGGCGATACCACATGCGTAGGACTTTTACACAGCCTGGCCACATACAGAGGCCGAACATTGAAGTAGTACCTTCAGGCATTCTAGGAGTATAAATGACATATCTCATTTAATTCCTACCTATCACACTTTTGAAGGTCCTGGAGCACCAGGACAGTGCAATAACCCACAAAATGACCCAATTTTGGAAAGCAAAAACCCCAATGTATATTCTATAAGGCATGGGCTGCAAATAGGTCCTTGGGTACTCTGGTGGCCTGGTGACAGGTACTCTGGTACACTCATGGCCTGGTGACAGGTTCTCTGATGGCCTGGCATTTGGGTACTCTGAAGGGCGGTGATAGGTACTCAGATACTCATATGGACTGCGACAGGTACTCGGATGGCCTGGTAAAAGGTACTTGGGTACTCCGATGGGCTGTGACAGGTATTCGGGCACTTTGATGGGCTGTGACGGGTACTCGGATGGACTGTGACAGGTACTCCGGCACTCGGATGGACTGTGACAGGTACTCGGGTACTCGGCTGGACTGTGACAGGTACTCGGGTACTCGGCTGGACTGTGACAGGTACTCGGGTACTCGGCTGGACTGTGACAGGTACTCGGCTGGACTGTGACAGGTACTCGGGTACTCTGATGGACTGTGACAGGTACTCGGGTACTCTGATGGACTGTGACAGGTACTCGGGTACTCTGATGGACTGTGAGTGACAGGTACTATGATGGGTGGTGACAGATCCTCTTTATTGGTGGGGGGGGGGGGGGGCAATCAGTGTGTGTTGGTGTACACTGTAAGTGGTAACGAGATGTTATTGCAATCTCCTCCTCACACACAATCGGTGTGTGAGGAGAACCTGGTAACATCTTGTTACCGCGGTTTGTTTACATTTAGTGATCGGCTGTGAAAGGATTACAGCCGATCACGTGGGTAAAAGGCCAGCCAATGGCTGTTTACCAGCGTCGGTGAGGAGCAGCGTTCCCGGGAACACGCCGCCACCAAAGTGCACGCGCATGCGCTGTGCACTGTGGGGGTGTGACCATCTGTGATTGGCTGTGACTTCATCATGGCCGATCACGTGCTAAACAGCCATGCGCAATGGCTGTTCACCCCCCCTCGGTGGCGAGCGGTGTCTCCGTGACACGCCGCCACCAAGGGAACAGGGATGCGCACGCACGATCGCACGCATTCCCCGTTTAAACGGGAGGACATCATATGACGCCCTCCAACCACAATTTGATGGCCAGCGGTCAGCATCTAGTTAAAGGTACTTGACTAGTTAAAACCAGTTTTCGCTGAACAATAGTGAAAACATAAAAGGAATCTAATCACACATATAGGAAGGTCAGAGGGTCACAGCTTAAATTAATTGTGTAATATATATATACATATATATATATATATATATATATATATATATATATATATATATATATATATATATATCCATAATTAACCACTTAGGGACCGAAAGGATTTGCCCCCTTCCCCCCCGCCCCCTCCCCATGACCAGACTATTTTTTGCGATACGGCATTGCGCCGCTTTAACTAACAATTGCGCAGTCGTGTGACACTGCAGCTTTAGAATGTCTGTGTGAGAGAGAAATGTACCCCCTTACACCCCCTTGACAGAAAATGGACATGACAAAGGGAGAAAGACCTATGCAGATTCCTCCTTTCCTCTCCTTAACCACTTAAGCCCTGAACCAATTTGCAGCCAAAGGACCAGGCCACTTTTTGCGATTCGGCACTGCGTCGCTTTAACTGACAATTGCGCGGTCGTGCGACGTGGCTCCCAAACAAAATTGGCGTCTTTTTCCCCACAAATAGAGCTTTCTTTTTGTGGTATTTGATCACCTCTGCGGTTTTTATTTTTTGCGCTATAAACAAAAACAGAGCGACAATTTTGAAAAAAATGCAATATTTTTTACCTTTTGCTATAATAAATATCCCCAAAAAATATATAAAAAAAACATTTTTTACTCAGTTTAGGCCGATACGTATTCTTCTACATATTTTTGGTAAAAAAACAAAAACAAATTGCAATTAGCGATTATTGATTGGTTTGCACAAAAGTTTTAGCGTTTACAAAATAGGGGATAGTTTTATAGCATTTTTCTTAAAAAAATTTTTTCTAGTAATGGCGGCAATCTGCGATTTTTATTGTGACTGCAACATTATGGTGGACACATCGGACATTTTGGGACCATTGTAATTTATACAGCAATCAATGCTATTTAAATGCATTTATTCCTGTGTAAATGACACTGGCAGTGAAGGAGTTAACCACTAGGGGGCATGTAGTGTTATGTATGACGTTATGTGTTTTTTTATTGTAGGGGGGTGTGGCCTGGCATGTGACATCACTGATCATCCTTCAATATAAAAGGGAAGAGACAATCGGTGATAGCCACACAGGTAAGCACGGGGAGAGGTTTGTTTACACAGACCTCTCCTCGTTCTTCAGCTCTGTGACCCGATCGCGGGACACCAGCGGTGATCGGGTCTGCTGGTCCAGCGGCCACGGTCACGGAGCACAGGACCGGGTTGGGAGCACATACATAACGGTACGTGATTGTGCCCAGCCGTGCCATTCTGCCGACATATATCGGCGTGAGGCGGTCCTTAAGTGGTTAAAGAGGCTGTAAACTCTTGTAAAAAAAAAAAACAGTAAGACAAAGGCATAATAAGCTAGCATGTATCACATACTAGCTCATTATGAAATAGTTATCTTAGAACGAATCCCTCCAGCGGCGCCCGCACACCACTGAAACGGCTGACCTATTCCCTGGTGTTTCTTCCAGGTTTGCGGGCTCCTGGGCTGTGAGTGGCCGAAACTGAAACAACGTCACTCCTGCGAATGCGCACTGGAGCCGCCGGTCACAGCACAGGGCTCTGGAGGAATGGCTGCCCGTGCGCCAGTGACTTCACTAGCTGTATGCGCAGTAAATATCTCCTAAACGGTGCAAGTTTAGGAGATATTTACACTATTTATAGGTAAGCCTTATTATAGGCTTACCTATAGGTAAAATTCAGTAGTAGCGTTTACTTGCTCTTTAATAATAGATATCGTTTCTGTGAAGCAGGAAAATGTGTTAACCTTTGACTTAAAATAATGCTATCTGTGAAACGTGTAATACAACATGTGTATGTAAAATTTAGGTGATGCGAGAGATTTTATAAGGCAAAAGAAAATTATTAAATATTCAGCAAAATAAATCCTTAGGTGAATTGGTTAATTTTTAATATATAAATATTAGGATCATTGGAACAAAGAAATTAACCACTTGCAGACCGGACCATTTTGCTGGTCAAAGACCAGACCACTTTTTGCGATTCGGCACTGCGTCGCTTTAACTGACAATTGCGCGGTCGTGCGACGTGGGCTCCCAAACAAAATTGACGTCCTTTTTTCCCCACAAATAGAGCTTTCTTTTGGTGGTATTTGATCACCCCTGCGGTTTTTATTTTTTGCGCTATAAACAAAAATAGAGCGACAATTTTGAAAAAAACGCATTTTTTACTTTTTGTTATAATAAATATCCCCCAAAAATATATAAAAAAACATTTTTTTCCCTCAGTTTAGGCCGATACGTATTCTTCCACATATTTTTGGTAAAAAAAAATCACAATAAGCGATTATTGATTGTTTTGCGCAAAAGTTATAGCGTTTACAAAATAGGGATAGTTTTATAGCATTTTTATTAATAATTTTTTATTATTTTTTTTTTACTAGTAATGGCGGCGATCAGCGATTTTTATTTTGACTGCGACATTGTGGGGGACCCATCGGACATTTTTGACACATTTTTGGGACCATTGTCATTTATACAGTAATCACTGCTATGTAAATGCAGTGATTCCTGTGTAAATGACACTGGCAGTGAAGGGGTTAACCAGTGGGTGGCAGTGTAGGGGTTAAGTGTTCCTAGGGGTGTGTTACTACCTGTGGGGGGGTTGGGCTTTCATTTAGTGAACACTGATCTCTGCTCCAATCACATGGAGCAGAGATCAGCGTCACTAGTTGCTAGGCAGAATGGAGAAATGCTGTTTACACGGCATTTCCTCCATTCGGCCACTCCGTGAGATGATCGCGGGGATACCCACGGCGATCGAGTCCGCGAGTCCCGCGACCGGACTCACGGGGGTCCCGACCAGCTCGATGGCAGGGCGGCATTGAATATTGGACGTACCTGTACGCCAATATGCCTGCCCGTGCCATTCTGTCGACGTACATTGTTGTGCGCTGGTCGGGAAGTGGTTAAATCACACTTGTTTATTAATAAAAATAAAAAGGTAAATAGAAAAGCGTAGTCAAGCATAGCCAGAGTCCAGTAACCAGATCGGGTAGTCAACTAGGAGGAAGATCCAACGCGTAAGCCACACGGATGCATAGCGCTCTCAGAGTTAGGACATTGAGACAGAAGGGTACCAACTCCAGTCTCAGAAGCATCAACTTCTAGGATAAGAGACAACGTAGGTTCAGGATGTGCCAACACAGGAGAAGAAACAAAAGGCATCCTTGAGTCTCAAAGGCCTTAATGGACTCCGGAGACCAACTCTGTGGGTTATCGTCCTTTCTGGTCATATCAGTCAGGGGCTTGACCACAGACAAGAAGTTATGAATAAACTTCTGATAGTAGTTGGCAAAGCCCAGGAAATGCTGCAGAGGACTTAAACCCACGGGTCGAGGCCACTGTAGGACTGCCGAAGGATTCTCTGGGACCATCAAAAAACCAGCAGTGGAAATGACAATGTAACCTGTTCACGATGGAACTGGCACTTCTCCAGTTTACAATAGAGACTGTTCTCGCTCAGTTTCTGAAGCACATGACAGACATCTGTGTGGTGGCTCTCCAGGGACTTGGAAAATATGAGGATATCATCGAGATAAACCACCACACACAACTGCAACAAATCTCTGAGGACATCGTTAATAAATTCCTGGAAAACTGCCGGGGTGTTACAAAGGCCAAAAGGCATTACCAGGTATTCATAATGGCCTGTTCTGGTATTAAACGCAGTTTTCAACTCGTCGCCCTCTTTAATGCGCACGAGATTGTATGCCCCTCTCAAGTCAAGCTTCGTGAAAACCGTTGCTCCCTTGAGGCGGTCAAATAACTCTAATCAATGGAATCGGGTAGCCATTCTTAATCGTGACACGATTGAGATCCCTATAATCTATACAAGGCCTCAGTTCACCGCTCCTCTTTTTCACAGAACAAAAAAAAAAAAGAAGAAACCAGCACCAGCAGGAGACGAGGATTTGCGGATGAAACCTCAAGAAAGTGCGTCAGCAACATACTCCTCCATGGCCTTATCCTCAAAGACTGACAAAGGGTAAACCCAGCCACGGGGAGGTATGGCACCAGGTTGAAGGTCAATTGCACAATCATAAGGCCAGTGTGGAGGCAAACTACCGGCTGGACGTTTATCAAAGACATTGCTAAAATCACGGTACTCCTCTGGCAAGGAGGGGAGTGAAGAGGTGCACAGGACCTTGGATACCTTCAGGAAGCATGTCTCACTGCATTGTGGTGACCAGGAGAGAACCTCAGCACGGATCCAATCAAAAGAGGGTTGAGCTTCTGTAACCAAGGATAACCAAAACCAAAAATCAGCGGAAACCTGGGTGAGCAAATAACTTGGAATTGGATTATCTCATGGTGAAGAGCCCCTATGGCCATGGACAATGGAACCGTCTCATGAGTCACATGGACAGGCTGTAAAGGTCTCGCGTCAAGAGCCTCAATGGCAATTGGAGTGTCATGCAGCTGCAGCAGAATCGAGTGCTGCGAAACAATTGCAGCATCAATGAACAGGCCTGCAGCCCCAGAGTCGATTGGAGCCTGTATCTCGATGGACGACTCAGCCCAAGAAAGGGTGACCAAAACCAGGGGCTTATCCTTCTGGATAACTGTGGACGAAACAACGCCACCTAAGGTCTGTCCATGACAGGACCTCAAGGTTCGGGCGTTCCCTGGACGGGTAGGACAAGACTTCAAAAAGTGACCTGCCTGGCCACAATAAAGGCACAAACTCTCCCTCCTCCTAAAGGCTCTCTCATCCGCAGAGAGACGCGTGAAGCCCAGGTGCATGGGTTCATCTTCACTGACCAACTCGGTACCAGGAGGCATGGGAGGTGAGGGAGGCATGGGTGGGACTACAAAGCTTGGAGGCAAACATACAGGAGGCTTCTGCAAGCGCTCCTTAAGAGAAAGTCTCTCTGAGTCAATGAGGATGGCAAATGAGATCAAGCTCTCCAGCTCAGTGGGTATATGTCGGGCTGCTATCTCATCCTTGATGGAATCCAAGAGACCATGAGAAAAAGCAGCAACAAGAACCTCATTGTTCCAAGCAACCTCTGCTGTCAGAGTAGGGAAGTCAATGATGTAGTCGGCAACAGTTCTCGTACTCTGATAGACATGAGGCACTTGGCAGCAGAAGCGGAGCGTGCGGGAACGCCAAATAACCTTTTAAAGGAGGCCACAAACAGAAGGTAATTCAAGACAACAGGTTTTTGCGTCTCCCATAGAGGGTTAGTCCAGGCCAAGGCTCTCTCAGAAAGCAAAGATATCACGAAACCTACTTTGCTTCTGTCCGTGGGAAACGCCTGGGGCAGCATCTCGAAGTATATCTCAACCTGATTGAGAAACCCTCTGCATTGAACTGGATCCTCCATGGCCTTATCCTCCAAGACCGACAAAGGGTAAACCCGGCCACGAGGAGGTATGGCACCAGGCTGAAGGTCAATTGCGCAATCATAAGACCAGTGTGGAGGCAAACCACAGCAAGGTATCGGACTTAATCAAGCAGGAACATATCAAATCCTTTTCAGAGCTACAAACTAGGGGTGCACCGAATGGGTTTTTTGGTGCCGAAACCGATACTGAAAAACAAAACCGATACCAAAACAGCACAGAAACCGAAAATTGCTTTTTTTATATATTAAAAAAAAAAATGATTTATATAAAATTGTCTTATATTATTATTCATTATAGTATTCATATTCAACTGAATCAATAATTTTATGAATAAAAGAATGCTCCAGTAATGTAAATAACAGTACTTTAATAAAGCAACCCAAATAAATTGGACAGTGGACACAGAAGATAAAAATAAAATCATAAAATCAAATAAAATACAAAATTATAAATTAAAGTTACTACAGCATATCCTGCAGTGCAGACTGCAGTCAGTGCACATTGAACCATAACAACAAAATAAATAAAAAAAAAAATAAATATAAATAATATAAAAAGTCTAAGAAGACTTAATCTTAGATTTTATTCATTTTTAACTTAAATCAGAACTAGTAGTAATTCAGTTCTCTCTCTCCCTAAGGTGTCAGCGGCTGCATGTGCGATAAAAGTGTATGTATGTAGCTGCGGTTTACATACATAGTCCCACAGTAGACCACACTGTTTTCCGGCCCCCGTGTATGAGCGGAGACATCCCGAAACACAGACTAGTCTACAGTCTGGTCTACAGTAGGGGTGCTCAGCCAATCACAGCAAGCAAGCAATGTAGACTAGTCTGTTTCTGGAAGTCTCCGCCCATATCTGGAACACAGTGTGGTATAGTGTATAGTACTGGAGTGTGTAGACAGCCACAGATACAGAACATACAGTTTTGCACATGCAGCAGGCTGAAAGCTTAGGGAGAGACATAGTTTGGCCCAACAGCAACAAACTATGTATGT
The DNA here is from genome assembly GCF_037356315.1 of Lithobates pipiens. Taxonomy (NCBI): domain Eukaryota; kingdom Metazoa; phylum Chordata; class Amphibia; order Anura; family Ranidae; genus Lithobates; species Lithobates pipiens. Next base: position 484,373,472 of record NW_027507903.1, on the reverse strand, counting down.
GTGTACAGTACTAGATTAAAAGCTGGAGTTCTCTCTTAAATTGAAGAAGTGCAAAAAAACTGTAGAAGAACTACAATGAACAACCAACTAATGGCAGTATGGCACAACTAGACAATTGGAACTTACTGGTAGTCAGTCATACTATGTTGTATGTTCCAATTGTCCAATAGCACAGTCCAATGGCAATTAATTTACTATGTTCAACAACATGGTAAATGAATTGGTCTATGCTAGGGATTTATAAATCTATTTCAGTAAAAGTGGCAGATTTTGCTTTAAGAAAAAAAAAGTTGCTCAGCTTTCTCACAGGAGAGACGGTTTCTCTTCTCGTCAAGAATATGAGATGCTAGACTGAATAGTCTCTCACTCTCTGTACTGGTGCTTGGGGCAGATAAATATCTGCGTGCAATCTGTGCAAGCAAAGGAAAACGTTGTTTGTTGATGCGCCAGTACGCAAGGGGATTGTCACTTCTGGCGATAGGCTGTTCAGTTAAATAAATGTCCAGCTGTTGGGTAGCTGCACTTGTTGTGGCACTGCTATGGACTGGGGTGCATTCATGTAAAAAAATTTCAAACATACTAGATATGGAGAGAGCGTGTTCCTCTTCACTTGTATGCAACCGTTTCTTCTCACTTTCCTCTGTGCTACACCTCAAAACTCCTTCACCAGATGCTTCCACCACCTCCATTTGTGCCTGTATCATTTTCCGTGCACGCTGCTTTTTCTCAACATTAAAATAATGCTCTTTAAACCGAGGATCTAGAACTGTTGCAATGCAGTACCGGTTGGTAACAGCCTCCAGTAGAGTGGTTTTAGCCGTTTTTACACCATGGTCCGTTTCTATCTCTTTTCCTAGCAGACGCTTCAGTGCGGCAATCAAGGGAATAACTTCAGAAATGAAGCATTAGTTGAGCTTATTTCTTTTGTTAACTGTTCAAATGGAGATAGAAGAGACAAACTATTTTCAGGTAACATCCACTGATGTGCGCTCAGTGTTGCCGGCAGCTCGTAATCTGCAATGTATGCAGCTAAAACATGCTTTTGTTCAAAAAGACTTTGCAGCATATAGTAGGTGCTGTTCCAACGAGTGGCTACATCTTGCTGCAGTCCTTTCGGTGGCATTCCAAACTGTATCTGCAAAGCTTGTAATCTGGAATAAGCAAGAGGAGAATGCTTATTCTCCACTTGCTTAGTGACCCACAAAGTAAGTGACCCACAATTTTTCTTCCTTTTGATACAATATCAGATATGGTGCGCTGACTCTGCAATCCTTTCTTCACAGCCAATTGCAGCGTGTGTCCCATACACGGAATGCTTTTAAGTTCACTGTCCTCCATTGCCTATGCCATCTTCCGCGCATTATCTCGGACAATCAAATGCACTTTAGACTTCTCAATGTGCCAAGTGTCAAGCATGGATTTTAAAGTGTCAGCTATTACTGCTGCAGTATGTGATACAACAAACTCACGTGCGTGCGTTAAGTAGGATGTTTTGCAATTGAAACTTGTCATTTATCCACTGCGCTGTCAGCCTAAGCATGCTCGTTGGATTGATGTCTGAACTCCAAATGTCGGTAGTAAAACAGATTGCTATGATGTCGGTAGTCATGAGCTCTTGAACGTGTTTTCTAACACTGCAAAGCAATTCAGGTAGACAGGTATCTGCAAAGTAGCGTCTAATTGGTAGTGAATAACGCGGCTCAATATGTTGCATGAGTCTACAGAATCCAATGTCCTCCACAACAGAGAATGGCTGGTCGTCTAATGCAATAAATTCCATAATTTTATCTGTTATGGCACGAGCTTTGGGACTGTCACTTGCAAATTTTTTAACCTTTTCCAAGACTGTGGCCACAGAGGTGTTGAGCCTGAGTCACTTTTTGGAAGTGGCACTGTTTTCTTGTAATCTGAATGCTGAATTGGATGATGTGTTTTCAGGTGGTGTATCACACCTGTTGAAAAATGCCCTGGCTGGCACTGTACCCCCTCTTGAAATTTCTGCTGAGCAAAGACTACAGATTTCAAATTTGGGGTATCAGAAACTTTAAAATATTTCCATGCGGCAGACATGGTGCACCTTTGCTGGTAGTGCTGAATAATAGCATAGAATGATCTATAGTGGGAGTGAAATCTGGGGGGGGGGGCTTGGGGGAAAGAAAGGACAAAATCAATTTAAAAGCTAAACCCCAGGAGGCAGCTTTTAAAAAAAAAAAAAACTATCACGTTTTTTTTTTTTTTAAACGGTGCAACTCTTGCCATGCAAGGTAGTTATGTCTGCACTGCAGTACATCTGACTTGTACCAAAAAGATAATATAATTGCACTGATTAAATTTCATTTGAAATGGAATGGATTGCTTGCATGCAATTGCATGCTATATTAAATTTTTTGGAGCTATACTGTGGTATAGTATGCTATAACTTCATGTGCTTGTTGTCATTGAATTTGTCAGCGTAGTATTATTACCAAGTTATACAAGATTTGTTGAAACACGACAGTACTCAATAAAATATATAATATATAGTTATTAAATATATTAATATTATATATTTATTGTGCACTGTCACGTTTTAAAAAATCATGTGCTTGCTGTCATGTCAGTGTGTACTGTATAACTATACTATACTGTGACAAAATGACAAATTCAATGACAACAAGGGCATACATTTAATTTTATAGTATACTACAGAATAAATAGCATGTCATTCCATGTCAAATCAGTTTTATTATATATAATATTTTTGCTACAAGTCAGATGTACTGCAGTGCTGACAGACAGACATATTTAATACCATACTGCAAGGCACAAAGGCCAAGTAGTAAGTAATACATGTTGTTTGACTGCTATGACAGTTTCAGTAGTATAATAAAATAAAATGAGTTGGATTGTTTGACAGTTTAAGTAAGGCAAAAAAGGCAATGCATTGATCATCGGCGAATAGTAGTAATGGTAGCCATCCAGGAGGGACAGTGCCCACTCTTGTACTTGAGTATGCTATGTGCAGCCCTCTATGAAGCCGTCTCTCGGGTCCCAGCAGCGTCTCACAAGCACGAGGAGCGTCCGCGGGGAAGGTGCCAGCGTCTCAGCAGGGAACGCGCGGCGTCTTATCCACGAGAAATGTGCAAGATGACCAGAGAACGAGTGACATCATCCAACGTTTTTCCCACCGCTACTGTGCATGCGCGATTTTCAGCGCCATTATCGGCAAGAATTCTCTTTCAGCAAAATGCTGAAAAGGCCATTTTCGCCCAATATGCTTCGGCGGCCGAAATTTCGGTGCATCCCTACTACAAACAGATAACCAATTACTAGTAAAAGAATTTATGAATTACGCTAAGGTAGCCAATATTTTGTCCTTAAACAAAACGCAGCATTTAGAAATCCCAGAGGTTATAAACAACTTGTGGTACACCAACCCTAAGCCTAAGAAGGGGATAACGGTAATCTATAATCTATTGCATAGTAAATTACACTTTGAAAAATCCAAACAGATTTCCAAACATGAATTAGACTTAAACATAGACATCTCTTCTGAGCAATTGAGTCGGGCAATCAAGAATACATCCACACTAAAGGCTCTAACTTTAGGGAAATTGCCGAGAACATTCACTTGAGGTGGTATAGAACTCTGTATACCCTAGCAAAATTTAACAATAATTCCTCCAATCTATGCTGGAGGGAGTGTGGGCAATCTGGCACATATGCTCTGGTTCTGTGTGTCCCTGCGTAGCTTTTGGGCAGCAATCGCAAGATTAATTGCAAAAGTGACAAGAGTACTCAGTAAATTGAAGGCCGAACAAACTTTATTGAGTATTGACATGGATATATATATCCGAATGACTGTCGTACATTGGTGATGCATATTTTACACGCAGCGCGCTTAGTGATAGCACGCAAATGGAAATCTAAATTATCTCCATCTTTGAGATTAGTATTACTTCTGATTGACGACTCCTATGCTTATGAGGAAACTATAGCCATTAAAGAGGGTAGGCAAAAACAATTTGCAAAACAGTGGTCCTCATGGGAAAGGCTTAGTCAGAAGCACAGAAAGGGAGGAGGCGGGACAGGCGCCAAAAGGTGGTGCGCGAAAAAGGGACAGGAAGGCCCGGAGAAACCTGCTGAAAATAAGTAAACATGCTGATCAGGGAATATACTGCTGGAGTAAATGGTTAAATGATTATTATTACAATTCCGGTATAAAAAATGATATGTCTAGGCCTCGTGAGGCCCATTGTTGAAGTTACAAGATGTGGGTACCTTAAAGTACGTGATATTTGGGATGTAGAGACAGCTGAGAATGTTGTGAGGACAGTGAAGTTTTAAGCACCTTTCTATAAGCAAATTATTTTTTTTTATTCTTGTATAATGCTCAGGAACTGTAATGTCTATTGAGAATAGTTATAAGGAATTTTGTCCATTCCACTGTTTGGACGTGTTATTCTTATTTTTTTGAAATCCAATAAAAATTATATATAAAAAAAAAAAAAATGTCCTGCCTTTCATTTCTATGTTAAACCCAAAGGGTTGGGTTGCAAGCGGATTATTTACAATCACTTTAAGGGTAGGCACCCCATTTTATTTTATATGAGACAAGTGTCTGAACTGGTGGCCTTATCCTGCAAACAGCTTTTTTGGTTTTGCATAGGAACATGATGGGGCTAAGATGCAGGCCTTATCTGTATCTCAGGCACAGAAAGTACTAGTTGCAGTCCCTTTCTAAAATGGTTCACTCTGACTTTATGTTGCCTCTGGTAAAAACCTCAGCAGTTAAGTACTCCTCCCTGGGATCTGTGTGTCTGCTGCAGAGTTCTCATACTTGTCTTTTACACCCTCTCTTAGAGCAAATGTTATATGAGGAATGGGATATCACCTAGATTGGGTGTTTGTACCGCCTAAAAGATTCTCTCTTTATCCTATAGAAGAGACATTCCTACAGTGGATGCAGCCATCTCCTGCCTTAACAAAAATGTAACTTATCCAATGGATAATGCCCAGGTTTTCAAAGATTCAGTCGATAAGAAGCTAGAATTCCTTCTGAAGGCTTTGTTTGCAATGCAGGCTGCTGCTGTTTACCAAAGCCTAAAGGATCGTCTAAAGCAATTGGTAAGAAAGGTCCCACTGCAAGGGGATGACACTCATAAGGAATTTACAGAATTGACTCAGTCCTGTTTTGTGGTGGACTCTATCCAGCAGATTTTGCTCATGGCCTTTGTGACGGTTCACATGTGCAGGGTACGGTGGTTAAAAAGTTGGTCTGCTAAAGCTGCCCTGTAAAAAATTTTGGCTGGCTTTCCTTTTCAAGGGGATCGCTTATTTGGTGAGGATTTGGATAAATACATCCAAAAGATCTCAGATGGGAAGCGTTTCCTTTTGCCACTTAAAAAAGAAGAGCAAGAGTCGGGCTTATAGTGGATCTGCTGCTTCGGCAGCTAATACCTCATTATCCAGACAGTCCTTTTGACGCTCACAGGTGACTGGACCCAGAGGGAAAAAGCAGAGCCGGGGCAGAGGAAACCCTAATTGGCTAAATAATTGAAGCCAGAGTCCAATTCTTCTACATTATGTAGGGTGGTGCCTGGAGAGAGATCATATTGGACAAGTGGGTCATTTCCACAATCTCTCAGGAGTACAGGTTGGAATTTCAGTTTCTTCCTCCTCAGTTTATGAGGTCAAATGTACCTGCAGATCAGTAAGGAAGAGCTTCCTCATTTCAGGCACTCAATCAGTTATTGGCACAGAGAGTAATCAAGGTGGTTCCATTGAACAAAAGACTCATGGGCTTTTATTTCAATCTTTTCACGGTTCCAAAGCTAAATAGAGACATGGGGCCAATTTTGGACGTCAAAGGCCTAAACAGTTCAATCCGCGCAGTCAGTGGTGGTCTCTTTGCGTAAATTAGATTTTGTTGCGTCCGTAGACATCAAAGGCGCATATCTCCATGTGCCAATTTTTCCTGCTCATCAAAGATTGCTACGACTTTCAATGGAAGAACAGCGTTTTCAGTTTGTGGCCTTGCCTTTCAGGCTGGCCACAGCTCCTTGTGTATTCAGAAAAGTCTTAGCCCCAGTGCTGGGCTTGAGGGAGTGTGTATTCTGGGGTACCCAGACGATCTGTTGCTAAGAGATCGGTCATTTCTATGTTTAGGGCAAAGCGTTTCTGTTGCAATGCTTGCCTGGAGTGGCTAGGCTGTGTTCTCAGTCAGGAAAAGTCAACTCTGGAGCCAGTAAAGTGTTTTCAAATATCTGGGTCTCTTCCTAGATGCAGTTCAGGCGAGAGTGTTGCCCCAAGAGAAAAGCCTGTCTCTGAAAAATCAGGTTCTACAGTCAAGGCTAAGGTATCCTTTGATACATCTTTGCATGAGTTTGCTGGGGAAAATGGTGTGCAGTTCAAGGCCACTCCCCATGCACACATTCCACTACAGGCCTTTGCAAAGGAATATCCTGTTCATTTGGAACAGGAAAGTGCAGTGTCTGGATTGCCAGATCTCTCTATCTACCAGTACATTAAGAGCATTAAACTGATGGATGGTTCCCAAGAACCTGGAAAAGAGGAAGTCATTCCTTCCAGTAGTCTGGAGGGTAGTGACTACCCATGCCAGCCTGAAAGGATGGGGTGTCATTCTGGGATCCGTCATGGTATAGGGGAAAGGGGATGTGGTCCCCTCAGGAAAGGATGTTATACATCAACATTCTGGAGCTTTGGGCCGTTCGATTGACACAAAGTCATGGACGGATTAGTTACAGGATCTTCCAAGTCATGGTTCAGTCCAACAATGCCACGGCTGTGGCATATATTAATCATCAGGGTGGCATCAGGAGTCAGGCTGTCTAAAAGGAGATGAATCATATTCCAACATGGGTAGAATGTCATGCTCTGGCTCTGTCAGCTGTACACATCCAGGGGGTAGGGAACTGGCAAGCAGACTTTCTCAGTCCCCAGTGGTTGATTCTGGGAGAATATTCTTTATTCCAAGGTATTCATTGCAATCTCTCAACTGTCGGGTACCCCAGACGTTGATCTCCTGGCACCCAGGTTCAACAACAAGGTAGACAGATTTGTCTCCAGGACAAGAGATCTACATGCAATAGGGGTGGATATCCTAGTAGCGCTATGGGATTTACACCTTCCCACCCATTCAACTGCTTTCACATCCATTGTGCAGGATCCAGGAATAAGTAACGCTAGTAATCTTGATGGCATAGTGACCTTGGCGATAGACGGCCCTTTGGCACTTGTGGTCCAGCCAGACCTACTATCTCAGTGTCCAGCGTTACACCCTGTTTCACAATCGCTGGGTTTGACAGCCTGGCTAATGAAGCCCAGGTGCTGACAGATCGAGGAGTCTCTTGGCCGGTTATCTCTACTGTACTGAAGGCAAGGTAGCCTGCATCTAGAAAGATTTTTTAAAGGACTTGGAAGTCTTATGTGTCCTGGTGTGAAGCCAGAAATTTGCACCCCCAAAAAGTACGTGATTGGTCACGTTTTGTCTTTTCTCCAATCAGGGATGGGAATTAATTTGGCCTCTATTGATTTCCAGAGACCAAATGTTTCTCACTCATTGATCTGTATCTTTGTTCGGGGAGTGACCCGTATGGTTCTGGCGGTTAGGCCCCCCTTGTGTCCTTGGAATTTGAATAAAGTTTTGTCTGTATTGCAGAAACTTGGTTGCAATCACTTCAGCAACAAGGGTGTCAGTGTTGGTGGCTTTTTTTTGGGGGGGGGATCCTTTGCCATGAGAGAGTGGTGTTATGTCCTCATCTGCCTTTTTTTTGCCAAAGGTAGTTTTAGGTTTTCATTTGAATCAGGATAGTGCTACCTTCCTTCCTTCCCAGCCTACAATCGTTAGATATAAAAGCTTTTAACAGTTTGGAAGTTGTTGGCGTTGTCTGGGTCTAATAAGTTCAGCGCCAGGAATCAAGCAGTCAGACTCCTTGTTTGTTCTGCCGGAAGGTCCTAGGAAAGGACAAATGGCACCAAAAGTGACAATTTCATGATGGATTTGTCAGCTAATTACTCAGGCCCATGGCCTGAAGGATAAGACCTCACCTTTTCAAGTAAAAGTGTACTCTACTAGGAGTGTAGGAGCTTCTTGGGCTATCCGGCATCAGGCTTCAGGCTTCAGTGGCTCAGGTCTGCAACCTGGTCTTCGATACATACTTTTACAAGGTTTTACCAAGTCGATGCAAGAGGATCCCCATAGGGGATTCTAAGTCTGTATATTGTGGGCTGCAGAATAGTTTCCTTGGGAATGATAGCGGTTTTGTTCTGTGTTTTGTTGTCTCACAACCTGGAATTAGCATGGATTGTTTGAGGATTTGCATCATTTAATTTATAGAACATGCACACAACTTTGAAGATTTCTTTTTTTATTATTTATTGTGAAGCAAACAAAAAAATAGGAGAAAATAACAGAAAAACTCAATGTGCATAACTATTCACCCCCATAATTCCAATACTTTGTAGAGCCAACTTTTGCGGCTATCACAGTTCCAAGTCGCTTTGGATGAGACTATGAGCTTGCCACATCTTACCACTGGGATTTTTGCCCATTCCTCCTTGCAAAACTGCTCCAGCTCCCTCAAGTTGGATGGTTTGCGCTTGTGAACAGCAATCTTTAAGTCTGACCACAGATTTTCTATTTGATTGAGGTCTGGGCTTTGACTAAGCCATTCCAACACATTTACATGTTGCTTTAGCAGTGTGTTTGGGGTCAATGTCCTGCTGGCAGGTGAACCTCCATCCTAGCCTCAAATCACACACAGAAGGGTACAGGTTTTGCTCAATATCATCCCTGTATTTAGCACCATTCATTGTTCCCTCAACTCTGACCAGTTTCCCAGCCCTGACTGCTGAAAAACATGCCCAAAGCATGATACTGCCACCACCATGTTTCACTGTGGGGATGGTGTTCTTTGGGTGATGTGATGTGATGGGTTTGCGCCAGGCATAGCATTTTCTTTGACGGACAAAAAGTTCAATTTTAGTCTCATCAGACCAGAGCACCTTCCTCCATACATTTTGGGAGTCTGCCACATGCCCTTTTGCAAACTCAAAACATGCCATTTTGTATGAAAGTAATGGCTTTGGAGCGTATTGTTGTCCTATGTACAGGTAAGCCCGTCTCTGCTGTGGAACTCTGTACTGCCTCTCTGATTAATGCCCTCCTTGCCCGGTCCATGAGTTTTGTTGTGCGGCCATCTCTTGGCAGGTTTGCTGTTGTACCATGTTCTTTACATTTGATTATGATAGATTTGATGGTGTGCCTAGGAATCATCAAAGATTTGGATTTTTTTTATAACCTATCCCTGACTTGTACTTCTCAACATTGTCCCTTATTTGTTTGGAGAGATCCTTGGTCTTCATGGCAGTGTTTGGTTATTGGTGCCTCTTGCTTAGGTGTTGCAGCCTCTGGGGCCTTTAAAAAAATATATATATGTGAATATGTAATGACAGATCATGTGACACTTAGATTGCACACAGGTGGACATCATTTCACTAATTATGTGACTTCTGAAGGTAATTGCTTGCAACAGAGCTTTTTATGGGTTTCACAACAAAGGGGGTGAATACATCCACAGATGCCAATTATCAGTTTTTTTTTTATTTCAGAAAATTTTTATATGTATAGATTTTTCTAATTTTACTTCACCAACTTAGACTATTGTGTTCTGATCAATCACATATAATTCAGATTAAAAAAAACATTGAACTTAGGGTTGTAATGTAATAAAATAGGTAAAAAGCCAAGAGGGGTGAATACTTTTGCAAGGCACTGTAGCCTTCCAATGCTGCTTACTGAGATGGCCAGCTATAGATGGGTGCAGTAGCGTCTTCTTTGTATCACTGTCGTGTATATTGGTCAGGCAAAGCTGACACCTTCGCAGCCATTGAGCTACATATGCTGGGTGCTCAGTGTGCTCCTGTACCTCTAAGAAGGGGTGGGCTCCCCTTCAGTCCACCTGCCCTCACGTATCCATCAGAATGCATGTACCTCCACTGTGGGGACACTTACAAGTTAGTGTTAGGTACCACAGATACCAGGGTGCCGTAGTGAGGCTCTGTGGCTTACGCATGCATTTGCAAATGTGTGCAGACTAATCCCCCGCTTTTAACGCATACTGTTAGACAGGTTTAATTTGTTGTCTTCGAGTTGGTCGGTATGTAAGCTTGTTTTTTTTTCCCTTGGATTTATCCTTGGCCCTGTTTATACCTTATGTAGCCTTCAAATGCTGCTTACTGCAATGGCCAGCTATAGATGGGGGCAGTGGCGTCTTTTTTTTTTTTTATCATGGTCACGATTACAGCCTTCCCCTCATCCTTCCCCTCTTTCTGGGGGTTCACTGCTTGCTACAAAACTGAAGTGCATTCTGTATAGGTGGGGTTACATAGAGAAGGACTTTTTGTCTGTTTTTTGTCTATTCACATACAGGTGGCACATTGGGCGGCACAGTGGTGTAGTGGTTAACACTCTCACCTAGTAGTAAGAAGGGTCGCTGGTTCAACAACGACACTACCTGCCTGGAGTTTGCATGTTCTCCCTGTGCCTACGTGGGTTTCCTTCGGGTACTCCAGTTTCCTCCCACACTCCAAAGACATGCAGGTAGGTTAATTGGATCCGTCCAATATTAGCCCTAGTATATGAATGGGGACCTTGCACTGTGGGCTCCTTGAGGGTAGGGAACAATGTGAATGTGCAATGTACAGGGATAGGGACAATTGTAGACACCTCACTCAGGTTGAACTGGATGAACTGGTGTCTTTATTCAACCTTACTAACTATGAAACTATGAAGGTGGTGATGGTAATGATTATAGCATGTGCTGTGTCCCGTGATGTACTTCAAGAAATGGAATTTACAGGTAAGTAAAAAAAAAAAAAAAAAAAAATATCAAATAATTTACCAGTGTCCAATACATCTGTGGGTGCCATTATTACCCAAAGGTTGAATACTTCCCATGTCCCTCAATGGATTTCAAGAAAAGGATTTAACAATATCAATAAGAAAATGAGCCTTCAGTTTCCCCCACAACAGTCAGTCTGTTTGGCATTTCTCACCTCTGTGCCCATCATCTAGAAATGTTGAAGCACTCTGGTTCTGTTTCTTCTCCATCTCTTCACGGAATCTCTGCTGCAGCTGCTTTTGGCGCAATTTGCGCTGAAGGGTGGCATCCATCTCTGGCTGAAGAACTGAAAGGGATGAGCCAAAACTGGAGCTGAAAAGAATGAAAGTCTTGTATAAATAAAAATAGCTTCCAATTCTTAAAATTTCCCTTCCTGGTTAATGTTTGCAAGACTATGGCTTCCAATAGCACCTATATGCCAATGACACCCAGCTCTATCTCGCCACTCCCCTGTTCACCATCTCGATCTCCTCATGTATGACAAATTTACTGAGCAGCATAGTAGTATGGCTATCACACAATTTCCTCAAACTCAATAACAAAATCAAGCTTGTGCTATATCCTCCTCCCTGATCATCCCCCTCGTGACTTTACAATTGAGATCAACGGCACAATTATTGGTCCCTCCACACACGCCAGGGTGCTAGGTTTAATCCTAGACTCGGAAATCTCCTTCAAGCCCCACATCCAAACACTGGCTAAATCTTGCTGCCTTAACCTCCATAACATTTCCAGAATTTGCCCCTTCTTAACCACATCAATACTGGGCACTTACACCCCCTTCCTTCCCAGACCAATTTTCAGCTTTCAGTACTCACACTTTGAATGATAATTACTCAGTCATGCTACACTGTTCCCAAATAAAATTTTTAGCATTTTGTTCACAAAAGTAGAGTTTTTACTGGAATTTATTCACCACTTCATGTTTTATTTTTTTGTGATAAGCGAAAAAATAGTGAATATTTAGAGAAAAAAAATCTACTTTCTGTTTTTAAAGATACCAAAAAAAAAAAAATAATAATTTTGTCGAAAATTTAAGCCAAAATGTTTTCTGCTACATGTCTTTGGTAAAAAAAATGGCCTAAAATGTCAGGACAGTACAACTACCCCCCAAATGACCCAGTCTGAGGTATTTAGTAAGGCCGCGTACACACGCGCGGACTGTTGGCCCAACTTTGTCCGTCCAACAGTTTGAGCGAACAGTCCGCTCAAACTTAGCATGGACGGACATGGCCACACACGACGAACGAACAGTTTGCTGAAACCGTGCGCGATGACGTGAACGGCACGTACGACGGGACGCAAAATACGACGTCCTATACACTGCAATGCAACCTTCCGACGTGGAAATCCTTTCTGAGCATGCGCGAGACTTAGTTGGCCGAACAAGCCTACACACGAGCGAACAGTCCGCTGAAACCTTGTTTCAGCGGACAGTTTTTCGGAATTTCCGTAAGACCTTGTTCGGCCAACTGTCCGCTGAAACTGTCCGCTGAAGCCCCACACACGAGCGGACTGTCCGCCCAAACACTGTTCAGCGGACAAGGTTGGGCCAACAGTCCGCGCGTGTGTACGCGGCCTAAGAGGCATAGTGAATTTTTTGAAGTTGCAGTTTTTTCCCCACAATGCTTTGGAAAATTAAGAAAAATATATATATTTTTTTTTTCTTCACTAAATCGTCATATTTAGAAGTTATTTCTCACACACGGTGCAGGCGTAATTGCAATTGCACCCCAAAATACATTCTGCTATTCGTCCTGAGTATGGCTATACCCCATGTGTGAGACTTTTCCACAGCCTGGCCACATACAGAGACCCAACATCCATGTAGCACCGTCAGGCGCTCTAAAGGCATAAATTACACATTTCATTTCCTGAGTACCTATCACATTGTTGAAGGCCCTGCAGCACCAGTACAATGGAATTACCCACAAAATGACCCAATTTTGGAAAGAAAACACCCCAATGTATATTCTTTGAGGCAGAAGATCTAACACGTAGCATGTACATAGCCAAAATGACAACCCAAAATACATTCTGTGTGTGTGAGACTTTTCCACTATTTAGCCACATACATAGCCCCAACATGCAAGTAGCACCTTCAGGCTTCTAACACATAGCATGTACACACCAAGAATTACACCCCAAAATACAGGCTCACCTGTGGTTTTAGCAGGCAGGAATACCGTTCCAGAGCAGTCAAAGCATATGTCCAGACAGCCAAAGGGAATGTCCAGGAATTGTCCAGGCAGGAAACAGAAATGGAAAAGTATATGATTCAGTACACTCCAAGGTTTAGCAGGCAGTTCAGGTGGCAGGCAGAGGCATGGCCAGTTCAGGTGGCAGGCAGAGGCATGGCCAGTTCAGGTGGCAGGCAAAGGCATGGCCAGTTCAGGTGGCAGGCAAAGGCATGGCCAGTTCAGGTGGCAGGCAAAGGCATGGTCAGTTCAGGTGGCAGGCAAAGGCATGGCCAGTTCAGGTGGCAGGCAAAGGCATGGCCAGTTCAGGTGGCAGGCAAAGGCATGGCCAGTTCAGGTGGCAGGCAAAGGCATGGCCAGTTCAGGTGGCAGGCAAAGGCATGGCCAGTTCAGGTGGCAGGCAAAGGCATGGCCAGTTCAGGTGGCAGGCAAAGGCATGGCCAGTTCTGGTGGCAGGCAAAGGCATGGCCAGTTCTGGTGGCAGGCAAAGGCATGGCCAGTTCAGGTGGCAGCAGGCAGCACTATAACACTGGGCCTTGGTCAGATAAGACCTGAGGACAGGGGTAGAAGCTTCTTCCCACCCAAATCTCTACGAAGCCTCCGAGTCTCCAGACCCTAATCCGAGAAAACTAAAAACCCAGAGAAAAAAGTTTTCTCCACTCAAAAAAATCTTTTCTGGAGCCCCTCACATATGTGGGACCCCTGTGCTGTACAGTGGCAGGGCAAATGGTCAGTTCAGGAGGCAGGCAACAAGCATGGTCATTTAACAGGCCGAGGTCAATTCACGTCAATGGCAGAAAGTTGGCAAAGGCATAGTCGTTAACAGTCTGGGTCATTCACAGAAATGGCAGATAGTGGAAGCTGGAAAAATAGGATTTTTAAAATAGCTTAACTGTAAAATCCTTTTCTTTGATGTACATCAGGGGACACAGTGCCATAGTAATAACTATGTGGGTTAAATCGGACTATCAGGTACTGGACACTGGCACACCCCTTAAGGCGTGAACTTCCCCCATATAACCCCTTCCACTACTGGGAGTCCTCAGTTTTGTAGCCAAGCAATCAAAGTGTAAGAAGAAGAAGATGGGAGGGACCTCTGTGTCCCCTGATGTATATCAAAGAAAAAGGATTTTTACAGGTAAGCCGTTTTAAAAATCCTATTTTCTTTTCTTACATCGGGGGACACAGCGCCATAGTAATAACTATGTGGGATGTCCCATAGCAATGGCAACTGAAGGGGGGGGGGGGAGACAGAATCAAGGAAACAGGAGGCCAGGGGACTCATACTGCAGCCTGCAGTATATGCTGTGCCCAAAGGCAATCTCCTCATGACCTTTAATATCAATTCGAAGAAAAAAAAAAATCGGATAAACGTCTGAACCAAAGACCAATCTTGCGGTCTTACAGATCTGAGCCATAGAGGCCTGGGGAGAAAGAAGGAAGAATAATATCTTGGTTTAAATGAAAACCTGTTACCACTTTTGGTAAGAGTTCAGGATGAGGACATCAAATCACCTAGTCCCTATACATGATGAAATATGGCTCTTACAAGACAGAGCTGCTAGTTCCAATACTCTTCTAGCAGAAGAAATGGCAAGCAAAAAACATTATCTTTCTTGTCAAAGAAGGTTCAAACGGCTGATTTAACAAAGCCGACAAGACCAATCTTAAATCCTAAGGATTTAGAGGTGCCTTGATAAGGGGGATAAACCGTGTTACCCCCTGAACAAGCTACGCACCAAGAGTGGGAAGCAAGAGGCTGTAGGAAGAGACATCAACATCAACCTGGATCTGGCTCTTGATAAAAGTCAAGGCCAGCTTCATTTCAGATCCCATATGCAGGAATCCTGCCTATTAACATACCTCCTGGGGTGCATACCAAGAAACCTATACCTTCCAGATTCTATAGTAAGTGACTCTGGAAGCCGGCTTCCTGGCATTAGTCAAAATAGACACTACTGAAGAAAATCACCCACGATTTTTTAGAGTGGGATTCAATAGTTAAACCTGTTAAACTCCTTGTCCGTAAAGTAGGATGAAATACCAGACCCTGTGCAAGAAGGTCTGGCTATAATGGCAGAGTCCAAGGACTTCAACTGCCCTCCTTATGATCTCAATAAATTCCGATCTTCTGGGACCCGCTGGGGCCACCAGAATAACCTCCTTCTGTTCCTGCTTAATCCTACGGAGAAGGCGTGGAAGTAGCAGAACTGGAGGAAATGCATAGATCGGTGAGAACTGATCCCCTGGGAAGACTAATGCGTCTGTTCCGCCTGGTAGCGGACCCCCTGTTTGACATAAAGTTGTCAACCTTACTAATGAATGTGGATGCAAATAGGTCCATGTTCAGTGTACCCCATCTGACATATTGCTAGGAAGATGTCGGGGTGAAGATCTCCTTCTCCCGGAAATAACTGGCGGCGTCTCAAGTAGTACGCCTGAAATATTAAAATTGCCGATAGGCAAGGAGTGTTGTGTTCTGCCAAAGCTCGAACATTATGCACCTCCTTTTTTTATCTTTATTTTTTATTTTTTGATGTAAGCCACCGCCGTGGCTCTGTCAGACTGAATCCTGTCAGGACAGTTCTGTAATTTGACCGCCAAGATTCTATGACCAGATGTACTGCCTGAAACTTCCAAAGTTGATAAGCAAGGTCCTATAACCTGGACCATCTCCCCTAGACAGAAACTTCTTCCAGGGCTGCTCCCTAGCCTAGAAGGCTGGCATCTGTTAACACCTTGCAGGATAAAGATTTTCCCTCCTGCTGGACAACCACCAATTTAGGCTCTGACCTATGTCGGGAGCAAAGCGTAAGAATACCTTCTTTGGTATGGTATCTATAACCAGCCCCCAAGTAACGTCCTTGATGGTTTTAAGGAGAATCTTCCTAGGCTGAGAATCCAACCTAGAGATTTCAGTTATCTATAGCTGAGATAAGACTCTGGCTTTAGACCTGCGACTGAATGATCTATTCAAAGTAGATCTTCTAATAGGCTAGGACCGCTATGCCTTGAGCCTAAAAATAATTTTATATTTCAAACCACAGAGATTTCTGGTAGGCAGGAATTGGCACATGGAGATATGCAACTCCCCTCCTTGCAGGATGGACACAGCCGATCGAATTATGAAAAGATCGGATGTTTAAGTGCCGATTCAGATCTCCAAGATCTAGAGTGGGTCTTACCTCTCTGCTTGGCTCTGGGACCTTAAAAAGGTTTGAGCCAAAAAACCCTGTTCCACTAAGGGAATCTCTGATATCACCGACTGGGATAACAGCTGATCCAGAGACCAGAAAAAGACACTTCTCCTTTCTCTTTCTTATCTTTTTTTCTTCTTCTTTTTTCTCTGGAACTTTAGGAGCGTTCTTTGAGGAGACAGACACTCTTGCATAAGACTGCCTCATCCGCAGCCCCAAGGACCCCACAGGCAGCACCCAAACAGGACCTGAACCCTCGGATCGAAAGTCGACTAGGCCATCCAGGCTCTTGAAACTCTAGATGCAACCTAGATAAGAAAATCACAGAAATCACTCTGCTCTTAACATTGTTCCTGCCAGACTGAGAATCGCAGGACCTTTCCCCCTACTCAAACAAGTGGGGGTGCTCCTTCATGAGAAGGCCTTAGCATTCTGCTTCATGGGCTTTCTGCCAAGATCCTGGTGCTGCCCCTGGGAACTTTCTCCTGAACCTGATGATTGAGACAGAAAGGCAGATACTCCAGGCATAGGAGAGGGTGCATGATTAAAGGAGAACTGTTTGAACCTCCTTTTACTGCCTTTTGGATGTACTTATCCACTCTAAATAGTCATACCCCAGAAAGGGACACAGACTGGCTAAGGGTTTTCACCTGGTGCTTCAGCTGACCAATATTTCAGCCATGGACCTCTGCAAAAAAGAACTAGTCCAAGCATAAGCCATAGGGCTTAAATGAAGAGTCCTCCATAGCATCTGTGAGACACAGTGCGTCAAATACACCAGCCTCTTGCCGGGCCTGCTGATCAGGCAGAACTTTCAGGTATCTCACACCTGTTCCTTAACCCCTTGGAGTCCACATTCCAATGCATTGGCGTGACTCAAAATGTGCTCCACCACAATAGTGGAGCAGACGTTAAGGTGTTAATAGACTGAGCCACTCTAATTGCAACCAGAACTGCAAAAGACATCTTGTCTTTAAAAGGAAAATCCAATCTTAACTTGCTGGATCCTTTAACCCCAGTGCATTATCCACTGGACATGTGAGACTCTGCTCACTAAGATTATTGCAGTATTAATAGCTCAAACCCCCCCCACCTTCTTTAATAAAAACGTTCCCATTCAGAATACATAGTTATGCATTTTTAGTGCTTTTTGCATCTTGCATATTTGCACTACAGAACTTGTTCAATAGGACACCATGTTAAATGGACTCCCAGATGGGGGAGGTTCAAATGAACCCTATTAGAGGTAGATACCTCAAGAGCCTGTGGCAGGCAACAAAAGGGTTAAGTAAGGGAGCAGACTAACATCTGACTTGTGTGGCTACTCCCTCCCTGTTAGGATCCTCTGAAGAGGAAAATAAGTATCTTACAATATTTGGGAAGATCTACCTGATCCCCAACCTCCTGCACCTCAACAAAAGGGCCCAGAGGACTAGATGGGAATCTGCTATGTTTAGTCCTACTATGGAGAGACATCATAGCAATAATCTTTTAATGGTAGGAGAAAAACCTGTTTGTATGAAATACAGGGACAGAAGTGTTCTACCCTTGACGGCTTCATCTGACTGGCCGTATCTTTCTCTTTACCTCCCAGGGAGGAAGATAGACGGTCTTTTGGAAGGGTTTTTAGTTTGTTGTATACCATTAACCCCTTAGAACCCTTAGAGGGGTTCCTGGTCCCTTTGTCACTCATGGCTTACAGTACAAAGCAGAGGCAGTACCAGCAAAAGAATGTTTCACTTGCTAGGCTATAGTACAGTACAATAACTGCTATTAATCCTAGCTATACAGTACAATGTTGTCAACAAAAGGGGGATTGCCTGTGTCACCAAACCTGACCAGCAACCACTCTGCTCTGTCCCTCCACTGCTAGACTTCAGCTTTTCTTGTATAGCTTCCTCCACGTTTGGCCCGCGTCTGACGCCATTTAGCCACGCCCCTGCGTGAAAACTCCCCCTTCCGACTAGGGAAGTGTATGAGTGTTGGCAACATGGCGGCTGGCAGCGGCGGGGGGGGGGTAAAACGGCTGCGAATTACCCCAAAAACAAAACTTTTTTTCATTTTTGTTTCTTTTTTTAAGAAAAAAAAAAAAAGAGGCAGCGGGCTGGCATCCAAAGGAACAAAAAACGCCACTCTGGGGCCCAGGAGGTGATCAGAACCCCACTTCATACCTGAGGGTCTGAGCTGGCTTGAACGGAGAGGAGAGTGAAAGCTTCTGCTGTTTCCAGCGTCAGAATGGTGAGTGCTCAATACAGCCTCCAGTGGTGACACAAACATGACATGACAACATAAATACATAAAAGGAGAGATTCCTTGCAGAAAATCTCCCCTACCTTTCCGCCGCAGTGCTTTATCAGAGATAAAAAGCCCAATCTTTGCCATTCATGGTAGGCTCCGAGACCTTGAAAGGAAACCTTCAGGAACAGGGGTACACTCCGTTAATCCCGCAATCCTGGCCCTGCGAAAAGACCCTGCCAGTAAACTTTTATTGGCCTTACTACCAAAAAGTACTGGATCCCAGGGCCCAGCGTAAAAGCATTTGCAAGCAAAACCTTGTGTCTTCGGATGACGAGGCCCAGGTACCATTCATTTAGTCCATTACGGAGACATCAGAACAGATCCGGTCAGGATGGCTGGCTCTAATCAAAGGATTACTGGCCGTGGAGCTCAGTACACACAACCTTACACATGCCCAACACCTTAGACACTGGCGGAAAAACTGAGGACTCCCAGTAGTGGGAGGGGTTATATGGGGGAAGTTCACGCCTTAAGGGCGTGCCAGTGTCAGGCACCTGATAGTCCGATATAACCCACATAGTTATTACTATGGCGCTGTGTCCCCTGATGTAAGAAAAGAAAAAAAAATCTTCACTACTGATAGTGTAGTGAAGTGTGATAGCTCCGATAGATATCTCCAATACAGAGGCCTGGCTGGGAGGGACATTGGGGACAGTAGTCACAGCGAATTCCTCTACTTGCACACACACACACACACACACACACACAACATTTTTTGAGGGGTTTGCGACCTGTTTGGGTAAGAGGGAGGATTTCGGGAAAGTGCCTTTCATGGAGTCTGACTAATGCATCAGAGCGAATTAGATGAGGGGCTTGGCCATGGGGATAGAGAAGGGCTGTGATAAAGTCCTCTTGAAATTTCAGATAGGTTAGGGAACTTTGGGTGCACTTAGAAAAAATAATATACGAATTGAACAGGGCTAGTTGCATCAAATAAATGGCAACTTTCTTGTACCAAAACAGTGATTTCCTGGTGGCCAAGTAGGGTTGCATTGTCTGGTCGTTCATATCCATCCCCCCCCCCCCCCCCATGTATAGGTTATACTCGTGCACATATTTTGGCTTCTGGATGGGGCCTTTTCTTCTCTGCAGTTCCACCAAGGTGTCATCATGCATTGTGGAAAGGATGTAGACATCTCTTTTTTTATCGCCTCACTTCAGCGCCAGTACCTCTTTCAGTCCGCATACTGGCGATTTCACCCTCTCAATTTCTTGGCAACCAATCTCTGTGGGAAGCCTTTGCAGTTGGTCTGTGCTGTCCCAAAAGTCACAGTCTTCTTTTGGTACAAATGGCGTAAAAGTGGGAGACTTGTGCAGAAATTGTCTACGTATAGGTGGCAACCTTTCCCAAGTAATGGTTTGATCAGCTGCCAGACAATTTTGACACTTGCTCCCATGTATGTAGGGCATCCAGCGGGGTTTAGCTCTCCATCTTTTCCCTCAAATGATGAGGTAACCCGTGACCTTGTCACACGCCTTATAAAATTTTACCCCACGTCCTGGCTCTTTTACTGGGGAGGTACTGCTTTATTCCAAGTCATCCGGTCAAGTGTACTAGGGATTAATTTACACAAATATTTATATCAGGGGTAAACATCTGCTTGAAGCTGGCAAATTTGAATTGAATTGAAGCTGGTTTGAATAACTTGTCATAACTTGGGGGGGGGGGGGGGGGGCATTGTTGTTGCAATGTAAAAATCTCATTATCCTCTCGTAACGGGTTCTGGGCATCATTGACGAATAGAACGGCATGTGGTGGATAGGTTGGGTAGACCAGTAGGCATGGAGTTTATTTTTTACTTTTTCAGCACCATGTTGAGGGTTAGGCCAAGGAAAGTTTCAAATTCATCCATGGTGAGGGGTTTCCAAACAAAGGGACGGGGATATGAAGAATTTGGATTGTTAGTTATATGTTGGCTGGCTTATAGGTTACATTGCTCCAAGATGTAATTTAGGAGATCATCGGTAAAAAATAGATGAAAATAATAAATTGGGGTTATGTTTTCTGACTGTATCAGAAAAGGGCCTGGCTGGGCTGTAAAAGGGGAATTACAGGTTCTACTGATGTATCTGGCAGCCATGTTCGATACAGTAGAACATCTGGGAGGCTAGTATGGGCTCTGCCTAGTTGATGGGATGCTCCGTTGCTAGTATCTGGCCTATCCTCTAGGAAGGTTGCAGAACTTCTGGTGGATGCCTGCCTATCTCCGAGTGCTGCGCTGCTCGTAGATGCCTGCTGGTGGATGCCCTGGAGAGGTGTGCGGCTGGTGGATGCCCTGGAGAGGTGTGCTGCTGGTGGATGTCTGCGCCTGCTCACATCTCCCAATTCTCCTTGTTAGAATCCTATCTTCATTGCTTTCCACTGGCTCGTAGTCGCTATCCGAGTCTGACGGAGAGAGTTCCCCACTACTCTCGTCCGACATACTCTGGAGTAGGGGTACATTTGTACCCAGTTAACATTTCAAAAGGGGGGGGCTGGGATCTGGGAGTCCCCTTGCTAAAGGGGGCTTCCAGATTCTGATAAGCCCCCTCGTCCCGCAGACCCCCACAACCACCGGGTAAGGGTTGTGGGTACAAGGTGCTTTGGGGGGCTATCCCAAAGAACCCTCCCCATGTTAAGGGCATGTGGTCTGGTATGGTTCAGGAGGGGGGCGCTCTCACGCACCGCCCCCCCCCCCCCCCCCCTCTTTTCCTGACAGTTTTTTTTTCTTTAGAAATATCATTTTGTGCAGGGACTGTTCTAAACACGTGAAAAATGTGCCACTTTACAGGCATACTATAGACACCTCCCAGGTACGAAATTTGAAGGAATATTTCACGTTTCTTGTTTCACTTTGTTTCAGCATTATTTTAAAAAAAAATTGCATTGATACATGTCCCCTGGGGCAGGATCCAGGTCCCCAAACACTTTTTATGATAATAACTTGCATATTAACCCTTACAATTAGCACTTTTGATATTTCACATTTGTGTCCTATAGGCTTTAACAGTGTTCACGTGTTCAAACGAATTTTTTGCCTGTTCGTTTTTGTTCTGCTGTGAACCGAACCAGGGGGTGTTCGGCTCATTCCTAATCTTTACACACATTAACCCAGAATGAAATGTCTTTGTTGTCCTGGGACCTCAACTTTTGTCCAAACAATTATTTGGACAAATTTGAGACTATCAAAGATTTACATCTTTTTGCTTGGAAGTTATTGCCCAAGAAGGGAGTACATGCCAAAAAAGAACACATCAGAAAACAGAGTTGAATGAAGCAGAGTCCAAGGCTGTTTAAGATTTTATGTCCTTTTCGGAGAACTTTGCTGAATGGTTATATTCTGATTATATACCAGGGATCTAATTGATTTGTATGCTTTCCTGAGAAATGTGGACAGGCCTCCTCAATTTGTCCCTCTACACTACCCTAAGAAAACAAATCAGATGTTTTCCCCTACCCTAAATTAAATTCTAACTTGTCTGCCTTTCTCAAATTGAAAAGCAGGGATATTGAAGCCCTGAGCACTTTTTTGTCGCTCCTGCTTACAGGGCTAGCGAGTTTAGTAGTGGCTTCCTTGGTGAATGTGGGGGCCTCCCTATGCTTTCCCCATGTCTATTCATCTGGGGGCAGGCATTTTCCAATGGCCTTCAAAGATCACTGGGGTTGGGCGCCTTTTTTTTTCTATTTTTAGGAAATGAACTAGCATATTAACTAGAAATTAACTTCCCACAAATAGAGCTTTCTTTTGGTGGTATTTGATCACCGCAGGTTTTTTTCTGCTCTATAAACAAAAAAAGACCGACAATTTTGAAAAAAACAATATTTTTACTTTTGCTGTAATAAATATAAAAAAATAAGTAAAAAAAAAAACAAAAAACTAATTTCTTCATTAGATTAGTCCGATATGTATTCTTCTACATAAAAAACAAAACAAAAAACTAAATAACAGTATATTGATTGATTGCGCAAAAATTATAGCCTCTACAAAATAGGGGATAGAGTTATGGCATTTTTTTTTTTTTTTAACTAGTAATGGCAGCGATCAGCGATATTTTAGCAGGACTGGGACATTGTGGCGGAGAGATCGGACACTTTTTTGGGACCATTGACATTCATACAGCGATCAGTGTTAAAAATAGCCACTGATTACTGTATAAATGTCACTGGCAGGCAAGGGGTTAACACTAGGGGGATCAAGGGGTTAAGTGTTCCCTAGGGAGGTGTTTCTAACTGTGGGGGCAGTGTAGTGACTGGAGGAGGAGACAAATCGCTGTTCCTAATCACTAGAAACAGCAGCTCTTTCTATCCTCCCCTGACAGAACGGGGATTTGTCTGTTTACATTAACAGATCCTCATTCCGTTTTTCTCAGGAGTGATCGTGGGTGGCCAGCAGACATCGCGGTCGCCAGCCTCCGGCGGTGCGTGTTCCCCATAGTGGTCTTAAATCGCGTGCCCGACATACAATGACGGCGATTCGCCCAGGAGAGCAAACCTGCCACAGTAGAACTGCGGCAACTGGTCCTTAACTGGTTAATGATCAGCAGCCGGCAGGAGAGGAGGGAAGATGGCAGCGCTGCAGGGATGGTGGGAGGGGGGACATGGGAGAAGATGGGGGCAGCAGAGAGGAGGGACGGTTGCATTTACTAGAACGGACTGGCTGTACTTTCCTCCTGCAGCTGCTGAATGTGGCGAGGGAGAAGAGGAGAAGCTAGCTTTCGGTGGCTGCAGAAAGAAAATACAGCACATGCACACCCAGTAGTGACAAATGTCCCCCTAGTAACAAATTATATGCCTTCTCTCCATTATATTTAAAAAACAGAGGCCCCACTTCCTGGTAATGACAGATTCACATGCCCAGATCCCCTCTCGCTGATCTTAGTAATTTTTGGGGACTTCTCTAGGGTGGAGGGTACAGATGGTCCCTAATAAATGACACAGACTTGAGCAGCTTCTTTCCTCACCAGCGATAATGGTCTCAGCTACCAGGCAGCGGTGTCGTCCTCCTCCTGCCTCGCTCAGCCCAGTGACAATGGAGCAAGCATTCCACCACTTGGCATTTTGCATGGGGAGTAGGCTAATATGACAGGAAGGCCACATGGTCCCCTACAGCATGGGTGGGGATACTCCTGATGATACGCCCATGCCTGCAGCTTAATTGGGAGAGGTAGCTCAGTGCGAGAGCACGTTTCCTCCCCCACATCACCCGCCAGCTCTCTCCTCCCTTGGCCCTCCCACCCAGCTCTCTCATTCTCGGCTCTGGAACGTCTCACCCTGTTCTGCACAGCTCTCACCCAGCACTGGGGAGGAGAGGTTTAGTCCAGGGTTGACAATGCAGAGACGCAATCTACCCTTCACCCTGGAATAGGGTTTCATTATACATCCTTATTATTATTTAATGCTTTAATGTACATGCCTTGTTTTTTCACAATGCTATCTATACTGTATGCCAACATGAATTGCGGCTACTCAACAGATTCAAGAATCTCTGCACACCCCTGAGGAAGAGGGAAAATAAGTACCGACATTCTCAAAATGCATTGGATGTTTATGTTTGCTCCATTGAGTAATCTGTATGCATGATATATCATTGTTATTCTTTCCTACTATGGAGCTAGCTATCTGTGGGTGAACGTTTGCATGCTATCCAAGCATGTAATGTTACTACTAGTGGGTTTTGCTTTTGATTTTTTACATCTTTTTTGATGATTTAAAATAAAGTTATGTTGTACTTTTATTTCATGGTCATTGCCTCTTAAAGTCCTGTAGAGATATATACATGGCTCTACAGGTTTAATTAGGGATGTAGGCAGCCCATATACACATTTTTCTTGGACCACCACTCCACTCTTTCTGATACTCCTATATCTGAACGTTGTCAACTGAGTAAAAACTGCCTGCCAATTTCCCAAGCCTGGAATAAGCACGGCAGACAGAGCAGGAAAAATAATTTTTAATCCAAGGCAGAATCAGCCAGCCATGTTTGCAAGGAAACCGGTCCCTCCCTGATAGTTGATATAAGCCACCGCGCTGCAACATAACCCAAAAGAATCCTGGTTGGGTGACCTGAAGAAGGAAACAATCAACCTTCAGTTTGCTGACCAGGAAGAGGAGTGGGAAAATATACATATTATAATATGTTGGAACATGTAAATCCAGAGAGGTCCAATATTATTACGGAGAACCTTGTGATAAGTATCCTTGATGTTCTTGTATTATATATTCGGATTATAAGCTTTGCAATATTTTAATATGTTTTAATACTTTCACGTTAGCGTTTTCTTATTTCCTTGGGAAATAAATAAGACTTTATTACTTATAAACCGTGTGCTTGGTTTTCATAGCTAACCTTGTATTATTGTGATATCAACAGTAATATGTGCTTAGAGTTTAATATAGAATAGACTAACTATAGGGATTAGACAAAATATACAGATATAATAGTATTGTATAATTTTTATGTCATTGTCCCACGTGGGGTGCCAATTGAAATAATCTATGCAATACTACAATCTAATATATCCTATATAACTATTGCATACATGTATTAACTTGCCTATCCTATACATTAGCTAGTCTATAAGAGTCTGATAAGTACAATAATATAACACATCTGCTTAGTAAACAATGTTACATTTACCAAGAAAATAGGAATATACTAAACAGCAGAATTAGGAAACTAACATAAAAGTATTAAAAGATATTACAATATTACAAAGCTTACAATCAGAGCATATAATACAAGAACATCAAGGATACTTATCACAAGGCTCTCCGCGAGGCTTTGTTCCAGCTATGCTCAGATGACCAAGAGAGGGCCATTGCCATGAGGCTTAGGCCCAAGCCAGGAGCGATTAGGGAAAGGGAAAAAGGGGGGAGAGGTTCAGGCCAAGGCCAGCATCAGAAGAGAGCGAGCTCTTTGCTTGAAACAGCCCTTTTTTTTTTACAAAACCCTCAGTCACACCTCATACAACCCCCCCCCCCCCCTCCCCCCGTGCCAGCCCCACTTGGTCTTGGATGAATCAGAGTGTTCACAGGGCAATCTTCCTCAATAGATTAGATTACTGACTGTCTTGCTAATTGGCCTCTGGGGGCAGTGTTTGTCCATGAATCATCTCTATGAGCCCTGGGCTGTCTTAGCTAGCTCTTATTCTCTTTGAAGCCTGTAATAACATATCACAGCAGGTGGGCTTGAGCCAAGCCATTGTTATTCTGAAAAGCTACAAAGCTTTGATGTGTTTCATTCCAATTTAGGCACCCTAGCTGT
Organism: Lithobates pipiens; assembly: GCF_037356315.1. Classification (NCBI taxonomy): domain Eukaryota; kingdom Metazoa; phylum Chordata; class Amphibia; order Anura; family Ranidae; genus Lithobates; species Lithobates pipiens. Next base: position 484,347,631 of record NW_027507903.1, on the reverse strand, counting down.
ATCAACCAGGAAATGAAATACCAGAAGTATGATATTAAACCATGTTGCAACCATGCCACTCTTCCATGCAAACCATGTAAAATACCAGTAGAGGATGGAGTCACATACCTAGAGCCACAGACGTTGGGTATCGGATTAGTCTTTTTACTGTCCTCTTGGTGCAATTTGGGGGGAGACTGTTCACATGATGATGTCAGCTTCAGCTCAGCCATTTCTGGATGATTTTGGTCTGTGTCTTTCTGCTGCTGTAGCAGACTGTTATAGCGAGCCTTTTCCAGTGAAGCATCAAAGTCCTGCCGCTTTGTTTGTGCCCCATCAAGATCCGGAAGAGGCTGAAAAGCATTGACTTGTTAGTAAAGTGTATGAAAAGCTTAACAGGACTCACTTTGCACAGATTGAGTGAAAAACAAAAATAACTTGCTGCAGCTAAAATCAATGAAGATTCAGATTAAAAGCAACCTGTGGATATAGAATTATAGGAGCTGTTGCTGCTGACGCTGACTTGTAATAAAAAAAATTAAAGTTACGCTTACCGGTAACGTCTTTTCCTGTAGTCTTTCAGGAGAGCCACTATGAGAGATAGTCTCCTCCTCTTTCTTTAGGAAACACTGCGTCAGCCAATAAATTCTTACTTCCCCCTGCCTGACCTGAGTTCTTTCAAGATCACCTCCGGCCAGCTGGGGAGACACAAGAACATGTTAATAACATACACTCAAATATCATTGTCATACTGCATTCTGGTCTTTAACAAGACCCCCCCAAAGCTTCGGGTGGGTAACTAGGGCTGTCCTGAAAGACTACAGGAAAAGACGTTACCGGTAAGCGTAACTTTAATTTTCCCTTATCGTCATTCAGGACAGCCACTATGAGAGGATAAAGTGAGCACTTTACCAACTAGGGTGGGACTACAGCTTGCAGAACCTTCCGACCAAAGGTCTGCTCACTTGCCAACACCAGGTCCACGCTGTAATGCTTTACAAAGGTGGAGTAGCTGGACCATGTTGCTGCCTTGCCGATTTGGTCTGGCGTTGCTCCAGCCCTCTCAGCCTGAGACGTTGCCATGGCTCTGGTGGAGTGTGCCTTGATACTTGTAGGGATCTCTTTCCCTGCTAATGTATAAGCCTGCGCAATGGTTGACCTAAGCCATCTGGCAATAGTGCAACGAGATGCTCTGCAACCTTTTCTGGCACCAGAAAATAAAGCAAATAAAGAGTCTTACTTCCTCACTGACCTAGTCAGCTCCAGGTATTGTAAGACACTTCTCCTTACATCCAGAAAATTATATTTCCATTCCCCTTCACCTGAGGGGTTGGGACAAAATGAAGGTAGAACTACCTCCTGGCTTCAGTGAAACCCCGAAGCCACATTGGCAAAAAGGCCGGATCAGCCCTGAGAACTATCAGGTCTGGAAAAATAACACAAAAAGGAGGTCTAATAGATAAAGCTTCAATCTCTCTGACTCTCCTGGCAGTTGTTACTGCAACTAAAAATAACGTCTTTAGGGTGAGATCCCTTTGCAAACATTCATCTAAAGGCTCAAAGGGAGGTCCCGTTAGGCTCTGCCAAACTAAGGATAGGTCCCAACTGGGAAAGGGAGGACCTCCAACCGGTCTCTGTCTAGACAAGGCCTTAAAGAATCTGACCACCCACGGGTCGGTGGCCAGAGATCTTTTTAATAAGCACTAAGTGCTGATACCTGACTCTTCAGGGTAGCTATGAATAATCCCTTGTCCGCCCGTACTGTAGAAATTCCAACACAGCTATGGGGGTCTGCACTGAAAAAGAGCTTCCCGCACACCACTCGTTGAAACAAAGCCAGACCTTTTTATATATCCGGCGTCTCCTTTTTCCTGCTATTGAGGAGAGAAGAGATTAAGCTCTCTGAAAACCCCTTTGAATTAATATACACTCTTCAGTAGCCAGGCTTCTAATTTCCACTGATGAACCTGTGGACAGAGGACTGGGCCCTGTGAGAGGAGATCCTCCAGTGGAGGAAGGAGAAGGGGAGGTTTCGCTGCTAATTGCCTGAGCACCGAAAACCATGCCCTTTTCGGCTAATGTGGAGCTACCAGAATCAGTGATGTGTCTTCTAGTTGAAACTTCCTCAGCACTGCCGGCAACAGAGCCAGAGGGGGGAAGGCATAACATATCCTGAACCGCCAACTCTGGGACAACGCATACACTCCCAGTGCTCCCTCTTCGTTTAGGGAGAAAAGACCGGGGGTTTTCGTGTTGCTTCCGGGGGTCCCCATTTCTTGGATATGAGATTGAAGACCTCTTGTTTGAGGACCCAATCTCCCTCCCTCAACCTCCTTCGGCTGAGAAAGTCCGCTAAAAGGGAGAGAGAGAGAGAGAGAGGAGAGAGAGAGAGGAGAGAGAGGAGAGAGAGGAGAGAGAGAGAGGAGAGAGGAGAGAGGAGAGAGGAGAGAGGAGAGAGAGAGAGATGGCCTCGGCCCAGCTCAGAATGTCTTTTGTCTTCTTGTGCCACCCTGCTTGTTTATATAGGCCACAGCCGAAGAAGACCTTTTTATTTCGTTACCTTCCCAGGAGCCCTGAGCCAGAAGGGAACCCAGATGCGCCCCCCAGCCCCTACCGCTTGCATCTGTGGTTACTATCTGAGAGACTGGCAGGAACCACAGACGTCCCTGCGACAGGTTCTCTTCCCTTCTCCACCACCAGAGAGATCTCTTTGCGTGGTGAGGAACCTGAACTAGGGCATCTAGGTCTCTCTGACTGTGATCCCATACCCTTAGGACAAACGTCTGCAGGGGACTGAAGTGCAGTCCTGCCCACTGCACTGCTGGGAGAGTAGAAGTTAGAAAGCCCAGAGTCGACATCAGACCCCTCTTGGAGACCCGCTGGTTGCACTGTAGAGAGGCAACCGCTCTGTCCAGTTTTAGAAATTTCTCTCTTGGAAGGAACACCCTCAACTGTGTTGAGTCCAGCAGGTATCTAAGGTACATAATCCACTGTGAAGGGATCAGACTGGACTTTTCTAACTTCAGCAGCCACCCCAAGCCTACTAGGACCCTTTTTGTTAGGTCAAGGTCCCCTAAGTAGCTTCTCTGGGGATACGGCAAATAGGAGCAGGTTGTCCAGATACGCTATGACTGAGACTCCCTGGAGTCGTAGGAAGGCTATGGTCTCCGCCAAGACTTTGGTAAAAATGCGGGGCGAGGAGGATAGCCCGAAGGGCAGTGCCTGAAACTGCAGATGCACTATTACTCCACCCAGGTCTATAGCTAGCCGGAGAAACTTCTGAGATGTTTCTGCTATAGGAACATGTAAATACGCGTCCTTCAGGTCCAGCGAGACCATGAAGCAATTGTGCGGGAGCAGGGCTCTGAACATAAAGATAGATTCCATGCGGAATCTCTTGTAAGTGACTGACCTGTTTAGGGGTTTTAAATTCAGAATTAGTCCGAATGTCCCCGAGGGTTTTTTCACCACAAAAACGTGGGAATAGAATCCCTCTCTTTCTTCCCCTCTTGGAACTCTGCGAACTACCCTCTGTTGTTCTGGATCCCTTAGAGCCTCTAACAGAGCCTCGGCCTTTGTCGTGCAACTGGAAAGGTGCCTGACAAGGAATTTCTGTGGGGGAGGTCTTGTGAACTCCAGGAGGTACCCCACTGCAGAAGGAAGGCACTCAGTCTTCCTCCTACCGCACCAAAGGAGTCATTGTTCCTTACGGGCCTTTTCAGGAGGGAGAAAAATCGCCCCTCCTTGCCCCCTACCTTTTTGGCCCCAAGATTTCTCTTGGCCTTCTGGCTTTGAAGTTTCCCTACCCTTTTGCAGACGAAACCCTTTCTTAGTCTGAGCCGGGAGTTTCCATTTGAGAGGGAAAGACTTCTTTTTGTCAGCCGTACAGTCTAGGACAGTATCTAAACCGGGACCAAAGAGGAGATCCCCTGTCAGGGGTATCCCACACAACTTGGCCTTAGAGGCGCTGTCGCCGGGCCAAGTTTTTAGCCAGAGGGCTCTTCTGGCAAAGTTGGCCAGAGGCGCCGACCTGGCCGACATATGGACTGACTCTGCCGAGGCGTCTTATGTAAGCGACATCACGTAGAATCATGGGGAAAGAGGATAGAATAGACTGCTTAGCTGTACCAGCTTCAATGTACGCCTGGATCTGAGAGAGCCAATGCTCCAAATTGCGGGCTACCACAGTAACAGCCATTTCTGGCTTAAGGTTGCCTACTGTTGAGTCCCAAGTTTTCCTAAGCAGTGAATCTATCCTCTTATCCATGATGTCGGACAGGGCCCCCATATCCTCGAAGGCCAAGTCCGTGTGCCTAGAAACCTGAGAAAAGGTGGCATCCAATTAGGGGCTCTTTTCTAATTGTTTCTATCAGTACATCGTGTACTGGAAAGACCCTTTTCTTTTGCTCCCCCAAGCCTATGTACATTAGGTCGTGGAGGGTCAGGGGCTTCTTGTCCTCCTGGATACCGAGGGTTGTGTAAATTGCCCTCAGGAGGTCCTCTACCTCGTCTAAGGACGACTTATACCTAGAGGGCTTTCTGGACTCCCCATCCTTGTCCTTACCCTCTGACTCCTCCTGGGAGTCCGAGGTGCCACTATCTGGTTGCCTTTGCTCCAACTCGGAAGGGCCTGCAATTTCCTCTGCCCTAGCTGAAGTCGCAGGTCGGGCAGGTACAGAGCCCTGAGCCTTTGGCGGGGTTGTATCCTGCGGACTGGGATTAGGGGGGAGCTGGAGCTTTTCAAAAAGTGTTTTAAATGAAGAAAAGGTGGATGAGAGCTCCTTTACAGAGGCTGCCAACCGAGATTCCTGTTCAGCTTCCCTCTCTTTGACCAGGGAGTCTATGCACCGTTTACACAAAACTTTTGTCTTGGACTCCCCTAAATCATCTCTACAGGAGGCACACTTCCTCTTCGAGCCATGAGTTGATTTAGTCTTTTCTGTAGCTTTCTGCCAAACATAGACCAAAAAGACAGAAAAAGCCACATTACAAAAAAGCAGGCATACAACAACCCCCTGGGAGTGCACTAGACCCCCCTTACATGGGATCTGAGCCTCCCCGCCCTCCGACCACCCAGGGGGTCTGCCCCCCCCAGATAGGAACCATACTAGGAGGGGCAATCCCGGATAGAGAGGACCCTTCCCCAGGGTACTCTTACCTTGGGAAGGCTGGAGGTGGTGTCAGTATGAGTGGTAGCATCTGCTTCCGACATGACTGCAGGTGGTTGCTTTCCAGTGAGTCCAACGATGCCTCTGCATGATACAGACTCTCTCCAGCCTGTGCCTGGCCCCCTATCAGCTCCGTGACCTGGAACCGGAAGTCACGGGTCAAAGGTAACACTTCCGCCCTCCACCGGAAATGACGTCACCCGCCGTCCAGCGCTCAGGTTCCAAACAATGCAGCCCATACAGAGTACTGGGAGAGCAGAAGGTTCCTTGCTGCGGCCTGAGGACGCGATCGGGGCCCCCCGTAACCTGATGCCGTGCTCAGCAAGGAAGGGGTGACTTCAGTTACAGGTAAAAACCACTAAATGTGCCCAGGAAAACCCCTGCCTCCATAAGGGCTCTTTTAATGGCCGCAGTCCCCCTGGCTGCTCTCAAGCCTGGTCCCATTCACAGTGTCTCCCTACCAGAGGAAACACTAGAACTGCGGTCAGGCGGGGAAGTAAGAATTGATTGGCTGGCGCAGTGTTTCCTAGAGGAAGAGGAGAAGACCATCTCTCATAGTGGCTGTCCTGAATGACGATTAGGGAAAATGCATGTTCTGGAGCCGTTATTCTTATCCTGGTCTAATCAGTCAATGAAATGGAAATCTAAAATCCTGTCCTGCTAACCTGTTCTACAATAGGTTAGTGACCCGCTAGGTAGCAAAGGCAGTATGAAGATGACAGCACCAAAGCAAGAACATTAAAAAGGTTATTACATTTCTTTCCTCATAAGTTCTCTTTAACGAGGAACTGCAGTCTGCCCACAGAATTTGCAATAAAAACATCTTTGCCATTCTGAAGCTTCCCCCTAGCCACTTTGCATATTATTTTATATATACTGCGATTCTGTACTTGCCAAATATGCTTCAGAAATCTTTGTCCACCAAGTCTGGTTGCAGCTATTCTAACTGTGGGCAGCTGAACCTGCTGCCTTTTCACTTCCTGGATTTAAACAGAGGAACACTTCTAGCGCTACAGCTCTCATTGACCCTCTTATGACTCATCTCCCCTCCTGACGAGAGAGAGAGAGAGAGAGAGAGAGAGAGAGAGAGAGAGAGAGAGAGAGAGAGAGAGAGAGAGAGAATACTACCCAAAGTTAAAACAACAAGGCCAGAAGATTTAATAGATGGAAAGATGAAAAAATTACTGAAGGTCCACTTTAATGTTGATATATATTGTAAACCGGAGTGTACACTGTTGACGCTATATAAATCCTGTATGATAATAATAACAACTGGTGTGGCAATCCATGTGCATACCATCAGCAATACAAAAGAATAATTTTGACCAAGCCTGGAATATGCTTGTAGGTGTTCTGCCTCATATTAAATGTGTTAAATTATTCTGACACCTACTGGCCAACTGAAAAATTGCACTTGAAAAGTTAAGGTAGCTGCATGAAAGGCTTAGGCTCCATGCACACAGGGGTTTAAAAAACGCTGCTTCTACAAGAGTTTTGTGTATTGCGTGTAGAAGCAGCTCAATGTTATCTTATGTGCTCATGCAGAATAGGATTATTACAGGCATATGTTGAGCTCAGCTTTTAGAGGCAGGGAAAAAAAAAACCCGCTGGTTTCGCATTTCTGATTGGAGCTTTCTGGCAGAAAAAAACCCCCACAAAAATCGTTTTAACTATGTACAAAAAACACACTATATGAGCGTTTTTTTTTTCTGCCAAGGGAACTGCCATTTGTTAAGCCCACTGCGCATAGAGCCTAAAGCCGCTCATACATGGTTCATTCGGTGTGGATGCAGGACTCCTCCCTACCGTGTCATTGTATTCTGCACACAGGGAAACTCCTCCGCCTCCCCACCAGCTTTAGTACACTTTAAAAGATAATTCTAAATGTACACACTTTTTCAGGAAAAATTTTCTCTTGCATAGGAGCCTGGAAAGCATTGCACCACGATCAGTAGATCACAGGTGCAGTGACTTATGCAGACTCTTTCTCCAGCGTTCTGTCCATCCTGAGGTACGGACAAGGTTGACAAATGGAGGAAATGTCAACAGATTACAAGTGTGGTGGATTACCACACTCTTTCCACTGAGAACTACAAGCTGATCTGCCTCAGTGGACTTGTTGTTCATTTATTCACAGATCCCTGAAAAACTGACAGCGGTAGCAGGGAATTTGCATTATAGCGCTATGTTACACCCTAAATACACATGTAACATGTTCCAAAAGGCAAAGTTAACAACTTCAATACCAGACAGACACTTTCACCCCCTTCCTGCCCAAGCCAAGTTTCATATTTTCGTGCCATCACATTTTGAATGACAATTAGTCATGCTACACTGTAACCAAATCAAATATTTTATCATTTTTTGGAGATAGGGGTTTCTTTTGGTGATAATTTAATGACCGCTGCATTTTTATTTTTTGCTAAAGAAATCGAAAAAAAGACTTAATTTAAAAAAATAAACTTTTACTTAATTTCTGCTATAACATTTTTTAAATCAAAATAATAATTTTTCTTAAATTCATCATTGGTAATAACTGGCAATAATCGTCAGGAGTGGGCAGATTTCGGAACAAAATTGGAGGAACTCGGCCAAATATGACTGCAGGAGCAGGTAAATTGTAAAAATTAACAAGAACTGTAATTAAAGAAAAATTGGGGTAAGGAGGGGAAAAAAAGGGGGGCTGCCTTACAAAATAGAGGAAAAAAAAAAAAGACAAAATAGAAGAAAAGGGGAAAAGGACAGGAAAGGCAGAAGAGAAGAAAAATAGGATTTTTGTACTCACAGTAAAATCCTTTTCTCTGTAATTCACCGACCGACACAGCTCCTCTCTATAACTAAATGGGTTTGTTAGCCTGCCACTAGGAGAACTAGGCAAAATTGTAACACAATACACAGAAATGTCAGTACCGCCCAGGGGGCGGACCCTGTGCTAAAAACCCTCCCTGCTGCCCCAGCAGCCTCAGTACGTCAACAAGCAGTATAACGTAGAGAAAAGGAGGGGTGGGTGCTGTGTTGGTCGGTGAATTACAGAGAAAAGGATTTTACGGTGAGTACATAAATCCTATTTTCTCATATATTCACCGACCGACACAGCTCCTCTCTAACTAAATGGGACGTCCCCAAGCAGTGCCAAACGAGGGGTGGGAAAAAACAGCATTAAAACTTCATCCACCATGGCAAGTGGGAACTAGTGAAACTAAACCCCCAAAAAAAGCAGTGTACGAAAAAACACACCACCATATAACCGGGTATTCTCAACAGGAGAGATCCCCAACAACGCAACCTTTTTGCGGAAGTAATGGAACAGTGCATTAACAAACAGTACTGTGTTTTTATCGAAAAACCAGGAAGAGATCTCATTAGCAACTATATGGCCGCCTGCAAAACTTTGCGGCCAAAACAGGCATCAGCCGATGCACTGACGTCTACCTTGTAGAACTTGGTAAACGTATGGACAGACGACCAGGTCGCCGCCTTACACACCTGAGCGACTGACGCTTGGTGTTGGAAGACCCAAGACGTTCCGATTGTAGAGTGGGCCGTGACCGGAAAGGGGGGCACCTGCCCCTTCAAGGTGTAAGCTTGTACTACAATCTGTCTGATCCACCTGGAAATGGTGGCAGACGAGACCGCCATACCCTTCTTTGGACCAGCCACCGATATAAACAGCAAGTCTGACTTCCAGAAGAGAGCCGTGGCCGACAAATACACTTTTAGGGCCCTAACCACGTCGAGAGCGTGAAGGGCCACCTCTTTGGGGTGCTTCGGCTTAGGACACAACGATGGTAAGACAATGTCCTCATTGATATGAAAAACCGAGACCACTTTTGGTAGAAAGGACGGTTGCGGACGCAACACCACCTTATCCCTGTGGATAACCAGATAAATTCGGCCAATTCCGAAACCCTCCTGGCCGATGTGATGGCCACTAGAAAGACCACTTTCTCTGAAAGGGTCAACAGGGGAATCTCCCTGCTATTCTGAAACGGCGGCTTCTGGTGCACCAACACCAGGTTCAAATCCCACAGAGGTAACGGTGGGTGCACCGGAGGGACTACATGTCGTACCCCCTGAACAAAGATACTCACTAATGAATGAGACGCCAGGGGTCGCTGAAAAAAAAAAAAAAAAAAAGACAGCCAGAGCAGAAATTTGCCCCTTAATGGTGCTCAACGCCAACTTCTCGTCTACACCTTGCTGAAGAAACAGCAGGATCCTGGATATAGAAAAGGGGCGCGGATGCCACCCTTTCTCCTCACACATGGAGATATAGGCCTTCCAGGTACGATGGTATATCTTTCGTGAAGATGATTTCCACGCCCTCAACATAGTCGGAATCACCAAGTCCGACAGACCCCGGTTCCTCAGCACCTGGCTCTCAATAGCCATGCCGTTAAAGCCAGCGATGGTAAAGCAGGGTGAAAGATTGGACCTTGAGACAGGAGGTTCTCCCGCAGCGGCAGTCGCCAAGGAGCGTCTGTCTCCAGACGCACCAGGTCTGCTTACCAAGGACACTGAGGCCAATCTGGGGCAACCAGGATCACCGGAATCCCCTTGGCTTCCACTCTGCGCAGCAGGCTTGGTAACAGCGGAGGAAAGGCGTAGATCAGCTGGTACTGCTCCCACAGAGCCAACAGCGTGTCTGATGCGTCTGCCCACAGATCTCTTGTTCTGGACACGAATCTCGGCACCTTCCAATTGAGACGGGAGGCCAATAGACCCACATCTGGTGTGCCCCACTTCAGGCAAAGCAGTCTGAATATCTCCGGATGCAATGCCCATTCTCCTGGGTCCACCATCTATCGACTATCGATAGTCCGCCTGCCAATTTTCCACCCCCCGGATGTAAATGGCCGACAGGGCCGGAACATGTTGCTTTGCCCACCGAAGTATGTGAGCGACCTCCTGAGCTTCTTGTTCCCCCTTTGTGATTTATGTACGCCACAGCCGTGGCGTTGTCTGACTGTATCCTGATCGGACGTCCTTGAAGACACATCAACCATGTGTGGAGGCACAGCCTGATCGCTCAAAATTCGAGCAGATTGATCGGCAACTCGGATTCTTCCGTCGACCAGAGGCCATGCGCCGACTGAATCCCCATCATTCCACCCCAGCCGGATAGACTGGCGTCCGCAGTGATCACTGTCCAATTCAGAGGAAGGAACGTTTTTCCGGACTGAATCACCGGGGACCTCAACCACCAGATCAGGGAGTCCCTGACTGGCTGGCTCACCTGGATCTGCTGATCCAGGGACAACGAAGATTTGTCACATTTAGTCAAAATCTCCTTCTGCAGGACTCTGGTGTGGAACTGGGCATAAGGCACTGCCTCGAAGGAGGCTACCATGAGCCTCAGTACTCGCATGCAAAACCGGAGCAACGACCACTTGCAAACGACCATCAGTAGTTTGACCGCAGCTCTGAGAGTCTGCAATTAGTCTGAAGGAAGAAAGACTCTCGCTTCCCTGGAGTCCAATAGCAAACCTTGGTACTCCAGATGCTGGGTCGGTACAATCACCGTCTTCTTTAGGTTCAACAGCCACCCAAAGCCAGGGTCTGCACGGTGATCGCCACATCCTCCTCTAATTCTGAGGCGGAAGATGCTCTCAGGAGGAGATCGTCTATGTAGCTCATGATCGCTATCCCGCGTTGTCGCAGCAACACCAATACTGGAGCCAGTACTTTGGTAAAGACTCAGGGGGCTGATGCCAGGCCAAAGGGAAGAGCCACAAATTGGTAGTGGGCTTCCCCGACTGCCAAACGCAGAAACTTTTGATGCCGAAGGCATATGGGTACGTGCAGGTACGCATCCTGGATGTCTAAGGATGCCAGGGAGTCCCCTTGATGGAGTGCAGCGACTACTGAGCGAACTGATTCCATTCTGAACCTCTGCACTTTTACAAAGCGATTGAGGGCTTTTAAGTCCAAGATCGTACGTACCCCTTCCTTCTTGGGAACCACAAACAGATTTGAGTAGAACCCCTGGAAGCGTTCCGATTCCGCAACTGGTACAATCACCTCCTGATTCAGCAAGTCCCTCACCGCCCCTAACAGGGCCTCCCGGCAAACCGGGGGTTGCGGGTATGCCGGAGGGGAAGAATCTGTTTGGCGGCCAAGAGAGAAACTATCTTGCAGCCTGTGGAAATCAGGTCGCAGACCCATTGGTCGGATAACCGGGAGGTCCACTGGGCTGCAAACTCCCGAAGACGACCCCCCACCCGAGATGTGGGTGGGGGCAAACCTTCATGCGGTAGCACTTTTGTTCGCAGGCTTGTTAGGCTTGCGTACCAGGTACACTTTTGACCATCCGTGGGCATCCTGTCGGGCTGGGGACGTATTGTCGAAGCACCGGGCAGAAGAAAAAGCCGATTGTGAGTGGGATAAGAGGGCCCTTGCCTGCGGCGTGGCTTCTTAGCCTTCCTGGCCTGTGGGAGTAGTGTACTCTTACCACCCGTGGCATTTTTAATAATGTCATCCAGCGAGGCTCCAAAGAACCGGTCGCCAAGGAAGGGAAGATCCGTCAGGGCTTTCTTGGATGCCTGGTCAGCAGACCAGCATTTTAGCCAAATCAGGCGCCTCAGCACCACAGCTGACACTGAAGCCCTGGATAACAGAGGGAGAGTATCCAGGGCCGCGTCACAAACGTACTTAAGGCCTTGCACTAGTTGGTCTGCTAGTTCCACACAGACAGGTGAGGCTTGTTACTCTCCTAATTCGCGCTGCAAAAGTTTTTCCCACTCAGTCAGTGTCTGCGACACCAGTGCGGATGCCAGTACAGGTCGCACGGCTGACCCCACAACCGTAAACAAGGAACGAGCCACCACCTCGGCCTTCCTGTCCGTGGGATCCTTGAATGCAGGAGTCCCCTCAACCGGGATCGGGGTTACTTTATTCAACCTGGATACTGGGGGGTCCACGGCAGGAGGAGCCAACCATTTCTTGAGAAGGCTTTCCTCAAAGGGGTAATGCACCGCCATGTTTTTGGGGACCGAAAAGGTCCTTTGCGGCCGACCTCATTCCCTGTAGATGAACTTGTCAAAATAAGTCAAATACGGGAACACCTTAGGTGAACGTGCTGGCTTGCGGGACCCAAAAGGGACCGATACATTAGCAGAGGTATCCGCTGGCTCCTGAATCTTCAAGGTATCACGCACAGCTGTGATAAGTGCTCCAACCAGCGCCTTGTCGCGCCCGGACACGGACGGGGGAATCATCCTCGCTGCCCGAATGGTCCTGGTCAGCCTCGTCTGATAGGTCAGAGCAGGTGTCACCAGCCGCAGCAGGGCCCGAGTCTGCATCAGTTCTCCCCAGAGGACGGGGGGGCAGGGGCCTTTTACATGCACTTTTCTGTCCACGCACCACCTCTATTTTTGCAACAAAAGCGTTAAGGACCGCCGTCAGGGTGTCCATGGGCACAGCGCTATCTGCAGGTGACCCGGTTGCAATAGCCTGGATTTCGGGGGAAGAAACACCAGTTTCTGAAGCCATGCTGACCCTACCCTGTCTGCCACCTGAAAGGGGACTTAGGACAGTGAAGGTCCCACCCTCCTGCTGCTGCCGCCGCCTGGGGGGGTTCCTAGCGCCAGTTCTATGATGGTTACTAGCAGTGCTTGTAGTCCCCAGGAGGTTACCCAAGTGCAGAGTGAAGAAGCTGTGTCAGCAGCAGCTGTAGAAAAGAGTGGTGAAACGATCTGCAGAGCTTGCACCAGCGTTCAGGGAATGGCCATCCAGGGTCCTGTATACACAGGGAACACAGGAAACAGCATGTGATAGCACATGGTATGCTGCCACAAGAAAGCTGCGGTGAAAAGAGCGCTCAGGCTTCAAGGAAATGGCCGCCAATGATACTAATAGGAAAACCTCATAAAAAATGGCCGCTGAGGCTCACAAGGGGAAGCTGCTCTGCCCTCAGTCAAAATGGCCGCCGGACAGCGCCATGCGGTGACCGATCATAAAACAGCGCTGCCTCTAACCAACAAAAATAGTTCCACAGACAAATCTTTTGGGACCCCCCACACTGGGACCAGGACCATCGCTAGCCGCACAGACCCCCAATAGGTGAGAGACCCCGTGATCCCCATACACACCCCGCCAGCAGCACATGCAGCCACCCCCCCCGGGGGGGAGGGCATATAGGAACGTGGGAGAGAAGAGAAGGAGGTGAGGTGGCCCCCAAATCGACCTCCCAGGGAATGCCCTGCTGCTCAACCCCCCGAAGCAGGGAGAGCCGTACTTACCAGTCCTTAAGAGTTGGGAGACATTCCACAACAGACCGACTCCTGCGCAGTTACAGGGTGGCTGCTGGCCTCGGTATACTGTGATCCAGACATCAGTAGCCCGATCATATGTATACCCCGGAGCATTGAAGCTCACTGACCGCCTCTGGAGCTGAGGTATGTCGTGGCCTGCCGAGCCTTAGCTGCGACCTGCACACGCTCGATGGCCGGACTGGGGGGACTACAAGGATAACTCAACCAGCCTGTCACCCAGCCAGCAGTTGATGAAAGATCCTGGGATCTTCTATCTTGCGCAAAAGTATAAATTCTCCATCCTGCATCAAAAAAATGGACCAAAGGGCCCGCAGGGTTCCTAGGTCATTCTCCTTCACTAGGCAAAATAAAACTGAGGCTGCTGGGGCAGCAGGGAGGGTTGTTAGCACAGGGTCCGCCCCCTGGACAGTATTGACATTTCTGTGTATTGTGTTACAATTTTGCCTAGTTCTTCTAGTGGCAGGCTAACAAACCCATTTAGTTACAGAGAGGAGCTGTGTCGGTCGTGAATATAAGAGAAAATAAGAAAAGGAAAGGGAGAAAGGAAAGAAACAAAAAATAATTATATATACACACACACACACACACTACACAATAATAAAATAAACTAAGAAATTAACAACTAGTTAAGAATCCACAAAAGAGAATGCCAAAGAAGCTACAGCTGCAAAATTTGTATTCCCATTAAAAGACGGGGAAAATAAAGTGTCACAATACATGTCTGATGAAGAATTGGAAGCTTCTTGTACTAATATAGCTAATATGCATGAACACTCGGAACACTCAGCTCAAAAGACAAGTGAAGCAGAAGAGATAGATAAAAGTGTAAAATTAACACCAATAGAGCCTACATTACTAGATGTGGTAAAAGCAATTCAACAATGCCAGAGCTCCATAGGTAACCTGACTGGACAAGTCGAGGAGCTTAAAGAGGAGTTCCCCTTAAAAAACACAAAAAAACAATGAAAAGTCAGCAGCTACAAATACTGCAGCTGCTGACTTTTAATAATCGGACACTTACCTGTCCCAGGGTCCAGCGATGCAGGGGGAACGAAGACCCGCTTGTTCCCCCCTCCGCTTGGCGGCGCCGGCATTCTGACTTCAGCGGCGGTGCTGCCGTGATTGGCTGCGCAGTCATTTAGGACCTGTCACGTGTCCCAGATGACTGACAGGAGGGCGGGGGCACAGCTGAGCCCTTCCTGCGCTGAGGGGAAGTGATGCCACCAGCCCAGGCATTGAAGAAGGCAGACTACGAGGGACCCCCTACAAATAGGCATTAAGAGGGGAGTTAAAAAAAAAATCCAATTTTTTTTTTAGGAATTCTGATGAATTTTTTTTTTCTGTGCAATACAACTTTAAAGAAGTATTTATTTTTCTGCGCCAAGACTTACACGAAATAAGGTAGAGAACGTCTGTTCTGGAAAACTGTGTTAAAGAAACAGAAGATTCAACGCAGTCATTGGGCAAAGAAGTTAAAAAACAATGAAAAAATCTGATGCTAATGCTAACAAGTTGGAAGATCTCAAAAATCGTTTTTGACGTAACACCATAAGGCTGGTGGGCCTCCCAGAGCAATCTGAGGGAGTAAATCCAACAGAATTTGTGGAAACATGGAATTGGATTGGAAAAATAGGATTTTTAAAACAGCTTACCTGTAAAATACTTTTCTTTGATTTACATCAGGGGACACACAGCCATAGTAATTACTATGTGGGTTATATCGGAATGACAGGTGCTGGACACTGGCACGCCCCTAAGGTGTGTACCTCCCCCATATAACCCCTCCGATTACTGGGAGTCCTCAGTTTTGTAGCCAAGCAATACAAGTATATAAGAAGAAGGGAGGGACCTCTGTGTCCCCTGAAATCCTATTTTCTTTTCTTACATCAGGGGACACAGAGCCATAGTAATTACTATGTGGGATGTCCCAATTCAAACTGAAGGGGGGGGGACATAGAACAAAAAACAGGAGGCCAGAGGACTCATACTGCAGCCTGCAGTATATGCCGTGCCCAAAGGCAATATCCTCATGACCTTTAATATCGATTTGATAAAATCGAATTAAACATATGAACCGAAGACCAAGTCACAGCCTTACAGATCTGAGCCATAGAGGCCTGATGATGCACCACTCAAGAGGCACTAATTGCCCTGGAAGAGTGTGCTCTTAATATGAGCAGGAAGAATATTCTTCTTTAAGCTAAATCTTGAACAATAACTTTGACAAATCCATTTGGAAAATAACGGATCTTGATTGACGCTGCTTGTCCACATCTTGGACCCTCTCCCTCTGGCAGTACAAACAAAACCTGTGTTTTGTGCACCTGAGCGGTCGACCTTAAATAGACTGTGATCACTCTTACTACATCAAGAGAATGTAGTGCTTTCTCTTCGCCAGATTAAGGCTCTGGGGAAAAAGAATAATAATAATATCTTGGTTTAAATGAAAACCTATTACCACTTTTGGTAATAATTCAGGATGAGGACATAAAACCACCTCATCCTTATGCATGATGAAATATGGCTCATACAAGACAGAGCCGTTAGTTCCAATACTCTTCTAGCAGAAGAAATGGCAAGCAAAAAAAGATTATCTTTCTTGTCAAAGAACCAAGGGAATTTCTCGTAAGATTCAAACAGCTGATTCAGCAAAGCCGATAAGAACAATTTTAAATCCCAAGGATTTAGAGGTGCCTTGATAGGGGGGATAAACCGTGTTAACCCCTGAACAAGCTACGCACCAAGAGTGGGAAACAAGAGGCCATAGGAAAATACATTGACAAGGCCTGGATCTGGCTCTTGATAGAAGTCAAGGCCAGCTTAATTTCAGATCCTATATGCAGGAATCAGGAATCCTGCCTATTGACCAACCCCCGGATCCACACAAAGAAACCAATGCCTTCCAAACTTTAAAGTAAGTGATTCTGGAAGCCGACTTCCTGGCATTAGTCAAAGTAGGCACTACCGAAGGAGATCACCAACAATCTTTTATAGAGTGGGATTCAACAATCAAGCCTGTTAAACTTTGTCCGTAAGGTAGGATGAAATACCGGACCTCGTGCAAGAAGGTCTGGCTATAATAGCAGAGTCCAAAGGACTCCTACTGCCATCTTTATGATCTCAGTAAATTAAGATCTTCTGAGACCCGCTGAGGCCGCCAGAATCCCCTCCTCTTGTGCCTGCTTAATCCTGCTGAGAAGGTGCGGAAGTAGCAGAACTGGAGGAAATGCATAGATCAGTGAAAACTGATCCCCTGGGAAGACTAATGCGTCTGTTCCGCCTGCTAGCAGACCCCTTGTTCGACAAAGTTGTCAATCTTATTAATGAATCTGGGGTGTCGAGATCATCATTCTCCCGGAAATAATTGTTGGTGTCTCAAGTCTCAAGTAGTACGTCTGAAAAATTAAAATTGTGGATAGGCAAGGAGCGTTGTGTTCTGCCAAAGCTAGAACATTATTCACCTCTTTTTGGGCTGCACGACTTCTCGTGCCTCCCCTGGTGATCGATTTAAGCCACCGCCGTGGCCTGGTCAAACTGAATCCTGTCAAGACAGTCCCGTAGTCTGACCGCCAAGATTCTAGGGCCAGATGTACTGCCTGAAACTTCCAAAAAAAAGTTGATAGGCAAGGTCCTCTAATGTGGACCATCTCCCCTGGACAGAATCTTCTTACAGGGCAGCTCCACAACCTAGAAGGCTGGCATCTGTTGTTAACACCTTCCAGAATAAAGATTTTGCATTTTGCTGGATAGCAACCACCAATTTAGGCTCTGACCTATGTTGGGAACCAAGCATATTGGAAACAAACAAGACCTGAATCTTCTTTAATCCAGACCGACAGGATGGTGTCTTGAAACAGTCTGAGTAAAACTGCGCGTAAGGGATGGCCTTGAAGGAGGCCACCATTTACCCTAAAAATCTCCTGCACAGCCAAATTAAGGAATTTTCCTTTGTTCTGATAACTTGAATTAATCCCACAATGGAACGGATTCTAGTCTGGGGTAAGAATATCTTCTGTATGGTATCTATAACCAGCCCCCGAGTACCGTATTCTCCTTGATGGTTTTAAGGAGAATCTTCCTAGGTTAAGAATCCAACCTAGACATTTCAAATATTTACGGCTGAGATCAGACTCTGGTTTTAGACCTGAGACTGAATGATTAAAAGTAGATCTTCTAACAGGCTAGGACTGCTATGCCTTGAGCCCTTAACCTGGCTAAAGGAGGTACCAGAATATTTCAGAACACTCGTGGTGCTGTGGCTAAGCCAAATGGCAGGGCCGCAATTGAAAAAAATAATTTTATATTTAAAACTGCAGAAATTTCTGGTAAGCAAGAAACTTTGGCACATGGAGATATGCAACTACCCTCCTTGCAGGATGCACACAGTCGATTGAATTATGAAAGGATTGGATGTTAAGTGCCGATTCAGAGCTTCAAGATCTAGAATGGGTCTTACCTATTTGTTTAGCTCTGGAACCTTAAAAGGTTTGAGCCAAAAACCCCTGTTCTACTAAGGGAACCTCTGATATCAATGACTGGGATAACAGCTGATCCAGAGCCTGAGAGAGAATTCTTTTTTTTTTTTCTGGATCCTTAGGAACATTCTCTGTGGAGACGGAAACTCTAGCCATAAACACTGCTGCATCAGCAGCCCAAGGACCCCCCAGGCAGCACCCAAACAGGGACCCGAAACTCGGACCCTCAGATCAATGCTGACAGCCATCCGGGCTGCTGGAACTCTAGTCGTAACCTAGAGAGAGGGAAAAAAAAAAATATCGCAGAAATCTCTCTGCTCTTGACATGTTCCTGCCAGAATTTGAGAATCGAAAGACCTTTCCCCTCACACAAACGAGTGGGGGTGCTCCTTCGTGAGAAGGCTTTATCATTCTGCTTTATGGGCTTTCTGCCCCCAAGATCCTAGTGCTTCCCCTGGGGACTTTCCCCTGAACCTGACGATTGAGACCGTTGAGACTGCCTAAAGTCAGATGCCCCAGGCATAGCAGAGGCAGCACGATTAAAGGAGAAACGTTTGAACCTCCTTTTACTGGTAAAGAGAGCTTTACCCTTTTGGATGTCCACTCTAAATAGCCGTACCCCAGGAAGGGACACAAACTAGCTAAGAGTTTTCACATGGTGCTTCGGCTGATCAATATTTTAGCCACGGAGCTCTGGGAGAATGCACTAGTCCAAGTATAAGCCAAAAGGCTTAAACGATAGAGTCTTTAATAGCATCTGTGAGACACAGTGCCTCAGATACACCAGCCCATTGCCGGGCCTGCTGATCAGGCAGAATTCCAGGTATCTCACAAACTGTTCCTTAACCCTTAGAAGTCCACATTTTTCAATGAACTAGCGTGACTCAAAATGTGCTCCACCAAAATGGTGGAGCAGACGTTAAAAGGTTAATGGACTGAGATACACCAATTGGAGCAAGAACTGCAAAATCTTGTCTTTAAAAGGAAGTTCCAACCTTAATTTGCTGATTCCTTTAACATCAGTGCATTAACCACTGGATATGTGAGACTCTGCTCACTGAGGTGATTGCAGCATCAATTGCTGGAACCCCCCATTTCTTCATAGAGATGTTCCCATTCAGAATACATAAGCTATGCATGAATAGGAAAAAACATCCCCAAGTGGGGGAGGTTCGAGTTAACAATATTAGAGGTAGAAACCTCAAGAGCCTGTGTGAGACTACTCCCTCCCTGTTAGGATCCCCCGAAGAGGAAAAAAATAGGATTTTTTTGGGATCACCGTAAAATCCTTTTCTCTGTAATTCACCGATTGACACAGCTCCTCTCTTTAGACCATTGGGTTCTTACGCCAACATTAGGAGAGGACTGGGCATAACATGTTAACATGTAATACAAAACTCAGAATTTTCTAGTTCTGCCCAAGGGGCGGTCCCTTAGGTAACAACCCCTCAACCTGCCTTGCCGCTTCAGGACGTCAACAAGCAGTATAACGTAAAGAAAAATAGGAGGGGCGGGTGCCGTGTCAGTCGGTGAATTACAGAGAAAAGGATTTACAGCGAGTACAAAAAATCCTATTTTCTATTATATTCACCGACTGACACAGCTCCTTTCTTTAGACCATTGGGACGTCCTCAAGCAGTGCCAAAAAAGAGGGGTGGGAAAAACAGCATAAAACTTCATCCACCATGGCATGTGGGAACTAGTATAAACTTTACCCAAAAAAAACGACAGTGTGTGGGAAACTTTTTTACCCACAAAAAAAACAGGGTGCTCCTCAACAGAGAGGCACTACCCTCAAACCGCACCAGAACTGTGGTACCAAATGCAACAGTGCATTTACTTAAAAGTACTGCGTTTTTACCCCAAAAAAACAGGAAAAAAATGTATGTGCAATTGCAATTATACAGCCGCCTGCAAAACTTTGCAGCCAAAACAGGCATCAGCTGATGCACTAGCATCTACCTTGTAGAATTTTGTAAAAGTGTGAACAGACGACCAAGTCGCCGCTTTACACACATAAGCGACAGCCGCTTGATGTCTGAAGGCCCAAGACATTCCGATTGCCCTTGTGGAGTGGGCCGTGACCCGAAAGGGGGGCACCTGTCCCTTCAAGGCATAGGCCTGTACTACAATCTGTCTGATCCACCTTGAAATTTTGGGGGCGACGAGACCGCCATGCCTTTTTTCGGACCAACCACCGAAGCAAACAGGGAGTCCGACTTCCGAAATGGAGCCGTGGCAGACAAATAGACCTTCTGAGCCTGAACCACATCCAAGGCATGAAGGGCCACCTCCTTAGGATGTGTCGGCTTAGGACACAGAGATGGTAACACAATGTCTTCATTGATGTGGAATGCCGGAACAACCTTCTGAAGAAAAAAAGGTTGCAGACACAACACCGCCTTATCCTTGTGGATAACCAGATAGGGCAATTTGCAAGACAAGGCCGCCAGGTACGAAACCCTCCTGGCCGAATCAATGGCCACTAGAAAGGCCACTTTCTAGGAAAGAGTCAACAGGGGTATCTCTGATATTTTCAAATGGCAGTTTCTGAAGTACCGAGAACACCAAGTTCAGATCCCACAGGGGTAACGGTGGACAACCGGAGGAACTACATGTCAGACCCCTTGAACAAAAGTGCTCACTAGAGAGTGAGACGCCAAGGGTCTCTGAAAAAAGACAGCCAAAGCTGATACTTGTCCTTTAAGGGTGCTTAAAACCAATTTCTGGTCCAGTCCTTCCTGTAGAAACAGCAGGATCCTGGATATAGAAAAGGAACGCGGACGCCATCCTTTCTCCTCACACATGGAGATGTAGGCCTTCCAGGTACGACGATATATCTTCTGAGAAGAAAATTTCCATGCTCTTAGCATAGTTGGGATCACAGAGTCCGAAAGACCCTGGTTCCTCAACACCTGGCTCTCAATAGCCATGCCGTTAAAACCAGTGATGGTAAAGCAGGATGGAGAATCGAACCTTGAGACAGAAGGTCTTCTCGTAACGGCAGTCACCAAGGGGCGTCTCCCACCAGGCGCACTAGGTCTGCGTACCAGGGATGCTGGGGCCAATCTGGGGCAATCAGTATTACTGGGGTCCCCTCGGCCCCCACTCTGCTGAGCAGACGTGGTAACCATTTCAGCGGAGGAAAGGCATAGATCAGCTGGTACTGATCCCACGGAGCCACCAGCATGGCTGACACGTCCGCCCAAGGATCTCTTGTCCTGGACACGAATCTCGGCACCTTCCGATTGAGATGGGAGGCCAGAAGATCCATGTCTGGTGTGTCCCATCGCAGGCACAGTAGCCTGAACACCTCCAGATGCAAAGCCCATTCTCCTGGGTCCAGCATCTGGCGACTTAGATGACATAATGACTATGGAAGATCTTCAGTGCACCTGCCAGTTATCCACTCCCAGGATGTAAATGGCCGACAGGGCCGGTACATGTCGCTCTGCCCACTGAAGGATGTGAGCGACCTCCTGTGCGGCGGCAGAGCTTCTTGTTCCTCCTTGGTGAATGATGTATGCCACCGCCGTGGCGTTATCTGACTGGATCCTGATTGGACGCCCTCAAAGTCTTATTGACCATGTGGAGAGGCATAGCCTGATCGCTCTCAGTTCGAGCAGATTGATCGGTAACTTGGATTCCTCCACCAACCAGAGGCCCTGGGTTGACTGAACTCCCATAACTCCACCCAAGCCGGATAGGCTGGCATCCGTTGTGATCACTGTCCACTTGAGAGGTAGGAACGACTTCCCGGACTGAAGTCCTGGGGATCTCAGCCACCAGATCAGGGAATCCCTGACTAACTGGCTCACCTGAATCTACCGATCCAGGAACAACAGAGATTTGTCCCATTTTGTCAAAATCTCCTTCTGCAGAACTCTGGTGTGAAACTGGGCATATGGTACCGCCTCGAAGGAGGCCACCATAAGTCCCAGGACTCGCATGCAGAAGCGTAGCAAAGACCACCTGTGGTTCATCAACAGTTTTACCATGGCTCAGAGTCTGCAGCTTGTCTAAAGGGAGAAAAACTTCTCCAAGGTACTCCAAATGCTGAGTCGGTACGATCACCGACTTTTTTAGGTTCAACAGCCACCCAAAACCCTGCAGGGTCTGCATGGTTATCGCCACATCCTCCTCTAACTAGGCGGAAGATGCTCTCAGGAGATTGTCTAGTTATCCCATGATCGCGATCCCGCGTTGCAGCAGAAACGCCAAAACAGGAGCCAATACCTTGGTAAAGATTCGGGGCTGATGCCAAACCAAAAGGGAGAGCAACAAACTGGTAGTGGGCTTCCCCGACTGCAAATTGCAGAAACTTCTGATGCCGGAGGCATATGGGTATGTGCAGGTACGCATCCTGGATGTCTAAGGACGCCAGGGAGTCCCCTTGATGGAGTGCAGCGACCACTGGGCGAACTGATTCCATTCTGAACCTCTGCACTGTCACAAAGTAATTGAGGGCTTTCAGATCCAAGATTGGACGTACCCCTTACTTTTTGGGGACTACAAACAGGTTTGAGTAGAACCCCTGTAAACTTTCCGGGAAAACAGGTACTATCACCCCGCGGCTCAGCAAGTCTCTTACCGCCCCCCAAAATGGCCTCCCGGTCAAGGTGGGAGTATGGGTATGCTGGAAGGGAAAAATCTGTTTTACGGCCAAGAGAGGAACTCTATGTTGTAGCCTGAGGAAATCAGTTCGCCCCGGGCGGACGAAAAAGCCATTTCTGATCTAAGAAAGAGGGCCCTTGCCTACGGCGTGGCTCCGTAGCCTTCCTGGCCTGTGGGAGTAGTGTACTCCTACCACCTGTGGCATTTTTTATAATGTCATCCAAAGAGGCTCCAAAGAGCCGGTCGCCAAGGAAGGGAAGATCCGTCTGGGCTTTTTTGGATGCCTCGTCAGCAGACCACCATTTTAACCAAATTAGGCGCTTCACCACCACTGCTGACACTGAAGCCCTGGATAACAGAGGAAGGGTATCTAGGGCTGCGTCAGAAATGTACTTCAGGCATTGCACTAATTGGTCTGCTAGTTCCACGCAGACAGGAGAAGCCTGTTGCTCCCCAATTCGTGATGCAACAGTTTTGCCCACTCGGTTAGTGTCTGCAACACAAGTGTGGATGCCAGTACTGGTCGCATGGTTGACCCCACAACCGTAAACAAGGAACAAGCCACTGCCTCTGCCTTCCTATCCGTGGGGTCCTTAAATGCAGGAGTCCCCTCAACCGGGATCGTGCTTACTTTGTTTAACCTGGATACTGGGGGGTGCACGACCGGAGGAGCCGACCATTTTTTGAGAAGGCTTTCCTCAAAGGGGTAACGCACCGCCATGTATTTGGGTCCTGAAAAGGTCAGTTGAGGGCGACCCCATTCCTTGTCAATGAACTTGTCAAAATAAGTCAGATACGGGAACACCTTAGGTGAACGTGCTGAGCTGCGGGACCCAAAAGGGACCGGTACATCAGCAGAGGGATCCGCTGGCTCCTGAATCTTCAGGGAATCACAAGCGCTTTGTCGCACCCGGACCCAAACGCGGGGACTCATCCTCATTATTCGAACGGTCCTGGTCAGCGTGGTCTGACAAGACACAGCAGAGGTCACCAGCATCAGCAGGACCCGAGTCTGCGTCAGAGCTCTCCCCAGAGGACGGGCGCGTTTTAGCACCTTTCTTCGCACGCACCGCCTCCATCTTGGCAACAAACGAATTGAGGACCGCCGTCAGGGTGTCCATGGGAACTGAGCAGTCCGCAGGTGACCCGGTTGCAATTGCCTGGATTTCGGGGGAAGAAACACCAGTTTCTGAAGCCATGCTAACCCTACCCCAGTGACAGTCCCACCCTCCTTGCTGACTGAGCTCTAACCCGCTAGACTTACCACCCTGAGGAGTTCTGCGCTGTTCACAAGTAGTGCCTGTAGACTCAGTGCTCCCAGGTGCAGAGGAAACAAAACCTGTGTCGTGGCAGTCCATCAGAATGATTGCCAAACGATCTGAAAAACGTGCTCAGGCTACAATAAAATGGCCGCCCATCGTCCAGTAAACAGAACACATGTAGCTGCTGCTGGAGAACACTGAAAATGTGCTCAGGCTTCTAGAAAATGGCCGCCAGTGTCCTGAACAGGAAAGCAGAGGGAAAATGGCCGCCTGAAGCCCAGAAGACATGCTGCCCTCGCCCAAACCTAAAATGGCCACCGGCCAGCTTCCACGAGGGACAGAGACAGAAATGTGACAGACGCAGCGCTGCACCGAAAACACAGCCAGACCCTCACAGGCACCTCCTGGGAGCTTAACACACAGGATCCAGGACACCACCAGTCAGCCAGTCCCCTATCCCAGGTGAGAGCCCTCAGGGATCTTACAGCCACACACCGCTCAGCACCACATTCAGCATCCTCCCCCGTGAGGGGGAGGGGAGCGAAGATAGGGACGGGAGAAAAGAGAGGGAGGTGAGGGACCCCCGAATCGACCTCCTAGGGAATGCCCAGCTTCTCAGCCCAGCCGGGTAAGGGAAAGCTGTACTTACCAGTCCTGAAGTGCTGGGAGACATCCCATTGTAGATCTACTCCTGATCGGTACAGGGTAGCGACTGGCCTCGGCATACTGTGACACAGACATCACTAGCCCGGTCATATGTACGCCCCGGAAGATAAAAGCTCACGACCACCTCTGGAGCTTAGGTATGTCACCCAGCTGGCTGTTGAGAGTAGATCACAGGATCATTTATATTGCGCAAAAAACCAAGCTTTCTGCGTAAAAAAGCACGGACCAACTAAGAGTTCTGAGTGTTTCATAGTTTCATAGTTAGGTTGAATAAAGACACCAGTCCATCCAGTTCAACCTGAGTAAGTGTCTACAATTTTTCCCTATCCCTGTACATTGCTACACCCACATTGGTCCCTATCCTCAAGGAGCCCACAATCCAAGGTCCCTATTCATATACTAGGGCCAATTTTGGACAGAAGCCAGAAGCCAATTAACCTACCTGCATGTCTTTGGATTGTGGGAGGAAACCGGAGTACCTGGAGGAAACCCACGTTGTGTTACAACTTTGCCTAGTATTCTCCTAGTGATAAGGCTAACAACCCATTTGATACAGAGAGGAGCTGTGTTGGTCGGTGAATATAAGAGAATTTTATTTTTATTTTTTAAAACAAGGCAGATGGTCTGGCATGTCCCTTGAAGAGAAAAACGCCAATCTGGGGGCACAGGAAGAGATCAGACCTCCCTTTTCTTACCAGAGGGTCTGAGCCGGCTGAAGGAGAGGAGAGTGAAAGCTTCTGCTGTTTTCAGGCATCAGGATGGTGAGTGCTCAATACAGCCCCCAGTGGAGACACATAGACCTGACAACACAATACATAGAAGGAGAAATTCCTGAGAAAATCTCCCTTAACTTATCCACGCAGCAGAATTTTATCAGAGATAAAAACCCAATCTTCACCCTTCACGGTAGGCTCAGAGACCTTAAAGGAAACCTTCAGGAACCGGGGGAACTCTCAGGTTAACCTACAATCCTGGACCTGCGACAGGACCCTGCCAGTAAAAATGTATGGCCTTACTACCAAAAAGTACTGGATCACAGGGCCCAGCTCTCAAAGAGAAGCATTTGCAAGCAAAACCTTGTTTCTTCGAATTACGAGGCCCGGGTACCGTTCATTTAGCCCATTACAAGACATCAGAATGGATCCGGTCAGCATGGCTGGCTCTCACCATCTCATCTTTACTCGTGCCCAACACATAAGACACTGGCGAAAAAACTGATTACTTCCAGTAATGGGAGGAGTTATATGGAGCAAGTAGACGCCTTAGGGGCGTGCCAGTGTCCAGCACCTGTTGGTCTAATATAACCCACAGAGTAATTACCATGGCTCTGTGTCCCCTGATGTAAGAAAAGAAAGAATATCTATTGTATGTCTTTCTCGGTTGAAAGAGCACATCGAGTACCAAGTAGGCCACTACATGCAGGAGCCCCCTCCCCCCCACGGCCATTCCTAATCAATGAGACAGAGATCATATTCTTAGAAGAGCTAGAAATTTGAAGGACATTATGTTTAATGGAACCAAAGTTATTTTCTTTGCGGACTTTTCTCCTGAAGTTCAAAAACTATGCGTCACAAGCTACAAATTACCATTAATCACTGGTGTTAGTGATTAGGAGTGAAGAGAAATATTTTCTACAATCTCACCTGCGTTAAATCAGCCTAATTGTCCTTACATAGTCCCCTGAAAGATTTACCCTTTGTCCTGAATAGGGATGGGCGAACGGTTTGGCCGGAGCATAAGTACGGGCCGAACGTTGGTTGTTCAGATGTTTTGCGAACACCAAACAATATGCAGTGCTCGGGGCAAATTCAAAAACTGCCGGAACACTGTTAAAGTCTATAGGACACCAACATGAAAAATCAAAAGTGCTAATTTTAAAGGCTTATATGCAAGTTATTGTCATAAAGAGTTTGGGGACCCGGGTCCTGCACCTAGATTACATGAATCAATGCAAACTTTATTTTTTAAACTGTAGTTTTTTCGGGAGCAGTGATTTTTTTAATGCTTTAAGTAAAACAACAACAATTAAATATTTCTTTAAATATTGTGCTTGGGGGGTGTCTATAGTACACCTGTAAAGTAGCGCATTTTTCCCGTGTTTAGAACAGTACCACAGCAAAATTACATTTCTAAAGAAAAAATTGTCATTCAAAACTGATTGTGGCTATACAAATGTACCCCTACCATTTCACAACAAAAGTGTCAAAATGTAAAAAAAACACAAGACACAGCTTGGGGACAAGTCATTTATTAAAAAATAAAAATGTCCCACAATGTCCATTCATCTTCTTTATGCCGCAACGGACAGATAAAGTCCCTGTGGCATCAAAGGGGGCAGGGTTACCTGGGTACGTCACCGTGTGGCCCCGCCCTCAATTATATAACAAGTGTCATCAGCGAAGAAGCGTCACATGGCGAGAGACTACCATTGACACTTTTTTTGCGAACTGGTAGGGGTACAATTGTACCCCGTTACCATTTTACACAGGTGGGAGGCCGGGATCTGGGGGTCCCCTTGTTAAAGGGGGCTTCCAGATTCCGATAAGCCCTATGCCCGCAGACCCCCCACAACCACCGGGCAAGGATTGTGGGGATGAGGCCCTTGTCACCATCAACATGTGTTCTTTTACTGCACAGTAAAGATTAAGAAAAAATTATTTCCAAGAATGCTGTTTATTTTGAAAGAAAGGCCTAAGGAAAGATCATATAGGGTATATCAGAAACATTTTAGGTGTTTTCATAAAATTAAAGCAGAATTCTATCTTTACTACTGTTCCAGTTTATACAAGTAAATACAATGGATCTCAAATGAGCCCACAAAATTTTGAGAATCATATACAATTATATCTTAAAGTATAACTAAAGGCAAAACTTTTTTTTGTTTTGTATGGAGTGGAGAAGGATAAGAACACTTGCCAGTTTATTGCTGTCTGTGCCCCAGTTAAGGAGTTTCATCCTCTCTATTTGTCCTGTATATCATTATAATTTAAAGTGAAAGTAGAAGTAAGTCTCAGATTTTGGGTTGTACCCAGAAAAGCAATAGGGGGAAATCTTCCAATGGGGGCACAAGTTCTGGTGACCTGGTGGCCCCCAAGCAATTCCATCAATTTGCAGGGTTTTTCTCTCACTTCCTGTTTGGTTATATGGGACAGGAAGTGAAGGGAAATCTCTGCAATGGGACAAGGGTTATAACCTTCCCTTACTCTATCCAAATTGACAAAAAAGTTTTGCCTATAGTTCTACTTAACTTTAGTAGACCGCACAATCACATTTTAAAATGTGTGGTCATTTCTATTAGACGCTTATTAACTGCTTATTTTGCCCATCCACATCCAAAATTGAAAGTATTTGATAGAGGCATTCAAGTAAATCAGAGAACAACAAGATTCAAATTAGCAGGTACAATACCAATCTTGACTATGACTGACCAATTTGGGCAGCTTGTTGACGGCTCGAAGATAATTTTTGTCCATGATGCAGTTGCCAAGAGAGTTTCCAAAACACCTAGCACCAAAATTAAAAGGGGGTTAATAACTATTTTTTAAAGAGATAAACCACCTTTTGTAAAGCAGTGACAAAAAAAAAAAAAATAGGATTTTTATTACAGCTTACCTGTAAAATCCTTTTCTTGGCGCCTTAAGTAATTACTTAATGGGTTATAGGCTACCTTCAGGTGTTGACACTGGTAAACCCAATCAAAGAAGTTTACTCCCTATATAACCCCTCCTTCTTCCAGTAGCACAGCAGTTTTTGTTGCAAAGCAATATACTTAATCCCAAAAGAGGGGCGGGACCTCTGTGTCCCATGATGTACTCCAAGAAAAGGATTTTACAGGCAAGCTGTAATAAAAATCCTATTTTCTTTATAGTACATCATGGGACACAGAGCCTTAAAGTGGAAGTAAACTCCCCTATCGTTTTCAGCCAAGGAAGCTGCCATCTTTGCCTCTGTTTAATATTCAACTGCTATGGTGCTGCACATGTGATTCGTTATGACACCAGCCATTGGATGGTTTGATAGTTTGGCTGGGAGCACAGCCAATGTGTAGTTAGCATTCACATGCCTTTTTTTTTTTTAACTGTTTAACCACTGGGCACTTAAACACCCTTAATAACCAGACCAATTTTCAGCTTTCGGTGCTCTCACATTTTGAATGCCAATTACTCAGTCATGCAACACTGGACCTATATGAAATTTTTGTCCTTTTTTTCACACAAATATAGCTTTCTTTTGGTGGTATTTAATAACCGCTGGGCTTTTTCTTTTTTGTGCTATAAAAAAAAAATACAGAAAATTCTGTAAAAAAAAGAATTTTTCTTTGTTTCTGTTATAAAATTTAGCAGATTATTAATTTTTTCTTCATAAATTTCAGCCAAAATTTATACTACTGTCTATAGCTGGGTATTGCAGGGTATCACCGACTATGGCTGGGTATCTCAGAGTATGGCTGGGTATCTCAGAGTATGGCTGGGTATCTCAGAGTATGACTGGATATCTCAGAGTATGACTGGATATCTCAGAGTATGGCGTTGCAGAGTATTGCGTTGCAGAGCATTGCAGGGTATTGGCGGGTGTTGCAGAGCATTGCAGAGTGTTGCAGGGTATTGGCGGGTGTTGCAGAGCATTGCAGAGTGTTGCAGGGTATTGCAGAGTGTTGCAGAGTATTTGCGGGTGTTTCAGAGCATTGCAGTGTTGCAGGGTGTTGCAGGGTAATGCAGGGTGTTGCAGGGTATTGGCGGGTGTTGCAGAGCATTGGCGGGTGTTGCAGAGCATTGGCGGGTGTTGCAGAGCATTGGCGGGTGTTGCAGAGCATTGGCGGGTGTTGCAGAGCATTGCAGAGTGTTGTTGCAGGGTAATGCAGAGTGTTGTTGCAGGGTATTGCAGAGTGTTGTTGCAGGGTATTGCAGAGTGTTGTTGCAGGGTATTGCAGAGTGTTGCTACAGGGTATTGCAGAGTATTGCAGCAGAGTATTGCAGCAGAGTATTGCAGAGTGTTGTTGCAGGGTATGATGGGGTTAATTTTCGGTGAGCAGCGATGTGGGTACTGCAGATGCAGCCCACAGCGCTGCTGACACCGATCTCTTCCCCCTCCGCTGTACCGATCGGTACAGAGAGGGGGAGGGAGGAACTGACGCCCGTTTGTTTACAAGTGATCACTCCGTCATTTGACGGAGTGATCACGTGTTAAACGGCCACGATGAGTGGCAGTTTACCGTGATCCGTGATGCGCCGGGTCCTGTGGACCCGGCGGTCACGAATGCTCTCGAGTCCCCCCCCCAGGGGGCGCGCCAGAGCGGAATTCTGGGAGGACGTCATATGACGGCCTCCCAGAGTTAAACAACCGCCCTGTAGCCGTCATTCGGCTATAGGGCGGTTGTTAAGTGGTTAAATCGATGGGTTTACTTCCACTTTAAGTAATAACTTAATGGGATGTCCCATAGCAATGCTACTTGAGGGGAGGGAGAAACAACCCGCAGGGAAGCCACAGACTTGAGGATTTATACTGCTGACTGCGCTCGAAGGCGATATCATCATACCTCCTTACATCCACCTGATAAAACTTGGTGAATGTATCCACTGAAGACCAAGTTGCGGCCTTACAGATCTGATCCACGGAGGCCTGGTGACGCACTGCCCAAGAAGCACTAACTGACCTGGTAGAGTGCACCTTAACTTGAAACGGGGGAATCTTACCCCTTAAATCATAAGTTAGAATTATCACTTGTTGAATCCAGTTAGCGACAGTGGATTTTGATGCCGCCTGTCCTTTCCTAGGACCCTCTGGCAGAATAAATAAGACATCAGTCTTACAAATCAAAATGAGCAGTTGTCTAAAAATAGATTTTTACTGCTCTCACCACATTAAGCAATGTAGTGACTCTTCTTCCCTGGAACACTGTTTTAGAAAAAAACGATGGCAGGACAATATCGCTGAAATCTGAAAGCACTTTTGATCAAGTCTGGATGAGGGCCGAACGCTACTCTCTCCCCATGACAAATCAAATCTGGCTCTTTACAAGAAAGAGCAGCCAATTTTGAAACCCTCCTTGCTGAGGATATAGCTACCAAAAACACCAACTTCCTTGTCAGAAGGACTAGGGGAATATGTTGTATTGGTTCAAATGGCTGTTTTTTGTAACACAGACAAAACTAAGTTCAAGTCCCAAGGGTTCAAGGGAGGTTTTACGGGAGGAATAAGCCATGTCGCCACCTGTATAAAAGCCCAGACTACAGAATGAGCAGCAAGTGGTCCTTTGAAATAAGACCAATAAAGCTGAGACTTAGCCTTTAATAGTACTTAAGGCCAATTTCATTTCTACCCCTAAATGTAGAAATGCAAGAATTCTGCCTAGGATATATCTCAGAGGGTGCCAACCCTTGGATTCACACCAGGAAACATAAGCCCTCCAGACTCTATAGTTCTGGAAGCTGGCTTCCTTGCACTAATTGGGGGTAGGGATAACTGACCCGGAAAGCCCATGTTTCTTCAGAATGTGGATTTAATAGCCAAGCCGTTAAATTTAAAGACCATAAGATAGGATGGAATATCGGTCCCTGTGAGAGGAGATCTGGCCATAGCGGGAGGGACCATGGGCCCTCCACTGCCATCTTTACAATTTCTGCATACCATGAGATTCGGGGCCATGCTGGTGCCACCAGAATTACTGGCTTTCTTTCCAGCTTGATTCTGCAAAGAAGTCAAGGCAGCAACTTAATAGGGGGGAAATGCATAGATCAGTGAGGACTGATCCCATTGGGTCAACAGCACATCCCTTAAGCATGCAAATGGATCCCTTGTTCTGGACACAAAGTTGGCTAACCGTGTTAAACCTGGAAGCTAGAAGATCTACGTCCTCCGTCTTTGACAAACAGCCTGAAATATGTCGGGGTGAAGAGACCATACCGCTGGTGACTCAAATAGTCCGCCTGCCAATTCTCTACTCCCTGAATGAAGACTGCCAATAGGCACAGAATATTGCTTTCTGTCCAAGTTAGAATATTGTTCACCTCTCTCTGTGTAGAGAGACCTTTGGTGCCCCCTTGGTGATGGATATAGGCCACAGCTGTGGCATTGTCGGATTGAATCCTGACAGGACAATCCCATAACCTGAAAGTCCAGGTCTTTAGAGCCAGACGTACTGCCCGAATCTCTAGGATATTGATGGACAAGGTTCTTGAGCATTGTCCCTGGACAGTTGTCTTTTCTAGTACTGCTTCCCAGGCATCCATCGTTACCATCTTCCAGATCACTGGTCTGAAGGATTTTCCTTCAGCAGATTCTGGGTTAGTAACCATCAAGTGAGGCTTTGGGACACTCTTGGGACAGCTGCTTCAGGCAAGTCTAAAGCTTGAATTATTTTGTTCCAAGCAGACAGGATACTGTTTTGCAACAGTCTTAAATTAAACTGGATACAGGAAACTGCTTCAAATGAAGCCACCATAGTTCCTAGCAACCTCATGCAAAAGCAAATGAAGGGATCGCCATTTGACCCGACCATCCATACCAACTCTCTTATGGATTAAAAAATTATTGGATACGGGTCTGTTCTCATTATACACATTACAGTACCAACATCCCAAAGAGTAATATATATAAAGAGATTGGAGGTGGGGGACTTTGCAGTACCAATTACAAACATATAGCACATTACAACCCATTAAAATAGAAAAATTCGTATTTATTTAAACATCATAAAAGCACAGACATATGGAACCTACAATTATTTCTATTCCTTACAGTCTATACACATAGCCTGCTACAAGGAGACAAACAGCATTCCGCCATATAAAAAGGCATTATGTTCTCCGTCCCTGTTTATTCGACATGTTTCGTCTAAGCGGCTTCTTCAGGAACAAGGGACTCGGAGTATTCAATCCAAATAGAGAGAGACACATATTGCATTCTAAATATACATTAGAGCTGCAACTAAGGATTAATTTGTCTATCGATTATTTTTTTGATTAGTCAACGACTATCCGATTATTTTTTTATTTTATTTTTAAATGAATCTAGTGCAGGGATATGCAATTAGCGGACCTCCAGCTGTTGCAGAACTACAATTCCCATGAGGCACAGCAAGACTGACAGCCACAAGCATGACACCCAGAGGCAGAGGCATGATGGGACTTGTAGTTTTTCAACAGCTGGAGGTCCACTAATTGCATATCCCTGATCTAGTGTGTTCCTTTTGTGATTAGATAATAATCCTTTGGATAACTTTACAAAAAAAATGATACGTACAACTTCTAAATATAATATTTCAACTTTAATTAAATTTTTTCCAAAAAGTACTTCAATGTGGTAAAGTTTTTACAGTATAAAAAAGTGCCAAAAATAAAATGTAAACAACACTTTAGCATCAGGCATGAATAATGGCATTGCCATTAATTCAGAGCCAGAAGCATTAAAAATACCATATAAAAATGCTACAAAAGCACTGCTGCTCTGCACTGCGTACAAAACACATGAAAGACATCATATACAAAAATAAAGTGCCCAAAAATAAAAAGGTAATGCTTTAGGGCATGAGGCATGAAAATGCCATATAAATTCTGCCTAACACTTTGCAAAAGATGCATTCTGAAGGCATTGTGTGTTAACCTTACTACTCAACCACACATAATGCCTTCAGAATGCATCTTTTGCAAAGTGTTAGGTAGAATTTATATGGCATTATGCCTCTTGACCTAAAGTGTTGTTGTTTAACACCACAAAAATGCTGGTCAACATACAATAACACTATGTAATTGTAATCATCATTGATTGAATACATAGTGTTATTGTAGAGTGCTGATTGAGCAGTATTTATGTGGTGTGTTACTTTAATTGTAATGTAAAACATACCTGAGGAGGTAACATAGTTTTCAAGAAGGAGGCGGAGCCATATCCACAAAAGCACTGCTGTTCTGAGTCTGAACTGCTGCTCAACACTGTGTGTGCAAAAACACAAGTGCCAAAAAATACAAGGTAACGCTTTAGGGCATCAGGCATGAAAATGCCATATAAATTCTGCCTAACACTTTGCAAAACATGCATTCAGAAGGCATTGTGCATGTGCAACAATGTGTGGTACTGGTAACCTTACCTTACTACTCAACCACACATAATGCCTTCAGAATGCATCTTTTGCAAAGTGTTAGGCAGAATTTATATGGCATTATGCCTCTTGACCTAAAGAGTTGTTGTTTAACACCACAAAAAATGCTGGTCAACATACAATAACACTATGTAATTGTAATCATTATTACTTACATAGTGTTAGTGTAAAGTCGATTGAGCAGTATTTTTGTGGTGTGTAATTGTAATGTAAAACATACCTGAGGAGGTAACAGTTTTCAAGGAAGGAAGCAAGGAGGAACCAAGCCCACCAAAAGCACTGCTCAACACTGTGGCTATGCAAAAATATGGCCAATACAACACTGAAGACAGCCATGAGCCATCCCACCATAAATACACTAATACAGCCCAACAAGAACACAACACACAGTCATGAGTGAAAAAAGTTGGGGGCCTGTGTTACTTTCTCCATTGCAATGCTATATTTTAGCATTGCAATGGAGGAAGGTTAGCATATCGACATGCTCTGATGTTAGGCTTGCTCTTTTTTTAGTCACAATGTTGCCAGCAACTGAGAAAAGCCTTTCAGATGGTGTTGATGTTGCAGGCACAGACAAGTAACTCTTTGCCAGCATGGCCAAGATGGGAAACCTCTTTTTATTTTCCTTCCACCATTTCAGCGGATTTTCTTCCTTTAGAATAGCCTGCTCACTGAAATACATGTGTATCTCATTCCGCACAACTTCACTGTGGGTTTCTTGATCTTGGATGTGACCAGTGTTATCCTTGCCATTACTGTGGTGGTCATCTGAATCTGAAGAACCGAGCAAAGTGTCTAACAGAGACACTTGCCTCTTCTCAGAAAATTTCATGTCTGCACTGGTCGACCGTTGTTCCTCACATCGATGTTGCGTTTGTTCTTCCTCATATCTTCTTTTCACTTCAAGAGCAAGAGCTTGGACCTTGAGGTGAACTTATAAACTGTCCTCTGCTGGCAGGAATTTTAGTTTGCGTAATCTGGGGTCCAGGGCTGCTGCAATAAGACATATTTTCTCCACCATCATCTCTAAATTTAGTTTCTCGCTCCCATCTTGATGCCATCTCCTGTGCAGCAACACTTTGGAAAGCTTTGACTGCTGCTGTCTCGCAAATTCTGCTCTGTATGGATTTCTGGAGGCCTTTTACTAGAGGAGGTAGAGCGGAAGCAGTCACATAGGACTCTCCACTCAAGAATACAGTAGCACACTCAAATGGCTTCAGGACTTGTTCCACTTCCTCAAGTAAGCTTCACTGATCATGTTTTAAATCCAGGAAGCGCTTCTCTCATGGTGTCACAGGATCGGAAAGAGTTGCAGTCACAGGCCACCTCTGTTCAAGCAGGCGGCTGATCATGTGTAAAGTGCTGTTCCATCTTACGGATACATCATTTATTAGTGCATGCTCAGTGGTACCCATTTGTTGCTGCTTTGCTTTAAGCTTTGTAGTGGCCAGCTCACTTTTTTTTTAATGTTCCACAAGGCACTTTTCAGCTCTCAGGGTCTTGCTGATCTGGGGATCCCTCAGGGCATGGTTGACAACTAACTGCAATGTATGACCAGCACACCTGAGAGAAAAGATGTCATGCTTTTCTTCCAAAATACGCAGAGCAGCGACAACATTTGCAGCGTTATCATGGACAACTACATTTACATTGGCCATGGATATCTCAAACTTTTCAGCTGCTTTTTCCACCCAGTTAGTAATGTTTTCAGCTGTGTGCCGATCTTCAAGTGGCATAGTGGTCAGATTGTACGATGTAAGATTCCAGTCTTGCAGGAAGTTGTCAAACCATGCCCTGCGGGATCCCCAGATCAGCAAGAGGGCTGCAGTGCAAAAAGTGCCTTATGAATGTGAAACATTTAAAAAAAAAAACATGAGATGGCCACTAAAAAAAGAAATTAGCAAAGCAGCACACTAGCACAGCAACAAATATGTACCCCCTGGGCATGCACTAAAAATGATGTATTTTACTTACTAGCAGTAGCAGCATGAGCACATAAAATTAATATATTAATAAATATTGACCACAAATTACTCCCATTGTCTCCCAAAACGAACAAAATACTAGTAAGTAGTACTTAGAAAGATGGCTCGTCCATTTGAGGCCGTAGTGCGCCAGGATGTTTTCTTCTGGAGGTGCTTGTGCATCGCAGTAGTGCTGCCGTGGTACACGGGAACAAAGGACCATTTTATCTGGCCTCTGTTTAAAGAATTCCCATACCTTTGAAAGTCGTGGTCTGGCTTTTCGTGCTGCACCGGAACTTTTTAGCCCATTCGAGAGCAGGGGGACGAGGAGCATCAGCAGCAGCTGCTGCCACCGCCATTACCGCCATTTACCCGCGAGAAGACACGTGTGTGACACGTCGCCGGCATTCACGCACGTCGACGTATTTTCGTAGTCGATTACGTCGACGTGCCGTGGCAGCTCTAATATACATACAAAGAAAAATCCAACAATCAGTAAAGTGTATTACATACAATATTGAAAAAATATAAAGTGATATAGAAAGCATATCTGCAAACGCGTGGCTCAAAACCCCATACCCAAAAAGGGTCTTGGAGGTAGATTGGGGTAGATTGGGAGGTAGCAGGGACCCATCCACCAGCGGGTGAGGAGGGGTAATGTAAGGGGGGGTCGCTGCTGTCCCCCTAACCCTCTGAGAGTAGAGTATGTGCATAGACTCCCTCTAGTGGAGAATTAAGGCATGACAAAAAAATTTCCCAAATGGAAGAAATATATAGATATTTTAATACCCAAGTTTCTTCCCTTACCTTATCCTTGCCGCAGGATTTGCTGAATTAACAAACAATCTAACCTTCACCCATCAACGCGGTTTGAGTAGCATACCTTCAGGGACTGGGTCCCTAATACAGGGTTCCATCTTCCCTAGACCTATAAAGCACTCCATCAGGAAGTTTAGGTAATGTAGCCAGACCTAAGCCCTAAGTTTCTGGGCTCCAGCCCTTCAAAGAGAGGTGTTACAGGCAAAACCTCATGCTTCGGACATGAGGCCCCTGGTACCATCCTTTTAGGCCTCAATGGCACTTTGGATGGATCTGGTGCATGGAGGCTATTTAAATCCAGCATGGATCCCTCCTGGAGCTCCTCAGAGCACAGCTTCACTCGTGACCAACACCTTAGACACTGGCAAAAAAAATGATATGCTCCTGGAAGGAGGAGGGGTTATATAAGGAGTAAACTTCCTTGATTGGATTTACCAGTGTCAACACCGGAAGGTAGCGTATAACCCATTATTTACTTAAGGCTCTATGCCACATGATGTACGATAAAGAAATACAATTTAGATAAATGCAGATATTAAAAAAATGTATATTGTCTACAGTGTGCATTTCAGGGTGCATGGCACAAAGTGTTCAATGGAAAACAAAAATAAGGCTTAGAAAATTCACCAATCTATGGATTAAAGCCAGGTACATATCACACGTACTCCGCAAGAACCAGCCAAATCATGGTACATGTCTACTCCTCTTTGTTTAACAGAAGTCAGTCATTAGACTGGCTCCTGTTAAACAGCCCTGCTGGAAAACCAGCATTCGATCAGAACATACAGCCAATAGCAATAAATACCTGACAGTGGTTTTAGCACTTTCTCATGCTATCCAAAACGTAAAAAAATTTTTTATGTGATCTGCTATTGCCAACAGCTTTCTAAGGCTTCATTAAATTTCCAATTCAATTGCCTTGAACGTGCCTGCAGTCAGCGAAGCCATAATTCCTGATATTTGGCCAAGGTATGTGCGACAGCAGACTAATAACATTTTAAGAAAGAAAGCAGCATATCATACGCACCCCGCACAAGTTTTTTTTTTAAATATCTGCATATCATATTTACTGGTGTATATAAGAAAGCCAAACATTGCTCAGATAGGGCAGTAAAACAGAATAGCTGGAAAACGTAGACGTGTGGCTGAAGCACACAACTCAAGAGTCTCTCTTACTTGAGTGCTCTCTTTAATCCATCAGTGACAGCCTCCTTGCGAGCCTTTTCCAAGGATAATGCCTTCGATTTCAGTCCCTCACTAACGCCATAGCCAACGTCTTCATGGAAGGAGCCATCCTGGTTGGGGTATAGAGAAGAAAAGTTTGAACATTTTTACGTAACAGGATAGCAAATATACTAAAATCAAAGCAATCCAACACTATGGGGTTGATTTAGTAAAAGTAAATCCACTTTGCACTACAAGTGCACTTGGAAGTGCAGTCATCGTAGATCTGAGGGGACGTTCTGAAATGAGGGGAAGCTCTGACGATTTTATCATCCAACCATGTACAAGCTAAAATGCTGTTTTTTCCTTTCCTTGCATGTCCCCCCTCAGATCTACAGTGACTGCATTTAGAAGTGCACTTGTAGTGCAAAGTGGATTTGCCTTCAGTAAATAAAACCCTGTGGTTCCTACATTTACTGCGCCAGTGATAAAAGGGGTGGAAAAGTGACTCTGGCTGTGGTTACAGCTAACAGATTTGTGTTGTCCCTACACTAAATGCAATATTGGTATGGACTGTAAAAACACAGACTTCATGAGCCAGCTCTTAAAATCAGTGCCCATTCTTTTCAATGTTGGGTGAAATTTAGTAAATTTTCAGAGGGATTAACTTTAATGAAACTTACATCCACACAATAAATACGTGAATTTGTCTTTTGCTCACAGTATGTATGCTGTACTTGCCTCCCTTGTGCATCCCCCATAACATCGATCATTAACTAAAGCCTCCGCTAAAATGCCTGTGTAAATTTCAATTTCCCAATAAAGGTAAAAGTTGACAGATATAAATGGTCCCATCACACTCATGTGGCAGTGTTCAGGCTTGCGGATTTAAGTCATATTAGCAACATATTAGCCCCAAAATGGGCTACTTAACTAGTTCAGCCCTTTGGACTCAAAGATTAAAAGGTTAAGCGCAAGCTGATGGCTGCCCATTTTCCTCAGGCACCTCCCAGCTGTAAAGCAAAAGGTCACTGTCACAGTGTGGGCAGCACAGTTCTCCCCAGACCTCCCCCCCCCTCCCACTTCTTTGGAGGGCAGGGGAGATTTTCCCCATAAAGAGTAGCTTTCACCTGCAAATGCTCTCACATGGGGGTTTGTTAACCCCTTGCGATAGCAATAAAGAAAAAAAATCGATTTTTTTGCTACTTTGCTGCTTTATATAGCACTACGCACAGGAGTAGGACGTTAGGCAGAAAAAGAAAGTACTGTCTAGGGGCTGCCCTTACTGATATAAACCTCTGCACGATAGGCAAGCCAGCTAGTCACAAAGCAGTGTAAGATGATAGAAAAACTCAAGAAGGGTGGGTGCTATATCTATCAAATTCAGAGAATGGTATTTTACAGTGGGTAGAAAAAAAAATCCCATTTTCTTTTGTGTTCATTGACTGACACAGCTCTTCTATTCTTGACCATAAGGATATCCCAAAGCAGTGCCTCAATGAGTGGGGGGCAAACCAAAACCAGGCAACTAGGCAAACATGCCAAACACGAAACCCTAGAACAAGAAAATGTATCACCACAGAGTGGTACTGAGGATACTGTTATAAGTGCCACGTCCCGAAATTATATGAAAGAGAAAAAAATCAACAAAGGGCTTGGACTTTATAGGCGCAGAAAACATCACAATGTATTAAAAAAATTAATTATATATAGAAAATTTGTTAAAAACAATGACAGATAAACATGTCTCAAAATTGTAGAGTATAGCAGCAGAATGCAAAGTCAGAACATATACAGACCATTATTAATAACAGAAAACTGTGATAACACCAATTTCCATAATGTAAGGCCCCTTTCACACTGAGGCGATTTGCAGGTGCTACAAGTGCTAAAAATAGCGTCTGCAAAGCACCCTCAAACAGCTGCTGCTGTCTCTCCAGTGTGAAAACACGAGGGCATTGGAGCGGTGCGCTTGCAGGACGCTGAAAAATGTCCTGCAAGCCGCATCTTTGGAGTGCTGTAGGACCGGTGTATTTACCGCTCCTAAAGCGCCCCGTCCCATTGAAAACAATGGGACAGCGCTCCAAACCCGCCTGCAAAGCGCCGTTGCAGCTGCACTTTTACCCTTTTTCGGCTGCTAGCGGGGGTTAAAACTGCCCCGCTAGCGGCCGAAAAGCGCAGCTAAAACAATGGTAAAGCGCCGCTAAATATAGCGCCGCTTTGCCACCAGCACGCCCATCGCCTCAGTGTGGAAGTAGCCTTATAGTTCAACAGAGTATTTAAATTGAGGTCTACACTTGCAAGTCGATCAAGCAAATAAAGCTCTACATGTTACACTACTTAACCCCTCCCCGCCCCCTAGTGGTTAACCCCTTCACTGTCAGTGTCATTTACGCAGGAATCGGTGCATTTAAATAGCACTGATTGCTGTATAAATGACAATGGTCCCAAAAATGTGTCAAAAATGTCCGATGTGTCCGCCATAATGTAGCAGTCACAATAAAAATCGCTGATCGCCATTACTAGTAAATAAAAAAATATTAATAAAAATGTTATAAAACTATCCCTTATTTTGTAAACGCTATAACTTTTGCGCAAACCAATCAATAATCGCTAATAGCGATTTTTTTTACCAAAAATATGTAGAAGAATACGTATCGGCCTAAACTGAGGAAAAAAAATGTTTTTTATATATATTTTTTGGGGATATTTATTATAGCAAAAAGTAAAAAATATTTATTTTTTTTCAAAATTGACGCTCTATTTTTGTTTATAGCGCAAAAAATAAAAACCGTAGAGGTGATCAAATACCACCAAAAGAAAGCTCTATTTGTGGGAAAAAAGGACGCCAATTTTATTTGGGAGCCACGTTGCACAACCGTGCAATTGTCAGTTAAAGCGACGCAGTGCCAAATCACAAAAAGGGGCCTGATCCTTTGGCTGCAAATTGGTCCGGGGTTAAGTGGTTAATATTAAAATGACTTCTAAGTCTGTAATTGACGT
The DNA here is from genome assembly GCF_037356315.1 of Lithobates pipiens. Taxonomy (NCBI): domain Eukaryota; kingdom Metazoa; phylum Chordata; class Amphibia; order Anura; family Ranidae; genus Lithobates; species Lithobates pipiens. The sequence goes on along the minus strand of NW_027507903.1, from coordinate 484,307,147 downwards.
TCTGATTTGGTTGGATGATATGGGAAACAGACTGTGGATTTCTTAGCTTGCAGGTCTTGCACCTCCCAATTTACTGCCTTGCCGCTGCCGGGTTCCACCCCCTTCTTCCCTATTACTATGCGGTCGCTCATCGCTGTCCTGCCAATTGGCTATGGCGCACATTGGAGCACTAGAAGACATGACGTTCTCAGTTATCGCTGGATAGTCTTTGTTCCCCAGGCTGCACATTCCCCTCATCTCCCCGCCACTCGGCATCTGTTTCTATGCCGACGCAGTGGTGTCGGGGGGTTGCGGACGCATGCGTAGTCATCCAGAGCAGCCAGTCTGGATGATGTCACATCGGGGTGTCTCCCGATTGGTGACTACAGATTGGGGTGCGTGTTAAATAGGATGCCGTCCTGATAGCACCTTTTTGCCTGTCTGCCATACTACTCCTAGAAGCCGCCAAGTGAGAGTTTACATTCAATTTCCCCATATCGACCCGGTAAGTTACCATGTTGGCATCTATAAAGATTTGATTACATGCTTTGCACTATTAGGGCAATGGGCTTACCAATGGTAAAATTTCCTGTTCTACTTCATTAGATGACTGACCCCTCCAACTTTAGTTTTATCATCAGCACCTGATTCGACAGCATTTTTCTCCCCTTCTATAACATTATGGTGACTCCCCCGATAGGTTGCTAAAAGGGATTACCCCTCCCCCTCTTTTGTTTGCTATCATTTTGATACTAATTCAAGGTGGCAATAAGGCATTATATGGCTGGCAAATCCCCAATTTGTATTTTGTTATACTATTCATTTATACCAATTTGGTGAGTATACATTTAGCTACTCATCCACTATCTTTTATAAATTTAACTAGATCACACATATATTACCTCATGTAATTTACACGTGCCCCCCTGGTATGAAAATTGGTGTTATCACTGTTTTCTGTTATTAACGATATATGGTCTGTATATGTTCTGACCTTGCATTCTGCTGCTATACTCTACAATTTTGAGACATGATTATCTGTCATTGTTTTTAACAAATTTTCTATATATAATAAATATTTTTTTTTTATATATTATGATGTTTTCTGTGCCTATAAAGTCCAAGCCCTTTTGTTGATTTTTTTCTCACCCATACAAACCCTCCCTCCCGGGGGGAACAAGGGACGATAAACTGTGGCCTGCAAAACACAGCCAAAACAAGCATCTGAAGATGCAAACACAAATTATTAAAAGTGTGCACAGACAACCAGGAAGCCAACTTGCAAACCTGAGACAAAGACCCTGATGTAAGAACATCCAAGAGGCACCAATTGCTCTGGAGGATTGTGCCATATTCTTAAAGGTAGAAAACATCTGCTGAATCCCTCAAGAAATAACAGCAGGGGAGACAGACAGGTGATTCTAGGGGCCATCTGCCATTACAAAAAAAAATGCAGCCTCCTAAAGAAGCTGTAGCAGACAGGTATACATGAACCACCCAGATCACAGCCAAGGACTGCAACACAACCTCCTCAGGGTGTGAGGGTCATGGGCACATGGAAGGCTGGACAACATCCACAGCCTGGTGGAACACAATGGCTCTGCAGGAGGGATTCCAGGAAAGAAAACCGCTCCATCTATGGCAAGCTTTATACCTAAAACACTAGGCATAAAAAACTGGCATGCTCATGGCACAGAGGCGACTTATACCATCTAGGCTTGCCCATGGGTGGCGCTGTATTCTTTTTCGGCCTAGTATTCTACCCCTGTAGGTGGTGCTATAACCATAACGTAAACCAATAGGAGGGGAGGGTGCTGTGTCTGTCAGTGAACTTCAGAGAAAAGGATTTTACAGTACAAAAATCCTATTTTCTCTTTCATTCATTGACGAACACAGCTCCAGTGATCTTGACCATAGGGACATCCCCAAGCAGTGTCATAACGAGGGGTGGGAACAGCAACATAACTTCACCCACAGCCAGAGGTGCTCCCTAACAGGGGAGTCACCATCTGAACAAACCGCATCAGAACTTGCAGTCAACGTATGCATCAGAGTGCATTAACAGTCAAAAAGGTAACTTTTTTCTTAACAGAAGAAAAAAGTGTAAAATTGCAACATTACACGGCCGTCTGCAAAACTTTGCGGCCAAAGCAAGCATCAGAAGATGTGCTTACATCCACTTTGTAGAACTTTGTAAAAGTGTGAACGGACGTCTAAGTCGCCACCTTACACACTTGAGCGACTGACGCTTGATGTCGGAAAGCCCAAGAGGTCCCAATTGCCCTGGTGGAATGGGCCGTGACAGGAAATGGGGGCACCTTCCCCTTCAAGGCGTAAGCCTGGACCACGATCTGTCTGATCCACCTGGAAATGGTGGACGAGGAGACCGTCAATCCTTTTTTCGGACCAGCTACAGAAACAAACAGAGTCTGACTTCTGGAAAAGAGCCGTGACAGACAGATATACCCTTAGAGCCTGGACCACATCCAGGGAATGGGGGGGGGCACCTCCTTAGGGTATGTCAGTTTAGGACACAGAGATGGTAAAACAATGTCTTCATTGAGGTGAAAAGCCGAAACCACCTTCGGTAGAAAAGAAGGTTGCGGACGACACACCACCTTATCCTTGTGGATGACAAGATAGGGTGACTTGCCAGACCAGGCCGCAAGCTCCGGGACCCTCCTGGCCAGTGTAATGTACACTAGGGATGAGCTCAGGCATGTTTGCATGGTCCACGTGCAGAGCACACCAGGAAGTCGGCACAGCACTAATCACAGGCAGTGACACATTGCCCGATCTCTGCAGCCGTGCATCGGGGGCAATATCTCACTGCTTGTGATTAGCGCAGCGCCAACTTCCTGGCGGGCTCTGCACGTGGACCTTGCAAACACGCCTGAGCCCATTCTTAATGGCCATTAGGAAGACCACTTTCTGAGAAAGTCAACAAGCGAATTTCCCTGAGGTTCTCAAACGGCGGTTTCTGAAGCGCAGATAGCACCAGGTTTAGATCCCAGATCGGAGACAAGGGTGGACGCACCAGAGGGACTACATGTCGGACCCCTTGTACAAAGGCACTCACTAGAGAGTGAGACACCAGGGGTCATTTGAAAAATACAGTCAAGGCTGATATCTGTCCCTTGATGGTGCTTAAGGCCAGTTTCTGGTCTACTCCTCGCTGTAGGAACAGCAGGATCCTGGAAACCTGGAAAGTGTGTGGACGCCACCCCATCTCCTCACACATGGAGATTTAAGCCTTCCATGTACGATGGTATATCTTCTGAGACGAAGATTTTCGTACCCTCAACATAGTTGAAATCACTGAGTCAGACAGGCCTCGGTTCCTTAGCACCTGGCTTTCAACAGCCATGCCATTAAAACCAGCGACTGTAAAGCAGGATGGAGAATCGGACCTTGAGACAGAAGGTCTTCTCACATTGGTAACCACCAGGGAGCGTCCATCACCAGGACGTACTAGGTCGGCGTACCAAGGACTCAGAGGCCAATCTGGGGCAATCAGTATCACTGGAATCCCCTCGGCCTCCACTCTGCGGAGCAAACGTGGTGACAGTTTTAGTGGAGGAAAGGCATAGATCAGTCGGTACTGTTCCCACAGAGCCACCAGCACGTCTGACGGATCTGCCCAAGGATCTCTTGTCCTGGATACAAACCTCTGCACGCTTCGATTGAGCCGAGAGGCCAGGAGATCCAGATCTGGTGTGCCCCACCGCAGACAAAGAAGCCTGAACACCTGCGGATGCAACGACCACTCTCCTGGGTCCAGCATCTGGAGACTTGGATAGTTCACCTGCCAGTTTTCTACTCCCAGGAGGTATATGTCCGACAGAGCCGGTACATGCTACTCTGCCGACCGAAGGATGTGAGCGACCTCCCATGCTGCAGCCAAGCTTCTTGTTTCTCCTTGATGGCTGACATATGCCACCGCCGTGGCGTTGTCTGACTGGATCCTGATCAGACGCCCTCGAAGTCTCATCGACCATGTGGAGAGGCATAGCCTAATCGCTCGAAGTTCGAGCACATTGATCAATGTACATTGATCAACTTGGATTCCTCACTTGTTCAGGCTGGCGTCCGTTGTGATCACTTACCAATGTAGAGGTAGGAACGACTTCACGGACCGAAGGGCATCCCTGACTAACTGGCTCACCTGAAACTATTGATCCGGAGATTTGTCCCATTTTGTCAATATCTCCTTCTACAAGACTTTGGTGTGAAATTGTGCATACGGTACTGCCTCGAAGGAGGCCACCATGAGGCCCAGGACTCGCATGCAGAAGCGCAGCGACGACCACCTGCGGTTCATCAACAGCTTCACCGCGGCTCAGAGTCTGCAGTTTGTCTGAAGGGAGAAACACTCTCGCTTCCACGGAGTCCAGCAGTAAGCCTAGGTACTCCAGGCACTGAGTCGGCACAAGGACCGACTTTTTGAGGTTCAACACTCACCCAAATTCCTGCAGGGTTTGCATGGTGATTGCCACATCCTCCCTTAATTCTGAGGCGGAAGCTGCTCTCAGAAGGAGATCGTCTAGGTAACCCACAATTGCAATTCCACATTGTCGCAACAACGCCAAAATTGGAGCCAATACCTTGGTAAAGATTTGGGGTGCTAAAGCCAAGCCAAAGGGGAGAGCCACAAACTGGTAGTGGTCTTCTCCTACTGCAAATCGCAGAAACCTCTGATGCCTGAGGCATATAGGTATGTGCAAGTACGCGTCCTGGATGTCCAAAGACGCCAGGGAGTCCCCCTGATGGAGTGCAGCGACTATGGATTGAACTGATTCCATTCTGAACCTCTGCACTTTCACAAAGCAATTGATGGCTTTCAGGTCCAAGATTGGACGTATCCCTTGCTTTTTTGGAGACTACAGATTGGAATAGAACCCCTGAAACCTTTCCGTTTCTGGAACAGGCACTATCACCCCGTGGCTTAGCAGGTCCCTTACTGCCACAAACAGGGCCTCCAGGCGAGCCGGGAGTAAGGGTATGCTGGAGGGGAAAAATCCATTTGGTGGCCAAGAGAGGAACTCTATCTTGTAGCCCGATGAAATAAGTTTGCAGACCCATTGGTCGGACAGCCGAGAGGCCCACCGGGCTAAAAAAAAACTCCCAAATGCGGCCCCCTACCCGAGTGATGGGCAGGGCAAACCTTCATGCGGTAGCACTTTTGCTCGCTGGTTTGCGAGTCCGGGGACACTTCCGTCCCTTGGTAGTCGCTCCCTTGGACTGGGAGCGTTTTGCTGAAGTCCCAGGCGGACGAAAAAGCCTCTTTTGAGCGGAGAATGCGGGCCCTTGACTGCGGCGTGGTTCCCTACTCTTCCTGGACTGTGGGAGTAAGGTGCTCTTCCCACCTGTGACATTCTTAATAATGTCATCCAATGAGGCTCCAAATAGCCACTCACCAAGGAAGGGTAAATCCGTCAAGACTTTTTTTAGATGCCTGGTCCGCAGACCAGCATTTCAGCCAAATCAGGCGCCGCAGCACCACTGCTAACACTGATGCTCTGGAGAGCAAAGGAAGCGTATCCAGGGCCACGTCACAGACGCACTCAAGGCTGTTTACTATCTGGTCTGCCAGTCCCACCAGACAGTAGAGGCCAGCTGCTTCTCCAATTCACAGTGCAATCGTTTTGCCCACTCAGTAAGTGTCTGTGACACTAATGTCTGCTACTTTTAGCGGAAATATTTAGATAAAGCATTTTTTTAAGTACTTATTGTGTGGATGCACTGAATATCTATCAGATTTCTACTTTTGTCAATTTTTTTTATTGCAATCTAGTTTCACTTACCATCCTGGTGATAACATAAGTGAGGAGAGAGCAACCCAAAGCAACAACAAACTTACAGAGCTCTAACCTTTCTTTTGCCAGGCCATCCGCAAAAAATATTGCGCCTGGAGTCAATATGAACAGTGCCGAAAAAAAAAAAAATGAAACAAAAATAAATATCAAGACAAGGTATAAGCTTGGTCTTATGAAAATGAACTACCTTCAGCTGGACTTTGACAAATGCACACACTCCAACATAGAACTTTCCATTACTCAGGTCCACAAAATCTGTACAGAAAACATAAAATTAGTGCAAAAGATCTATGCGCTCACTTTGAATTTTTTAGCACTATAACAGTATATTTTTTCAATGGTTCAAAAAAGCTGAAAGCATTGTACTATGTGCAAATGGAATTGTCTTTTGCAACTCATGCTCAGCTCTATTCTGTTGTATTTTCAGGTGTCATTAGCAAATGGAAGCTAACAGTCAATCATTTTACAGAAGCTGACAGGACTGCTGGTTTTGGTTAAAGCTGAGGTCCCCATCCAGTACTGGCAGATGCCATCATCCAACTTGCAGAAGTGGTGCTACATCTGGAAAAAAGGTAATCCCTACAGCTTTACATACAACGGAAGACATTACTTCAGTCTTACAGCAAGGTGATGCTCAGAAGAAGCAGTGAAAATAATTATTAGACTGATATTGAATAATCATTTATTATAATAAATTAATATAAATTAAACAAGCAGTTTTATTTGAAATTCATCTGTTGCGGTTCTAAAATAGTTCTAAAAGAGATGACAATATAAAACCAGAAAATCACCCAGGTGAGAATTGGGGCCTAAGCAATTCTTAATTCAGCACGTTTGAGTGACAATTTCTCATCTACCATATACAAAATGTGTTAACCACTTGGGTACCGCGCTATTGCCGAATGACGGCATTAGCGCGGACCTAGATTTCCAGGACTACGTCTATTGACGTCGTCCTGGTTACGAGCGGCCTGCGCGCCCCCTGAGGGGCGCGCGCGGCGCGCTCTGTGATCGGCGAGTCCGTGAGACTCGCCTGATCACCGATCCGTGTAAGGGGTCGATCCCGACCCCTTATCACGTGATCAGCTGTCAGCCTATGACAGCTGATCATGTGATAGAACGGAGCCGGTAATCGGCTATTATTCCTCCTCGCGCTGACAGCGCGAGGAGAAAAAAAAAAGGCGATCACCGGCGGCCGTGATCGGGACATCAGTCCCGATCACGGCCAGCAATGAAAGGCACCACATGCCACCTGCCAGTGCCCACCTGCCTCCCGCAGTGCCATCTTGAAAAATAACAAAGTAAAAGTAAGTGCCCCCCGTCTGTGCCCATAATGCCCACAGTGCCACCCCACAGTGCCACCCACAGTGCCACCCACAGTGCCACCCAATCTGCCTCAAAGGTGCTGCACCCCAGTGCCGCCCATCAGTGCCCAGCAGTGCCGCCCATCAGTGCCCAGCAGTGCCGCCCATCAGTGCCCAGCAGTGCCACCTATCAGAGCCACCTATCAGTGCCCATCAGTCCCATCTATCTGTGGTACCTATCAGTGCCCATCCGTGCCACCCATCCGTGCCACTTATCCGTGCCACCCATCCGTGCCCATCTTTGCCCATCAGTGCCGCCTTATCTGTGCCCATCGGTGCCGCCTTATCTGTGCCTATTAGTGCCGCCTTAACTATGCCTATCAGTGCCCACAAGTGCAGCCTATCAGTGCCCACCAATGCAGCCTATCAGTGCCCACCAATGCAGCCCATCAGTGCCCACCAATGCAGCCTATCAGTGCCGCCTTATCAGCGCACTTCAATGAAGGAGAAAAATGACCCGTTTGCAAAATTTTATAACAAACTATTAAAACATGATTTTTTTTTTTTTTTTTTTTTTGCATCTTTTTTTGTTTGTTTAGCAAAAAATAAAACTCCGAGCTGTAACTAAATACCACCAAAAGAAAGCTCTATTTGTGGGAAAAAAATGATAAAAATTTCATTTGGGTACAGTGTTGTATGCCCCCGCAATTGTCATTCAAAGTGCATCAGCGCTGAAAGCTGAAAATTGGTCTGGGACTGAGGGGGGTTTAAGTGCCCAGTAAGCAAGTGGTTAAAGACCACTGCAAAACTGTAATAAGTGTGCATCTAGTTTTGTTACTAATTTGCCAGATAAGTGTCCCTCCCAGAGCTGCTATTCCTCACGAGTATTGCAATGCCAACTGGCAGCACTGGACGGAAGCCTTCGCTAGGCCAAGCAAGAGCAAATTTATAAAATCAATTTACGTAGCACTAATAAGATTATGGGATGAAGTCAATTTATTTAGTTAAGAACCGAGAACAGGCAAGTGGCCATCCAGTTGACTATAATGTTGGGTACATAAGGGCCGAAAATATGCCATAAACTTTGGATTGGCAGGAACCGGCCAACTTTCGGCCAGCGCTGATTGGTGTGTCCTGGCAAGGCAGTACCCTTCAGAACACAATAGCATAGCAGGGGAGACCGCTTTACTAACATCGCTTGTGTTAGTACAAGGATCTGATGTTATTACGCATGTGTTTTCTAGGAGAAACGTTCCAGCCAAATGATACTTGCCTATATATATATGTTAAAATGCATACATAATGATTTAAACTTTATTTACATGCTTACAAATGCGTATATATAAGTTTATATGCGTAAGGTGCATGTTCTTCGATGCAGATTTTTGGACTCCGTGTTACAGATCTGAATGCAGTGCACGTTTTCACACATGTGTGAATGACTCTATTGAAAACAATGAAGCTGCATTAAGATCCGTAAATAACAAACACTTTTACTTTTTACGGTGGTGAGAATGAAGCCTAACCAGACCATTTTCGACGATAATAAAACTGTGTATGAGCTGCAAGATATTTTCAAGTTACAGACATATTTGGTGAGATAGCAAACAGCTAGGGTCCTTGGTGCAAATATTAGGGGAGTCAGGTCAGCATATATGCAGCTATCAAAACATATAAATGCCTAATTAAATATCAAGCATTAATAGCACTTCTTATTAATATACAATATCCAGCCAAATAATTTTTCATATGGTGCAGAACCGCCTACAATTTGCTTGACACAAACAAAGTGTTTTGCTTATTGTAAACAAATGTAAGCAGAATCCTATTCCTACTAAAAAAACTGTCCATCAGTCTATCTATATTATTTAGGAAAAACAAGGCATGCAACGAGTACTTTCTTCTGTTAGCAGTTCAGTTTAGAGAGAGGAAAAAAAAAAAAGGAGGGAAAAAAAACAAAACTTTGAATCCACCAGTGATGTAAAAAAAAGCAAGTTCCGGGGCGTGGCTAAGGAATGGCCGAGTGAAGCAGCTTTTCTTTAGAGCTCCCGGACCACGGCCTCATGCCCCGGCAATTACAGGCATTCCCACCGGTATGAGCTCATCCAAGAAACACCGGACACGGGGAGTGACACGGGGGACCCCCCCACAGCAAGTCAGCCGGTTCATTCCGCCGTTACTTCGGGCGCAACGAAGGGTCTCCGCCAGGCGCGACTGTGGCGTCACCACGAGGCACTGTACAGGCCTCACTGCAACAGACATGAGCGGTGTCCTCCGGCTCACTCCAGCCCGCCGAATAGGCACCGCCTGTATACTGTATGGCAGACACGGAGCACGGAGAAGAGGTGATGACTGCCCTACTGGCTTCTGCACCCTTCGTGCTTGACCAGGACATCAGGGAGATGCTCCAGGCCCTCCCAACGCAATCGGCGATAGAAGCATTAATTCTGCGCTTGGAAGAAACACACAGGAGGGACATCCAGGAGGTCCGGGGGGAGGTCTCCTGCATAGCAGAGCGTGTGTCCATGGGGGAGACATCCCTGACATCCTTGGAGGCCAGAGTTTTAGCGCTGGAGCAGTCGCGCGACCACCACCGCGATACCGCCATCTCCCTCCAGCTCCACATGGAAGACCTGGAAGACCGGAGCCGCCACAACAACCTGCGGCTCCGGGGGGTCCAGGAGGAGGCGGGACAGGAGGATGTGAGAGAGATGGTAAGGTGCGTTTTCCGAACAGTGCTCGGGGATCCAGAGGTGGAGGTGGCCATGGACAGGGCACATAGGGCCCTCGGCCCGAAACCAACTGACCCAGACAGACCACGGGACATTGTGTGCAGACTACACCGCTACACGCAAAAGGAATCTATTCTGAGGCACGCCTGGGAGCGCGGTGATTTGGAGGTGAATGGTGCGAGCATCCGAATCCTACAGGACCTGTCCTGATCCACGCTCCGACGGAGGGCCCTCCTCAGACTGCTTTTGGACCTGGCCAGGTAGCTCGGCAGTACATATCGCTGGGGATATCCTTTGTCAATCACTTTCCGCAAGGAATCTGGAAGCTTTACCCTACAGACTGCCGCCGACCTACCGGCACTTTTTCGATTCCTGGGCGCGGAACCTATCCCGGTTCCGGACCGGCTACAGCTGCTTCCGCGGCAGCTGGGCAGATCGGGCGCATCGGCCAACCGGGGCTCCCTGCCCCCCCGCCAGCAACAGGGCTGACGGCGGCACCGGTCAGCGTCAGGAGGCGCTCCACGTGAGTAGGCCATGGGCCACCCTCTCCAGACACTCATTCCTCATCCACATAGCAGGAAAAGCACTGGCATAGGCGGTAGGAGCACCCTGCACCATCCTTGCTTGTGCCCTTGACCCCTTCACTAACAAGCTCTCACATAGGAAACCCCCTGCCCCCTTGCCAGTAGATCACCCCATTACTTGTATTGAGTCCCCCCCAGAGACACACCACGGCCATACTGGATTGGGCCGGTGATACGGACTCATTGCCGCATTTCAGGACAGAACTCATTTTTGTTTCGTTTTTTTGTTTTTTAAGATCCGGCATCCCAGACAGAATGAACAGACCCATGGTGTTATGGGTTCACCATGTCAGAGTGCCACCGATGCCACCCATTTTGTCCCGGGCAGGGATGCTTTTCAATGACCCTACAGCCCTACTTTATCTTGGGCCACGGTGTGGAGGAGAACATTGACGGCCCTGACTGTCTACCTGCTGGGGGGGGGGGGATCTGGATAGGACCTCCTAACTTAGGACAGGAAACCTTTGGTCAGACAGCAGGTCCACTACCTGAATGTACATTTTGCACCCCAGTACAGGGGGTGCCCCTGGGATTTCCTCCCCTGGGGACATGTCAAATGACACATATCAAACAGATCACATAGGGGGGAGGAGCCCGGGAGTTGCATTAACCTGCTACCTTATTGCAATGGGGGAGGTGGGGGAAACCACACGATTACCAGAGAGACTTTGAAGGCCTATACGCCTGCTTGAGAACTTGGTCTGACGGTAATGGAGAGTGGAGTTTTAATTTAAAACGATCTATGCCTCCACACCAGGGCATGTGTTTTTGAAAACATGAGATTGCCCAGCGGAACTAGCGGCCAAATCGGGGACACGATCCCCACTATTTCTACAGCTCGGTGAGGGGCAATAACATCCCTCGGCAGCTCCCGCTTCCGGGTGGCAATCCTACATGATCTGTGTGGCCTCTTGCCCTTGGTTGTATGCCTTACACACTGTTAAACTTGTGGGCGCAGATGTTAACGCACATAAATGCTAAACTGTTGTCCTAACTTTTTGCTTTTCTTGATATGCCGGTTTATATATATGTGTCTTTATTCTTTCCATTGTATAGTTGTAAACTGCCGGGGGGGTACCGGGAAGTGCCGGGAGCTCGCCTCTAAAAAAAACTCGGTTACCCCATCTCCCACTTAGGTCTACGCTCAGTAATCAGAGATATCTCTGGAGAGCGTTGCAGCCGAATAGGCTAACTTAGTTTTCCATTTTAACCACACAGTTCAGTGGCAGCCCCCTATCCAACACAAATATTACTTACTTCCCTCCCCCTCCCTTCCGCTTCCCATTTACTACAATCCCCTCCCCCCTCTTTCCCCCCCTTTTTTTTTCTTCTTTTCTTCATCCCTCTCCCCTTCCCCTTCCCCTCCCCTCACTCGATATACTACTACTTATAGCGATGGACTCCCTCCACATAGTGTTCATCAATGCAAAGGGTCTTAATATACCTGAAAAACGTAGGATCCTTATCCATGATATGCGACGTGCCAAAGCGGACGTTGTGTATTTACAGGAAACTCACTTCAAGGACAGTAGTCTGCCCTTACTTAAAAACCGACATTACTCATTAGCATACCACTCCAAATATACTGAAGCCAAATCTAGGGGGGTGACGATCCTCATCTCGGCTAGGGTGCCGTGGACACTAATAGAATCTCAGACAGATAAGGAGGGACGCTTCCTATACCTGAAAGGTCTGATTGGGGGGAGGCAGGTCACGAAAGTAAACCTTTATGCCCCGAATGACCGTCAAGACGCATTCCTTCAAAAACGACTGGAACACCTTCTACGTTTTGCTGACGGTCAGCTAATAGTGGGAGGTGACCTGAATATCCCCCTCAACCCCATGGAAGACACTTCTTCAGGTACATCTACTATCACGAGAGACGCACGAAAACGTATAGGCCTCTCCTTACATTCGGCACAACTCATAGACGCCTGGCGACTCTCCCATCCGGGGGAATGCGACTACACATTCTTCTCAAAGCCACACCAGAATTACTCACATCTGGACTATTTTTTGATACCACACGACAACTGGACGCAGTTGCGCACACTTCCATCGGGTCGATTACTTGGTTTGACCATGCCCCGATCAGCATGCAGTATAATTTGTCAGACACACACACGCACCCTCAAAACGCAGTGGCGCCTTAATGAGAGTCTGCTCCAGGACCCTGCAGTCCTGGCAGATGTGATCGAGGAAATAGGCCATTACTTTGACACCAACAACACCCCGGACAGCGACATGGGGGTGGTGTGGGAGGCCCATAAGGCGGTAATCAGGGGAGTCCTCATAAAACACGGGGCCAGACTGAAAAGACAGAGGACTGAAAAAATAGACTCCCTCCTTGCCAAGCTCCACTCCGCGGAACAGACACATAAAACAACCCCAACTCGAGCCCTTGGCATTGAACTAGACGTTTTTTCGCTCACAAATAAATGACCTCCTACAGTATAGAGCTAAAGCAGCTTTACAGAAATGTAGGCGGACGGTGTACGAATCGGGCAACAAATGCGGAAACACCTTGCACAGGCCCTGAAAACGCAACGTATAGCGTCCTACGTCCCACATGTTATGACAGAAACAGTCGCTACCCCTACAGATCTCACAAGAGTTCAAGAACTATTACAGCTCTCTGTACAACTTGGTCGGGCTGTCGCCATCCCCCGCCGCTATCTCACAATATCTCATAGATTCCAAAATGCCATCCCAATCGCCAGAAATACGGGACTCCTTGGAAGGACCCATTACATTGACGGAGGTACAAATAGCCTTGAAGTGAGCGAAACCGGGCATAGCGCCAGGCCCAGATGGCTTGACACTTGCCTACTATAAGACCCTGCTTCCGTCTTTGGGCAGTCCCCTGGTAGATCTCTTTAATAGTCTGGGGACAAAGTCCAGAGATTACATGACACCACTCTGCGGGCGCATATATCGGTCATCCCCAAAGAGGGTAAGGACCTGCCCCAATGCGGGAGTTACCGCTCGATCTCTCTCCTAAACTCGGACCTGAAACTTTTCACCAAAATACTGGCCATGAGACTGCAGCAGCATCTCCCTCAGCTGATCCACATGGACCAAGTAGGTTTTGTTCCTTCTAGAGAGGCAAGGGACAACACCGCGAAAGTCCTCAACCTACTCCACATAGCCTCCAGTACCAAGACCCTGAGTGTATTTCTGGGCACGGATGCCGAGAAGGCATTCGACCGGGTCAAGTGGTCATTTATGTTTAAGACACTAGAATATGCGGGCCTTGGGGACAAAATGTTACACTGGATTACAGCAGTCTATACAACGCTGTCGGCCAGGGTGCGAGTGAACTGGATACTTTCTGATGTATTCCCCATTAGGAATGGCACTCTGCAGGGCTGCCCCCTGTCCCCCTTACTGTTCGCTTTGACCTTAGAACCCTTTTTATGCCATGTTCGTAATAACGCAGACATTACGGGAATAGGGACCAAAGAGACTCAGCATAAAGTATCTGCATATGCAGACGACCTCATGTTTTTCCTTCTCATACCCTGAGACCTCTCTTAAGACCCTTATGCAGGAGTTTCATGTTTATGGCCAACTATCTAACCTGAGGATCAACTTCTCCAAGTCGGAAGCGATGGGGCTACCACAGGCACGACTACAACAAATTAAGGACTCTTTTAAACTAAAGTGGACGGACGTTGCCCTGAAATATCTGGGCACTCACATTCCCCCTTCAATGTCTCATCTTTTTAAACTCAATTTCCCCCCTCTACTGAAATCGGTACAGAAGCTTCTGGACGGTTGGGGGGGGGGGGGGGGGGGGGCGGTTTGCACTCTTGGCTAGGCCGATGTAGTATTCTTAAAATGTCGATACTACCAAAGTTTCACTACCTATTCCAGGCTCTCCCAATCCACATCCCCATAGACTTTTTTAGGCAGGTCCACTCACTTTTCACCAGCTTCCTATGGGCAGGCAACCATCCACGCCTAAACAGGAAAATGCTTTCCAACCCCAGACATCGAGGGGGCTTAGCACTCCCAGAGATCCGGAAGTACTATCACACCACTCACCTCAGTAGACTTCTAGACTGGTGTCGCCATAGAGACACCAAACTATGGACGCAGTTGGAACAGGACCAATAGCTAGTAACTTCACAGACAATCAGAAACAACAAATACTGCGTTTCACACACAAATCCTCTTTATGCACCAGGCAACAGGAAACAAACTTCAAAATTCTCTCACGCTAGTACAAAACTCCCGCTCTTTTACATAAGATCTTCCCGACGATCTCGGACTGTTGCTGGAGGTGCCACTCGGACGAGGGCACTCTCCTGCATATATTTTGGTCCTGCCCCCGTTTGTATAATTTCTGGAGAGAAGTGTGGCATATCACTCAGACATTCACTGACCGCGTGGTGCCGTTCTCACCGGCCTATTTTCTCTTACACGTGACGGATATACCACCCCGGAAATATGGAAGATCTGTGATACGACACCTTCTGGATGCAGCTAAGACATGCATACCTCTTAACTGGAAATCCTCGAACCCACCAACTACCGCCCAATGGCTTCATAAAGTAGATGATATTAGCCGACTGGAGGACTTGATCCTCACCAGCCAACACCGGCAGGAAACATACTCTAAAACGTGGCAGGCATGGAATGCCTTCAGATACTCTAATGAAGGCCGTACTCTCAGGAGGGTTGACTCAGGAGGGTTGCTTACCAGAGATACTATTTACATAGGGCCTGTATGATCCTCTCACACTTGCATCTGTTGCTCTCTTAATGGGCACTTCAGTACTCCATAATAAGCTCAGGTCATTGAGGTGGTTAATAACATGTGAAAATACAAGGGGATGCTTGCCATAGTGTTATACCTTTTATTAAAATAATCCCCCCAATACAAATGCACCTTACAAGATTAAAAACAATTGATCAGCTTATCACAGATTGGCGTCAAGCTCACAACCGATCGGCGTTCCAACCTAACCATCAATGACGGCGGATTGTACAGTACAGGACACAGGCTTAATATTCATAGAGCCTGGGACATTACAAAGTAGAACATGAGAGGGGTGTGCAAAAACCAGCCAAACAAAACTGTGGTAATAGGCCCAACAACATAAACATGGGTCAACAAACCCCAACTTCAGAATGCCACAGCTAGAACCTTGCAGCTGAAAGCATAGGAGACTGGACCTTGTAAAAATTTGAAAATATATGAATAGAAACTTTTGCCAGAATGTCCAATAAACATACTCTGACCTGGTGGAGTGAGCGCAAAAAAGCGTAGGAGAAGTTTTATCCTTTGGTTTGAAAGCTCTGATGATTAGCTGTCTTATCCATCTAGCAATTGTCGACTTGGAAGCAGGATACCCTTGTGAGGTCCTGAGGATAGGAAGAACAATAAGTCCATCTTTCTCATAGAAGCTGTTTTGAAGTAAACAGACTCACTCTGACTATATCCAGGCAGCAAAGACCAACTTCCTTTGGGTATTTAGGAGCAGGGCAAGGATGGCATGACTATGTCATCATTAACCACTTAATAACCGCCCTATAGCCGAATGACGGCTACAGGGCGGTTTCTTAACTCTGGGAGGCCGTCATATGACGGCCTCCCAGAATTACGCTCTCGCGCGCCCCCTGGGACCTCGGCATCCGTGACCTCAATACCCTGCAACACTCTGCAACACTCTGCAACACTCTGCAACACTCTGCAACACTCTGCAACACTCTGCAACACTCTGCAACACTCTGCAACACCCACCAATACCCTGCAACACTCTGCAATGCTCTGCAACACCCGCCAATACCGTGCAACACTCTGCAATGCTCTGCAACACCCTCCAATATCCTGCAATGCTCTGCAACGCAATACTCTGCAACGCCATGAGATACCCAGCCATAGTCGGTGATACCCTGCAATACCCAGCCATAGACACCCCCCCCCCCTCTGGTGCTTCTACCGACTCACCAATACGATCAAATCCAGAATCTTTTTTTTTTTTTTCAGGCTTCCCAGCTTAGAGATGAGATGTGGGGTCTTATTTTTTTTAAAGCGCCCCTGTCCCCATGTGCTCGCATGCAGAAGCGAACGCATACGCAAGTCCCGCCCACATATGAAAACGGTGTTCAAACCACACATGTGAGGTATCGCTGCGAACGTTAGAGCGAGAGCAATAATTCTAGCCCTAGACCTCCTCTGTAACTCAAAACATATAACCAGTAAAAAAAAAAAATTAAATCGTCGCCTATGGGGATTTTTAAGTAGCGACGTTTGGCGCCATTCCACGAGCCTGTGCAATTTTGAAGAGTGACATGTTAGGTATCGATTTACTCGGTGTAACTTCATCTTTCACATTATGCAAAAATTGGGCTAACTTTACTGTATTTTTTTTTTTTTTAAACACAAAACTGTTTTTTTTCAAAAAAAAAGCATTCGAAAAATTGCTGCGCAAATACCGTGCGAGATAAAAAGTTGCAACGACCACCATTGTATTCTCCAGGGTGTTTGCTAAAAAAACATATATAATGTTTTGGGATTCGATGTAATTTTCTAGCAAATAAATGAGGATTTTTACATGTAGGAGAGAAATATCAGAATTGTCCTGGGTGCTCCAGAACGCCTGATGGCGCTCCATGCATGTTGGGCCTCTGTATGTGGCCACACTGTGTAAAAGTCTCACACATGTGGTATCACCGTACTCGGGAGTAATAGCAGAATGTGTTTTGGGGTGTAATTTGTGGTATGCATATGCTGTGTGAGAAATAAACTGATAATATGACAATTTTGTGAAAAAAAAAAAAAAAAGTAAAAAAATCTTGATTTTGCAAAGAATTGTGGGAAAAAATGACAACTTCAAAAAACTCATCATGCCTCTTACTAAATACCTTGGAATGTCTTCTTTCCAAAAAGGGGTCATTTGGGGGGTATTTGTACTTTTCTGGCATGTTAGGGTCTCAAGAATAGAAATAGGCCGTCAGTACTTCAGGTGTGATCAATTTTCAGATATTGGCACTATAGCTTGTGGACTCTATAACTTTCACAAAGACCAAATAATATCCACCAATTTGTACTTATTTTTACCAAAGATATGTAGTGGTATAAATTTTGGACAAAATTTATGAAGAAAAAATTACTAATGTGCTAAATTTTATAACAGAAACGAAGAAAAATTCATTTTTTTACAGAATTTTCTGTATTTTTTCTTTTATAGCACAAAAAATAAAAACCCAGCGGTGATTAAATACCACCAAAAGAAAGCTCCATTTGTGTGAAAAAAAGGACAAAAATTTCATATAGGTCCAGTGTTGCATGACTGAGTAATTGTCATTCAAAATGTGAGAGCACCGAAAGCTGAAAATTGGTCTGGTTATTAAGGGTGTTTAAGTGCCCAGTGGTCAAGTGGTTAAGGTGGAAGAAAGATACCTATTTAGGATGAAAAGGTGGTCTTAGCCATAAAACTACCTTTTTCTTTGTGAATGAGTGGCGGCACAGTGATGAAATCAAAAGGAACCCAACATGCAGGGTATTTATTGGGGTATTCCATTAAGGAGTGCAACATAACAGTAAGGTACAGCCAGAGAGACTTAGCAGGACAACAGAAGGTAAATAAAGTACAACAGGGCTTGACAAACAGCCAGCTAAAATAATTAAAAGGCCAGTTTTAACAAAAAGAATAAAAAATTTGATTTGGGGGTCGGTCAGCTGTCTCATTCAGCTGTGGTGCTGTTGGGTGGGACAACTTTCTCACTCTGTGGCTCTCGTGGGTGTGGGGATTTGACACCTGAGGTTGTTTGGGTGGAGTTTTTGGTGTGTGTGTGTGTTACATGCTGTGTGGGCTGGACTCGCCTCACCTCCCTGCTGAAAATGTGAATCTGGAAGTGACGTTGTACACCTCGCTTTCGGATCAGGAACAAGAAGGGGAGGAGAGCGGATGTGTGTCCGCTCTCCTCCCACCCCTCTACCTGGTGGCACCTGCTATGTCGGTCCTAGGCCTGCTGATGGGCAAGCAGAGCCCGGGATACATGGTGCATGCTTGCCTACAGCAGAGCTAAATGTTACAAAAACTACCTGCCCGGCGGCTGTAACTGCCTGTCCCAGGCAATATAAATTCTGCATCCCTGCAGTGAATGGGCTAACAAAAGCCCAGACACAGGGACCCAATTTCTAGTCCCCATGGCAACCCGGGATTTGTTGAGCCCTGGGGTGCAACAACATATTGGTGAGTCAACAGGTAACCAGCTAAGGCACAATGCAAGAAACAGCAGGGTTTTGGGAAAGCAATGATGCACAGTAGAGTGTGTGTCTTGAGTAGAAATATGGGGCCACAATCAAATAGTCCAAGGTCGCAAGGGGCAATCTAGGAAGGAACAGGCAACAGGGATGCTGGTCAGTAATCCCAGGTTAGCAGCCACACAGCAGCAGTTCACAAGGCAGTAATCAAAGGCAAACGGTTCACAGGGAAGGAATCATAGGGCATCAGGAGGGGGCTACTCACACTTCTGAAGATCATGGTAGTAGCCGAGTATTGAAATCATGCTTTAGAAGCTTCTTGGATACAGCAAACAGCTTTACTTTTATGGGGAAATCTACTACATGCCTTTTATCATCATGGAGACAGACAAGAAGAGAACACAAACAAGTGCATTGAGCATAGATAGACAATATATCCTGTTATATCATAGAATATAAGAGCTATACACAATAATACCACAGTGTCACCTGCTGCATAGATAGGTATAATGCATACAGTATTGTCAGTTTATTTATGTTTATATACATATGCTGTTCTCTCAACAGCATGTGCTTTGTCAAATTATATTCAGCTTCTTCTGGAAATAATTATGACATTTCTTTAACAAAGGCTTGGCGACCTAGCTCTTGATTGTCCCTCGGTAGGTGATACTTGGCGTTGATGTTTTTGGTCCTAGGATTAACCCTTTCTGATTGAGTAAGCTTTATACATCCTTGGTTGTCTTCAAGAAACGGGAATTGGTTTTGACATGTCTATCCCAATGTCCACAAAAAGTTGCCGAATCCATATCACTTCTTGACAAGTGTGTGCTGCTGCAATGTACTCTGCTTCAGTTGAAGATGCAACAGTTGTCCGCTTTGACAAGACAAACTTATGGTTCCTTCTCCATACTGTAAGATTAATCCATTTTTGGATTTGCGGTCTGTGCAATCCCCGGCCCAATCAGCATTCCACATATCCAACCAGTTTTGGATTGGATGTTGCAGGTAACCGTAACTTCATCTGCATTGTTCCTTTGAGGTACCGCACCACTTTTTTACTGCATTCCAGTCACGCTGACAGGCAGCTGAGACGTTCCTGCATAGCATGCCCACTGCTGCGGCTATGTCTAGTCTTGTCACAGTGGCAACAAATAGCAGCTTACCAATTGCTCTGCGATACAGGTCATTGTTGGGTAGCAAGTTTTCTGCTTCATTGCTCTTTAGATTGCCTGGTTCCATAGGAGTTTTCATTTCCTTTGCATCTTGCATATGAAACTTTTCCAAGATTTCCAAGATTTTCTGAGATTGGTTGAGAAGATAACTTCCATCATCTTCTTTCTCTATTTGGATTCCCAGATAGTAGCTAATGTTCCCTGGTGTTTTGATTTCAAAATTTTCTTTCAGCTTGTGAAATATCTGGTTGTAATCCCCTTCTTGTTCAAAACAAGTTATAATGTCATCAACATAGATAAAGATGTATATCCATCTGGCTTCTTGATTCTTGGAGTAGAGACAAGGGTCTGCTTTACTTCTTGAGAATCCCTCTCTGGCAAGTACTTTGTTCACTTTCTCATTCCACATCCTTGCAGATTGTTTAAGATCGTAGATGCTCTTCTGAAGTTTACATACAAGGTTGTCCCCTTGCTCAAACCCTGGTGATTGCTCCATGTAGAGATCTTTCTTAATGTCTCCATATAGGAAAGCAGTTTTAACACCTAGGTGTTTCACTTGCATGCCCTTCCCAGCTGCAATGCTAAGAAGCGATCCGATAGAGTGTTTTACGACGGGAGCGAATGTTTCATCATAATCCTCACTTAATTTCAGGTAACCCCTGGCAACTAGTCTGGCTTTGTATTTGTGGATATTCCCGCCTGCGTCTGACTTTACTTTGAAAGTCCACTTACTTCCTATAGTCCTGCGGTTAGGAGGGAGCTCTGTAAGTTTTTAGGTTTTATTTTCTTGAAGTGACATTAATTCTTCTGCTGCTTTTCTCCATTTATTGGCTTCATGTTTTGGGATTATTTCTGTCTTTCCAGGATGTTGGTTAAAGTATGCTGTGTGTTTTGATAGTGTATGACAGCTTCCAAGATGGTATCCCCTTTGTAGTCTGAGTGGATCTTCTGACTTCAGGCAGTTCAGCAGGATCTGGTGGGGAAGCCGATTTAGGCGATGCGAGTTCCAAATCTTGTTCTGACTCCTGCGCAGGTTTTCTTTGATTGACCCTTTCTTTTGGTTTGCTTGGCATATTCACTTCACAGCTTTCAGAGATTAGTGTTTCTGGTCATGGGCTCTCATCATAATAAACACTACGGCTTATCGTCACTTTGTCAGTCTTTGGGCGTAGGATTCGGTAACCCTTAGTTTCATCATTGTAGCCTACTAGAATGCTCTCTAGGGCTCTGTTCTCCAGCTTGGATTGCTTTTCACTTGGAATATAGGCATATGCTTTACAGACAAACACTCTGATGTGCCCTGTAGTAGGCTTTGGTCCATGTCACATTTCAAAGGGAGTACTTTTAAAGGCTCTTGGGGGTAGTGTGTTTTGTAGGTAGGTTGCAATCATGACTGCTTCTCCCCAGTACTTGTGAGGTAGGTTGGCATCCAACAACATGCACCTGCCCATTTCTATAAGAGTAACATTTTGTTCAGTAGTGTATGGTGTGGTTGTCTGGTGTACTATTCCTGGTGTCTTCAGGTATGAGGCCACTTCTTTGCTTATGTATTCTCTGCCATTGTCAGTGCGTATTATTCCTGGTATACGTTGAAATTTAATGCTAGACATGACATCAGACTCCAAGTTTCTCTGATGTTTCATTTTTGCATTTCATCAGACAAGTAGTTGTGTACCTGGAATAATCATCAATGAAAGTCAGTAGGTATCTGTTCCCGCCTGACATGGGAGTTTTCATTGGACCACATACGTCACTGTGTATGATCTGCAGGGGGTGCGTAGTTTATCTTTGAGATGCTTGCTGTGGAAGGGGAGCACATGTGGCTTTTGCTTCAATACAGCACTTGCATTTCATGAGCACTTTGCAAGGTGCTATTGTCAAATCTTCTCAACCTTTTTTTTTATAATGTCCTGTATAGCTTATGGACTTGTGTCTGAGCCGCCTGTGCCGTAAGTGATAACATTTGTTGTGTAGTTTATTAGAGACTATATTGGCTTGCTGTTCCGTGAAGAGCTTGTATAGGTGATCATCCAGTTTCCTTTTGCGAGTAATCGCTTATTATTGTGAATTGTGCATTCATCACCCTGAAACTTAACTGTGAGACCATTGTTTGCAACGATAGAAAGGGTGCCTTCTAGTTCTGGAACATATAGCCCTTTCTTTACAAGGATACTCTGCCTCCTTTAGGGTGTAATGCAGTTCAGGAAGCCCTGGCCTTTACCTTGTGCAGTGATGCTTTACCGTTTGCTAGGAAAACTTCTGCACTGTAATCAATGTTTGGTCTCATCGCTAGTCATGTGGCTTGTCGCATCTGAGTCTAAGCACCAGCCGTGTGGCTTGCCGCTCTGTGTCACTTTAACCAATTCACCCCGGAAGGATTTGTCCCCTTAATGACTAGGCCATTTTTTGCAATACGGCACTGCGTCCCTTTAACTGACAATTGCGCGATCGTGCAACGTTGCACCCAAACAAAATTGACATCCCTTTTCCCACAAATAGAGCTTTCTTTTGGTGGTATTTGATCACCTCTGCGGTTTTTATTTTTCGTGCTAACAAAGAGCAACAATTTTGAAAATTCACTTTTTTGCTATAATACATATCCCAAAAATATTATATATATATATATATATATTTTTTTTTTTTTTTATTAAATTAAATTAGAGGTCAACCGACATGGGTTTTTCTCTTGCAGATATTTAGAAATCACGGCGGCCGATATATGATGCCGATCTTTTTGTTGGGCCGATATGTTAGGCCAATTTTTTTATTTATTTTTTCCTCCCCCCCACCCCCCACCCCCCCAATCTCATAAGATCTAACAGACACCTTTCCCACTGGGGCGTTTTTCAGGTGCTTTTGGGCTAAAAATAGCACTTTTAAAGTGCCTGCAAAACGGCTCCCCTGCAGTCTGTGTGAAAGCCCGAATGCGTTCACACTGAGGCAATGTGCTGGCAGGATGTTAAAAAAAAGTCCTGCGAGCAGCACCTTTGAAGTGGTGTATACCGCTCCTCCACCACTCCTGCCCATTGATATGAATGGGCACCACTGCCGAAGCGCATGCAATGCGATTTGGCAGCGGCGCTTCATGGGCGCATTTAACTTCTTCCTCAGCCGCTAGCTGGGTTATATGCGCCCCACTAGCAGCCGAATAGCACCGCTAAAATGACGGTAAAGCGCCGCTAAAACTAGCAAGCATTTTGCCATCAACGCCTGCCCGCTCCAGTGTGAAAGCAGCCTTAAAAAGTGATACTGAAAATATTACATTAAACAAAACAAACCTCCAATCCGTTTACTTGTATGTATAATTTAGATTAAAAAAAAAAAACTATATATATTAAATATTAGATAAAAACAGGTAGTCAAAACTTTTTGACGAAAAAAAATTGGCTAACTTTACTGTTAGTTTCGTTTTGTTTAAATCATTTGTGTTTTTTGTTCCCAAAAAATTGAGGTTGAAAGACCTCTGCGCAAATGCCCTGACATAAAATATTGTAACAACCGCTATTTTATTCCCTAGGATCTCTGCTAAAAATATATATATATATATATATATATATATATATATATATATATATATATCATTTTTGCGGGTTCTAAGGGATTTTCTGGCAGAAAATACAGCATTTTTACTTGTAAGCAACAAGTGTCAGAAAAGATTTAGTCTTTAAACGGTTAAACTGAGAATTCCTACACACAGAGTTGAGTTAATTCAGAAGTATAAACATTGTATCTCTTTGCTCTTTTCTTGGCCGACTGCCCAGAGAGGAAACAAGTTCTATGAAGACTCAGGCAACTTGCACTGATTTCTATTACAGAAGTCATTTGCAAGTCACACTGTAGTTATAATTGGCCTTTTTATCAGCACAATCGGCCGATGCTGATTAATTAAAAAATACAACAAAACGTATTCATCAGTTTGGGCCGATATATATTCTCCTACATATTTTTGTTAAAAAAAATAAAAAAATAAAAAAAAATCGCAATAGTCGTATACTGATTGGTTTGGGCAAAAGATATAGAGTATACAAAATAGGGGGGAGGGGATTTATGGCATTTTTATTATTTTCACTTTTTACTAGTAATGGCAGTGCGCTGACAATTATACAGCAATTAGTGCTATAAATAGCCACTGGAAAAAAAATTCCAGTCAGGTTTCCGCTTTTCTCATAGTACAGAGACTGCCCTCATCAGGGTTACCAACAACCTCCTTATATCATGTGATATTGGCTTGCCTTCCCTTCTTATTCTTCTGGACCTTTCGGGTGCATTTGATACTGTTGAACATGGCATTCTTTTAAAACGGCTCGATTGCACCACTGGACTCAAATGACGCAGCCCTCAGTAGGTTTAAATCATCTCTCACAGACAGGACAGGATACATCACCCTGGGCAACTTCAAATCAAATCTGCATACAATTACCTGCGGTGTTCCCCAGGGGTCAGTTCTTGGCCCCATTCTATTTAATCTCTACCTCACTCGCTACCATGGCCAAATTAGCTGCCACAAAATTTCATTTCACGGCTATGCCGCTGACACACAGCTATATGTAAATACAACAGCTGAACCCCCACCTTCACAGTCATCCCTATCAGTACTCACTACCTGTCTGGAGGAGATAAAAGGTATGGATGGAGCACAAGTTTTTTCAACTAAACAGTACCAAAACTGAAGTTATCATGATTGGCACTCCTTACCAGACCAAATCATTCATAACCAGCATTACATTTTCTGGTTCTAATATCTCCCTTTCATCAACAGTTACAAATCTGGATGTAAAAATGGACTCCCAACCCACTTTTGAAGCCCATAGAAATCATCTATGTAAGATCTCTTAGCACCTTCGTAATATCTCTAAACTCCATCCCATTCTTTCTTTTTCAGATGCTGAAAGGCTGGTTCACACCTACTGTAACGCACTTTTCATGGGGATTCCTAGAAAGAGTCTGCAGAGGCTTCAGTACATCCAAAACTCTGCAACAAGGATCCTGATGAGAGTGTGGAAACATGAGCACATTACCCCCATTCTTCACTCACTTCATTGGCTTCCTGTCTCCGCCAGGATCGAGTTCCATGTTTCCCTCCTTACATACCAATGTTTAAATGGACATGCCGCTTCTTACCTCAAAGAACTTCTTAAACCACAAAACACATCACGTTCCCTCCGCTTCATTCACTCAAACCTTCTTCAAAATACCTAGAACTAGACTTGGGACAATGGGAGACAGGGATTTTTGTGCAGCTACCTGACACCTTGAGGGCTCCTCAATCCCCCGATTTAAAAAGGTCTTAAGACATTCCATTTTAGCAAAGCCTTTTGGTCTTTTTAGATGTTTGTTTCTTTGATTTTAACCTGTAGCACTTTGAGATCATTTGATGTAGAGTGCGTTATAAATAAAATGTATTATTATTACTACAGTGTAAATGTCACTGACAGGGAAGGGGTTAACACTAGGGCCCGATCAAGGGGTTAAATGTGTTCCCTGGGTGTGTTCTAACTGTAGGGGGGATGGGCTTCCTGCAACATAACAGAGATTACTGTTCACGATCAATGGGAACAGTAGATCCCTGCCATGTCTCCTGTCAGAACGGGGAATCTCCTTGTTTACAAAGGCAGTTCCCCGTCCTGCCTCTATAACAGGTGATCGCCAGTGGACATAGAGTCCGCCTAACCCACTGGCATGCTCCCGCAGCGCGAACTGCTGTACAGATGGCGATTTGTGCAGGAGAGCCGACCTGCGTCCTATAACAGCGCCTGGTCGGCAAGTGGTTAAAAGTGTCACTCCATGATGTGTCTGCAGTTTCCTTTGTGGCTGCTTTGACTCTTTTGTTGATAGCTCTAGCTTTTGCTGCTCGGCTTTCCAGATAGAACAGTCCTTTTTTTTTTTAAGTGGCCGGTCCTTTTACAGAATAAACAGGCTCTGCTGTCTTTGTTGTGCTTTTGTACATTTTAAGAGCCTTGTCATCATGGTGCATATTATCTTTCCTTCGGTCATATTCAGCAATTAATTTGTCTTTGACATACTCCAGTGTCAACTCTTATGGTCTGGTTTCTAAAGCGTTAATAAGAGCAGCATATATCTCTAGAAGGCTGCAGAGGAGAAGAACAACAATATAGTTACCTTTGATGTCCTCTCTGGTGGCACGCAGCTGCACTATGATCTCTAGCATAGCTTTCACGTGGTCACACATTTGCTGGCCTTTTTCTAGTCTCATCTTGTACAACTTTCTTAGTAGAAAGAGCTTACTGTTGAAGCTTTAACGCTCATGCATTTTATGATAATGAAGTCCACATACCTTTGGCCGTTTTCTCTGTTCGTATGTGGATAAGTTGGTCATCTTCCACTAGCAAGCTTATAATCGCTTTTGCTTGTCTATATTTCCTATCCCAGTCCTCCATCTCTGGGTCTGTCTGTATTTAGCACTTATCACAAGTCATCCTTGCTGAGAAACATTTCCAGTTTCAACTTCCACAGATGGTAATTGGCATTGTTCAGCTTTGCAATAGCAAACTTTACATCTGAGCATTGCCATCTTTCAGCTCCTTGCATACAGTATTCACAGACTCACTGTCTTGCAGAATTGTCTTTTCCAGTGCCTGGGTGCTGCTGGGTGCCTGTAAGTATCCTCCTCCAATGTCTGGGTCCCATAACCTATTAGCTGTGTATTGAAAGCATGCTTTGGAAGCTTCTTGGATACAGCAAACAGCTTTACTTTTATGGAGAAATATATTACGTGCCTATTATCATCATGGAGACAAACAGGAAGAGAACACAAACTAGTGCATTGAGCATAGATAGACAATACATACTGATGTGTCATAGAATATAAGAACTATACACTATAAATTCCACAGCGCCAGCTGCTGCATAGAATGTTATAATGCATAGAGCATTGTCAGTTTATTAACAACTTTACTTTACATGCCGTTTTTCTTTCAACACATGGAGGGTCCAGCAGAAGGTAAAGGGTCAGAGTAGGCACAGGAGACACCTGGAGCCAGGGAAGCAGACAGAGCAGGTCCTGAGCATCCAGCTGCAGTTTGCAGTGCACCCAGGCAGCAGAGCAGCACAAGGGTCACAATGGAAAGAGTGAGGTAATCCATAGAATATGGACTGGCAGAGTCCAGGAAAGGTTGTGGTGTCCAGAAAAAAAAAAGTGTAGGTTTGGGGTGACCTCACTGCAGCATCACTGGGTAGAAGGGCAAACAGCAGAGGCAAAGAAGGATGTGAGGGCCGAGTGGCACAAGGAAGAGGCTCCTGGGTCAAAGTATCCGGAGGGTCTGGCTTCAGTCTTCGGGTTCAGACTCAAATTGCTAGTGCTAAGGTATCTGGTACATGATAAAATAACTTCTGTGCTATCTGCTGAGTGGAGCCTTTGTGTGTGAGCACAGGAGCAAACTGAACAATTATGCAGAAAAGATTACTTCTTTACACACCGTCTCTGGATTAAAAGTTGCTTTCACAAAAAAAAAAAAAAAAAAAAATCTACTTCTGACCCACGTTACAAGCTCATTACCAGAATCAGACATGTCTGGACAATTTTAAAGCAAGCAAAAAGACCACTTTGCAGGAGAGATTATCCTAGAGGACATCCTTGATGGGCTCAAAGGGTGGTTTCTGCAGGACAGGGAGAAATAGATTGAGGATCCGACAAAGCATAGGGTGCCATAAAGGGGGCCAATTAGAGATACACCTTAAATAAAGGTTTTGACCAGGGATATCGAGACCAGGAATTTTTAAAAAAGAATGTACAATCTGTCCTTTCAGAGTGCTTTAGGCCAAGTTCTGGTTAAGTCCTGATTGTAGGAAAGCCAAATTGCGAGGTACAGAGTAATCTCTGGGGTTTAAGTGACTGTGCTCAAACCAGGCAAAGAAGAATTTCAAGGTACGATAGTATAATTTCTGGAAGTGGCTCTTCTTGGTTTTAGCGAAGTAGGACAAACGACTCTTGGATCTCTCTTTCCCTCAGAACATAAGCTGTAAAAGCCATGCTGTTATAGCTAGTGACTAAAAAGCAGGTTGGAAGAGGCTAGGGAGCTGTAAGGAAGAGGCTAGGAGTTGTCTCACAGTTGTCTAAGTATGTCTTATGTATCAAGTTCTTCTGGACCAGTTTGATGCAAAGAAGATAGCCAGTTTCTTTTCATGCTCTTTTTGTGCCTTCCACAGGAAGGAAGTAATAGATCAGCCTAAATAGAAATTAAGCAATTATCAAGGCATCTGATGCCAGTGTTCTTGGTCATTACCACAAAGAGAGTTAACTTGTTGAATCTGGAGGCCAGGATACCCATGTCCAAAGTCCCACATCTCCAACATATTGGGTTGAAGATTTCCGAGTGAAGGGCCCATTCCCCTTGGTCCAGGCAGTGATGACTAAAGTAATCCGGCTTCCAGTTGTTCACTTCTGGGAAATGAACAGCACATATCACTGGACAATGTTTCTGCATCCAAAAGATGATCTGGCTTGCTTCCTTCAAGACTGCATGATTCCTGGTGCCCCCTTGGTAGTTGATGTAGGCCAGAGCTGTGGTGTTGTGTGATTGCATCCTGATTGGGTGTCCTTGCAGAACAGAAGTCCAGTGTTGCAGAGCCGCCGTTATTGCTCAGAGCTCCTGGATGTTGATGGGTAGCTTGGCTTCCACGGATCACCATGTTCCTTGAACTGTGAGAGACTGGAATACTCTAACTTAAAAGACTGGTATTTGTCATTATCACGTTTCAGTGAGAAGGAAGGAAATAAAGACTTCCCCATTGTTAAGGCTGGGTTGTAGATTCACCAAGCTAGAGATTTCCTTGCTTGGCTGGAAAGGTGCATGGGTAGGTCATGAGAAGGAGTCTGCTTGTTTCATGTCAACAAGAGGTTGTGTTGGGCAGGTCTCAAATGAAATTGGGTGAATAGGACAGCCTCGAAGAGGCTACCATGAGACCTAGAACTCTCATGGAGAATCTCACAGAAGGGTGTCTCTTTGGCCTTTAAATGTATGTAGTGGCTGCATTTTATTTTTTTAAGGCTTTTTCCCACTGTTTTGCCCTAGTGATCTGGCTGACAGCCCTCCCCCTGTATTAGTGCCCCCACTCTGAATTAAAGAGCACAGGGAGCACCATTCGAAGGCAACATTGTCAGTCTGGGGGGAGCAAAGTGTTAGATGAACTATCAGATTTAAATATACTAACAAATTGAAGCCAGAATCTAGCTACTACCTTATATTCACTTACAGCAATAGTTTTCTTTCCTTTTGAGATAAAGTTTTTACATCAAATATATAAAAGATGATCACTGTAAGCACTCAGGGATTCACTGACATTTTAAATCCTCTGTATGAACTATGCATGGTTGTAAATTTCAACTGTACACCATATTATCTGTTTTTTTGTATTTATCTTTTAAAATCATGTCCTATTCTTACTAAAATGTTATTTTAATGTTAATCATCTCCTTTTCCTTGGGTACCAGGATAGTGCTTTTATTTGACCATGGGCATGTTTTGGGGCAGCCCCAGGTATTCTATTGCAAAATCCAATATTATGGATGATGGTACCTGCCTCTACTCTTAGATTAACTTGATTGAGGCAACTTATTTTCTTGTCAGTGGTAAATGGTTTGTCTCAACAAACTGCTACATCTGCAGGACAGCTCGTTTTGTTGGGGGGAAAAAAGCTGAATTACTAGGAGGATCACTGGGAAAAAATAAAAGTCCTAAAAAGAAAAGTACTGCAGCCATCACTACTAAGAAATGGTAAGCTGCAGTATAATAAATGTTTGCTTTTGGGTTTATTGATCCAGAGTCTGCGCTCTAATAGAAAGCAGTTTCTTCCCTAAAAGTAAGACTATTGCTTGGGATGTGTCTAGCATCAAACCAAAGTATACCAGGCAAAGAGAAGGTTGAAGATCAGGCAGCTGCCAGCAGCGTCAGACACCCAAATGGACAATCGGCAAATGCCAACGGCGATAGACCCCAGAAGGTAAGGCCCAGTACAAGTGCTAAAATTTCACGCCAGATCCAAAGAATTAGAGCCCAAACCCATCTTCCGGATGCCTTAGCAAACCCATTGTGGCTGCTGTCTAGCACAGGGTCAGCCACAATCCCCCCTTTCACAGCACAGTCAAGTGTGCAAGCCAACACCGAAAGTTTTTCTGAAATAGGATTTTTTTTGTACTCACCGTAAAATCCTTTTCTCTGTAATTCACCAACTGACACAGCTTCTCTCTTTAGACCATTGGTTGTTATGCCACCTTCAGGAGAGGACTAGGCATTACATGTTAACATGTGATAATAAAACTAGAACTATCTAGATCCGCCTAAGGGGCGGTCCCTTAGGTAACAACCCCTCAGCATGCTACTGCAGCCTCAGTACATCAACAAGCAGTGTAACGGAAAAAAATAAATATGAGGGGCGGGTGCTGTGTCAGTCGGTGAATTGCAGAGAAAAGGATTTTACGGTGAATACAAAAAAATCCTATTTTCTCTTATATTCACCAACTGACACAGCTTCTCTCTTTAGACCATTGGGACGTCCCCAAGCAGTGCCAAAACGAGGGGTGGGAAAACAGCATAAAACTTCATCCACCATGGCATGTGGGAGCTAGTCCAAATTTACCCACAAAAAAACTACAGTGTGTGGAATAACCACCACAAAAAAACAGGGTGCTCCTCAACAGAGAAGCACTACCCTCAAACCGCACCAAAAACTGCTGTAACGAATGCAACAGTGCATTAACTTAAATGTACTGCGTTTTTACTAAAAAAAAAAAAAAAAAAAAAAAAAAACAGGAAAAAATGCATATGCAATTGCAACTATACAGCCACCTGCAAAACTTTGTGGCCAAAACAGGCATCACCCGATGCACTGACATCTAAATTGTAGAGCAGACGACCAGGTCGCCGCTTTGCACACTTGAGCGACAGACGCTTGATGTCGGAAGGCCCAAGACGTCCCGATTGCCCTCACGGAGTGGGCCGTGACCGGAAAGGGTGGAACCTGCCCCTTCAAGGCGTAGGCTTGTACTACAATCTGTCCGATCCACCTGGAAATGGTGGCCGACGAGACCGCCATGCCTTCTTTGGACCAGCCACCGCAACAAACAGCGGGGGTCTGACTTCGGGAAGGGAGCCGTGGCAGGCAAATACAGAGCCCCAACAACGTCCAGAGCATGAAGGACCACCACCTAAGGATGTATCGGCTTAGGACACAGAGATGGTAACACAATGTCCTCATTGATGTGAAATGTAGAGACTACCTTCGGCAGAAAAGACGGTTGCGGACACAACACCACCTTATCCTTGTGGATAACCAGATAGGGCGACTTGCAGGACAAGGCCGCCAGTTCCAAAACCCTCCTGGTCGATGTGATGGCCACTGGAAAGACCACTTTCTGGGAAAGAGTCAACAGAGCAAACTCTGATATTTCCAAATGGCGGTTTTTGAAGCTCCGACAATACCAGGTTCAGATCCCATGGGGGTAACAGTGGACGCACCGGAGGGACTACATGTCGCACCCCTTGAGAAAAAGTACCCACTAGAGAGTGAGACGCCAGAGGTTGCTGAAAAAGGACAGCCAAAGCTGATATTTTTCCTTTAATGGTGCTTAACGCCAATTTCTGGTTCACCCCTTGCTGAAGAAACAGCAGGATCCTGGATGTAGAAAAGGAGCACGGGCGCCATCCTTTCTCCTCACACATGGAGATGTAGGCCTTCCAGATACGAAGATATATCTACCGGGAAAAAGATTTCCGTGCTCTCAACATAGTTGGGATCACCAAGTCTGACAGACCCTGGTTCCTCAACACCTGGCTCTCAATAGCCATGCCGTTAAAGCCAGCGATGGTAAAGCAGGATGGAGAATTGGACCTCGAGACAGAATGTCCTCTCGCAACGGCAGTCGAGGGAGCGTCTGCCACCAGGCGCACTAGGTCTGCGTACCAAGGACGCTGAGGACAATCTGGGGCAACCAGTATTACTGGGATCCCCTCAGCTTCCACTCTACAAAGCAGACGTGGTAACAGTTTCAGTGGAGGAAAGGCGTAGATCAGCTGGTACTGATCCCACAGAGCCACCAGCTCGGCTGACGCGTCTGCCCATGGATCTCTTGTCCTGGACATGAATCTCTGCACCTTCCGATTGAGACGGGAGGCCAGAAGATCCACGTCTGGTGTGCCCCACCAAAGGCACAGTAGCCTGAACACCTCTGGATGCAACACCCATACTCCTGGGTCCAGCATCTGACGACCAGTTCTCCACACCCGGGATGTAAATGGCCGACAGGGCCGGTACATGTTGCTTTGCCCACCGAAGTATGTGAGCTACCTCCCGTGTGGCGGCCAAGCTTCTTGTTCCTCCTTGGTGATTGACGTATGCCACAGCAGTGGCATTGTCTGACTGAATCCTGATCGGACACCCTTGCAGTCTCATTGACCATGTGTAGAGGCATAGCCTGATCACTCTCAGTTCAAGCAGATTGATCAACAACTTGGATTCCTCCATCGACCAGAGTCCCTGAGTGGACTGAACTCCCATTAATCTACCCCAGCCGAATAGGCTGGCCTCCATTGTGATCACCGCCCATTTCAGAGGTAGGAACGACTTCCCTGACTGAAGCACCGGGGACCTCATTCACCAGATCAGGGAACCCCTCACTAACTGGCTCACCTGGATCTGTCAAACCAGGGACAACGGATATTTGTCCCACTTTGTCAAGATCACCTTCTGCAGGACTCTGGTGTGAAACTGGGCATATGGTACTGCCTCGAAGGAGGCCACCATGAGTCCCAGGACTCACATACAGAAACGCAGCGACGACCACTTGCGATTCATCAGCAGTTTTACCGCAGCTCCGAGAGTCTGCAGCTTGTCTGAAGGGAGAAACACTCTCGCTTCCCTGGAGTCCCGCAGCAAGCCTAGGTACTCCAAACACCGAGTCGGTACTATCACCGACTTTTTTAGGTTCAACAGCCACCCAAATTCTTGCAGGGTCTACATGGTGATCGCCACATCCTCTTCTAAATTTGAGGCGGAAGAAGCTCTCAAGAGAAGATCGTCTAGGTAACTCACGATCGCGATCCCGCGTTGCCCTAGCAACGCCAACACAGGAGCCAATACCTTGGAAAAGACTCGGGGGGCTGATAACAAACCAAAAGGGAGAGCCACAAACTGGTAGTGGGCTTCCCTGACTGCAAATTGCAGAAACTTTTGATGCCGGAGGCATATGGGTATGTGCAGGTACGCACCTTGGATGTCTAAGGATGGCAGGGAGTCCCCTTGATGGAGTGCAGCGAATACTGAGCAAACTGATTCCATTCTGAATCTCTGCACTTTTAGAACTTTTTACAACCACCCCACGATTCAGCAGGTCCCTTACTGCCCCCAAGAAGGCCTCCCGGCAAACCGGGAGAATGGGTATGCTGAAGGGGGAAGAATCTGTTTTGCGGCCAAGAGAGGAACTCTATCTTGTAGCTATAGGAAATCAGATCGCAGACCCAATGGTCGGACAGTCGAGAGGACTACCGGGCTGCAAACTCCCGAAGGCGACCCCCCACCGAGTCATGGGTGGGGGCAAACCTTAATGCGGTAGCACTTTTGTTCGCAGGCTTGTGGTTCCAGGGACATTTCTGTTCTTCCGTGGTCGTCCTGTTGGGCTGGTGACGTTTAGCCGAAGCTCCGGGCAGACGAAAAAGCAGTTTTTGAGCGGAAAAAGAGGGCACTAGCCTACGGCGTGGCTCCTTAACCTTCCTGGCCTGTGGGAGTAGCGTACTCTTACCACCTGTGGCATTCTTAAAAATGTCATCCAAAGAGGCTCCAAAGAGCCAGGAAGGGAAGGGAAGATCCGTCAGGGCATTTTTGGATGCCTGGTCAGCAGACCAGCATTTAAACCAAATCAGGCGCCTCAGCACCACTGCTGACACTGAAGCCCTGGATATCCAGGGCCACGTCACAAACGTACGTAAGGCCTTGCACTAGTTGGTCTGCTAGTTCCACGCAGATAGGAGAAGCCTGCTGTTCTCCCAATTCATGGTGCAACAGTTTTGCCCACTCAGTTAGTGTCTGCGACACAAGTGCGAATGTCAGTACTGGTCGCATGGTTGGCCCCACAACCGTAAACAAGGAATGAGCCACTGCCTCGGCCTTCCTGTCCGTGGGATCCTTAAATGCAGGAGTCCCCTGTAACGGGATCGTGGTTACTTTGTTTAAACTGGTTACTGGGGGGTCCCCGACTGGGGGAGCCGACCACTTTTTTTTTATCACGCACAGCTGTGATAAGTGCTCCAACAAGCGCTTTGTCGTGCACGGACCCGGACGGGGACTCATCCTCACTGTCCGAACGGTCCTGGTCAGCGTCATCTGAATGACAGAGCAGGGGTCACCAGCCTCAGCAGAGCCAGAGTCTGCGTCAGAGC
Organism: Lithobates pipiens; assembly: GCF_037356315.1. Lineage (NCBI taxonomy): Eukaryota > Metazoa > Chordata > Amphibia > Anura > Ranidae > Lithobates > Lithobates pipiens. The sequence continues at coordinate 484,272,949 of NW_027507903.1, read as the reverse complement.
TTTCCCCAGAGGACGGGGGGGGGGGGGGGTGCAGGGGCCGGTTTTTAGCACCTTGCGCCCATGCACCGCCTCCATCTTGGCAACGAACAAATTGAGGACCGCCGACAAAGCGTCCAAGGGCACTGCGCATTCTGCAGGCGAACCCGTTGCAATTTCCTGGATTTCTGGGGAAGAAACACCAGTTTCTGAAGCCATGTTGACACTACCCTGTCAGCCACCTGAAGGGGACTTAGGACAGTGATGGTCCCTCCCTCCTTACTGCTGCTGGCTGAGTGGCTCTTTCCCGCAGGACTCACCACCCTGACAGGTTCTGCGCTGTCCAGCAAGTAGTGCCCGTGTTCTCTGTCAGCTCCCAGGTGCAGAGGAATCCACTCTGTCATTCAAAGCTGCTGCTAATGGCGCTAAAACCGCTCCACAATGTGCTCAGGCCCAGCGTCCAGCATAAGGGCATAAAGCACTGGGAAAATGGCCACCGGATTACAGGAACACGTGCCGTCTCTAGAGAAGCGAAAAAAATGTGCTCAGGCTTCTAGAAAATGGCCGCCGGCATCCAGTATAAGGACAAATCACAAGGAAAATGGCCACCGAGACACAGGAGAGCATGCCTTCCCTTGCCCATACCTAAGATGGCCGCTGACACTCAAAACCCATGAGGGACAGAGCTAGAAAATGGCGGTGATCAGCGCTGCAGATATCACAGGCACAGCCTCACAGCCACCCCCAGGGACATGAAAAACACCACTGAGGACACAGCCAGCCAGCGCAGCCCCCCCACAGGTGAGAGCCCCTGCACATGACACACACACCGCTAAGCAGCCACACGCAGTATCCCCCACAGGGAGGGAAGATAGGGACAGGGATAGAAGAAAGGGAGGTGAGGGACCCCCGAATCGACCTACCAGGGAATGCCCAGCTGCTCAGCCCCACTGAGGGAGGGAGAGGTGTACTTACCAGTCCTGAAGAGCTGGGAGACATTCCATTACAGACCCACTTTCTGATCAGTACAGTACACTGTGACGCAGACATCAGTAGCCTGGTCACATGTGCGCCCTGGAGCATAAAAGCTCACCGACCACCTCTGGAGCTGAGGTACGTCGTGGCTGGCCTAGCGTGTAGCTGAGACCTGCACACGCTTGCTGACCAGGCTGGGGAGACTACAAGGATAAGAGTATCCAGCTTGTCACCCAGCCGGTTGTTGATAGATCACAGGATCTTTCATCTTGCGCAAAAAGCAAAGCTTCTGCAGAAAAACCACGGACCGATGGGCCCGTCAGGGTTCCTAGGTCCTTCTCCTTCACTAGGCAAAATCAAACTGAGGCTGCAGTAGCATGCTGAGGAGTTGTTACCTAAGGGACCGCCCCTGGGGCGAAACTAGAACGTTCTCGTTTTATTATCACATGTTAACATGTAATGCCTAGTCCTCTCCTGAAGGTGGCATAACAACCAATGGTCTAACGAGAGAAGCTGTGTCAGTCGGTTAATTACAGAGACGAGGATTTTACGGTGAGTACAAAAAAATCCTATTATTTCAGAAAATTTTTCGGTGTTGGCCTGCACACCTGACTGTGCTGTGAAAGGGGTGATTGTGGCTGACCCTGTGCTAGACGGCAGCCACAATGGATTTGCTAAGGCATCCGGAAGATGGGTTTGGGCCCTAATTCTTTGGATCTGGCATGAAATTTTAGCACTTGTTACTGGGCCTTACCTTCTGGGGTCTATCGCCGTTGGCATTTGCCGATTGTCCATTTGGGTGTCTGACACTGCTGGCAGCTGCCTGATCTTCAACCTTCTCTTCGCCTGGTATACTTGGGTTTGATGCTAGACACATCCCAAGCAACAGTCTTACTTTTAGGGAAGAAACTGCTTTCTATTAGAGCTCAGACCCGGGATCAATAAACCCAAAAGCAAACATTTATTATACTGCAGCTTACCATTTCTTAGAAGTGATTTGTGCAGTAATTTTCTTTTTAGGACTTTTATTTTTTCCCAGTGATCCTCCCAGTAATTCAGCTTTTTTTTTCCCCAACAAAACGAGCTGTCCTGCAGATGTAGCAGTTAGATTGTTGAGACAAACCATTTACCACTGACAAGAAAATAAAGAGTTGCCTCAATCAAGTTAATCTAAGAGTAGAGGCAGGTACCATCATACATAATATTGGATTTTGCAATAGAATACCTGGGGCTGCCCCAAAACATGCCCATGGTCAAATAAAAGCACTATCCTGGTACCCAAGGAAAAGGAGATGATTAACATTAAAATAACATTTTAATAAGAATAGGACATGATTTTAAAAGATAAATACAAAAAAACAGATAATATGTACAGTTGAAATTTACAACCATGCATAGTTCATACAGAGGATTTCAAAAAGTCGTCGTCGTGAGTGCTTACAGTGATCATCTTTTATATATTTGATGTAAAATCTTTATCTCAAAAGGAAAGAAAACTATTGCTGTAAGTGAATATAAAGTAGTAGCTAGATTCTGGCTTCAATTTGTTAGTATATTTAAATATGATAGTTCATCTAACACTTTTCTCCCCCCAGACTGACAATGTTGCCTTCGAATGGTGCTCCCTGTGCTCTTTCATTCAGAGTGGGGGCACCAATACAGGGGGAGGGCTGTCAGCCAGATCACTAGGGCAAAACAGTGGGGAAAAAGCCTTAAAAAAATGCAGCCACTACATACATTTAAAGACCAAAGAGACACCCTTCTGTGAGAAGGCAAAGATTTCAAGCTCCAGCCAATTAAGTGTCCAATGTATATTGGAATAAGCGGAATAATAAGCGGGAAAATTGTCTAGGGGTATCACATTTACCCCTTTTCCACGACCTATACCTTCAGAAAACTTTGGCCTGCGGTACAGCAAAAAAAAACAAAAAAACAGAAAGGGCTTTCCACAGCATCTAGTCACCACAACGAGGGGGAATCGGAAAGCATGAAAAACAGGAAGTGTTGGCCCGCGAAGTGGAAGGATAGGAAAGACGTGTACATCTTTGTCCACCATTTTCTGACAATATTCCACTACCAGAAACCGGAAGAGGACGGCAAAAAAAAATGTTGGATGTGCATCAAAAGAGGGGGTTGAAAACCCTCAGTTTCCATTGTCCCCAATGTCCCTCCCAGCCTGGCGTATGCATCGGAGAATGTTTCAGACACCATCATACTCTTGTAAACGAAGTAGTCAGAAAATTATATGTGTAAATTATGCTCCTAGAAAGCCTGGAGGTGCTACTTGGATGTTGGGCCTCTACGTGGCCAGGCTGTGTAAAAGTCTTACACATGTGGCATCGCTATACTAGGAGTAGCGGAATGTATTTTGGGGTGTAATTGCAAGCATGCAAGTGCTGTGTGAGAAAAATAATGTAACTATTTTGTGTAAAAAAAAAAAAAAAATTCTTTATTTTCCTAAGAATTGTGGGAAAAAAAACACAACTTAAACTCACCATGCCTCTTACTAAATACCTTGGTTGGTCTACTTTCCAAAAAGGGGTCATTTGGGGGTTATTTGTACTGTTCTGGCTTGTTAGTATCTCAAGAAATGAGATAGGCCGTCAGTACATCAGGTGTGATCAATTTTCAATGATTAACACGATAGCTTGTAGATTCTATAACTTTCACACAGACTAAATAATATCCACCAAGTTGGGTTATTTTTACCAAAGATAAGTAGCAGTATCAATTTTGGCCCAAATTTATGAAGAAAAATTACTCATTTGCAAAATTTGACAATAGAAACTAAATAAAAAAGAGTTTTTCTTTTCAAAATGTTGGCTCTTTTTTGGCTTAGAGCGCAATAAAAAAAAAAAAAGAAGAAGAACAAGCTGATTAAATACCACCAGAAGAAAGCTCTATTTGTGAGAAAAAAATGATAAAAATATAATATGGGTACAGTGTAGCATTACAACTGTTCACACTTGTACGACAAACGCTGCGACATTTGGAGCTCATGTCACATGACGTGTGAAAATCTATTTTTGCCTATGAGAGCCCTCTTAACTGGTCCGACTTTGAAAATGCTCCCTGCACTACTTTGGTCCGACTTTGGTATGCAATGAAGATCTTGAAGGAGAACCCTACGCCACATAAAAAAAAAAAAAAAAGGCTGCATGCCCTCAACATGGGGTGGTGGGTGCTTTGTGGCAGGGGGGGCCCTGCGCACCCCACCCCAAAGCACCTTGTCCCCATGTTGATGAGGACAAGGGACTCTTCAAGACAACCCTGGCCGTTAGTTGTCGGGGTATGTGGGCGGGGGGCTTATCGGAATCTGGAAGCCCCCTTTAACAAGAGGGCCACCAGATCCCAGTCACCCACCCTGTGTGAATAAGTATGGGATACATTGTACCACTACCCATTCACCAAAAAAAAAAGGTGTCAAAAATAAAACGCAGTACACAGGCTTTTAAAGTAATTTATTAAGGCAGCTCAGGCATTGCTTCCGATGTCTTCTACACTCTCCAGCTCTTCTCCCTCCTCAGCTGATGTCTTCTGCCTCTGCCGGTTCTTCTCCCTTCGACCCCATTCACACCTGAGCGTTTTGTAGCTTGAAGCCTGAAGCTACAAAACGCTAGAGGGGAAAAATTCTATTATTCTCAATGGAGATGGTTCACATCTCCACTACATGTCGCCTGAAGCCGAACACCTGAAGCTCAAACAAGTTCCGGACCCTTTTTTGTCGCTCGAATTGAGCAGATTTGGGCGTTTTTCTTCTTTTAACATTGGTGACCTTTTGCCCTGCACAAAATCGCGGTAAAAAAACGCTTGAAAACGCTACGCTCAGGTGTGAATGCAGCCTAAAGGTCTTCTGAGCCCTCTCAGATTCTGTTCCCTCTGTCTGCGGTCTTCTGCCCCTGCCGGGTCTACTCCCTCCGTTTTTCTTCCGACGATGCCTCGACACACTCTACTGGTATAATACCAGATCCGCCGTGTGTTATGACTTATAAAAACATGGGACAGGGCCATCCGGTGACGTAATATAGAGGCCTCGCCCACTTATGTCACCGCCCGGGGCATGATGGGGTGGTGGGGCACGGTATGATTCCGGGGGGGGGGGGGGGGGGGGGGGCGCTTTCTCGTCCCCACCCCCTTTCCTGACCTGCTGGGCTGTGTGCTCGGATAAGGGTCTGGTATGGATTTTGGGGGGACCCCATTCAGTTTTTTTCATCAGGGTTCCCCTTATAATCCATGCTAGACCGAAGGGTCTGGTATGGTCTTGGAAGGAAAACGCATAACTTTTTTTATTTGGCTTTTTTTAATTAAAAAAAAGTTAAATTTTTCCCCAAAAAATTGCGCTTGTGAGACCACTGCGCAAATATGGTGCGACAAAGTATTGCAACAACCGCCATTTTATTCTCTAGGGTGTCTGAAAAAAAAAAAAAAAAAAAAATATATATATATATATATATATATATATATATATATATATATATATATATATATATATATATATATATATATATATATATATATATATAAATAATGTTTGGGGGTTCTAAGTAATTTTCTAGCAAAAAAATAAGACATTTTTTTAAAATAGTAGCGTGAATACGAAAAATATGAATAAACCATAAACCAAAAGAAAGGAGAGGAGGAGGAGGATTAAAATAGATTTTGATAAAGCTAAGGAGTGATATAGAGTGGAGAATAAAAGAGGGATAAATTCAATCCCAAATTTTGGGTTTGCATCAGAACACTACTAGAGGGGAAATTTTCCAATGGGGATGCTAGTTCTGGTGATCCTGGTAACACGCATGAATTCCCTAATTTTGGATGGATTTCCTCACTTCCTGTTTTGGTTATAGGACAGGAAGTGAAGGGTTACAACCCCCCTTTCCAAAATGAAGTTCGAAAAAAAAGTTTTCCTTATGTTACACTTTTAAGTTAAAGGGGCTGTAAAGGTTTGTTTTTTATTTTCTAAATAGGTTCCTTTAAGCTAGTGCATTGTTGGTTCACTTATCTTTTCCTTCGATTTCCCTTCAAAAAAATGTTTTCTTTGTTTTCTTTGTCTGAATTTCTCACTTCCTGTTCCTCCTCAGTAAGCTGTTCAGTAAGCTGTTCTGGCTGACTAACCACCACTCGGATGATGGTGTGAAGTTTACTGAGGAGAAACAGGAAGTGAGATATTCAGACAATGAAAAAAAACATTTAGAAGTGAAATCGAAGGAAAAGGTAAGTGAACCAATAATGCACTAGCTTAAAGGAACCTATGTAGAAAATAAAAAATGAACCTTTAAAACCACTTTAAGCGATTTCTCTGTAGGAGAAAAATGGTCCATCACCTTAGGGCACTAGCAAAAAAACTGAGGACACTCTGAGTGGGTTAGGGTTATAGTCAGCCAGTGTCTGGTACTGTAGAATAAGATTTAAGCAGTTAACACCCAACAAGACCACTGATAGGTGTTAACTGATAGGCTAGATCCACTTCAGGCAAAGCAACCTGCTGATAAGGTGGGTGTCTCAAAGGCCAGCATTCAAATGAAAGTTCTGTTGTTACATTGGGATTTATCCAGAGTTTGACAAAAGCTTACACACTATAGAAATAGTTCCTGGAATTATAACCAGGATATATTTCTTAAATCTGAAAGAATGTCTAATTTTTGTTTTCTGTCATTGAAACTCACCCACATTCTGCTGAGTAATGGAGTGCGACCAGCCATTGTACCCAAACATCTCATTCGCCAAGCTGATTACTCGATGCCCTTCAATATAACAGACCTTACAAGAGAAAAAGATACACTGATAATGCATCCTCTTGTGTTCAGGGAGCACAACTGGAAAAAAAAAAAAAATGCTCTACGCAAAACACATTCCAAGTAAAGCTATTGTTTAAGTTTCTGCAACAGCCTCCTCATTACCAACTTCCTTACCTTGTCATTACACACAAAGACAAAATCAAATCCATTTGAAACTCCTCCTTTATTGTGCAATGTGCCTCATAACATTAGGTGGTTTGTTCACATAGTGGAACCCAACCAACCTTCTCGTCACCTTCCATTACACAGCAATTGATTGTTCTGGGCAATTAAAGGTGCAAACGTATACTTTGATACCATAAAAGACCACAAGGCTGTAAGTTAAAGGGAACCTGCCAGCACAGAAAGAAAGCTGTCAATAGTAGTTGTCAGGATGTCATATGGACCCCGTTATTGTAATACCTTCTGAGTTACTCACATGGAAAAAGCATGCAGATAAGGATGGTTAACTGCTCTCTGACACTCCTGATCTAAATACGTGTTCAAGGGCAGTAGCTTGTGTTTTGAACTCAGTAGATCAGCATAAAACACAGGCAACTGGCATTTTTAGGTGGTCAGCAATGGCAGGCTCCAACTGGTTAACTTTATAATATGCAAATCAACCTCCCCCACCCCCAGCAAACCTGACAAACAGAATAATTAGTCATGAGTCATGGCTACTCTCTGGGAGATTATGTAATGGAATTAAAGAGAAATCAAATGTCTCAGCATTTCAGGTAATCTTTCCCTCGCAGGAAGGTCTTTATGAACTACTTATTTTTTGCCATGGAACAATAGTAGTACAGAAGTCACTACAGTTTAATCTGCTTAAGGTTTGCCTTCCATAGTTTGTCTTCCTTCCTGTCCATCAAAAGCAAATTAATTTTTTACATAAAACCTTTCAATTTTTATTAAAAACCTTTTTAGTTAATCGTCTTGCTCAATGTGCTTCTCTATGTAATGAATGTAGATCATGACTGGTGGGAGAGGCTCAGTACTGCTCTAAAGAGCCCTCAGCCTTGATGCAAGCAATAGGCTGCCTCCTGGGATGAGTAATGTAAATGTTAAAATTCCTTGAGGGAATAAATGCCGCAAAAGCCTGTATTCCACTAATGTAGAAGCAGGTCCAACCTCCCTCTAAATCTGTTTGGTTTGGTAAGGTAGATGACATAATGACTATGGAAGATCTTCCTTCCACACTGCACTACTCAAAGGAAAACTTAGCATGGACATGGAGACCCTGACACTATTTCACCACTACAGATGCATATTTAACCAGTTGAGATCCGCGCTATAGCCAAATGACAGCTACAGTGCGGACCTCCTTTGCCGGGACTACGTCTATTGACGTCGTCCCGTGCACGAGCGGCCTGGGCGACCCCTGAGGGGCGTGCGCAGCACGCTCTGTGATCGGCGAGTCTATGAGACTCGCCTGATCACGGATCCGAGCAAGGGGTCGATCCCGACCCCTTACCACGTGATCAACTGTCAGCCAATGACAGCTGATCATGTGATACAACGGAGCCGGTAATCGGCTATTATTCCTCCTCGCGCTGACAGCGCAAGGAGAAAAAAAAAGAGCCGATCACCGGCGGCCGTGATCGGGACATCAGTCCCGATCACGGCCAGCCCTGCCAGTGCCCACCTGCCAGTGCCACCTCATCAATAAGTAAGTGCCCCCGTCAGTGCCACCCAGCAGTGCCCACAGTGCCACCCAGCAGTGCCCACAGTGCCACCCAGCAGTGCCCGCAATCTGCCTCAACAACGGTGCTGCACCCCAGTGCCACATATCCGTGCCCATCAGTGTCATATACCAGTGCCCATCAGTGCCACCTATCAGTGCCCATCAGTGGTACCTATCAGTGCCCCTTAGTGCCACCCATCCGTGCCACCCATTCGTGCCATCTTATCTGTGCCCATCAGTGCCGCCTTATCTGTGCCCATCAGTACTACCTTATCTGTGCCTATGGGTGCCACCTGTGCAGCCTATCAGTGCCCACCAGTGCAGCCTATCAGTGCCGCCTCATCAGCGCACTTCAATGAAGGAGAAAAATTACCTGTTTGCAAAATTTTATAACAAACTATGAAACATGATTTATTTATTTTTTTTGCATCTTTTTTTGTTTGTTTAGCAAAAAATAAAACTCCCAGCTGTAATTAAATACCACCAAAAGAAAGCTCTATTTGTGGGAAAAAAATGATAAAAATTTCATTTGGGTACAGTGTTGTATGCCCGCGCAATTGTCATTCAAAGTGCATCAGCGCTGAAAGCTGAAAATTGGTCTGGGCAGGAGGGGGGTTTAAGTGCCCAGTAAGCAAGTGGTTAAGCATCATGTCTCAAAATCAAACCTCTTAACCAATTCTCTTCCCCTAAACTACCTACCCTCAGACAACTTTTTTTGCCCATGTCACAACCTTACCCTCCCCTCTTTTTAATAATAAGGTAATTCTGGATATCGGCACGTCCGCAAAGTTGTTTATGTCCATCTTCCCCCTTATCCCCATTTGTGCTCTCATAAGTCCTTGGAAAACTGTGTATTACTGAAAAGGACATTTGCTGTTTTGTTCTAATGTTTAGGTTTCCAATTAGGTCTTCCAACATGATACTGATAGGAGTATCTGACTTTGATGGTATAAATATCAGTCTTGTATTGTGACGACACAAAGACTTTTTAAAAATGCCTTGTGGCTTGAATGTCAGTTTGGGGAAGTGGGCTTTCCTAGGCGGACAGTATTTGCATGCAGACCTACCTAGGTAATGCTCACGTAATCCTGTACCTCCATGATTGAAAGAACTAAAATAAGTTAATTGAAAGGGACAGTCAGGCTGGGGAGGTAAGAAATAGATGATGCTGGATGTCCTTAAGACAGGAAATTAGGTGGGCTCTATGTGACTTTCTTTAGCTACTAGTGCACACTGTAGGGAGTTCACAGTGAAACAAGAGGAAACAATCTCAACACGAGACGGGCAGTGGCACAACTGTGCAAGACTGAAGGTGAGGAGTTTGGCTTTAGCTTACAATATCAACATATTTGCACAAAAAAAAAAAAAAAAGAAAGAAAAAAAAAAACTTTAGTCCCGATTTAAAGGTATCTGTGATATTGTGTAGAGGAGCAAGGTACACACATAATTGAGTTAATATTCTAAAACTGGAGCGTGCAAAATCTGGTGCAGCTGTGTGCATGGTAGCCAATCAGCTTGAGGCCCGGTTCACACTAGTGTGACAATCGCTCCGACTTTGAGAGCACAAGTCGCATGATATGTAAAAATCAATGTTTCCCTATGAGAGCTGTCCTAACTGGTCTGACATGTGTCGGTCCAACTTTTGAAATGGTTCCTGCACTACATTGGTCTGACTTGGGTCTGATTTCAGCCCACTGAATTTAATTGAAGTCACATCCAAGTCGGATCAGCATCTTAACTGATCTAACATGTGCTAAGAGGCAATGTTAGCAATGCAAAATGTATTGAGAAAAAGAAAACATTGTGGAGAGGTCCTCCCCACCAATCCATACCATGTCATTTGGGTCTGGTATGAATTGAGGGGAAACTCCACACCAAATTGTTTTTAAAAAACGGTGTGGGATCCCCTCCAAAATTCATACCAGACTCTTATCCGAGCATGCAGCCTGGCAGGTCCTGGGCTGTGGGGGTCTGCAGCAAAGGGGGTTTATGGAAAACTGGAAGTCCCCTTTAAGAAATGGGGCCCCCAGCTCTCGCCTCCCGCCATGTGAATGAGCATGAGGGACACAGTACTCCTACAAATTCAACAAAAAAAAAAAAAAAACAGTGCAGTATAATAAAAACATGAGTCGGTTTTTGACAATCATTTATTAAAAATGAATAATGTCCCCCATGGTAGCTCCAGTGTCAATCAAGTCTCCTGTCGCGGCTGACCAGCTGACAAAAAAAAAACACTCCTCCTCCAACGCTGGATCCATTTTATCAGCTCTGGTGTCTGACAGTTTTTATATAACTATGTGGTGTGGCCATCAGGTCACATCAACCGGAGACCCCCCCCCTTGTGACGTCACTGCCCCAAGCATGATGGGTATGTGATGTCTCCATGGGGCGAGGTCTCTGGGTGATGTCACCAGATGGCCATGCCCCAAAGTTATACAAGAACTGTCAGACACTGGAGCTGACAGAATGGCGGGAGCCAGTGTTGGAGGAGGAGCGGTATTTTTTGTTCGTTTTTTTGCGGTTGTGGAAGACATTGTGATTGATGTTGGAGCTATCACGGGGACATTATTCATTTTTGATAAAGGACTTGTCAAAAAGCTGACTCATGTTTTCATTATACTAGAGTTATTTTTTGTTTTTTTGGGTGAATGGGTAGGGGTACTATGTACCAGTCAGGGCATGGCTCAGCTCTCCCTTCTCAGCTGTCAGTTAATTTCCAGCACTCATCATTCCACAGTGGCTCACCTGGTGTTCATTTCCCACTCCTCAGCCCAGCCCACAGCCAGCTCCCTCTGGCTATTTAACCTAACTGGCTCATTCATTCAGCCCCTTCGCCTTGGTCAACATTTCTAGAGACCATCTGCTGTGTTCCTGTTGAAGACGCCTGGCTGACGTCCCTTCTGGTTCCTGATCCTGTCTGCTGCCTCAGACTACATTCATCTCTGGCTTCCTGATTTCCTGGCTTGTTCTGACTATCCGATTTGGCCACCAAACCCTGGCTATGTTTTGACCACGTTTACTATTTGTACTGCTTTATTAAAAGGTGTTATTTTTTTTACTGCATTTTCGGTCTCCGTCTGTTTCACAGTTCCTGTCAGCAGGGGAATGCCATGAATTCAGAAAATGCAGGCAATCCACCTTTGGGTAATATTTTTTCCAGGTTAAATGAGCAGGATCATCACATGGATTAGTTTGGCATAGCGTTAGAGACTGCTCACCTGGATCCTCCCACTGTGGCTGTTCTGATACAACCTGTGTTGCAGGCCATCCCTGCTGCTGCTCCAGTCTCTGTGCAGGCACCTGCCTCCAATATCACCTCTATAAGAGGTATGTCTGGTTCCGCTCCGCTTCCCCAGCGATTAGGAGGCAATCCAGTTCAATGCAGAGGTTTTCTCAACCAGGCTGGGATATACTTTGAGATGCTACCCCAGGCATTCCCAACAGACAGAAGCAAAGTAGGCTTCATTATTTCTTTGCTTTCTGATAGAGCCTTGGCCTGGGCAAACCCTCTATGGCAGATGCAAAAACCCATTGTCCTGAGTTACCCTGAGTTCGTGGCTTCCTTTAAAAGGGTATTTGACGTTCTCGCACGCTCCACTTCTGCTGCCAAGAACCTCATGCCCATCAAACAAAGTACAAGAACTGTTGCCGATTACGCCATTGAATTCCGTACTCTGGCAGAGGTCGCTTAGAACAATGAGGCCCTCGTGGCTGCTTTGTCTGTCTCTGGGATAATCAAAGATGAGATAGCAGCCCGAGACATACCTATGGATCTGGAGAAGTTGATCACATTTGCCATTTTTATCAACTCCAGACTGAGAGAAACCTTCCTTTAAGGAGCTCTTGCGGAAGCCTCCTGTGCATTCTAGTGCTTAAAGAATGGAGGCATCTCCTCGAAGGTACCACTGTGCCGGTCCTTATTTTGACTGAGACAAAACGTTCATCTCTCAGAAGAGCACAACGGGCTCTTTTTCTGTTAACCACTTCAATACAGGGCACTTTCGCCCCCTTCCTTCCCAGCCCAATTTTCAGCTTTCATCGCTCTAGCGCTTTCAGTGACAATTGCGAGGTCATGCTACACTGTACCCAAAATGAAATTTTTATCATTTTGTTCGCACAAATAGAGCTTTATTTTGGTGGTATTTATTCACAACTACGTTTTTTATTTTTTATATATAAGCGCAAAAAAAGCGGAAATTTGGGGAAAAACTATATTTTCTTTTTTCTATTTTAAAAGAAATCCAATAAAATCAAATTTTGTCATAAATTTAAGCCAAAATGTATTCTGCTACATGTTTTTGGTAAAAAAAATTCCGTTAAGTGTATAATTGGTTTGTGTGATCACGGACATATGTACGCAAATGATCATGTACATGTGTGTGCAGGGGATCACGTACATATGTGTGCAGATAATCATTGGGACATGTGATTTTAGTGGGACATATGTGGGGGACATGTTTTTATTATTAGGGACATATGTTTTTATTATTTGGGGACATGTGTGGGGACTGTGTTTATACTGTGTGGTGTGTTGTGTGTTTACACTAGACTGGTGATCAGTGAGTAAAAAGCTGTAAAAAAAAAGCTCATACTCACTGATCATCAGCCGGCTGCAGCGATCTGCTCTCCTCTCCTCAGCGATGACTTCTGTGTGAGGAGAGGAGGAGCCGATTGCCTAGTAACCAGCTGTTTGTTTACATCACATGACGGCCGTGATTGGACACAGCCGTCATGTGATCAGGAGGGCCAATCACAGATGCGCCATGTCCGGGTGACACGAGCACATCGGGATCGCGCCGCTGCGCGCGCGATCCCGCTCCTTCTGAAGGACGTTCCTGAACGTCCTATCAGAAGTAGACGGCTCCCACCCGGCCGTATATGTGCATTGGCCAGGTGGGAAGTGGTTAAGCTTCAAATTACATTGTCTCATGTTTACCCGGTACTAAGAATGTAAAGGCTGGCATATTGTCGCGTCAGTTTTCCTCTGCTTCCAAGATTGAGTCGGTGCCTGTTCCTGTGAACCCTCCTGATCGCATTCTGGCTACTATATGTACCAGTCTCACTTAACCTTTGAGCGACGGAATTCTTGACGCTCAGATCCATTCTCATCCCGAGAAACCTAGTGACCTGGGATCTATTTCTCAGCAATTCTGGTGGCCTAATCTCCACATCGATGTAATTGCCTTTGTAGCCGCTTGTTCTGTGTGTGCACAGTGTAAGACACCACAGCATCTTCCAATGGGCCTCCTACAACTCATACCCAATGGATAGAGGCCTTGGACCCACCTGTCTATGGATTTTATTGTGGAGTTACCCAACTCCCAGGGCAACACAGTTATTCTCCCAGTGGTTCTCGAAAACTTCACATTGTAACTAAGTTGCCTACATCCAAAGAACTGGCATCCATTGTTGTTTGGGAGATCTTTTGGTTACATGGGCTACCCAAGGTTATCTCCAATAGGGGTAGTCAGTTTGTCTCCAGGTTTGGGTGAGCCTTTTGTGCACAGTTAGGCATTCAACTGTCTTTCTCTTCTGCGTATCACCCACAGTCCAATAGGGCCGCAAAACGAGCCAACCAAGCCTTGGAGCAGATTCAATTCTGTTATAGTTTCCTCACAATAGTGCGTTCAGTAAGCGTGTTCCAACTGTGGGGGATGGGACTGACTAGGGGTGGAGACCGATCGGTGTCCCTACTTAGTCTCTACTCCCCTGAGAGAAGCGGGATTTGTGTGTTTACACACACAGATTCCGGTTCTCTCTCTGTCATGATCAATCGCAGGTGCCCGGCAGTCATCGCGCCCGCTAAAGCGTCCTAAAGAGCTCGCGCAGGGGAGCCAACCTACAACGGCTCGCGCAGGGGAGCCAACCTGCTGCAGTATAGCTGCAAAGGCTGGTCGGGAAGCGGTTAATGAATACTTGTCAAAAACTGTCTGTTTTTATTTCTTTTTGACTTTTTTGGGTGAAAAGGTAGGGGTACAATACTTATTCACATAGGGGAAGGCAGATTTTGGGGGACCTCTCGTTAAAGGTTGTTTCAATATTCTGATAAGCTCCCTACCCGCAAACCCCCACAATCCAGTGGTTGTGGGGAAGAGGCCCTTGTTGATGGTTTGGGGTGGGGGGGGCCTGCCAGGCTGCATGCTCAAATAAGGGTCTGGCATGAATTTGTGGGGGGAGCCTACGCTGTTTTTCCTTTAAATTTTGGTGTGGTGTTCCCCTTAAAATCCATACCAGACCCGAAAGGGCATGGAATGGATTGGGGGGGACCCAAAGTCGTTTTTTTCAATATCTTTTATTGGCGGCAATGTTTTTTTATATTTTTTTTTTTTTACATTCAGCTGTCAATGGGGAAATCCGTTAAGGATCTGACAGACAGCTGTTCCTTAAAGCGGTTTTACGTCCCACTTTGTAATTTTTACCTACAGGTGAGCCTATAATAAGGCTTATCTGTAGGTAAAATTAATATCTCCTAAATGTACACCGTTTAGGAGATATTCATCGTGCATGCAGCCGCTGACGTTAGCGGCACATGTACTCTGAAGGTCCGGCATATCGCAATGGAACTTCAGAGGTTCTTGCATAATGTGCTAGTATGCGATGCATACTAGCACATTATGCAATTCTCTTGTAGGTTTTTTTTTGGGGGGGGGGGTCCCCAGAGTTTACTACCACTTTAACCAGCAGCTAATGTTCGGGACCCCGATGGACGCCAGCTTCAAATATTTGCATCTGAACCACATCTAAATCGCAGCTGCACAGCTCTTTTGGAAATTCGCAATGAAAACTGAGGGGCAATTCACCCCAGACATGTGTGGCCCTAGCCTTAGGAAAACTGATAATTGCTGGGAGTGGTAGGGGTAATGTAGGCTGTCTTAACAACTTTGTTTTCCAGTGTCCTCGCTTGACAGTGGCAGCTTACAACCCATGGTCAAGGTATACAAAAGTCTATTTTCCTGTACGACTAAATAATTTCTGTAAAACCGAGTTTGTCATACAAGAGATTTAGTTGTCAACAGGATTATAGCAATCAGCTACAACACGTGGACCAACCCTAAGATTTAGGTTTATGCGCCAGTCTTGGATTCAGTGGATATTGTGAGCACCACACATATGTCAACAGGACACAGTGACAGGACGTTTGTACCTTCTGTCCGCCTCCTGCCTGTCTGCTGCTGATATACTCTGGTCCCAGCTTCTGCCGCAGAGCATTCTGGATAGCCTGGTACTCCTCCGCTGTGTACTTGTGCTGTAACAGGAAAAAACAAAGCCTATCAATATGTCACACAGATGGCTTAAAATCTATAAAAGAAAAACTAAATGCTAGCTGCAGACATAGTAAGTTTCTAGATTATGGTTATAAAAAAATGCATCCTTGGGGAGTCCACTGCTACTGTGTATGTATGTATGTACGTGTGTATATATATATATATATATATATATTCTATCTTGTAGTTTTAGATTATGAATTAAAGTGGCTGTAAAGGCAGAAGGTTTTTTATCTTAATGCATTCTTTTTTTTTAATTCTTTATTTATCGATTTTATCAAACAATCACATTTCTTACAAAATTCCATCCTTTTTAGATCGTCGCCAATAAAAATCCCTTTTATTCCCCCCCCCTCCCTCCCCCCCTCCCCCTCTCACTCGATCCTTCCCTTATCACAGTTCCTTAACATTCGAGTAGCTTCCAATAATTATCAGTTTTTCTGAATTGTAACCAATGCCTCCACTTATTCAGATACCTCTCCTCTGTACTTTCTGACTTAGAGATCATGGCTTCAATATTTCTTATCTTTTCCAGTCTCACTACCCATTCCTTCATTGTGGGGGGATCTTGACTTTTCCATTTCCGTGGAATCAAAGCTTTAGCAGCGTTCAACAAACAAGGGGTCAGGGACCGACCATACGCTTCCTCTCTATCTTCTGTGCTATGAAATAAGCACACCCATGGATCACTCCTGATCCTTTCACCTGTTACACTTAAATTTGCTTCTATTATTTTCCCCCAGTATACTTGTATTTTAGGACACTCCCACCATAAGTGAGCAAAAGACCCTACCGCCGAGCATCCTCTCCAACACCCAATGGGGTTTTCCTTACTAATCTTATTTCCTTGCTGTGGGGTTATATACCACCTAGTCAGGAGTTTATAGGACATTTCCCTTGTTTGTGAGTCTGTCGCTACCGTGTACGTACGTCTCAATATTTTGTTTCTTTGTTCATCATTGCTTAAAGAGCCTATTTCCCTTTCCCATTTCCCCAGGTACTCAGGATATTTATTTTCCGTTTCCTCTATCAGGATTTTGTATATTTTTGCTATCCTTTTTTCCAAACTATGCCGGTTCACTAGTAATTTTTCTAAAGGCCTCAACTTCTCCTTTCCCCTCAATGGATGTGGCAAGGCCTGGGCAAAATGAAATAATTGTGAGTGTCTCCATTTATCTAAAGGCTTGTGTCCCCATTTCCCAATAATTTCTTCATATGTGCATAGTCTATCACCGACCATTACCTCGTGTAATCTAATACTATCTTTCCCAGCCCACCTACTAAAATATATGTACTCTTCCTGCCCTGGTCTAAAAAAAAGGTTATCCAACAATGGAATTAGTGGAGAATTATGTGTCCAGCCATATCTCTTATTTATTGTGTCCCACACCCACAGTGCATTTTTCGTCAGTGTACTCGTGTTTGCTGCTAACTCTCTAGTTTTTGCTGGTATCCATATTAAGTCTCCTATATTCTTTGTGCTTAAATTAATTTCTAATTCTGCCCAGTCCTTGCCTTCCTTATTATATATCCAATCCGTAATGCGGGATAACATGATAGCCTCATAATACTTTTTAAGATCGGGTAGGGCCAACCCCCCTCTCTCTTTACGTCTAGATAAAACATGCAATGCTACCCTCGCTGCCTTCCCCCTCCATATAAATCTTCTAATCATAGTTTTAAGTTTATTTAGATACGCTGGGGATAACAAAATAGGAATCATTTGGCAGGTGTATGTAAATATCGGTAAGATGAACATCTTTATAACATTTATTCTTCCCGTCCACGAAAGGGCTCTATATTGAATCTTACTCAGTTGCTGCTTAATTTTATTAAGAAGAGGGATATAGTTAGCCTCAAACAGACCTCCCATTTTTACCATCAAATTAATTCCAAGATACCCTAATTCTTTCAAGCACCATCTAAACGGCAACTTCCCCTGCAACGCCTTCTGTTCAACTATCGGTAAGTTTAAGTTTAGTATCTCAGACTTCGACATATTGACTTTAAAATTTGAGACCTTCCCAAATTCCATAAGTTCTTTCATGACTCCCGGGATGGAGATCCTTGGGTTAGCCATATAAAGTAAAAGGTCATCGGCGAAACATGCTATCTTATACTCCTTACCCATTACTTTTATTCCTTGGATATCTTGGTTTTTCCTAATGGCTGCCAGAAGGGGTTCTAACACCATTATAAAAAGAAGCGGTGAGAGGGGGCAGCCCTGACGCGTCCCATTAAATAACTCAAGGGGGCGGGACAAGGATCCATTGATTCTTATCCTGGCTTTGGGATGGTCATACAGCGCTTCTATCCATCTTCTCATCCTTTCACCTATTCCAAAGTATCTTAATACCTCAAACAGGAAGCCCCAGTCGACCCTGTCAAATGCTTTTTCGGCATCAATCGACACAAGTACAGTAGGGGCTCCCTGTCTGATTGCCTCCTGCATCAACACAATGGTTTTCAGAACATTATCTCTCCCCTCTCTCCCCTGAACAAAACCCACCTGATCTTTCTGGATCCAATCCGGTACATAGGGTCTCAATCGTTCCGCAATAATTTTTGCAAACAGCTTGATATCCGAATTCAAGAGGGATATTGGTCTATAGCTTTCAACTGCCATGGGGTCTTTTGCCTCCTTCAGAATTAATGCTATATGTGCCAGCATTGTTTAATCTCTAAACTTACCCCCCCCCCCCTCTCCCACCGCATTGAAGTACTCACATAATTTTGGCGCGAGTTGTTTTTGGAATTTCTTATAATATAAGATCGGGAACCCGTCCGGACCCGGACATCCTCCCACTGTTGTATTTTTAATTGCTCTTTCCACTTCCTCAATCGCAATTGGGGCTTCTAACGAGGCCATTTCCTCTTGCGTTAGTTTATGTAGATCTAGCCCCCTCAGGTAATCGCCTATTTCCTCTCGGGTCGCACCCTCCCCCCCATGTTCAATATTATAGAGAGCACTAAAGTACGCATGGAAGGTGTCCATTATCTTTTCCGGGATAGTTTGTACTTTTCCCTTCTTATCTCTTACCTTTGGAATAAAAGTTCTATTTTTTTTTTCCTTTACCTTCCTGGCCAACCATTTTCCTGATTTATTCCCCCAAAGATATCTCTCCTTTTCTAGCATGTGATAAGCAGCCTTCCTCTCTTGCTCCAAACATTCTTCTAACTCACTCTTCATTTTTTTCAACTCCTGACTCTCCGGGTTTCCCTCCATCCTTCTGCTCTGTTCCTCTCTCTGTATTTGCTCATACAATAGTCGCTTCCTTCTCTCCCTCTCTTTTTTCTTTCCAGCCCCAATCCCAATTAGTATACCTCTCATTACGACTTTATGTGACTCCCACAATATTGAGATAGAGACTTCCGGGGTATTATTTAACCTAAAAAATTGTTCCATTTCCTGTTCAATCCTATTTATTGATTCCTTATCTTGTAACAATAATTCATTGAGCCTCCAGCTTGTCCCCGGCTCACGCACTCCCCCCATCTCCAACTGGATCACCACTGGCGCATGATCAGAAACCGTTATTGATTTTATTTCAGCCTTCCTCAGAGCTGATAGGAGATGGTACTCTAAAAAATGTAATCAATTCTAGAGAAAGAGCCGTGTACCTGGGAGAAGCAGGTATAGTCCTTGTCCCTTGGGTGTAATGCCCTCCAAGCATCCTGCAGTTGAAAACCTGCTAAAGCTTTTACCAACTTCCTCTGTTTGACCCTAGGTGGCCCATTTCCTGTCTCCCTGACGTCCTCCTTCTTCGCGTCCATGTTCCAATTAAGGTCGCCTGCTAAGATCAGGTTCCCTTCCTTAAAATCTTCTATCTTTTTTAACAGTTTGCTTAAGAATTTATCAGCATTCTTGTTCGGAGCATAAACATTGACAATTGTACATTTCATGTTTGATAACATCCTTATTACACACAAATATCTCCCCTCTGGGTCCCCTAGACGCTTTTCTAGCTCAAATCTTGTTGCTTTACCAAAACCAATCGCCACTCCTCTAGAGTAAGCGGAGGGAGAATCCCCGTATATCCACACCGGGAAGTCCACTGTGTTAATCTTTATGCCTGAAGTGTGTGTTATGTGTGTCTCCTGGAGACACACCACACTTGCTCCCATATGCCTTAGTTCATCATTAATCCTAAATCTTTTCCTTTTTGTATTTAAACCCCTTACATTATAAGTAACCACATTCAGTACTTCCATATTTTGGTTGCAAATTGAAAAAGGTTAATTTCCTCTCTGACGCGTCCAGTGGTCCCAGCTACATCTACTCCTACTGACTCTAAGGAAGGATCGAGTGAGAGCCCCAAAAAAAAAAAAAAAAAAAAAAGGAGGAAGGGCTAGGGCGGAAGGGGTTTCTAGTACACACTGAACCCCCACTAATTTCTCCAACTAACCACGTCTTTCCCCGCCTCACAAAAAAAAAAAAAAGGGGAGAAAATACCCTTAACCAATATATTATCAAATATAAGTCCAGGAAAAGTATGTAGATAAACTTCTTCTGTCCACCTGCTCCGAGAGAGGGTCAGGAGCACTTGATGAATTTTTACTTAGCACCATAAGAGATTTTACTTTCAGGATACTATCTCACAGTCTCCAGTGTTACTTCACCGCCGATCCAGAAGGTGGATTTAAGCATTCCTATTACCCATTATTCTCCTTCAGGGTAAGCGTAAATCAATGTTCACATGGACCCCTTAAGTTGAGTCCCCCGCCTTAATCCATGAGAAGACATATACAATAAGAACTACAGCAATACAGGGACTTCAGTAATACAGGAACATCTCGATACTTGGATACTTCTTCGTTATAATTCCCCTATCAGGTACAGATACAAATACCTCTCTTCCGGGCTACCTTATGGGGGGGTCGCTGTCAGGCCTTTACTTTCACCATGCAATTCCCCAAACCCAGGGTATCTTCCCCCTGTCCCTGCTACCACACTCCCCACCCAGGCACCCAGACACCCCCAGCACCGTAGGAGGTATTACTTTCGGGGTACCCGTCATAGATAATCTCCAATATTATTAGTCCACTGATCCAGCAGGTTCACATAAGGTAATACCAGTCACTGTTGTTCTCCTTCAAAGTCTATTATTTCATCTCAAGATAGACATAAGACGATGTTCACCATAAGTTCTTTTGCTTATATCTCCCACATTCCTCTATGAGGCCGTACCCCCCCCCTTTTTTTTTTCTTTTTCTTCTTTCCCGCTGTTTACTCTAAGGGGGCTCCGCAACACATATGCAATGTTGAGACTTCGACAGTACAAGAACTTCAGCACTATAGTGATATCTTGGCTTTTAAATGGTCTTCAATATAATTTCCATCTAGGATACTGATACCCTTCTTCCAGAGTATCTATGGGGGGTTGCTGTCGGATCCTTACATTTCCTGGGGCACTCTCCAGTCTCAGATCTTCCTCCACCTGTCACTGCCACCCAAGCTCCCCTTACAGATACCACCAAGCAAGTATACTATATAGCTGACTTTAGCCCTCACAGGCTGATAAGCTTACCACCTCCCTGGTGCAGCCATGCAGGGTCTGTCCTGGCGTCCCGCCGTCAGCATTGTCTTCCAGAGGCTCTCTTTCGTCACAGCGCTGCATTCTATGCATTAAGATAAAAAGCCTTCTATGTGCAGAATCTCCCCAATACTTACTTGAGCTCCCTCTCGATCCAGCGATATCCACGAATGCCTTGGTCATCCAGGACTCTCCTTTCTGATTGGCTGAGACACAGCAGTGATGCCATTGGCTCCCACTGCTGTGCAACTCACTTAGCCAATGAGGAGCGAGAGGTGGTGGGGCCTAGGCTGTGAGGGCACCTGAACTGAGCCGCAGCTCCGTGTACCCATTCAGGCACAGAGCCGCGGCTCAGTTCAGGTGCCCTCACAGCAAGCTGCTTGCTGTGGGGGCACTCAACAATTCAACTGGGAGCTCCAGTCAGAGACCCAAGAAGAGGGGGATCTGGACTGCACTGTGCAAAACCACTCCACAGGGCAGGTAAGTATAACATGTTTGTTATCTTAATAGGAAAAAAAAAACAAGACTTTACAATCACTTTAAACGCTAATGTCATATTTCTTGCCATGGGAATGGGAATGGGACTTGAATAAAATTCAATAGAAACTGAAAAAAAATCACTACAAAACTGCTGTTATGGTGAAAATGATAACATTTTGGATTCACTTTTACTTTCTGTCACCAGGATAGTGTGAATCTCTGACAGGGATAGAGATAGTAATAAAAAAACAACCCTTCTATGGCCACCCCAAAACAAACAAACAAAAAAAAAATGATTTAGCTATAAACTTTAAACTATATCTAAAAACTTTTATTTTGGATAGCGTAGGAGATAGTAAAAAATCCCTTTCAGTTTTTATTTTGTTGTCTGGAGTATTGCAAACTAAACATTTCAGTAACCACAAATCATTTTTTTTCGTATGAGCAAAAATCGCTTCAGCAACACTGCCCTAAGAAATGCACAAGAACAGCTACCAACAGCGTGGAAAAAATGCACAGTAATACCCAAGAACCAGAGATTAAAAATACAGGTTTGATTATTATTCTATAAACTACTACAAAGTGGTAGCAATTACCTACCTGTCCAAAGGATGAAGGTCCATTTCCACTTGATCCTACCTGCCCAGGCTTTGCCATGTCTCCAGTCTGACCTGCAGACATAGCTTCCTATGACCAGTCCTGACAGCAAATAGAAAAACAGGTCAGATAAATGAATAAGAAAAAAACCCTTCTCTCACAATATAATAGAGCTGTATGCAAAACAAACAAGAGTAAACCTAATTTGTGCTGGCTTTAGCACTCAGAGTCTACTTGAGTCTACCTTTATCATTTTAATAGACGGGAGTCGTTTAATCATAAAAAAAAAAAAAAAAAAACTCCAACCAAACAGCTTATTAAATAATTGAAAACCAGGAAATATTTAAAGTAGATATGCGTTCAGGCCTTCAAGTATTTACATATTCTAAAATGCAGTACATTAACTTTAAAAGCCCTCGCTGACCTCTGTAGCTGCAGGCCTTGTGGACTAATTCATCTTCAAAGTTTACAGCGAAACAATTTTAAGGCCTTTTTACACCTGAAATCAATGAAAACACATCAACATTTATGTAAACTCACATGTAAATTCATGTGAACTTGCATCATCACGGGGTACAACCCACATTGTTTTGAACGTCAATGCATGTCATATTGCTCATCAATACACATTCTAGTACTTGCAATGACATAAGTTTTGATGTGTTTTAATTCATTTAAATTTAAAATTTGTCAGCCAAAAAACAGCTATCAGCAGTGGCTGAGCGGCATTGTAATCTCTAATGTGCAGCAAACCAGAAGCACAGGAAGAAAGGTGGGCATAGAGCTGAGACCGGACGTGAATGAAAGTGCTCCTATTGTGAATTACTCCACTGCAGCTGTTGAAGCCAATAAAGGCTTACTGTAAAGCTGAATGCAAGGCAGATAGATATAAATTGGTGCAGGAGTAAAGCCCTATACACACTATCAGATTTTCTGCCGATTTTGGTCTTCAGATTTACCATAACCATGTAGTGCAACGGCCTGCCTGATTGCACACAAATTGAAACTCTTAAGGTTTGACCACATATTATATGGTTTTAGTAAATCTGAAGGAAAAAAAAAAATCAGCAGAAAATCTGATAGTGTTTATGGGGCTTTAGAACACCAATGGTCACCCAATAGCCAAAAAGCCATGTTAAGCCATGTTAATGTTTAGAAGAATCAGTGGGGAAAGTGGGGTTATAGTAACAAATGGACCCCAAATCTCATTGTTGGAAAAGGGCACGCTAGAGAAGTGTGCCATAATGTGCAAGTATGCTGTACACTTTCAAGCATTCTGGAAGCTTTGCCACAGTTCCTCCACAGCTTTGTCTATATTACATCCTTTCACTGCTGCTCTATGGGGACCATAACACCTGTTGTAGCATTCGCTAAAACAGTTTTTCAGCAAATAGTTCTTTATAATTTTTGTTATGTGCAGTGTGTGTTTGGGGTCATTGTCATGCTGCAAAAGTAAGTTGGGACCAATCAGATGCCTCCCCCATGATAATACATGGGTAAAAATGTGCTTTCTTTTCTCAGCATTGGGGATGCCATGAGTTGACACAACCAACCACTTCAAATCTAGAAGTGCAACCCCAAGTCCACAGGTATCCTTCACCATGTTTCCCTGTTGCCTGCAGTCATTCATACATGTACTGGCCAATTACATTTTGATTTATCAATCTAGAGCACCTTCTTTTATTTGTCTTAACTTCAGTTATTTTTGACATTTGGCCTTGTTTCTAGTGGAGAAACATCATAGCTCCCAACCATCCCTGGTTTGAAGGGACTGTGCCTGCATTGGAACAAAGTCTCTCTTTCCTCCTCATTTGCCCCCCATTTCAGTCAGATCTATATATTTGTATTTAGAATGCACTACTTAGCTTTCAAAAAAGTGTTTCACAGTGCTAAAACTTTCAACCAATTTCTAATTTGCCGTATTTGTACACATCAAAATGCAGTATAAAGGAAAAGTAGTGGTAAAAAGAAAGCACTTCTGGGTTTAACGTTTCTTTTTTTGAATAATTGTCCTTTAGGGGAAGTAGCAAGGGGTGTGCGATATGCTTACATACTTTTTCTAATAGGTGTCCCTCGTTACCATCTCAAAAAGTTGGGAGGTATGCAATATCATAAGTAGCACATCTTTTTTTTTTTTTTTTTAAATAAAAAAATGTCTTTAGAATTACTTTAAATATTCAAATCTTTTTGCCACACAAGTAACATCTGCAACAGAATAGGTATTGCTAGCTGAAAATCCTACCAAGTCCACGGCTGTAACACTCCCAAAACAGATGGATTATGCATGATCCTATACAATTTACAAGTACTTTGGTATCTTGATATTATGCACTGCTCCTGTGTAGTTCTTTCTCAGAACACTGGATTGCACTGCTAATTCCTACTAGCCTTGTCAGTAAGGATGAACTTTGGACATGAGTACATTTGTATTCAGCCCCCGAGTCAATATTTTGTATTACCACCTTTCACTGCAATTACAGTTGCAAGTCTTTTTGGGTCTGTCTCTACCAGCTTTGCACATCTAGAGAATGACATTTTTGCCCATTCTCCTTAGCAAAATAGCTCAAGCTCTGTCAGATTGGATGGAGAGAATTTGTGAACAGCAATTTTCAAGCCTTGCCACAGATTTTCAATTGGATTTAGGTCTGGACTTTGACTGGGCCATTCTAACACATGAATATGCTTTGATCTTAACCAGGGATATGCAATTAGCGGACCTCCAGCTGTTGCAAAACTACAAGTCCCATCATGCCTCTAACCTCTGGATGTCATGCTTGTGGCTGTCAGAGCCTTGTTAAGCCTCATGGGACTTTTAGTTCTGCAACATCTGGGGGTCCGCTAATTGCATATCCCCGATCTAAACCATTCCATGAACCTCCACCCCATTCTCAAGTCTTTTGCAGGTTTTCTTCTAAGATTGCCCTGTATTTGGCTCCATCCAGCTTCCCGTAAAGCAGGGGTGCCCAAGCTTTTGAAGAGCGAGGACCACTTAAGCGACTTGGTAACCAGTCGCAGGCCACAATGAGTGGAATGGGTGGATGCCGAGCGGACACGGACGCAGCCCCGATACTTTTAGTGGATCGTATTGGAGGTAGAACTCAAGTCTGTTTATGTCTGCCACTACTTAGAGGTGAATGGAGGGTCCAATTGGTTGGACTGTCGGACTGACCGCGTGAAAGTGGCCCAAGGCTGCTTTCACACTGATGCGCTGCGGTTTACCGGCACCACGTGTGCAACGGAGGGTACCTTTGGCTTTCCTGCAGTTTGTAATAGACTTCTATTATATTCTGCAGGTTTCATGCACTTTCAGAGAGCTCACCAAACTCGCAGGTAACAATAGAAGTCTATGGCTCAGTGCAGGTAACCCGCAGGTAAACTGCTCTGTACTTGCGTATCAGTTTGAAAGCAGCCCGGTAACCACTGCAGAAAAGATATGCCCATATATA
Organism: Lithobates pipiens; assembly: GCF_037356315.1. Taxonomy (NCBI): domain Eukaryota; kingdom Metazoa; phylum Chordata; class Amphibia; order Anura; family Ranidae; genus Lithobates; species Lithobates pipiens. The sequence continues at coordinate 484,247,212 of NW_027507903.1, read as the reverse complement.
CACTGATTTTAGTAATAAACTGACCTTTAATAACAGTCCTCTTTCTATTCTATCCTAGAGCAGGAGGTCATGGGCCACATCAGAGGGCTACGCGGGCCACATGTGCCCCCCGGGCCACTGGTTGGGCACCCCTGCCATAAACTCTGACCAGCTTCCCTGTCCCTGCTGAAGAAAATGCTTTGCTCAGAGTGATGTGCAGCGTTAGTTTTTCACCACACATCGTGGGTTATTTACTAAAGGAAAATCCAGTTTGCACTGCAAGTGCACTTTCAGTGCGCTTGGGAGGAAAGTCGCTGTAGATCTGAGGGGGACATGCAAGGAAAATAAAAAACAGCATTTTATCTTGCACATCATTGGATGATAAAATCAGCAGAGATTCCGCTCATTTCAGAGCATTTAGAGCATCTGCACTTCCAAGTGCCCTTGCAGTGCAAAGCGGATTTTCCTTTCGTAAATAACCCCCACAGTGTTTTGCTTTTAGGCCAAAAAGTAACATTTTTGTCTCATCTGACCAGAGCACCTTCTTCCACGTTTGCTGTGTCCCCAACATGGTTTCTGGCAAACTGCAAATGGGACTTCTTATAGCTTTCTCTCAAAAATGGCTTTCTTCTTGGCACTCTTCCTTAAAATCCAGATTTTTAGTTACATGGTTAAATAGCAGGTGAGGTTGAAAAAAGACACACGTCCAACCGATGTGTGTGAATATATGTTAGTAGGGATGAGCCCGATGTTCACCTATTTACCAAATAACGAATAATTTGAGGTGTTTGCGGCAAATTCGAAAGCCACGGAACACCATTTAAAAGTCTATGGGAGAAATAAAACGTGCCAATTTTAAAGGCTTATATGCATGGTATTGTCATAAAAAAAAGTGTTTGGGGACCTGGGTCCTGCCCCAGGGGACATGTATCAATGCAAAAAAATTTTTTTTTTTAAATTGCAGTTTTTTCGGGAGCAGCGATTTTAATAATGCTTAATGTGAAAAAATAAAAGTGAAATGTTCCTTTAAATTTCGTACCTGAGGGGTGTCTATAGTATGCCTGTAAAGTGGTGAATGTTTCCCGTGTTTAGAACAGTCCGAGAGCAAAATTACATTTCTAAAGGAAAAATATAGGACGGAAGCACAATGTCCTCATTTAGATGAAGGCAGAAACAACCTTTGGCAGAAACGAAGGCTGTGGTTTTATCTCTGTGGAGGATCAAGTAGGGAGACTTGCAAGACTAGGCCGCCAACTCAGAAACCCTCCTGGCAGATGTAATAGCCACTAGAAAGACTACTTTCTAAAAGAGTGTCAATAAGGGGATCTCCCTAATGTTTTCAATCTGCGGTTTCTGAAGCACCAAGAGCACCAGATTCAAATCCCATGGAGGTAGCGGTGGTCGAACCGGAGGGGCCACATGTCGAACCCCCTGAACAAACATACTCACCAATGAATGAGTCGTCAAGGATCACTGAACAAAAAAAAAAAAAGGAGACAGCCAAAGCTGGTATCTGCCCCTTAATGGTGCTTAATGCAAGTTTCTAATCTACTCCTCGCTGCAAAAACAGCTGGATCCTGGAAACTGAATATGTACATGGACGCCACCTCATCTCCTCACACATGGAGATGTAGACCTTCCACGTACGATGATAAATCTTCAGAGAAGATGACTTCCGTGCCCTCAACATAGTGGATATTACCGAATCCGACAGACCTCAGTCCCTTAGAACCTGGCTTTCAACAGCCATGCCGTTAAAGCCAGCGGCGGTAAAGCAGGATTGGACCTTACGAAAGAAGGTCCTCTCGCATCAGCAATCGCCAAGGAACATCCGCCACCATTAGTACTATGTCGGCATACCAAGGACGTCGAGGCCAATCTGGGGCAATCAGATTTACCAAAATCCCCTCGGCCTCCACTCTGAGAAGCAGACGTTTGAGTGGGGGAAAAGCATAAATCAGACGATAGAGCCCCCATGGACCCAACGCGTCTGCTGCATCCGGCCAGGGATCATTTGACCTGGCCACAAACCTCTGTACCTTCCGATTGAGTCGAGAAGCCAGGAGAAGCACATCTGGCATGCCCACCTTAGGCAAAGGAGCTGAAATACATCCCCTTGGTCCAGCATCTGACGACTTAGGTACTTTGCTTGCCACTTTTCTACGCCCGACAGAGCCGGCACGCACCGCTCTGCCCACCATAGGATGCGAGCGACCTCCTTTGCTGCAGCCAAGCTCATTGTTCCTCCTTGATGGTTGACATCTGCCACCGCAGTGGCTTTGTCTGACTGGATCCTGACCAGACGCCCCTGCAGCCCCTGTAACCATGTGGAGAGGGCCCGCCTGACTGCCTGAAGTTCCAGCACGTTGATCGGCAGGCGAGATTCTTCCTGGGTCCACCGACCCTGGGCTGACTGTACTCCCCAAACTCACCCCCAACCGGTCAGGCTGGCATCCGCCGTGATCACCGTCCAATGGAGAGGAAGAAACGACTTCCTAGACTGAAGAGCCGGCGACCTCGGCCACCAGAACAGTGAGTCCCTGACTAGATGGCTCGCTCGAAATTGACAATCCAGGGACAACTGAGATTTGTCCCATCTTGACAGGATCTCCTTTTGCAAGACTCAAGTGTGGAATTGAGTATACGGTACCGCCTCGAAAGTGGCCTCGAAAGTGGCTACCATGAGACCCAGGACTTGCATGCAAACACAGAGTGACGACCACTTGCGGGACACCAACAACTTCACCGAAGCTTGAAGAGTCTGCAGCTTGTCCAAAGGAAGAAAGACTCACCTCCGAGGAGTCCAGAAGCAGGCCCAGGCACTCCAGGCGTCCAGTCAGCACCAACACCTACTTCTGTAGGTTCAGATAACCCACGATTGCGATCCCTCGCTGCCTTAGCAATGCCATAATTGGGGCTAGCACCTTGATGAAGACCCTCGGTGTCGACCCCAGGCCAAAAGGGAGAGCTACAAATTTGTAGTGCTCATCCCCGACTGCAAATCGCAGAAACTACTGATGCTTGATGCATATGGAGACATGCAAGTATGCGTCCTTGATGTCCAGGGATGCCAGAAAAATCCCCCTGATGAAGTGCAGCGACCACTGAGTAAACTGATTCCATCCTGAATCTTCATACTTTCACAAAGCTGTTGAGGGCCTTGAGGTCAAGGACCGAATGGACCCCTTCCTTCTTTGGGACTACAAACACAGTAAAATCCCTGAAACACTTCCGCTTTCGGTACAGGTACTATCACCCCGCGCAGCAGCAGGTCCTGTGCTGCCCCAAACAGGGCCTCCCAATGAGCCAGAAGATGACGAAGGTTGGAGGGAAAAAGTCTGTTTGGCGGACAAGAAAAAAAATAAATAAATCTATCTTGTACCCTGAGGAAACCAGTTTGCAGACCCACTGGTCAGAAAGTAGGGAGGTCCACCGGGCTCCAGAAGACGACACCCTATCCGAGAGTCGGACGGGGGTAAACCTTTATGTGGTAACAGATTTGCTCGCAGGCTTGCGAAACCAGGGACGTTTTTGTCCCTCAGCAGGCACCTTGTTTGACTGGGAACGCTTACCTGCCGACCCAGGCAGACAAAAAATCCGCTTCCGAGTGGAAAAGGAGGGCCCTTGCCTATGGCGTGGCTCCTTCCCTTTTCTGGACTGTGGAAGTAATGTGCACTTACCCCCAGTAACATTCTTAATAACGTCATCCAGCAAGGCTCCAAATAGCCTCTCTGGAAGGGCAAGTCCGCCAGTGCTTTCTTAGATGCCTAGTCTGCAGACCAGCATTTCAATCAAATCAGGCGACGTGGCACTACTGCTGATACTGCGGCTCTAGAGAGCAAGGGGGCCGTATCTAAGGCCACATCACAGACATACTTAAGGCCCTGCACCAACTGGTCCACCAACTCCATGCAGACCGGTGAAGCCTGTTGCTTCTCCAATTCACGGTGCAACAATTTAGCCCATTCAGTAAGAGTCTGCGACACCAGAGCCATGGCTAACACTGGACGCAATGCTGATCTCACCACGGTAAACATGGACCGGGCAACCGATTCGGCTCTTCTGTCGGCAGGGTCCTTGAAACCAGGAGTCCCTTCCACCGGAATTGTGGTTACCATATTTAACATGAATACCGGGGGAGGGGGGGTGTGGGGTCAACAATCAGAGGAGATGTCCATTTTTTCAGGAGACTCTCCTCAAAGGGGTAACGCAACGCGTTTCGGGACTGAAAAGGCCCGCTGCGGTTTTCCCCATTCCTTGTAAATGAACTTATCAAAATAAGTTGGGTAAGGAAACACCTTAGCCATGCAGGCCGGTTTGTGGGACCCGAAAGGGGCCGACACCTCTGTAGATGCCCCCGCCGTATCCTCCATTTTTAGGGTATTCCGCACCGCTGTAATAAGTGCTCCTACAAGCGCCTTTTCCTGGGCTGGCCCAGACACGGAGTCATCCTCACTGTCCAAACAGTCCTGGTCCGCATCCTCTGATACATCAGAACAAGGGCCGCCTTTCACAGCAGGGCCCAAGTCTGAATCAGAGCTTTCCCCAGAAGACGGTGGGGGAGGGGGCATTTTTTACCCCCTTGCACCCGCACAACACTTCCACCCTTGCAACAAAGGCCTCCAGGATCGCCGATAGAGCGTCCATAGGCACCGCAGGTGCAGGGGAGCCAGTTGCAACAACAGGGATGTCTGGGGGAAGAAGCGCCAGCTTCTGACGCCATGCTGACCCACACTCGTCTGTCACCACTTAGGGACCTAAGGCAAGCCACACAAAAAGTCCACCCTCCTAGCTGCCACAGACTGAGGGGCCCCCCCGCAGTACTCACCACCCTGACCCAGGTACTGCGCTGTGCTGCTGCCGTCTGTGGGCGGTGAGATTATCAGAATCTGGAAGCCCCCTTTAACAAGGGGACCCACAGATCCCGGCCTCCCCCCTGTGTACGGGGACATCCCTATGGCTTTCCCATAGCGTCAGAGGGGGCGTGGTCACTCAGTTACGTAACCAGGAGGCCCCACCCCCTCTCTGACGCTACAGGAAAGCCATAGGGATGTCCCCATGCATCAGAGGGGGTGGGGTCACCCGGCAATGTCATTGTGTGGCCCCCGCCCTCAGTTATAAAAGAGCTGTCATATGAGAAGGTGTCACTACGGCGGGTGTCTCCCATGGAGGCACATCGGTGGCGGCTTGCATTTTTTTTTTTTGGTCCATCAGAGCGAGAGAAGAAGATGAATGGACTTCATGGGACACTTTTTTTTTTGTCTCAGCGTGACACGCTAGAAGGCAAGCGGGGATATTATGGTGTTGGACGTATGAGATAAGATGCAGGGTTTTTGTAGTGTTGTCCCGAGCTTCTTGATTTGGTATGAAGCCTACTTGGTCAATATGAACAAGAGATGGTAGAAAGGGGGCTAAGCGAGTGGCTATGATTTTGGAGAATAATTTAAGATCAACATTCAGGATGGATATGGGCCTGTAGTTGCTACAATGAGAGTGGCCCTTTCCTGGTTTAGGTAATACTAATATCTGTGCTTGGAGACGTTGATAAGATAAAGGGTGCGTGTCATCTACCTCTCCAAATGCACGTGCCATTATAGGGGCTAAGTGTTGAGCAAAATTTTAAAATTGGAGGGTATATCCGTCCAGGCCTGGACTTTTACTGTTCTTAAGTCCTTTGATCGCTACCAGGAAATCCGAAGCAGTAAAGGGTTGTCCGAGGTGGTCAACTTGTGCTGGGGGTATACTGGGTTGGGCTGTGGCTTGAATGTATTGATGTAAGTCTGGGGATATCTGGGTGTGTTGTGTGCTGTGTGTTCTATGTGGTGGAAGGTTATAGAGAGAAGAGTAGTAGTCCCTGAATTCAGAAACAATTTCAGAGTTTTTGTGTTTTTTTTTTGTTTGGCTGGAGAAACTATGTAGGGGATGTTTTGTCTCTGTTGTCTGTGGTGTAAGACCCTTGCCAAGTGATTCCCACACTTATTTGCTTGTGAATAATGGATATGACGGCCTTTATTGTGGGCGGTAAGTGCTCTGTCCGTGAAGAGTTGCAACAGGTCATGTCATGCTTTGGACAGTTCCACTAATGTCTTGGCGTCTAGCGTGCGCTTGTGTGTGGATTCGAGTATGGTTATCAGCTTAAATAGGCATTTTTTGTCATCTGTGCAAGCACTTTTTAGTCTAGAGCCATGTTGGATAAAGATCCCGCTAAGTACGCATTTCAATGTCTCCCATTTGTACATGGCAAGGTCTCGTCTCTAGCGTGTAGTTGGGTGAAGTCTGTAATGGCTTTCGACACCGCTGCAGTGCAGGCAATGTCCATCAGTAAGTTATCGTTCAATCGCAAGGTAGAGCTACGTGCATGTTGTGGAATTCTGCTTGGGGTTACATGTATGGGTGCATGGTCTGACCACAGCTTCAGACCTATCCCACTCTCGGGGTCTAGGTCCAAGAGTGTTTGTGAGAGAAAAATGTAGTCTATTCTACTGTAGGATTTGTGGGCAAGGGAGTAATATGTGTAGTCTCTCTCAGCAGGATGCAAAAGTCACCATACGTCAACTAGGGAGAGTTCCGCTAGGACGGCGCATATTTTGGTTAGGGAGAAGGGGTGACGTGTGACTTACCGGTTGAGGAGTCCAGTCTTGGGATGAGGGGAGCGTTGAGATCTCCTCCTAGAATTAAGTTATGAGAATTAAGTTATGAGATCCGAAGGTCTTCAGACGGGCTGTCACGGAGGAGAGGAAGTGGAGCTCATCCTGGTTTGGAAGACAAACATTAACAATTGTGAAAACAGTCTGTTGGAATAGAATTTTCAAGAACAAATATCGTCCCATGGGATCTGTCTGCTTCGAGTACAGTGGGGGAGAAAGAGCTGTGAAAAGCTATCGATACACCTTTTGTTTTAGCTATGGAATTGGTGCTATGGTACCATGTTGTAAAGTGTTTGTCTGGTATCGCTGGGATGGAATCTGAATGGAAGTGGGTTTCCTGTAGCTGCAATATCTGTGTTTTGGATTTGTGAAAGTGGTGTAATATCTGTCTGCGTTTTTCTGGTGTGTTGAATCCTCTGCAGTTTAGCAAGGATATCTTGAACTCTTAGGTGGCTACCATAATGTGACGATTTCATGGTAAGCGATGTACATTTATGGAGTAAAGAGGCTCAGTTGCGGGTAGTAGTGCTGAAAAAGAGAGAGGATTGGGGGGAGTAGGTAGGGGGTGGGTAAAGATGGGAAAATGCTTGCTTGCACTGAGGTAGTTGTATATGAAAGCTAATTGCCTTTGTTGTTAGTGCAAGGTACCTTTGGGGAGGGTGTGGTAAGGAGCAATATAAGTATTTATGGAGTGGTGAACGTCTTGGTACACAACAATAGTCTGCGAAGAGGTAGCTCCTTCTAGTGTCCGGGTTAGGGTATGGAGCATGGACACTATCGATAAGTACTAAAATAAACGACAAATACAGAGGCACTAAAGTCTCCGTTAGTCCTATGGGTGGGAGCATGGTTAGTCTGACATGGGGTACTCTGCCCCCGTCCATGTCTGAAGTAAAAGTGATATAACCTGAAAGTAACGCAGCACCAGGTGCTAACTCAAGTGAGTTTTTAAGTAAGTTATGCAATGCTCAGGGAAACAAGAAAAATAATTCTAACATTATGAAGTATCGAACATCTGAGATTAGAGGTCGACCGAAATGGGTTTTTCTCTGGCCGATGCCGATGCCGATATTTAGAAATCATGGCGGCCGATAGCCGATATATGATGCCGATTTTTTTGGGCCGATATGTTAGGCCGATTTTATTTTATTTATTTATTTATTTTTAATCCCCCTTGATCTAACACACCTTTCCCACTGGGGCGTTTTAAGGCGCTTTTGGGCTAAAAATAGCGCCTGTAAAGTGCCTGCAAAATGGCTCCCCTGCAGTCTGTGTGAAAGACAGAGTGCTTTCACACTGAGGCGATGCACTGACAGGATCTTTAAAAAAAAGTCCTGCAAGCAGCACGTTTGGAGTGGTGTATACCGCTCCCCCACCACTCCTGCCCATTGATATGAAGGGCACCACTGCCGAAGCGCATGCAATGCGATTTGGCAGCAGTGCTTCATGGGCGCATTTAACCTCTTCCTTGGCCGCTAGCTGGGTTATATGTGCCCCACTAGCAGCCAAATAGCACCGCTAAAATGATGGTAAAGAGCCGCTAAAACTTGCGCTCCAGTGTGAAAGCGGCCTTCATACGTGATACAGAAAATTTCTTACACTTAAACATTTATTAAACAAAACAAACCTCCAATCAGTTTACTTGTATGTATGATTTAGATAAAAAAAAATATATATATATATTAAATAAAAACAGGTAGTCAAAACTTTTGGACAAAAAAAAAAAAAATAAAAAAATGGGCTAACTTTACTGTTTTTATTTTATTTTTATTTTTTAAATGGTGTATTTTTTTCCCAAAAAAATGCATTTGAAAGACCTCTGTGCAAATGCCGTGTGACATAAAATATTGCAACAACCGCTATTTTATTCCCTAGGATCTCTGCTAAAAAAATATATATCATTTTTGGGGGGTCTAAGTGATTTTCTGGCAGAAAATACAGGATTTTTACTTCTAAGCAACAAGTGTCAGAAAAGATTTAGTCTTTAAATGGTTAAACTGAGAACTTCTACACACAGAGATGACTTCATTCATTCAAGTGTAAACATTGTATCATTTAGTTCTTTTCTTGGCAGCCTGCCCAGAGAGGAGGAAAGGGTTGCTATGACCTCAGGCAACTTACACTGACTTCTTACAGAAGTTATTTCAAAGTCCAGCTGTAGTTCTAAATCGGCTTTTTATCAGCACAAATCAGCCGATGCCGATTATTTAAAAAACGGCAAATATCGGCCGATATATCGGCCGGCCGATATATCGGTCGATATATCGGCCGGCCGATATATCGGTCGACCTCTATCTGAGATGCATTGTAACTAATATAATAATAATGCAACCATCAAACTTGTCCCCGAGAACTAAAAACCGAGATGAGTTGAAAAAGCGAAATCCTCACCGGCCGCTGGGGGAATTGGGGTCTCATCCAGCAGGAAATTTGGGAGGTATGTGGTCGGGAAGGTTTCTTTTTGGAGAATGTTTCCCATCCAGTAGAGAGGGGGAAACCTGGGGTTGCTGGGTGAAGAGGCCAATCCGGAATCTGTATTTGAGGGAGTTCAAAAGTGCCTAGAATATTAGCCAAGTCCCCCAGGGTGCGGAAAATCACAGATTTGCTATTCTGAGATGTAAATAGTTGGAACGGAAATCCCCAGCAGTATTTGATCTGCTTGGATTGTAGAGCATCCATGACAGGTTTCAAGGCTTTCCACATGAGTAAGGTCTGCTTTGATAGGTCAGTCAGCAGCATGATAGGGTTATCATTAAACATGATGGATAATGGATTCTTGCGTGTGAGCTGCTTGCATGATGTCGGACTTCACATTGAAGAAATTTATGTGTTAGATGAGATCACTGGGGTAGGCAGGGTTTGGGTTGCGGGGTCCCAGTGATCTGTGGATTCAGTCTAATTTGATCGGGGTGTCAGTGGGATTGTTTAGCAGTTGATTGAATACTTTGGTGGCTGCCTTTACAAGATCTTTGCTTTTCACTGTTTCTGGCAGTCCGTGTATGCGGATGTTGTTGCGGCGGCTTCTGTTTTCCTGGTCATCTAAGCCATAGAACAGTTGTTGAATTTGGTTGGTATGTTCCTGCAATATGGCCTCATGTTCAGATATTCTGGCGGTGGTGTCCTCCACCCTATGCTCAATGTCCTCCAGTCTGTGCCCTAGGTCTTGGCGGAGGTCATTTCCTTCCTGTAGGACATCTCCAGTCTGCTAATGTATGACTATGTCCTGCTTGGTGGGGAGGGCTTTAATGTAGGCCTCCATGTCCCAGCTGTCCCCTTGAGTGTGGAGGCAGGGAGATGGGCTCCTGGAAGGGTCAGGATCCGGGTCTGAGGGCCGGGTAGAGTGAGGGGAATGAGCGGTATTTTGTACCTTCGTTGCAGCTTGTGCAGCATGTGTGGCCGCCGAGCGGGTCGCCACCATCTTGGAGGCCGGTGTGGCTCTATTCCCTGGGCCCTTTGTGGAGAAATAACTTCCGGTCTCCCCCGATTTTGTATTCCCGGAGGTGTGGGGGGTGGTGTTGTATCCTCTCCAGCTCATGTGTGAAGCCAGGGAGGTCTCGGTCCACGGTGCTGCAGGTGTTAGAGTGGACGGGAGTAGAAGCATGGTCTCTCAAGTGTCTGTCCTCGCCATGCGCTAGGCCATGCCCCTTCTTCTAATTTTAATGCGTTGCCACGTGTTTTATTAAACTGCCTTCTGCGGAAAAGTTTTATCCCTATTGTGGGGTCGCCAGTGTGGTATTTGTAAATTGAAATCTTATCCCCTCTCAAGCGTCTCTTCTCCAGAGAGAATAAGTTCAATGCTCGCAACCTTTTCTCATAACGAATAGCCTCTAGTCTCTTTATTTGCTTTGTAGCCTTTCTCTGTACTCGCTCCATTTCCAGTACATCCTTCCTGAGAACTAGACAGCATACGCCAGGTGAGGCCGGACCAATCTTGTAAAGTGGGAGAATTATCGCTTTATTTATTGAGTTAATCCCCTTATTAATGCATGCTAATGTTCTGTTTGCTTTGTTAGCAGCAGCTATCATCTACTAGGACCCCCAGGTCTTTTTCCATCCTTGATTCCTCCAGCGGTTCTCACCCCAGTGAGTAGAATGCATTCATATTTTTGCCACCCAAATGCATTATTTTACATTTTTCCACATTAAACCTCATTTGCCAAGTAGTAGTCCACCCCAATAATTTGTTCGGATCGTCTTACAAGGTTTTCACATCCTGCGGAGAAGTTTTTGCCCTGCTTAGCTTAGTACCGTCCTCAAATACTGAGATTGAACTGTTTACCCCATCCTCCAGGTAATTTATGAACAAATTAAATAGGATTGGTCCCAGCACAGAACCCTGGGGGACCCCACTTTCCATCCTTGACTATTCTGAGTACTCCCCATTTATCACTACCCTCTGAACTCGCCCATGTAGCCAGTTTTAAATCTATGTACTCAACCTATTGTCCATGCCAACAGACCTTACTTTGTACAGTAAACGTTTATGGGGAACTGTGGCAAATGCTTTTGCAAAATCCAGATACACTACATCTAAGGGCCTTCCTTTATCTAGATGGCAGCTCACCTTCTCATAGAAGGTTAATAGATTGGTTTGGCAAGAATAATTCTTCATGAATCTATGACGATTACTGCTAATGCTACCGTTTTAATTACTAAAATATTGTATATACTCTCTCATCCCCTCCAGGAGCTTACATACTATTGATGTTAAGCTAACTGGTCTGTAATTCCCAGGGATGTATTTTGGCCCTTTTTTAAATATTGGTGCTACATTGGCTTTTCTCCAATCAGCTGGTACCATTCTAGTTAGTAGACTGTCAGTAAAAATTAGGAACAATGGTCTGGCAATTACTTGACCGAGTTCCCTTAGGACCCTCAGGTGCAATCCATCTGGTCTCGTGACCTATTAATGTTACGTTTTCCAATTCTTTCCAATTCTGTCCTCTGTTAGCAATGAGGGTGCTTCCTGTGATGTGTCATGAGGATAAAACACTGCAGTTTTGGTTACTGAAGCCCCCCCGATTCACAAGGAGAAGAATAAATTCAATACCGTTGCCATCTCCTTTGTAACAAAATTTCCTTCCTCATTCGTTATGGGGCCAATTATGCTCTATCCTCCCTTTTTTACGGTTTATATACTTAAAGGGGTTGTAAAGGTAAAACATTTTTCACCTTAATGCATTCTATGCATTAGGGTGAAAAAAACATCAGACAGTGCTGGCCCCCCCAATGTGTATGGGACTGCCTAGAGGAAGAGACCTACCGCTTTTCCTAATCTTTCAAATCAGCAGACCTGTCGCTCCTCCCCTGACAGAATGGAGATTTGTCTGTTTAAATTGACAGATCTCCATTCTGTCGCTGTCAGGAGCGATTGCGGGTGTCTGCCAGCCATTGCGACCGCTGGCCACAGGCATCGGCTTCCCCCCTACAGCTCTTAAAACGGTCAACGTATCACGACGGCTATACGCCCATGGGAGCCAACCTGCCGCAGTATTACTGGTCCTTAAGTGGTTAAATTACACGGGTGGACTATTTACTAATTAGGTGACTTCTGAAGGTAATTGGTTCCATTACATTTTAGTTAGGGGTACCAGATTAAAAGGTGGCTGAATACACATGCACGCCACACTTTTCAGATATTTATTTTATTTGGAAAAATGGGAAAACCATTTTTTCCTTTTCACTTCAGAATTATGCGCCACTTTGTTGGTCTATCACAGAAAACCCCAATAAATTGCATTTACGTTTTTGGTTGCAACACGACAAAATGTGGAAAGTTTCAAGGAGGTGTATACAAGGGGTGCAGCATGGCTATACCACTTATGATTGGTTGCCCGCAGTGACAGCTTCCTGGCAGGGTCCGATTCCTGTCTGAACATGCCTGAGCTCATCCCTGCTTGCCAGTCCCTGGCGCATGTCTTTTTCTGTCATGGTGACACATGCACATCAGAAAGGCCATGCATAAACCTCTCTAGTTACAGCTCTTCCTGTTCTCCTGTGAACACAAGCACCAATGAGTTCAACATCCATCGTGAAGTGTAAACTTTAAAAAATAAGCTATTCATACCATGATTTTTTGTTAGTGCCATCATTGCAACAAGAAAATAAATTAAATGATATGCCAGTGGACTTAGAGGCCCTCACGCTTTACAACTTATTTGATGCATGTAAACAGTCATTTAACTTCAGATAGTCTCATGATGAAGAGTACAGACATACAGTGGTGTGAAAAAGTGTTTGCCCCTTCCTCATTTCCTTTGTCACACTTAAAGAGGAAGTAAACCCTAATGGGTTTACTTCCTCTTTTTTTCCCTGCAAAGGTAAAGCATAATGGACTACTATGCATCGCATAGTAGCTCATTATGTGTCACTTACCTGACACAGGAGCCAGCGAAGTCGCCGCTGTCCCCTGTAGTCCGCCGCATTCATGTTGCTTGTGGCGTCTCGCAGCTCAGACGAATCACAGCGGCGCAACCGCGATGACGTCACTCCCGCGCATGCGCACGGGAGTCGCGTCTCGCAGCTCCGCCGCTACCATACGGCGAAGCCGCGATGACGTCACTCCCGCGCATGCGCACGGGAGTCGACAAATTTGGCAAATCCATTCTTGGATTTGCCGCATTTAGTGCGCCTGCGCGCCGCTGTCTACCTAAGGCCTCAGCTAAGGCCTCATGCACACGAGACGCAGTTAAACACGTGTTCAGATGCAGTTGGACACTTTTTTCAACTGCCCCTGAACTCATTCAATGTTATCAGATGTGTCCATGCACACAGTCTCGTTTTTTGCCGTTTTTATGCAGTTGCGTTTAACCTCGTTTTTCCAGAAGCAAAAAAATGGGTTCAGACGCAAAAATTTCCACGTTTCAGATGCAAAACGTGGCAAAACGCGGCTAAACGCAGCTAAACGCGGCACCCGCGTTTGCGTTTATATGCGTTTTTAAAGGAACCCAATTTTTTGGACCTGAAAACTCAGAAATATGATCTGAGAATGACATTTTTTGACCCGACTTTGGGGGCCCATATCTTGGGGCCAATTATTGCCAGGAACCCCAAATTTGGTATGCAGACACTGTGGATCTAGCACTACAACATATCCAAATTTGGGGTTCCTATTACCAAGTGACCCCGAGATAGGGGGCCCCAAATTCGGGTCGCAAAATGTCATGCACTTTTCTACATCAGAGAATGACATTTTGCGACCCGACTTTGGGGGCCCATATCTTGGGGCCAATTATTGCCAGGAACCCCAATGTCATGTCATGCACTTTTCTGCATAAGAGATACATGGCCTCAAAGTCAACTGTGACCATCTGCGGCAATGTAATTTGGTCATTAGGGTTGGGTGTTATGGTAAGTGTTTATCCGTTAGGGTTATTGTTTAGGATTAAGGGTTGGATTAGGGTTAGAGTTGTTTAGGGTTAGTGTAAGGGATAGGGTTAGCTGTTAGGGGTAGGGTTAGTGTTAGGGGTTAGGGTTAGTGGTTAGTGTTAGGATGAATGGTTAGGGTTAGGATTCTGGATATTTTAATAAGGCATTAAAAAATATTATACTACCATATACAGCAGCAAAGAATTAAAATATATTAATCAATACATATTTCACAATAAAAATATAAAAAATGTATGTGCAGCTGCGTACCTACCCCGACAAGTTTTTTAATTTTAGCCAGATGTCCATTGTCACATTTGATCTGCTCTGACATTCGTGGACACCAATATGAGAAACAGTGTGTCACCAGAGGAACTGCTGTTGGTAACGATCAGGTATGTGTATATATTTATAAAATATATTTATCTATAGATGTACTGATTAATTTTTTTCTCTGTCCTTTATTTTGAAAAAAATAATGTCTATTTATAGCAAATTATCCAATTTTTTAAAATATCTAAAATTTTCTTGTGGCAATTTTTAACATGTTAAAAATATATTAAAAAATTGGCCAAATAAATTTAAAACAATTATAAAAAATCTAATTAACATAGATTTGCTTTTAAATAAAACAATTTGAAACTAGAAAAAAATGAATAAAAACATATATTAAGATTAAAAAATAAATAATTAACTATTTTAATATTGTTTTATATTAGAAATAATGAAAACATGTTAAAAATTGCCACATGAAAATTTTAGATATTTTAAAAAAATTGGATAATTTGCTAGAAATAGACATTTTTTTTTTTTTTTTTTTAAATAAAGGACAGAGAAAAAAATTCAGCTGTACATCTATAGATAAATATATTTTATAAATATATACACATACCTGATCATTACCAACAGACGTTCCTTTGGTGACACACTGTTTCTCATATTGGTGTCCACGAATGTCAGACCAGGTCGTACTTTTTCTAAGAGCAGATCAAATGTGACAATGGACATCCGGCTAAAATTAAAAAAACTTGTCGGGGTAGGTACGCAGCTGCACATACATGTTTGTGAAATATCCAACAGACATTCGCTGTCCCATCAACGGATGGGTCCAATATCGATGAGCTCTGACTCTGGACCTCTCACGAAATTTGCGACGACGTTGCTGTCTCATCAAGAGCAACATCAGGAGCATTTCCTGACATATATTCAATATGGGATCCATTTCAAAATATATACACCACAGAAAGAGAGGCAAATACAAGTGTAAAACTGCTCTCTATGCTGCTGCTGCTCACTCTGATCAAAATAGCAGAAATAGTTAAAAAAAACATGCTTTGAGAGCTTGGAGAGGGTCTATATGATGTTCTCTTTATAAACGCTTATAAACGCAAACGCATCTAAACGCGGCAAAACGCGCGTTTCTAGACACGCGTTTCAGCTTTTTTTAAACAGTTTTCACCTGCGTCTCGTGTGCATGAGGCCTAAGGTATAAATAAAGAACAGGGAAAATAAGATTGAAAGAAGAGGTGTGTGGAGTAATAATTCTAATGATAATAAGTTTATGACATGCTAAAATATTCTACACCATGATGTAAAATGTCTGTTGTACATTGCCTGTCTGTAATGATTGTTCATAATAAAAGTAAAAAAAAAAAAAAAAGTGCTCTGTATGACTTAACTACAAGCCTTTGCAGCTTGTAGCTCTCAATGAACTTACATGGTGCTGTGATAGTTCATTAATTCTTCTTGTCAGTGTGAACCTGCCTGGCCATATGATGTATGGGCAGACAGCCCACATTAACAGTCTGATGATCGCTGGTGCAATGCTTTCCAAGCTAAGAAAAATAGTAAATGCACATTATTTTACCTGCAAAGAAAGCATTTTTTTTTTTAAAGTGAACTTCTTTTTTTAACCAGTTACACTGCAGCAGGTTGGCCCGGCTGGGCGAAGCATCGTACCTATATGTCAGGCACATGGCCAACTGGGGGGCGAGCACCGTTTTAATCTGTAAGGCTGATAAGAAATATGCTAATTACAGGCGATATTGATATTTGCCTTGTTCCTTATATGTACTTTGTGGAGCTAAAAGGGCGCTGGCTTATTGTTTATGCAACTTTCTTAAGTCCTGACCAAGGCCTGGGGCAATACTTAAGAAACTAGCAGATGTTACCATAATAGGAAACCTTGTAAAGGCACTCTGGATTTGGCAATAAAGCTGACAATGCACCATGAGTCACCAGTGTGCCTTAGCCAATGGCAGGTTGCCAAATACTACTATAAAGTAGCTGCTTACAGGTTTATGTGTGTGATTTTGCTGTGGAACTTCTTGCTGGAAGTGTCCCATTACCCGTTTGTACTGGTACATCTGTAATAAATCTGTCTTCTAATCAACATGACCGGATTTGACTGATCAATAAGAGAATGGAATTTTACTGACAAAGGCATTTAAAAAAAAAAAAAAAAAAAAATAATAAATAAATAAATTTAAATATAATATGTTTGGGGGTTCAAAGTAATTTTTCTGCCAAAAAAAAGAATATTTTCAGGTAAACAAAAAGTGGTTAGAAGACGTACGACACAAGCTTCTAAATGTTGTGCATAAAATGCCAGGACAGTTTAAACCCCCCAAATGAAAGTAGACACCCTAAGAGATTTGCTGAGAGGCATGTTGAGTCCATGGAATATTTTATATTTTGCCACAAGTTGCAGGAAAATTACAAACTTTTGTCTTTGCACAAAGTCATCACTAAATGATATATTGCTCAAACAAGCCATGGGCATATGTGAAATTACACCCCAAAATAAATTTTGCAGCTTTTCCCCGAGTACAGGGATACCACATGTTTGAGACTTTTTGGGAGCCAAGCCATTTATAGGACCCCGAAAACCAAGCACCGCCTTCAGGCTTTCTAAGGGCGTAAAATTCATTTCACTTCCTCACTACCTATCACAGTTTCAGAGGCCATGAAATGCCACCCCTCCACCCCAAGTGGCAAAGTCATTTGCTGAGAGTCATGTTGAGTCCATTGAATATTTTATATTTTGCCACAAGTTTCAGGAAAATATTTATTATTTAGTGACAACTTTCTGTAAAATATATTGCTCAAACATGCCATGGGCATATGTGAAATTACAGCCCAAAATACATTCTGCTTCTTTTCCTGAGTAGGGGGGATACCACATGTGAAACTTTTTGGGAGCCTAACCGCGGACAGGACCCCGAAAACCAATCACTGCCTTCAGGCTAATGGCATACATTTTTGATTTCACTCCTCACTGCCTATCCCAGTTTCAGAGGCCATGAAATGCTCAGATAGCACAATAGCACAACCCCCCCCCCCCCCCCCCATGACCCCATTTTGGAAAGTAGACACCCAAGATATTTGCTGAGAGGCATGTTGAGTATTTTGCAGATCTCGCTTTATGTGACAAAGTTTTGAAATAAGAAAAAAAGAAAATACATGTTTCTTTTCTTGATTTTCAAAAACAAATGGGAGCTGCAAAATACTCACCATGTCTTAGCAAATACCTTGGGGTGTCTACCATTTTACACCCTTAGAAAGCCTGAACGCGGTGATTGGTTTTCGGGGTCCTGTACACAGCTAGGCTCCCAAAAAGTCTCACATATGTGGTATCCCCGTACTTGGGAGAGGCAGCAAAATGTGTTTCGGGGTTTAATTCCACATATAACCATGCCATGTTTGAGCAATATATACTTTAGTGACAACTTTTCCTGCAACTTGTTGCAAAATATAAAATATTCCATGGACTTAACAGGACTTTCAGCAAATAGCTTAGGATGTCTACTTCACACAATGGGGTCATTTGGGTTGGGTTTGTGCTATCTGGGCATTTTATGGCCTTCGAAACTGTGATAGGTAAGTGAGGAGTGAAATCAAAAATGTACACCCTTAGAAAGCCTGAAGACTTAGGCTCCCAAAAAGTCTCACATGTGGTATCCTCACACTCGGGAGAAGCAGCAGAATGTATTTTGGGGTGTAATTCCACATATACCACTGGCATGTTTGAGCAATATATAATTTAGTGACAATTTTATGTAAAAAAATATATAGGATTTTTGTACTCACCGTAAAATCCTTTTTCTCTGAAGTTCATTGATGGACACAGCATCTTCATCTTGACCTTAGAGTTATATCGACCCCTTAGGAGAGGACTAGGTAGAAAGTGTTAAACACAGCAACACTTGCACATAGGGTGCAATGGATTGTCACCGATCCGTGATCCGAACGGGTCACCTGCTCAGATCAGAACACGGTGCGATCCACTCCGGGTTCTCAGCCTTAGGAAAGGCCACGGCTTTGGCCTAGTTCAGGATCAGCGGCCATCTTGGTGCACCAGTCGGCCGTTTACAATGTGATCTCTCTGTCAAATGACGGAGCGATCACTTGTAAACAAACCAACGTCAAGAGGTCGCCGGTTCCTCTCTCTGTACAGTCGAGGGGAGAGATCGGATGGCAGCAGCACTGTGGGTCGCATCTGTAGTGTCCATAGCGCTGCTCTGTGACAAGTGCAGTCACAGCTATCCCTCCATACTCTGCCAATACCCTGCCATACCCAGTCATACCCTGCCAATGCTCGGTAATACCCAGCCGTACCCAGCCATACTCGGCGATACCCAGCCGTATCCAGCCAGGCTCAGCCAATATTACAGTGGGGGAGATGTATGTTACAGTGGGGACTATATGGTAGTGGAATTTTCACAGGTTTTTGCAAATTCAATTATTATTTGCTCATCCGAAAAATGATCCGATCCGTGACTCTGATCCGAGGAATGATTTGATCCGTGAGTTTTTTGATCCGTTGCAACCCTACTGAACATAGTGGATATTACCGAATCAGACAGACCTCGGCCCCTTAGCACCTGGCTTTCAACAGCCATGCCGTTAAAGCCAGTGATGGTAAAGCAGGATGAAGTATTGGATCTTGCAACAAAGTCCTCTAGCATCGGCAGTTGCCAAGTAAAAATTCATAAATACATCACTAAAACACGTAAAACATGATATATGTGAAAGGGCAACCTTGAAAAAAACCCTATCATGTTTTACGTGTTTTAGTGATTTATTTATGATTTTTTTACTTGGCAATGCTAGATAGCTGTCAGACTGGGAACGCTTACCTGCCAACCCGGGCGGATAAAAAATCCGCTTCTGAGCGGAAAAGGAGGGCCCTTGCCTATGGCGTGGCTCCTTACCTTTTCTTGACTGTGGGAGCAACATACTCTTACCCCCAGTAACATTCTTAATAATGTCATCCAGCGAGGCAACAATCGGAGGAGATGTCCATTTCTTCAGGAAACGCTCCTCAAAAGGGTACGACTAAGGCTATTGCCGAAACGCTTTAGATTTGTTTTACTGTCACTCTGATGTACCAATAAACAACACTTCAAGGATTACAGTGTTGCTAGCTCTTCTTATTACTGCTCCTCAAAAAAGTAACGCACCGCCATGCGTTTTGGGACTGAAAATGCCTGCTGCGGTTTTCCCCACTCTTTGTAAATAAACTTCTCAAAATAAGTTGGGTAAGGAAACACCTTAGCCGTGCAAGCCAGCTTGTGGGACCCAAAAGGGACCGACACCTCTGTAGATGCCCTCACCATATCCTTCATCTTTAGGGTACCCTACACCGCTGTAATAAGTGCTCCTACAAGCACCTTTTTGCGCTGACCCAGAGTCATTCTCACTGTCCAAACATCCTCTGACATGTCAGAACAGGGGCCGTCTGCCACAGTGGGGCCCGATTCTGAATCAGAGTTTTCCCCAGAAGACAGTGGGGGGAGTTTTTTTACCCCCATTTCGCCCGCACGCCAATTCCACCCTGCTAACAAAGGCCTCCAGGACCAGCGACAGAGCATCCATAGGCAGGGGAACCAGTTGAAATCACAGGGATGTCTGAGGAAGAAGCGCCCACTTCTGACACCATGCTGTCACCACTAGGGATCTAAGACAAGTCACACAAAATGTCCTCCCTCCTAGCTGCCACAGACTGAGGGCCCCCCCCCCCCCGCAGGACTCACCACCCTGGCCCAGGTACCACGCTCTTCTGCTATTGTCCGCTCTCCCCTGTGTCATTGACGAGGTGTCAGTGTGAAAAACTTGCTGTTCTAGAAGCAAACAAGCACCCAGCGATAGAGGCAAAACTACCTGAGGCTACTAGAAAATGGCCGCCGGCCACCTCAGCAAAAAACTTCTGAGGGCGCAGAGAAAATGGCCATCGAACTTCCAGAAAATGGCTGTGGCGCCAAAAACTGGCCGTGGCTACAGGAAAATGGCCGCGAAGCACGCATCGGCCGCCCCACATATCAAACACAGAACAAACACCCCACCATGGCCCAGAAACAGGGAAGAGGACGAGCGGACCCCCATCACCCAGCGCAGCCCCCTGCCAGGACCCAGAGGCCCCCAGCCGGGTATGTGCACCACCCCTGCATCAAACGGGGCATGCCGTGGCTGACCCAGCGCATAGCCAAGGTCTGCTCGCGCTCGATGGCCAGGCTGGGGAGACTACCAGGATCTATATTATCCAGCCTGTCCCCCAGCCTGGCTGTTGATTGTAGATCACAGGAATCAAAAATGCAGAAAAAATAAAAAATTCCCAATGGTCCCACCGGGAGCCAGGTCCTTCTCCTATAGTAGGCAGAAAAAAACTGAGCTGCTGGATGCAGTGTAGAGGTCGGCCGATATTTGGCATTTTTTAATTAATCGGCATCAGCCGATTGTGCTGATAAAAAGGCAGATTATATCTTCAGCGCGACTTCAGTGCAAGTTGCCTGAGTCTTCAGTGAAGTGACTTGTTTCCTCTCTGGGCAGTCTGCCAAGAAAAGAGCAAAGAGATACAATATTTACACATATGAATGAACTGAGCCCTGTGTGTAGGAGTTCTCAGTTTAACTATTTAAAGACAATCTTTTCTGACGCTTTTTGCTTACAAGTAGAAATCCTGTATTTTCTGCTAGAAAATCACTTAGAACCCCCAAAAATTATATATATATTTTTTTGCAGAGACCCTAGGGAATAAAATAGCGGTTGCTGCAATATTTTATGTTACACAGCATTTGCGCAGAGGTCTTTCAAAGCAATTTTTGGGGAAAAAAAAGACACTAATGATTTTTTTTAAAAACTAAAAACAGTAAAATTAGCCCATTTTTTTCATCTAAAAGTTTTGATTACCCGTTTTTGGGTATTGAATATTTAATATATAGTTTTTTTTGTTTTGTTTTTTAAATCTAAATTATACATACAAGTGAACTGATTGGAGATTTTTTTTGTTTAATAAATGTTTAAATGTAAGAAATTTGCTGTATCACTTATTACTTAAGGCTGCTTTCACACTGGAGTGGGCAGGCGTTGACGATAAAACGCTGCTAGTTTTAGCGGCGCTTTACCATCATTTTAGTGGCACTAGTCGACTGCTAGCAGGGCACTTATAACCCAGCTAGCGACCAAGGAAGAGGTTAAATGCGCCCGTGAAGCGCATTTCATGCGCTTCGGCAGTGGTGCCCATTCATTTCAATGGGCAGGAGTGGTGGAGGAGCGGTATACAACACTTCAAACGTGCTGCTTGCAGGACTTTTTTTTTTAATGTCCTGCCAGTGCATCGCCTAAGCGTGAAAGCACTCAGGCTTTCACACAGACTGCAGGGGAGCCGTTTTGCAGGCACTTAAGAGGTGCTATTTTTAGCCCAAAAGCGCCTGAAAAACATCCCAGTGTGAAAGGTGTCTGTTAGATTTTATGAGATGAAGGGGAAAAGAAAAATATTTAAAATATCGGCCGCCATGATTTCTAAATATCGGCATCGGCCAGAGAAACACCCATATCGGTCGACCTCTAATGCCATGTGAGAGGTTGTAGCCAGTAGGACTGCCCCCTGGGCGGTACTGTGTAAGTGTTGCTGTTTATAACCTAAAGTGTCTTCTTTCCAAAATTGGCTCATTTGGGGGGGTTGGGCTACCTTGACATTTCATGGCCTTTGAAACTGTGATAGGTAGTGAGGAAGTGAAATCACCATTTTACGCCCTTAGAAAGCCTGAATGCAGTGATTGGTTTTCGGGGTCTTGTACACGGCTAGGCTCCAAAAAAAAAGTCTCAAAAGTGTTATCCCCGTACTCAGGAGAAGTAGCAGAATGTATTTTGGGGTGTAATTCCACATATAACCATGCCATGTGTGAGCAATATATCATTTAGTGACAACTTTGTGTCATTTTCTTTTTCTTGTCATTATTCAATCACTTGTGACAAAAAAATAAAATGTTCAATGGGCTTAACATGCATCTTAGCAATTTCCTTGGGGTGTCTACTTTCTAAAATGGGGTCATTTGGGGGGGGGGGTTGTGCTGCCCCGCCATTTTACCACCTCAAGAAATTAGAAAGGCAGTCGTGAACTAAAAGCTGTGTAAATTCCAGAAAATGTACCCTAGTTTGTAGACGCTATAACTTTTGCACAAACCAATAATACATACGCTTATTGACATTTTTTTTAACCAAAGACATGTGGCTCAATACATGTTGGCCAAAATGTATGACTAAAATTGAGTTTACTGGATTTTTCTTATAACAAAAAGTAGAATATATATATTTTATTTATTTTTTCGAAATTTTCTGTTTATATTGCAAAAAAAATAAAAAATAAAAATCGAGGCAACAATCAAATACCATCAAAAGAAAGCTCTATTTGTGGAGGGGGATTACATTTTATTTGGGTACAACATTGCACGACCGCGCAATTACCAGTTAAAGCAGCGCAGTGCCAAATTGTAAAAAGTGCTCTGGTTATTGAGCAGCCTAATCTTCCAGGGCTGAAGTGGTTAATGGGTCTATTTAATATAACAAAAAGGTGTTAATGGGCTCCTAAGGCTAGTTTC
The DNA here is from genome assembly GCF_037356315.1 of Lithobates pipiens. Taxonomy (NCBI): domain Eukaryota; kingdom Metazoa; phylum Chordata; class Amphibia; order Anura; family Ranidae; genus Lithobates; species Lithobates pipiens. The sequence goes on along the minus strand of NW_027507903.1, from coordinate 484,224,339 downwards.
ACACTTCTGCATGTGCACATCGCAGGTAAAGCAGCTCATTCATGTAAGGCCCCATGCACATGAGACACCGGTGCAAACTCTGCGGAAAACAAGTTTTAAAAAGCAGAAACCTGTGTTTAAAAATGCACGTTTTGCCGCGTTTTCGTCTATAAGTGTTTGTAAAGATAACATCATATAGACCCTCCCCAAGCTCAGAAAGCATGTATTAACTATTTCTGCCATTTTGATCAGAGTGAGCAGTTGCACACTTACATTTGCCTCTCTTTCTGTGGTTTTGTTTTTCTGGAAATGGATCCCATATTGAATATATGTCAGGAAATGCTCCTGATGTTGCTCTTGATGAGGCAGCAACATCGTCGCAAATTGCGTGAGAGGTCCAGAGTCAGAGCTCGTCGATATTGGACCCATCCGTTGATGGCACAGCGAATCTCTGTTGATATTTCACAAACATGTATGTACAGCTGTGTACCTACCCCAACAAGTTTTTTAATTTTACTCATATGTCCATTGTCACATTTGATCTGCTCTTAGAAAAAGTTACGACCCGGTCTGACATGCATGGACACCAATATGAGAAAATGTGTGTCACCAGAGGAACGTCTGTTGGTGACTATCAGGTATGTGCATATATTTATAAAATATATATCTATAGATGTACAGATGATTTTCTTTTCCTCTGTCCTTTATTCTTTTTAATTGTCTATTTGAAGCAAATTTAAACGGTAATACAATTTATTAAATTATCTAACATTGCCTTGTGGCAATTAAATATTTTTTATGGTTTACCATCATATTTCTGAGTTTTCTGGTCCAAAAAAAATTAGGTTCCTTTAACCACTTCAGCCCCGGACCAATTTTCAGCCCAAGGACCAGAGGTCTTTTTACAATTTCGCACTGCACTGCTTTAACTGGTAATTGCGCGGTCATGCAATGTTGTACCCAAACAAAATTTGCGTCCTTTTCTTCCCACAAATAGAGCTTTCTTTTGATGGTATTTGATTGCCTCTGCGATTTTTATTTTTTGCGATATAAATGGAAAAAGACCGAAAATTTTGAGAAAAAAAGATATTTTCTACTTTTTGTTACAAGAAAAATCTAATAAACTAAATTTTAGTCATACATTTAGGGCAAAATTTATTCAGCCACACGTCTTTAGTAAAAGAAATGTCAATAAGCGTATATTTAGTGGTTTGCGCAAAAGTTATAGCGTCTACAAACTAGAGTACATTTTCTGGAATTTACACAGCTTTTAACCACTTAACAACCGCCCATTGCCGATTAACGGCTTCAGGGCGGTTGTTTAACTCTGAGAGGCCGTTAATTAATTCCAGTGGACACGGCGCATCACGGATCACCGTAAATGGCCGCTCATTGCGGCAGATTACCACGTGATCGCTCCGTCAAATGATCGGTACAGCGGAGGGGGAAGAGATCGTTGTCAGCAGCGCTGTGGGCTGCATCTGCAGTGCCCACATCGATGCTCACCGAAATTTAACCCCTCAATTCCCTGCCATTACTTTGCAATACTCTGCAATGCCCTGCAACACCCGCCAATACCCTGCAACACCCGCCAATACCCTGCAACGCTGTGCAACACCCGCCAATACCCTGCAACGCTCGGCAACACCCGCCAATACCCTGCAACGCTCGGCAACACCCGCCAATACCCTGCAACGCTCTGCAATGCTCTGCAACACCCGACAATACCCTGCAACACCCGCCAATACCCTGCAATGCTCTGCAACACCCGCCAAAACCCTGCAACACCCGCCAATACCACACCCGCCAATACCACACCCACCAATACCCTGCAACACCCGCCAATGCTCTGCAACACTCGCCAATGCTCTGCAACACTCGCCAATGCTCTGCAATGCTCTGCAACACCCGCCAATACCCTGCAATGCTCTGCAACGCAATACTCTGCAATGCCATACTCTGAGATACCCAGCCAGAGACATCCCCCCCTCCCGCCGCCCTCCGGGGCTTCTACCGACTCGCCAATACGATCAAAGCCAGAATCTTTTTTTTTTCAGACTTCCCAGCTTAGAGGTGAGATGCGGGGTCTTATTGACCCCATATCTCACTGTAAAGAGGACCTGTCATGCCATATTCCTATTACAAGGGATGTTTACATTCCTTGTTAGGAATAAAAGTGATCAAAAAATTTATTTTTGGGGAACAAAATGTCAAACTAAAATAAATAAAGTAAAATGAACAATAAAAAATATAGATTTTTTTTAAAGCGCCCCTGTCCCCATGTGCTCGCATGCAGAAGTGAACGCATACGTAAGTCCCGCCCACATATGAAAACGGTGTTCAAACTACACATGTGAGGTATCGCTGCGAACGTTGGAGCGAGAGCAATAATTCTAGCCCTAGACCTCCTCTGTATCTCAAAACATATAACCAGTAAAAAAAAATTAAATCGTCGCCTATGGGGATTTTTAAGTAGCGACGTTTAGCGCCATTCCACGAGCGTGTGCAATTTTGAAGAGTGACATGTTAGGTATCTATTTACTCAGCATAACTTCATCTTTCACATTATGCAAAAATTGGGCTAACTTTACTGTGTTTTTTTTTTTTTTTTTTTTAAGCACAAAACTTTTTTTTCCAAAAAAAAGCATTCGAAAAATTGCTGCGCAAATACCGTGCGAGATAAAAATTTGCAACGACCACCATTGTATTCTCCATATAATGTTTTGGTTTTCTATGTAATTTTCTAGCAAATAAATGATGATTTTTACATGTAGGAGAGAAATGTCAGAATTGTCCTGGGTGCTCCAGAACGCCTGATGGCGCTCCCTGCATATTGGGCCTCTGTATGTGGTCACGCTGTGTAAAAGTCTCATACATGTGGTATCGTCGTACTCGGGAGTAATAGCAGAATGTGTTTTGGGGTTTAATTTGTGATAGGCATATGCTGTGTGTGAGAAATAAACTGATAATATGACAATTTTGTGAAAATAAACAAAAAGAAAAAAAATATCTTGATTTTGCAAAGAATTGTGGGAAATTGTATTTGTACTTTTCTGGCATGTTAGGGTCTCAAGAATTGAAATAGGCCATCAGTACTTCAGGTGTGATCAATTTTCAGATATTGGCACCATAGCTTGTGGACTCTATAACTTTCACAAAGACCAAATATTATCCTCCAATTTGTACTTATTTTTACCAAAGATATGTGGTGGTATAAATTTTGGCCAAAATTTATGAAGAAAAAAATTACTAATCTGCTAAATTTTATAACAGAAACAAAGAAAAATTCTTTTTTTTACAGAATTTTCTGTATTTTTTCTTTTATAGCACAAAAAATAAAAAACCCAGCGGTGATTAAATACCACCAAAAGAAAGCTCCATTTGTGTGAAAAAGACTAAGTTAGACTTACCGGTGACGGTATTTCTAAGAGCCTTTCAGGACAACCCCGGAGAGAGTGTAGCTCCACCTTCTTATCAGGAAACACATGCCCACTTTAAAAACACCTCCTCTTCCTCCATGGCTTCAGTTATTGTGGCCTTCCGACACTGGAAAACAAAGCACAGAAAGCACAACATCATGGTAGAATTTAATACATTTACTAAGCATAACCTAGGGAGGGAAGTAACGGTTGTCCTGAAAGGCTCTTAGAAATACCGTCACCGGTAAGTCTAACTTAGTCTTTCTCAAATCGCCTTTCAGGACAACCCCGGAGAGGATAACCGAGAAACTTACCCTAGGGCGGGACTACTGCCTGCAGCACCTTCCTGCCGAAGGCCTGATCTGCCGCAGACAGTAGATCTAACCGGTAGTGCCGGAGAAATGTCGAATAACTGGACCAAGTGGCAGCCTTGCAGATTTGTTCATGCGTTGCACCGGCCCTTTCAGCCAAGGAAACTGCCGTGGATCTAGTAGAGTGAGCAGCAATACCTGAGGGAGGTATTTCTCCTTTTGCTTTATAGGCTTCTGTTATAGCCTGCTTAAGCCACCTACCCAGCGTACTCTTAGAAGCTTTCTCCCCCTTGCGTGATCCAGAAAATATCACAAAAAGGGCGTTTGATCTTCTAAAATTTTTAGTCATATTCAGAAACTGCAATAGACACCTTCTCACATCCAATGTGTGAAAAACTTCCTCTCCTGCATTCGCTGGGGTTGCAGAGAATGTAGGTAGCACTATTTCCTGCGATCGATGAAAAGCTGAGGATACTTTCGGTAGGAATGCTGGATCCGTCCTCAGTACCACCCTGTCCTGATAAACTCTAAGGAAGGGTTCTGTAATAGCTAGAGCTTGGAGCTCGCTGACTCTCCTGGCCGAGGTGATGGCCACCAAAAAGATTGTTTTTAAAACCACCTTCTGTAAAGAAGCTTCTTGTAAGGGTTCAAACGGTGCTCCCGAGAGACCCTGTAAAACTGTAGACAAATCCCAACTGGGAAAGTCTTTAAGGGCTACTGGTCTACTTCGAGCAAGAGCCCTAAAAAATCTAGAATATTAAAGTTTCTTTAGATAAAGTCTTTTCAAAGAAAACTGATAAGGCAGCCACCTGAGTCTTCAGGGTACTGGCTGCGAGACCCTTCTCCATTCCTTCATGGAGAAACTCCAAGACAGACACCGTGCTCTTGACCTTGAGCTCTCTAGAACTACACCAGGAGTTGAACTTTTTCCAGACTTTCATGTAAATTGCCTGTGTAACTGCCTTCCTGCTAGACAGCAGGGTCTTTACTACTTTATCTGAGAGACCTTTGGCTTTTAAGAGGCCCTCCTCAGAAACCAGGCGGTTAGCTGTAGAAGTTCCACCTCTGGATGATTTACTGTCCCCTGGGATAACAAATCTTTTCTGAGTGGTAACCTCCATGGGGGCTTCAAGGCTAGGTTTCGAAGACCCGCGAACCAAGGCCTTTTTGGCCAAAAAGGAGTGGCTAGTATTAAGTCTGTCCCTTCTTCCCTGAATTTCCTCAGCACTAGTGGAATTAGAGGAAAGGGGGAAAAGGCGTAGCACAGCTGGTAGTGCCAGGGGTGAGCAAATGCATCCAACCCTATTGCTGCATCTCCTCGGTGAAGAGAAAATAATCTGTCCACCTTTGAGTTCTGCTGGCTGGCAAAAAGGTCTACCTGTGGAACCCCCCAAGCCTCGGAGATCATCAGGAACACTTCCTAATTCAGGCTCCATTCTGCCTCTAGCAATTTGCGCCTGCTTAGGAGGTCCGCAAACAAATTCTGAGAGCCCTTCAGATGCACTGCCGATAGTGAGGCTGTGTTCTGCTCTGCCCAGGCTAACAACAGATTGGCCAACTCCATCAAGCTCCTGCTCCTGGTTCCCCCTTGCTTCATAATGTAGGTAACCGCTGTTGTGTTGTCTGACAACACCTGGACATGGTGACCTCTCAAATTCTGCTGAAAGGCCACCAAACCCAGAAAGATCGCCTTCAACTCCCTCCAGTTGGATGATCTTTGAGCTTCCTGCTTGGACCAGACCCCCTGAGATGTCTGACCATCCAGGTGGGCCCCCCAGCCCCAGGCACTTGCGTCTGTGGTAAGACGCTTGTCCACAGGAAAGGTCCACACCAGGCCCCTTGAGAGGTTCGCCTGGTCTCTCCACCACCAAAGAGCCCCTTCAACTTCAGGGGCTCCAAAGCCTCTGCCATAATCTTTGTAAAGACCCTGGGAGAGGACGAGAGTCCGAATGGCAGAGCCCTGAATTGGAGGTGCCATACCAAACTCCCCACCTTCAATGCCAGGCGCAGGAACTGCTGTGATGCCTGATGAATGGGTATATGAAGGTAGGCATCCCTTAGATCCAGGGATGCCATGAAGCATTCTGGGGTCAACAACTTTGTGATGGAAAAAATTGTATCCATCCTGAAATGTTTGTACCGAATGAACCTGTTCAGAACTTTCAGATTCAGGATTAAACGGTACTTCCCTGAGGGTTTTTTCACCAGGAAAATATGTGAGTAAAAACCCCTGCCCTGTTGGTTTACTGGGACTTGAATCAGAACCTCTTGCTGTATCAGCTCCTGTAATAAAAGCTTCATTGCAGAGGCCTTCTCCTGATCCCTTGGCAATGTTGTCACATAAAACCTGCTTGGGGGTGGTTCTGAAAATTCCAACCTGTACCCCTGATCGACAATGCTCTTCACGAACAGATTTGGAGACAGTCTGTCCCATTGTTCGCGAAAAGCTGACAGTCCCCCCCCCCCACTGGGGAGAGATTGTCACTTGCTCTTGGGGGATTGCTCTGGGGGAGATCTAAAGAGGACTCCACCCCTGCCTTTGCCCTTCTGCGAACCCCATCTGCTCTTGCGATCCTGGTCTTTTTTATGGGACTGCTGAAAAGCACGAAAATTCTTTTTGGCAACCTGCTTTTTCTTAGCTGAAAAAGCCTTCTTTTTATCGGCTGTCCTATCCAGCGCCGACTCTAAATCGGGTCCAAAGAGCAAGTCACCCGAGAAGGGCAGACCACACAGTTTGATCTTAGAAGCCGTGTCCCCAGACCATGTTTTCAGCCAAACTGCTCTCCTGGCTGAATTTACAAGAGCCGAAGACCTGGCGGCCAGTTTAACTGATTCTGCTGATGAATCCGCCATATATTTGACTGCATTCAGGATCAGTGGAAAGGACTCTAAGAGATCCTTGTGGGGTGTCCCCACTTCAATATGGCTCTTCAGCTTCTCTACCCAACATTCCAGGTTCCTGGCCACTATCGTAGCTGCCATAGCTGGCTTTAGACTGACTGACGCAGCATCCCAAGCCTTTTTAAGGATGGAGTCAGCTTTTTTGTCCATTGGGTCTTTAAGGATCCCCATATCCTCAAAGGCTAGATCCGTTTGTCTGGATACCTGCGAGAAAGCTGCATCGACTCTGGGTTTTTTGTTTCAAACCTCTGAGTCTTTATCTTCGAAGGGAAACCTTCTCTTGAGAGCTTTAGAGAAGAAAGGGGCTTTTTCTGGGTCCTTCCACTCCTTTCTCACCGAATCTGAGAGGACCCTGTGGACTGGAAAAACTCTCCGTTTTTTTTTCGTCCAACCCCTGGTACATTTTGTCATGAATTGACAGCTGTACTTTTTCTTCTTGAATTTCTAGAGTAGTGTAGATTGCTTTAAGAATGTCATCTACTTCCTCTAGTGATAGCTTGTATTTAGAGCCCCTGCTATCTTCTTCATCTTCCTCCTCCTCAGAATCCCTGAAGGAGAAGAGAGTACTACCCCCTTTGTCTCCAGAATCCTCGGTCTCCACCTGTCTGGACGACGACGCCCTGGGGCTGGGCGGCAAGTTCTGAGGCTCGGTCTGTGCGGGAGGGTTTTGTATCAGGATGGACCTGACTGAACTCAAGGAGTTTGTCAGCTCTTTAACCGAAGAAAACAAATCCTTATATTGCTGGGATGTTTCCTCTTCCACCAATTCTCTGATACAATTTGTGCACATTGCCTTCTGCCACGAATCTCTGAGGGGGGTCTTGCAAGAAGGACATTTTCTCTGACCTGGTCTAGCTTTTCCTAGTGATTTTTCCTGAAACGACATGCAGGCTTAACTCAATAAAAGCTCTCAACAACCAGTCGCTTAACACCAAGCTAGTGCAGAGACCCACCACCAAACAGACCACTAGTGAGACCCCAGAACTAGGCTGCAAAGGGTCAGAGCGAAGTCACCTCTGACCTGCAGCGACAGGCCCCCAAGAGGGGGGAACAGACAAAGACATAGCCCAACAGTGAAGCAGAGGGTGCCAGTGCACCTTACATACCTGGGCTGGACCGGTGCTAGGGGCGCCTGTCTCCGCCATAGCTGGCTTACACTCCTCCATCGCTGAGTAAGGCAGCTATACACAAACAGCTCCGTCATTTTTTTAAATTTTCCCGACCGCCGCGTCATCAGGGCCGCCCGGCCGGAAGCGGAAGCACGCGGTCACCTGACCCGCCCCATGATCCCTGCGTTCCAGGCGCTTGAACCACGGCGCCACGCCCCCTCAGAGCGCCCGCGCGTCATCGTAAACGACGCTGTCGCCACCCGGGACCCGACGGCGAAAACTGAGCCACGCCGCTGATCTGCAGCGACCTCCACCAGCGACAGAGCCCTCCCTGCGCTAATCCAGCGGACCCCGGGCACCCGACGCCGGCACTCCAAGGGTCCTTACTCCCGTGAGATGGCGAGACCAGGAGCTCCAGAAGTCCTCCCCCACTGGAGATGCTGCTGGGGGTCAAAAGAAACAAACAACCGGTACGTGAGGTAAGCCTTACTCCCCTACAGAGAGTGTAGCTCTCCCCTGGTTCAGGCACATGCTTCCTCCATGGAGGAAGCACAATAACTGGAGCCATGGAGGAAGAGGAGGTGTTTTTAAAGTGGGCATGTGTTTCCTGATAAGAAGGTGGAGCTACACTCTCTCCGGGGTTGTCCTGAAAGGCGATTTGAGAAAAAGGACAAAAATTTCATATAGGTCCAGTGTTGCATGACTGAGTAATTGTCATTCAAAATGTGAGAGCACCGAAAGCTGAAAATTGGTCTGGTTATTAAGGGTGTTTAAGTGCCCAGTGGTCAAGTGGTTAATTTAAGACTGCCTATCTCATTTCTTGAGGTGCTAAAATGGCACGGCAGTACAACCCCCCCCCCCCCCTAAATGACCCCATTTTGGAAAGTAGACACCCCAAGGAAACTGCTGAGGGGCATGTTGAGCCCATTGAATAATGACACAAAAAAAAAAAAAAGAGTTTACAAGAAGTTGTCACTAAATGATATATTGCACACACATGCCATAGTTATATGTGGAATTGCACCCCAAAATATATTCTGCTGCTTCTCCTGAGTACAGGGATACCACATATGTGGGACTTTTTGGGAGTCTTGCTGCGTACGGCACCCCGAAAACCAATCACTGCCTTCAGGGTTTCTAAGGGTGCAAATTTTTGATTTCACTCCTCACTACCTATCACAGTTTCGAAGGCCACAAAATGCCAAAATAACACAACCCCCCCCCCCCCCAAATGACCCCATTTTGGAAAGTAGACACCCCAAGCTATTTACTGAGAGGCATGTTGAGTCCATGAAATATTTTATATTTTGCCACAAGTTGCAGGAATATTACAATTTTTTTTTTTTTTTTTTGCACAAAGTTGTCACTAAATGATATATTGCTCACACATGCTATGGGCATAAGTCAAATTACACCCCAAATTAAATTCTGCTGCTTCTCCCGAGTACGGGGATACCACATGTGGGGGACTTTTTGGGAGCCTAGCCACGTAAGGGACCCCGAAAACCAAGCACTGCCTTCTGGATTTAAATATAAAACGCTACCAAAAAAAACTGTTAGCGATCGCAGGGATCAGGCCTGACTCTGCGAACGCTGCAGTTATGTGTTTAGTGTTTTGTAAGTGACAGTGATCGATCGATACTGCACTTGGGTGGGCTGGGCGGAGGGGAAAAACGCAGGTGCTAGCAGGTATCTGGGCTGATCCTGCTAACAATGCGTTTTTTTGGAACCCTAAACTGATGGGGACGCTAGTATAGATCTGATCAGATCAGATATTGATCTGTTCAGATTCTATACCACTACGGGAGGTTTATGCTTTGCATGTGGGTGTTAGCGGTACTGGCACTGACCTAGCGCTGCCTGGGGCGACGCAGACCCTGACCCTAAAACCTAATTGATATCACCCGCCGGGCGATCAGGGGGTTAAATCTTTATTGGGTAATAAATGGTGTGTGCCCTGATGCTATAAAAAGCAAACTAACCAGAGTCAACCGTAACACTTATACGGTGATCACTGGTGAAAGGGTTAACTATGGGCAATCAGGGGGTTCAAATTTTTATTAGGTAGTATATGGGGGTCCCTGGCGCTATATATATAAACCTGACAGGGAACCTAAATAACTAACTGGCTAACCAGCGTCACCAGTGACACTTATACTGTGATCGCTGGTGAAAGGGTTATCTAGGGGCAATCAAGGGGTTAAAACCATTATTGGGTAGTATATGGGGGTACCTAGCGCTATAAAAACCTGGCGGTGAACCTAAAAAAATAACTAGCTACCTAGCGACACTAATGCAGCAATCAGAAAAATGATCGCTTAGTGACACTGGCAAACGGGGGTGAAAGGGTTAACTAGGGGCAATCAGGGGGTTAAAACCATTATTGGGTAGTATATCGGGGTACCTAGCGCTATAAAAACCTGGCGGTGAACCTAAAAAAATAACTAGCTACCTAGCGACACTAATGCAGCGATCAGAAAAATGATTGCTTAGTGACACTGGCAAAAGGGGGTGAAAGGGTTAACTCTAGGGGCAATCAGGGGGTTACTAACTGCCCTGACAGTTTTTACTATCACAACTGACACTGAATGCAGTGATCAGTAAATAAATGATCACTGCAATCAGTGACACTGTGACTGGAGGGGGGGGGGGGGGGGTGTGTGTGCCTACATGTCAGTGTAGTGTTGGTGCACACTTACTTTCACTTCTCCTCGTAGTCCGGTCAAAAAGACCGCCCCAAGGAGAATGATATCACTTCATCCCTCCCTGTGTTTACTATACACAGTGGGAGGAAGCTTCTCATTCGCCTGGAGCGATCGAGAGGGGATGGCCAGAAACCAATGGCCATCCCCCTCATCCCGGATCGCTCCTGCAGCGAAACGGACCGCCACATCCATCGGGAGGGGGTCCGATCGGACCCCCCACCCGCTGGAAGGCAAGCACGTACATGCTTGTGCCTGTACATGCCATTGTGATGACGTACATTGGCATGTGGCGGTCCTTAAGTGGTTAAAACACTTATAAACGCAAACGCAGCTAAACGTGGATACCGCATTTAGCGTCTGAAACGTGGAAAAGCAAAGTGTCAGAACCCATTTTTTGCTTCTGGAAAAACTAGGTTAAATGCAACTACCTAAAAACAGGAAAAAACTAGACTGTGTACATGGACACATAGGATAACATTGCATGAGTTCAGGGGCAAGTGAAAAAAGCATCCAACTGCCTCTGGACACGGATTTAACAGCTTCTCGTGTGCATGGGGCCTAACTGTGAGAAGCACAGGGAAAGAAAAGGATAGGTCTACACTTGTTTAGATGGCGTCGCTCACGTCTGCAAGGGCACAGCCGCAGCCTATTCATCTGAATGGGCTGCTACACTTGCAGGAGAAAGTTCCTGGAAACACACCACCATGCATTCACGCAGGCATTTCGCAGATGTGGGCTGCAGGTCTCCTAAAAGTGGTTGTAAACCCTTACAAACTACTTTGACCTACAGGTAAGCCTAGATTAAGGCTTACCTGTAGGTCCAAGAAATATCTCCTAAACCTATACGGTTTAGGAGATATTTGCCCGAAGACAGGCAACGCTGTCTAAGGCGCATGTGCCGTAGACAGCGGCGCGCAGGCGCACTGAGCGCGGCATTTCCAATAATGGAGCTGCCGCGCGTGTCGGCTCCCGTGCGCATGCGCGGGAGTGACGTCATCGCGGCTCTGCCGAATGACAGCGGCGGAGCTGCGAGACCCCACTGAAAAGATGGATGCCCTGGACTACAGGGGACAGCGGTGACATCGCTGGCTCCTGTGTCAGGTAAGTGACACATAATGGGCTACTATGCGATGCATAGTAGTCCATTATGCTTTGCAGGGAATGAAAGAGGAAGTAAACCCATCAGGGTTTACTTCCTCTTAAAAGAGCAGTGTGTTTTGACTGCGGGTCAGGAACTCAAGGGATTATGCACACGTTCCTGACCTGTACATATGTGAACCTAGCTTTATGTGATAACCATAAGGCACCATGGCCTACTGATAGCATTAGGTTAATAAAAGCTTATGGTAGCGGATAGGTAACAAATACAGAAAATAATCACGTCCATTATTTCCCGTCTACAGCTGTATAAAATACACTGTATTCCATTACACCCTCCCTCAGCCGTCGCCTCACCAGCGCTCCGGATCTTCTCACACTTCCCGCCTCCAGCTCACAGCCAATCAGTGAGCCGCGCAGTGGGCTTGCGTAAAAGAGATAGACCCGCCGCCTACACCCAAGGAGTGGCTTCACTCTGACTGAACAGAGTGGCGGGTGGCTGAGAGGCTGGGTGTACAGCACAGCGGTTTTTTTTTTTTTTAAAGCTCAACAAATGTTTTCCAAGTCATCGTGGATAAGATTTTTAAAAGTCGGCGTACGAATACAAAGAATGTTGGTCATGGTTGAAGCAGATGTACGCCATGTTTGTGTTCCTCACAAATAAGTGAACTGTATTCTTACACGTCCTGTTGCGTGTAGCAAGTGTTCCCAATCCTTTTAGAAGCAAGTGTTCCCAATCCTTTTAGTTTGCAATGCTAGAATAGCAGTTGGAATTGGTTATGGACTGCGCATCCTAAACGTCCCACAGCTCCATAAAGGCGCAGCATTTTTTTTACTAACAAAACGTAAAGAGGAATTCAAAAAACCCGTTGCAACACTTTTCTGGCATTAATCCCACCTATTAATGTGTTGTGCCAAAATCATGTGACAGTTTTGCTTCAGACAACGTCATGTGCACCAAGTTTGGTTCTAAAATGCGTCCTATTTATAATGTGGCGTCATTAAAGGCTCCACTTCTAAGTTGTGTCACAATGATTTTGTTAAATTCAAAATAAATATCTGATAGTTGGTCTTAATTAGCTCCACTTTCATAAGATGCGAACTATCTTTTTCTGTACAAAAAGCAAAGCCTGGTATACACTAACAGTTATTTTTTTCGTTCAACCCAGCGGGATGAATAAAAAAAAACCTGAAGCGCTCAAGAGGAGCCACTGTACTAACAATCCGATCTTAGTACAGCAGTCTCCCCCACTGAGTTATTGTGTTCTGACAAGGGGACGCATGTCCATTTTCATCCGATCCGATCTGCTGGACGCATGGTGAACATTTTCAGCGGATCTTGTCGGATCGGATGGCAGGTGGGTGTCAGCGGATACATCTCTGCTGACATCCGCCTGCCCATACAAGTCAATTGGTGGCCAACTCGGATCTGCCTAAAAAAATGGACAGGCGGATCTTTGCAGGCCGATCATGGGTAAGGGGCCTGGGTATCAGTGTGTTTTAGGAAGGATAAATACAAAAAAAAGTGCACTTTTGTTTATGGGCACTAATACAGGTGCAGATAACATTTACTTGTCATATGCTATCTGAAGAGCGATCCGCTTTCAGATAAGTGACCAAAGCAAGAGTGCACAAGCCCTTCCAGTGTTTTTGCCTCCTTGTAGCATCCTCTGTGAACTCCTGAACCTCTCCTTTTCACCTCACTTCCATGTGCTTGGAACGAGCAGTGCACATTAGCTACTGTCATGCGCACTGCTCTGTGCATACTACACATCCCAGAGTTCCTAGTTCATCTTGGGGAGGAAGCAAGAGAGGGTAGCTACATTCTTACATACAATGGGAATGTGGAGAACAAACGTAGCCACCCTCTAACAGGCAGCTGGATCACAGTAGCAAGAAAATACAATTTGCAGTTTTGGAAGAAGAGCAATAGATGGCACTTTTTCAGGTAAGAATACAAACAAACAAAAAGTTCAGTGTCAGGTGCAAAAAAGGTGCAGTGCCAGTGTGCATAATTGAGGGTTATATCCTGGGAGACAAATGTCTACTGTTGTACTGGCCTAGTGCAGTGCAAAAAAAACAACACCTTGCTGTGTAGTTTATTTTACTTAAAGTGATTGTAAAGCTTTTTTTTTTTAAATAACAAGCATGTCATACTTACCTCCACTGTGCAGCTTGTTTTGAACAGAGTGGCCCCGATCCTCGACTTGTGAGGTCCCCCGGCTCCTCCCCACATCAGATAACCCCCAAGGTGAAGCGCTCTCCCGGGGGGTTACCTTGCGGGTGTGCTCCCGAGTCCAGCATTTGCGTCCATAGACACGAATGCCAGGCTCAACCCCAGCGCCTGTGTCATTGGATTTGATTGACAGCAGCAGGAGCCAATGGCTGCACTGCTATCAATCTATCCAATCAAGACCCTCTGGAGAGAGGAACAGGGCGTCACCGCCAAGTGAATTCCAGGGTAAGTAAAACGGAGGGGGAGCCGGTGACTGACAGAAGTTTTTTTAGGATGCATCAAGGTGAAAATACACAAGGGTTTACAACCCCTTTAAGATTCCAACAAAAAATGGATTCCCTGCTGCCTGCATGCGTGGGAAGCAAGTCTCTGTGTCTGTTATAAAAAAAAAAAATCTTGCTGTGAAACGTAGGCATTACACCTTTGTCAAAGCCTGACCGCGTGTATATTTGTGGAAGGCAATTCTGCTGCTATACAAAAAAAAAAAAACTTTGAGTTTAAAGCATTCCTTTGCAAAAAGCTGACCTTCTGTGCATGGGTAGGCAGGTCTGCGGCAATGCAAAAAAATAAAACTTACCATGAAATTAATAAGCATTCTCTTAAAACTGGATGAATTATATCATACAGCCTAGCACCCCTGTGATTCTTTTCACTCCCGCTCTCTTATACATAGCACAGCAGTACCATCTATGAACATACATATGCACTATATTCATATGCATTCAACATAAATACACAATGCATAAACATGCATACATCATACTGCACATACAAACTGCATACACATACATGCAACATATATATGTAGCACCCTGTAGTTTAGGCATGGAGCGCATCACAAATTTACTTGCCAGGAGTAGTTATCCTGGTTGAATAATAGAGATCTATTGATTTCTCCTTAAGTTTGGTCTTGTTGCACTTTTCTCTTCTACCACTAGATGGCCGGGTACTTGGTGGTACTAGATATGAGAAGGGCAACCCAAGGTCAGGTTATGAGTATGTGGAGTAGCTTATCCGCCTTATTACCAGGGACCACAGTGAGTAACTGAATCAAGTACCAGAGCAGCATTCTCACCAACCAGGGACGGTGAAGAATATGGAATTTTCAGTGACAATCAAGCCAGGGACACAGCCAGTGGAGGTGATGCTTGCAGAGCAGACTTGTGTGTACAGCTAGGGACCAAGCAGGCCAGCATAGGTGAAGCTTGAGAGGTATCTAGAGTGCCAAGCTAGGGACCCAGCAGAGAAGCGGGGCTGACACTCAAGATACCACCGTGAAGATTGGAGGGGCTCAAGGGATTCAGTGGCAGTGAATCAGATGGTCTAGAGAGAGACCGGGGGCTCAGTGTATGGAAGAACTACAAGGAGACGTTTTAGTGAAGCTGAAAGAACTGTTACGCTTTGTGTTAGGAACTGTTAACCGGTTCCCGACCGGTGCACTCCGATGTACGTCAGTAGAATGGCACGGACAGGAAAATGGGCATACAGGTATGTCCCTTTAAATTTGCAGCCGTGCCATCGTGTGCATGCTGGCCGGAACCTCTGAGTTGGATTGCGGGTCCCGCGGACTAGATTGCCATGGGGATACCCGCGATCGTCTCACGGGGAGGAAGAACAGGGAGATGCTAATGTAACCAAGCATCTCCCTGTTTTGCTTAGTGACAGTGTCACTGATCTCTGCTCCTTGTGATTGGGAGCAGAGATCAATGACATGTCACATGTAGCCATGCCCCCCCCCCCCCACAGTTAGAAACATGCCCCAGGACACACTTAACCCTTACCCTGCCCCCTAGTGGTTAACCCCTTCACTGCCAGTGTCATTTACACAAGAATCAGTGCATTTGTATAGCACTGATTGCTGTATAAATGACAATGATCCCCAAAATGTGTCAAAAATGTCCGATTTGTCCGCCATAATGTCACAATAAAAATTGAAGATCGCCGCCATTACTAGTAAAAAAAAAAAGAAAATATTAATAAAAATGCCATAAAACTATCCCCTATTTGGTAAACGCTATAACTTTTGCGCAAACCAATCAATAAACGTTTATTGCGATTTTTTTATCAAAAATATGTAGAAGAATACATATCGGCCTAAACTGAGGAAAAAAAATGTTTTTGTATAAATTTTTGGGGGATATTTATTATGGCAAAATGTAAAAAAGAATGTGTTTTTTTTCAAAATTTACGCTTTTTTTGTTTATAGCGCAAAAAATACAAACCGCAGGGATGATCAAATACCACCAAAAGAAAGCTCTATTTGTGGGAAAAAAGAACATTAATTTTTTTGGGAGCCACGTCGCAATTGTCAGTTAAAGCGACACAGTGCCGAATCTCAAAAAGTGCACTGGTCAGGAAGGGGTTAAAATCTTCCGGGGCTGAATCTGTTAAAGACTGTTGCCATAGGAGACCGCATTCCTGCACCTACAGATGTTGATTCTTGCTGAGCACTTTCTCTGCACAGCTGTCCTCCTATTGAAGTCTCGGAGTCTGCCAATTGAGTTTGCAACTACCTAAGGGTGTCCAGGCCCTAATCCTTTCCCCCAAAAATGCAAAATGGACTGTTAAGAGAAATAAACATTTACATCCAAGAAATGTCTGGCACCCAATGACTTTCACCATCTTTGTACCCACTATGCCTCACAACCCACTATATACAGAAGGATGTCAGCTATCCCTGGCCCTAGAGTTCTCATCAGACCCATGGAGGCTGGAGACCTTGCACACTGGATACATGCAGCATTCATACACACTGCTATACATACATACATGCAACACACATATACATTGCATACACATACATGCAACATACAGTGCCTTGCGAAAGTATTCGGCCCCCTGGAACTTTTCAACCTTTTGCCACATTTCAGGCTTCAAACATAAAGATATAACATTTTTATTTTTTGTGAAGAATCACCAACAAGTGGGACACAATTGTGAAGTGGAACAAAATCTATTGGATTTTTGAAACTTTTTGAACTAATAAAAAAATGAAAAGTGGGGTGTGCAAAATTATTCGGCCCCCTTGCGTTAATACTTTGTAGAACCACCTTTTGCTGCGATTACAGCTGCAAGTTGCTTGGGGTATGTCTCTATCAGTTTTGCACATCGAGAGACTGAAATTCTTGCCCATTCTTCTTTGCAAAACAGCTCGAGCTCAGTGAGGTTGGATGGAGAGCGTTTGTGAACAGCAGTTTTCAGCTCTTTCCACAGATTCTCGATTGGATTCAGGTCTGGACTTTGACTTGGCCATTCTAACACCTGGATACGTTTATTTGTGAACCATTCCTTTGTAGATTTTGCTGTATGTTTTGGATCATTGTCTTGTTGGAAGATAAATCTCCGTCCCAGTTTCAGGTCTTTTGCAGACTCCAACAGGTTTTCATCCAGAATGGTCCTGTATTTGGCTGCATCCACCTTCCCCTCAATTTTAACCATCTTCCCTGTCCCTACTGAAGAAAAGCAGGCCCAAACCATGATGCTGCCACCACCATGTTTGACAGTGGGGATGGTGTGTTGAGGGTGATGAGCTGTGTTGCTTTTACGCCAAACATATCGTTTTGCATTGTGGGCAAAAAGTTTGATTTTGGTTTCATCTGACCAGAGCACCTTCTTCCACATGTTTGGTGTGTCTCCCAGGTGGCTTGTGGCAAACTTTAGACGAGACTTTTTATGGTTATCTTTGAGAAATGGCTTTCTTCTTGCCACTCTTCCATAAAGGCCAGATTTGTGCAGTGTATGACTGATTGTTGTCCTATGGACAGACTCTCCCGCCTCAGCTGTAGTTCTCTGCAGTTCACCCAGAGTGATCATGGGCCTCTTGGCTGCATCTCTGATCAGTCTTCTCCTTGTCTGAGCTGAAAGTTTAGAGGGACGGCCAGGTCTTGGTAGATTTGCAGTGGTCTGATACTCCTTCCATTTCAAAATGATCGCTTTCACAGTGCTCCTTGGGATGTTTAAAGCTTGGGAAATCTTTTTGTATCCAAATCCGGCTTTAAAATTCTCCACAACAGTATTACGGACCTGCCTGGTGTGTTCCTTGGTCTTCATGATGCTCTCTGCGCTTTCAACAGAACCCTGAGACTATCACAGAGCAGGTGCAATTATACAGAGACTTGATTACACACAGGTGGATTCTATTTATCACCATCAGTCATTTAGGACAACATTGGATCATTCAGAGATCCTCGCTGAACTTCTGGAGTGAGTTTGCTGCACTGAAAGTAAAGGGGCAGAATAATTTTGCACGCACCACTTTTCAGTTTTTTATTTGCTAAAAAAGTTTAAAATATCCAATAGATTTCGTTCCACTTCACAATTGTGTCCCACTTGTTGGTGATACTTCACAAAAAAATGTAAATTATATATCTTTATGTTTGAAGCCTGAAATGTGGCAAAAGGTTGAAAAGTTCAAGGGGGCCGAATACGTTCGTAAAGGCACTGTACATAACCACTGCATGCATACATGCAGCATTCATACACATTGCTATAAATACATACATGCGTATAACATACATGCAACACACATATACACTGAATACACATGCATACAATGCACATACACATACATTGTATGCAAACAACTCTCTGGTGGCATTTTCAGTTCCACACATCATGCTCTTGCAGGCAGAAAAGCCTAGGGGTGGTAGCGAAATGGGTTTCCACTTTGGGGGCAGCTCACCCCTTCTCAGTCTACTTTTCTCCTGCACAAGCACAGTTCCAGCTCCTCCTCCTCTACTCCTGGCATTTGATATTTACTGGCAGTTACCAGCAGGGCGCAGCATGTGTGACTCAGAAAAATAACATGATGCACACTGTGCTTTCTTTACATCTCCAGAATAGAAATTCCAGAGATATATCCATTCAGATAATGATCTGGCAACCAAAGCAGAATTCCGGTATTAAATATATATATAATAAATACATATCCGGCAAGTTCCATGGTATGGGTATTGCCTATGCGCAATTACATTTCTGGATTTTCCCAATTGCATTGCAATTCTTAACTTTTTGAGTTCAGATTCACTTTAAACGAATTTCTCCAAGCTGTGCTTCATGACAAAAATAAAGATTGACAATGCTGTAGTCCAGGTAAATTGCTGATTTAGCAGCAAAGTCATGTACAGCAACATTAAATATGGGGTGATTTCGTGCAATAAAAGTCACAGAATCTGAGTGAAACAAACAAAAATGTTCCAAGTGACTACATAGTGGTGTATTACTATCTAATATATAAATAATGTAATATCAAACTGATAACGTAAATAAAATGTCACAGTGCAAATAACAATACATAAAGTGACGTAGTGCTGATGAAGGTCTAACCATAAAGTGACAAAAAATAGATATATCTAAAAATGTGTAAACAAAACGAATCAATACAGGATCTAGAAAGTAGATGAAAAAAGGCTATTGTCCTCCACAACAACAGATAATTAAATGTATAAACGTCAGGTGTTGAAAAAGTCCAAAAATAAAGGTATGATGGTTTAAAAATCTATGAAAAATAATAGCATCCCCCAAATCGCATAGATGTGTGCCAAAAATATTCCCGATAAATCGCTGAATATAGTGATAGTGATTTATTGATGGTATTATTCCATATAAGCTCTTCCTCAATTACGGTCTCTCAGAACTCTCACCTTATAAGCTATGTATTGTCTCACATCAACATATGGTAAATGTTTTCCCAATACTCCTATAAAGGGTCCTGTTGGATAGTAATATGTTGCAGACAATGCCCAGGGTGCTTCTCCCTTTCAAATTCCTTCACCTCTAAGTCCTGGATCCTGGTATTGCTATCATATAAAAAAGGAAGGAAGAGAGAAAAAGAAGCCCCCGCTGGTGCAGTATGTTTAAAACATACTGAAAGGTAAGTCTGCCATAACATACAAGTATGCTCTACCATAGCTCCCAACTGTCTCTGTTTTGGGGGACTGTCCCTCATTCGGAACAAAGTCCTTCTGTCCCTCTTTCCTCCTCATATGTCCCTAATTTTGGTCTGATCTATATAATTGTATAAAAAATACACTACGTATCTATAAAAAAGTGTTTTACAATGCTAAACCTTTCATCCAATTTTGAAAATGCTTCATTTGTAAATTCCATAAGCCAACATAAAGGAATAGTAGTGGTAAAAAAGCACTCGTGGGTTTAATCAATCCTTTTTTTTTTTTTGTACAATTCGCATTTAACGGGGGTGTGACAGGGGGTGTGTCCTATGCCTACATACTTTTGCTAATAGGTGTCCCTCGTTCCCATTTCAGAAAGTTGGGAGCTATGGCTATACATATTTGCACACTATGGTGAGAACTGCCGCGGCTCCCTGTAGTACTGTTCACCCTTAATATGCATTATTTTTATACAGTATATTTTGTATTTTTTTAAGCTTTAACCAAAATAAATAAAGAACATATATAAAAAAAAATGCAGTTGCACATTTCTTTTAAAGGTGCCTTCTATCTTTCCATAACATTTTTAGTCTGGAACTAAACCAATCACATCAAAGCAGGTTACTTTATAGTTGAAGGTAGAAACCCCCACTATATTAGATCTTGGTCAAGAACACACCCCCAGCATGCCGAGGACCAGGGTCGCCATCAGGGGGGTACAGGCATTACAAACATAAGGGGCCCGAGTGTCCCTAGGGGCCCGGCCGGCCAGGGCCTGCTCCCCCCAACAGCAAACAGCAGAACCGCTCCAGAAGATCATAGGCTTCTGCTGGTTTACTGAACTGTGATTGGTCGGGTCAGCAGGGGGGTGGCCAGCTCGTCACATGAACACAGGACACAGCAATAACAGGTGCCATGAGGATGGGTAAAGTGGCTGCATTTGGTGGGCACAGTTGGCTGCGTTTTGATGGGCAAGTGGCTGCATTTGATGGGCACAGGTGGCTGCATTTGATGGGCACAGGTGGCTGCATTTGATGGGCACAGGTGGCTGCGTTTGATGGGCACAAGTGGCTGCAATTGGTGGGGGGGGGGTTCAGTATTTTTCAGTTTGTTTGCGCCCCCCCAAAATTTTGAGCACCAGCCGCCACTGATCCCCACCCATGCCCAGCACATTCCATCCCTCCAAACCAGTCTCCCCAATGCATCCCCACCCACACCCAGCACCATCCATCCCTCCAGACCAGTTAAATTGTATTTTAAAGAGAATAAAGGTATTGTGCTTTAGTCAGTCAAGAGTTGTTATATTCATTGATTCATGTATCACAGAGGAAATAAGGGCTAAAAGAGGGTTGTAATCACTTACTGTTAAATATTGAAAACGCTGATGACTTGTAATCCACTTTTCATATATTAAGGTGTATGAGTGTTTAAATAAAAGTGAGTGCACCGAAGGACTCAGTGGGATGGCCAGTGGGTGGTTTCAGTGGGATGATCAGTGGGCGAGCCCTGGGGAATGTTGGGGGTCGGGCCCTTTAGGGCCCAGGCCTAAAGCTGTGTAAGGGGCCCCAAAATTTCTGATGACTGCCCTGCTGAGGACAATGAAGCACCATGGTCACCCCTCTGTTCTCTCCTATCAGCATATTTACTTTATGCACATCTACACTGCAGCAGAGTCCGATTGGCTCTTTAAGCGGGCTGCCCACTTCCAGTCTGAGTGTTGCTGTGCAGAGCATTACAGAGCTCTGATCAAGACTAAATTTAGATACCTACACTAGCAGCCTTTAGAAATAGGCTTATTGATTTTTTTCTTATATGAATATATTAATTGCTAGAAGGGTAAACATAATTGTTTTTCTCTTTTCAATTACTTTTCCATTGCCATGTGACACATAAAACACATACATTTAAGTCTACCAGATATTTATGACCTTATTTTTTCCAAGTGCAGTTCTCCTTTAACACTGGTTTTCATGAGTATAGATCCATCTGAGAAGACTATTATAGACTCATTAAAAATACATGAGACCAGACGACCTTTTACTCTCTACACGATGTCATGAATATTATGTTCCTTTATGTACAGAGCATCACAGGGTCCCCATAACCTTTACACAGCTGGCAGCTTCAGAGCATCCTACATTCAGAATTGGGACTTGTGCCAGGGAAATCTGCATGAACAGGAATCTCACCATTTGCAGCAAACAGGTCTTAAAATAGCTTGTAATCACAGCAGTGGCGGTTGGTGCTCAAAATTTTTTGGGGGGCACAAGCGAACTGAAAAATTCAGAAAGCTACTAAAACAAAAACATCATATGCAGCCACTGTGCCCATCATATGCAACCACTGTGCCCATCATATGCAGCCAACTGTGCCAATAATATGCAGCCACTGTGCCCATGATATGCAGCCACTGTGCCCATGATATGCAGCCACTCTGCCCATCATATGCAGACTTTGTGCCCATCATATGCAGCCACTGTGCCCATCATATGCAGACTCTGTGCCCAGCAAAAGCAGCCACCTATGCCCATCATATACAGCCAACTGTGCCCATCATATGCAGCCACTATGACCTGCAAATGCAGCCAACTGTGCTCCATCAACTGCAGCCTTTATGCCCCCCACCCCCTGTCCACCTGCTGTCTGCCCGGCACTTACCCCATCGTGGGCTGTGGGACGGGTAGCGCAGCGATGGCTCCGTGTCCTCCATGCGTCCTCCGTGCATCCCTTCTTCCCACTTTGCTAGGGGGCCAATGAGATCGCCTCCACCTTCAGCCAATCAGGTGCCCGGTATTACATCCGGGCCTCTTAATTGGCTGAGAGGCAGTTCTGTGTCAGCAAAGCAAATATTCATTTACTTTGCTAACACACCTGGGTGCACTGCGAGCGCAATGGTTTGAAGCATATTAGAGCCTATGGCTCTAATCAGGTGCTTCAAAAACACCTCCTGTAATTCAGGCGCCTGAAAAGAGGTCGGATGCCTGAATAGGAGTGGCTACACTGCATGAATGCATGAATCTATCCATACTACACAGAGGTGGTGGCTGGAGAGAGGGGGTGACACTCAAGTATCCCTAATGGACGCACCGCCACTGAATCACAGTATAATAAGCAAACAGTTGCTTGAATGCAGTAACCAGATTATAAAAATTAACAATTGAACTGAAAAGTCATATATATATATTTTTATTATTGAGGCAGTATGCTTTGACTTAACGTAGGTCTTAATCTTTGAGGTAGTTGTAAAACTCAGACATGAAATAAGAACAAAGCATATCCCTCACAGAGCAGGTAATTATAACATTTTTGTTAATTTTAATTGAAAGAAAAAAAAAAACACAGTCATTAAGTCATTACAGCCACTTTAATCCTGCCAGAAATGCAATGTGCTTGTCACTTTCCGTGTTCTAAACTGAAATCACAAACAATGTTATTTTCCATTCAAGTTGACTTCTGTAAATGACAAATTCTGCTTTCCCTGTGTAATAAGGTTCCTCTATAAATACTGTAAAGTGAGGTAAAGTACTCATCCTTGCACAGGCAGGGCTCTTTCGCATGAAGCGTGGTGTACTCAGATCAGTAGGGGATCTGTAAGCAGATCCCCTGCTGAATCAAAGCTGAATGGGATAGATGTCAGGCTTTCAACATCTGTGTCTGTGCAGTTTGTGTACGGCAGACCCATCATGGCTCTATAGGCGACCTAATGTAAACAGACTCTGTTGTCTATTTACATCAGGCTACCTCCAATTCATCACGTTTAAATCCAGAAAACTGGATAAGGTCACAGTCCTTTTCCACTTTCTTCTTCCAGACTTGGAGGTTGGCGGGTGTGTACATCTGCTTGCCCATAGAGCTGCAGATGGAACTTCTGATCAGTTATGCCTGAAAAAATGACAGGCAGACCTGATTGGAAAGCCCATTTGAAAGGGCCCAAAATATGTTACTCTCAGGATCACCTATCAGCCACCGCATCTAAGGACTGGTAAGCTGCAATTTATTTTTTTAGTTTGGGGTTTACATAGTCTTTAAGGCTGGGTTCACATATGTGCGCACTAGATGCAGGTTTCACCGCATCCAATTCACCAAATCACTTGACATGCGAGTGTGAACGGCACTTAATGGAACTTGTTCACACAGGTCGGGGCGGCTGCAGAAGGGATTGCAAAAGGGTCCTGTGCTTGTTTGAGTTAGGTTCAAGTGCAAATTCAGGCAAAAAATTGTACCTGAATTGCACCTGAAGCGGTGAACAGATATGCACAGGACCCCAGGCACGAACCGGCAGCCGCACATATATGAACCCAGCATGAATTTCCGGTACGCCTATTTTTGCATATTTTCATTGGTCTAGCTTGGACCTATGGAAGCTTGAACATTGTATGTGCCATTCCTGGCAGATCCCCATGGAATATGTTAATCACTGTAGCAGGCATCGCTATTACGGTGATTGCCTTTTTTTTAACATAGATTTTATTTATTTTTGACAGTCAGAAAGACTGTGGCAAAATTGAGTACAATACTTATAGCAATCATATGGGTTGCAGTTAACATCTTACATTTGAGAAATTACCGTATATACTCGAGTATAAGCCGAGATTTTCAGCCTCTTTTTTGAGGCTGAAAGTGCCCCCCTCGGCTTATACTCGAGTCATCGCCGTCTGACTGCTCGATCAGCGTATCGAGCAGACAGACGGCGGACATACTACAATTCGAAAGCCGCGCCTCCGCCTCCGCCTCCGCCTGTGATAGGCGGAACACTCAATTTCCCAGCAGTCAGTGTTCCGCCTATCACGGACATCCGCTCATCCTCGTACTACGGACGAGGATGAGACGATGTCCGTGATAGGCGGAACACAGGCTGCTGGGAAATTCAGTGTTCCGCCTATCACAGGCGAAGGCGGAGGCGCGGCTTTTGAATTTTAGAATGGCCGCCGAGGCGCCGACGAAGAGCGGCGATCCTGGCAAGGCACGGGACGGAGGCAAGGCAAGGCACGGGACGGGACGGAGGCAAGGCACGACACGGGACGGAGGCAAGGAGGCACGGCACGGGACGGAGGCAAGGAGGCAAGGCACGGCACGGGACGGAGGCAAGGAGGCAAGGCACGGGACGGAGGCTCGGGACACAGGCTCGGGACACAGGTAGGCTGGACACACACACACACACACACACACACACACACACACACACACACACACACACACACACACACATGGACACACACACACAGGGATGGATGGATGGAGACACACACACACAGGGATGGATGGATGGATGGAGACACACACACACAGGGATGGATGGATGGATGGAGACACACACACACAGGGATAGATGGATGGATGGAGACACACACACACAGGGATGGATGGATGGATGGACACACACACACACAGGGATGGATGGATGGATGGACACACACACACACAGGGATGGATGGATGGATGGACACACACAGGGATGGATGGACGGACACACAGGGATGGACGGACACACAGGGATGGACGGACACACAGGGATGGACGGACACACAGGGATGGACGGACACACACACAGGGATGGACAGGCATGTCTCACCCTCGGCTTATACACGAGTCAATAAGTTTGCCAGTTTTTTTGGGGGTAAATTGGGGGCCTCGGCTTATATTCGGGTCGGCCTATACTCGAGTATATACGGTACACTGAAGTGTCCTGGAGGTGGGGGGGGGGCGGGACAAGCATGTCCTGCAGGATCAATCAGGTCTTTTTAACGGTAATTAATACGATCTTTGGTGTCAAGTGAACACGGGGGACAAGGGGCTGCCGGTTCCTACTCCAGGGTCCGTTCCTGCGCTTCTACCCAGGGCACCCAGATTTTATTGAATTCTTTCAGACAATTTCTTCCTAAATAAGTTAATTTATAGAGAGGTGGGGCAGTATTTATTAGGGGCATCCAAAGTTGCCTATCTGGGGGTTGAGTTTGGTTCCATCTGAGAGGAATTGCCTTTCTAGTATAGAAAGATGTATAGAAGACAAATATTTTTTTCCTTTTAGGGGCCTGAAGGGAGTCACAGATACCTAACAGAAGAGGAATAGGACTGTATGGGACCTTTATTTGCCCTATAGAGTCAATATCTTTGAGGATTACCTTCCAGTAATCTTCTATTTTGGAGCAGGACCAGACTACATGGGAGAAATCTGCACCATCCGAACCGCATTTGGGACATATTGCCGATCTACCGGGATAGATTCTTGCCAAGCGCACTGTGGCGTAATAGGCACGGTGTATAAACTTTAATTGAGTGTATCTATCTCTGGCTAAAACCATCAAAGGTAAATACTGCTGGATACCCTCCTCCCAATCATCGTCAGCCAGGGTTGGAATATCCTCCTGCCATGTCTTAAATAGTTGAGAGACTTTAGATGTATCCAGAACTGCCAACATATTATAGATATTAGAAAGCGTTCCACCTCCCTCCAAAGATCTCAATAATTTCTCCAGTTCCGACATCTGTAGTGTTATCACAGGGGGGAATTGGGAGCGATATGCATGGCGCAACTGGAGAAATCTAAAAGACATGTGATTCGGTAGATCTTTGTCTCTCTTCAGAGTATCAAAAGTGAGCATCCGTCCCTCTGACACAATGTCTCCCAATTGTATAATCCCATGTCTAGCCCATATAATTGGGTCAGGGATAGAGTGGAAGTGAAGCAGACGTGGGTTGCCCAAAAGTGGAGTTGTTGGGGACTACGTGTTTAGTTTCCTAGTCCTCAAGTTGACCGTGTCCCATACCTTAATTGTCGTCCTCATAGGCGGGGTCAACTGTGGGTTGGATTTAGGTCCCCTGTGAATTAGGTTCCTTAGCTCTGTGTAAGAGCTTAAAAGGGCTGCCTCCAACGTAGATGCTGGATTGGCTGGGGTCTCAGCCAACCACCATTTAACGGTGACCAATACAGCTGCCCAGTAATATTTTATGAAGCTTGGAAGGGCCAGGCCTCCCAACGTGAGCGGCAGTTGTAATTTTATCTTTGCTATTCTGGGTACCGCTCCCTTCCATACGAAGGCAGTGATTAAGCTGTCTAATCTATTAAAGAAGGCTACAGGGACTGCCTAAAGAGGTAGGTGAATTTGGGTAGCACCGTCATCTTGATAAGATTAACTTGACCCACAGGGGTAAGTGGGAGGGACTTCCAGGCTGCACATCTTTGGGACAATTGGGAGATTACCGGATTTAAATTCAGAGTAATAAATTGATGTCTCTGTGTATCTCCACCCCCAGATACCTGAACTGTGAGACCCTCTGGAGTTGTTCATCTGAGGGCCGGGAATTAGTATCAGAGTGGAGTGGGAATGTCAGAGTGGAGTGGGAACAGTATAGATTTTCCCCAATTTATGCATACTCCCGAATATTTTCAGAATCTGTCAATCTCCGTGCATTCTGTAGGGAGGTCCCGTCGTCTTGGAGATACAGGAGTGTATCGTCCGCATAAAGTGATACTTTTTCATGAAGTGGGCCTATGGTGACACCACGTATCTGGGGTTGGATCGCAAGAGGATCACCATGGGTTATATTGCCAGTGTGAACAGTCCTGGGGAAAGGGGGCACCCCTGTCTTGTTCCTCTTCCCAGAGGGAAGGGTGGGGAACGAACAGTACCAGTACGGACCCTAGCTGTTGGAGACCCGTACACGTCCCTGGCCCAGGAGATAAAGACTGGGCCGAAACGAACCTATGGAGGACCTCCCACAGATATTGCCACTTGACCGAATCAAAAGCTTTCTCTGCATCCAGGGAGGCCACCACCACAGGTCGTCCGTTCCCATCCCCAGAGGCCAAGACCGCATACAGCCTCCGGAGATTAATGTCCGTCCCCTTACCGGGCATAAAGCCTGACTGATCTGCATATACTAAGGTGAGTATCATATCGTTCAGGTGCCTGGCTAGAATCTTGGTCAATACTTTGGCATCTGCAGCGAGAAGGGATATAGGCCTGTAGGATGAGCACAATTGCGGGTCCTTCCCTGGCTTGGGTATAACTACTATAATAGCTTGGGCCATTGATTGGGGGAGGTCCCCATCCTGTAGCGTTTTAGTAATCATGTGGTGCAGCCTAGGGGCCAGTTCTGTCATGTATTGTTTGTAGAATTCTGGTGGGTACCCATCTAAACCTGGGGTTTTGCCTGATTGTAGAGAGCTTAGTGCTAATTGAACCTCCTCCAAAGTAATTGGGGCTTCTAAATGTTCCCTCGCTAAGGGCATGAGAGTCAGAAATGGCACTCCCTCTAGGAACTCGGCTCTCCATCAGTGCCAGATGTCTGTGAGGTATAGAGCTTGGAGTAGTAGTCTACAAAGCAGGCGTTGACACCCACCGGATCAGTCACCAGAGTTCCATCCTCTTGTCGGAGCCGAGGTATAGTGGAAACAGGGGACTGCTCCTTAGAGATCCAAGCCAGCATCCTGCCTGTTTTTTCCCCCTGTTCAAATATCCGCTGTGTCTGAACCAATTGGCATTTATGTACTTTTGCTACCCTAAGTATCATCACCTCCCTACATGCCACTCTCATATCCTGGCCTGTAATGGGGTTAGCAGTCTGAGCGTAGCGGGACTCAAGAGCTAGGGCCATTTCCTCTACCTCCTCCAATGTAATCTGGTCATTCTTACATTCCCTGGTTATAGAGGATGTGCAGCATCCTCTGATATATGCCTTAAAGGCCTCCCAATCGTTCCCTGGCAAAGTGGTGCGCTCATTCAGTAACCAATATTGTTTAATCATTTTGGCCAGTTTGATCTCCAGAGTAGGATTGGCTATCCAAAACCTGGATAAGCGCCAAATTCTGTCTGCCGGGGGCGTTTTGGTTTGTATGCAGCAAAGTAGGGGTGAGTGGTCGGATATACCCCACGGAAGCATCCTGATATCCTGTATTTTAGTAAGCATGCTAATACTGACGTAAATAAGGTCAATACGAGAAAGAGTATTATGAGATAAAGAGTGGCATGTATACATGCGTTCTGAGGGATGCTTCCAACGCAATTCATCCACCAGTCTAAATATCCACGCCCATCTAGACAGAATCGAATCAGTATTAGAGTCCGGAGAGAGTCTGTCAAGAGATGGGTTCGGGGATTTGTTAAAATCTACCACCAGGAGAATGTTGTCTGTAGGGATTTGTGCCAGTAGGGAGGTAATTGAATGGAGGAGAGAGAGAGAGTGGCAGGGGGTGGCAAGTATAAACCAACAATCACCATTTCTACAGTGTCTATGAGCGCATTTATCAGCACATAACGTCCATCTGGGTCCAGTTTCACCGTAAGAAGTTCAAAGGCATATGTATGTAAGACTTATGTATTAATATGCTAACCCCTCAGGCATAGCTCGAGTGGGTAGCGTGGTAATGGTGTCTCACCCAGGGCCGTTTAAGGCTCATGATTCTACCACCCACCAGGTGGGTTTCTTGAAGTATACAAATTTGAGGGCTGTATTTCTTCAAGTATTCAAAAACTAGGGAATGCTTGACTTTATCGTTCAGACCCCTTACGTTCCAAGAGATGACCTTTAATGGAGCCATAATTCAATAGGTGAGGGGCAAATTCCGGGGAAGTCCCCACAGTCTGGACCCAGAGGGACCTGCATTCCCACCAACCCTAGAGCAGCACATATCCACTGTACACGTATTATACATAACCACGTATTATACATAACCACATAAAATAGCATGGTAGTTTCTGCATATTATATTTATTAAGAGACTGTCTGGAATCATAGAAACAAAAAAAAAAAAAAAACTTAAAAAACAGAACACCCATCCCATCCCAGCCCACCCCACACCCCGTCACAGGGTGTTTGAAAACCTGAATTTTACCCAACAAGGAACTTGTAGAACTATGCCCTAGGAAAGTCTCCTGTGGGGGCAGTGTGTAACAGATAGCACACCAAGGACACTTTCTGACGGTTAGAGCAGGACACACCGCAGTCTATTTCCTGGAGGCAACATAGTTGAAAAATCTCAGTAAAAAAACTGAAAAAAAACCCCAAGGGGGTAAAGAAACATAGCTGCCAGAAGTGAGCAGTACCATACACTTAGATTAATCTAAGGGCTTAAGCTTAGTTGCAACAATAACTTTAGTAACTGGATAAAGACACTGAATTCACAGAGGGACAATTCAAACTTGATCCCTAAGGAGGGACACAAACAGGAGGGGAAAGTGGTCCCTTGTAATCCCCAACTCCAGTCTCCTCGCAAAGGTCCCTGTGCCAATCGGGTGATATTATCAAGTCCCGGTCAAGGCTCCCATATCAGCTAGGTCATTAAATCACGAATCTTTCCCCGCTCCCTAACATCTACGTAGCATGGGCATAGTAGGTCCGGCTCCCAGGTTGCCCCATGGGGATAGAAAGAATATATAAGCCCAGCATGCCTGGGGAAGTCAAGCGTCAGGGGGAGCACTAGCCTCTGTCATACATCCGGGGACATGGTCTAACAGCATGGCATAAGACCCTCAAGTAGTTCACCGTACCTTCCCAAGTCTCACGCCCCTTACCTCCGCATGTCAGTCAGATAAACACAGCAGTTTCGGGGGAGCCTTTCAGCACTGTCCATATGGGAATAGGGAGGGGGGTAGGCTGGTAGTGGAGCCTATGATCGGGAATAAAGTGTGACCGGGATAGAGGAGTGGAGTTGGCATCTGCCTGGGAAGCAGTTTCAGCGGTCTTTAGGAAGGGATTCTAGCCATCGGGATGCCTCCTCAGGGGATGTAAAGAATTTTGTCGACTCACCATCTACCACCCTAAGCCGAGCCGGGAACAACATGCTGTATTTTATCCCTTTGGTGCGGAGCTGTGCCTTGACCTGGTCGAAGGTCCGTCTCTGCCCCTGGGTCTCTATGGAGTAATCCGGGAATAGCATAATTTTGGCATTTTCGTGACGCAGCTCATCTATTTTCCGTGCCTCTCTGAGTACCAGGTCTCTAATATTGAGCAGCCAAAATATAAAGTTTCTCGATGGAGCTCCAGGTGGGCCTCTGGCAGACAGCATCCGATGCGCTCTCTCTACCGCAAAGTGGGGGGAGACCTGGACCTGTGGAAGTAGCGTGCGTAGAAGCCATTCTGTGTAGGCCGTCGGATCTCGGCCTTCAGGGCCCTCAGGGAGACCCACCAGACGGAGATTATTCCTCCGGTTCCTGTTCTCCTTGTCCTCCGTTCGAGACTCCATGACCTTCACTTTCAGCTGGAGAGTATGGAGGGAGGCGTCGTGTTCACAGATTGTGTCCACAGCATCTCCGACTCTCCTCTCCGATATTCTATCATGGACCTTGTCCATATCCGTTCTGACCAGGCCCATCTCCATTTGTATCTGCTCGATTTTCGCCATCAATGTAGTTTGGCAGCCCGTTATGGCTTGCATAAGTGCATTAAATTGATCAGTTCCAAGGGCGGATGGTTGTTCAGTTTGGGACGCCATGCTGGACGAGGTCGTCGCAGTGGCAGGGGTTCTTGGAGCCTGATTCCACTTTCGCTGCGAGATGGAATTTCCCCTTCTCATGCCCGGTTCCAGCTAGCACACTTTGGTCAGGGTAACGTAAAGATTTATCCCCAAGAGTCGGATAATTGTGCTATCCAGGTGCGAGGTCCTATCCTGTACGTCCTCTCAGTTCGCCATCCTAACCACCCCCCCCACAGTGATTGCCTTTAGTTTACATAACCGGTGCTGAGTGGGTGCTCTGTTGCTTAGTGAAAAAAAGATGTTGGGTTACTTGGCACAGGCACCATTCAGAGAAGATTTTGCATGCTATCAATGAATGTACAACATTCTCTGATTGGACAAGGAGAAGAGGCAGGTAGTGCTGTCACGATCTACACCTTTATTCAGTCAGATAATGCTTTCTATTTATTGAGAAAATGCAAAAGTGTTCTCTGAATGGCACCTGTACAGAGCGTGCATCATCCTGTGTTCACTAAGCAAGAGGTCAATCACTCAGCACAAGATCTGGAAGCTAGCAGCAATCACGGCATGAAGAGGAAATTAATTTCTCAAGCGCCACCCTTTGGGCCCCTTCTGCTTATTTCATGTTAGTAGAAGTTGGGTTAGCGTTGAATTGGGTTTTTCAGATTGTACAAAACAAATGCCTTTTTAAATACATTTGGCATAACTACATGCAAAGCAGCTTCATTATTATCCCATTAAAGAAGATGAGAATTTTGACATTTCATCAATTGCTTGTTAATTCTAGATTACAAACAGTAGTTTACAAGACCAAACTCTTCCCAGTCATTCCATAATTCCGAGCATGCGTGTTTGTACTTTTCTTTTTTTTTTTAACAATAAGATTTTTTATTGAAGAGAATACAGTTTATAAAATGTTCAAAAAGTACAGGAGTACAATAGATCAACACATTGATCACAGTTGTGAATAGTTCCACTTAGAAACAAAGTAACTGGTCTCAAATGTAACTTGGGGAAGAGGGTACATTATTGCATGTAATCTATTAGTATAAACACTTGTAAATAGTATTGGCCATAAACCAGTAGAGAAAAGTAAAATGAGATATAACAAAAAAAAAAGGGAAAAAATCAATAAAGAGTCTTGGTGAGTGTGTCTAAAGATATCGTGTTTGTACTTTCCACTTTTGTGTGAAGGATTTCTGTACTGACCATCCGAAAATCAGACGTGGAGCTGTCGTTCGCCAAAAATTTACTAGCCTGTCGTCCAACATTTGTTGTCCGACAATTGGAAAACAATTGTCGATAGGAGCGTACTAATGGTAAGAATTTCAGACAACAGCCTGTAAAACGACAATCTCCCTCTGATTTTCATACTGTGGGGTTGATTTTGTAAAGGCAAATCCACAGATCTACAGTGACTTTACTTCCAAGTGCACTTGCAGTGCATTTGTTGTACAAAGTGAATTTGCCTTTAGTAAATAACCCCCTGTGTGTACGAAGCTTAAGTCTGTCATAATGTTCAAGTACGCAATGCATACAAGCACATTAAGACATTACCTTGCAGGGTAAAAAATGTTTTTATTGCTTACAAAGTTTACTAACATTTTAAATTCTCATTTAAAAAGTATGTAAACCCCAAACCAAACCAATATAGTGCAGCATAACAGTCCTTAGATGTGGTGGCTGCATTTGGTTTTTTTTCCAGGCTTTTTTTTACCCCTATTTTCACCAGGTGATCTTGGTAAAACATACTCCATCCACCATGATTTGCATCAAATTTACACATCCTCCAATTTAGCATATAACCAAAGAGGGACCATGAAACTAAGGGGAGAAAAAATGGCTGTTCTTCTGCCTATTTATCAGCTGTGCACTGAATAAAGCAACATTCTTGTTTACCCATTTAAAGAAATCAGAAAATCAGGTCCCTGCAACAGAAGCAGTGGTAAATTTATGTTTGGTTTACGGTATCTCCCACCTCCCCCTCTATTTCAGTGCTGCAGCCTCTGTCAGTTTCTTCTGCAATAGATACTTCCTGAACAGATTGATGCCTTTGTCCCCCACCTAATGGTGTGGTTCCTTCATCTAAATATGCCTACAATACTAAAATGACTTAGGGGTCAGAAGATGAAACTGTGGTGGGTGGCCAGGGACAGAGGCATAAGGCATGAGAAAAAGAGCTCTTCTATAGCAGGACATTGGTGTCTTCATTTGATAGAGAGCAGAGGGATTTGGCACCAAAATGGGGATAGTTAGGAAAGCTGCTGGATTTTCAGGACAATGACATTGGAGAGGACAGTGTTGGCCTGAAATAGCTTAAATTCACTAAGCTGAAATGCATGTGTTATTTCCCAGCAAGATCAATATTTTCAGGCACGTTGCTGCCGAAAATAACGTGTCAAGGAGAAAAAAAACAGCACACCAGGTTTAAGTGTTTACTGGCTTTCCATAAGAACAATGTAATGTTTTGGGGACATGGTGGTCCCTTCTGGCAAAGCAACAGACAAAAATAACGGTTCTTTTACCTTGACAAAGAAGTCCACTGTGTTCTAAAACCATTAATGGTTTCCAGAATTGCTATCGCATGAGTCCATGTTGGACCATAACAGAAGTCTTTAGACATTTTAAATAAGCTAGTAATACAAAGGAGTTGTCTGACAAAGGTCCAGGCGGCTAGCAAAACACCAGTCAGGATGCGCTGCTGAATCCAGTTGGAAAGTTGAGTCTGCTGCAATATGGAATTAAAAGTAAAAGGTGGGCTGGATTTGTTTCCTTTCCTGGTTTGCACAGTACCACCATGTGCCAAGAATTCTGCTTGTAAATTAACCCCATCTCCAGACTATTTATTTTAATAAAAATCTTCCCATAAGATTATATGTGCATTTAAAGCGGGAGTCCGCCGTTTTTTTTTTTTTTTTTTAAAAGCCAGCAACTACAAATACTGCAGCTGCTGACTTTTAAAATAATGACACTTACCCACCCAGTGCGCCCGCGATGTCGGCACCCGAAGCCGATCTCTTGATCGTCTCTCGGGTGCTGCCGCCGCCATCTTGGGTATGGGAATCAGGAAGTGGAGCCTTTCGGCTTCATTTCCCGGTTCCCTACTGCGCATGCGCGAGTCGCGCTGCGCAATAAGGATGGTCCCCGCTGTCTCTGGGATCTGTATGTTTCCCAGCAGGCAGCGGGGGACTTTCGGAAAGTGGCGTAGATTCTGTGGAAAGGGGCGTACTTTCTGCAGAATCTACGCCGGAAGTGGGTGCAGAATACCTGTACTGTACAGGTACCTGCACCCCCCTCCCCCCTGAAAGGTGCCAATTGTGGCGCCGGAGGGGGGGAGGATTCCAATGAGCGGAAGGTCCACTTTAGGGTGGACCTCCGCTTTAAAGTGGTTGTAGAACCTTCCATATACCCAGTGAAGTGTCTGGCCTCAGGTGAAATACCGAGATTAAATAAATACCCCTACATAAGTTGTACCTGTTTATCTGCAGTCTTCTCTTCTCAAAAATACAGAATTTATGAAGCTTGTCTGAGCTGTCAGAAAAAAGGGGGAGAGCCGAAATACACTCTACAATGCTCAGGGAGGAGAGCTCTGAGAGCTGATTGGA
The DNA here is from genome assembly GCF_037356315.1 of Lithobates pipiens. NCBI lineage: Eukaryota > Metazoa > Chordata > Amphibia > Anura > Ranidae > Lithobates > Lithobates pipiens. Next base: position 484,189,669 of record NW_027507903.1, on the reverse strand, counting down.
GGGGAGGGAAAGGACAACCCCACTCCTCCCTCACACAGCATACAGGAATAGAGCTGAGGCTGTAATTTTGCTGGAGCTCCCTACTCTGTTACCTTTATTTTATCTTGGTGTCAGGAAAACTTATCAGAAGTGACTCATGCAGATAGCAGAGGAACAAAGTAGCAGACAGAAATTACACTTAGGCCTGGTTCACACCTATGCGGTTTTTAGTGCTTTTTGCAGAAACAAACTTCAATCCATTTAAAGCGGAGTTCTAAAAAAAATAATTAAAGTCAGCAGCTACAAATACTGCAGCTGCTGACTTTTAATTGGACACTTACCTGTCCCAGGGTCCAGTGATGCAGGGGAATGAAGCCCCGCTCATCTTCCCCTCTGCTCTGTGGCGCTGGCAGTGTAACTGCGCATGCCGAGCCGCACTGCGACTGGCCGGGCAATCATCTGGGACCTGTGACATGTCCCAGATGATTGCAGAGAGGGCGCGGGAAGAGGTGATCTCCTTTCCAGTGTTGCGGTGCGCCGGAAGGAACTGGGAGCTAGGACCCTTGAAAAGAGGCTACCCGCTCCCCTCCCAAAAAAATTACATGCCAAATGTTGCATGTTAGGGGGCCACCTCCCTTAAAGCAGACGTTCCATTTTTGGGTGGCACTCCGCTTGAACGTTTCCTTTGGGACACGTTCATATCTATGCTTTTGTCAGCTGCAGCGTTTTTGGAAAGGGTCAGTGGCTTTTTTAAACGCAAAATTGTGCATTTTGGTTCAATAGACTTCAATGGAGAAGCTGCAAAAACAGCACGTAGTGCATTTTTTTTTTTACCACGTTTCCATAATTTGTGTTTTTTAATCTGCCCACCAACAAATTGGGCAAAATAAAAAAAAACGGCATCAAAAAATGCAGGAAAAACACGTGTGCAAAAATGCATCGCAAAAAGCACTGCAGAAATGAATCAAAAGTAAACTGCACAGGTGTGAACCAAGCCGTAGTGCTCTTAATTGAGACAAGTATACACTATAGAGGGATATGCTTTGTTCATAGCTCATGTCTGAGGCTTACAGCTACTTTAAGCCTGAGTTCACACTATTTGCGAACACAGACATTGCATGTGATTCACATCCGTACTGTGGCGCTGATCACATACGATGGCTGTGCAATGCAAGTTCAGCCTTACAGTATGTATGGCTGAACTTGCATTGGATTCGCACAAAAAAAGTGCAGAGACTTTTTTTCCCTCCCGCACTGGAATCAGATGGCATGGCTGTGATCTGATTCTTGTCTAAATGTATTTTATGCATGTTATTCAGCTGTAAACGCCTCCCTTATGTAGACAGAGAAAATCCATGTGACAAGTTGCAGGGTACCACCATGTTAAATGGACAGCAAAATCAGAGCTGTCACGCAAGTGACACTATATAGTATCCCCCTTCATTCCATACATAAAGGTTATGTAGGGAGATGAGGGGAGGAGTGGAGGAGCTGGACCAGCACAGAAGACACTAGAAGACATGAACATATGCAAAGAGGGAGGGGGCTGTCTCACTCTCCTGGAACAGTCACATTTTCTAGCAAATTCAGAGGCACATTGCAAGTAAATACAATAAAAATAATAATTAATGGAAATAAAAAAAATGCTGCAATAATTTAAAGAATTTTTTGTGCTTTTACCAGGAATTTTTATACTTTGGGACAGGGTCTATTTAAACTGAATTTTATCAATGACAAATATTTGGTCATCCTTTCATCCTTCTTACATCCAGGGGTTCCAGCGCCCCCCCCCCCCCATGTCCTTTTTTCGTGGTTTGAGCCAACATAATGCGCCACTGCAATTTATTATAAACCACCAACCTCCAGGATATGAAGTCCATTATGTCTAAGAAAATAAAAACCAAGCGGTTATTGCAACAATGATCTTCACAATTGCGGTTCTCATGTCTATGTCAATGACAGGTCCTCTTTATGATTATACAGTGTATCATAACACCATTTTATTTCACAGGAGCGTTATACACATCGGGGACATAAATAAGGATTCTCCTTCTTATTCTGCACGCTCAGCAGCAGGCTGGCCAGAGGACACACTGACATCCTTTTGTAGCCTTCTTGACCTTCTCAACATGGCAGCCGACGGCGGGACGAGCCGGAAGAGGCGCACAGAAGGATGACGTAACGCTCCCTCGCCAGCGTTGCGATGCCAGTCACGGAGCGGGTGGGCGGGGTGGAGCCGGATGGGTGGAGGCTAGTAGTGGACGGGGCGGGGACAAGGGTGTACGGTGTCCCAGCTGGGACATTCCGCTCGGCTGTGGAAGGCGCACGTCACAGCCCGATCCGCTCTCCGCCCTGGACCGGAGTGAGGGGAACAGGGACAGCGGAGCAGGTGAGACTGAGGGTGGGGTGCACGGTGATGGGGGAGCCGGAGGCGATCAAATGATGTTACCCATCACATAAGCAGATACCCAGCCTGGTCACAGTACAGCGCCTTGGGGGAGGGGGGCATTCTATCGATAGCGGGGCACAGTACTGGGCACTGCCACCCTATGACATCAGTACTATGCCGATCACTGCCTGTATATTTACACTATAATGGGCACTGCCAACCTTTCATATATACCATACTGGGCACTGCCCAGCCTGTCATATACTATACATTGCCAGCCTTTCATATATATACTATACTTGGCATTGTCAGCCTGTCAGATTTACTATACTGGGCATTGCCATCCTTTCATATATTCTATACTGGACATTGCCAGCCTGTCAGATTTACTACACTGGGCACTGCCAACCTGTCACATACTCTATACTGGGCACTGCCAACCTGTCATATATACTATACTGAGCACTGCCAATCTGTCACATACTCTATACTGGCCACTGCCAACCTTTCATATATATATACTATACTGGCCACTGCCAACCTTTCATATATACTATTCTGGGCGCTGCCAACCTGTCATATATGCTATACTGAGCACTGCACTGTCAACTTTTCAGATACGTTATACTGGGCACTGCCAGCCTGTTCATAATTCTACAAGGGCACTGCCAGTCTGTCATATATATCCTACATTGGCCACTGGCAGTGTGTGTGTGTGTGTGTGTGTGTGTGTGTGTGTGTGTGTATGTGTGTGTGTGTGTGTGTGTATATATAATATACACACATACATACACTGTTCTAGGTACTGCCACCCATACATATATTATACTATAAAGAGAGTACTAGCCTGTTTTATATACTATACTGGGTACTGCCAGTTTGTCTATACTGGCCACTGCTAGCCTGCCATATATACTTTACAGGGCACTGCCAGACTATGCCATGTATACTATACTGAGCACTACCAGCCTGTGATATATGCTGGACAATGCCTACCTGCAACGTATATACTATACAGGGCACTGCCAGCCTATGACGTATATACTATATAGTCCAATGCCACCCTGCCTTATACAATGCACTGGGCATTGTCAGACTGTCATTTTATATGTGGTACCGCCGGTCTGTAATATATATTATACTGCTGGGCACTGCCAGCCTTTCATATGTACTATATGGGGCAATACTAGCCATTTTAGATAATGTTCTAGGGAAATCTAGCCTGTCATATGAAATATATTGGGTACCACCAGCTTTATATAGTGTGTGTGTGTGTGTGTATAATAAATATATATATATATATATATATATATATATATATATATATATATATATATATATATATATATATATATATATATATATAAACACACACCTATACTAGGCCCTGCCAGCCTATCATATTTACAGTATAAGCTCAGCCAGCTGGTCATATATGTTTTACATGGAACTGCCAGCTTGAGATATACACAACACTATCTGCCAGGCATATATGCTATACAGGACACCATCAGCTGGTCATATATATTATACTGGGCGGTGTCAGCCAGTTATCAATACTATCCTTGGCATGGGTGGCTTCTGATATAGTGTACCGTAATGGATACTGGGCACCCCCATATTTATGCTGTTCATGGCACTGACAGCCTTTTTCATACATTATAATGGCCGCTGAAAGGGCAAAGTGTGCATTTTACAGGGTGCTGCCAACTTGTTGGTACACTTTGCTTTGATTATAATGGGCATTATTACCAATTTGTGAAATGCATTATACTGAATACGGCCAATCTGTGGTTTACATTGCAGAGGCTACCAGCCTTTAGATGTCATGCTGGCATTTATATTCCACGATATGCAACACACTTGTTATTTACATGATTCTGTAGATTTATATATATATAAAAAAAATACCCATTATTTTAGGCATTTCCAGTCTGTGATACTATTCTAAATTCTCCACAGTTACGTACATCATAATGGGCACTGATCAGTAAGTGGCTTAGGGCACTGCCCAGCAATGACAGATTTCATCCTGAGTGCTATCATAGCTGTGTTTTGTCACTTCTGCATCTGCCAGTAGTTATAATGGGCAATGCCAGGCTGGGTTAATTTTGGTGTTGATCAGAAATATATTGGGCTCTGCTCTGTACTTCACATGCATTGTGAATGGCCCTGCCCGGATGTGATACAAGCTGTATGGGTTTTGCCAGCATCTTGATATAGTTTATTTTGGGCATAGTTAGACTTCTCAATGGGTTATTCTGGGCACTGTCAGGCTCTGATATGAAGTATTCTTGGGGCTGCCGTGTTCTGTTATGTCTGACTCCACTTGGCTTGTTCCATCTAAAGGAAACCAGTCCTGACTGGGCTTATGTGAGGATCTGAATATTCAGTTTAAAGATACTATATTCATGCAGGCTTCCATATGAAAGATGTATGTAAATTCAGCTTCATTTACTTTGTCAGTATGTTCCTTTTCAGCTGGTATCGGGGGGTCCAAAAAAAAGCATTTGAATTTTTGATATTAGCTACTTGAGCAAATGTAGGAGCTCACAGACTGTCTCCCAGCCCCTGAGTGGGCAGCATGATGTTGGATTTTATTATATAGGAACATGGAGGGGAGGGGGGGGGGGGGGAAACAGGGCACATTCAGTCCACAAATGCAAGCAGATGGTGAATGTGGTGTTGGTGGGGGTTATAATGTTACTAATAGTAAATCATTTTTAAAAGGGAAGTGTTGGATTTGAAAAAAAAACGAGCGCACATACTCGCCCCCATGCAGAAACATCTGTGTGATACTTACTGAAGTTGTTCCACGTTGGCTCTAACACCGAGAACTGATCGATCGCATGGCTGCTGATCACTTAGTTTTCAGTCTGCTCAGTGTGGAAAGCAGTAACTGTCATTTACCGATCTCCACTCTGCCCCTCCAGTGCTCACTGAAGCATCGGGCTGGAGAGATTGAGCCAGCTGCCGATAAGGCATCTAGGTGGATCCCAACAATATTGTTGGGATCCTTCCAGAACCTGGAGCAGCTCTGCCACATCTACTGAAAGCAGGCAATAGCCCACTGTTATCTGACTCTGGGTCACAAAAGTAAGTGCACTCCTGTGACCCACAAGAGAAGTATGGTCATACAGGAATACAAGCCAGTACGTTTCGAGGATCTGTATTCCTTTTATCAAAGAAGACCAAGTCTGTTGTAGCCATAATAGAGGATGCAAATTCTAGAAATGCATTGGGCTTTTTTTTTTTTTTTTTGAGACTCTACATCCCCTTTGATTAAACGCAGATGAAGTCTATTGTAGCCTGATGAAGCAGACATACAGTAGATCCTTGAAACACATTGGCTTGATTCACAATCCCCAACATTATACCTTCTGAATCCTCATAAGGACGGTATAACCCCTCTAATTCAGAATGGGGCACCTGCTTTTTCAGTCCTCCTGTTTTTGCCTTTTACACTGACAGGCGTCAGATAATTATGAGTTAATCTATGTCTTTCATATGTAATTGTCTACCATTATACTAATGTAAGTCTGGGTAATTTTTGCAAAAGTCCAGTTATGAGTGGTTCTCTTTAATTTCAGAGAATACTCTATTCCTATTGCCCATAGGTGGATCAAAATTCAGCCAGGATGGACACTGTAGTTTTACAGAAGTTGCTCTATCAGTTGAATTATGTACAACAATCCCCCTGGAAAATTTCCTCTTGATAGCCTCCCCACTGTTTGAATACAATGACACAGCGGAAAGGATTCGGCCATTCACTTCGAATGTGTAAATGGGGGAGTTGGGTCAGTTTTTTTTTTTTTTCTTTAAACCCGTTAAATAAAAATAAAAAAACAGACTCCTCTATGGCCAGGTTTTGTCTTGCCAAGCTGTGCTGAAGTTCTGAAGGGAGGGCTGCATCCCACATACAGCTTTGCTCTGTGTGGGTTCCTGTTGAATGTTACCAGAATGCTATGAGTAATTCACAGTGGGCACTGCCAGCCTGATATAGGTAATTGTATGTAATCACTGTGAGGTTATAATATTGGAATTTCAGAAATAAATCATACTATGATGCTGGTATCATCAAGCCTTGACTGTGATTAATTAGAATGATTGATCAGTTATCAATAACGGTCCATGATTTTGTACTGCCATATAAAATATACTGCCTACCCAGATATGTTTCACTCACACACACACACACACACACACACACACACACACACACACACATCATTATGATGACCCCCCTTATATTCAGTAGGTCCCCCTTTGCTACCAAAACAGCCTTTACCCATGCGTCATGGACACCCACCCCCAGACATCTAAAAAGGTATGTTGAAAGTGTATGAAATCTGGCACAAAGCTGTCAGTGGATCCTTTAAGTCCTGTGGGTTGTGAGGTGGGACCTCCATGGATTGGTCTTGTTTTTGCGGCACATCCCACAGATTCTAGATGGATTGAGATCTGGAGAATTTGGAGGTTAAGTCAACACATCAAACTCTTGTGTTCCTGTGCATTATCCTTCTAAAAGAAGCCACTGACACCAGAGAATACCTTTTCAATAAAGGGATGTACTTGGTTAGCAACAATGTTTAGGTAGGTGGTACGTGTCAAATTAACTTCCACATGAAAGGCAAGACAAAGGTTTCCTTCTTCCCATAGTGCATCCTTTTGCCAGGATCAGGCAAAAGAAAACATAAACCATATGACGAGACCATCTTCCTCCATTGCTGCTCCATGGTCCAATTCTGATGCTCATATTTCCATTTTTAGGTTCTTTTGGCTGTGGACTCAGGTCAGCATGAGAACCCTCACATATACGACAAACAGCGATGCCCATTTTTTTGTTTTCAACACGTCAACTTCATGGACAACATGTTTACTTGCAGTCTATGTGCCATTGATTATCAGATTTTCAGATACCATCGTAATGACATAATCAATGTTATTCACTTTACCTGTCAGTGATCACAATGTTACGGCTGAACAGTGTGTGTGTGTGTGTGTGTGTGTGTGTGTGTGTATAGAAAATATATTCTCTACACACACTATATTACCAAAATTATTAGGACGCCTACCTTTAAACGCACATGAACTTTAATGGCATCCCAGTCTTAGTCTGTAGGTTTCACTAAAGACATGGATGACTGAGTTTGGGGTGGAGGAACTTGACTGGCCTGCACAGACTCCTGACCTCAACTCCATAGAACACCTTTGAGACCTTGAGCGGAGACTGGGAGCCAGGCTTTCTCATCCAACATCGATGTCTGACCTCACAAATGTAGAAGAATGGTCAAACATTCCCATAGACCCACTCCTAAGCCTTGTGGACAGCCTTCCCAGAAGAGTTAAAGCTGTTATAGCTGCAAAGGGTGAGCCAACTCAATAATAAACCCTATGGACTAAGACTGGAATGGCATTAAAGTTCATGTGTGTGTAAAGGCAGACTTCCCAATACTTTTGGTAATCTAGTATGTGTATACATGGCTGCAAGGACCTTAAACATACAGCAGGTTGCTTTGCCACTAGTGTCCCTGCATGTCCCTAAACCATTATTCCTGACATCTTCCTTAACTCTGTGTGCTAGGTAAACGCTGGTGACTGCGTATATAAAAGGCCTCATGCCCACTGGGCATTTTGCTAACTGTCCTAGACTCATTTGCTCCTGGCAGCAGCATTTTGCTTGAAAAAACACTTAGCACTTGTAAACTCGTTTAACGTATTTAGGCATGTCAAGCGGTTTGGTGTTAATTAATTTCATTGGCCAGAATAATAATATATTATGCCTATTGAAATGAATTAACACTCAAGCGCTGAACACGCCTACCGTTTAGACACATCTTATTTTTTCTGCTAAAACTCTGCTGCTCCTGGGCACACTGGCTTTGGGTGTTTTATTTATTTAATTATTATCCTGCCTCTAAGCTCATCTAAACATCTATGTGTGCATGCACCTGCGTTATCGGCAAAACTAGTTGAATACGGTGTAAGATGTCCAGGGTAGGGGCACAATGGAGAAAGTTTTGCAGAAAAAAAATCACTATTAAATGTGGCACTGAGAGGACATAAATTATAATATAAAATGACAAGAATTTTATTAACAGGTTGTATAAAATTATTGCACATGGTAATCCATAAAAAAACTTGATGGGACACATATGCAAAATCCATATATGTATCATATGACCCCTAATTTTTGTTACAAAAATTAGGGGTCATGTGATATATATACAGGCGGTCCCCAGGTTCCAAACAAGATAGGGACTGTAGGTTTGTTCTTAAAGTGGAGGGCCACCCTAAAAAAAAAAAAAAAAAAATTTGAAAATGTTTTTTTCTCCAGGACGGCACCCTGAGAGATGACTGGTCCACCTGACAGGAAACACAATCAAAGAGGTTAAAAGCCCCCGCCCCTCCCCGTGCTCCTCAGTTTTGATTGTGTTTCCCCACAGCAAAACCATTTGTTATTTTTTTCCTAGAGCCGAAGCCTGGGGCTGGTGGTCTCCCCCTGGGAGTCGGACCAAATGCCTGGGAAGCCTCTGGGTCCGGCAGGATGTTCTCATCCTTCCTGGGGGGTTCCCCTATATTTTCTTAGATTCATTGGAGATCATAGGCAGCGCTGTTGCATACCTAGCGGATGCGGCCGTGGAGATGGTGCGCACAACCGCCAAGTCCGGTGCCTTACTAAACTTGGCTCTTTTCGTGGCCCCCAGGCAAAGAACCGCTTCTCGGAGAAAAAGGTCTCCCCTAATAGACTTTGGGGGGCTGGGAAGGACAAGCAGAAGTCCGGCATTCTCTTTTCCAGCCAGAAGTCGGGCGACAAGACCCCCAAATGACATTCCAGTGGGGGGAAGACTTTCCCACTTTGTCCCTCAGTGGGAAAGGGTCACTCAGAGCCCCCATATTCTACAGATCATAAAAGAGGGTTACAGATTAGAATTTCTTTCCCGGGCAGGAGGTCATAGTGCCTGTTCCAGAGGGCCAGCAGGGTCAGGGGTTCTACTCCCACATACAGTGCATTGCTAAAGTATTCGGCCCCCTTGAACTTTTCAACCTTTTGCCACATTCCAGGCTTCAAACATAAAGATATAAAATTTTAATTTTTTGTGAAGAATCACCAACAAGTGGGACACAATTGTGAAGTGGAACGAAATCTATTGGATTTTTGAAACTTTTTTTAACTAATAAAAAAATGAAAAGTGGGGCGTGCAAAATTATTCGGCCCCCTTGCGTTAATACTTTGTAGAGCCACCTTTTGCTGCGATTACAGCTGCAAGTCGCTTGGGGTATGTCTCTATCAGTTTTGCACATCAAGAAACTGAAATTCTTGCCCATTCTTCCTTGCAAAACAGCTTGAGCTCAGTGAGGTTGGATGGAGAGCGTTTGTGAACAGCAGTTTTCAGCTCTTTCGACAGATTCTCGATTTGGATTCAGGTCTGGACTTTGACTTGGCCATTCTAACACCTCGATACGTTTATTTGTGAACCATTCCTTTGTAGATTTTGCTGTATGTTTGGGATCATTGTCTTGTTGGAAGATAAATCTCCATCCCAGTTTCAGGTTTTTTGCAGACTCCAACAGGTTTTCATCCAGAATGGTCCTGTATTTGGCTGCATCCATCTTCCCCTCAATATTAACCATCTTCCCTGTCCCTGCTGAAGAAAAGCAGGCCCAAACCATGATGCTGCCACCACCATGTTTGACAGTGGGGATGGTGTGTTGAGGGTGATGAGCTGTGTTGCTTTTACGCCAAACATATCGTTTTGCATTGTGGGCAAAAAGTTCGATTTTTGATTTCATCTGACCAGAGCACCTTCTTCCACATGTTTGGTGTGTCTCCCAGGTGGCTTGTGGCAAACTTTTGACGAGACCTTTTATGGATATCTTTGAGAAATGGCTTTCTTCTTGCCACTCTTCCATAAAGGCCAGATTTGTGCAGTGTACGACTGATTGTTGTCCTATGGACAGACTCTCCCACCTCAGCTGTAGTTCTCTGCAGTTCATCCAGAGTGATCATGGGCCTCTTGGCTGCATCTCTGATCAGTCTTCTTCTCCTTGTCTGAGCTGAAAGTTTAGAGGGACGGCCAGGTCTTGGTAGATTTGCAGTGGTCTGATACTCCTTCCATTTCAAAATGATTGCTGGCACAGTGCTCCTTGGGATGTTTAAAGCTTGGGAAATCTTTTTGTATCCAAATCCGGCTTTAAACTTCTCCACAACAGTATTACGCACCTGCCTGGTGTGTTCGTTGGTCTTCATAATGCTCTCTGCGCTTTCAACAGAACCCTGAGACTATCACAGAGCAGGTGCATTTATACAGAGACTTGATTACACACAGATGGATTCTATTTATCACCATCAGTCATTTAGGACAACATTGGATCATTCAGAGATCCTCGCTGAACTTCTGGAGTGAGTTTGCTGCACTGAAAGTAAAGGGGCCGAATAATTTTGCACGCACCACTTTTCAGTTTATTTGCTAAAAAAGTTTAAAATATCCAATAGATTTCGTTCCACTTCACAATTGTGTCCCACTTGTTGGTGATACTTCACAAAAAATTAAAATTTTATAGCTTTATGTTTGAAGCCTGAAATGTGGCAAAGGGTTGAAAAGTTCAAGGGGGCCGAATACTTTAGCAAGGCACTGTATGTTAAAGCGTTAGGTGAATTCTGCTTTTTCAGGAATGGGTTACACTATTCTTATGTATAACCAAAGCTTTGTTTTTCAGTCTATGATAAATACATATTATTATGTGATAAATAAATGTATGGTATTTCAGAGATAATGTTGTAGGACAATTGTAGAGAAAGAAGCGATTGATAGGGAGTATGGGATCTGTTTGTTTAGCGATTGCCAAACAGAGATAATTGCCGCAAGTTCTAAGATGCCATGCTTGGCGGCTATGCATTGAAAGTATTCCTTCCTTTTGGCAAAGGGGTTTGTCCCAGAATCAGCGCGTTGCGTTGCCTAAGCCACAGTCCCATTTTTGAGCTAGACTGAGAAACTAAACCATGATTTATTTATTTTTTTTGCAAAATCGTTTTTATTATAAACATTGCCCACGTAGGGGCGGATCCTCTGATGCGGCAACAGACCACAACAGGGCACAACATTAAATAACCTGTCACTGATGTAGCAACAGACCACAACAGGACAGATCATACGTTATAAACAACCTTACTTATCTATACCCCAATGTGGGGAGAGGTTTAGTATAGTAGAATCTGTGCTCTGTATTATAATGACAGGCTGATGTGACCTGAGGGTAATTGGGTCAGTATACTACCATACTATAACCATAATGTTAATCTAGGGGTTGGTTACTGCATCAGTTGCCGTGGTGTTATCTTCTAGCCAACAGGTCCATACCTTTTCAAATTTCTGTGGGCAACCCCTGCCCGAGTAGGTGGCTTTATAAAGGGGTAAACTGGCATTCACTAGGTCCTTCCAGAATTTGACAGAGGGGGGAGATGATTGTTTCCAATTCATTGTGATGGCCTTATGTGCATAATATAATAACAAGGATATAAGTATTTTCCTGGCTCTGAGCATCGACATTTGTTCTACCAGTCTCAGCAGACAATGTTTAGGATCATAAGGGACACTGGTTTTAGTCATCTTAGCGATCACCAGCAGTATTTCTTTCCAATAATGTGCAATTGTTGGGCAGGCCCAGAAAATGTGAAAGAAATCCCCCGCCTGGTATGAGCAGGACATGGGTCTTCAAACTATGGCCCTCCAGTTGTTCAGGAACAACAAATCCCATCATGCCTAGTCATGTCCGTGAATGTCAGAGTTTTACAATGCCTCATGGGATGTGTAGTTTTGCAACAGCTGGAGGGCCGTAGTTTGAGGATCCCTGGCCTAGGAGAAGCGCTCTCCCAAGGGTATTACCTTGCGGGCACGCTCCCGAGTCCAGCATTTGAGTCCACAGACATGAATGCTGGACTCTGTCTGGCACTGGTGTCATTGGATTTGTTTGACAGCAGCGAGAGCCAATGGCTGCGCTGCTATCAACTATCCAATCAAGAGCCTGGACTCCGTGGAAAGACCACTGAGCAGATGGAGGGGCTCAGGTAAGCAAAACAGGGGCCTGGGGGGCCGATGACTGCCAGATGTTTTTTCCTTTTCATGCATAGGATACATGAAGGTGAAAAAACACGAGGGTTTACAACCCCTTTTAAGGTAGCTATTTAACTTTGAGAAAGCCCTTAAAGTGATTGTAAAGTGTTGTGTTTTCTTTTTTCTCTAAAAATAACAAACATGTTACAACAACAACAAGCAGCTTGCTATGGGTGCACAGAGACACGAAACACCTATTTGTCCCCACGCCCCCTCACTCCTGATTGGCTAAGTGACTTTGACAGCAGCGGGCGCCAATGGTACTGCTGCTGTGTCTGTCAATCAGTCTTGAACACTCGAGGAACTCGTGGACATCACTGGAGAGAGATGGGCTCAGGTAAGTATTAGGGGGGCCGAGGGGGGCTTCTGCACACAGAAGGCTTTTTATCTTGATGCGTAAAATGCATCAAGATAAAAAACATTCTGACTTTGCAACCCCTTTAAAAGGCTTGCCACTTTTGCATTGATGGTGTCACTTTGAGGCCTCCTTGTTCCCTGGAGTATATCCACTGCCATGCAATATCTACAAAGTCAAGAAATGTATTTTTTAAATGACAGTGACCGGCTAGATTTCTCCAGGATGGGTGATTGGCTACGGTGTGCCCCTCCCCACCTTTACTTCAATGTTCAAATGATCACCTCTGGATCAGGCATATTGGATTGTGTCAAGCCTAGGATGTAACTATAGTATAATGTTAATCGGCTATGGTTATACAGTATTTTATAGTCCTGTCTGACCCATATTGTTACCTACACCTTTTTATATCTATGACTTTATGGATCAAGAACCGAATTAGGCTGTTGGAACAATTTTTACTCCTAAGATCCTCAACCGCAATTTCTCATTTTACGTTCTGTGCAGGATGAGCCATCTGTAGATATAATAAGGCGGTCAGGTGCTTATCTTTATGCCCAGTGCTGGTGTTCTCTCAGGGTATCGGTGGAAAAAGAGCAGCCTGGTTGACCAACTTTACCCTTAAGGTTAATAGGTCAACGTGGACTGGGAAATTCCTTCAGCTGGGCAGAGAGACTTCTTCCCATTTCCAGTTTACAGAAGGATCTGCTGCTGTGCTTTTTTATATTTATTTTTATTTTTTTTTGTCTCTTAAAATCAAATTTGTAAATCGGGTTGGGTGATCATTGCTTGTCTTCTGTCTATCGTGCAACTCCATGTCCCTTCACTTTGGCTTTGCCATTTGAAATGGTTGTAAACCCCATTCATGAAATCTGACCTAGGCACATATATTTGTAATGTTTACTTATCTCTCTCCAAAGCTCTGAGTGCTGTTTGTCTCTAGTGCTCGGTTCCTCTGTTTTCAGCAGGGTAACTTCTGACAAGTTTTCCAAAGTGAGATAACAGCAGATAAAAATTTGTGTCGGGGAGGGAGCTTAGATGTAGTTTAGCAGAGAGCCTGTCTATTCAGACCGCAGCTCTGCATGTTCCTTCCTTCTTCTGCCTATGTGACTGGTGGGTGTGTGCCTTTCCTCCAATCAGGTCTCGGGCAGTCTTAGCCCAGACTCCACACCCACTGCCGAATGAAAAAGAAAGATTTCTAACACAATCTGCACTTTCCAAAGAGTATATAAAAAGGAAGACAGCAGATATTCATGTAAAACTTATGTAGGGGGATTTGTTTCATCCCTGTGTATCATCTGAGGCTGTTCACTTCACTGGGTATAGGAGAGGGTTTAGATCCTCTTTAGGCTGGGTATTGTAGCTCTTGAGCAATTTACACCGATTTATAAAAGGCCAAGACTTTTTTTTTTTTTTTTTCTCTCTCCAATCTTTTAGCCCATTTTACAGTTTGCATTAGCTCATAGGATTCAATGAAAACACATTTTTTTTGATCTGTTTCCGAACAGGTAACAAGCTTTGGTCACTGGTTGTTAAAAAGTGTTGATGCATAACAACTCATCTGCCTAAGGCCCCATGTACATGGGATGCTGCTAAACATACGTTCAGAGGCAGTTGGATGCTTTTTCAACTGCCCCGAACTCATTCAATGTTATCCTATGTGACCATGTACTCAGTCTTGTTTATTGCCGTTTTTAGGCAGTTGCGTTTAACAGCGTTTCTTCGAAAGCAAAAAAATGGGTTCAGATGCGGAAGATTTCCACGTTTATTCAGATTCCAAACGTGACTAAACATGGCATCGGCATTTAGGCGCGTTTTCGTCTATAAGCGTTTTTAAAAGGTACCCTATATTTTTGACCTGAAAAGACAAAATTATGGAAAACGATGAAAAAACAAAAAAATAAATTAGTTTAAAGTGGTTTTAATTACTTGCAATGATTCATAGACCATATCTAGCCCTTGATGCAATGCAATACACCACTAGAATTGCTGTATCCACATTTTTATTGGAGTTTGAGCCATATGTTCAGATTTGACCAACATGACCCCACGATTGAGCGTAACCCCCGACTTGATATACAGTATTATAAAAAATTGAATTAACGTTTAAATTTGCATAAAATAGACAAAATGTGTGTATATATATAGGAAAAGCAAAAATAATACATCTATAGAATATAAATATAGATAATATATTATGCGCACATACCTGATCGTCACCAACAGACGTTCCTCTGGTGACACAATCTTCCTCATGTTGGTGTCCATGCGTGTCAGACTGGTTCGTACTTTTTCTAGTAGAAGGTCAAATGTAGCAATGGACATGCGTGTGAAATTAAAAAATTTGTCGGGGTAGGTATGCAGCTGTATGTACATGTTGGAAAAATATCCTATCGACATTCGCTGCGCAATCAGTGGATGGGCCTAATAGCAACGAACTCTGACTCTGGACCTGGCACGCATTTTTCTATGTCATTCTAGCCTCATATAGGGCAACGTCAGGAGCATTTCCTCACATATGCTCATTATTGGTTCCATTGCAAAAAAAGAAAAGCACAGAAATGGAGGCAAATACAAGCATACAGCTGCTCTCTCTGCTGCTACCCACTCTGGTCAAAATGGCTGAAATAGTTAAATAGCAATGTTTTTTGAGCTTGGGGAGGGTCTTAATGAGGCTGTATTAATAAACACTTCTAGACGCAAACGCGGTTAAATGCGGCATGCAAACATGGCAAAATGGCCTTTTCTAAACTTCAGTTTCAAGTTCGTTCAGAGGAGTTTGCCCCAGTGTCCCATGTACATGGAGCCTAACTTTACAAAAAAAAAAAAAATGCACCTCTTCGCATAAGCATTGATCTAAGTGGTCTTTTAATGTTTTTTGCGTCTTTCGTAGTTGCCTATTTATCAATAATAGTGACAAAAATAATAAAACAAAATATTATTAATACAAAAAGGGACTTTTCACCTGTCTTGGTTGACTGTAGTGTGGTGTGTTTTTTTTTTTTTTTTTTTTTTTTTTTTTTTTTAACCTTTTGTATGCCTTGCTCATTTTATCTCCTTGACAGTATTTAGTTTGCTTTTTTTTTTTTTTTTCTTTTTTTTTAATGGTGGTAAGGCCAGAGCGGACAAGTGGCAGACGCGAAATGCTATCTTTCGCCAGCTGCTTTAGAAATGGCCACCCCACCTTACTGTTTTTTTTTTTTTTTCCAGGTTTATGCATTTCAATTCATGAAAAGCCCGACCTTTAATGTCATCATCTGGTGCTATTTAAACATCCTTTAACCCTTGATATGCTGCCCTGTTTTCTTCTCGAAAGCTGCAGAGCTTAGAGTGTTTTCCTGGTGGTCTCGGATCTCTCCCCGGGCTGTGACAGAGCAGAAAAATTACACGGTGACATCATCCTGTCTCTCCTGATATAAAGGCTCGGCAAGAGAGAAGGAGAAAAACCTTCTCAATAACTGGCTGCAGGCCTCTGCTCTGGCTCCTGCCAGAGTTGAGACATCACTGGAGTTTCTACCCATCATTGGTAGAACGAAGAACAGATGCACACCATTAGGGTCCCATGCTTTTGTCTTTTCAGTCGCTGCCTCCATCCTTAGGTTTACTGGCAGACAAATCTGGCTGCCGTTGCTCATTTAGGGTTTTTTTTTGTATCATTGAAGGTCGAATAAAGTAGAGGTTGTTACAGGGTGTGAGCTTGTTGGCATCTGCTAAAATAAATGAAAATGCATGTGTTTTTCCATGCACTGCCATTAAAGCACATGCATAGATAAACCACGCACCTGTACTATTTTTCAAACACATGGCCGCACACTGCATGGGTGTGAAAGGTTACCTCTAAACAATAATGGCATTGTCTTGTGCCTTATCATGCATTGGGCAATGCACGTTAGGTCACACAGGCGTGAAGAGACTTGTGGTGCATGGACGCATGCATTTACATCTTTACATGCGTTGTGTTAAGGCAGTGTTTCTCAATTCCAGTCCTCATGGCCCACTTAGGCTGCTTTCACACTGGGGCGGTATTCAGGCGTTACAGAGCTAAAAATAGCGCCTGTGTAACGCCTGAAAAAAACCGGCCCCTTTAACTCCAGTGTGAAAGCCGGAGGGCTTTCACACTGGAGCGATGCGCTGGCAGGACGGTGAAAAAAGTCCTGCCAGCCGCATCTTTGCAGCGGTGAAGGAGCGGTGTATTCACCGCTCCTAAACCGCTCCTACTCATTGAAATCAATGGGACACCGCGGCAATACCGCGGCTGCAGCGGCGCTTTGCGGGCGGGTTTAACCCCTTTTCGGCCGCTAGCGGGGGTTAAAACCACCCCGCTAGCGCCCGCACACCGCCGACGCTGCTCCCGCCCCAGTGTGAAAGCAGCCTAACAGGTCATGTTTTCAGGCTTTCCATTATTTTGCACAGGTGATTTGATCAGTTTCACTGCCTTAGTAATTACCCCAGCTGTTTCATCTGAGGGAAATCCTGAAAACATGACCTGTTACTGGGCCATGAGGACTGGAATTGAGAAACACTGTGTTAAGGCAATTTGTTTGTTATGTATAGGCTGTCAATGCCCTACATTGGATGAAAAAACGCACCTGACTCATGATTCATTATCATCCATCATCCATAATCATCATCATCCATCATCATCCATAATCATCATCATTTTTTAGATGTGTTTTGCTGCAGTTTTAAATTTTGTGTGTCTTTTTTTTTTTTTTATTATTCTTATCTGCAATATGCATGTTTTGTAGCTTTACCATTCTCTTGGCCCACTTAATGCTGAGCTCTGAGAACATTTCAAAACTATTCTCGCAGTGGGGTTTTCCCTGCACTGCAAGAGTTGAGTGCCCAGCTGTTTGTCTAGGATACCATTGATTTGAAAAGCATTTTTACTTGCCTTATCCCTCGCTACACTGGCAATCAACAATATGGACTTATGGTCCTGCATTGCATGCAATAATGTAAGAGTACCTGAATGATGAGGCACCAAGGAGAAGCAGATTCTGGGGATTTGTTGCATGGAGTGTAACATGGGTCCCCTGTTGGTTTTCCTGGCTCCTCTTTTTCTCTCTGTGCCCCCATAGGAAACTACTTCCTGTAGGGGCACACGTGCAGGCTTCACCCCGAGCTGTGATGCCCTTCTCCATAGACATGCACAGTGCAGCTTGGTCCCACCCAATGCTCCACCATGCCTCAGCATGGGCTCAGTGCTGAAACAAGTGAGGACTCGGGTAAGTATAAAGGGGGTGATGGAGCGATACTGCTACTGGATCTTTTTTTACCTATTTTTTTTTTTTTTTTTATACCTTTTTTAAAACGGGGATCGCATTAAAGCAGGAGTCTCAAACTGGCAGCCCTCCAGCTGCTGCGAAACCACAAGTCCCATGAGGCATTGCAAGGCTGACCATTACAAGCATGACTCCCACAGGCAGAGGGATGATGGGACTTGTTGGAGGGCTGCCAGTTTGTGACCCCTGCATTAAAGTAAAAAATGTTTAGGTTTTGGAACCACTTTAAGTAAAACTGCGTTTAAAGGTACCCTAGACAAAAAAAAAAAAAAACATGTAATCCTTGCAGTGCAAGAGGAGCCTCACTACAAGGGTGATTTTAAATTTTACCTGGAGTTCAGCTTTTTCAAGGATATTAAACAGTCTGATCTCCTCGTGAGCTTATGTTCACTGTGGTGTCCCTGCACTCCACTATTGGGAACTACTAAGATGTCAATTGAGCCTTAAAGAGGAAGTAAACCCTGATGGGTTTACTTCCTTTGTCTCCCTGCAAAGGTAAAGCATAATGGACTACTATGCATCATAATGGACTATTATGTGTCACTTACCTGACACAGGGGCCAGCGACGTCACCGCTGTCCCCTGCAGTTCCGAGCGTCCATCTTCTTGGTGGGTCTCGCTGCTCCGGCGCTGTGATTCGCCGGAGCAGCGATGACGTCACTCCCACGCATGCGCACGGGAGCCGAGACTCGCGGCATATTGCTGCGATCTGCGGCTTGCCCAGGGCGCCTGCGCGCCTCTGTCTACGGCACATGCGCCGTAACAGCGGTGGCTGTCTTCAGGTAAATATCTCCTAAACCTATACGGTTTAGGAGATAGTTCCTGGACCTACAGGTAAGCCTTAAAGCGGAGGTCCACCCTAAAATGGACCTCCGCTCATCGGAATCCCCCCCCCCCCCCTCCGGCGCCACAATTGGCACCTTTCAGGGGGGAGGGGGGTGCAGTTACCTGGATAATCCAGGTAACTGCACCCACTTCCGGGATAGCTGTCTGCGGAAAGGGGCGTAGATTACGCCCCTTTCCGCAACTGCCCGCCCCTTTGCGCAAGTGCCCCGCTGCCTGCTGGGAAACACACAGTTCCCAGAGGCAGCGGGGACCGTCCGGATTGCGCCGCACGACTCGCGCATGCGCAGTAGGGAACCGGGAAATGAAGCCGAAAGGCTCCATTTCCTGATTCCCATACCCAAGATGGCGGCGGCAGGACCCGACAGATGACCTAGCGATCGGCTTCGGGTGCCGACATCGCGGGCGCGCTGGACAGGTAAGTGTCACTATTTTAAAAGTCAGCAGCTGCAGTATTTGTAGCTGCTGGCTTTTAAAAAAAAAAAAAAACGCGGAGTCCCGGTGGACTCCCGCTTTAATCTAGGCTTACCTGTAGGTCAAAGTGGTTTGTAAGGGTTTACAACCACTTTAAACTCTATGTAAGCCGTAACAATGAACTGTTATTTATTTTCTTTCTTTTTTTGGTCTGGTAAATATACCATTTAAAGTGTTTTCTTATATCTGTTTGATAAGTGCAAAAAAAGGAAAAACAAATCTATTGATCATGTCGGGAATCTTGTAAGCTGATATCTTTTTGTGCTGTTTGCCTGTGCTGCTCTATCTGTTAACGTTGTTCCCAACGCTCTGTAAGGACTACAGAACACCTCCCATTTGTGCTCTTGGGTTTGGATACACTTTAATATCCTGAAGATCCAACCTGCCACGTTCTAATCCAACCATCACTGAAACGTGAAATCTCTCATCCTGGACTACATAGCGTTCCAGTGACAAGAGGTGCTTTAAAGCCCCCCTGCCTGGATAAACACGGTTTTAAAAATAAGCGATTTCCATTCTGTGAGGTTTGTTCAGCATGAGCTGCAAGCCAGCGAACGATATTCCCAATTTCACATAAGCGGTGGCAGCGAAGAGCTGTTGTTTGCAGTGGCAACACGCCTTTGTGTTCCGTGTAATCCTAGCCATCAGCTACGGGCTGTTTGTATAAGCCGTTGTGCCTACAGGGCATGGAGGGAGATGCCAGATACTAATGTTACCTTTTACTGTCTTTGCATGATACATGTTTGCAATCTGGCCACTGACTGTAGAGGTTACTCTTTAGCTAAACACAATTTAAAATACAAAATATTTTTTTCATATGAATCTGGTAATAGTTGTGATTTTACATCGTAAAGAGAGAAAAAATGTCTACAATGTTTAACCAGAAAATAAAACCCAATTGATCCAGTTTACACTAACAGGATAAAACTCTTTCCTGATCCTTAGGCAATCAAATAACTCCCTGAATCCATACATTGTAACATCTTACAAATGCGTCCCTTTTTTTGTCCCCATGAACACAGGGCGTTTTTACAGCTGCTTTTACCACTGTCAGACATTTTTCCGAAGGGTCTGGTGTGGTTTGGGGGGGGGGGGGGGACCCCACGCTATTTTTAATACATTTTTTTTTTTTTTGTTTTTTTTTTTATATATTTCAGCATGTAGTTCCCTTTTAAGAGCCATACCAGACTCAAAGGGCCTGGTATGGATCTTGGGATGGACCCCCACATCGTGTTTTTTTATTTTATTTTTTGGCATGGGTTCCCCTTCAAGATCCTCAGAGCACAGGTCGCACCACAAGTCGGATCATCATCAGTAGATATTGTAGCTGCTTGATTCAGACCTTTGACTTGCAAATCGAAGGCAGCATTTTTTTTCTACATTTTTGGTTTATTTTTGCACTTTTTTTTTGATCACTTTTATTCCTATTACAAGGAATGTAAACATACCTTGTAATAGGAATCTATTGTAACAGGTCCTGCTTTATGAAGAGATGCGGGGTAAATAAGACCTCACATCTCTCCTGCAGGCTGGAAAGCATGGGATCGAAAAAAAAACTATTCATCAATCTCGCGCTGACAGCCGTGATCGCGGCTTTTACATCCGGGAACCCAGACGTGACGTCATAACGTTGCGCCTGGGCCTCTGACAGTCATAGAGATGACCGGTGACCAACTGTTCACCGGAAATCTCTATATCACAGTCATCTGGCACCGGCCGATTCTTTCTCCAGGCCCTCGATGGCACGGGAGAGCCCGGAGAAGCACCGGATGGCCACGGGGAGGGGCTCCACCCTCTCATCGCTTATAAGAACGATCAAGCGGTGGAACTGCTGCTATGATCGTTCTTATGCACAGTATCGCCAGCTGGAAAGAATGATAGCTGAATGATGACTATAGCTGCAGGCATCATTCAGATATCCCCGCACAAAGTCAAGGATGTAATTTGACTATGTACGCTATTGAAGTGGTTAAGTAGCTATTCTCTCCCCCCCCCCCCAATTATTTTTTCTCTTTCGTTAATTAACTGGCACAGCACCTTTAATCTTGACCTTAGGGTTATATCGCCACCTTCAGGAGAGGACTAGGCAGAATATGTAAAAACAGCAAAACTGCACAGTAGCACACGGGGCGGTCCTACTGGCTACAACCCCTCACTCTGCTTCCAGTAGCTCCGTTTTTTTTCTGCCTAGTGTAGGAGAAGGACCTGGCTCCCTGTGGGGACCATTTGGTCCTGGTAATCTTTTCTTTATCGGCTTTTGTAGATCACAGGAATCAAATCAACAGCCGGGCTGGGTGATAGGCTGGATAAAATAGATCCTGGTAGTCTCCCTAGCCTGGCCATCGAGCGTGTGCAGACCTTAACTACGCGCTGGGTCGGCCACGATTTGCCCTGTCTGATCCAGGGGCAGGCAGCGAGCAATATGCTCCAGGGCACACATATGACCGGGCTCAGTGTGCCGTGGCCGACAGCCACCCTGTACTGGTTGGGTGATGGGTCTGTCTGTGGAATGCGTCCAGCAGTCCCTGCACAAGGGGTAAGTATGGTTCCACCTATCTCGGCAGGATGGAGCAGCTTGACATTCCCTGGGAGATCGACTAGGGGGTCTCTCCCTCTCCCCTTTCTTCTCTCCCTTTCCCTCCTCCCCATGCTGATGGGCCACTGTGTGACTGGGCATAGGTGGTGCACGTACCTGGCTTGGGGTCCTCTGGGGGGGGGGGAGGCTCTGGGTCCTGGCAGAGGGCTGTGCTGGCCGGTTGGTGGTCCGCTCGTCTTTTTCCCTGGTTTTGGGCCATTTTTTCGGGTATCTGTGTGTGGTCATGTGGGGGACTGGCCACCGTGCGAACAGTGGCCATTTTCTGGTTCTGCTGTGGCAGGCGGCCCCTGTTGTGACGTTTCAGAGGATGCGGACCAGGACCATTCGGACAGTGAGAATGACTCTGTCTGGGTCAGCGTAGGAAAAAGCGCTAGTAGGAGCACTTGTCACAGCGGTGAAGGATACCCTAAAGATAGAGGATACCGCGAGGGCATCTGCAGAGGTGTTGGCCCCTTTTGAGTCCCACAAGCCAACCCGCACTGCTAAGGTGTTTCCCTGCCTAGCTTATTTACAAGGAGTGGGGAAGCCCGCAGCGGGCCATTTCGGTCCCGAGACGGGATTGCGGCGCGTTCCCCTTTGAGAAGAGTTTCCTGAAAAAAATGGACATCTCCGGTCGTGGACCCCCCGATATCCAGGTTAAATAAGGTAACCGCGATTCCAGTGGAAGGAATCCCTGCTTTCAAGGATCCTGCCGTCGGTCAATTGGAAGGTACAGAGGTTTGTGGCCAGGTCAAAAGATCCCTGGGTGGACGCGGCAGACGCGTTGGTGGCTCCATGGGGGAATTATCGGCTGATTTATGCCATTCCCCCCCCCCCCCCACTCAGACTTCTACCACGTCTGCTGCGCAGACTGGAGGCCGAGGGGATTCTGGTGATTCTGATTGCCCCAGATTGGCCTTGATGTCCTTGTTATGCCGACATAGTACGAATGGTGGCGGGTGTTCCTTGGTGGCTGCCGATGCGAGAGAACCTTCTGTCGGAAGGTCCAATACTTCATCCTGCTTTTTTAACGGCATGGCTGTTGAAAGCCAGGTGCTAAGGGACCGAGGTCTGTCGGATTCTGTAATCTCCACTATGCTGAGGGCACAGAAGTCATCTTCTCGGAAGATTTATCATACGTGGAAGGCCTACATCTTTGTGTGTGAGGAGATGGCGTGGCGTCCGCGTACATATTCAGTTTCCAGGATTCTGCTGTTTTTGCAGCTAGGAGTAGATCAGAAACTTGCATTAAGCACCATTTAAGGGGTAGGTATCAGGTCAGTTTCTGGCAATCGCCTTCAACCTGGGTTCACAAAATTGTGGGGTTGCAGTGCTGGTCCTGCATCGCATCTCCCTCGCAGGCAGTTCACACTACCCTCAGCAAACCACTGCAGGTGTCAATAAAAAATTGTTAATAACACCCCCAGATTGGTTCGCAGATCACAGTGCAAACTGTGAATTTGGACCGGAATCGTGAACACCCATGTGATCCGATTCCAGTGTGGGGGGGAAAAAAAGGTTCCTGCATCTTTTTCGTGTGAATCCAATGCAAGTTCAGCCATACAACTGTATGGCTGAACTAGCATGGCTCAGACATCGCATGTGATCTGCACAGCAATGTGGTCTGAATCGCATGCAATGTCTGGGTCCGCAATAGTGTGAACCCAGGCTTAAGGAGGCCTTTGTACAAGTTTAAAATTAAGTTTGAATTAAAGTGGGTGTAAACCCGATTCATGAAATTTTGAGCTGGGTACATATATCTGTAGTGTTTTCTTATCCCTCTTCAAAGTCCTAAATCCCATGTATTTCTGCTGCTCATTTCCTCTGTTATCAGCATGATAACTTCTGACAAGTTCTCTGTCAACTGAGATAAAATCAGGCTGAATTTTGTGTCAGGGTGGGTGCTATAAATGGATTAGCAGAGAGCTGGTCAATTCACAGCACAGCTCTGCAAGTCTCTGTCTATGTGGAGAGGGTGCCTTTCCTCTATTCAGCTGTCTCTCACAGTGTATGGCAAGACTCCCTTCTGGAACAGAAAGAGAAAATTCTAACGAGCATGCACTTCTAACAGTATATCAAGCCAAAGACAGCAGATCTACATGTAAAATTTTTATGTAGGGAGATTGGTTTTATCTCTGTGTATCATCTGAGGCTGTTCACTTCACTGGGTATACATGAGGGTTTACATCCACTTTAAGCCAAATATCCCAAACTTTATAAATTTCTTGGGGCAGCCACGAGGGGCTGATGTGAATTTGTAGGGTGGAATTGCTTCCAATATTGTAGCATGGGAGCCACCCAAGTCTTCTATTAAAATAGGAGTCCTAACAGATTTCTGCGAGCCCTAGTAGGGGCCAACGGGTGGACCAGGCCCAATATACATATGTTAATCGGCGATGTGGATATCTTTAAAAAAAAACTACTTGTCCAAAGGACTAAATCGGGGTCCCAATCTACTTGTCCCACATGACAATTTACACATCGTGATAAAAAAATAAATGTATGGAGGGTTGATGTGTTTTTTTATTAGGCAGAGGTGCTTTTAGGAATGTGGGACTTTTAAAAACAAGAGGTGCTTGATGGTGACTTAAACTTTGAATGTTTTTTTATTTTTTGCTAGAAACGTTCTTGGAACCCACAAACATTATATATTTATTTTAAAGCAGAGGCCCTAGAAAATAAATTGGCGTGTGTTGCAATTGTTGTATGACACGCGGTATTCACGCAGCGGTTTTGGAAACAGTTGTTTTGGAAAAAACACACTTTTTCCAATTTTAATAAAAAAAATAACACAATACATAACCCATTTTTGGTAAAATATAAATTATCATGTTATGCAGAGTTAATAGATACCAAACATGTCACACTTTAAAATTCCGCACACCTGTGCAAAAAGCAACGTAATTTTACTATCCGTAGGTGACGCTTTAAAAAGCCTTTAGGTTACCACTATAGATGTACACAAGAGGCCTGGTGCTAGAATTACTGCCTATGATCTGACATGCACGGTGATACTATGATCTGACATGCGCAGTGATGCCATGTGCGATCACTGTTTGCATGCGTGTGGGACTGACGCGTGCGTTCAGTTTTGTGCACGAGCATGGAGGGACAGGTGCTGTAAATTCTTTTATTTTTTTTGTTATCTACTTTATTTTCTCCCTTATGACAGCAATAGGCAGTAACAGGATACACTTTATGGCGAGATCTGGGGTCAATAAGACCCCAGACCCCTTCTCTGCTCTTTAAAAGCATTTTAAGGGCAGCAAGATCTGTGTGATCAAATGCTTTCCATTTTAAAAAATGGTGCCAGGGAAACCAGGTGTGATGTATGCTCATCGCTTCCTGTATTATAGAGGCAGACAGTGCAGTTCCCTTCTTTGTGCGCCTCTGTATTCAGCTGGCAGAAGCGCCTGCTTGTCAAGGAGGAGGGTGAGGGAAATTGCCCCCTCCTGCTGCTTGTAAAAGCAATCCAGCGGATGGTTAGCCACTCAGATTCCTTTTACAAGAGAGTTGATAGTCAGCTCTGAACCCTGCTGCTTTGACCGTTTCTTCAGCCATCAAGTCTGGTAAAGAATGTGTAATAAAGTGGAGTACTGAGGATACATGCAGAGTCGACCCTGCATGTCTCATTAAAGAGAACTTGTCCCCAGAAAAATCACCACAAAGGGAACGTTTTGTCAAGTCACAAGACTGCTGTGTACTGCTGATGACAAAAGGTATTTAGCAGTTTATATTTACTAAAATAATTGTATTTCCATGTTCTGTGTACTGTGGGAGACTAGATATAGGGCAGTGATGGCGAACCTTGGCACCCCAGATGTTTTGGAACTACATTTCCCATGATGCTCTGGCACTCTGCACTGTAGTGGAGCATCATGGGAAATGTAGTTCCAAAACATCTGGGGTGCCAAGGTTCGCCATCACTGATATAGGGAATGCAGCATCCTGGGATTAGTAACCTTTATTTCAGCAGCCCTTTACCAACAAAACGTTGCAATATAGGTACAGTAATACTAGTCATTGCACTCTTACATTTGTTGCCAAGACAGAGCTGGCTTGCATTTCCAGCACTCACCAGGCAGTCCCTGGTGCTTGGGTCTGAAAAAACATAACCGAAAAGATTTATTTTGAAACAATGTAATTGTTCTTTTTTTATAAACCAAGGTTCTATTAATCTGTAATAATCTGATATCAAGTCTCCCGGATAGAAATTTCATTTGCGTTTTTGCTTTGATGAGATTGAATTTTTTCATTTCTACCTCTCCCAGTGTGGGTCTGCTGCTGTGTGATTGCATTTTAAACTGTCGGTGTGCTGCGTTCTCCTGGAGTAAATTGTACATTGGGCGCAATTTCCTGCAGCATTGCCAACTCGAGCTCTAATCTCTCTCTCACTTTGCTCCCTCTCTATATAAATATATATTTATCTCTCTCCATCTCTGGCATGCTCTCTCCCCCCTCTTCCCTACACAAACACCTATTCATGCCAGTCTCACATGCTGAGATCCACTTTCTGGGCAAACTTCAGTAATCAGACCTTGTGGGTACACGTTCATCACATATGACTCTGGGCATGTTGGTAACTCCTGTGTTTGGCCAAGATTATTCTTAGTTGACATGTGTTGTCACGCAGGCATCTACCATTGAAGACTTGCTAAAAAGTGATTTTTCTTTTCTTGCTAGATCTTAAAGAACAAAAGGAAACCTATGTTTTTATTGTCATATCTGTCCACGTTGGGGAGGTTTTCGTCTCACTTTTGTCCAATAACAGTTTTTTTTTATTATCACAAGATTACTATGTCCACTATAACAAAGTGATAAGATGAGGCCAAACAAAACTATATTGCTTCAGCTGTTATTTAATTTCTTTTATTATGGCAAAGCTTCTGAAATGCAACAAATCAAGTTGTCTCAGAAAAATCTTCCAGTCTATCAAGAAAACAATAATTCAGCACAAAATCGGCATTTAAGAATGAGCAGAAAGAGACGAGACCAATGTATAAAATTGCTGACTCCATGTACACAACTTTGCATATACTACAGCAGGGGTCAGCAACCTGTAGATCGTGATCTACCAGTAGATTGCGCCATTGTGGCCAGATGAATGGTAGATCAGTCTGGGCTTACTGACCCACCATTCCAGAGCATCAAATGGAGTGCAATCTAGAGGGACTACTTGTAAAATTAGATCTGTAGTAGGGAGCAAGGGCCACATAAGCCGATGCCTCCTCTGCAGTGCTGGCTCCTGTCCCATGCGGGGTCATACCAACTGCATTTCACCTATTATCCTTGGTAGTGTTCTCCAGAGTGGTTCCAGCAGCAGGCAAGAAGAAATCTAAAGGTCAGTGTGAAGCAATACATTGAGCATAATAGTATAGAGCTGCTTTCACACTGATGTTCTGCAGTTTACCCACACCGTGAGCGCATTGCAGTGTACCTGTAGCTTTCCTGCAGGTTTGGTATGCTTAGCCATAGACTTCTATTATATCTTGCAGGTTTGGTGCACTTTCTGCATGCAGGTGTTTTGGTGCGCTTTCAGAAAGTGCACCACACCCAGTGGCGGAATTATCAAGGTCGCACCAGTCGCATTTGCGACTGGGCCCTTGAGCTCCGCCACTGTAAGGGGGCCCGCCGCCGCCCGGGAGATAGTCATTTACGCGGAGTCCCGGTAAGCTCCGCCCATCCTTTCCGACTGCTCCGCCCATCCTCCCCGCCCATCCTCTGCTCCCGCACTCATCAGGGACAGTCCCCGCCCGCTTCGCCCATCCTCTCCGCCCATTCCCTCTGCCCGCACAGTCTCCGCCCAAATTCTCTGTCCCTGCTTGCTCCGCCCATCGTCTCCGTCCACACCTTCAATCACAGGCCCCAGCCCAGCCTCCCTGCTCACCCAAGCAAAACCGAGCAAGGAGGGGGAACCAAGTGATCTACAAGTGAGTGGCACACATCTCTTGATCCCCTCCTCCACACCACTGATACCCCCCACACCACCACAACTGCCACTGATACCCCCACACCACCACAACTGTCACTGTTACCCCCCACACCACCACAACTGCCACTGATACCCCCACACCACCACAACTGCCACTGATACCCCCCACACCAGCACTACTGTCACTAATACCCCCACACCACCACAACTGCCACTGATACCCCTGCACACCACCACAACTGCCACTGATACCCCCACACACCACCACAACTGCCACTGATACCCCTGCACACCACCACAACTGCCACTGATACCCCCACACACCACCACAACTGCCGCTGATACCCCGCACACTGCCACTGATACCCCCCACACCAGCACTACTGTCACTAATACCCCCACACCACCACAACTGCCACTGATACCCCCGCACACCACCACAACTGCCACTGATACCCCCGCACACCACCACAACTGCCACTGATACCCCCGCACACCACCACAACTGCCACTGATACCCCCGCACACCACCACAACTGCCACTGATACCCCCGCACACCACCACAACTGCCACTGATATCCCCGCACACCACCACAACTGCCACTGATACCCCCGCACACCACCACAACTGCCACTGATACCCCCACACCACCACAACTGCCACTGATACCCCCGCACACCACCACAACTGCCACTGATACCCCCGCACACCACCACAACTGCCACTGATACCCCCCACACCACCACAACTGCCACTGATACCACCCACACACCACAACTGCCACTGATGCCACCCACACACCATCACAACTGCCACTGATACCACCCACGCACCATCACAACTGCCACTGATACCACCCACGCACCACCATTACTGCCACTGATACCCCCACACACCACCATTACTGCCACTGATACCCCCACACACCACCATTACTGCCACTGATACCCCCCACACCACCACTACTGCCACTGATACCCCCCACACCACCACTACTGCCACTGATACCCACCACACAACCACTACTGCCTCTGATACCCCCCACACCACCACTACTGCCACTGATTCCCCCTACCCCACACCACCAACATTTATACCCCCCACACCACCACAACCACTGCTGCCACTGATCCACCCCACCATGACCATCCAGCAACGACCATCCTTGCCACTGATACCATTCCCCTCCCCACCACTCATCCCATCCCACCCCCCCAACCATCACCCTCACCACGGATCCCATCTTCCCACCACCACTGCCACTCCTCCCATCCCATCCCCCTCCAACCATCACCCTTGCCACTGATCCCATTCCCACCACCACATCTGCCACTCATCCCATTCAACCCCCCCATCACTGATCCCACCCCCTAACCACAACCCTTGCCACTGATCCCATCACCTTCACCACTGCCACTCATGCTGCCACTCATCCCATTCCCCACCACCGCTACTACTGATCCCATCCCCACCCAACCAACACTGCTGCCACTGATCCCATCCTCCCCACCGCTGCCACTCTTCCCATCCTCCCCACCGCTGCCACTCATCCCATCTCTCCCTCACCACTGCCACTCATCCCATCCCCCACCACCGATGCCACTGATCCTATCCCTCCTCAAACACCACTGCTGCCACTAATCCCATCCCCCACCACCACCACTGGCACTCATCCCAGGGGCGTAACTACAGGGTTCACAATTGTGATAGCGCACATGTTGCCCCTGAACACCTAGATGGGGGAGGGGGGCATTTAGAGGAACACATCCCCTCCATTTTTCTCCTGTAGCCACTAAAAGTCTGCTTCTCCTCCTCTCCCTCTGATAGGAATTAAGTAACTGCAGGAGGAAAATGGAGAGGATTTGTTCCCCCTCCTATCCAGGTCCTGCTGCCCCCGGAATCAGTCAGAAGATCCCTGGCTGGAGGTCAGGGGGCCCTCCGTGGTTTCTTGCATCGGGGCCCTGAAGGTTCTAGTTACGCCACTGACCACACCTACAGGATATTATAGAAGTCTATGGCAAAAAGCAGCTAGCCCAGGAAGTTGCAGATGCACTGGGCTGTACCCAAAGTGCAGGTAAACCGTAGGACCAGTGGCGGAATTATCAAGGTCGCACCAGTCGCATTTGCGACTGGGCCCTTGAGCTCCGCCACTGTAAGGGGGCCCGCCGCCGCCCGGGAGATAGTCATTTACGCGGAGTCCCGGTAAGCTCCGCCCATCCTTTCCGACTGCTCCGCCCATCCTCCCCGCCCATCCTCTGCTCCCGCACTCATCAGGGACAGTCCCCGCCCGCTTCGCCCATCCTCTCCGCCCATTCCCTCTGCCCGCACAGTCTCCGCCCAAATTCTCTGTCCCTGCTTGCTCCGCCCATCGTCTCCGTCCACACCTTCAATCACAGGCCCCAGCCCAGCCTCCCTGCTCACCCAAGCAAAACCGAGCAAGGAGGGGGAACCAAGTGATCTACAAGTGAGTGGCACACATCTCTTGATCCCCCCCCTCCACACCACTGATACCCCCCACACCACCACAACTGCCACTGATACCCCCACACCACCACAACTGTCACTGTTACCCCCCACACCACCACAACTGCCACTGATACCCCCACACCACCACAACTGCCACTGATACCCCCACACACCACCACAACTGCCACTGATACCCCTGCACACCACCACAACTGCCACTGATACCCCCACACACCACCACAACTGCCGCTGATACCCCGCACACTGCCACTGATACCCCCCACACCAGCACTACTGTCACTAATACCCCCACACCACCACAACTGCCACTGATACCCCCGCACACCACCACAACTGCCACTGATACCCCCGCACACCACCACGACTGCCACTGATACCCCCGCACACCACCACAACTGCCACTGATAGCCCCGCACACCACCACAACTGCCACTGATACCCCCCACACCACCACAACTGCCACTGATACCCCCCACACCAGCACTACTGTCACTAATACCCCCACACCACCACAACTGCCACTGATACCCCTGCACACCACCACAACTGCCGCTGATACCCCGCACACTGCCACTGATACCCCCCACACCAGCACTACTGTCACTAATACCCCCACACCACCACAACTGCCACTGATACCCCCGCACACCACCACAACTGCCACTGTTACCCCCGCACACCACCACAACTGCCACTGATACCCCCGCACACCACCACAACTGCCACTGATACCCCCGCACACCACCACATTTGCCACTGATACCCCCGCACACCACCACAACTGCCACTGATACCCCCGCACACCACCACAACTGCCACTGATACCCCCGCACACCACCACAACTGCCACTGATACCCCCGCACACCACCACAACTGCCACTGATACCCCCGCACACCACCACATTTGCCACTGATACCCCCGCACACCACCACAACTGCCACTGATACCCCCGCACACCACCACAACTGCCACTGATATCCCCGCACACCACCACAACTGCCACTGATGCCACCCACACACCATCACAACTGCCACTGATACCACCCACACACCATCACAACTGCCACTGATACCACCCACGCACCACCATTACTGCCACTGATACCCCCACACACCACCATTACTGCCACTGATACCCCCCACACCACCACTACTGCCACTGATACCCCCCACACCACCACTACTGCCACTGATACCCCCCACACCACCACTACTGCCACTGATACCCACCACACAACCACTACTGCCTCTGATACCCCCCACACAACCACTACTGCCTCTGATACCCCCCACACAACCACTACTGCCTCTGATACCCCCCACACCACCACTACTGCCACTGATTCCCCCTACCCCACACCACCAACATTTATACCCCCCACACCACCACAACCACTGCTGCCACTGATCCACCCCACCATGACCATCCAGCAACGACCATCCTTGCCACTGATACCATTCCCCTCCCCACCACTCATCCCATCCCACCCCCCCAACCATCACCCTCACCACGGATCCCATCTTCCCACCACCACTGCCACTCCTCCCATCCCATCCCCCTCCAACCATCACCCTTGCCACTGATCCCATTCCCACCACCACATCTGCCACTCATCCCATTCAACCCCCCCATCACTGATCCCACCCCCTAACCACAACCCTTGCCACTGATCCCATCACCTTCACCACTGCCACTCATGCTGCCACTCATCCCATTCCCCACCACCGCTACTACTGATCCCATCCCCACCCAACCAACACTGCTGCCACTGATCCCATCCTCCCCACCGCTGCCACTCTTCCCATCCTCCCCACCGCTGCCACTCATCCCATCTCTCCCTCACCACTGCCACTCATCCCATCCCCCACCACCGATGCCACTGATCCTATCCCTCCTCAAACACCACTGCTGCCACTAATCCCATCCCCCACCACCACCACTGGCACTCATCCCAGGGGCGTAACTACAGGGTTCACAATTGTGATAGCGCACATGTTGCCCCTGAACACCTAGATGGGGGAGGGGGGCATTTAGAGGAACACATCCCCTCCATTTTTCTCCTGTAGCCACTAAAAGTCTGCTTCTCCTCCTCTCCCTCTGATAGGAATTAAGTAACTGCAGGAGGAAAATGGAGAGGATTTGTTCCCCCTCCTATCCAGGTCCTGCTGCCCCCGGAATCAGTCAGAAGATCCCTGGCTGGAGGTCAGGGGGCCCTCCATGGTTTCTTGCATCGGGGCCCTGAAGGTTCTAGTTACGCCACTGTGTAGGACATCAGTATGAAACGGCCTTATAAGGGGCCCAGAACAGTAAGCGTTCATTTAAATTTGCAGTTTGGGGTTTGGATGTGTTTTTATCACCTCCGCCTCAACTGCACCCCCTTTAGCTGCAGTAGCCTGGGTGTACACATGCAACAGCGGAAGTTATATGCCCTGCCATTGTTGGTAGGTGTAGCATCTGCCAAGCATAACCCATTCAAGTGAATGATGCCACTCTGCAAGTACCTTGCAACCTTGTTCAGTACAGCAAAGAAGGGTTTAAAGCAGGCAGCACTGTGTTGCTTTCTCACCACCTGCTTGGACCCCTCAGAAGCATACAGTAGCGGAATACTTGCAGAGTGGCTCCATTTGCATGAATGGGTCATGATTGGCAGGCAGTAGCACCCACCAAAAGCATCAGGGGGCTTAATTCCTGCTGCGTCATATGTATATCTTTTGGCTGCTACTGCAGCAGTAAAAGGAGTCGGGGATTGTGGATGGTAAAACCCGACTCAACAGCAGGGTTTTACCACCACTCCCAACCCGCAACTTCACATCTGAACAAGCCCTAAGGGTGCCGCTGCCAAATGCAACTAACGGCTCATTCACAAGTGCAAGAAGAAAAAGAAACAAAACGGGTGTGCTGACATATCTAACACTTATGCATCATTCGTTTATCAACAGGTATTATCATATGACTCATAATGACTGAGAAGTCAACCAATTTTAATTTTAATTTTACATCTGGAAGAGATGGGTAGCAAAAGTAAGCAGAGGATAAGAAAAGAAAAAGGAGGGAAGGGGTATATGAAAGCAAACGTGGCACTCCCCAAATGGGTAATGTGAAATGAGAATCAGCCACTGCGCAGTTCATTTCCGGGTGGACTCAGAACGGGCAGTATCCTTCAGATACACTTCCTTACATGTAAAGTACCTCCAGGGCCTCACTTGTCTCTGAATTGTTGACTGTAGCTGTTAATCTCTCCATATGGTGGATAGCGATTGGTTTTTGCTGCATTGAGCTTTTACTGCATTGAGTAACTGCATGGCAAGTGTTTTTTTTAGACTTCCGGAGGGGTTTTTCTGTCAGGTGGAATAGATACAGTGCCTTGAAAAAGTATTCATACCACCTCTAAATTTTGTCGTGTTAAAAGCAAAAACGTAAATGTATTTCATGTGATAGACCAACACAAAGTGGCACATAATTATGAAGTGAAAGTCAAATATGTAAAAAGCATGAAGTGCATTTGTATTCGGTCTCCTTGAGTCAATACTTTGTAGAACCACCTTTCGCTGCAATTCCAGCTGCAAGTGTTTTTGGGGATGTCTCTACCAGCTTTGCACATCTAGAGAGTGACATTTTTGCCCATTCTTCTTTACAAAATACCTCAAGCTCTGTCAGATTGGATGGAGAGCATCTGCGAACAGCAGTTTTCAAGTCTTCCCAGAGATTCTCAGTTGGATTTAGGTCTGGACTTTGACTGGGCGATTCTAACACATGATTATCCTCTGATCTAAACCATTCCATTGTAGCTCTGGCTGTATGTTTACGGTCGTTGTCCTGCTGGTAGGTGAACCTCCGCCCCTTAAGTCTTTTGCAGACTCTAACAAGTTTACTTCTAAGATTGCACAGTCTTTGGCTCCACCCATCTTCCCATCAACTCTGATCAGCTTCCCTGTCCCTGCTGAAGTAAAGCATTCCCACAACGTGATGCTGCCACCGCCATGTTTCACAGTGGGGATGGTGTATTCAGAGTTATGTGCAGTGTGCGTCTTCCACCACACACAGCGTTTTGCTTTTAGGCCAAAAAGTTCAATTTTGGTTTCATCTGACCAAAGCACCTTCTTTTACATGTTTGCTGTGTCGCCCACATGGCTTCTCGCAAACTGCAAACAGACTTCTTATGGCTTTCTTTGAACAATGGCTTTCTTCCACTCTTCCATAAAGTCCAGATTGTGGAGTGCACGACTAATAGTTGTCCTGTGGACAGATTCTCCAACCTGAGCTGTGGATCTCTGCAGCTCCTCCAGAGTTAAAGCGGGAGTCCACCGGGACTCCGCGTTTTTTTTTTTTTTTAAAAGCCAGCAGCTACAAATAAGTACTAGTATCACTGGAATGTGCACACAAAATATTGAAAGTGACAAACAATGATCCCAGCGCCCTATGCAGTAAGTCAAAACTCACCCTAACAAGCTCCTTCATTACCTTCTAATCATCAGGTGGAGGTTTTTAAGCAATCAGTGCTCAGAGACTTGAATATCCTGCCTTTGAAGAAAAATCTCTGTCCCAAACACATTAAAGAAGGGATTAAAGCCCTAGAGGAGAGGAAGGATATAATAGTCCGACCAGCTGATAAAGGGGGAGGTGTGGTACTTCTTGACAAGCAGTTTTATCATACTCAGCTGATTAATATGCTGTCAGATCAAACAACGTATACACCATTAGTTAAAGATCCCACAAAGTCTTACCGTAAGGATTTGACGAATCTGGTGAATTATGGGTATTGTATGCGTGTTTTAACGAAGAAAGAACAATTGTTTCTGGTACCGAGTTATAACAGAATTCCTAACATCTATACACTACCCAAAATTCATAAAGATCAGAGTGACCCCCCGGCCAGACCAATTGTCAATGGAATTAACTCAGTGACTGCAAGGATTGGACAATATCTAGACCACTTCTTGCAGATGAGTGTAGTCACTACACGTTCCTATTTGAAAGATACCACTAGTTTTCTAAAATTACTACGGGAGGTTGAGTTCCCTGCAGAAGCTGAGATTTATCTGGTAACGGCGGATGTAGCCTCGCTCTACACTATTATACAACATGAGGACGCTCTGTTGGCTCTCAACTGGGCTTTCTCCCAGAGAGATGATTTGCCTTTTATCCAGAAGAAATTTTTGAGTATGTCTCTTGAGTTTTGCCTCTCTCACAACTACTTTTGGTATAATGACAAATTCTATAACCAAAAGAAAGGGGTGGCGATGGGTTCAAAGTTCGCACCAAGTTTGGCTAATTTATTTATGAGCCAATGGGAGGATTTTCGCATCTTTGCAAATCGAAGAAGTGAACTATTATTTTATCAAAGGTATATTGATGATTTGTTTTTCATTTGGCAGGGCACTGAGGATTCCTTGATGAGCTTCTCCGATAGTTTAAATAATAATAACAACAATATTAAATTAGAGTTTAGTTGGAGTAAACAAACTATTAATTTTCTCGATGTAACAGTAATGAGAGAGAGGACTAACCTATCCACAAAGGTGTTTTTCAAACCCACGGACAGAAACAGTTTTATCCCCATTCATAGTGGTCATCACCCCCTTTGGTTAAGGGGGATTCCAAAGGGACAGTTTCTCCGTGTGAGGAGAAACTGTACTTCTGATGTTGATTACCTGACACAAGTGTCCCTAGTTAGAGACAAATTTGTTGAAAAGGGTTACCCAGCTGAGATTTTGGACCAAGAGTTACAACGGGTTCTTCGGGTTCCTCAGGAACAATGTTTACGACCCAAAGAAAATAAAACTGGAAACACACAGGAATGGAGTTTTATTAGTACTCTACATACTCAATATAAAGAGGTGGAGGGTATTATCCATAAATATTGGAATATTCTTAAATTGGATAAGACTCTCAGGGATGTCATTCCGGATAGACCTAGGTTTATATATAGGCGGAACTCCTCCTTTGGGGATAAATTAGTTAAAAAGGTTCTGGATCCTCCCTCTAAACCACTTATGTTTTGGGATAGAGCTGGCTTTTATGCCTGTCGCAACTGCCGGGCTTGCAAATCAGTTTGTAATCATCTAAGAGGGTTGGTCCAGTTCACCTCTACTGGTAATGGACAAAATTTCAAAATCGATCAATTCATTACATGTGTTACCACGCATGTAGTATATGTCCTTCAGTGCCCGTGTGGGCTTATGTATGTAGGACGTACTAAAAGAAAGCTATGCACCAGGATAGCAGAACATATTTATAACATCTCCATCGGTTATAAAGAACATAGTGTTTCCCTACATTTTAGACGTGAACATGGTAGGGACCCAACTGGACTCAAGTTTTGGGGAGTGGATAGGATCTTTCCTGATTGGAAGGGCAGCAACCTAGTCCGGGAGATATCCAAGCGAGAAACGGAATGGATTTTCCGTACAAATACTTTGAGTCCTTTTGGTTTGAACATAGAGTTAGATATTAACTGCTTTATTAGTGATTATTGATTTTATTTATTATAGAAAAGTTGGGATTTGAGTTTGAGCGTATTGTTATCATCCAATGCATGGGTTCTAATATTCAGCAATTTTGTTTTTATTTTCATTTTTATTTATTTTTATTCTCTTTTATTATTTTTCATTCCCATTTGTATCATCATTATTTTTATTTCATTTTCACAGTTCTGTTTATTTATTTTCTTTATTTTATTTTGACGTTTATTCATTTTTTATTTTATTTATTTTAATTTTATTTTTATTTTTATATTTATTTTTATTTTTATTTTTATTTTTATTTTTATTTTCACCTTTATTTATTTTTTATTTTTAATTTTATTTATTTGTTTTATATATTTTTTTCCATCATATCATTTTATTTTCATTTTCATTTTTTCTCACCTCTGTCATCTAGACTGGATAATTGGGATTTTGTGCTTATTGGTCGATCAGTGAGTGATAATTTTGATCACTTATAGTTTGCACATAGGTGACTTTGACATATTGTAATATGGTTTAGTGTAGACTCATAATATCTACAGCAGTATGCCCCGGATTTGTTATATCATAGTAATGATATGCCCTGTTTAAACTAATATAGGTGATGGGGTAGGCATACAGGTATTTTAGATAGGCAATAAGGATAAGGTTCTGTTATCAGTATCCTGGCCGGTATGCTGATGGCTTGCACGGCGGGACCTAATCATGTAACAATGAACAAAGCAGAAGGTTTTCTTCATTTCCTTCCCCTTAAGCTAGATAGTGATTTTTAGCAGGCCGTTGTTATGACGATCGCTTATACGGCGATGTCATTACATTGTCACATCGAATGCGAGGAGAGGGGGCCGGACGTGGGCGTTATTTTGATCTGGCTTCCCGCCCCGCAAGGTATTTAACCACTTTCAGACCGGACCATTTTGCTGGTAAATGACCAGAGGTCTTTTTACACTTTGGCACTGCGCTGCTTTAACTGGTAATTGCGCGGTCATGCAATGTTGTACCCAAACAAAATTTGCGTCCTTTTCTTCCCACAAATAGAGCTTTCTTTTGATGGTATTTGATTGCCTCTGCGATTTTTATTTTTTGCGATATAAGCGTAAAAAGACCGCAAATTTTGAAAAAAAATGATATTTTCTACTTTTTGTTATTAGAAAAATCCAATAAACTCAATTTTAGTCATACATTTAGGCCAAAATGTATTCAGCCACATGTCTTTGGTAAAAAAAAAGTCAATAACTGTATATTTATTGGTTTGCGCAAAAGTTGTCACATCTACAAACTAAGGTACATTTTCTGGAATTTACGCAGCTTTTAGTTTATGACTGCCTATCTCATTTCTTGAGGTGCTAAAATGGCAGGGCAGTAGAAAACCCCCCCAAATGACCCCATTTTGGAAAGTAGACACCCTAAGGAAATTGATAAGAGGCATGTTGAGCCCATTGAATATTTTATTTTTTTGCCGCAAGCGATTGAATAATGACAAAAAAAAAAATTTTTTTTTTTTTTTACACAAAGTTGTCACTAAATGATATATTGCTCACACATGCCATGGTTATATGTGGAATTTTACCCCAAAATACATTCTGCTGCTTCTCCTGAGTACGGGGATACCACATGTGGTCGACTTTTTGGAAGCCTAGCCGCGTACGGGGCCCCGAAAGCCAAGCACCGCCTTCAGGATTTCTAAGGGCATACATATGTCATTTTACTCCTCACTACCTATCACAGTTTTGAAGGCCATAAAATGCCAAGATGGCACAAAACCCCCACAAATGACCCCATTTTAGAAAGTAGACACCCCAAGCTATTTGCTGAGAGGCATGTTGAGTCCATGGAATAATTTATATTTTGCCACAAGTTGCGGGAAAATGACAAACTTTATAAATTTTTCACAAAGTTGTCACTAAATGATATATTGCTCACACATGCCATGGGCATATGTGAAATGACACCCCAAAATAAATTCTGCTGCTTCTCCTGAGTACGGGGATACCACATATGTGGGACTTTTTGGGAGCCTAGCCGCGTACGGGGCCCCGAAAACCAAGCACCGCCTTCAGGCTTTCTAAGGGCGTAAATTTTTAATTTCACGCCTCACTACCTATTACAGTTTTGAAGGCCATAAAATGCCAAGATGGCACAAAACCCCCACAAATGACCCCATTTTAGAAAGTAGACACCCCAAGCTATTTGGTGAGAGGCATGTTGAGTCCATGGAATATTTTATATTTTGCCGCAAGTTGCGGGAAAATTACAAACTTTTTTTATTTTTTTTTTTTTTTCACAAAGTTGTCACTAAATGATATATTGCTCACGCATGCCATGGGCATATGTGAAATGACACCCCAAAATAAATTCTGCTGCTTCTCCTGAGTACGGGGATACCACATATGTGGGACTTTTTGGGAGCCTAGCTGCGTACGGGGCCCCAAAAGCCAAGAACCGCCTTCAGGCTTTCTAAGGGCGTAAATCTTTGATTTCACGCCTCACTACCTATCACAGTTTTGAAGGCCATAAAATGCCAAGATGGCACAAAACCCCCACAAATGACCCCATTTTAGAAAGTAGACACCCCAAGCTATTTGGTGAGAGGCATGTTGAGTCCATGGAATATTTTATATTTTGCCGCAAGTTGCGGGAAAATTACAAACTTTTTTTTTTTTTTTTTTTTTTTCACAAAGTTGTCACTAAATGATATATTGCTCACGCATGCCATGGGCATATGTAAAATGACACCCCAAAATAAATTCTGCTGCTTCTCCTGAGTACGGGGATACCACATGTGTGGGATTTTTGGGGAGCCTAGCTGCGTACGGGGCCCCGAAAGCCAAGAACCGCCTTCAGGCTTTCTAAGGGCGTACATTTTTGATTTCACGCCTCACTACCTATTACAGTTTTGAAGGCCATAAAATGCCAAGATGGCACAAAACCCCCACAAATGACCCCATTTTAGAAAGTAGACACCCCAAGCTATTTGCTGAGAGGCATGTTGAGTCCATGGAATATTTTATATTTTGCCACAAGTTGCGGGAAAATTACAAACTTTTATTTTTTTTTATTTT
This sequence comes from Lithobates pipiens, assembly GCF_037356315.1. Taxonomy (NCBI): domain Eukaryota; kingdom Metazoa; phylum Chordata; class Amphibia; order Anura; family Ranidae; genus Lithobates; species Lithobates pipiens. The sequence continues at coordinate 484,149,704 of NW_027507903.1, read as the reverse complement.
TTTTTCACAAAGTTGTCACTAAATGATATATTGCTCACACATGCCAGGGACATATGTGAAATGATACCCCAAAATAAATTCTGCTGCTTCTCCTGAGTACGGGGATACCACATGTGTGGGACTTTTTGGGAGCCTAGTCGCGTACGGGGCCCCGAAAACCAAGAACCGCCTTCAGGATTTCTAAGGGTGTAAATTTTTGATTTTACACCTCACTACCTATCACAGTTTTGAAGGCCGTAAAATGCCAAAATAGCACAAAACCCCCCAAAATGACCCCATTTTGGAAAGTAGACACCCCAAGCTATTTGCCGAGAGGCATGGTGAGTATTTTGCAGCTCTCATTTGTTTTTGAAAATGAAGAAAAAAAAAAATAATGTATATTTTTTTTCTTTTTTTCAATTTTCAAAACTTTGTGACAAAAATGAAGGTCTGCAAAATACTAACCATACCTCTCGGCAAATAGCTTGGGGTGTCTCCTTTCCAAAATGGGGTCACTTGGGGGGATTTTGTGCTATCTGGGCATTCCATGGCCTCCGAAACTGTGATAGGCAGTGAGGAATGAAATCTAAAATTTACACCCTTAGAAATCCTGAAGGTGGTGCTTGGATTTTGGGGTACCGTACGCGGCTAGGCTCCCAAAAGGTCTCACACTTGTGGTATCCCCGTACTCAGGAGAAGCAACAGAATGTATTTTGGGGTGTAATTTTACATATAACCATGGCATGTTTGAGCAATATATCATTTACTGACAACTTTGTGCAAAAAAAAAAATAATAATAATAATAATGTATTTTTTCCACAACTTTTGTCAAAATATAAAATATTCCATGGACTCGACCTGCCTCTCAGCAAATAGCTTGGGGTGTCTACTTTCTAAAATGGGGTCATTTGGGGAGGTTTTGAACTGTCCTGGCATTTTATGCACAACATTTAGAAGCTTATGTCACACATCACCCACTCTTCTAACCACTTGAAGAAAAAGCCCTTTCTGACACTTTTTGTTTACATGAAAAAATATTTTTTTTTGCAAGAAAATTACTTTGAACCCCCAAACATGAAGTGTTTTTTTAAAGCAAAAGCCCTACCGATTAAAATGGTGGGTGTTTCATTTTTTTTTTTCACACGGTATTTGCGCAGCGATTTTTCAAACGCATTTTTTGGGGAAAAAACACACTTTTTTTTATTTTAATGCACTAAAAATCACTATATTGCCCAAATGTTTGATGAAATAAAAAATATGATCTTAGGCCGAGTACATGGATACCAAACATGACATGCTTTAAAATTGCGCAGAAACGTGCAGCAGCGACAAACTACGTACATTTTTAAAAGCCTTTAAATGCCTTTACAGGTGACCACTTTAGATTTACGGAGGAGGTCTACTGCTAAAATTAGTACCCTCGATCTGACCTTCGTGGTGATACCTCACATGCATGGTGCAATTGCTGTTTACATATGCCACCAGACCAACGCTTGCGTTCCGCGTTGCGCCTTAGCAGGGGGGGACAGGGGTGTTTTTTTTTATTTATTTTTTTTTTATTATTTATTTTGCTTTTTTTATTTTTTTTTAAACTGTTCCTTTCATTTATATATATTTTTTTATGATTTTTATTGTTATCTCAGGGAATGTAAATATCCCCTATGATTGCAATAGGTAGTGACAGGTACTCTTTTTTAAAAAAATTAGGGTCTATCAGACCCTAGATCTCTCCTCTGTCCTCAAAGCATCTGACCACACCAAGATCGGTGTGATAAAATGCTTTCCCAATTTCCCAATGGCGCTGTTTACATCCCGCAAAATCTAAGTCATGAAATGTTCGTAGCTTCCGGTGTCTTAGGCCATAGAGATGATTGGAGCCATTCTGATCTCTGATCAGCTCTATGGTCAGCTGGCGGAACCACCGGCTGCATTCTCAGGTTTCCTGTTGGGACAGGAGAGCCTGAGAAAACCATGGAAGATGGTGCGGGGGGGGGGGGACATTCCCTCCCACTGCTTGTAAAAGTAGTCTAGAGGCTAATTAGCCGCTAGGATTGCTTTTACATAAAAGCCGACCGCTGGCTGAAAAGAATGATACCAAGATGATACCTAAACCTGCAGGCATCATTCTGGTATAAGCACTCAAAGTCCCGCAACATACCAGTATGTTGCTGGAACTGGTTGGGCATATATTGTAATTTTTTTTTCATGCAGCCTGTGGGCTGAACGAAAAAAAAATATTGATCGGTGGGTATGCCCACCATTAGATACCACCCTTCATCCACCCACTTTCTAATGGTGGGCATACATGCACCATTTATATATGCCGAAGCATGGGGGCATCCTCCCGCAAAAGGTAGGAGCAGATCGCTCCTCCACCCCTTATGCCCCCATGCTTCGGCATATATGCTCTTTTTTAACTGTGGTGGTGAAATCACCCCCGACAGTGCTGGAATCGCGGCTTTATGTATCATGGGAGCAAACGCTGTTGCTGTCAAGATAAATAAATCCGCTCTGCAGCAGAATGGCGTACCTGCTAAGCAAATGATGGTTAACAATAAAACAAAGTAACATTACAGTATAACAGTAGGACTTACCATACCTGCAAAGCAAATACAAAAAAAAAATCGCAAAAAATAACACATTTAACACAATCTGTGCCTAAAATATATATATGCCGAAGCATGGGGGCATCCTCCCGCAAAAAAGTTATGCCGCGTACATACATTCAAACTTTTCCACGGGCAAGCCCTCCGTCGGAATTTTGACTGTATGTACGCGGCATTAGGAGCAAAATCGCTCCTCCACCCCTTATGCCCCCATGCTTCGGCATATATGCTCTTTTTTAACTGTGGTGGTGAAATCACCTCCGACAGCGATGGAGTCGTGGCTTTACATATCGTGGGAGCAAACGCTGTTGCTGTCAAGATAAATAAATCCACGCTACAGCTGAATGGCGTACCTGAAAACAAAAAATGGTTAACAATAAAACATTGCAGAATAGAATACAGTACAAAGGAGCAGAACAATAGAGAGAGAATAGAGAGAGAGAGAACAATAAAACGACAACTATTTTTGGTTTTTTTATTTTATATTTTTTTTGTTTTTTGTTTTTTTACTTTTTTTTTTTTTAACACTTTTTTTTTTTTTTTTAACACTTTTTCTGTTGTAACGGTTCCAGCGGTTTGGGTCTCTCAAAATGCAATGGCATCTTGGGAGACCCTGTGAACGTGTGCCTAGCCTGTGCAATGCTGTACCCTACGCTAATACTCAACTAGTGAATGGTAGCGTTCAAAACACTCACCCTGACAAAGACCAGGCTGGTCAGGACAGCGGGGACAATAAGAACGGGTGTCACGCCCAAATCCGCGCTTTCTGCAGACACGACATTTTCTTTGGGGGGCTCGTTGGGTAGGGGTACTCGGGATGACATAAGAATAATGCCTCTCATGCAGCCGGCTTACTGCATCTGGTAGGGGAAGGTGAGGTGGAGCACCGCCTGGATACAGAAGGGCTCTGACGATATCCTCCTGGAATTTGAGGAAGGATCCAGTCCGTCCTGAAGCTTTGTGTAGTACATAAGCATTCAGTATAGCCAATTGGAATAAATAAACAGACACTTTTTTGTACCAGCGTCTGGACTTACGGGCAACTAGATACGGCGCCAACAACTGGTCATTGAGGTCCACCCCTCCCATGTTAAGGTTATATTTGTGGACACAGAGGGGTTTCTCCACAATACCAGTCGCCGTAGGAATTTGGACCGTCGTGTCTGCATGAAGGGAGGTAAGAACGAAAACATTCTTATTATCCCTCCACTTCATAGCGAGCAAATTATTACTGCGCAAGCAGGCTCTCTCCCCCAGCCTAAGACGGGACTCTACAAGCCGCTGGGGAAAGCCCCGGCGATTAGGTCGCACGGTGCCACATGCTCCAATCTGCTGATCAAACAAGTGACTAAACAGTGGCACGCTTGTGTAATAATTGTCCACGTACAAGTGGTACCCCTTTCCGAATAAGGGTGACACCATGTCCCACACTATCTTGCCAGCGCTTCCTATGTAGTCAGGGCAGTTCTCCGGCTCTACGTGACTATCTTTACCCTCATAAACCATAAAACTACGTGTATAGCCTGTGGCCCTGTCACAGAGCTTATACATCTTGACCCCGTATCTGGAACGCTTGTTGGGGACGTATTGTTTGAATGACAAGCGACCAGAAAACTTAATCAGGGACTCATCAACGCAGACAACTTGATCGGGAGTAAACAAGTCTGCAAAACGTTGGTTGAAGTGGTTTATGAGGGGCCGAATTTTGTAGAGCCGATCGTACTCAGGGTCTCCACGAGGACGACAGAGTTCATTGTCGCTGAAGTGCATGAACCGCAAAATCATCTCGTATCGTGCCCTGGACATGGAAGCAGAGAACACGCGCATATGGTGAATTGGGTCAGTGGACCAATATGACCGCAACTCACTCTTTTTGGTTATGCCCATGTTGAGGGAGAGGCCCAGAAAGATTTTAAATTCAGAAACCGTAACTGGTTTCCATTGTTTGGCAAGGGCGGACTGGGGAATAGTGGCGATGTGTTGAGCAGCGTACAAATTGGTTTGGTCCACAATAGATCTAAAGAGATCTTCGGTGAAAAACAGTGAGTAAAAGTCAAGTGTCGTAAAATCAACTGTTTCCACCTTAATGCCAGGTTGGCCAGTGAATGGGGGAAGTACGGGTTCTGCAGAAGTGGTGGGCACCCAAATAGGATTGGCGAATTCTGCAGGAAGGGCACTATGGGTACGACGGGCCTGTCTTTGTCTTCTTGGTGGCAGCGGGACACTACTTGTGCTTGCCACCTCGCCAGCTTGAACTGCACTTATGGGACTCGCCACGTCACCACGTGTTACTGCAGTGCTGGATGTAGGTCCAGGGTGTACTAGGCCGCTGGTGCTTGCCAGTTCACCAGAAGGATGAGCGGCTCTAGTACGTCTCTGCTCCATACGAGTGGCCTGCGGTTTATGCACCTCAACAACAGAATACATTCGGGATCGGGCACACCTGTCCCTAACAGAGGCCTCATCTCCGTCGTCAGAGCTATCTGTCATGGAGCCGCTGTCCTCTACAGGATCGTATTCTGAGCCTGAATCTGACAGATGAGTGACGTCCTCTTCACTATCTGTCATGCTCAGAAACGTGTAGGCCTCTTCACTAGTGTACCTTCGCTTTGCCATTTTGGGCTCTAAATTTAGGGGTACACTAGTGAGACTCACAGGTAAAAAAGCACCTAGCCTGTCAGCGACTGTTTCAAAACGCTACAAAAAAAACTGTTAGCGATCGCAGGGATCAAGCCTGACTCTGCGAACGCTGCAGTTATGTGTGTTGTGTTTTGTAAGTGACAGTGATCGATCGATACTGCACTTGGGTGGGCTGGGCTGGGCTTGGCGGAGGGGCTAAACGCAGGTGCTAGCGGGTATCTGGGCTGATCCCGCTAACAATGCGTTTTGGGAAACCTAAAATGCAGGCAATGCTAATATAGATCTGATCAGATACTATATTACTAAGGGAGGTGTATGCTTTGCGCGTGGGTGTTAGCGGTACTGGCACTAACCTGACGCTGGGGCGACGCAGGCCTTATCTGACCCTCAAACTTATATCACCCGCCGGGTGATCAGGGGGTTAAACCTTTATTAGGTAATAAATGGCGGGTGCCCTGAAACAAAAAAAAAATAACTAACCAACCAGCGTCACCTGTAACAGTTATATGGTGATCACTGGTGAAAGGGTTAACTGGGGGGCAATCAGGGGGCTATGCGGTAGTATATGGGGGTCCCTGACGCTATAAAAAGCTGCGGCGAACCCAAATACTTACCTGCCTAACTAGCGTCACCTGTGACACTAATACAGCGATCAGAAAAAAATCGCTTATTAGTGACACTGGCGACGGGGGGTGATCACGGGGTTAAACCTTTATTGGGGGGGTTAGGGGGGCACCCTAGAGCTAAAGGGGGCTAACCCTAACTGCCCTAACAGTTATTACAGTCACAAATGACACCAATGCAAAAAAAAAAAAAAAAAAAAAAAAAAAAAAAAATGCACTTGGTGTCACTGTGACTGGGGGGGGCAGGGGTGATTGGGGGGTGATTGGGGGGTGATCGGGGGGGTGAAAAGTGTGCCTGGCGTGTTCTACTGTTAGTGTAGTGTGTTGGTGCAACTCACCGATCCTCTCTCCTCCGTGCCGGAACGAAAAAGACCGACACGAGGAGAGATTACATCATTTCCTCTCCTGTGTTTACATTACAGGAGAGGAAGTGATGTCACGAAGACTTTCTATTCGTCGGGAGCGATCGCGAGGGGGTGGCCATGAATGAATGGCTGCCCCCTCATCCCGGATCGGTCCCGAACGAATACCGACCGCCGCAGGCACCGGGCGGGGGCCCGATCGGGCCCCCGACCCGGGGCAAGGCAGGGACGTACATGTACGCCAATATGCCTGCCCGTGCCATGCTGTCGACGTACATCGTCGTGCGGCGGTCGGCAACTGGTTAAATGGACTAGCTGCGTTGCCTGGCCACGCCCACGGACGAAGACGTGATGACGAAACGCGTATGGGCGTGACCAGGCAGCTATACGTCACCAGAGCAGGCTATTCGGAGTGGTTACCCGGGACCCGCCGTGGAAGCTGAGGCAGTATTCGACCAAACGCGCTCAGGACTGCGGTGAGACCACCTCGTTATCACTGCAAGTGACATTTTAAATGTGACATTTTGCTGTGCACATTGTGTACGTATGATTTTAAGCGCATGAGTGTTTTTAATGAATAAAGCTGTGTTGCACTATGGAATCTATATTTTATTGTTTTCTATATGTGGATCTGGGGCTGTGAATGAGAATTAAGTGAACTCTTATCGGTGAGAGAGCAGGGAGCCCGAGAGAGAGGAACCTATGGTGTTCTGATAAGACGATTTTCCGGAGGGACACTAGTGGGACTACTTCTACAGCCGTAGTGAAGTGCCTGTTAACCCTTTGGGTTCTGGTGAGTGAATTACCATAAGGGGTGTCACCGGCCGTCAGACCCTTCGCACACTGGTGTTTTCTTCTTCGGAGATGGATCTTCTTTTCTGAACTTTTTTCCAAAGTGTGATAGCTCAATTGAATATTGAGTCATATATGTTTGGAGATATTATGGACACTTGCTAGTGACTTTTTTTAGACACTGAATTATTATCCTCCATATATTTATTATATTTTATCCTCTATATATTTATTATATTTTATTTTTTGATTATTTTCCCTTTTTTGTTTTAGCGCTGTCAATATAGTACAGCAGCTACAAATACTGCAGCTGCTGACTTTTAAAATAGTGACACTTACCTGTCCAGCGCGCCCGCGATGTCGGCACCCGAAGCCGATCTCTAGGTCGCCTGTCGGGTCCTGCCGCCGCCATCTTGGGTATGGGAATCAGGAAATGGAGTCTTTCGGCTTCATTTCCCGGTTCCCTACTGCGCATGCGCGAATCGTGCTGCGCAATAAGGACGCTCCCCGCTGCCTCTGGGATCTGTGTGTTTCCCAGCAGGCAGCGGGGCACTTGCGGGAAGGGGCGGGCACTTGTGGAAAGGGGCGTAAGTTACGCCCCTTTCCGCAGAGAGCTATCCCGGAAGTGGGTGCAGTTACCTGGATTATCCAGGTAACTGCACCCCCCTCCCCCCTGAAAGGTGCCGATTGTGGCACCGGAGGGGGGGAGGGTTCCGATGAGCGGAAGGTCCACTTTAGGGTGGACCTCCGCTTTAACATGGGCCTCTTAGCTGCTTCTCTGATTAATGCTCTCCTTGCCCGGCCTGTCAGTTTAGGTGGACGGCCATGTCTTGGTAGGTTTGCAGTTGTGCCATACTCTTTCCATTTTCAGATGATGGATTGAACAGTGCTCCGTGAGATGTTCAAAGCTTGGGATATTTTTTTGTAACTTAATCCTGCTTTAGGCTGGGTTTACACTGAGGAAGGGAGCAGCTCACAGCAGGGGGTCCGGCGCGTCACCATTCACCATGTCAGATGTGGTTTCGACCCAAATTTTTGGCTGAATTCGGACCTGAAATGGACCAGAAGATGCACCGCACTCCTGTGCAATTCGCACCTGAGTCCCTCTGGAGATTTGTGCACTGGCTCTATAGAGCACTGTTATTTGTGCACTGGTTCATAATCTCCTGATATGAAAATTTAGATGTGGCAAAATCCACATCCAATTCACACTGGTGTGAACCCAGCCTTAAACTTCTCCACAACTTTATCCCTGACCAGTCTGTTGTGTTCCTTGGCCTTCACGATGCTGTTTGTTCACTAAGATTCTCCAACAAACCTCTGAGGGCTTCACAGAACAATTGCATTTAAAATGAGATTAAATTGCTCATGGGGGACTCTATTTATTACATGACTTCTGAAGGCAATTGGTTCCATAAGATTTTAGTTAGGGGTATCAGAGTAAAGGGGGCTGAATACAAATGCACGCCACACTTTTCAGATATTTATTTGTAAAAATTTGGAAAACCCTTTATTTTCCTTCCACTTCACAATTATGTGCCACTTTTGTGTTGGTCTATCACATAAAATCACAATAAAATACATTTACGTTTTTGGTTGTAACATGACTAAATGTGTGCGGCCTCGTTTTCTTTCAGATCAACAGAGGTCAAATGTTTTATGGTGGTCGTGTACACTGATTAACCATTTCAGCCCGGACCATTTTGCTGGTCAAAGACCAGACCATTTTTTGCGATTCGGCACTGCGTTGCTTTAACTGACAATTGCGCGGTCGTGTGACATGGCTCCCAAACAAAATTGACGTCCTTTTTTTCCCCACAAATAGAGCTTTCTTTTAGTGGTATTTGATCACCCCTGCGTTTTTTATTTTTTGCGCTATAAACAAAAATAAAGCGAAAATTTTGAAAAAAACACGTTCTTTTTTACTTTTTGTTATAATATATATCCCCCCAAAATATATATATAAAATAAATTGTAAAATGTCCCTCAGTTTAGGCTGATACGTATTCTTCTACATATTTTTGGTTAAAAAAATCTCAATAAGTGATTATTGATTGGTTTGCGCAAAAGTTATAGCGTTTACAAAATAGGGGATAGTTTTATGGCATTTTTATTAATATTTTTTATTTTTTTATTTACTAGTAATGGCAGCGATCAGCTTTTTTTTTTTTTTTTTTATTGTGACTGCGACATTATGGCGGACACATCGGACATTTTTGACACATTTTTGGGACCATTGTCATTTATACAGCAATCACTGCTATATAAATGCAGTGATTCATGTGTAAATGACACTGGCAGTGAAGGGGTTAAGTGTTCCTAGGGGTGTGTTACTAACTGTTGGGGGCTGTGCTTTAATTTAGTGAACACTGATCTCTGTTCCAATAACATGGAGCAGAGATCAGCGTCACTAGTTTCTAGGCAGAATGGGGAAATTCTGTTTACAACGGCATTGAGACGATCGCGGGTATGCCCGCGGCAATTCGAGTCTGCGTGACCCGTGACCTGACTCACGGGGGTCCCGACCAGCACGCGAGCGTGCCGCCGGTGGCGCGATGGCAGGGCGGCATTAAAGATTGGACGTACCTGTACGCCAATATGCCTGCCGTGCCATTCTGCTGACGTACATCGGCGTGCGCTGGTCGGGAACTGGTTAAGGTGATTCCTGCACACCGTTTCAGGTAGTGGTGATAAGTCTGTGGTGTGGAAGATCAACCTAATCACTGCAAGTGTGGCACCAATCAAGGGGGGGTGGGGGGTTCACGCAGTATCAAAAATGTTTTGTCCATTTGGCTGCCTATAATAATTGATCTAAATAATATATTAATAAACACATTGCTCCAAATGAAAGTCTTATGTCCTTCTGTAAGGGCCTGTATCAACAGGCTTTTGTTTGTGTGAAAAGCGCTTCTTTTTAAACAAATGTGGATACTTCCGTATATGCAGTTGATCAAGATGTAAGATGTAAGTTATCGGTATTTATGGTTTCTTTTTGGTTATTCTTGATTGGATGGAGGTATTAACCCATTGTTGATTATTTGCATTTGAATCGCTAGATACTATTTTTCTTGTTAAAACCCTGATGAAGGAGACAACACTCATCTCTGCAACGCGTTGGGTATAGGATTCTGTATCCTTAATTTGCATATTTTGATCTTTTATATCCAATACTATGTTTAATATTCTATGTATTTTCCTACAATAAATTCATATTATGTCTTTTATTTTTATTGTTCTTTTGGTAGGGTGGGATTATTAAGGCACTATTAGCTCTTTCCACGTTCTTTATGGGGTGTGGCACACTTGAAATCTTCCATATCAGAATCTTTTTTTCATATAAGTCAAGTGTGAATATAAAAGCATGTTGTTGTCCTAGAGCAGGTGGTTGGACTACAACAGAACATATCCACCCAGGGCCGTCTTTAAGGCATGGCAAAAGGGGCAGCTGCCTTGGGCCCTGTTATTGTTGTAGGGCCCAAAGCAGCTGCCTCATACTTGCCAAATATCCCAAGAAAATTTTTGCCCATGGTCCAATCAATATTAAAAACCATCCTGCATCCACCCTGTGTTGTGCAGTGTTCTGTAGTCTTACACTTCCTGTTTTAGGGGGACGGTATGATGAGTGAGTAGTGTCCCATGTCTTATTGCCAAGGACGGGAAGCGTGCTACTGGAAGGATCGAAGGTTCGGTAAACTGCAATATAGTACAATTTAGTTTTTGGGGTTTATGTCCACTTTTAATTCAGTTATAAAATGTGGTGGTGGTTTTATTTATTTATATATTTTTTGCCTGGAGTACTACTTTATTATCTGCATTTTGCTGGAAAGAAGCCTAGTGCTTGGTGACCTGGTAATGTGAAGACCAACAATTGACACACTTCTCCATCTGACATGGCATAAGTGCGTTGTTCACTCGTAAAATGCAATCGCACAGACTTCACGACTCCTCACAGCGAGCCAGTGTCAGCGGTACGGCCACAGCTGGCTCCTTCTAAGAGCACGCAAGGTATATTTTAGAGAAACTCTGCGTTTCAAAGTAATGTCATGAAGTCTGACATCAGCCCTCTGGATCTGGATCCCCGTGACACGCTGAATTTTAAAAATAGATTTTAACACCTCGGGGCCCGAGTTAGATAACAAGACAGCTTTGTGTCAGGTCATGAATGAGATGCTGTGAGGTGGCTGGTGTGCAGGGGTGAGAGTTATGCAGAGATGATTCTGCAGGAGTTCATGTGCTACATCTTACAGTAGGACCAAATTCCTTTAAAGTGGAACTTCACTTTCTCAATCAACCTTGACAATTTTTTTTTTTTTTTTTTTTGCTACTAACATTAGTAAATAGATATGAAATTATATCATATTCACTTGTTTTACATTTCTTTAGTTACTTTCTAGTTATCATTTGCCTAAGCATGGGAACATACATCCCAGGAGTCTTTAGGAGGGGCTTTATCAGCTAAGCACACCCTCCTGCCTGCATGCCTGAGCTAAGGGAAGATGGATTTCAGGAAGTAAATGCTACATGAATCATCTGCCCTCACTTAAGATGGCCACTGCCGGAAATGCTGAGGGGTATTTTTGTAAGACCCCTTTCACTCCGAGGGGTGCTTTTTGGCCGCTAGCGGGGCACTTTTAACCCCAAAGAAGGGGTTAAAAACTCCTGTGTTGCGGCGTTTCCAAAGCCTAAATACAGCGCTCCCAAAATGCCCCAAAGATGCTGCTTGCAGGACTTTTTGTAAGGTCCCACAAGTGCACCACCCCAATGTGAAAAGTCACATTTCAATGGATGGGAGGCGGTTTTCAGGTGCTTAAAGTGCCTGAAAACTGCCCCAGTATGAAAGGGGTCTAAATGATTTCTCTTCAAATTAAAGCATTGAGAAATGGATGGATGGGGAAGTTTTGCTTTTAATATTTAATTACGAATTAAATTGAACTTTTAGTTTGTGGTGCTCAGATACAGTGTAGCTCTGATTTAAAGTGTTGCTAAACCCAGGACCCTGCATTCACTATATCTGGTCTCCCACATGGAAATGCAAAAAATTGTTTTAGTAAATATAAACTGCTTAATACCTTTTCTCATCAGCAGCATATTTCAGTTTTGTGACTTCTATCAGTATCTGGTTAAAGCTTGTAGGAGGAGTTTTCATTCTCCCCTGACTATCCTATGAGGCTGCAGGACCCCTGACCTTCTGTCGGGACAGTGCTGATTGGCCCTGTGCTGATCACATGCCTAGAGGCGATTCAGTTCGCATTGTGCGCTATACAAGTATTGCATTCATGCATTCATTCTCCCAAGAAAAAAAAACTCTCTAGCAATACACACCAAACTGAGCATGTGCAGTTTGCCACAGGGCTCTGTTCTGGTTTGGGGACAGTGGAAGAAGGGGAAGATCAGAAAAGACAGTATCAAACAGCCTTGTTTCACAATGCAGAGGATTAACCCCTTAGGATCCACAGTGAGTATAACAAGCATGCTTTACTGCATGTAGAAACTGATTTTACTGTTGTGGGTCTAGTAACACTTTAAAAGTCACATACACATGATGAGAATATTTGATGAATAATCCCCCCCCCCCTTTTTTTGAATGCTAGTCTCCGTACTGAAAATGAAGAGGCTACTAAATTTACGAAAATTCTTGTACGACAGAATACAACTTTGGAAGTGATGTATTGTTTTATATTTTCAAATGAAAACTGTACTGATTAAACAAAAATCATACGATTTGGTATCGTAGAAGAAAAATTCTTGCGTTTATCACTTTTGGATAACTTAGGAAGAACTGCCATGATCAGATTATCGTAAAATTGCTTAAAAAGCAGTATTTTTTTGTCCGATTTTCTGATTGTGTGTACTAGGCCTTAAAGTGTTACTAACCCCACAACAGCAAGATCAGTCTGTATATGCAGTAAAGATGGCTGAGCCACGTTAACTGACCACTGTGTCAGGGCTCATCAGCCAATCAGCCATGATGAATCGTGGTCAGTTTACAGGGGGAGGATATAGCCAGGAAGGAAGAGCCAGGTATTTCAGGTGATACATGGAGCCAAATTACACAGCACTAGCACTGTGCTGTATAACATGCTTTAAATGAACAGGATCCAATTTATTTTTTATTTTTAGGGTAACAAATGCTTTAAACTCCCCACCATTGTTATCCAGTGTATCTTGTCTGTTATCTGTTGGATGAAGAATATTTTTCATGCCTATTTTTTTATTTTAAAGTGTATGTTGAGCCAATAACTTTATTATTACTTAAAGCGGAGTTCCACTAGTTTTTCAGTTTATTAAAAGTCAGCAGCTACAAAAACTGTTGCTGCTGACTTTTAATAAACAGACACTCACCTGTCCCACAGTCCAGTGATGTGGCCGATAGAAGTCTCACTCATCTCCCCCCTCCTCTCCACGGAACCATCATTGCAGCTTTGGGCAACCAGCTGTGACAGCTTTGCGGCTTCACGGCCGAGTGCTTACTGCGCATGCGCAAGTTGTGCTGCGCTCTCCTAGTGGCCAGGCATTCTTCTGGGACCTGTGACCTGTCCCAGAAGATTGTAGAGAGGAAGGGGCCGCCTAGGGGAAAATAGGACAGGAAGTACCTGTCAAAACCAGGTACCCCCTCAACCCCAAAAAAAAAAAAAAATGACATACCAAATGTGGCATGTAAGGGGGTGAGGAGTGCTTAAAGTGGTGGAACTCTGCTTAAAAAGGAGTAGAGCTGCAACTAACGATTATTTTCATAATCGATTCATTTTTGATTAATAGATTATTCAGGTAAAAAGCTAAAAAAAAAATGTGCTGTATAATTTAGTTTATAAATAAATGTAAAAATAAAAGACCATTTATTTAAATACATTTAATTCTAATTCTTTATATTGCCTCCAGTTTCTCTGGGTTCAGATGTTGATCTTCCATATGCAGAGCCCTTAAAGGGATTGTAAAGGTAAACGTTTTTTTTCACCTTCATGCATTCTATGCATGAAGGTGAAAAAACATCCGACAGTGCCGGCCCCCTCCAGCCCCAGCTCACCCCCGATATCCTCTTTGCCGTTTAGCCTGACCGTTGATTGGTTACAGTGGATGGATTGAAAGCAGCGCAGCCATTGGCTCGCGCTGCTGTCAGTCACATCCAATGACGCGGCGCGCCAGGGGTGGAGCCGAGTGATACAGCCGGCGCCCATAGCCGCTCACTGTATCACGGGAGCGCGCCCGCAAGCACTCCTCACCATGCGAGGGATCTCACATAAAGGTGAAAAGTCCTTGCGGGGGGCAGCCGAGACAGCCGCCGAGGGAACCCAGAAGACCAGGTTCATAATAATGTAATACTATAGGTAATAAGGCTTACCTAAAGGTACAAACAAAATAGAAGAGTTTACTTCCTCTTTAACTACTTAAGGACCGCCCACCGCAGTTGTACATCGGCTGTTACCATAACCCTGGTATCCTCTTCAACAGCAAGCGGTTCGCTTTCAGTTAAAAGTGGTCTTTTCGGCCGATTCGCCACAAGATCACTTTTATTGGGGGCGGTAGAGGGTAGAGGGAGCCATCAGTGGCGGTGGAGATGATCGGGTTCTCTCTCCTCAACAGCCTGGAGCCAAGTAAGGAAAAGAGAGCCCCCACTTGGCTCCCTACAATTAGATGGCGGAAGCGACGTCAAACGTCACGTTTTTTTATTTTTATTTTTTTTATTGCATTTTAGTGTAAATGTGAGATCTGAGGTCTTTTTGACCACAGATCTTACATTTAAGATGTCCTGTCATGCTTTTTTTTTTCTATTACAAGGGATGTTTACATTCCTTGTAATAGGAATAAAAGTGACCCAAATTTTCTTTTTTTAAAAGGACAGTGTAAAAATAAAAAGTCAAAGAAGAGAAATAAAATGTAAAGCGTCCCGCATATGAAAACTGTGTTCAAACCACAAATGTGTGGTATCGCCACAATCGTTAAAGCGAGAGCAATAATTTTAGACCTCCTCTGTACCATAAAAATAGTAACCTGTAGAAATTTTTAAATGTTGCCTATGGAGATTTTTAAGGGTCAAAGTTTGTCGCCATTCCACGAGCGTGGGCAATTTTGTATTGTGACATGTTGGATATCAATCTACTTGGTGTAACAATATGTTTCACAGTATAACAAAAATGTTGGGCTAAAAATTTTTTACGCTTTTAAGACCAATGCATAAATACAGTGTGACATAAAGTATTGCAGTGACCACCATTTTACTCTCTAGGGTGTCTTGAAAAAAATATATATATAACGTGACTAAGTAATTTTCTAGCAAAAACCTTTTTTTTTTAACTTGTAAACACTATGCCCGGTTAAATAAATGTAATTCTAATGCCTTTTGTTACCTCCAGTCTCTTAGCCTCCAGCTTGTCTGTGTTCAGATGTTGATCTTCCCTGCACAGAGCCCTTTAAAGTGATTCTAGTGGCTCATGTACACACAGACTATGTTGACTGCCGACAGCTGTAGCATCAGACCAATGCTGCAGCATGGAGCTGAGTAGGTACCGTATTCATCGGCCTATAACACGCACCCCAAGTTTAGGAGGGAATTTAAAAGAAAAAAACTTTTAAGAGGGAAGTTTAAGGAAAAAAACTTACATTTAAATGTCCATCAATGCAGCCTTGTCAGTGTCATTTGCAGCCTTGCATTGCAGCCTTGTCAGTAATTTTCAGCCTTGTCAGTGTGTTTGCCATTTAAAAATGGCGCCGCCGAGATACACAGGACATCCACTTGGTAGTTCTCTGCAGCTTTCGAGTATTTTCAGCCGTTCTCGGCTATTTTCGGCCACACTTGGCCGTTCTCGTCGTTTTTCGGCTTTCCAAAAGCCACAGAGAATGGCCAAAAATAGCAGAGAATGGCCGAGTGCGGTCGAAAATACCCGGAAGCTGCAGAGAATGGCAGAAAGGGTTAGAAACAGCGGGGGATCGGCGTATAACACGCACCCCCGATTTACGTCGATTAAATACGGTATATATACCCTAAACTTCTATAATTTTAATAAGCTGGTGCACTTTCTTTATTCTGGTGAGAAACTTTGCAGTGTCTGCATCCCTTTAGAAGTCCTTAACCCTTAGGCTGGATTCACATCTATGCATTTTGCACATTTGCACTACAGAATGTGTTCCATAGGAAACCATGTTAAATGGACTGTAGTACAAATCTGCAGAATGCAAAAAGCACTAAAAATGCATAGGTGTGAATCTAGCCTTAGGCTGCATTCACATATCTGTGTTTTAAATTGAGAGCAGATTTGATGCAAATATCAAAGCGCAGAGGTGTGAATGACAAATCTCAGAAAGCATATTTGAGATGGCATTCATTTAAATGGCACCCAAAGTTGCATCATGTGAAGCTTGTCGCCCAGAAAAAGTTTGGAGCTACTTTTGGGCAACATGCTTCAGGTGATGTGGATTGCAGTGCGATTTATCACAGCAGAACTGCACTGTGATTTTAAGTGTCATTCAAATGAATTGCATATCAAATGTGCTTTTTGCGATTTGTCATTCACAACTTGGCGCTTTGAAATCGTGGGCAGTATTGGGGCAAATTTGTGAGATGTGAATGCAGTCTCACCAAAATGAAAATTGAAGAGCTGCAGTTCAAAAAGCAAACATCATTTTTTAAACATTAAATTACAATATGGCTTGGCTGGCTTTGGTTGGAGCATTGCATTGCTGAGATGTGAACAAGCACTGTAGAATAACATGGAAATCTCAGTGTTGAGCATTTGAAGCTCTTTTGCGAATGCGCTTCAAAACTCTCAATTGTAAATATGCGCTAAGTACAGGGACATGCACCATGAAATGTGTATATGCTTAGATCCTCTCAAAATTCAGGCGCAGATAAGCCTTTTCCTGGAGGTGCAGTACAAAGGATATAAAAATTCTACACACCCCTGTTAAAATGTCAGGTTTCTGTGATATAAAAAAATTAGACAAAGATCATTTTAGAACTTTTTCCACCTTTTTAATGTGACCTATAAACTGTACAGCTCAGTTGAACAACAAACTGAAATATTTTAGTGGTGGGGAAGTAGAAATAAAAAAACTAAAATAATGTAGTTGCATAAGTGTGCACACCCTCTTATAACTGGGGGATGTAGCTGTGTTCAGAATTAAACAACCACATTCAAACTCATGTTAAATAGGAGTCCGTACACACCTGATATTTTAAAGTGCCTCTGATTAACCCCAAATAAAGTTCATCTGCTCTAGTAGGTCTTTCCTGACATTTTCTTAGTCGCATACTACAGCAAAAGCCATGGTCCGCACAGAGCTTTCAAAGCATCAGAGGGATTTCCTTGTTGAAAGGTATCAGTCAAGAGAAGGGTACAAAAGAATTTCCAAGGCATTAGATATACCATGGAACACGGTGAAGACAGTCGTCAGCAAGTGGAGAAAATATGGCACAACCGTGATATTACCAAGAACTGGACGTCCCTCCAAAATTGATGAAAAGACTAGAAGAAAACTTATCAGAGAGGCTGCCAAGAGGCCACAGCAATATTAATCACTTGCCTACTGGACAATTAAACCCCCTTCCTTCCCAGTCCAATTTTCAGCTTTGAGCGCTGTCGCACTTTGAATGACAATTCCGTGGTCATGCTGCACTGTACCAATATGATATTTCTATAATTTTTTTCACACAAAAATAGCTCTGTTACAAAATGTTGCAAACAGGTAATAGTTGCACTGGTAGGTTCTAATAGGCGACACTGAAGGGCACTAATAAGGCGCCACTGATAGGCTTCACTGCAGGGGCGGACTGACAACTCATGGGGCCCCTGGGCAATAGGAGATTATGGGGCCCCCGGGCAATAGGAGATTATGGGGCCCCCAGCAATAGATTATAGGGCCACACAGTATACACACACACACACACACACACACACACACACACACACACACACACATACAGTATACACAAACACATACAGTATACACACACACAATACACATATACACACACTGAAAAGGTACTAGAGAGGCAGGGCAGGTATAATCTTGAGATTTAAAAAAAACACAGATTTTTACATACTGTCCCTGTTATTATTGAGGCTGGCAACCCTGATGGGGCCCCTTAGTGGAATGGGGCCCTTGGGCAGTGTCCGAGTGGTCAGTCTGCCCCTGCTTTACTGATAAATTTCCATTGATGGGCACTAAGGCGGCACTGGTGGGTAGCACTGATTGGCACTGATAGGCAGCACTGATGATGTGGCACCGGTGGGCATTGATAGGTGACACTGGAGGGCACTGGTAGGTGGCACTGATGGGCAGCACTGTTTACCACTGTTAGGTGGCACTGGTGGGCACTGGCAGGTGGTACTGGTGGGCACAGATAAGGTGGCAGTGGCTCTTTGTTCGGGACCGATGTCTGTCTGACAGATGCCGTGATTTTTTTTTTTCTAGCACTGTCAGCGTGAGGAAAAAAATAACTGATTACTGGCTCTGTTTATATCACATGATCAGCTGTCGTTGGCTGTAAGAACGATCAAGCAGCGGAACAGCAGTTATGATCATTCTTATGGTGTAGGGAATCGCCGGCTGAAAAAGCTGATATCTGAATGATGCCTGTAGGCGCAGGCATCATTCAGATATCCCCGCACAAAGTCAAGGACGTCATATGACGGCCGGCGGGCGGGAAGTGGTTAAAATGCATTTTTTTTTTAACACCAAGTTGTCCATTTATACAATATTTCTAACACACAAAATGTACATACCAAAAATGACACCCCAAAATAGATTCTCCTACTCCTCCTGAGTACGGCGATACCACATGTGTGAGACTTCCACAGCCTGGTCACATACAGAGGCTGAGCATGTCCGAGCATGGCTGAGTATCGCCGAGTATTGCAGGGTATCACCGAGCATGGCTGGGTATTGCAGGGTATGGCAATTTATGGCAGAGTATTGCTGGGTATTGCAGAGTATTGCTGGGTATTGCTGGGTATTGCAGAGTATTGCTGGGTATTGCAGAGTATTGCTGGGTATTGCAGAGTATTGCTGGGTATTGCAGAGTATTGCTGGGTATTGCAGAGTATTGTTGGGTATTGCAGAGTATTGCTGGGTATTGCAGAGTATTAGCAGGGCATTGCTGGGTATTGCAGAATATTGGCAGGGTATTGCAGATTATTGCTGGGCATTGCAGCGTATTAGCAGGGAATTGCTGGGTTAATTGTCGGTGAGCAGCGCTGTGGGCACTGCAGATCCAGCCCACATCACTGCTGATATCGATCTCTCCCCTCCACTGTACCGATTGGTACAGAGAGGGGAGGGAGGAACTGGCGTCGTAAAACATGACGCCGGTTTGTTTAGAAGTGATCACTCCGTCGTTTGACGGAGCGATCACGTGGTGAGTGGCCGTTTACCGTGGTGCGTCCTGTAGTGTTTAAGTGGTTAAACTTCCCTCATTTTCACACCAAAGTGTATTCCTTTGATCTAAAGGACTACTTGTTACAATGTTTATACTTGGTTTCACTGCTAAAGAATGCTGTGATTCTTGGCTGACTGCCCGTTTTTTTTGTTTTATTCCTTTCTTTTGACTGCTGTCGGCTTTAGCAGAGCAGAGAGAATTCTCTACATAGAAAGATAGAATCGGGGAAATATTATTTTTTTTTTTTTTTAGGATTACAATAATGATTCTTAACTCTTAATCGCGCAGCTGTAACGTTATTTTAACTTCCAGTGTGCACGAGGCCTAAAGGTGGAAAAAAGTTCTGAAATGATTTATCTTTGTCTATTTTTTTTTTTTTTTTTACGTCACAGAAACCTGACATTTTAACAGGGGTGTGTAAACTTTTTATATCCACTGTAGATGCTCATTGGAGCTATAATTGGGGAAGAATGGATTGGGGACAGTGATAGAATCAGGGGCTTGCACAGAAAATATGGTGACCATTGTTAGTATTGTGTTTTTATCTATTGCTTTGTAAATATTTCTGCTTGTGGTGAATGGTCTTCTCCTGTGTAATAATAGTGTTGTTACAGTGTTGCTTTTCAATTGGCCTGACAAAAGGGTGACTGTTAAACTAGGCAACGTTATTCATATCCTGTACAGCAGAATAACATAAAACCAAGTCTGGACTGCACAGTTCACTCTGCCAGCCACTGTTAAGCCAAGAAGGTGGTGGAGGTGAAATCCCTTGAAATGAGTCACATCCCCTCCATAATGGGCATCTGAGGTTCAGGGTGCTGTGACAGGAGTGATGTCATTTCTCTGTCTCCTGTGTCTGAGTATTTCCTGGTGTCAGTGACTCCCGGCTTGTCTTTCAGCTGGAGAATCATTGTTTATTTTTAAACATCCTTGAGAAATAGATCTGTAAGCCGGCTGCTGTGAGGGGCTATTCTCCTATCTGGAATGCAAATGGGTACTCAAGCCTCGTACGCACAATGAGAATATCGGACATATGATTGTCCGTTTTTTGTTTTTTTTCATGCTAATCTTATATCGAAAACATGCCAATTTTTATCATATGATACCAGATTGAATGATTTTTATTTAATCTGCACAGTTTTTGTCTAAAAAAAAAAAACAATAGAGTACATTATATTCGCTTCTGCAGTGGTATTGCGTCATACAAGAATTTCCCTATGTTGAGTATGCAATGCATACTAGCACATCTTCAAATTCATATATATCAACATCCTTATACAATACTTATACATACATATAAAAAAAAAAAAAACACACAGTCAACACAACAAATGAATCAGTCTCAATATACTTTTCAAAGAAGTCAAGTGTAGTCCACCGTCTCCCCCCCCCCCCCCTCTTCCTGATATAATTTATTACCCCTACTCGGTTAATAATATTTTATTTATTATTATTTTTCCCTTTCTTTCCCTCTTCTTCTCCTTCCCCCTTTCCTTCTCTTAAGTAATTAATTAGCCCCAATTCCCCCCAGTTTATTCCCCATCATTGTTCCCTTAAAGAGGAAGTAAACCCTCTTTCATTCCCTACAAAGGTAAAGCATAATGGACTACTATGCATCACATAGTCCATTATGTGTCACTTACCTGACACAGGAGCCAGCGAAGTCACCTTTGTCCCCTGTAGTCCGGTGCATCCATCTTCTTGGTGGGTCTCGCTGCTCTGCCGCTGTCATTCGGCGAAGCTGCAATGACGTCACTCCTGCGCATGCGCACGGGTGTTGCCACGCGCGCCATATCGCCGTTGACGGCGGCACACTCAGTGCGCATGCGCCGTAGACAGCAGTGCCTGTCTTTTCGGCAAATATCTCCTAAACCATGTAGGTTTAGGAGATATTTCTTGGACTTATAATGCCGCGTACACGCGATCGGAATTATGGTCGGAAAAAGGTCTGAAGGTTTTCCCAACGGAGTTCCATTCAAGCTGCCTACACACGGTCACACCAAATTCCGACTGCCAAGAACGCGGTGACATGCAACACGTACGACGGGACTAGAAAAGGGAAGTTCAATACCCAGCTTCCATCTCGTAGTTGAATCTGAGCATCAATGCATGCGTCAGAATTGCATACACACCATTGGAATTTCCAATAGAAAGTTTTTTCCATCGAGAAAATTGAGAACATGTTCTCAAATTTTTGCTGCCGGGAATTCGGCCAGCTAAATTCCGAGGGAGGATACACACGGTCACATTTTCAGATGAAAAGCTCTCATTGGTCTTTTGCTGGCCGAAATTCTGATCGTGTGTTCGTGGCATAACACAGAGCACAGAAGTGTGGCTAGAGCTTCTAGGCCAGAATTCTAAAAACTGGGACAAACGTGGACATCTTACCCACTGCAAGGACACACCTCTCTGTTTTCCCAGAAAATATGGGATTTGACTGCTGTGGACAAAAGTGCCACACTTGCTTGAATTTTTAGAAGACCTGTGGTGGTTTTCAGATGCTTTAGGCTGCTTTCACACTGGGGCGGTATTCAGGCGTTACAGCGCTAAAAATAGCGCCTGTGTAGCGCCTGAAAAAAACCGGCCCCTTTCACTCCAGTGTGAAAGCTGGAGGGCTTTCACACTGGATCGATGCGCTGGCAGGACGGTGAAAACAGTCCTGCTAGCCGCATCTTTGGAGCGGTGAAGGAGCGGTGTATTCACCGCTCCTAAACCGCTCCTACACATTGAAATCAATGGGACACCGCGGCAATACCGCCGGCAAAGCGCCGGCGCTGCAGCGGGCGGGTTTAACCCTTTTTCGGCCGCTAGCGGGGGTTAAAACCACCCCGCTAGCGCCCGCAGACCGCCGCTAAAACGACGGTAAAGCACCGCTAAAAATAGCGGCACTTTACTGCCGACGCCGCTCCCGCCCCAGTGTGAAAGCAGCCTTAGCGCTGAAAATAGCCTCTGAAAAGCGCCTCCCAATCATTGCAGTGTGTCTTTTCACACCCAGGTGGTGCGCTTGCGGGACGTTACAAAAAGTCCTGCAAGCGCCCTTCCCATTGCAATGAATGGGCAGCCTTAAAAGCACTTTGAAAGCGCCCCAAAATGGGACTTTTACCATATTTGCAGTCCACATAATGGTGCATCAGAGATATATGTACAATATCAAGCGCAACCACTGTGCCATCATTTGGTCATCCATTAAAATCACTTGTACAGGTAACCATCCATAGTTTCCTGTGTATGTGGTCTTAAGATCAAATTGCCAAGGTCGATGCGTTTCATGCAAACTCCGCATCATCAGAACCTGAGATCTCAGCACAAATAAGCTGTAACAATATATAGAAAAACATTCAAAATGCACAAAAAATCTCACATAAAACAATCCATCATATTAATATATCTACCCCTTCTGGAATGGTAGGGGGAATAGGAAGAGCCCAAAACCAAATCATGAAAGGTTTTGTAACCATTGTTATGTATATATGTGTATATATATTGTATATGAAAAAGACTTCATCTTATAATAAACTTGTTGGAGTGGCGAGGTCTGCCAGGCCCGCGGAGAAGCACTAATTCTGGATCTGCTCACACCCAAAGGAGATGGCTAAATATGCCTGTATACATATATAAGTTTAGCATTATATATAGTGTGTGTGTGTGTGTGTGTGTGTGTGTGTGTGTGTGTGTGTGTGTATGTATGTATATATCTATCTCTTATATAATCTATAACTCTCTCTATATCTCTCTCTCTCCTCAGGGAGCTATCCCTTGATCACCCACACTATATAAGGATGGTCTGTTTGACTAGACACGGGTCAAAATCCTGTCGACAGCCATCTACCAGTTGACAGCAAGTAGGTGGCTGGTAGATCGTAATCTTATCGATTGCCAACCCGCAATTGGCTGAGCTGCACAGGAAAGCCGCGAGTGCTGGGAACCTATTAAAAACCGACAAAGGCATTCCCCCGCAACATGACATTTGCTTACATGTGTCTGCAGGGTAGGGGGACCCTCTGTCACCCATAACAGCAGGGCAGACGGGGCGGGGAAAGCCTCTGCAGTCAATGACAGCGGGCAGGGTGAGGAAAGCCTCTGCCGCCGATGACAGTGGGTGGGTTAGGGCTGCCAGAGTGGGGAAAGGTTCTGCCGCCTATGACAGCAGGTGGGTTCCGGCTCTTTCAGAAGGCACCCAAGCTTGTCCACAGAGTATATTGTGCTGATCCTCTCCCTCCCTCCTCAGTCCATCCAAGGCGCTTATGGATGACATTATGTGGGATGGACGAGAGAGGATGGCTGGCTGGGGTTAGCACTAGAACAGTTAGCTCTGCCACAGTAGCTTGCATATCTCTGCATGAGGTAACAATTTGTATGTCATCCTCAGCCCCCAGGGGTATGCCCTCCTAATGCCTCAGTAGTATGCCCCGCCCTGAGTCCCCCGATGCCCCCTAGTGGCATGCACCATTTTGGATGTACATAGGAAGGTTAGCTGATAACACTGTGACTTAACAGCAGGCGAGTCATCAATTTACAAGCCTGGGATGGCTATGAGATTTTGAGCTTTAGATTGATTTTGGATATGGATGTTACTTTTTCTTTTTCTCAGCATCCTGTATTGAGGACTGTATGTTTAGTCCTTTTATTGCATGTCTAGATGGGACTTGAGTGAATTTAGGAGTTATAGATAAGATTTGGTGTTTTGTTTGGGTTTAGATAAGACATGGTCAGTGCATTCCGTGTTGGATGAGTAACTTCCCACTTCTCTGAGCTCCTCTTTGCCTAGTGTTACTTGTAGTTAGTGTCTGACTTCCCGTTGTACTGAACACTGGCTTCTTCTACCATTTTTGCTTGCCCTTACCTCCGCTCGTTTTCCAGATCCTCTTCTGTCTCCTGCAATCTGTACTCTGCATGTGCAAGTGGTCTCTGCTTTATCAGTTGGGTATACCTGGGGCTGCAACCTGGGCACAGCTGGCGGCAAGTCCATCCCTGCCATCAGGGGCCCTGGTGAAGGAACAGGCTGGGGCCTTGAACTAGAGTTAATACATCGGCATACACTGATTTAGCAATATCAAAAATTTTCTAAAATGAAGGCATTTAGAAATGTTAATTGTGCCTAAATAGTACCTTGAAAAAGTTTATGCTTCATTTTGACTTCTTCCTGAAAAATTAGCGCTGGTATGTGAGGGTGCCTAGGCACTTCTTTGCATATAGCCTTATAACTGTATATCTGCAGTGTGAGATCTAAGACCATGCTGTCTCTAACTGTTAGGCTTCATGCACACGAGACGCAGATGCAAACTCTGCTGGACACATGTTTTTAAAAGCTGAAACCGGCGTTTAAAAACGCGCGTTTTGCCGCGATTTTTACCGCGATTTAGCTGCATTTTACCGCATTTGCGTCTAGAAGCGTTTAGTTAAGCTTACATCATAGACCCTCCCCAGCTCAAAAAACAGTATTATTAACTATTTCAGCATTTTTGTGAGACCAGAGTGAGTAGCAGCAGCTGTGAGAGCTGCAGTGTACTTGTATTTAGCGTGTCACTTGCCACGGCACCTGCCACAAGTTGTGGATTGTCCACTTGCCACGTGACTTGCCACATCACCTTCCACAAGTTGTGGATTGTGCAACTGCCACGTCACCTGCCACAAGTTGTGGATTGTCCACTTGCCACGTGACCTGTCACGTCACTTGCCACAAGTTGTGGATTGTCCAACTGCCACGTCACCTGCCACAAGTTGTGGATTGTCCACTTGCCACGTGACTTGCCACGTCACCTGCCACAAGTTTTGGATTGTCCACTTGCCACGTCACTTGCCACGTCACTTGCCACAAGTTGGGGATTGTCCACTTGCCACATCACCTGCCACAAGTTGTGGATTGTCCACTTGCCACGTCACTTGCCACATCACCTGCCACGTCACTTGCCACGAGATGTGGATTGTCAACTTTCCACGTCACCTGCCATGCCACCTGCCACAAGTTGTGGATTGTCCACTTGCCACGTCACCAGCCACATCACCTGCCACGTCACTTGCCACGTCACCTGCCACAAGTTGTGGATTGTCCACTTGTCACGTCACCTGCCACGTCACTTGCCACGTCACCTGCCACAAGTTTTGGATTGTCCACTTGCCACGTCACCTGCCACAAGTTGGGGATTATCCACTTGCCACATCACCTGCCACATCACTAGCCACAAGATGTGGATTGTCCACTTGCTACGTCACTAGCCACAAGATGTGGATTGTCCACTTTCCATGTCACCTGCCATGCCACCTGCCACAAGTTGTGGATTGTCCACTTGCCATGTCACCAGCCACATCCCCTGCCACAAGTTGTGGATTTCCACTTGCCACGTGACTTGCCACATCAGCTGCCACGTCACTTGCCACGTCACCTGTCACAAGTTGTGGATTGTCCACTTGCCACGTCACTTGCGACGTCACTTGCCACGTCAGCTGCCACGTCACTTGCCACAAGATGTGGATTGTCCACTTGTCACATCACCTGCCACGTCACCTGCCACAAGTTGTGGATTGTCCACTTGCCACGTCACCAGCCACATCACCTGCCACAAGTTGTGGATTGTCCTCTTGCCACATCACCAGCCACATCACCTGCCACAAGTTGTGGATTGTCCACTTGCCACATCACTTTCCACATCACTTTCCACGTCACCTGCCACGTCACCTGCCACAAGTTGTGGATTGTCCACTTGCCACGTCACCTGCCACGTCACCTGCCACAAGTTGTGGATTGTTCACATGCCACGTCACTTGCCACGTCCCCTGCCACGTCACCTGCCACAAGTGGATTGTCCACTTGCCACGTCACTTGCCACGTCACCTGACACAAGTGGATTGTCCACTTGCCACGTCACCTGCCACAAGTTATGGATTGTCCACTTGCCGCGTCACCTGCCAGGTCACTTGCCGCGTCACCTGCCAGGTCACTTGCCACGTCACCTGCCACAAGTTGTGGATTGTCCACTTTCCACGTCACTTGCCACTTCACCTGCCACGTCACTTGCCATAAGTTGTGGATTGTCCACTTGCCACATCACTTGCCACCTCACTTGCCACAAGTTGTGGATTGTCCACTTGCCACGTCATTGGCCACCTGCCATGTCACTTGCCACAAGTTGTGGATTGTCCACTTGCAATTGTTTAAAATATTTTTCTAATGGTTTTTCATAATTTGCAATCATTTTTGAAATTTTTAATGTAAAAAAAAGGTCACCTTTAAAAACGCTTATAAACGAAAACGTGGCAAAACGCGGTAACGGCGTTTTGCCGCATTTTACCGCGTTTTGCCGCGGTTTGCATCTGAAACGTGGAAACTTTTGCGTCTGAACCCATTTTTTTGCTTCTGGAAAAAACGAGGTTAAACGCAACTGCATAAAAACGGCAAAAAACTAGACTTTGTGCATGGACACATAGGATAACATTGAATGAGTTCAGGAGCAGTTGAAAAAGTGTCCAACTGCCTCTGAACACGCGTTTAACTGCGTCTCGTGTGCATGAGGCCTTAGTCTTCGGAGATTTGGAGTGCAATATGGTATTGCATATTGCGTATTGCACTATTGTACTGCTCACAGTTTTATTGGCTGGAGTCTCTGATATGAAGCAAACCAAACCCTGCCTTTGCCAAAATGACCGCCTCCACACAGGCACATAGTGCTAAACAAGGTATGGTAAGTCCGCACTGGGGAAAAGATCATCTGCTGGAAGACCACGGGCAATACTGGTGACTAGTCTTTGCCCTTTGCCTGCATCTTTTTGGGTGCAGCTTCCACAATTCATTTCCTCTTTAAGGGATAGGGGGTAGTCATTTTCTTTTAGGCATGCCTTAGAAAGGATATAAAGAGTTAAACCGATGCTGTTCTACTAAAGCAAAATCATTTGCTTCTGAACCACTTTGATAAGTCAACAGGATTGCACCGTTTTCATCATGCTTTCAGAAGTAGGCCATTTTGTGCAAGAATGAGACTTCAGCTGGGCAAAGGACAGAAATAGCTGCATGAAAAAAGTGGTCAAACCATTTCATCGTAGGAGAGCTCTTCCTGAAATGTGGCATATCACCGAGTTTATGTTATTTAAAGTGGACCGGTCATGCTTCACTTGAATTGGTACGGTCCCAAATCAACCTTGTCAACACACATACCACAAATTAAATAAATATTGCATTTTACTAAACTGTATTTGTGTAACTCTAAGCTAGCCTTCCTTAAACCTTTAAGCATAGAGAAACCCCTAAAGCAGGAGTAAACCCGCTGACTTTTTTTTTTTTTTTTACACCTGTAAAGGAAAAGGCATAATGGGCTAGTATGCACCACATTTTTTTGCTGGTTTCCTAATGTGATGGATGTCTTCTCCCTTATGGAGAAATCACGCTTACCTAGTTTATTATTTTAACCCAGAATGCTCTCACGCAGCAATTCAATTAATAATAATGCCACCAGTGTGCATAAAAAATTGTCAGCAGCCAGCACTGACCTGTGTTCCCATATCTAACTTCAAGTGCCATTAAACCAAAATGATCATAAACTGTCAATACATGCTGGTAATGCTCATCCACTAGAGCAATTGTTTTTTGTAGACCGCAAAAATCCTTGTTGGTCTTGCTATTCACTGTCCTTCTCCATGTCCCCACTGCAGCCTGAGATTGTGTATACCAGCTGTTGACATCTACTGAGCATGCTCCAGTGTCTGTCCCCTCCTAAGCTGTTCCTCCTTTCTCTGATCTGTGCAGCCTTTATGACTATAGAGTCACATGTGGATGTATGCACAGTGGTGACATTCACCTCTTTCCTTCCTCTTCCATGTCCTCCTATTTCTAAAAACTATTTGGGGGGGGGGGGGGGTGGATATAAGATAGTAATCAATGGAGGCTTCACTTCCCTGTTAGTCCCTGCACATACACACCATAGATGCAAGCTGGAGGGGTGTGACACAACTTGTGATTGGCAGAACCTCCTTCAGTCAACTTAAACTTTGCCTACATAATTGTATTGCAAAAAAAAAAGTTTGCTTTTGAAATGTAGATTTGTATGAAGCTTTAAAACACTTTGTTGCTATTATTTAGTTCAATTCTGTATTCTGAATGTGTGTTTTTTTTTTTTTTTTTTTCACGTTGTGACTGACACAGCACCAATCAGGGTATTTACATTGGGTTCCTTAGTCACCTCTTCAAGCAGCTCTTCCCTGTTTTCTAATACAACAGTAGAAGCCGTACAACCTCAATAAAACCTTAAGTTGTACCCGGACCCGAACAATGTGGTGATGACTTGTAATTTTGCTTTGGGCACTGGATGCTGCTTGGCTGCTTACCTCAGCACTTGACGCAATGCAAGTAATTAGTTGCAAGTTGTATACAGGTCCAGGACCGTGTTCCATATCTATGGCACATGCTTACTGTGCCAAAGGCCTGCAAAACGCTTAAACTTCTTAGAGTGACAGTGCTTCCCTTCCACCGGAGCAGGACCCTATTTTAACTGATTCTAGCTCTATCTCAGGCACACAAGTGCCCTACCTGACTAAAGCTTGATATACACTATAGGTAACACTAAACTGACAGCTCCAGTCGGAGCTGCTGTACTCACTATGGAACGTAAGTACTGCGATCTCCCCTGCTGAGCTGTTGTGTTCTGTCATCATAACCCCATCCCGCTGCCAGAATACTACGATCAGCGCTCTCCACCATTGGAGAGCGCTAATCAGGAGATGGTAGCCTACTGGTTTTCCAGAAATGGACGGCTTTTGTCAGACAGACCAACGTATACACTGGCTAAATGTCAGCCGAATGTTGACCAGCAAACGTTTTCTGACATTTGGGCCGTATGTACCCGGCTTTAGGCAGACTTTTCTGCAACCATATCACGATTTCTTAGACAACTTAACGGCTCACAAAAATTGGACTGTTTTGGTACTAGATCCTGAGGTTTCAGTCTTAAACCTCTTACTGTACCTATAAAGAATTTTGAGATGATCATTAGGCCTCATGCACACTGGACGTTTTTACAGCTGCTGTTTTTGGCGTCTGACTTTTTTTTTTTTTTAATAAACTTCTCATAATGTTATCTTATGTGTCCATGCACACATAGGCTGTTATCAACTGTTTTTGGCAGGGGCATTTTTGGGCTGTAAAAACAAAAAACAAAACTAGTGCTTTCTGAGAAGAGTTTTTCAGCTGTAAAAATGCTCAAACGTCCAAAAATTCAGATAAACATTCAAACGCGTCTCAATGGCTTTTTTTAACGTTTTTGATCCCATTGATTTAAAACAAAAAAAAAAAAACGCTACTGCAAAAACGCTGAAAAAACACTGCAAACCTACTGCCATTTTTATAATAGAGTCCAGTGTGCATGAGGCCAAAGGCTGTTTTTACTTGCGCAGGCCCAGCTCTGCTAGCAGCAGGTACCTGCTATCGCTGCAATTTCTGTATGTCAAAGGTAATGAACAACCGGTAGTATCCTTTCTCTTAGGACTGTGCGTTGACAGAGCACTTTCAAGCATACCCTCTGCTTTACTCTTTGGTTTAGATGCCCTGGAATAAATTAGGATGCAACTCTCCAAATGGCTCTGATTTTTGTATATATATTTTTATATTTTTTTATTTTATACTTCCTGCTGATGCTAAACTCCTGAAAATGCCTATATTGCGCATGGACACATAGGCTAACATGCAGGGAAGTTAACAGGTAGCGAAAAGTATAAGTGCAAAACAACTCAAACGCCTGTAGGAGCAGCTTCTTTAAGCTGCAGTGTGCATGAGACCTAAAACTGTGATCATTGTACATCTTATGCATGTGGGGTGGTTTATACTGTAATGCTTTTTAAAGGACAGGTTTTAGCCTTGTTAATTTTTTCCAAAAATCCCTAGCTTTGCTTTCCCTTGTGAAATCCTTTTATTCAAGGTGTTTCTTGGATCAGACCACCCTTAACAGAACCATGTGCTTTTTTGCGTCTTGGAATTGCTTCTCTCTGCTCTGCAGAAACCACCCTTTGAACCCATCAGGGAACTCCCCTTGGATGAATTCTCCGGGTAAAGTAGCCTCCATAGTGTCTATTACGTTAGTCAGACCTGTCTCTGAGTTAGTGGCTCTCTCATATAAGGAGCCATTCCTCATTCTTTACAAGGATAAAGTAGTCTTGTGCCCTTTTTTCTTCCCAGGGTTGCGTCGGCCTTCTACCTCAACAAAGATCCTTCCTTTATTCTGCCCTGCTTCTAAGCACCTAAACAAAATTGCTCCTTATTGTCTGTACAAGATTAGAACCATCAGAGTGTACCTTAAAGCTGTAAGATGTACCTTCTATCAGGGAGATGGACTACCTATTTTTCATTCCTGAAGAACCTTGTAAGGGACATCCTGCTTCAAGATTCACCATTGCTAGTTGGTTAAGACAACTCTTTTCAAGAGCTTATATTCTAAAGTAGGAAGTACCTCCAGCACTATTATGTGCTCACTCCGCCAAGTCAGTAGGATGCCACTTTTGACCACAAGGTTCTTTCAGCAGCACTCTGAGTTTGGTCTGCTGACCCTTGATATTGTTGGGCCTGTTGGCACAGTTCTGTTTGGTTTGTTTTTGCTACTCTTTCTCATTGATTGCTTGGGGACATCCCAGGGTCTAGGACTATCAAGCCTGTGTCCTGTACTGTTCAATAAATATAAAAATACATTTTTACTTACCCATAGCTTGCTAAAAAAATTGAAAATGTAGAGTGGGTAAGGTTATAGGAGGATACCCGTGGGCATGTCCTCAATAGCTTTGCCAGTGTCCAATCCCTTGACGGTACTAGCCTATAACTCAGGGGTGTATGAATATAAAGCCTTTGTCCTGTATTGCACTTCAAGATATGGAATTTTCACATAAGTCTAATGCCCCGTACACACGAGCAGATTTTTCTGCCAGAAGAAACTTGGATGGTTTTTCCAACAGAATTCTGCTCCAGCTTGGTTTGCATACACACGGTCACACAAAAGTTCTCTGAACTTTCGACTGTCAAGAACGTGCGTGGTGACGTACAACACTACGATGAGCAGAGAAAATGAAGCTCAATGCTTCCGAGCATGCGTAGGAATTTTGCGCATCAGAATTTGTACAGACGACCGAAAATTGAGAACATGCACTCAATCTTTTGCTGGCCCAAATTCTGGCAACAAAAGTCCAATGGAGCATACACACAATCACATTTTCCGAGCAAAAGCTCCCATCAGACTTTTACTGGTTGAATTTCCGATCGTGTGTACGGGGCATACATTTTTTCAATAATGGTCATGAAATTAAATTAATATTAATTGTCAGAACAGAAACAGACCGTGAAAAGGTTAGCGCCCCTCTCCTTTCCCTCTCCTAACAGTGGTCAGTGTAGTGACCCCTTACATTGGTGGTTAGTGTAGAAGGACCTTCCTTACATTGGTTTTTAATGCAGTGCCCCCTTACATTGGCAGGCAGTGGAAAGATGCCCACTTACATTAGTGGTAAATCTAGAAGTTACCCCCTACACTGGATGTCAATGGACAATTGTTAATTTACATTGATACAAGTTCAGTGTAGGTAGGAGATGGATCACCACAGCTCAGGCAACCCATGGAAACCTTTTTGGAGGTAGACTTGGGTTCTGTGGATTCCTGGTTGAGAAAGCTGCTTTAGTATATGAGCTCTTTTGAGACTATGCATTGTAATACTGTGCATTAAGGCGTGTTGTGTTAGAGTAACCTAAAGTGCTTCTAAAGGCTAGACATCTTTTACCTTAATGCATTCCTTGCATTAAAGAGGAGCTGCACCTAAAAAAAAAAAATATTAAAAGCCAGCAGCTACTAATATTGCAGCTGCTGACTTTTAATAAAATCACACTTACCTGTCCAAGGTTCCAGCGATGTCGGCGGCAGATGACGAGCGATCGCTCATCTCGCTGCTGCCACCGCCGCCATCCTCTGTCAGGGAATCGGGAAGTGAAGCATGACGGCTTCACTGCCCGGTTCCCTACTGCGCATGCGCGAGTCACGATGCGCGTCTCTTATGGTCCCCCGCGGTGTCTCTGGGAACTGTGTGTTTCCCAGAACACAACGGGGGGGGGGCGGAGCTTTTGCGGCGGTCTGGCCGGAAGTGGGTGCAGTTACCTGGATTATCCAGGTAACTGCACCCCCCTCCCCCCTGAAAGGTGCCGATTGTGGCACCGGAGGGGGGGAGGGATCAGATTAGCGGAACTTCCCCTTTAGGGTGAAGAACCGCTTTAAGGTAAAAAAAAAGTCCCAGTATTTGTATTACCCCCTCCCCCCCTATATACTTGCTTGAGTCCTATCCTGATCCAGTGCTGTGCCCCTCTGCAACGGTTTTCTCTTCTCTCTCTGCCCACAGAGGCAGCACCATTGGCTCCTGCTGCTGTCAATCAAATCCTGTGAGGAGGGAACAGAGGCAGGACTGAGCTGCTCTGTGTCTGTGGATAGGTGCAAACAGCCTGGCTTGGGATTAAGCCCGCATGTGCGCACATATAGGAAGAGGCTTCCTGTGGTGGTACACGAAGAAGAGGAGGAGCCTGGAGGTTTGGGCTGTTCTAGGCAATTCACATGCATAGCACGTGTGTTGTGTTTCTCTGTAGTTTGTTTGTTTCCTGCTACTGGCTTCATTGGGGATGCCATTTAAAAAAAATAATGGCACCACAATGGAGTTCTCCTGCATCTGTGGTAATGCACAATAAAATGTGCATTTTAGTGCATCTTGTCAAAGTTTGGGCCATAAAGGTAAAAAGTTTGATAATAGCATTGCTTGGTTTAACACATGTATGCAAATAATTTCTTCATGGTCTGTGTATTGGGGGTGGCAGAGGTGTATCCTCTGTCTTCACAGGTTGTGTTAAGATGTCTTTCTCATCTCAGAATGTTGAGTGATACAATAAGATAACAGCACCAAAGCAATTTCAGAAAAGCTATGATCACTTCTCTGGTGGGAAAGGAGAAACTGATCATTTTAGACTTCCTTCAGTCATTTTTTCACCTTTCCATCTATTAAATCTTATGCCCTTGTCTTAACTTTGGATAGTAAAACATTTTTTGTGCCATTAAATGCCTTATACAGCCCACTTCCTGTTTCTTGTCTGGTCATTAACCTAGGCTTATGACATCATGCACAGCTCTCTCTCCCTCTTGTGAGTTTGCCAGGAAGGGAGAGGGGATGAGTCATAAGAGGGCATATGAGAGCTGCAGAGCTGGAGGTGTCTGTGTAAATTCAGGAAGTGAACAGGCAGCAGCTGCAGCCAGACTTGGTGGAGGGAGATTTCTGCAGTATATTTGACAAGTACAGAATCGCAGTATAGATAAAATAATATGCAAAGTGGTTGGAGGGAAGCTTCAGAATGGCAAACATGTTTTTATTACAAATTATGTGAGCAGACTGCAGTTCCTCTTTACATAATACCCACAAATGATGCTGAGCCTTCATGATTGAAAGTATTAAAATCCAGATAATAAAATGGCTGGGCCAAGTACAGTCAGGCTAGGGAGGAAAGAACTAGGTAATGCTGGATTCTGCAGCCAGGAACTGAGGCAGTCTGCATCTGACTTGCTGCAGCTTCTGATACACACGAGAATAAGAATCTAACAGTGTGCAGTGGATTCAGGGCAAGAAATATAGGAGAGGAGCCTATGCAACTGTGCAAAACTTTTCAAAAGAAAGTAACTTCAATATAAGAGAGGAGCCTGTGCAACTGTGCAAGACTGAAAGGACGGCTGGAGTTAAACATCAGAGCCTAGCGTGAATCCATTTTTTATTTTTTTGGATGGCAAGAGTTAAAATTTCTGTTAGAAATAAAAATCTATTACCCCATTAGAGAGACTTTGGGGTTTATTTACTAAAGGCAAATAGACTGTGCACTCTGCAAGTGAAGTTGCGCCAGAACTTAGTAAATGAGGTAAATTTACACTTTGCAAAGAAAACCCAATCACATGCAAGGAAAATAAAAAACAGCGTTTGTTTTCTTGCACGTGATTGGATGATGGAAGTCAGCAGAGTGTCTGCTCATTTACTAAGCTCTGGAGCAAGTTCTCTTGCAGAGTACAACTGCACTTTGCAGAGTGCACAGCCCTTTTGCCTTTAGTAAATCAACCCCTTTACCTCACGTCCTGTAACTATTACACCCATATAGGAATGGTGGTAGGGGGTGGCGATAGACACTCATGCATGAAGGCACTAACACAAACATTGTCAGAAAATCTAACCACTCCCCTCGCCACTTATTTTAATTTTTTTTCTGTATAATTGTTTTCTGCCTCTTCCTGTCGTGACAGGATGTGGGGGGACATCTCTCCAATAAGAACACTGAGAACAAAACCTAACCCTCTGTCCATCCATTTCCCACTCCCGGCATAATAAAACGAAAAGCAGGGTATTTCTATTGATTTTAAAGTGTTACTAAACCCACAACAATAAAATCGTTCTGTATATGCAGTACAGCATGCTTGTTATATTCGCTGTGGAACTTAAGGGGCTAGTCCTCTGCGTTGTGTAAAAAGGCTGTTTGATGCTGTATGTACAGATAATCCTCTTCTTGCATTGTCTCCAAAAAATGTCTTGATAAGACAGAGTTCCTGGAGTCAGGCTGCACATGCTCGGTTTGGTGTATATTGCTGGAGTTTTATTTTTTTCTTTTTTTTCTTTTTTTTTCTTGGGAGAGTGCATGTGATCAGTACAGAGCCAATTAGTGCTGTCCAGACAGAGGGTCAGGGGTCCTGCATCCTGATAGGGCAGCCAGTGCAGTATGAAAATTCCCTCCTACAAGCTTTAAACAGGCACTGATAGAAGTCACAGGACTGCTATATACTACTGATGCAAAAACTTAGTTCACAGTTTATATTTACTAAAATAATTGCATTTTCATGTTCTGTGTACTTTGACTGACCAGATAGAGTGAGCGCAGGGTCCTGGGTTTAGTAACACTTTAAGCTTGATAATAAAGTTTAGAAACCTTTTCACAGTTCTTTGGCATTTGCTTACACATATACCTATACTGTACTGTTATGGTTGTAACAACACATTTCCAGAATAACATCTTCACTTTATGGGGTTGACTGGGGGTTACCCCTCAACAAGTAAAATTCTAACCTGCAGTGGAAAAATGTAATTTGGATTCTGATTGGTTGCTTTGGGTGATTCACTTTGACTTGCACTGTTTGTTCACCTCGGCCGTCCCTATTGTGTCGTCTCTTTAATTCAGCATCCTTTAAATGAGTTAATGCTCAGCGGTTGATGGTTGCCATAGTAACTGCAGCATCCTGTAAATTTTCTGTTGGATTAACAAGGGCTGACAATATGCTTTCTCAGCTGAGAAGACTTTGAGCAACACAATCATTTTACTTCCTAAGCTAAAATCCCTGTATTAGAAGCAACTGTCATTTCTGAAAACTGGAAGCCTATGAAATAGAAATTAAGAGCCATATGTTGGACTTATAACCTTGCAGATGACTTTAACTTAAAGCAAAACCTATTCATTAAATCTTTCTAACGCATGCACATCTTTTCATGTTTTGTCTTTTTAAAAAACGCTGCAAGTACTAGAATATCAAAGAAAATTGCTGTGCTAATCTCCAATGTAAACACAAGTGTCAAAATGGTAATGACATATATATAGCTGCTGCCACTAGAACAAAGTCCAAGGTAAATAATAAAAACATAAGTGTAGGGCTAGTAAACAATAGATCACTGGAACAGTGAACTGTAGTCTATAGATGTGAACTACTATGAAAAAAAAATGAATCGTGGTAAAACAATAATAATAATAATAAACAATGACTGTAACATATAAAGTCCAAATCCTATAGGACAAAAACCCAAAAAGTTCATAAATGGAAATCCCAGTTTGATGTCCTCTGTGACTGATAGTGAAAATGATGAAAATGTGGTGATGATTGTATAACACGGTAAGCATCAGTCAATCAGGTGTACATTACTGTATGGGTACTTCTTACCGGACTCTGTGGGCACATCTGTCATACGACAGTGGGCCAGTCGGGCATCAAATGATGACGGAAGGTCAGAGGCTCATCAGGGCTCCCGACTGGAAGTAGAATGGAAATGATGAAGAAATACCTCCACAGATTGGCGTTGTGTCAATTGGCCGAGCTGGCTCAGACTATGGTAACCAAACATCCAGGACTTAGGCGGATCATCCACACAGAAGTGAGCCAGACCTCTAGGAGAAGGTCAATGATGTGATATTGACACAATGGAAACGGTGCCACGTGTAAATCAAAAATGAAAAAGAAAAGAGAAAAAAAGGGGCTCCATATAATGCAGGCCCCCTGTTGAAGACCCATTGGTCAAAACGCGTAGGGATTGCTCCACATGCTTCCCATATTGCTTTTAAATCTTTAGTGATCACTTTTTTTACTTACATCTGTCATTCAATGTTTGTATGCATTTTTTTTTTTTTTCAGATTTAATACTTTTTATTTTTTTGACCTGCACCATATGGAGCCCCTTTTTCTTTTCTATTTTGTTTTTGATTTACATTTGGCACCGTTTCCATTGTGTCACTATCAGCACATTGACCTCCTAGAGGTCTGGCTCACTTCTGTGTGCATGATCCGCCTAAGTCCTGGATGTTAGGTTACCATACTCTGATCCGGCTTGGCCAATTGACACAACGCCCATCTGTGGAGGTATTTCTTCATCATTTCCGTCCTACTTCCAGTCGGGAGCCCTGAGGAGCGCCTGACCTTCCGTCACCATTATATGCCCGATTGGCCCACTGTCGTATGACAGATGTGCCCACCGAGGCCGGTAACAAGTACCCATCCAGTATTTCACATTTGATGAATGTACACCTGATTGCCTGATACTTACCGTGTTATACAATCATCACCACATTTTCTTCATTTTCACTATCGGTCACAGAGGACATCAACTCGGTCATTTGAGTGGAATTTCCATTTATGAACTTTTTTGGTTTTTGTCCTATAGGATTTGGACTTTATATGTTACCGTCATTGTTTATTATTATTTTATCACTATTCATTTTTCGCTACTTTTAAGTGCACAAAAATACCTGTTCATTTGCCAGAAATTAAGTGAGCTACCAACTTCCTGTGATGAATTGACAATGCTGCACCTTCTACACTGCAATCCCAATCGGGGTTGTCAGCGCTGCCCAATTTTCCAGACAGGACTACAGCCCCATCTTGTCACCTCCTTAACCTGGAGAGAGGAGTTCTGGAGTCCAAATGTACTTGTGATTTCAATGCAGTAGAGGCAGCCTTGTCAGCTCACTACAGGGAGTTAGGAGCTGACCGAAATTCTGGAAGAATCACTTGGTAATTGTCTGTACTTCTAGTATTTTTAAAGAGACAAAACATTAAAAAATGTACATACACTGCAGAGATGCACTCAAAGTATTTTATTTTATTTTTTTCCAAATTTGCTCAGACATGCACTTCATATCACAACTAAAGTCCTCAAGAGACATGTCAATCTAAAGTTTGGTCTTGGTTGAGTTTGCTTTAAAGTCAGTGTTGACGTGTTCACTTCTTTTAGGTGTAACTGTTCTTCTTCTTTTCTCTGCAGGTCACAAAATTTGTGCATCTTTCAAAAATGGGAGATCCATCCAAGTTCATGAACTGTTGATCATCTTGCACTGCCAAAAAAACCCTCTAATTGAAAAGGCGACCATTGCTCCCCCTCTAATTTCAGAAGTTTACTGTTCCTGTCACATCTCAGAACCATGTATGGAAGTTCTCGCTCTGTTGGAAAGCTGGAGTCAAGCAGCCAAAGCCCTGGACGCTCCCCGCGGCTCCCCCGTTCGCCACGTCTGGGCCATCGCCGTACTAACAGTACTGGTGGCAGCTCTGGTGGAGTCCCTGGTGGAGGCAGCAGTAAAACCTTGTCCATGGAAAATATCCAGTCTCTGAATGCAGCATATGCCACTGCTACTCCTATGTATCTTAGTGACCATGAAAACTTGGGAACAGAAACCCCAAAGAGCACCATGACCCTGGGCCGGTCTGGGGGGAGGCTGCCATACGGGGTGAGGATGACAGCCATGGGAAGCAGCCCAAACATTGCCACCAGCGGAGTATCCAGTGATGCCATTGCTTTTGGGGATCACCAGATTCCACCGGTCAGCATGGCATCAACTGTTCCCCATTCTCTGCGCCAGGCCAGGGACAACACCATTATGGACCTTCAGACCCAACTAAAAGAGGTCCTAAGGGAAAACGATCTTCTCCGTAAGGATGTGGAGGTGAAAGAGAGCAAGCTGAGCTCATCCATGAACAGCATTAAGACTTTTTGGAGTCCAGAGTTAAAAAAAGAGCGGGCGTTACGCAAAGATGAGGTGTCCAAGATCTCTGTGTGGAAGGAACAGTATCGGGTGGTCCAGGAGGAGAATCAGGTTGGTTCCCCAGTTTTCCAGCTCCCTGTAGTGTAGGAATCACAATATATTATGAGGGAAGGTTGGTGTTGGTTACTAAGAGTCCTTGTTTGTCAGTGTTCCACTGGGAGATAACTGCAGTGTTAATGACATCCACTCAAAATAGGATACAGCTTTCTTGAAAAGTGTTTAAAGTGTGTGAGCATGCCCTCTTTTCACTTTAAGTGTTTCTTAACATAATTCTTGTTGAGCTGCACTTCTCTGCACAACAACACATATGTATACAGTCGACCCCTGAAATTTGCGAGGGTTACGTTCCTTAAGCACCCATGACTTGTGATAATCTGCCAATTTTTTGATGTGGGGGAAAAAAAAGCCTACAAATGGTTAACACGGGGGCAGCTTCAAAGTCTCCCTACACCCGTCCGACTCTGAAGACTCCCTGTACAGCGCAGCTTGCAAAACGACTTCTGTATAAAAGTCATGCAAGTCGCTCTGAAGTCGCCCCCAAGTAGTACAGGAACCTCTTTCTAAGTCGGAGTGACTTGAGTTGCTCCTGTTAGAATGGTTACATTGTACTGCATGGAGTGCGAATTGTCAGGCTGACGAATCGCCTGACAGGTCACCCCTGTGTGAACCGGCACTTATGCGGAAATGCTACGCTGGGAAAAAATCCACAAACGACTGAGGTTGCGAACTCTGAACCATGACTTTGCTGGGGTTGACTGTAGTTTGAACAGGGCACATAGAAAACAGTTGTTTTCTATCATTTTGTTTTCTATATACCCCCTTTCACATGTGCAGTTGTGTGCAGAAAAACGCAGCTTGGTGGACACAGCGTGAACAAGAAAGAATAATTATCTTCTTTAGGCTGGGTTCACATTGTTCCCGCATCGCATGCCTCCCGGCGGCAGTTCACTCTGCCCTATGCGAACTGCTGGGAGTGTCAGTGAAACGTTAATGACACCCCCAGATCAGTTCGCATATCGCAGTGCGATCTGCAAACTCGGACAGGAATTTGCACTGCGGTGCAAATCACATCCGTTCTCATAAACCGCTGCAGTGTGAACCCAGCCTTACACTGTGAGATTTACTAAAACTGGAGCACACAGAATCTGGTGCAGCTGTGTATAGTAACCAATCAGTTTCCAGGTTTTATTGTGAAAGCTTAATTTAAGAAGCTGAAGTTAGAAGCTGGTTGGTTACTACGTACAGCTGTACCACATTCTGAGTGCTCCAGTTTTAGTAAATTCTCCACATGGTGTCCTTACTATTTATTCTTTTTCTATTCTATTGTCTTTTACTCTCTTTTGCAAGCTCTTTTATTTTTTTCCTTCTTTTGTCTACTCTTCTTTGTTGGCCCTCTCTCAATTACTCCATACAATCATTTTGTACCTCCTTTCTCTCTCCACTTTTGTGCTTTTATTTTTGCCTTCTAGGGCCCTTTCACACTGATGCACTTTTGCTGTGCCTTTCCAGAGCGATAAAAGTACATCCAAAATGATTCCCCTTTAAATCCTATATAACATTATGCATCACTACACTGCGCTGAAAAGTCCTGCGTGCTGCATCTGTGGTGTGTGTGTGTGTGTTTTTTTTTTTTTTGTTTTTTTCAAAAGTATACCAAAAATGCACCTTCTATATTAGGCTTGGCTCACAAGTGCTTTGAACCGCATCCGATTTGCATAACATGAACCAGACCGGCTTGCAATGGAGCCAGTTAACACATGTCCAAGGCAGCCCCTGGTCCATTTTTAAAGAGTCCTGTGCAATTTTAGGTCTGATTCAGGTGCAAATTCAAGTAAAAATTCACATAGTCAATTGAAACGCACCAAAAATGCACTTTCATGCATCTCAGCCAATGAGGAGAGAGAGACCCGAGGCAGCTGAGGCTCCTGTGCACATTGCTGG
Source organism: Lithobates pipiens (assembly GCF_037356315.1). Taxonomy (NCBI): domain Eukaryota; kingdom Metazoa; phylum Chordata; class Amphibia; order Anura; family Ranidae; genus Lithobates; species Lithobates pipiens. Next base: position 484,109,069 of record NW_027507903.1, on the reverse strand, counting down.
ATCGAGAGGGAGCTCAGGTGAGTATTGGGAGTATTTGTGCATAGAATGCATGAAGGTAAAAAACCTTCAACCTTTACAACCACTTTAAGGACCCACCAGCATCCTTAACATCCACAGGATAGCTACACGTGCAATACCCCCCCATTCTTCCATGGTGGTCACTCCCAGCACTTCTCTGCTCAGTCTCTTCATGTGGTAGAGTCAGTTTGAACGTTCCTCCTCTCCTCCTTTCACATTTGCAGAACTGCCCGAGGTGAGAGAGTTCATGGCTGTCCTGCCCAGCCTTGCTCTGCCTGGCCACATTCTGCACCGCCGGTGGGACCACCTCTTGCACATGAGGAGACTGAGCTGAGAATTGCCTCCATGGAGGTACGGGGGGCTTTGTATGTGTAGCTATCCATTGGTTATTAACCTCCCTGTAGGTATTCCCGAGTGTGGCTCGGGGTGGGTTTTCAGTACCAAAGGCGGTAACCCTGAGCCACACTCGGGATTGCATCGCAGGATCTATGTACAGTTACTTAACTTGTCCCCAGGATCCTGCGATGTCTCCCCGTTGTGTGTGCGAGCTGTCCTCTGCTCGATCTATCACAGCGCTGGGCTCCGTTCCCTGCGAGCGTTGCGATGCATGAGGACAGAGCACGGCGCCAAATTCAAAAAGTGAATAGCACACAATACATACAGTACACTGTAATCTTACAGATTACATTACTGTATCAAAAAAAATCACATCCCTTTTGTCAATAGTGGTTTGTCCAGTGCCGTGCATGCAGTTTTATATTATAAATACTGTTCTTTCTGCCTGGAAACTGGAGATTGTCTATAGCAACCAAAACTGTCCCTTTTACATCAAAAGCGGTTTTAGACCAGCTAGAAAACGGTGATAATATATTAGAATGACTTGCAGAATTGAGCGATGATGACGGATCTCCCCACAAATCATTAAACACTGAAAGTTATGACAGTGACAATTCTGCAGCTGAGCAAATTTCTGTGTTTTTTTTTTTTTTAATTACATTACATTTAATTACATTACATTATTTTTTGATTACATTATTGAATCATTTTTATTATTATTATATTATTAGTTGTTATTTATTATAATTTATGATTTCGTGTTTCAAACTTTATCATTCCTGGGCTTTATACTAGACTCTTGTTTGGACAGATATGTTATTCCTAAGAATTACAGGCCTACATTATAAAACGCCAAATTTCTATGCAAAAGAATTTACCGCTTTGAGCATCAAAAATCTGAAATAATCATACTGCCAGGGAGGTTAAGAACACCATTGGGTGCAGCAAAGATTCATTTTCACACAAAGCATTTAAAAGCGCAATATGAAGTTTTAAAAATGCATATTGTGTTTTTTAAAGTGCACAATGTGAAAATGCCTTAATTTGGTTTCTTCTTTCTAAATCGTACTTTCATATTTTTTTTTTCTTGTGCCCATGCTCTATGTGCTTTCTTGTTCTCTTTCCATTCTCATTCTCTTGTGCGGTCTTTCTTTCTCTCCTCTTGCTCTCTCTCTTGCTCTCTCCCTCGCTCTCTCCCTCGCTCTCTCCCTCGCTCTCTCCCTCGCTCTCCCTCGCTCTCTCCCTCTCCTCTAGCTCTTTCTGCGTCTGTTGCTCTCTCTCTCTCTCTCTCTCTCTCTCTCTCTCTCTCTCTCTCTCTCTCTCTCTCTCTCTCTCTCTCTCTCGCTGTTTCTCCCCCTCCCTCTCGCTCGCTCTTTCTCGCTGTTTCTCCCCCTTCCTCTCTCTCTCTCTCTCTCTCTCTCTCTCTCTCTCTCTCTCTCTCTCGCTGTTTCTCCCCCTCCCTCTCGCTCGCTCTTTCTCGCTGTTTCTCCCCCTTCCTCTCGCGCGCGCTCTCTCTCTCTCTCTCTCCCTCTCTCCCTCTCTCCCTCTCTCCCTCTCTCCCTCTCTCCCTCTCTCCCTCCCTCTCGCTCCCTTTTTCTCTCTCCCTCCCTCCCTCCCTCATGCTTTCTCCCTTTCTCCTTCCCTCCCACTCCCTCTTTCTCGCTCCTGCTCGCTCTTGCTTTCTCCCCCTCGCTCGCTCTTTCTCCCCCTCGCTCGCCCTTTCTCCCCCTCGCTCGCCCTTTCTCCCCCTCGCTCGCCCTTTCTCTCCCTCCCCCCCCCCTCGCTCTTTCTCGCTCTCTTGTACTCTATCTCGTTATCTTGCTGTCTCTCCTCTCCTCCCCTACATTTATTCTTCTGTAATGCCACCACTCCCACTTCAGAGGTTGAATATTCTCTTCCCCAGTTTTAATATTTTTTTCTTGGAAGCATTTCTGGATTCTTTTGGACTGATCAATGTTTTGGCTGCTCTACGAAATGGTCTCATGGCCTATGTGTAATCTCTTGGTAACCTGACACATTCTGCAAGCTGCTGGAAGCATTATAAGAGAAATACCTAAAAGATGATCTCCAACTTTACTTTGTAAACTTACTTTTACTATATTGAATATTTTGTGTGGGCCAGGTTGGTCCACACAAACTATTTGCTATTTTATCATGTGCACCCGCTGGGCTGGCTGTTTTAAACTGCATGTAGCCTCATCTACATATACTATATAGATCCGGGTGTGAGACAAGACCTTCCTGTCTCACACCCTTAACAAAATATTGGTGGGCTGAGCGGCACTCAGCCATTCATAAGCAGCTTTGTTTTCTATCAATGAAGTTGAAGAGGCGATCTGATGAAATTACATTCTCTGACTTGGCCAATCAGAGGAAGCTTTGTATTCATTGATAGAATACAAGTCTGCCTATGAAAGGTAGAGTGCCGCTCAGCCCGACACTATTTTGGTTCTGGGTGTGTGACAGGAAGGTCTTGTCCCACACTCGGAGTACAATGCCGTATACGGTATGTAGCTAATACTACTTACAGTTTATACAGCACGCCCAATTTACCCACGTGTTAATTTACCAAATAGTTTGTTTGGGCCAGCTTGGCCCAAACAAACTATTTAAAATGAAAGTAAATACACCTACTACGGTTTTATTATTTTGCATAGATGTCTTGTTTTCACAATTAAGTCTCAGCAAGACAAATTTCATTCAGTCTTGAGAAAATACTGGAGAATGTTTGTTTGTTTTTGTTTTTTAAATATATACTTTGTGTTTTTTGTCTGAAAAATGTTTTTCACTTTAATGTATATAAGATATATTTGCAAATAATACTTCATATTTACCACTTGTTAGCTGTTGGGGCAAGTTTCTTGTAAAAGAATGATCTTTCTGCAGCTTCATTCATCAGATTCTGCTCTGAAATAGACCTGAAGAGTAGAAAGATCACATTATACAAACTGTTAAAGTGGTTGTAAACCCTTACAACACACTTTGACCTACAGGTAAGCCTAGATTAAGGCTTACCTGTAGGTCCAAGAAATATCTCCTAAACCAATACGGTTTAGGAGATATTTGCCCGAAGACAGGCACCGCTGTCTACGGCGCATGCCCCGTAGACAGTGGCGCGCAGGCGCACTGAGCGCGGCATTTTCAACGACGGAGCTGCCGCGCGCGTCGGCTCCCGTGCGCTTGCGCGGGAGTGACGTCATCGTGGCTTCGCCGAATGACAGCGGCGGAGTTGCGAGACCCCACCGAGAAGATGGATGCGCCGGACTACAGGGGACAGCGGTGACTTCGCTGGCTCCTGTGTCAGGTAAGTGACACATATTGGACTGCTATGCGATGCATAGTAGTCCATTATGCTTTGCCTTTGCAGGGAATGAAAGAGGAAGTAAACTCATCAGGGTTTACTTCCTCTTTAAAGGAGTCGCACATGAAGGAGACTCCTTTTCTCTCCTTTCCTAGCAGAGTTAACGTGAATCTGTCACTTTGTCCATTATGGACCGTCACAGGTTCTCTTGATAGGCCTTCCCCATCCATTCCAGCAGCCCCACTGTCCAATTCAGCTGCGGGAGCCCTAAGTTTAATTCCTGTGTAAACTCGGTGTTAGAGCTTACACATGGTATTGACCCCCTACTCCCAATTGGCTGCTTAAAGAGGTTGTAAAGGTAAATGTTTTTTCACCTTAATGCATTCTATGCATTAAGTTGAAAAAACATCTGACAGTTCCGGTGCCCCCAGTCCCCCCATTTTTACTTACCTGACCCCTCAAATCCCGCGCTCGCCCCCGCCGTCCTCTTCGCCGCTCAGCCTGGCTGCTGATTGGCTGGAGTGGATGGATTGAAAGCAGCGCAGCCATTGGCTCTCGCTGCTGTCAGTCACATCCAATGACGCAGCGCGCCGGGGAGCGGGGCCGTGTGATACAGCGAGCGGCTATAGCCACCGGCTGTATCATGGGACCGCGCCCGCAGGTGCTTCTCACCTGCGGGAGGAAGTAGAGACAGCCACCGAGGGACCCCAGAAGAGCAGGTTCGGGGCCACTCTGTGCAAAACGAGCTGCACAGTGGAGGTAAGTATAACATGTTTGTTATTTTAAAAAAATAAAAAAATTTACTTTACAGTCCCTTTAAGCCCAAGAACTGCATCACAGGAGGAAGGGGGATTAGGTCTGATGCTCCCCAACAGCCAGAAGTACTGAGTATTTTCAAAGGCTTAGGCAGATGAAATTAGTGGCTTGGGACCACAGCTCAGATAGGTATTGGCAGGAGGTTATATTAAAACAACCCAAAGTCACGGTTTCCTTTCAATGCATAAGGACCTATCTGGGTTGGTACGCGTCTTCAAGAATGAAGATCATGCTGGACCTTCATATTACCCTAGCATGCTTCTTTCCAAATTGGATGTCTTGGGTGCAGTTGGTAATTAATGTTTGTAACAGTTCTGATAGAAATAATATGAAGAGCTACCCTCTTCATATTATTTCTAATTATAATGCTTTTTTATTCCATCAGTTGATAAACCTAAAATGATGTAAAATAAGGTTCACAAAAACAAAAAGAAAACCTAAATTTAAAGAAGTGCATTTGGGTTGTTCTGTTTGTGCTTGCAAGTATTGTGCTTATTGTTGCATATCTATATAAGTTTGGCCTATGTAAGCTCCATTAGAATCTCAGTAACTGTTTTGTGTCTTAATCAACCAATACAGTGTGGTAAGGTTAAAGTGGTTGTAAACCCTTACATATAGTCAGTGAAGTGACTGGCCTCAGATGACACACAGATATTAAACAAATCCTCCCACATAAGTTGTACCTGTCTATCTGCAGCTTGTTCTTCTCTACATCTGTTCAAAGTGCTGCTTTAAAGCTTGTTTAAGAGTTCAGAAAAAAGGGGCACGGAGAGCTGAAGTTACACTCTGCAGAGCTCAGTAGGGAGATCTCTGACAGCTGATTGGAGGGAAGGGACATACAGGAACAGAGCTGAGGCTGTCATTCAGCTGGAGATCCCTCCCTTGTCACTTTTTTTTTTTCTCTTGATGTCAGGAAAACTTATCAAAAGTGATTCATGATAGCAGAGGAACAAAGCCGCAGACAAACGTGACACTTGGTGCTCTTAATTGAGACAAGTACACACTATAGGGGAATATGCTTTGTTCATATTTCATATCTGAGTTTTACATATACTTTAAATGAAGAGCAAATTTTACAGCATATTTAGGCGTGGACTGCTCAGTGGTAGGCAGTAGATGGATCGGGGCGAATGTAGGCCAGGAGGTGACCTCAGTTTGAGTAGTAAGTACATAATTTACAGGATTCTGAGGAACATATTATTTATTAACAAGGAGGTCACTTCAGGATACTTGGTCTGTCACTAGATTGGAGTATCATCTTGGTAAGTTTGCAACTGGCAAAATATGCCTTAGAATTGAATGGAAGGGCTGGTTTGTCATCTGTATCAGTTAGTAAAATAATAAAGGAAACCACTGAAATTGACCCATCATTTTCCAATGCAGGTTTGAAAATAAAATTGGATAATAGAAGAAGCTTTTTAGGTAGTTTATTTTTAGGGACTTCGATTTTTAATCTGGAAGGGCACAATTTATCACCATATGATGCCAATTTAAACCTCAACTCCAGACAGGTGTAAAAGGCACAAATTATCACAGCTCTGTATTAAATAATAAAATGTATTTTTTATAATGCAAACCGTGTAAGTACTTGAATTTGACTTGGTATCAGCTTATTGTAGTCCCCGTACAGCAGGGCTGAGACTAGAAGAGGGAGAAGCAAAAGGTGTGAGTAGGTTGTGCTGCAGTGCTCATGTGCTAACAAAGAGCATGCTAATAGGAGAAGAGAATTGAGTGACAGAGATGAGCTCATTAGTCTTCTGCTTCTCTTTTGAGCCTGGTTCATGCTTTTGTGGTGCAGGAAATGCAGCAATTCCTGTGTGTTTTCCGCACTGCATAGCAGTCACACTGTGCTCTTCAATCTTCTGCAGGGTGTCAGTGGAGAGTTAACGACACCCCAAAAGCAAGTCGCAAATACAGTGCGTTTGCCTCAACAGTATCACGTGAGTATAAACACCTATGCAATCTTTTCCAGTGCGAATAAAAAAAGCTGCCTGCACCTTCTTGATGCAGTGCAATTTGAACCAATCAAAAGTGCATGTGATTTGCACAGGAATGCAGTGCAATTCGCCTGTGGTTTACAGTGTGAACCTAGGCTCCGCGTCAGATCACAGGCTGGAAGAGGGACAAGGTCTCCTGCTAGACAGGTCTATGCTGTGTGGCCACCTGAATGGACAGGAATACAAATCCTATGGATAGTAAAACAGCTCCCATACCGTGAGGGAAAAAAGTATTTGATTTTGTACATTTGCCCCAAATTGTGGTAACGCGCGACTTTGAAACACTCAATGATGCAGCCTCAATAAAACACATACTCACCTGTCCCACGGTCCAGTGATGCGGCCACCTGAAGTCTAGATTCTTTCCCCGGCATCGCTAGTGTGGGGATCCAGCTGTAACAGCTTGCGGCTTCACAGCCGGGTGCTCACTGCACATGCATGGGTCGCGATGCGCGTCCTGAGTGGCCGAGCAATCTTCTGAGACCTGCGATGTTTCCCAGAAGATTGCATGGAGGGAGGGGGAAAGGGGGAGTCACCTAGGTGGCACAAGCAGAAATGGGAGCTGGGTACCTGTCAAAACTAGGTACCTAGCCCCTACCCCCCCCCCCCCCCCAAAAAAAATGACATCCCTAATTTGGAATGTTGGGGGTTAGGAGTCCTTAAAGCAGAAGTTCCACTTTTGAGTGCAACCCCGCTTTAAAGTTTTGAAGCAAGAGGGTCAGAAAAACACCCATGAAAATTTTAATTTTGCAAAGGTAGAGAGTTATGGAATCCATTTCCCCTCATTGCTACTTTTCTTTAAAATCCAACTTCAAGCAAGCAGTGGAAAACACAAGAAAAAAAAAAAAAAAATATATATATATATATATATATATATATATATATATATATATATATTACACACACAGTGAGGGAAAAAATGTATTTAATACCCTTCTGATTTTGTATGTTTGTTCACTGACAAAGAAATGATCAGTCTATAATTTTAATACTGTAGTAGGTTTATTTTAAAAGTGAGAGACAGAATAACAACAAATCCAGAATAACGCATTTCAAAAAAGTTATAAATTGATTTGCATTTTAATCTGTGAAATAAGTATGCGACCCCATCGCAAAACATGACTTAGTACTTAGGTGGCAAAACCCTTGTTGGCAATCACAGAGGTCAGATGTTTCTTGTAGTTGGCCACCAGGTCTGCACACATCTCAGGAGGGATTTTGTCCCACTCCTCTTTGCAGATCCTCTCTAAGTCATTAAAAGTAAACTGCGGGAATTTTGTTGCTGATCTCCTACCTTCACCAACTGCTATCCATCTTCTTCTGAGCTCTGTAGTTCCTCTGCAATAGCCTGCTGATCTTGCTGAAAAACGCTATTGCCCTGTGATGTCCTGTTTGTAAGACTGCTGGCTACTATTCCTCCTGTATCCTCAGCCAGCGGTCTTGTCACTTCCCACCTGTATCTCTCTAAAATTGAGCAGGGACTTGTATTTTTCTCCCTGCTCGCTTTAGGGTCTCGCAGCCTCTAACTTCCCGCCTCCCTTAATGGCACTGGAACAGTGTGCTCTGCTCTGTCTATCACAATGTCAGTCCAGGAGACGGAAGTTACTGCACTTCTGAGACCACACTGATGAGCACTGGTGAGACTGCACATATGGGTACCCATAAGCTGCACTGGTGAGACCACACTGATAAGCTGCACTGATGGGCACTGATAAGCTGCACTGGTGAGACTACACTGATTGGTTTGCCGATAAGCTACACTGATGGGCACTGATAAGCTGCACTGGTGAGACCGCACAGATGGGCACTGAGCTGCACTGGTGAGACTGCACTGATGAGCTGCACTGGTGGGTACTGATGAGACTGCACTGATGAGCTGCACTGGTGAAACCGCACTGGTGGGCACTGATTAGCTGCACTGGTGGGCACTGATAGGCTGCACTGGTGAGACCACACTGATTGGCACTGATAAGCTGCACTGTTGATCACTAGTGAGACCACGCTGATGGTCACTGGTGAGACCGCACTGATGAGCACAAAGCTGCACTAGTGAGACTGCACTGATAAGCTGCACTGGTGAGACCACATTGATGGGCACTGGTGAGACCACACCGATATGGGCACTGAGCTGCACTGGTGAGACTGCACTGATGGGAACCAATAAGCTACACTGATGGGCACTGGTGAGACCGCTCTGATAAGCTGCACTGGTGGGCACTGATGAGCTGCAATGATGGGCACTGGTGAGACCGCACTGATGGGCACTGATATGCTGCACTGATGGGCACTGGTGAGATCAGACTGATGGGCACTGATTAGCGGTACTGGTGAGACCGCACTGATGGGCACTGGTGAGAACGCACTGATGGGCACTGATGAGCTGCACTGGTGAGACTGCACTGATGGCACTGATAAGCTGCACTGGGGGTCACTGGTGAGACCCCACTGATGGGCACTCATAAGCTGCACGGATGAGTATTGATGAGCTGCACTGTTGGGCAGTGATAAACTGCACTGGTGAAACCACACTGATGAGCTGTACTGATGGGCACCGATGGGGCTACACATCTGGGCACTGATAGGCTGCACTGATAAGCAGTGGACACTGTCCACTGCTTTAGTGACACCGTCCACTGCCAAATATCTGTAAGAGAGGTTTTCACCGTCCGTTTCCACCATTTTGTATGTCTTATTTCAGTGTGATGTGTATTATATGTGATGTTGCATATCACAGAGACCGGTATTGTGGCAATATTGACTCCAGGACCTTAATGTGCTTCTTCTTGAGACACTCTTTTGTTGCCTTGGCCATGTGCTTTGTGTCATTTTCATGCTAGAATACCCATCCACGATCCTTTTTTTTTCAATGCCCTGAGGGAAGGAGTTTCTCACCCAAGATTTCATACTTGCTAACAGTCCCGATTTTCCCGGGGCAATCCTGAAATTGGATCCTCGTCTTGATCTAAGCACGTCCCGCTCAAAATCTCGATTTTGCTTTCGACCCGGGAATAACCAGTGGGCCAATTTTTGGCACAGGCTGCCTCTTCTGGCTATGAAAAAGCCGCGAGATGATCTCCTCCGGCTAGCAGGTCTCTTTCCCAGTGTGGAGAGAGAAGGGGCCTCCGCTCTATGCAGCTAATCAGCTTCTCTCTTCAGTGTTTACAATTTGCTTGTACACTGAAGCCGGTTAGCTGCACCGATTGGAGGCCCCTCGCCTCTCCACTGAACACACGGGGAAAGTGACCTTCCAAGCTCAGCCTCCACAAGGATGGAGAAGCTGTTCTTCTTAATGGTGGTGGTTGGCAGACATCCGTGCAGGAGGGACTCTACTGGGGGCACCTGGTGTAAGGAGGGACTCTGCTCAGGGCTTCCACTGATTCTGCATTATGGTGAGTTGAACTATTTCATTTTATACTACAATGTAATAATAGAAATCATGCGCTTAAATCATCCTGACACCATACCAACCATGGTGCTGTGATGATTGAAGTGCTAACACCAGGTGTTTGGAGTATCTTTATCTGCTGATTGTTAAACTTTCTGCACATATTGCTATTGTGGTGTAGGATCGCCTGCTGACCCTCTGTCAGGAACCATGAAACAGACAGAGACAGAAGTACAATCAAAGCACACTTGTTTATTAATAAAAATAAAAAGGTAAATAGGAAAAAGCGTAATCAAGCAAGCCAGAGTCCAGTAGCCAGATCGGGTAGTCAGCCAGTCCAAAGTTCATAAACCAGATCGGGTAGTCGGCCAGTCCAGACGTCAGGGATCCAAGGAGAGCAACTGCAAGCAGGATGGAAGCCAGGAGGGATGTCAGCAAGCCAGTCTTGAAACAGCAGGAGATGGTTCCTAGTGATGTGACCAACGCGAAGGCAAATGAAAAAGTGAGCAGGAAGGCTTTAAATAGGCAGGTCAGACGAGCATCATCGGGAACAGCTGGTAACTGCGGAAGGAGAAGAGAGCGACAGCTGAGCGGCCAGTCCAGAGGAGGAAGGGCTAAGCCAGCCCTGACACCCTCCCTGTTTATTTCTTCCTCTCTCCCCCTCTCTGTCTCCCCCTCTCTCCCCCCCTCTTCCCCCCTCTTCCTCTCTCCTTCTCCCCCCCCCTCTGTCCCCTTCCCTTGTTCATCTCAGACTCGAACCACACCCCTTTTAGCAACTCCCGCTTTAAGCCACACCCAATATTAAGTTTAAACCATGCCCATTTTTGCCACGCTCGCTTCGTATGCCTCACTTTTCTTCCTCCACTATATCACGCCTACAAACGAATGCCCAGTCCCTAATTATAATAAGACTCCGCCTACAGACAAGCCTCCAGCGATGCAATCTCATCGTCTTTTTTTTTTTTTTTTTTTTCAGGCTGCGAACTCCGGCTGTGTGATTGGCCGGAGCTGCAATGATGTTACTCCCTTGCATGCGCATACTCCCAGGTGGCCGTTCCTTCAGAGCATATGTGCCAATGACATAATCATTTACTTCCTCTTTAAAGAGTAGGTCCACTCGGTAAAAAAAAAAAAAAAATAGAAGTCAGTAGCTACAAATCCTGTCGCTGATAACTTTTAATAAAAGGATGCTTACCTGTCCAGGGATCCAGCGTCATACTCACCCGGGGTAGTCCTTCACTAGCCTTTAGCCTCCTGGTGTCGGCATCCTAACTGGGCAGCCAGCAATGCGGCTTTTTGCTTCACTGCCGGCTGCCCACTGCTCATGCGTGAGCTATGCTGTGAATTGTGAATGATCCTACAGCAGTCTTCTGGGACCTGTGACAAGTCCCAGAAGACTGTGGAGAGGGAGAGGAGAACTGAGTGGGAGTGGGTACCTATCAAAACTATACTATGTACCCCCCCCCCCCCCCAAAAAAAAATTGTCAGGGGAGGATTTAAATTGGTTCTTCCCTTTTTGGGTGGAGTTCGGCATTAATTTGCCTGACATGAGCCTTGTTTGCCTAATCTGTTCCCAGATAGGTATTTGGGTCTGGTAAGTGCAACCCTTGATCACGGTTTAGAGAGAAATTTGTGTTGTAACCAACTCAAGCACCTTGGAAGAAAACTTTAGGGAGTTAACTATTAGACAGGACTCCATTGGACTTTGGACGTTAGTTGAGTTCTTTTAATAATTTTTTTTACCGTGGATTCTTTTTTGAGGGGGTTTATTGATTATTTTATTTATTTATTTTTGTTAATAGTGCGAAAGAGTATACTGAGCTATTTTCATCATTGGCTGCTCTTTTTCCAATAGAATGTGGAGTTTCTTATCTTCTATAGAAGTCAAGTCCAGGATGAGAGCAGCAAGTCTCTGAAAGTTGAGTGTATCTAACTGCTGAGTAGTTGGGGTCCTGAAGCAGGAAGCGGGCCTCGTCTTCCAGGACCTTCTGGTCACACCTCTGGCAAAGTCTACTGTCCTTGGGCTCGTAGGTATGTCTGGGCCACCCTGATTCAATTTTAAGGCTGGCTGTGGGTGCTCAGTCAGTACAGGCTCGAGGTCTATTGGGTCTTTGTAGCATTTTCAGTGATGGGGCCCATCTTGTAGTCTCCCTGTAGTGATAAGTAAGTCTTTTCTGAGAGCTTTTCAGTTTTATTTGATATTGTTAATAATGTCCTTTTATTTGGGATTTTGTCCAGCCTCATTGTTGGAAATTTTGGGTAGACAGGTTGTTGATGCATTTTTTTGCATGGCACATGGTTTGGGCTGGTCCGTGTTGGTCAATAAGGCTTTATAGTGGTTTGAGTTGGAGCTGCAGTTTTGTAGGTGGTCCCAGTATGACACCATCCTCTGGTAATAGTACTGTTTCTCAGCCTCTGCCCCCTCATAGTCCTGAGACTTTTGATTTAGGTACAAATGTTTGGCAGCCGTGTTGTGCTGAGATGTCCACTTAGTCTCCCTCTGCTTTCGTTGCAGACAAGTGCTGCTTATGCCATTCTGGGATGGGAATGGTTGGTATGTTAAATGTGCCAGTTTGAGTTTAAGATTAAGGGGAGCTAATTGGTAGATTACAGTAAAGTAGCTGCACCCACTATTGTATCATTCCATTAAATGATGTGTCTCTAGATCTGAGGATGCTTAATGTGGCTTGTGAGTTGTTTGCTCCTCTGTGGGTTTAGAATTCATTGCATCTTTACCAACTTTCATAATATTCATTGCTTTTCGTTACTTATTTCAAGAAATCAGCATTTTGTGTAAAAAGACAAAGCTGACTTTTTGGAGTCTGTCCTAGGTTTTGTAAAGCTCATGGTGTTTGAAAACTTTGCCTAATGATGTTTCTGACCCGGAAGCATAGATTTATATTAGAAGCTCCCAGTATTACCACACAGTGCAGCTTGGCCCCAACCCCTGCTCCCTCCTGACTGACTGGCTGCCAATGGCTCCTGCTGCTGCCTCTGAGACAATGGGGAGAGAGAGAGAGCCCACAACTATGATGCTTTCGTGCACATGATTTTTTATTTTTATTTTTTAACCATAAAGTGTTACTATACCCACAACAGTAAAATCAGTCTGTATATGCAATAAAGCATGCTTGCTTGTTTCACAGTGGAACCTAATCCTCACGTTGTGTAAAAAGGCTGTTTAATCCTGTCTTCTCTGATCCTCCTCTTCACAGTCCCCAATCCATCTCCTGATAGAAGTTTGGTGTGTATTGCTAGAGTTATTTTTATTTTTTCCTTCAGAGGGTGCATGTAATCAGCACGGTCCTACAGACTTATAGGACAGTCAGAGTAAAATGAAAACTCTTCCTACAAGCTTTAACCAGTGCTCGGCCGGACACTGATAGAAGTCAAGACTGCTAGATACTGCTGATGAGAAAGGGTATTTGGCAGTTTACATTTACTAAATAATTGCATGTTAATTACTGTGGGAGACCAAATATAGTGAATGCAGGGTCCTGGGCTTAGTAACATAGGGTGATATTAAAGTGGTTGTAAACCCTTACAAACCACTTTGACCTACAGGTAAGCCTAGATTAAGGCTTACCTGTAGGTCCAAGAAATATCTCTTCAACCTATACGGTTGAGGAGATATTTGCCCGAAGACAGGCACTAGACAGCGGCGCGCAGGCGCACTGATCGCGGTATCGCCAATGAGAAAGATGCCGCGCGTCGGCTTCCGTGCGCATGCGCGGTAGTGACGTAATCGCGGCTTCGCCGCATGACAGCGGCGGAGCTGCGAGACTCCACCGAGAAGTTGGATGCGCCGGACTACAGGGGATATCGGTGACTTCGCTGGATCCTGTGTCAGGTAAGTGACACATAATGGGCTAATATGCGATGCATAGTAGTCCATTATGCTTTGCCTTTGCAGGGAATGAAAAAGGAAGTAAACCCATTAGAGTTTACTTCCTCTTTAACCACTTCAGCCCCAGAAGGATTTGCCCCCTTCCTGACCAGGCCATTTTTTGCGATTCGGCACTGGTCGTTTTAACTGACAATTGTACGGTCGTGCAACGTTGTACTCAAACAAAATTTATGTGCATTTTTCCTCACAAATAGAGCTTTCTTTGGTGTTTGATCATGTGTGTTTTATTTTTTGCGCTATTTTACAACCTCTCCTGAACGATTTAACTTGACAGATAGTAACCCACGTTTAAAACATCCGTTTTGCCTTGTTTGTGTTTAGAAGCAGTTTTATTTATTATATATATATTTAATTATCTACTAATAAGATAACATAGAGGAGTGTTCAGGGTCAGTTAAAGTGGTTGTATAGTCTTTTTTTTATAACTTTTACCTACAGGTAAGCCTATAATAAGGCTTACCTTTAGGTAAAAACAAAATCTCCTAAACCTGTATGGTTTAGGAGATATTCCCCTCGCAATGCGCCACTGACTGCAGCGGCGCATGCGCACAGGGGATTCTCGGCTGAAAGTCCGGCAGGCGCCTGTCCCTGCCGGAAAGAAATCTCCCGCGCCCATGCACGGGAGTGACAATATCGTGGCCCCCCGGCCACTCATAGCGCCAGAGCCGCGATACCCAGAAGACACACCGAGGGAACATGTTAGCTCCCTCGGCATGGATCGGGCGAGATGTCTGGGCCTTGTTCTAAGGCAGGCATGTCCAAAGTCCGGCCCGCGGTCCGGTTTTGAACGGCCCGCCTGGTAATCTAAACATATATATCTTTTGTGGCCCCCGACGATCTCCCAGCGCCGGGGCCACAAAAGATATATAGTCTGGCTGCATTGGAGATAGGAGGCTGTACGAGCGCTGTGCACACAGGAGTATTTCCTGTTTACACTGCAGCCTCTGTAATAGGAAGTCCCATCTCCGCCATTGGACGACTGTTCTGTCCATCAAAGGAGGCGGGACTTTCTCTTAAAGAGGCCGCTGTGAAAACAGGAGATTCTCCTGTTCTTTGGCGCTCGTCCAGCCCCCTCCATGTCCCCTCCAAGGCTGCACTGATGGCAATGGTAAGTACATTCCTGGCTAATAGTGAGTGAAATCCTGGCAATGGTGGCTGCATTCCTGGCAATAGTAAGTGAAATCCTGGCAATGGTGGCTGCATTCCTGGCAATAGTAAGTGAAATCCTGGCAATGGTGGCTGCATTCCTGGCAATGGTGGCTGCATTCCTGGCAATGGTGGCTGCATTCCTGGCAATAGTATGTGAAATCCTGGCAATGGTGGCTGCATTCCTGGCAATAGTATGTGAAATCCTGGCAATGGTGGCTGCATTTCTGGCAATAGTATGTGAAATCCTGGCAATGGTGGCTGCATTCCTGGCAATAGTGAGTGAAATCCTGGCAATGGTGGCTGCATTCCTGGCAATAGTATGTGAAATCCTGGCAATGGTGGCTGAAATCCTGGCAATGGTGGCTGCATTCCTGGCAATAGCATGTGAAATCCTGGCAATGGTGGCTGCATTCCTGGCAATGGTAGCTGCATTCCTGGCTAATGGTGGCTGCATTCCTGGCTAATGGTGGCTGCATTCCTGGCTAATGGTGGCTGCATTCCTGGCTAATGGTGGCTGCATTCCTGGCTAATGGTGGCTGAAATCCTGGCTAATGGTGGCTGCATTCCTGGCTAATGGTGGCTGAAATCCTGGCTAATGGTGGCTGAAATCCTGGCTAATGGTGGCTGAAATCCTGGCTAATGGTGGCTGCATTCCTGGCTAATGGTGGCTGCATTCCTGGCTAATGGTGGCTGCATTCCTGGCTAATGGTGGCTGCATTCCTGGCTAATGGTGGCTGCATTCCTGGCTAATGGTGGGTGCATTCCTGGCAATGGTGGGAGCGCAGATGGGCACTGACCCTTATTTTGCTTCAGAGTTTTTTATTTAAAATTTTAAGTTTTTTTTTTCCTGAAACTTCCCTCTTATTCGCCAATAAATACGGTATATCCAAATAACACGCCCGAGCTCATCTCTTCAACACACACAGCCACAAAGGCAAGAGAATTCTTGTTGGGCCGTGCATTAGTGTTCGAACGAACACACTGATTTTTAATGGTTCAAAGAATGTCAGACAAAATGGTCGGCCCTCGTGCATGTTCACTTCATCAAATCTGGCCCTCTTTGAAAAAAGTTTGGACACCCCTGTTCTAAGGTAAGTATTTCATAATGAGCTAGAATGCGGTGCATACTAGCTCATTGCAGGTCAGAAAAAAATAAAATAAAAACATCAGCGGGTTTACTCCTGCTTTAAAAAAAAAAAAAAAAGTCCATACAAATGATTCTTCCGTATACAAAATGACACTTTCCCAAGAACATTGTATGTTCATAAAATTCATTATACCTTCTGTTACGTGAAATATGACACAGTTTTGTGTGCAATTCATTTTTATCTAGTTGAGAATATATATAATTTATTTATTTATTTATTTATTTTAAGTGCTATCTAGTCAAATATTTTAGTGCAAACTATCTGGATGTTGAAAACAAAACAATCATTTTATACAACACCAATACAAACTTTGCCTGGCTTTCATCTGATAATTTTTAATTAAAAACATTGATTGGAATCTGTCAAACTGTTGCTGTAACAATTATTTTGTGCTTCAGTTCACTGAATTCTTTAACCTGAATGTACAAGTTTTTACATCCTGCAAGTCAAAATCAATAATAGACCAAGCTAAGAAAAATGATCACACACCAAAGATTGTTTCTAAATCATCAGATTGTCTCCATCTTCGATTTTCATACATTAAATCTATTTAAAAGTGATTAAATACTAAAAAAGATGTGTGTGTGTGTGTGTGTGTGTGTGTGTGTGTGTGTGTGTATATGTATGTGTGTGTATATATATATATATATATATATATATATATATATATATATATATATATATATATAGTTGAGAATATTGAATAGGTTTGTTGATTTGAATATATAGATATTAGATATGTGTATGCCCAGCAGTAAATTGACTATTGCATGTTAAGTGAAGTTCAAGATCATAAAAATGCTCCTGAGATTTCTGTTTTAATATAATCTGTGTTCTCCAAGTTTGCTTCGTGTTCTGGACCACTGGCCAGATCCTGGAACATGTGTGAAGATATTGTGCGTCCTACTGTACACAACACCAACGCATGGACTTTTTTTTTTTTTTCCCTTTCTCGTGTTCTGTGAGCCATCTGTCAACATTTACTTCTAGATTTCTCTTTTCTCTGTCTTTTTTTTTTATACATTTAAAGCTAAACTCCAGACAAGTAAAAAAAATATATATACGAATGAAAGTGTTATTAATACAGACTTTCTAAACCTTTTTACATTGGAGGAACCCTAAAATTATGTTTACTTCTCAGGGGACACTTGTTAAAAATCAATATATCTAAACCTCACAATATAAAAACAACACATTGATGGCCAATTAAAGGAGGGCACCCTTACCCTGCTGGTTAGTGGGAAGACTGCTCATTACAATGATGATCAATGTAGTGTAGCCAAACATTAGTGGTCAGTTAGAAGAATGCTTTTTACATTGATCATCAGTGGAAGGAATATTCCCCTTAAAGACTGCTGGCATGAATATTGGTATCAGTGGTCACTAAGAAACCAAAGAAGGTTCACTAATAGAGTATGTAAACCCAGCAAGAAAGAAATCTCCAATTATCCAGCATGGGAGATTGGAGTATGGGGATATAATATGTGTCACTTTACACAAACTATAAAATTAAAAACCAATATAGCTTTATTCATACAATAAAAATCATGAAATGGTTAAAAACAAAGTGCTGCAAATATAGATCAATGGTGGATCAATGCGTTTCGCATGGTTACAGTGCTTCATCAGGATCCACATGCCCTTGGTTCAAATGGATATGAAACTTGGTACAATGTATTACAATGTAGTACAATGTCTGTTAAAAAAAAGTAAAATGATATCAATGTTTATTACAATACAATAATGAATTGTATTACATCACAGAACAGAGGATATCGTGTTAATTTTTTTTTAGTGTAGACCATTATACTATGTTCCATTTCTATTTGAACCAAGGGCATGTGGATCCTGATGAAGCACAGTATCCATGTGAAACGCGTTGATCCACCAGACTCTGTTTGTATCACTTTGATTACATAATTAGGATATGGATTGTTTTTAACTATTTCATATTTATTGTATAAATACAGCTATATTCTTTAATTTTATATTTTGTGGCATTACTTAAATCCCCCTACTACCCCAGCCTCTTCTGGATAATCCAAACCTTCTGTCGCAAGGTCCCATTTACCATCCCTCTTCACAGTCGCTGGCTTTGATGGCATGGCTATAAATGCCCAAAAGAAAAGAACATTTCATAAAAGGCAATTCCTACGCTTGCTAAAACAAAAAAGACTATTTCTTGTAAGGTATGCCATCATGTCTGGATAGCATATTGTCATTGGTATAAGCAGAAGAACTTCTACCCTTACCATTGTTCTATGGGTTGCTTGCTAAAAGGTCAAGTCTTGGTCTTGGCAATATTTTTTCATAGACACCCAGCTTTTCACTCGTTGATGAAGGCATTTGTTTAAAGCTTTAAAGAGTTATGTGCAAGAAGGTGCATGACATCTCCTGGCTTATCTCCATTTTTTACATCTGACAATTTTATTGCACTCCCAGGAAATGGCTGTTGTATTTTGGGAGCCCCACACTTCCCCAAGCCCAAAGGCTTCTCTGAATGGGCAGCACAGGGAAGGGACAGGCATAGCTGGTATGTGTGTCTCTCTCTCTCTCCTCTCTCGCATCCCTGACTGCAGATCCCTAAACCTGTCAGATATAAGCAATAGAGATAAGTTCAGGAGATGTTATGCACCTCATTGGACTTAACTCATAGTGTGTGCCTGCACTTTTTACAAAGTGGCTGAATTCCTGGAATTCGGTTTTAACTGTATGCTGCCCAGACCAATTTTGACATTTCTCATATAGAAATTTACTTAAAAGCCCCAAATTCTAGATACTTTCTGAAAGCAGAGGCTCTGGAGAATAAAATGGTGATTTCAATCCTTTTTTTTTTTTTTTATCTTTTTTTTTTTTTTGTGCATCCATTTATTCAATGCAGAGTTTTAGGATATGTATTTTACACACAAACAGTTTTTTTTTTTTTTTGTAAGAGATGATGTTGTGCTGATTAGATACCCAACATGTTAAGATTTTAAAATATCACACTCCCGTGAAATAGCAACAAACTATGATACCTAAAAATCTCCATAGGCGAAGCTTTGAAAGCCTTTACAAATTATGAGGTGAATGTGAGCTCAGGCTCTCAATCTGTTTACATTCATACCTTACATGTGTTGTGCAAGACTCACATTTGCGTTTGCGCAGGGACAGGAGCGCTTAAATTTTTTTTATTCACATTTCATTTCTTACCACTATTTTTTCTCTTCTCTTTTTTTTTTCTTTATTCAACCCTTTTGCTATAACAAGGGATGAACAACATTCCCTGTGATAGCGTGGACAGTGATTAGACCCCTGATCTCTCCTCTGCCCTCCAAGGCAGCTGATCAACTCAAGATCAGTTTAATTGACTTCTTCACTGGCCAGTAAATCAAAGGCTGAAAATGGCGTAATACTGGATACGACCTAATACCTTCCCAGCCCTGTAAAAGTTATCGAGCGGTTGTAGAGCCACTCGGATCTTTTTTATATGAAAGCTGGTCACAGGTTTAGAGTTTTGATACACAAGGATCATAGCTGCAGCCATGATCCTGGTGTAACTTTTTCCACCTGATAGATATATATATCGAAGTAAAGAGGAGAGCCGCACCAAGCTATCAATCCAGTGCCAGCAAACAGGTCCTCCCACAGACATATATATATATAAAGAAAAAAGTTCAAGAGGTTGTTGCACTTAAAAATTTGTTGCTTTATTCCATCAAATCTTTGAAAAAAGATTGCAAAGCCAGTAAAGTCAATCAAGACAAAATAGTTACAATCATCTGTTCAGACAGTGATTACGTTCTGTTCTACCCTTCCTATAGGATGACATAGGAGGACTCCAAAATTCTTGGACCATAGGATAACTATTTTTAAGTAGGTTCCAATGTTAATTATTTTGGAAATTATATGTTAAAAAGGATGAAACTGCATAATAAAAGGAATTTAAATATATATATATATATATATATATATATATATATATATATATATATAATATATATTATACATATGTTTTTCAGATTGATAGTGGATTAACTGCAAGAGGATAATGGGTTAATGAGAACATTGTTGTGGTTGTTTAACTATTTTTGTGTCTATGGTATGAAACTTAGTACCCGTATGCCGCGTACACACAACCGGACTTTCCGGCAGATTAAACAGACTTTTTAGCAGAGTTCCGATGGACTTTCCAGACAAACGGACTTGGCCACACACGAAAGGACCAAGTCCATTCGTTAGTCCGTTCGTTTTGAACGTGATGACGTCGGACCAGCATACAGACAAACTCTTTTCCCATAGCAATTGAGTCCGTTGGACAGATTTGAAACATATTCTATTTCTAGGTTCGTCTGATTTTTTTAAAATGAAAAATGATCAGATTAGCCCACACATGATCGGATTGTCCAACGGATTGATTCTGTCGGATCTAGTCTGCCAGAAAGTTTGGTCGTGTGTACGCGGCATTACATTGAATTGAAGTTGAAAACAATTAACCATATTGAGTCCATGTGTGATGATGTTTGTGACTATATACAAAGTAGATGATTGTGGTGAAAACCTTCAGATGTGTTCTGACTGATCTTAGAAAGGGCGTGAGCAAACCAGCCCGAAACGTAATCGCTGTCTGAACAGATGATTGTAACTATTTTGTTTTGAATGACTTTACTGGCTTTGCAATCTTTTTTCAAAGATTTGATGGAATAAAGCAACACATTTTTAAGTGCAGCAACCTCTTGAACTTTTTTCTTTTTTATATATATTGTAATATTTGGGGGTTATTTTAGCTTAAAGGTAGAGCTTACCAGTGAGCTGGATCCACACCAGATGTCGTTTAAGGGCTCGTAGGCCCACTTTTATTAAAGAAAGAAAAGTCAGATAACAAAATAGTTGCCCACACAGGGGTTTCAGCTTTCCACAGCAGTAATGTATGTAGAACCAAAAATACCAAGCCACCTGGCTCTCTTTAGCAGCACTGCTGCTCAGACTTCTGCTGCAGCCCTCTTGGCTCTTTAACAGAGTTCCTGTACACCCAGTACCTCAGCACTCTTTAACAGCGTCTCTTTCAGCCCACAAGCTTGGACCCTCTGTCTACTCTGACAGACCGACCTGTGCAGACATGCACACTTCTTCTCCCTTACACGCCTGGACTCCTCGGGAGGGTGGAGCCCAGAACCATGGTGTTGGCTTTGTTTTAAGCCCAAGACCCACCTGTGTAATCATCCAGCCAGACTGCTGGCTGTTCCCAAAACCCGGTCCCAGGATTGGAGATTCACCACATATCCCCCCCCTTTGTTTCGACCCAGAGGGCGGAACACCCAAGTTACTTTTGGCACCTCTGTGCCAGATACCATTTACAGAAGTACACTCCTTGTCCAACCTCGCTTCTCCTAACGGGGAACTCCACCCAATGCCTCCTTTGGTGTCTCCCTCTAAGCCTTACTGTCACTCTGCTATGCGCTTTGATGCGACCTTCCCAACTTTTCTTCCGAGTGCATTTCCATAAGCACTTCCTCTCCTGAAATCTTAATGGGTTCCCGTTGGTCTTCCTACCAACCCTTCTGCCTCCACGCTTCAGGTTCCCAGGTTTCCCCAAAACTTTCTCAGCAGTACTGTTCTGAGACTGTAGGGGGCCTATTTCTATAGTGTTTATAACGGAAACCCACCTCTTATTTCTGGTACCTGACTCAGCAGTCACTAATTGATTACCAGGTTTACCTGTACCTTTGGGCACCACATTATCATGTACCATTAACACATTATTTGGTTCATCATTGACAGACATATTCAAACCAACATTAGACCTCTCAATGTTGCACATGTCACCAATGCCTTTTTTTTCAAAATTTGCTAGGGCAGAGTCTGCAGAGGGCACACATACCAGAGGGCCGCCATCACCCACAGGAACCTCACAGGATGCCACCTCCCCTGGGTTCACCCACTCTGCAGGCAGCTGTCCTACCACTTGACCCGTTCTGATGCCATCTGTATTTTTATCCACCGGAACAGGCAAGCTCTCGTCTAATCCACATACAATTTTTAGCACGCTCCTTGTCCATTCCCCTGTCTCGGGGACCTTATTAGGTTTGTCACCTAGACCAAGCACTGGACTGGGGACCCCAGTCTCTTTAACCACCTTTGTTTGAGCCCTGGTCAGGATCTCTGTTGCTTTCAGGTCCACACATGGCCCTTCCACCTCATGTGTTTTTTCTACTGGTGCAGTATACACGCCCTTCACCAACTGACCAGCACCACACTGGACCATAGCAGCAGAAATGCTTCCCATCTGGCTGTTAGGAGGTGTAACCACAGGCAATTTAGGCTTATTTTCAACTTCTCCAACGTCTGTCTCAAATATTTCTTCTGGATCTAATCTAGCAGCATACGTAGCGGCAACTTTTAACAAAAGTAGCAAATTTAGGAATAAACCATTCCTGTCCTGTTTTGCTTTGCTCTGTACAGCCTGCCATACAGTGCTCCACCTAGTGGTACTCCGCAGTACCAGCCCATCAGACTGTGGAGGAGACACACAAGTATAGATTGGCTGTACATCCCAAAGTTCAAGCATCTCTTTTAATGCTTTGGTTAATAACCAGGCCCTTGACTCCAGACCCAAGTCCTTCCTGGGGACTTTCATGACACTGGGGCTGCAGAGAGACTCACTTGCTGAGACTTGAAAAGTTGCGACGGTTAATGGAACCTCCTCCCGTCTGGAGGTAAACACAGCCTGGTGCTCCACCAGAGCGCTGCCAGGTACTGGACTCATACTCAACTTCTCAGGCTCAGCATCAGTGAACTGCTCCAGAACATTACCAGCGACGTCACATTGACACTCCATGTCAACCTCAGTTTTGTGGGTCACGGACAATGTCTCTGCTGTGCCCTTATTTGGTTCATCCTGCTCACCAGGGTTAACCCCTGCAGCAGCCACCGCGCCCTCAGGTACAGGCTGTTCTGCAGCCCCTCCTGCTGGCCCAGCAGAAACCACGTCCACCTTATCTTTGTGCATAAAAGCCCTATCTATCAGGGAGATAAGATTTTTGCTCCAACTATCCCAATCTGTTGTATGTGCGCTCCCTTCTGCGGTACTCCTCAGCACCGATCCATCTGCCCAAGGAGACACATAAGAACAGACTGGCTCAGCTGCAGACTCATTACACCAGTCATTGTAAATCATGTCAGACTGTGGTAGCACAGGTTGCAATACACCATATACCTGCACATTTTTAGTACTAGCAGCTTGCACTAACACATTACCATTACACGGTACAGTTCCATTCTGTCCCACCAGAGTGACATCGCAGTTGTCCAGGGCAACCTCTGACTCCAACACATGAAGTTCCCTGGAGATTCCTGTGGACAACTGTGCTGTCTTACCACCAGTTGCTACAGGCAAGGGCCCATTTTTGATAACCCCAGGTTCTTTCAGAGCAAAAGTTTTCCCAACAGCATTAAACTTTTCATTAACACTAACACTTATAGCATTTTTCGCATTTGTAGGCTGTCCTAGCCCATGGTCAACTTGAGCCTGATAGTCATTAAACACAACACTTTTAGTCATCAACACAGGTTCTATTTGGATTTTAACCCGTGCATTCCCACTATATAGGGAAAAGTCATTCTCAAGCGCACATTCAGTGGCCCCACTAACTGGGGTCACTCTCACCTCATCATGGACAGTCTTGTAACCAGTCCTTTTACACATGAAATCAGCAGTTCCAGCCATCATTTCATTAAAGACAGTCTTACCCACCGCAGTAGTTGGTGTCACCATCTTCATTTGAGTGCGTTGTCTTATGCACCAGTCCTCTACTGCACTTTTACTGGCCAACTCCTCCTGGTGGCCATGGGATGAAACTACAGCAGGCATCTCCCACCGTTTAGCACCCCCTGCAGGCACAACAGGAAACTTCTTGTTGCTAGGGGTGACTGCAAACATATTTTTACCGGAATCTGAGCCTACAGACAAAACTTTCTCAGCAACATTATCTCCAGCCATATTCCACAACCTAGGGCCAGAAAACATGCCATGCCCCAGCTGGCCACATTCCAGGCATGGTACTGGACGATTTTTCCCCAAAGTGATTCTCTCTTGGTGATTCCCAGCTGGCCGGAATGCACAGGCCTCTTTGTGGGGACGCTGAACCAAATCTCTACTGCAGCTCCTTTCAGGCATAAATTTCACTCCGGTTGCCATGGGAGACCGCACTCTCCCAGCCGAACTTTGCTGGCTCTCTCCAACATGAAAAATTGGCTCCTCCTTAAGCTGCTTTCCACGATCCTTATTAGACATAGCCCATGGTACAGAGACAGCCCGACTGGCTTCCTCTGCGTTGCTATGGGAAACCACTCTCCTCCTCAGCCTTTGATCAGCCTCTCTCCTTGCATATCGCATGGGCTTCTCTCTGCTGGATCCCATCTCATGCTGTGACACATTCACATCTTTCACAATAGCTGTGGTTTTAACTGCAGCAGCTTTGCCAGAGGCAACAACAGCCCTCTTCCAGTTATGGACATCCAGCGGCTTTCCCCTTGCACTGAGGGTTGGCTTCCTTTCCTCTGTAGCTTGGTCCAGTGCTGCTAAATGCCGCTTGCACCAATCCACTGCAGATTCCAATGCTGGTGGACTCTCCATAACAGCAGTCACCTGTGCACTCATTGCACCAGGGTTGCTAGGGACAACCCCAGCCATTTTTCTCCTTGATAAACTCTGATCGGGTATGTATGGGGCTCGTTCAGGCGGTAACAACCCCTCCAACCACAGAGCTCTGTCTCTCATTTCAGCAAACCTTGCTTCTTTTAAGAGCTTTGACCGCCCCATACTTAGAGACTCCAGAACAACTTTAAACAGTCCAGGAAAATGAAAGTGTCTCTTTTAAAGCAAGTTGCTTTTCTCTTCATGCAAGCTTTCCTCACCTGCACATTGCACACACTGATTATGCTGTCTCATGCACACAAACACAGTTCATAGCAAGAGAAAAAAAAAAATTTGACTTTTCATTCACAGGTACACCACCTGCAACACGCAATGCCTTTTGCCTGGCTGCACTTCCACACACAGCCAATAGTTCCTGACTTGAACTTACTGTAGAGCAAGGACCCGGATTCCACCGTCTTCTGCCCGCATTCGAACACCACTTGTAATATTTGGGGGTTATTTTAGCTTAAAGGTAGAGCTTACCAGTGAGCTGGATCCACACCAGATGTCGTTTAAGGGCTCGTAGGCCCACTTTTATTAAAGAAAGAAAAGTCAGATAACAAAATAGTTGCCCACACAGGGGTTTCAGCTTTCCACAGCAGTAATGTATGTAGAACCAAAAATACCAAGCCACCTGGCTCTCTTTAGCAGCACTGCTGCTCAGACTTCTGCTGCAGCCCTCTTGGCTCTTTAACAGAGTTCCTGTACACCCAGTACCTCAGCACTCTTTAACAGCGTCTCTTTCAGCCCACAAGCTTGGACCCTCTGTCTACTCTGACAGACCGACCTGTGCAGACATGCACACTTCTTCTCCCTTACACGCCTGGACTCCTCGGGAGGGTGGAGCCCAGAACCATGGTGTTGGCTTTGTTTTAAGCCCAAGACCCACCTGTGTAATCATCCAGCCAGACTGCTGGCTGTTCCCAAAACCCGGTCCCAGGATTGGAGATTCACCACAATATATATATATATATATATATTATGGGTTTGCAATAATCACGCTTTCTTGTTGGACTCCATCGATGCCGTGGAACCTTTCCTTGGTAATGAAGATTGGGGGGGTGGTTATTTACTAAAGGCAAATTCACTTTGCACTGCAAGTGCACTTGGAAGTGCAGTCACTGTAAATCCAAAGGGGACATGCAAGGAAAAAAAAAAAAAAAACAGCATTTTTGCTTGCACATGATTGGATGATAAAATCAGCAGAGATTCCCCTAATTTCAGACCTTCCCCTCAGATTTACAGCATCTGTACTGCCAAGTGCACCTGTAGTGCAAAGTGGATTTGCTTTTAGTAAATAACCCCCTATTTCCTTCTCCTAAAAGCCAAAAGGGGGCAGCTCTCCACTGTTTGGAAGCCATATGTGCTGTGAAATTTTACATTGTGGTCACTGTCTCAATCAGAAAATCAGATCGCTCTTTGTTTTTCCAAGCGGGACCAAGCAGGGTTCTTCTGTTTCAAGATTTACAAATGCAATTGATTCTCAAGCCTATTCAATGAAGGGTAAGGAGACTGCCTGACTAAATAAAGCCTCGTACACACAATCAGATTTTCAGACAACTGTTTCTCCGTTTTTTTTGTTGGATGCTAGTCTCAAGTGAAGCAATTACCATCTGAAAATTTTCATACGACCGAATACAACATCAGAAGTGACATAATGTGTTGAATAGTTTTGTATGTATTCTTTAGTTTCTAAGCATGCGTGCATTGCTCTTATGATTTTTTTCATACGAAAATTGTACTAAGTATATTAAAATCTGATGTAAAGTCCACATTTGACAAAAAATGTTAGTCTGCACATTCAGCTTTTGTTAGTCTTTTGTCAGACAAAAAAAAGCATAATCGGCTGTAGAAAGCACTGTGCTAACGATCTGAAAACAGATCGTTTGGCGGACTTTTCTTTTAACCAAATTTATTATGTCAAAAAAATGAGGAAAGAAGTGCATACATATTATTACATACATCCAAAGTGTCACTGATATCAGAAGGGTGTATAGTGAGTGAAGTACAGATATTTCAAAACTAGTGTCATGAGTAACAACATATGTAAAAAAGGACAAAAATAGGGAAAGGGCGATATCTGGTGCCGACCGTGTGGGTCATCTAGACCTTTAACAAGACACATAGCTAGGGGCAGACTACCCCTCTGGCAACATAGATTCAAGGCGCCTTACGTGTAGGTATCGGAGTCTTTTAACTAACGATCCCATATTTTGTCGTATTTGGCCGGGCATTCCCTGTTAATATACATAACCTTTTTATATGGTAAATTATTATTGACCTCCACCTTCCACTCCACCAGATTAGGGGGTATGGGTCGCATCTAATTCTGAGCAATAACCTTCCGCACTGAGAACAAGGTCTCATGCAGGAATGTCTGTGTATTTGCCTGTGGTATCTGGAAGCACCCCAAGTAAGCATTGTTTTGGTTTTAATGTGATCGGAGAGCCCATGTGATCGTGTAGAAAGGTTACAACTTGCTCCCACAGGCCTTGTATTTTGGGACATGACCATATTAAGTGAAAGAACGTGCCCACCTCCCTCCCACACATCTGATAGAGGGTAGATTGAGAGCTTCTATATCTGGCAACCCGAAGGGGGCTGAGATATGCCTGGTGGATAATATAAATTTGAGTCAGACTGTCGGCGAGCCTAAGCCAAAGCCTCCTCCCATTCCACATTCTCCAAAGGGCCCATCGCTCTTTCCCAACAAGGTTTGAGTTTATATGCCAATTTGGTGGAAACGGGGGTAGTGAGCTTGTCGTAGAAGGATGAGGTTAATTTACGGGGGTCAGAACTCTTAATTATGGTCATTAGTGCATTAGGGGCAAACTGTGGGGTGGATTCCGAAAACTGAGCCTGGGCTTTGTGTCTCACCTGTAAAAATCGAGCATGTATCTGGAAAGTGAAAATTCATCTCTAAGCGTGGCAAAGGTTTTAAGGGTTCCGCCGACAAACAGTTGGTGCATATAGCGAATACCATGAGTACACCAAAGGTCTGCATCAGGAAGTTGCAGAAATTCCGACAGTTTTATTATACCATAATGGAGTATAATCATTATAGAGTGGTATCCCT
The DNA here is from genome assembly GCF_037356315.1 of Lithobates pipiens. NCBI lineage: Eukaryota > Metazoa > Chordata > Amphibia > Anura > Ranidae > Lithobates > Lithobates pipiens. The sequence continues at coordinate 484,081,259 of NW_027507903.1, read as the reverse complement.
AGCTTGGCATTTGCGTCCCATTTGCGTCTGTAATGGTTTAACAGGGTCTGTCTGTTGTCCCCCTGACCTGCACCGCTAGAGCCCATCTCCTGCACGTAAATTGAGTCCTCAGTGTGTCGAGCCCACCTCGGGCAGAGCAGCTGGAGAAATCGCCCCCCTGTCTGTCTTATCCCAACTGTATCATACTGACAATTGTGATGCGATATAATAGAGTTTGAAATCAGGGAGGGCTTTTCCCCCCAGGACCGTGGGCTTTTTAAGCGCCTGCCTAGCTAATTTGTGTCTGTTGTTTCCCCACACAAAGGGTTTGAGCAGGGCCTCAAGTGATTTAAAATGCTTCTGGGGTAAGTACGCCGGGGAGTGCCAGAGAATATAGAGTATCTTGGGTAGGAGGACCATTTTGATCAGCTTTATCTGGCCCCAAACCCCCAGCGGCAGACGGGCCTAGGCCCGTAGTTTGGATTTAACGTGGGAAATTATAGGGCTTAAATTTAAATGCATATAATCCGCCGGTGATCTGGATATGCATATCTCTAGGTACTTAATGATACTGACTGATTGTAATGGCAAACTGTCCTGACATTCAGTCGGTGGGAAGCTGTCAAGTGGAAGAATTTGGGACTTCCCCCAGTTGATTTTTAGCCCGGAAAAAGTCCTGAACCTTTCAATTGTCTGGAGAGTCATGTGTAGAGAGGGGCCCGGTATAACAGTGTGTCATCCGCAGACATGATGATCTTTTCAGTTAGGACGCCATGGCTCAGTCCCCTGATCTAGAGGTCGACCGATATGGGTTTTTCTCTGGCCAATGCCGATATTTAGAAATCATGGCGGCCGATATATGATGCCGATTTTTTTGGGCCAATATGTTAGGCCGATTTTTTTTTTATTTCATTTTTTTTTATACCCCTTCATCTCATAAAACCTAACAGACACTTTTCCCACTGGGGCGTTTTTTTTTAGGCGCTTTTGGGCTAAAAATAGCGCCTGTAAAGTGCCTGCAAAACGGCTCCCCTGCAGTCTGTGTAAAAGACAGAGTGCTTTACACTGAGGCGATGCGCTGGCAGGATGTTAAAAAAAAAAAAAAAAAGTCCTGCAAGCAGCACATTTGGAGTGGTGTATACCGCTCCTCCACCACTCCTGCCCATTGATATTAATGGGCACCACTGCCGAAGCGCATGCAATGCGATTTGGCAGCAGTGCTTCATGGGCGCATTTAACCTCTTCTTCGGCTGCTAGCTGGATTATATGCGCCCCACTAGCAGCCGAATAGCACCGCTAAAATGATGGTAAAGCGCTGCTAAAACTAGCAGCATTTTACCATCAACGCCTGCCCGCTCCAGTGTGAAAGCAGCCTATAAAATAAAAACAGGTAGTCAAAACTTTTGGACAAAAAAAAATAAAAAAATGGGCTAACTTTAAGTTTTAGTTTTTTTTTGTTTTTGTTTTTTATCATTTAGTGTATTTTTTTCCCATTTTTTTCGCATTTGAAAGACCTCTGCGCAAATGCCGTGTGACATAAAATATTGCAACAACCGCTATTTTATTCCCTAGGGTCTCTGCTAAAAAAAAATATACAATTTTTGGGGTTCTAAGTGATTTTCCTGCAGAAAATACAGGACTTTTACTTGTAAGCAACAAGTGTCAGAAAAGATTTAGTCTTTAAATGGTTAAACTGAGAACTCTACACACTGAGATGAGTTCATTCATTCAAGTGTAAACATTGTATCTTTTTGCTCTTTTCTTGGCAGACAAGTGCTTCTATGAAGACTCAGGCAACTTACACTGACTTCTGTTACAGAAGTCATTTCCAAGTCGTGCTGTAGTTCTAAATCGGCCTTTTTATCAGCTCAATCGGCCGATGCCGATTAATTAAAAAACTGCAAATATCGGCCGATATATCGGTCGACCTCTACCCTAATCTCTGTGTTAGCTCGGATGGACATGGCCAAGGGTTCCGCGGCCAAGGCGTATAATAGTGGTGAAAGAGGGCAGCCTTGTCTCGTGCCTCTGCTGAGGTCAAACATTCGAGATGGCCAGCCATTGGCCACCACCTTGCCAGTGGGCGCCTGATATAGCAGTTGAACCCACTTGATGAAGTGTGGTCCCAAAGCCATATCCCTCCAAGCAGCTTCAGAGATAGCTCCACTCTATCGGACTAAATTTTACTTCCGTTTTTCGTATCGTGTGTATGGGCCTTTAGGCTCATTGTACAAGCTTGGTCATTCAACATCCAGCTTCTGTAACCTAAGACCCCATTCACACTAGACAACTTTTGTTGTCATGTTTCCTTTAGATTTACCAAAACCGTGTAGTGCAAGGGCCTGCCTGATTGCATACAAATTGAAACGCTGAGGCCCCTTTCACACTGGGGCGGTGGATGCACTGGCGGTAAAACGCTGCCAATTTTGCGGCTCTATTCGGGCGCTTTTAACCCCCACTAGCGGCCGAGAAAGGGTTAAAACCACCGCAAAGCGCTGCTGCAGCAGTGCTATGCTGGCGGTATAGCCACGCTGCCCCATTTATTTCAATAGGCAAAGATGCTGCTAGCAGGACTTTTTTTTAGCCTCCTGCCAGCGCACCGATCCAGTGTGAAAGCCCTTGGGGCTTTCACACTAGAGACACAGCAGTGCCTCTTTCAGGGCGCTTTGCAGGCGCTATTTTTAGCGCTGTAGCATCTGCAAAGCACCCCAGTGTAAAAGGGGTCTTAAGGTTTGACCTCATATTATATGGTTTTGGTAAATCTGAAGGAAAAATTCTACAGAAAATTGTTTAGTGTGCAAGGCTGCTACCTGGTCTTTTGTTTTACCAAGTGGAAATTTAGGCTTTGGCCAATGCCACCTTCAGGTGCAAAGTTTTGTGGGCTGTTGTTTAATATCAGTGAGCCCTTTCAGCCTGGAGTTCTTTTTGAGGGTCTTGTCTGTTGGCTATAAAGTTGCCTGTTAGTTATCATCCACTCTATTACTGCTTTGGGACATCCCATCTGTTATGAAGAAAACCTGTGTCATGTACAGTACGATGAAGAAAATTGGACTTTGAGCACCGTAAAACCCTGTTCTTCATGTACAGTACAGGATACAGGACTCTGTGGTTTCTCCAAAACCTCTGTGCTTTCTCCAAAACTGAGGATAACATAGTGGGAGGGGTTATATGAGGGAGTAACTAAGGCCTTGATGATCTCTCTACAGCAGAGCTTAGACTGGGACATAAAAGGGGGTCTTAGTAGCCATACATTTGTACTGCAGTGTTCGTGTGATAACCAGTAACTTGGTGATAGGAGGATAGAGCAGAGTGACAAAGAGATGAGCAGCCTGCTGCTTCTTCTTACGCCCCATACACACTATCAGTTTTTCTGCTGAGTTTTTCCTTCAGGTTTACCAAAACCATGTAGTGCGAGGGTCTGCCTGATTGCATACAAATTGAAACTCCTGAGGTTTGACCTCATATTATATGGTTTTGTTAAATCTGAAGGAAAAACTGATAGTGTGTATCGGGCTTTACAGTGTTTACTCTTATTACATTTAAAAAAAAGAGAAGAGAAAGCTTTTAGATTGTGACACAAGTTGTTTTTCACAGTACTGTACATGATTTATCTCCCATACTCTTATTATAGTACGTCATACTGGATTTTTCTGTTTGACTAAAACACAGATCCTACAATGTGTAAAATCAAGTATTCCTGTGCTAGTGTTATCCAGGAAACATTGCAGCCATGCTGAAATTACACTTGAGTCTAATATAGGCCTGCACACTTTTTTTTTTTTTATTCCGAATACTTATCGCCCCCAATGCATGCCCTGAATTTCCGACCTCCGATCAGCCCCATTGCATGCACTTCAGGCCTCGGCTCAGCCCCATTGCATGCACTTCAGGCCTCGGCTCAGCCCCATTGCATGCACGTCAGGCCCTGGATTAATCTCTAATGAATGCTTTGCACATCTTAGATCAGCCACAATGCATGCACGTTACATCCAGCCCCAGTGCTTACATTTCAGACCTCAGATCAGCCCAATGCATGCACTTCAGACCTCAGATCGGATAGGCTTCTTCTTGACATCAACTCCTCGGCTGCCAGTGGTCTTTGAGTGATGTCTACTAAAGTGGGTGGACTAGACTTTGTAATTGACAGTTTAGTGGACTGTCAGTTAGAGCCAATTCCAACGAGTTCCAGTGAAAGTGGCAAGCTTTCTGAGGGTTGTCTATGCCTGTTTTAAACAATATGTCTGCACAAATAAGAGGTGCTTTCTGGAGATAACAGTAAAAAAGCCAAGGAAGATGTTTTAAATAAGCTTGAATAAACCCCTAAAGGAGAAATTTAAAGCAGTGCCTGAAGGCATGGGTGATCGACACTCATACCCGATGTCATGGTAACACGATTGCTGTCAGTATCTATTGTTGTGAGAGAGGATACAGCCTGCAGCTACATATCAGAGCGCCTCTGATGTTATTTCTCATTGTTCAGCAACTGTTGACCCCAAAAACGTCCAATAAAAGCAAATGTTGCTCCCAATTAAAAGTGTTGCATGGTCTTATATAAAAAGGTTGTTCAGACATAAGATCAGGCAGGATCCAGCAGACAGATTGCTAATGTATAAAGTTTCTTTCACACGGGTAGCTTTGTTCGATTCAGCAGGGAATACATGAGCAGATCCCCTGCTGAATCAGAGCAGAACAAGACATCCGTGGCGTTTTTTGTCCGCACTCTGATAGTGAACTGTGATGGACCTGTTTTGGATCTATGGGCTGCTGGATGTAAACAGACTTGTGTCCTGCTTAGGGTCAGAAAAATTGAGAAAAGATGCAGACAGACTTAGAAGTAGGTGGATGTCAAAGGACCCATATCAATTTACATCTAACTGGCTGTAGACCTGAGTCCGCATGAAAAACTGATGGGCAGATCTGATCAGAAAGCCATTTGAAAGGAACCCTAAAATACTGTAGCTGCTAACTTTTAATATTAGGACACTTGCTTGTCCAGTTGATTTTTTAATAGGCTCTCCGGTGCTGCCGCTGCCATTCATTGTATGGGAAACAGGCCTTGCTTCTTCACAGCCAATTCCCTACTTCAGGGCGCTTTGTGAATGGCCTGGTGGTGGGGCAAGGAGGGGGGGGTGAACTTTCAGGGGAACCTTGTTGTGGCAAGGTCACCTGAAAGTGGGGGTGGGAACCTGTCAAAAACAGGTACCCGCTCCTCTCCCGAAAAGGTTCCAAATCTGGCAGTGGAAGGAGGAGAGGAAGCAAACAAGCAGAGCTTCGCCTTTTAGTGGTTCTAAATGCAGAAGGTTGTTTTACCTTAATGCATTCTGCATGCAGCTTACCCCCAAGCCCCTGCTTATAATTACCTGAGCCCAGTCTCGATCCAGCGATGTGCACGAGAGCAGAGGCTTTCTTGGCTTTCTCTCTCCTCATTGGGTGAGACACAACAGTGGAGCCATTGGCTCCTGCTGCTATCATTCACAGACAGTGAGAAGGGAAAAGGGGGCATGGCTGAGCCCCACACTGTGTGTCAGCTAGGAAGCGAGCGAGCACAAGTGGCCTCATAGCAAGTGGCTTGCTATGGGGGCACTTGGCGGGGGGGTGGAGGCAGGAGTGTCAGCGGGGGCTGTGACGTGCAAAATCATTTCACAGAGCAGGAAAATATAACATGGTTGGTAATTAAAAAAAAAAAAAGAAAGAAAGAAATCAAGCCTTTGGAGGCACTTTAAGGTGTTTTGGGGTATACGGCTGACTGAATTGTATAGATTTTAAAGTATATAAATGGTTGGACCTCTTTTGTAGAAGTGACCTCTTGTGGTAGGGCCACTTTAAAGTGTATCTCGGGGGGGTACATATTTATTTGGTACATCCATGCTAAACATACACATTTCCCCATGTTTTGTCTCTTTAAAAACACTGAAATTACAGAAATATTTTGTTCTGTCATGTTAATGAAGCAATCAAAAATAAACAGATTTACAGCGTTGTTAAGTTAAAATTCGGAAACTTTCTAAGAAGCTTGCTGACCGGCTCACACTGATATACGTTGGCAGAATGGCACAGCTGGGCAAAACAACGTATGGGTACATTGTTCCCTTTAAGAGACTCCAGCCACCCGCGATCTTGGGCATGAGAGACAGCCTAGTGCGATGTGAGAACCCTGCAAATCAACTGCGGGTTCCCGCATCACACCCGACATGCACGGCAGTTCACACTGCCATATGCCAACTGCTGGGGAGTGTCATTATGTTCACGACGCCCCCATTTCAGCTCGCATATCGCACTGCAAACTGACAGTTCGGACATGTGTGAACACATATGCGATCCGATTCTGGTCCGAACAGAAAAAAGGGTCCTGTGCGTGTTTGGACCAAATGCGGTGCAATATCAGCCATACTATCTGTATGGCTGACATCGCACTGCACAGACTTCACATGTAATGTGAACAGCAGTGGCTCTGGGAATTACATGCGATGTCTAGCATCACAATAGTGTGAACCGGCACTTAAACACAACGTCTATTCCATTGACAAATTGTTACAAAGTTTATACTTAAATTAAACTGATAAAGAATGTTGTGATTCTTGGCCTACTGCCCAGTTTTTCTCTTCCTTTCTTTTGATGGCTGTGGCTTCAGAAGAGCAGAGAGAATTCTTTGCATAGAAAGAATTGTGAAACACTTTAGTCAAGATTGCGATAACGATTCATATATATATATATATATATATATATATATATATATATATATATATATATATATATATATATATATATATCTCTATCTCATACAGGAGGAAGATTGTGTTTACCCCTTCCCATTTTTGTTTTGTCAAAGCAGGACATCCCCCCCAATTGAATTTTTTAAATATATATATATATAAAATGTATATTTAAAAAATTCAATTGGGGGGGATGTCCTGCTAAATGGGAAGGGGTAAACACAATCTTCCTCCTGTATGATTGTTTTAAAATCATATAAAAATTTGTGAAAATATGTGTGCCCAAATAGGCAGGAGATCATGTAATGGAGTGGAATAAGAAACTCCGTGGGCTTTCCTAGACACTGTGGCTCCTAGGAATTGGAGAGGAATTGTTTGATGATAACAAGATATGAGATGTGTTTTGCTGGACAGTCGTTGCCTCAGTGCCTGAACGTTCCCTGCCCGAAGAGTTAGCAATATATGGGGAAAATATGAGAATGGACATTTAACGCACCTCCCGGGCAATAAAATACATGACATGGCAAGCACAAGGCAAACAATTGGAGCTACAGTATACTACCTATTCTGCATTTTTTTTTATTTATCACTCAAACTATTTAGTTTGGTATATAAAAAGTACACTTTACATCAACATAATTGTATTAAATGTTTCACAATAATAAAGCTAAACTTCAGTCAAAATGTTATAAACACAAATCAAATACATATATGGGACTTGTTTTACAATGGCTGAACAGGAGTGCGTGATTTCTCGTGTGTTGCAATACTGAAACGTGGTTTAAAATGGCCATACACCATACAATTTTCATATTCAATTTCCTTTAGATTTACCTTTAACTGTGTAGTACAAGGGCCTGCCTGATTGCACACAAACTGAAAGTGTTCAGATTTGACCTCATATTATATGGTTTTGGTAAATCTAAAGGAAACCTATAGAAGAAAATTGTATAATATATGGCCAGCCTAAGTCTAAGGGCAGTTTTAGGCTTGCCACAGGTCTGCCTGACTCGGGACGTGGCGGCAGCAGGTCAGTAGATTCCCACTAACAGGCGCTGCCATGGATCTGAAATGACAGGTGCTCTTTAAATGTAAAGACTTATTCTTGCTGATAGTTATAATCTTTAATATTTGCAAACAAAATGGAGGTTTCATATTTAGAATAATAAGTTGTCAGGTTAGTAAAACAGTGATATCATGACCAATTCAGTCATACAGTTTGTAGTGTACATAGATTTGAAAAACAATGGGATAAAAGAATATTCCTGAACTTTGGACTTTGTTTTATCTCATGGTTACTGTGAAATTGTGTAAATGCATCTATGCAGTGCATGTTATCTCAGCTTGCAGAGCTTGGATTCATTGAATGAGAAAAATGTAAATATTGCAGAATATATAGCCTCATTCTACATAACTAAGCTCCATTTCATGCTGAATAAACTAAATGATTAATGTATCCTAAATAGAAAACTATCTTTAGATAGATCTTTACTCCAAAAGCATTTTATTAAAATAAAATTTGATAAAAATCCAAAAAAAATCGATTTTAAAATAGAAAAATGCTAATTTAAATCAAAAAATCTTTTTTTTTTTTTTTTTTTTTTTTTAATTATTTAAAAAAAAATCATTGCTTTATATCCACCCTGTTCTACCCTGTTTACCCTAAAATAAGACCTAGTATGATTGTCGGTGATGGCTGCAATAAAAGCCCTACGCCCCAAATAAGCCCTAGTTAAAGTCCTTGTAGGTCTTCTTTTCAGGGTAGGGCTTATTTTTGACGAAACAGGGTAGGGCTTATTTGGGTGGTAGGGCTTATATTGCAGCCAACACCGACAATCATGCTAGGTCTTATTTTAGGGGAAACATGGTAGGTACAGTATTGCAGCATATAATTATCTTAACCACTTCCCACCCGGCCAATGTATATATACGGCGGGTGGGAGCCGCCTGCTCCTGATAGGACGTTCAGGAACGTCATTCAGGAGCAGCGGGATCGCGCGCGCGCGCGCCCGCGCAGCGGCGCGATCCCGATGTGCTCGTGTCACCCGGACACGGCACATCTCAGATCGGCAGGAGGGCTCTGTGATTGGCCCTCCTGATCACATGACGGCCGTGTCCAATCACGGCCGTCATGTGATGTAAACAAACAGCCGGTTGCTAGGCAATCGGCTCTCCTCTCCTCACACGGAAGTCACCGCTGAGAAGAGGAGAGCAGAACGCTGCAGCCGGCTGATGATCAGTGAGTATGGGCTGCTTTTCACAGCTTTTTACTCACTGATCATCAGTGTAGTGTAAACACACAACACACCACACAGTGAAAACACAGTCCCCACATATGTCCCCAAAACACACATGTCCCCAAAACATACATGTCCCCAAATAATAAAAACACATGTCCCTAATAATAAAAACATGTCCCCCACATATGTCCCACTAAAATCACATGTCCCAATGATTATCTGCACACATATGTACGTGATCACCTGCACACATATGTACATGATCATTTGCGTACATATGTCCGTGATCACACAAACCAATTATTATACACTTAACGGAATTTTTTTTACCAAAAACATGTAGCAGAATACATTTTGGCTTAAATTTATGACAAAATTTGATTTTATTGGATTTCTTTTCAAATAGAAAAAAGAAAATATTGTTTTTTTCCCAAATTTCCGCTTTTTTTGCGCTTATATCGCAAAAAAAAAAAACGGAGTCGTGAATAAATAACACCAAAATAAAGCTCTATTTGTGCGAACAAAATGATAACAATTTCATTTGGGTACAGTGTAGCATGACCGCGCAATTGTCACTGAAAGCGCTAGAGCGCTGAAAGCTGAAAATTGGGCTGGGAAGGAAGGGGGTGAAAGTGCCCTGTATTGAAGTGGTTAAAATGGATAGAAAACTGAAAATAATTTTAGCTCCACAGATCAGTTTCGATGACCAACATAATCTAAATTCGGCCATACAGTGTATGTTAGTCTGTACTATACCCTTTAAATTTAACTCAATGTAATTCTGGACCTTAACAAAATAATCTGTTCATGCTCTTTCTGTTAAAGCCCCACTCCAGGCAAAGTGTATATTCTGTAGTTTGTGGGCAAATACTGTATATATGTAATTATGGAAAACCCATTGATGTAATTTTATGTTGGCTCCATTTTACCTTTAATACAGCAGCATTCTCGTCTGTACAGGGAACCTGACACTTGCGGCTGCTTCATGTGCAGCAGGGTCACCGATCTCCTGTAGGCTGACTTCATCACATCAGTGTGAAATGAACAGTGGGTTCATCTCTACACAGCACTGCACACCCCCTTGCATCATGTAATCCGTCCTGGGATCATCTTTGCCCACTCTTTCAGTTCTGCACATCACCTTGTGTCATGTAATCCTCTTTGGACCCACACATCAGGAAGCTACCATCTCAAAGCAAGATGAAATGTGAAGTTCTAAAGGATGCGTGTGTAGACCTTTGAACTGATATGCAGTGCCTTTAGAGTACCCTTCTACTTAGCCCGGTCATATTAAAGTTTGATTAATATCATCACAGTTATGTTTATATACAATTTTTTTTTTCATTTTTACGATTTCATGTTTGATACTAAACAGATCATAGGGAATATCACCATGGCTAGAAGAACATTTGGGAAGTTTGTAAATGTTATCTTGGAGATCAGTATTAAAAAAAACAACAAAAAAAATAGTTTCAAAGCCCTAATTGTCTTCTCCATGCCCCAGCATTGCCCCCCACATCCTCCTCTGTTCTTGAATGACCAAGCTTTATTCCATTTATTTTTTTAGCCTAGGCCATGGTGGGATATGGCTCATAGTACAGGGTTTCAGAGAATGACACTGTGACAGTGTTGTGGACTTCCTACTTTTAATGCCAGAGGTGTTGCAATATTCTCCTTCAATCTAAAGCTGCACCCCACCCACACTACCACCACTACTACTAGATCTTGCCAGTGTTCAGGGTTGAATGATGGCTGACTCAACCCAATTCCTGGCATCATAATGTAGCCTGGACTCACAGTACTCCTGGACTCGGGGAAGGAAGGACCACCACCTCAGAGGAAGGAGGACCTGTTATGTCACACTCTGTAGACAGCAGAACCAGCATCATTCAACTCAATCCACTTTTGTAATATGGTCTGCTTCATACAACCCAATAGCTTTGAGCCCAGGCTGTCTTGAATCTGCCTCTTGGGGTAGCATTATATAGCCTGAGCTCACATTACTCTGGAGTCAGGAGGAGGAAGGACCGCCTCTTCAAAGGCAAAAGGAGATGTGATGTCATGCCCTATATACAGCAGGACCAGCATCTTTCAACCCAGTTCCAGCCAGGGTTGGATTATGGCCAGCATCATTCAAGCCAATTCCTTTGAGCTCAGACTGTCGTGGAACTGCCTCCTGGGGTGGTATTACCATGTAAACTGGGCTCACAGAACTCAGGAGGATGCCTCAACTTAGAACGAGAAAATACCACCACCAAAGAAGAAGAAAAAGAACCTATAATGGTCTGTGGAGTGCAGGTGCAAAAAAAGGAATGTTTAATGTGACTTTTCTGACAGATTTTGGCCCAAACTTGTCTAGCATACACACGTTCGCACAAAGTTGTTGGAAAATCTATTGGTTCTGAACGCGGTGACGTAGAACACGTACAATGGGACTATAAACAGGCCAGTAGCCAATAGCTTTTGTCTGATGATAATATCTTCTGAGCATTCATGGCACTTTTTCCGTCGGAATTGTCTAGACACGATTGGAATTTAAACGATCGGATTTTGTTGTCGGAAAATTTTAGATCCAGCTCTCAAACTTTGTGTGTCGGAAATTCTGACTGAAAAAGTCAGATGGAGCCCACACACAATCACATTTTCCGTCAGAAAGTCTGACCGTGTGTACGGGGCATAAGAGAGGATGGGATGTAAAACTAGAGTTTAGCATTCATTAAGGGTTCTTCAAAGATTATGGCTACATTCAAACAAGCGACCACTGCCAAAACTCAGTGGAATCTTGCCAGAGGTCCTAAAGGCTGTCTGTACACGTGACCTTCTCTTGTTTGGTCCTTTTTAGTATGTTAAATATACTATTGCAAGCATTGTGTTATAAAAAATCTTGTTGGTTGGGCCAGAAATCTTGTGAGCTGATAACATCCTGTGCTGACTGTTATCAATTACATTGTTCTCAACTATCCCTGAGGATCACAGAACCATGTCCCTCTGTTATTGAAAATAGGAGAGGGTAGGGGTTCCATAGACCTATCTTGTTTCTGTTGTGCTGATACAGAAAGGTGAGTGAGGGTTGTCACACCCTTGGACAGAATGTTTGTTTCTCAAGGACACATAAAGGACAAGTGGCTATAAGGAAAGAACATTCATGCAACCACAAAATCTAAGGACTGGTAGGCTGCAGTAGTTTACATTTTTTGTTTTTGGGGTTCCATATGCTTTAACAGAGCTTTACTCTCATGCAGCAAAAAAACAATCTATACCAGCCTTTCTCAACTTTTTGAAAATGGAACCCTTGAAACAAATTTTCACTCTTGGGGAACCCCTGCAAATAATTAATTTATCAATAGCTCGTGGTACATTAGTGCAGTGGTCATTGGGAAGGATGCTCCCTACATCTGTGGTCTTTGAGAAGAATTCCTTGAGAGCTTTAACCACTTGCTTACTGGGCACTTAAACCCCCCTCCTGCCCAGACCAATTTTCAGCTTTCAGCGCTGATGCACTTTGAATGACAATTGCGCGGGCATACAACACTGTACCCAAATGAAATTTTTATCATTTTTTTCCCACAAATAGAGCTTTCTTTTGATGGTATTTAGTTACAGCTGGGGGTTTTATTTTTTGCTAAACAAACAAAAAAAGATGCAAAATAAAAAAAAATTTAAAATCATGTTTCATAGTTTGTTATAAAATTTTGCAAACAGGTAATTTTTCTCCTTCATTGAAATGCGCTGATGAGGCGGCACTGTTGGGCACTGATAGGCTGCACTGATAGGCTGCACTGGTGGGCACTGATAGGCACAGTTAAGGCGGCACTAATAGGCACAGATAAGGTGGCACCGATAGGCACAGATAAGGCAGTACTGATGGGCACAGATAAGGCGGCACTGATGGGCAAAGATGGGCACAGATAAGATGGCACTGATGGGTGGCACTGATGGGTGGCACGGATGTGTGGCACTAAGGGGCACTGATAGGTACCACTGATAGATGGGACTGATGGGCACTGACAGGTGGCACTGATGGGCGGCACTGATGGGCACTGGTAGATGGCAATGATGGGCATGGATATGTGGCGCTGGGGTGCAGCACTGTTGTTGAGGCAGATTGTGGGCACTAATAGGTGGCACTGATGGGTGGCACTGATGGGGGGGCACTTATTTTATTACATAGGTGGCACTGTCAGGGGGCAGGTGGGCACTGATACACTGGCCGTGATTGGGACTGATGTCCCGATCAGGGCCGCCGGTGATCGGCTTTTTTTTTTCTCCTCGCACTGTCAGCGCGAGGAGGAAAAATAGCCGATTACCGGCTCTATTTTGTCACATGATCAGCTGTCATTGGCTGACAGCTGATCACGTGGTAAGGGGTCAGGATCGACCCCTTGCTCCGATCCGTGATCAGGCGAGTCTCATAGACTCGCCAATCACAGAGCGCGCCCCTCAGGGGGTGTGCAGGCCGCTCGTGCACGGGACGCGGCTACAGTGCGGACCTGCTTTGCCGGGACGACGTCTATTGACGTCATCCCGTGCACGAGCGGCCTGCGCACCCCCTGAGGGGCACGCGGCGTGCTCTGTGATCGGCGAGTCTATGAGACTCGCCTGATCACGGATCGGAGCAAGGGGTCGATCCCGACCCCTTACCACGTGATCAGCTGTCAGCCAATCTCTAGAGGTTAAAGATTAATGCTGGCAGTGGTTACTTATCTAAGAAGCGAAAACTGATCATTGCTCAAGGAACCCTTAGCAACTTCTGGGGGAACCCTAGGATTCCACAGAACCCTGGTTGAAAAGGGCTGATCTCTACTCCCCTAATTGGTGGCCCATTTCTACCAACTTTCCTCTGTTTCAGCACTAGGGGTTTGCAAAGCTTCCTTGATGATCGGTGCCTCTGTGCCCGTTTCACACCGGTTCCTTACTCAGATCACCTACGTCATTCCAGGACTTTAAGGGACAAGAGGGGGTTTAATAATGATGAATTTTGACTTTTAAGAAAGCTTTTGCTTACAAACGATCTTTTTAGTTGACAGAGCTTTCAGATGAAAAGCCTGCTCGCCTTAAAAAGGTTTGTTGGCAGTTTAAGATAGCAGACTCAATGGCTCAAATTTCTGAAGGGAGAAAAATAATTATTCAATGTGCTGAATTGGATCCAAAGTCATTTTCATTGGTCTATTCAATAACTGCGATCAGCCAGTGAAAGGTTAAACCCACTGATAATAAGGACCTTGGCAGATCATAATTCTAAAGGTCATGAAGGCCGCCCATGCATCGATGAGTGCAAAGGATTTGGGGGTTGCTTGAAAGCGTTTTAAATATCACTTTGTTTCTCTGGCTTTAGTCCTGACTCTGCAGAAAGTGAACAGAAAGGCCAGGCAAAAATCACACGATTTCTGTGGCTTCTTTTGTTTAAAAGCTTCATTGCTAAAAAACCTCTTAGATGTGTGTGTGTTTGTTTTTTTACAATGGCATTTTACAAGCGTGTTGTAACTGTGTTGTGTAGACACTTGTACAATAAATGCCTTGCCAATAAACCATTGGAGATGTTGTATTGTTAACCGCTCAACCTCCATCGTAGATCACAAACAGGACAACTTGTGAAGCAATTCCCTCTGAAGATTCCCATGGCTGAAGTGAGAGATAATAGCCAGTTAAACCCAAAACCAAAATTGTATTATATTGCAGCTTACCAATCATTAGATGTGACGGCTGCAGCAGTTTTTTTTGGCTTTTTTCCCTCAGTTTTCACCTCGTGATCTGGCCAGTAAAAATGTCCCTTTGGGATTAATAAAGTATTCTGAATTTGAATAACACATCTTCTGTATTAGTGAGATTAGTGCACAGGCGGCACAGCAGACATAGGTGAGTGGTAAAGAAGGGTTATAATAAAGTGGTTCTAAAGTCAGAAGGTTTTTTTTTTTTTTTTTAGCTTTTTGGCTTAAAAGAGAAGTAAAGAATTTTTTTTCCTGCAGTTTTATACTTATCTAGGTGGATGCAGCATGGGTCTGATGCTACATATGTCCCTAGGCGCCTCTGCACTGAGAACCGAGCGATCGAACACCACCGGTCACTCGGTTTTCAGAGCTCCATGAGTGGCTTGCTGAGAGGCTGAACGGGGTGTCAGTCCAGGCACCTGGCGAAACCAGACTTTATTGTTGGGATGACGCGGTGCCTGGACTGACATCCATGTGACGTCAGCAGAGAATGCAAAATGAACTGCACTTCTGTGATCCATAAGAGAAGTACAGCCAAACGATCTTTGGCTGGACTTCTCCTTTAATACATTCTTTGCATTAAGCTAAAAAAGCTTCTGTTTGCAGCAGCCATTCCCCTCAGTCCCCCTAACACTTACCAGAGCCCCGTCTTGATCCAGCAATGTTGCATGAAAGGCTCTGCTGCCTGGACTCTCCCTCCTCATTGGCTGAAACAGCAGCGGGGCGCTATTGGCTCCTGCTGCGTTCAAAGTCTGAATCAATGAGGAGAGAGAGGAGGTGGGGCTGAGCCGAGGCTACGTGTCCTAATGGACACACAGAGCTGAGGCTTAGCTCAGGTGCCCCTATATCAGTGATGGCGAACCTTGGCACCCCAGATGTTTTGGAACTACATTTCCCATGATGCTCAACAACACTGCAGAGTGCATTAGCATCATGGGAAATGTAGTTCCAAAACATCTGGAGTGCCAAGGTTCGCCATCACTGCCCTATATCAAACTGCTTGTTGTGGAGGGACTTGAGAAGAGGAAGATCCGGGGTGCTCTTTTTAAAACCACTGCACAGAGCAGGGAAGTATACCATGGTTATTATTTTTAAATGAAAAAACAAGACTTTTGATCTCTTTAAATGTGTTAGTAGATTTAAATACAGTAACAAATTGAAGCCAAACTCCAGCTAACCCTTTATACCCGTTTTTTTTTTTTTTTAAACTCCCACTAGTAGCCAAAGAAATGGTTAAATGCATCCTAAGGGCCGGTTCACACAGCGAGGCGATGCGAGGCGACACGGCTCGCCTCGCCTCGCTCCCGCAAGTCGCCCCCGTTCTGTACAATGGAACCGTTCTGAGAGGAGCGACTCGAGTCGCTCCGACTCAGAAAAAAGGTTCCTGTACTACTTCTGGGCGACTTCGGGGGCGACTTGCATTGACTTCTATACAGAAGTCCTCTGCAAGTCGCCGCTGAGGTCCCCGCAGGTCGCGGCGAGGCAAGTTGGAGACGCCTCGCCGCGCCTCGCTGTGTGAACCGGCCCTAAAAGCGCCGCTGCCGAAGTGTCCAATAGTTTCAATTTGCAGTGGCGGTGGAGGAGCGGTGTATACACCACTCCTCCACTGCGCTAAGGATGCTGCTTGCAGGACTTTTTTTAGCATCCTGCCAGAGCAGCGCCCCCGTGTGAAAACACTCTTGCTCTCACATTGGGGGCTGCAGGAGAGGTGTTTTTCAGGCACTTTATAGGCGCTATTTGTAGCCTTTTAGTGCCTAAAAATTACTCAGTGTGAAAGGGATCTTAAAAAAAGAAAAGAATTGGTAACCTGCAATATAATAAATGTTTGCTTTTGGGTTTATTACCCTTTAAGATTATCTGTAAAAAATTCTAGTAAACCTCTCTGACAGATGCTTTCTCTATTAATCAGTTATCTGGAAAATGAGCTGAGAAATTGCCCAGAGCAGCTTAATGAACTGGTAAATGTTTTGTAAATGATAGTTTGTGTGGAAAAAAAAATAAAAAAGGCAAAACTGCTGTTTCGACCCCAAGTCTAGTGCACTTGTCCTGCTGTTTTTATTTTCTCTTGCATCCCTGTGTTTTTTTTTTTTTTTTCGTTTTAGCCTGTTTGTTCTTATTCTTCCTTAGCCACTTCATTGTGATGGACTCCTGAGGAGACAGTACAACCTCTGGGCTGTGGCTTTGTACACCAGTAGAAGGCCAGGCTGACTGTGGGTGATTCACGCTCACTTATTCTTGCATTTGAAATGGTTTAACACATTGGGGTTAAAGTGGTTTTGACCTACAGGTAAGCCTAGATTAAGGCTTACCTGTAGGTCCAAGAAATATCTCCTAAACCTACACGGTTTAGGAGATATTTAGTAAAAGACAGCGGCACGCAGGCGCACTATCAACGTTAGTGGCGGCTCCCGTGCGCATGCGCGGGAGTGACGTCATCGCTGCTCCGGCGCTGTGAGTGGCCGGAGCAGCGACACCCGGAAGAAGATGGACGCTCTGGACTACAGGGGACAGCTGTGACATCACTGGCTCCTGTGTCAGGTAAGTGACACATAATGGGCTACTATGCGATGCATAGTAGCCCATTATGCTTTACCTTTGCAGGGAGACGAAGAGGAAGTAAACCCATTAGGGTTTACTTCCTCTTTAAATGGCAAGTATACTGTACACTGCAAGTGCAGTTGCTCCAGAGCTTAGTAAATGAGGTAAATCTTCACTTTGCAAAAAATACCCAATCACATGCAAGGAGAATAAAAAAACAGCATTTTTGCTTGCGCATTATTGGGTGATAGAAGTCATTAGAGCTTCACCTCTTTTCAAAGCTTCCCCTTAGATCTAAAGCAACAGCACAGTTTATTTGCCTTTAGTAAATAAACCTCCTTGTGTGTTTCATAAGTAAGCAGTGATGGACCATGTGTGCTTTAGGCCTCATCACTGATTTTCTAAGCTCTGAACTTGCATGGGGGCATCTTGTCCAAACATCAAAGATGATGACTAAAAACCAGCAATGGAAAACACAAAATTCCGGGTCATACATCCATCTTGGTTCGTTTAAGCTGGACATAGATGGTTTGAATCTTAGCCTATTCAGCACTGACAGACTGAGATTTGATTCATCTAGAGGCAGGGTAATTGTACTCCAGTTGATCCATCGATCAACTTAGTTACAACCAGCATGTCTGATTTTGAGCATGCGATTATTACCAGCGGCTATAGCATTAGTCATTGTGTTCTCCTTGCAGCTTCCTGCATCACTGAGGGACCATTGCGATCTCTGTGATGGGCAATATTCACCTGGAATTGTTAGGCTGATGCATTATGGAGCATACTGCAATTACCATGAAAAATATTTCTGATTCAGTATAAGCTTCCATACAAGATGCTGGTCTGCCAAGATGATACAAAGTGCAGATTGAAGCAGTGGGGGAGAGAATACGCAGGCTCGCTCAGCACTCGCTTCCTGGCTGTCAGGACAGGGAACGCCATATGTGGGATGCTGCGTGTTATTATTACAAGGGCAAACTGCTGAGAAGAATTGCTTGCACTGAGAAGACTTTAATTTAGTGCAGGGGTAGGGCAGCCTTTTGAGCACAGTGTGCCGAAAAATGTTTTCAAAGAAATTGATCGTGCTAAATTTATAAATTGTTAACTTCACGCTCTCAATCACGAAAATTATTTTTTATTAAGTAAATGCTGTAAACTACTTGAGTAATAGTGACTAATTAACATCCTGCACTCTCATGCCTTAGATCAGCCCCGATTCCTGTACCTCCAATCCTCAGATCAGCCCCAATTCCTGCACTTTGACACCTCAGATCACTGTATCCCCTGCAAATCTGTCCCCTCACTGTACTACCCTGCACATCTGTCCCACCTCTGTACCACCCTGCTTTTCTGTCTATTATTATTATTATTATTCAGGATTTATATAGCGACAGTTTGTGCAGCGCTTTACAATATGAGGGCAGACAGTACACTTACAATACAAATCAATACAGGAGGGATCAGAGGGCCCTGCTCGTTAGAGCTTACAATCTAGACTAACCACTGTAACCCCCCTGCTCATCTGCCCTATCACTGTACTGTACTCTACTCTTCTGTCTCACCGTTAAACCCCCTTCTCATCTCTCCCACCACTGTACCTCCTGCATTTCTGCCCAACCATCGAACCACCCTGAACATCTGCCCCACTGCTGTACCCCTGTTCTTTTGTCCTACCGCTGAACCCCCTGCAAATCTGTCCCACCACTGTACCACCCTGTTGTTCTGTCTAACCCCTGCTCATCTGCCCCAGCAATCCATGCACATCTGCTCCACCACTATACCTCCATGCTCTTCTGTCTCACTGCTGAACCACCTTCTCACTTGTCCTAACACTGAACCCATCTGCTCATCTATCCCACCTCTGTTCCCCCTGCTGTTCTGCCCCATCACTGTAACACCCTGCTCTCCTGCCCCACCACTGTAACCCCCTGCTCTCCTGCCCCACCACTGTAACCCCCTGCTCTCCTGCCCCACCACTGTAACCCCCTGCTCTCCTGCCCCACCACTGTAACCCCCTGCTCTCCTGCCCCACCACTGTAACCCCCTGCTCTCCTGCCCCACCACTGTAACCCCCTGCTCTCCTGCCCCACCACTGTAACCCCCTGCTCTCCTGCCCCACCACTGTAACCCCCTGCTCTCCTGCCCCACCACTGTAACCCCCTGCTCTTCTGCCCCACCACTGTAACCCCCTGCTCTTCTGCCCCACCACTGTAACCCCCTGCTCTTCTGCCCCACCACTGTAACCCCCTGCTCTTCTGCCCCACCACTGTAACCCCCTGCTCTTCTGCCCCACCACTGTAACCCCCTGCTCTTCTGCCCCACCACTGTAACCCCCTGCTCTTCTGCCCCACCACTGTAACCCCCTGCTCTTCTGCCCCACCACTGTAACCCCCTGCTCTTCTGCCCCACCACTGTAACCCCCTGCTCTTCTGCCCCACCACTGTAACCCCCTGCTCTTCTGCCCCACCACTGTAACCCCCTGCTCTTCTGCCCCACCACTGTAACCCCCTGCTCTTCTGCCCCACCACTGTAACCCCCTGCTCTTCTGCCCCACCACTGTAACCCCCTGCTCTTCTGCCCCACCACTGTAACCCCCTGCTCTTCTGCCCCACCACTGTAACCCCCTGCTCTTCTGCCCCACCACTGTAACCCCCTGCTCTTCTGCCCCACCACTGTAACCCCCTGCTCTTCTGCCCCACCACTGTAACCCCCTGCTCTTTTGCCCAACTACTGTAACCCCCTGCTCATCTATCCCACTAATGCACCTCCCTTTCACCCCCTGCACTTTTGTCCGACCTCTGCCCCCCCCCCCCGCTCTTCAGCCCCACTACTGTAACCCCCTGCTTATCTGTACCACTAATGCACCTCCCTTTCACATCTGCCCCAACACTGAACCCTCCCGCTTATCTTTTTCACCACTGTAACCGTCTTCTCATCTGTCCCACCACTGTAACCCCCTGCTCATCTGTCCCAATAATGCACCTCCCTTTCACCCCCCCCCCTGCTCTTTGCCCCACCTCTGTACCCCCTGCTCCTCTGCCCCACTACTGTAACCCCCTGCTCATCTGTCCTATCACTGTACTGTACTCTTCTGTCTCACCGCTGAACCCCCTTCTCATCTCTCCCACCACTGTACCTCTTGCACTTCTGCCCAGCCACTGTACCCCCCCTGAACATATACCCCACTGCTGTACCCCCGTTCTTCTGTCCCACAGCTGAACCCCCTTCTCATTGCTCCCACCATTGTAACATTCTTTCTCATCTGCACTACCACTTTACCTTCTGCACATCTGTCTCACCTCTGTACCCCCCTGCTCTTCTGCCCCACCAGTGTAACCCCCTATTCATCTGGCCCATCACTGAACCCCCCTTGCTCCTCTGTCCTACCAATGTAACCCCCTGCTCATTTCCCCTCATCACTGTAACCCCCTGCTCATTTTCCCTCATCACTGTAACCCCCTCCTTGTTCTTCTGTCCCACCACTGAACCCCCTTCTCATCTCTTCCACTACTGTACTCCCTGCATGTCTGCCCCACTATCGTACCCTCCTGCTCTTCTGTCCCACCACTAAACCCCCCTGCTCATCCGCTCCACTGCTGTACCCTCTTCTCATCTATGATATGTGTGATATGCAGAGTGGTGCAAGTTAGCAGAGATGAGACACATCTACCTATCCTGGCACACTCATTCTTGCTTATCCACCTGTCTCATCCAGGTCACATACAAGCATCTGGAATGGATACACAATGATGAGCTCAGGTCAGGGGCATTTTCTGAAAGCTGTGGGCCTGTGTGCAAGATCGGCCCCTGTAGTTGAGAAAAAGTGCGGTACTCAGCGCTGCAGCAAAATTGTTGTAGTGAGTATATATCTTGTATAACAGTGTAACTATGTTGTTCCCTAAAATAACTCAACACACAGCATTAATGTTTAAACCGCTGGCAAAAAAAGTGAGTACACCCCTAAGTGAAAATGTCCAAATTGGGACCAAAGTGTCAATATTTTGTGTGGCCACCATTATTTTCCAACACTGCCTTAACTCTTTCGGGCATGAGTATGAGCGATAACACCAAATTTAACACACCTGCTCCCCATTCACACACCTGAGACCTTGTAACATGACTCGGGGAGGGAAAATGGCAAGTTGGGCCCAATGTGGACATTTTCACTTAGGGGTGTGCTTACTTTTGTTGCCCAGCAGTTTAGACATTAATGGCTGGGTGTTGCGTTATTTTGAGGGGACAGAAAATGTACACTGTTATACAAGCTGTACACTCACTACTGTAGCAAAGTGTAATTTCTTCAGTATTATCACATGAAAAGATATAATAAAATATTTACAAAAATGTGAGGGGTGTACTCACTTTTGTGAGATACTGTGTGTGTGTGTGTATGTGTGTATATATGTATATATGTATATATATATATATATGTATATATGTATGTATGTATATATGTATATATATATATATATATATATAATATAAAATATTGTGGCGATGCGACCCCATGTCACAGGTGGATGTGAGCAGTGTATGCCTGATTTTGGCAGGGATACTAATTGCACACCTGTGGGCTGGGTTAATAAACATCCCAGGAATAGAGCTCTGCCCGGCAGACGGAGTCTGGCCTAGGAGGTTGGGAGGGTTCCAGTAGGAGACGACTCCAGGAGAAACGGACAGGAGGTCTTGGAATCTAAGACTGCAGATGGCAGTCCATGTGTACTTCTGAAGCAGGCAGGTGTAGGCTGTGACCAAAACAGCACGAACAGCAGTGACTAAGCCAGGAGGCTATCGTTTGGTTATACAGTGATGGTGGAACCCCCTATATTATTACTGTTTGTTTGAACTTTTTCATTACCGTTAAATAAGTGGGCTGCCATGCCCTAAAGCACAGTATGGAGTGGCACGTGTCTGGAAAACTGCATGCACCACTTGAACCTAATCACCTCGGATCATCACAATATATATATCATTTTTTTTTTTTTTTTTCAACAAAGTTCCCAGTAATTCCACAAACTGTCACCTGATTGTGGTTTTCTCAATCACAGTGAAATCCCTTCTTTCTGAGATTTACAATGTGTGTGGGCAGGGAGTCGAGACGAGTGTCGGGGGTTGCCTACCCCTGATTTAGTGGAATGTTCACTCCCTTCTGTGCATTTACAGTTTGTATTTTATTCTATTTGCCCAAACTGCAGCTGTGATTTTGATCCTTGCTGTATATCATCGGGTAGTTTTTTTTCTCCTTCATTTGAAGATCCAAATAAATAATAAAAAACCTAAAATACATGGTTGATCCAGCCTGGTTCTGCTCTCCCCTATGTAAACTGACCACCATGGTTTATCATGGCTGCTGAGCCCTGACACTGGTTAATTTATGTGCCTCCATCATCCTCAGCTCTCTTCTGTCTTTCTCTCCCCCTTCCTTCCTTGCCTCAGCTTGTTTGTGTGTGAGCTGTCTCCTCCCCGCCCCTTCCCTGCTGCTGCTATACTGTGGAAAGTAAGTATGTGTCCTTAGAATCCCCTCTGTTATATTTTGTGATATCACTCACTGCCTTTGTTTTATACAAATGATGTGGTGCAATACCTTTATTGAAGACTGCCGCTGAGTGATCACGTGAGGCTGTTCTCCTCTCCTCCCGGCTCATGTCAGAACCTCAGCTCCTCCCTTTGCAGTCCTCAGAGCGGGGCAGAAGAGCCCTGGATGTCAGCTGACTGCACAGCGGTGCTTCAAAATAAGGTATTGCGCCTCATCATTTTTATGAAACAAAGGCAGTGAGCAATATCACAGGATATAACAGAGGGGATACTACTAAGGACACATAATGACTTTGCAATCACTTTAAAGTGGAGTTCCACCCATTTAAAAGTCAGCAGCTACAAAAAGTGTAGCTGCTGACTCTTAATAAACAGACATTCGCCTGTTCCATGGTCAAGCGATGCGGCCACCCGAAGCCTCGCTCCTCTCCCCCTCCTCTCCATGGCCCCGGCATTGTAAGTGTGGGCGCTCGACTGTGACAGTTTGCAGCTTCACAGCCAGGCATGCTCTGCGCATGCGTGAGTCGCACTGCACTGTCTTGAATGGCCGGGCATTCTTTGGGGATCTGTGTCAGAAGATTGCAGGGAGGAAGAGGGGAGAGGTGAACTTCCGCTCGGCGGCAGGAGATGAAGTCGGAGCTGGGTACCTGTAAAAACCAGATACCTGCTCCCCCCTCCCCCACCAAAAAAAAAATGACACGCCAAATGTGGCATTTCAGGGGGTCACGAGTGCTTAAGGCGGAAGTTCTATTTTTGGGTGGAACTTCGCTTTAAGGATTTAGAGAGGATCTGTAAAGAGTGGACCAAAATGCCTCCTGAGGTGTGTGCAAACCTGGTAGCCAAATACAAGAAGCATCTTATCTCTGTGCTTGCCAACACAGGTTTCTTCATCAAGTACTAAGTCATGTTTTGCTTGGGGATCAAATACTTATTTTACTCACTGAACTGCAATTCAATTTTTTTAATATTTGTATCATGTGTTTTTTTTCTGAGTTTTTGGTTGATATTTTGTCTCTATCATTTAAAAGACACCTATGATACCAATTATAGACCCTCTATTTCTTTGTAAGTGGGAAAATTTACAAAATCCGCAGGGGATCAAATAATTATTTTCCCAACTGTATCTTTTTCTTCATGTCCAGCTCTGTTTAGTGCCAGGAGCTGAAGGAAATCGTAGTTTAAGCTGAAGGAAATACCTCATACTTTGAAGTATGGAGAAGCTTCTCCATGTGACAACACTGTGCCAATCGGCACTCTCAGACAGAATGTCCATATCCCTGTGTAAGCTAGGAATCCAACCATCTGTAGCTTGTGTGGGACTTTTCCTTTCTGGCTTAGTGGCTGAACAGGAGGTGGGGGATAGAAAAGAATGAATGTGTTACTTCTCATCCAGTTCCTTTTTTTATTTTACTGCTGGATGGCAGTGCATGCTGAGATATGTAGTACTTGTGTTGGCTTTGCAGTTCTCAGTACTGAAGCAGCGGTTTAGGAGTGTTATGTCACTTTTCAGCTGTGTGTGATCTGGGAGTATACGGTCCTGCTCAAGCTCGCTGCACGCCTGGGGTGTCTAGTCTTGACACGTCTCTTATTTGGCACATCCACGTGTTTCTTGCTCGGGATGCTGCATATCAGGGGAGCGAGGAGATGCGCGCTGTGACGCTGCACAGTCATTAATCATAAGTCGTGTTCAGCACACGCCGAGCGCCCCTTTTCCAGCCCCTTCCTACTCCCTAGCCAGCAGCCAGAGCGTGCCGAGGGTTTAGTGACAATCCAAAGGAGCACCTCACAAAAATGTATTTTACTGTTTAATTGGCTTCTGTCACCTAATGCAACCTGCGGTACGTCTTAAAGAACACTGCTGTATAGCTCCCAACTGTCCCTGATTTGGAGAAATGTCCCTCTGTACCTCACTGCACCCCCTTGCCCCTCATTTGTCCCTCATTTTGGTCTAATCCATATAGTTGTATCTAAAATGCACTCTTTATCTTTCAAAATTGTTTCCCAATACTAAACCTTTCATCCAATTTCTAAATTGCTGCATTTGTAAATTTAAAAGCCAATAAAAAGAAATAGGAGTGGTAAAAAAAAGTCCTTATGGATTTAATTGACCTTTTTTTGGTTAATTCTCCTTTAAGGGTTTGTGTCAGGGGGATGTATCCTATGCCTACATATGTTTGCAAGTAGGTGTCCCTCATTCCCATCTCAAAATGTTGGGAGGTATGCTATGCTACTAACACATGCAAGGAACTCTCATAGGCTGTGATCATTCATGTATGGCTTGTCTGTGAATGACTGCTGCAGATATTTCATTTAAATTGCCATCAACGTGCTGTGTTCTGATCTACTTAAAGGCCAGCTCCAGCCAGAAATAAAATATATGTCACAATAACCTCATATAAACTTTACCACGTTCAAAAAGTAATTTTCAGTATTTTAAAATCTGCAGCTTTCATTTCAAAATGAATCTCGTGTGATCCTGCCATGGAGATCCTTGTTCAGACACATCTGTCATAGAATGACAATGCTCTGTCCCAATCGGACACCATTGTGGTGCTGCAGTTTTCTGGAGCTCGAGAGGGCCCCACAGTTAAACCCCCAATGGGAAGTGTGCACATCACCAAGGTATTAATATGCATAACCGAGAAAGTAAAGCTAGCAATTCACGGCTCATTTACTTATTTTTGTTCACCCAGGGGGCTGAACAACACATGAAATTGAGTCATTTTTCCACCCACACATTCGAGGCGGATGGGTTAAGTCCTCACCGCTCTGTCGTTGTATTCTGACCACGGGACTCCCTTGCCATCAGACTACTCTGATCAGCTCTGCAGCCGATTAGCTGCAAACACGGATCGACACAAAATTATCCAGTAAGGCCATTCTTGAAAAGTCAACTGACTTCTCATGAACAGGAACGGCCATACATGGATCGAAATTCGGCCATTCTTGCTGAACCTGCTAAATTACGATTCATGTATGGCCAGCTTTAGTGAGAAGATTGGCATGACAGCAAAACAAATGATATATTGTTAGATCCAAGAAGTCAAGAGCAGTCATTTATGCATTTCTCTCCAAGTGTTTCCAATGACTACAGTGATCTAGACTTGAATGGGCTGGCGTCACTGATTCATGCAGCCTTGACTGAAAGTAGACATATATCGTTGGATACTTTTTTTCGTGATACGTTCAACATGCTAAGTAATGTGTCAGAATAAAGCCTGGGACACGCGTACTGAAAGTCTTCTGGAACTGTCGGACTTTTGGTACATGTGTACCACTGTATATTCGATAGAAGCTAATCTAATCACTTCAGCGCCTGAAGGATTTGCCCACTTAATGACCAGGCCATTTTTTGCGATACGGCACTGTATCTTTTTAACTGACAATTGCACGGTCGTGCGAAGTTGTACCCAAACAAAATGTATGTGTCCCCCCCCCACAAATATAGCTATCTTTTGGTGGTAATTGGTCACCTCTGCGGTTTTTATTTTTTCCACTATAAACAAAAAAAGACTGACAATTTTGAAAAATACACAATATTTTTTACACATCAGTTTAGGTCAATATGTATTCTTCTACATATTTTTGGTAAAAAAAAAAAAAAAACACAATAATCCTATATTGGTTTGCGCAAAAGTTATAGCATCTACAAAATAGGGGATATATTTTGGCATTTTTATTCTTTTTTTTTTTTTTTTTTTTACTAGGCGGTGATCAGCATTTTTTAACATGACATTGCGGCGGACAGATCAGACACTTTTTTTTTGGAACCAGTGACATTAATACAGCGATCAGAGCTAAAACTAGCCACTGATTACTGAATAAATGTCACTGGCAGGGAAGGGATTAACACTAGGGGGAGATCAAGGGGTTAAGTATGTCCTAACTGTGGGGCGAGCGTGGTGACTGGAGGAGAAGAGAGGTCGCTGTTCCTAATCACTAGGAACAGCAGATCTCTCTTTACTCCCCTGTCAGCACAGGAATCTGTTTGTTCACATACACAGATCCCTGTTCTGGCTCTCCGTGGAGCGATCGTGGGTGGCCGGCGGACATCACGGCCACACGCACAAGCTCTGGCTTTGTGCCACGGATGAGTGCGCTCACTATACCTCTTAAAGTGGCCGACATACACCTACGGCGACTGGTTGGCAAGAGGTTAGTGGCCAGCTTCTGTTGAATGGTCTTACTGTGAAACCAACAACCAATGGCTGCAGAAGCTGATCAGTATATTCTGGTAGGGGGTCAGGGTGTTATTTTGATGCCAGGATCTGTTCAACCTTCTGGTTGAACGAAAAAAAATCTACCCATGTTATACCCAGCTTATTACTTCTAGTTAATAGCTCGCAGAGATCACAGTACTTTCTATTGAAAATGCCTTCAATTGTTTTTCTTTCCGGAAGGACAGCACCATCTTTTTTTCTTCTAGAGTCACCATCTAGTTCCTAGACTGAGATGCCAGCTCAGAAGTAGAGTAAATACTGGTGCCTGCGCAGTTTTGGCCTGTGTTCACAAATTTCTCACCCTGTGACTTGCAATCTGATTACTGGGAGAGAGAAGACTGAGGAAATGTTTCCTCCTATGTGCAGCGAGCGGATTGATAACATCCTAATTTAAGCCATTAGATTGGGACTCAAGAATGGCTTTTACTGATGCTGTTGTTGTATAATGTGACACGTCGGGAATTTATTCATACAGACCGAAAGATTAACCCATTCCCCGTTGACATCTCTCATTGGTGGTCAGGTGTGGTTCATCTGGTGTGGATGTATATACAGTTGGAGGAATGTTCCAGCCAGTGGTTACTGCACACATTCCAGTCATTCCTGAATTCATGCAGCAGATCAGGGGGGGTTTGTTCCCCTCCTTCTCCCTCTGCTGATGAGTCACATTCCACTGTTTTATAATGACCTGCTAATTGTGCTAATGATGCCTTCACACAGCCACACAAAGCCGACACAGCTGTGACAGGCCTCATCACAGTTACTTGTCACAGAAGGTTGCACCTCCTTCCTTGTGCAATCTGCTGTGGCTGCCAGCCATCCGTTCTCATAGCTGATTTTAACGCAGAAGCTTATTGCTCAGAGAAGTATTAGTGGTGGGGTGGAGGGGCCTGTCTTTGCGGACTTCTGAAAAGGCTGCCTCTGCATTCTGAGTCGCAAGCATGCAGCCAGCAAAGGCATGTGTCCTGATCTGCATGCCTGCTGCCGGTCAGTGACTCAAAGTACAGAAGCCAGACAATCTGCATTATAAGCCAGACAACTAGCAGCTTCAAAGAGGGTAGCAATGCTAGCCTACAAGTCCCTTTTTTATGATAGGGTTTCTTTTTAGAAGGCCAGTTTGTCTGTCTGATCGTCTGAGTCTATTATTTTTTTTTTAATTGACAATTTTTATTGAAGTTTCTATTTTTCCAATACAAAAATAGAAAAGAAGAAGAATAAACCCTAAAAATGTTACAAAATTCCAAGAGCAATCTGTCTCATCATACATACATTAATACTTTCAAATGTCGTATAGATGCTCCAGATCTGGAGTCAAATACAGCTAACATATTATACATGGGTTACTAGAAAATCAGGAGTATCAGGCATGGAAATAAAATAAAAAATAAAACATTGTGAGAGATTCCTATAGAGAGTTTAACAGCGCCTGCAGACCCTATAAAATAAACCAGATGGATTTGAAAAATTAATATAGGCCAAAATACGACTGAGTCTATTATACTAGCTTGTTCTCTTTGATTCTGGTGGGAAAAGGGCCAAGTTACGTTGGGGTTTTCGTAAAACCACCAGCAGATCCATTTGTGGAGGGCTCTCTAGCTGCTTCCAAAGGGGGCACTCGTGTGTGTGTGTGTGTGTGTGTGTGTGTGTGTGTGTGTGTGTGCTCGCTCCTGTGAGGCCGTTGACACAGACATGGGCCCCGCCCCCTGCACCCTTGTCACTGGCTTTAATTGACAGCAGTAGGAGCCGATGGCTCCCAGTGCCCCAGCAAAGCCAGTGGAGAAGAGCTGCAGACATGTACAGTGCTGGATCCAATTGGGGCTCAGGTAAGTATAAGGTGGGTGAGGAGCCAAAGTTGATGCCTAAACATTTTTTTACCTTAATGCAAGGAATGCATTAAAGTGGATGTAAACCCTCTTCTATACCCAGTGAAGTGAACAGCCTCAGATTATACACAGATGAAACAAATCTCCCTACATAAGTTTTACATGTACTGTACAGTATATCTGCTGTCTTCCCCTTTCTACATACTTTAGAAAGTGCATAGCCTGTTACAAATCTTTTTTTCCTGTTGCAACAGTGGGTGTGGAGTCTGGGCATACACTGTGTTCCACATAGTCAGAGGAAGAAGGAACTTGCAGAGCTGCAGTCTGAATAGACAAGCTCTCTGCTTATCTATCTCCAATTTCCCTCCCCAACACAAATTTCCAGCTGCTTTTATCTCGGGTGCCGGAGAACTCATCAGAAGTTATGCTGATAACAGAGGAACAGAGCAGCAGAAAGACATGGTGCTCTGAGCTTTGGAGAGAGATAAGTAAACATTACAGATATATGTGCATAGGTCAGATTTTTTTTTTATGTTTTAAGACCCGAGGTGATGTGTGCTTGAGGCCGAAAATGTGGCACAGGGACAAAAAGTTATACTCACAAATAACAGCTGTTCCTGAGTTCAACTTTAAAGCTGAACTGAAATGAGTTGTTAAGTCGTAGGATCAGGACAGCATGGCTAGGATGGTACCTCCACTTTTCTGCACTGCAGTTAGTAAGGTATTGCTTGGTCAAGGATACTCCCTCGGCATACCTATTGAACAGGGAAAGATCTGCAGCTTGGTGACGCATCCTTGCATCCACAGCATGTTTGCAGACAGCATTGTGTAACTGCTGCAGAACGTGATGGGCTCAGATTACTGCTCCTTCCAGTGTGATTGCTACTATGCGTAGCATTGCATCAAACTGGCAATGACACATACGTTTATATTTATTTCAAGTACTTCTATAGCGCCATTAATTTACACAGAGCTTTAAAGAGGAAGTAAACCCTGATGAGTTTACTTCCTCTTTCATTCCCTGCAAAGGCAAAGCATAATGGACTACTATGCATCGCATAGTAGCCCATTATGTGTCACTTACCTGACACAGGAGCCAGCGAAGTCACCGCTGTCCCCTGTAGTTCCGCGCATCCATCTTCTCGGTGGGGTCTCGCAGCTCCGCCGCTGTCATTCGGCGAAGCCACGATGACGTCACTCCCGCGCATGCGCACGGGAGCCGAGACGCGTGGCATTGCGCGGCATCTTCGTCATCGAGGATGCCACGCTCAGTGCGCCTGCGCGCCGCTGTCTACGGCGCATGCGCCGTAGACAGTGGTGCCCGTCTTCGGGCAAATATCTCCTAAACCATATAGGTTTGGGAGATATTTCTTGGACCTACAGGTAAGCCTTAATCTAGGCTTACCTGTAGGTCAAAGTGGTTTGTAAGGGTTTTACAACCACTTTAAGGCTTCATGCAAGCTGAAGCTCATAAACGGCCGTTTTTTGGAGTTTGGGAGTTTTTTTTAACAGCCCATAAACTCCCCTTTATGTTATCCTATGTGTCCATGCACACATGGACGTTTTTCAACAGTGGAGTTTATGGGCTGTTTTTCGAACACCCTAAAATCTCGTTCAGGAGTCATTTTTCAGACCACAAAACACGCCAAACGCTCATACATGCCAATAAACGCTCAAAAATGTGGCTCACCAGCATCTTTTAATAATTTTGAGCCATTAAAAAAAACAAAAAACGCTGAGGCGGAAAAACGCTAATGATCGCTATTGCAAAAAACTTTAAAAAACTTTAAAAAACTTTAAAAGACTCACTGCAAAGCTACTGCCATTTTTAGAACATTTTAACGTCCAGTGTGCATGGACCCTAACCCTAAATAGATTTTGTACATTTATATCCGTATGTGTTTATACGACATTTAGAAATGCATGTAATGGTTTTAAATGGCATAATGCACCATGTGCAGTTATCTGCATTCAGGTGGATTCAGTTGTCTGCCTTTAGACATAATAGAATTCTTTGCATCCAGGGCAAATTGTATGTAAATGCATTTAAATGCAGGAGAACTTCATTAGGGAAGCATAACATACCTCCCAGATGAGTTATTTTTTTTGTTTTGTTTGCTAGCCTTATAGAAAGCTGAAATTTGCTTTCAAATGACATTATATTTAGGACCTGTTCGCACTAGAGCGCAATTTGGGAGACCCAAATTCTGTGACAGATTCTCGCACCACATTCCAGTCACACTGCCCTTGCGATCTGCAGCAGGTGTCAGTTTTTTATTTAAGTGAATGGGTAGGGGTACAATGTACCATACTCATTCACCTAGGGTGGGGGGGGGGCCGTGATCTGGGGGGCCCCTTGTTAAAGGGGGCTTCCAGATCACGATAAGTCCCCGTCCGCAGACCCCGACAACCACCAGGCAAGGGTTGTTGGAAAGAGGCCCTTGTCCTCATCAACAAGGTGCTTTGGCGTGGGGAGGCACAGGGGCCCCCTTTGCCCCAAAGCACCACCCCCATGTTGAGGGCATGTGGCCTGGTGTGGTCCAGGAGGGGGGGGGGCGCTCGCTTGCCCCCCCCTTTTCCGACCTGCCGGGCTGCGTGCTTGAATAAGGGTCTGGTATGGATCTTGGGGGGGGGGGACCTCATGCAAAATGGGCTTCCATATGGAACCACTGATTTTTGAATAGACAGAGAAACGCGGGATGGTGCATAACTCTGTGTATACAGCGTTAAGCCCCATTAAATTGCGTTTAACACCTTTTACCGGCTTCTGGCGTTTTTACAGCTCTAGCGCAGGAGCCTTTTTTTTTGGAGCTTAAAAACGCTTATACAACTTGCAGCTCAAAAACGCCATGGTGGGCATGAGGCCATAGGCTAACATGGAGAGGCATTTTTAAGCGACAAAAAAGCTTCAAAAAGTGGCTGTAAAAACGTCCGTAGGCATGAGGCCTAAGAATCTGTGACAAGACTTGAAAATTGCTGTTCAGACGCTCTCCATCCAATCTGACAGAGCTTGAGCTATTTTGCAAAGAAGAATGGGCAAAAATGTCACTCTCTAGATGGGCAAA
This sequence comes from Lithobates pipiens, assembly GCF_037356315.1. Lineage (NCBI taxonomy): Eukaryota > Metazoa > Chordata > Amphibia > Anura > Ranidae > Lithobates > Lithobates pipiens. Next base: position 484,049,435 of record NW_027507903.1, on the reverse strand, counting down.
GCTGGTAGAGACATACCCAAAAAGACTTGCAGTTGTTATTGCAGTGAAAGGTGGTTCTACAAAATGTAGACTCGGGGGCTGAATACAAATGCCCCCCACACTTTTCACATATTTGTAAAAAATTTGGAAAATCATTTATCATTTTCCTTCCACTTCACATTTATGTGCCACTTTGTGTTGGTCTATCACATAAAATCCGAATAAAATAAATTTAAGTTTTCGGTTGTAACATGACAAAATGTGGAACATTTTCAAAGGGTTTAAATACTTTTTCAAAGCACTATAATGGGTAATAAATAAATTGGTGATATACCAGGTACAATAACTGGTATACTTTTAATTCATTAATTAATAAGTAAAAAGGATGACAGTTTGAAAATAAAGTGAAAAAGTTGCAGTTTTCTTTTCACTGCTTAAAAAAAAAAAAACGTGCAGGCAATTTTTTTTTGTTTGTTTTTTTTCCATTGAAGGCCGGGCAGGAAATTGCCTGCAGATCAGATCAATGTCCAAGGGCCTCGGCTAGACAGATGTCGCTATATCTGGTGTTTTATATATGAAAGAAGCAGACAGTTGACATGGAGAAGATGGTGTTAAATATTTACAGATTGTTAATGTGAAGGGCAACTATAATGTAGCACTAAAAAGAAAAAAATTTAAAATAATGAAAAGCAGAATTAAATGGTGAAGTGACTAACACCAAAGTAATATATAACCATAAAGTCCCAAGAGTGAAATAAATCAGTCCTTGAAATCCATGTGAAACTCGGATGTAGTGGTTTATACAGTGCATAAGCCAAAGGATAATCCAGAAGACATTCGAGGCACTAACATCAAAACGAAGTATGGAAATGGTGGGTACTCTTACCAGAGCCATGGGACCTGTATATGGGCACCAGGTCAGACAAGCATACACAAATGAATCCTCGACTCTACAGGAACTGTACGACAGGTCACAGATGGTCCATCAGCCAATGGGGGGGCTGTGGGTCTTTCAATCAGTAGAGGAGCAATCTACCCCATCTCGAGGGTTCCAATCTTCCTTCCAAAGGTTCCAATAAAAGGAAAAATGGTCTCCAACCGGTAACTCAACAGTGGAGAAAAAACTCACGGAGGGAATCATATGCAAGACAAAAAGAACAATGGATTCCCATAGTGTAGATCAAAAAGCAGAATTTTCTGTTTATTGGCATAAAAACAGCATATAAAATAAAAAGAAAATTAAAAAAACGTGATCACATAATAAAAAGCAATATAGGGAACATAGAAACCTCGCCCTACTCATTTCGTCCCAAAGGACTTCCACTGGGGCAATAAATGTGAAGCAGCTTTACAAATACCACAAATTGTCACGCTCTTTAAAGAAGAAACATTTTTGTGTTGTTGTCAATAAATGTTTGCCCATTAAGCTAGGTTCACAATTTTGCAGTACAGGGAACACTGAGATCCGTGCGCATTTCCCACACCAAATTGCAAGTGCAAGGACAGTGTGAATGTCAATACAAAGTTGACATACCAAACGCAGTTCGCAAGTCTTCCTCCACAGTGAAGACCTAGTCCTACCATCCTAATGGCCTGCTCCAATGCACCCAAGAGATATTGCTCTCCATTGCCTGGACCTAGTCAAAGCCATAAGAGTGTACTTTAAAGACATGGATTTTATCAGGAAAATGGATTTCCTGTTTGTCCCTCGGGACCTTGCAAGATGCATTCTGCTTCCAAGTCCACCAAGTCCACCATCGCTTGATGGGTAAGATATCTGATTGCTGGAGTGTACACTTTCAAGGAAAATCTCCATCTGCACTTTTATGAACTTGCTCTTCCAGGATGGATATTCCATTACCAGGCAAGGCGATCACCTGGTCCTTTGTTCCTATCTTATCAAAGTTCTATCAGGTGTGTGTCTAAGCTTCTGTGGATGCAACATCAAAGTTCTTTCTGCTGCACTCTGAAATTGAGTCTGATGGTCTTTGCTGTTGGGCCTGTTGGCACAGTTTGGTTGTCTAGCTGTTGCCAACCCTTCTTATTCATTGCTTGGGGACATATGTACTAGGGTCTATGAATACTCAGCCTGTGTCCTGTACAGTGCAGTTAAGATGTGAGGAATTTTAACTTGCCTGTAAATTGCATATCTTGGAGTACCATACAGGAAACAGACCATCCACCTTTCTCTTCTTAGGTTACTCTGCATTATTCACTTTAAAATCTGAGGACTAAAGTAGTGGGGTAGGGTTATAGGGAAGGTGTCCAAGAGGCATTCCCTTACAAGCTTTACCAGTGTCCAATCACCTGAAGGTATGAGCCTATAACCCAGGGTCTATCAATATTTGGCCTGTGTCCTGCACTGTTCTCCAAGATATGACATTGACAGGCAAGTCAAAATTCCTATTCATTTGCACATTTGCTTTGTACCAACAATTTATCTCTTATTATTTACATCCCATATGTAGATGGCTGCTGAGTTAATCTAAAGGGGTTCTAAAGCTTTTTTTTTTGTATTAAAATAACAAACCTGTTATACTTGCCTGTTCTGTGCAATGCTTTTGCACAGAGCAGCCCCGGTCCTCTTCTGGGGTCCCCTGCAGGTGCTCCAGGCCCCTCCTCTTCATCAGGCGCCCCCACAGAAAGCCAGTTTCCTTTGGGACACCAGTGTGTCCTTCCCCACCCTGCTCACGTGTCACAGGATTTGCTTGACAGCTATCGATCTGTCCAGTGAGGAGAGAGACAGACGCTGGAGCCGCTGCGCTTTTGCACATCGCTGGATTGAATGGGCTCAGTTAAGAAAAAAGGGGGTCTAGGGGAGAGCTGCACCACAGAATATAATGCGTATAATTCATGAAGGAAAAAACCTTATGACTTTAGAAACACTTTAAAGTGTTCACCTTTACAGAAAAAATGTAAAGATGAACTAACACCAGACACCTCCCCCCCGCTATACTTATCTCCAGGGTTGGTGAGGCGTCAGCACCCCCAAAAGCTGCTTCAGTGGTCTGGTGATTTGAAATCCCTGCTCTTTTCCCTCTCCTCCAGAGCTTTTTTTCATAGACCAGATCAATTATGATCATTCAGCATCGGTCACAGTAATGGCACTGACCAATCAGAGTCGATCTGGTCTGTCCCGGAAGTGCTGAGAGAGAACAGGGATTTCACATCCCCAGACCCCTGGAGCAGCTGCAGGGGTGCCAACATCTTAGCAACCCCAGAGGTATGTGCACAGGGGACTGGAAAGGGATGGGCAGTGTTCAACTTTTATTAATTAATTACTTTTATTTTTGTTGTAATGGAAAACGAACCCTTTAACCACTAGAGGACCAGCCGCTGCAGTTATACTGCGGCTGGTTGGCTGTCCTGTGCAAATCGCCGTAGCTATATGTCGGCCGCTTTTTAGACCACTAGGGGGCGCTCGCTTGTGGCACAACAGAGCCGATGCACGTGCCCGACGGCCATGATGTCCACCGGGCACCCGCGATTGCTCCTGAGAGAGACAGAACGGGGATCTGTCAATGTAAACAGACCTCCATTCTGTCAGGAGAGAGAGAGGAGACCGATCTGGTGTTCATACAAAGTATGAACTACGATATGTCTCCTCCCCCAGGCAGTCCCATTCCCCCACAGTTAGAATCACTCCCTAGGACACACATTTAACACCTTCATCGGTCCCTAGTATTAACTCCTTCCCTGCCAATGACATTTATACAGTAATCGGTGGCTATTTTTAGCTCTGATTGCTGTATAAAGTTCAATGGTCCCAACAAAGTGTCAAAAGTGTCCGATCCTTCTGCTCCAATGTCAAAGTACCAAAAAAAATCGCAGCTCGCCGCCATTACTAGTAAAAAAAAGAAAGAAAATAATAAAAATGGCATAAATCCCCTATTTTGTTGACGCTATAACTTTTGCGCAAACCAATCAGTATACGCTTATTGCGATTTATTTATTTTTTAAACCAAAAGTATACAGAGGAATACATATCGACCTAAACTGAGGAAGAAATTTTGTATTTTTATATTTTTTTTTGGAGGGATATTTGTTATAGTAACAAATATTGCTTTTTCCCCTCAATATTGTCAGTCTTTTTTTTTTTTTTTTATAACACAAAAAATAAAAAGCAGAGGTGATCAAATACCACCAAAAGAAAGCTCTATTTGTGGGGAAAAAAGGACATTCATTTTGTTTTGGGTACAGAGCTGCACGACCGCACAATTGTCAGTTAAAGCGACACAGTACCGTATCGCAAAAAATTTGAACTGCTCTCTGGATTGTGGCTGCAGCGGATTTAGTTAAACTCTAGTTAATGAAAAGTAAAGTAAACCTGTTGCAAACTTCAGTTCATCAAACTGGCCAAACAATGACAAAGCTTGCCTTTATCTCAAAGGTTTACCATTGGAGCCGATGAGAGCTCTATGAAATAGCAGCTAGCTCTGCTGTAATATTGATGCTGACAATCCACTTCTTTTTGTCCCCAGTGACCAAAATGCAACAGTCCTCTGATCATTAAAACCTGCAGCATCTTTCCTTTTTCACCCCATATGAACCTTATGCTGTCTGCCTCCAACAGCTCATTGTGTATTCTGTCTGTATCTAACTGTTCAATGCCGCGGTCACGTTTTTCCTCCGCCCACCCCACCCCGCCTTGCAAGTGTTCTGGGGTGCTCGCATTGTCCTGGAGTCTGGACTGCTGCTGGAAACCCAAAATTTATAGTTTCAGATGTTTCCGAAGAATAGAGGACACTGAGGCACGTAATTGATGTTGCCTCGACACAGACAACAGTGTCGCAAGCAGTTGCTTTCCCTGAAGTACAAGGCAATATGTTATTTCGCTCTAGACTGTCTTGACGTGAGAAAACACTCTCCTGTATCACTGGGAGATAGTCGCTAAGCTGCCTGAAATACTGTAAATGTCATTGGTTGGTCATGCTAACAGGTCATTTCTGATGTGATAGTGCAGCATGTGCAAAACCTTAATCTGGAGGATGGTGAACAAAATCTCAAGCAGCCTTTTATTGAAGTTGAATTCTAGGCAGATATAAAATATACAAATTAACGGAGCTCTGTAATAAAAGTAATATGTATTTCAGCCTCTTGCAGTCCCTGTACAGCAGGGCTGTGACGTATGAGAGGATTAACCAGCACTGTGGGCCAGTTAATTAATGTACTGACAAAAAGCATGCTGATAGGAGGAGAGAACAGAGTGACAAAGAGATGAGCTCATCACTATGCTGCCCAGTCACCAGTTGGCAGTGGGTCCAGGATAACCTGGGCTCAGAGGAAGTGGGTTGAATGATGCTGGCCATCAGACTGAGGACCTCTAGTGGCAGTATAAATGTACTGTGGGTGAATTCTATGGATTTAAGTTAAATACTGCAGCAAGAGCTGGTTTGTGTTATTATATTAGTTAATGAGCTATTGTTTTTTTTATCACATTTTTGGCTAGAGTTGTACTCAGAGTGTATCCAAAGACCAAACAGTTTTTTTTTTTTTTTTGGATAGTGTGAAGGGAAATATTGAAACTGGACAGGTTTTTCTGTTTTGTGGGGAGATTCACCCTCACTCTTTCTCCTAATGGGCATTCTCACAGGACAGAAAATTATGAGAAATCCAAAATGTAACAGTTATCACCGTAACAGAATCCCAAGAGGGGAAATCTTATCATGAGGACACCATTACCAAGGACAACTGTCTAAGCCCTTGTATACACGGTCGGAGAATCCATCGGAATGTGTCCTATCGGACCGTGTTGTCGGATAATCCGACTGTGTGTGGTAGGCATAGGACTGATTCCGTCGGACCCAATTTTCCAACTTGTTGGAAATATTTTCCGACAAACTGGTCCGATCGGACCTTGTCCGATCATGTGTAGAGAATTCCGATCGGACAAAGTGCCACGCATGCTCAGATCAAATTCCTACACCAAAGCTATTGGCTACTAGCGTGAACGTAGTCCCGTTGTAACGAAATAACATCATCACGTTCTGAACGATCTGATTTTTTCCGACAACTTGGTCCGACCGTGTGTATGCAACAGTTTCGGACAAAATCCGTCGGACAAAATCCAACGGATTTGGTTGGCAGAATGTCCGACCGTGTGTACAGGGGCTTAGAGGTGATTTCATTTTGTTGTGTCTCCTGGATGGGAAGTGAAGGGCAACCTCCCCAATGGGGACACAGACCTCAAATAAAAACCTGATGGTGGTCTTAAAGCTGAATCGTATTCTGCTTAAACATTGGCGTCCCTGCCCCCCCCCCCCATTTTTAAATAAAACCTTTCTATTTTTATTACAAATTGTATTTTATGCCGGCCATACACGGTTCGAATTTCAAAAGAATTTTCTTTCGAAAATCATATCTAAGAATTTTCGTATGAATTTCGCACCATTAGTGGGTTGCAGCAACAGCCGATTTTCGTGCGGAAATAAAATTTGAGGAATCGGACATGTTGGAAATTTTTTGAAAAACGAACGATTTTCTAATCCAATGATGGGAGAATCGTGCGAGAAATGTAATAAGAAAATAAAATTTACGGAGATGAAAGAAAATTTACGGAGAGAAAAGAAGATTCCCGGCCAAGAAAATTATTTTCTGTAGCAACATGAGGTGAAATTGAAGGCTTGGTTGGCCGAATTTTGAAAATGGTGGCATCATCGGATCACAAAAAAAACAAATTTTCTGATTTTGAATAGAAAATTTGTTTGAAATTAGACCATGTATGGCCTGCATTAGTCTCAGTGATGTCATCACTGGGTTTCTGCGCTTCTGTATGCAATATAGGTTGATCATGGCAGGTGGGAGGAGCCAGCAGGATGATGCACTTAAATAGGAGCTCCAGTCTCCCTCAGAAAAAAAAATTCAACAGCTACAAATACTGTAGCTGTTGACTTTTAATATAAGGACACTTACTTGTCCAGGGATCCAGCGTTGTCCTCAACTAAGCCAGGTCTTAAAGCGGAGCTCCACCCTAAAGTGGAGCTTCCGCTCATTGGAACCCTCCCCCCCTCTGGTGCCACAATTGGCACCTTTCAGGGGGGAGGGGGGTGCAGGTACCTGTACAGTACAGGTATCTGCACCCACTTCCGGCATAGATATCTGCAGTATCCGCTCTGATGTAGGTACACATTCGTAGAAGGAATTGGAGGCAGGAAGGAGGGCAGAGCAGGGCTGCGGATGACAGAGGCACATAAAGTGACCACGGTGTCAGGGCTCAACAGCCATGATAAACGGTGGTCAGTTTACAGGGGGAGGGTATAACCAAGCAGGATCAGCCAGTTTTTTTTTAGGTGATGGAAGGGGCCAAATTACACAGCACAAGCACTGTGCTTTTATTCATGCTTTAAGACGGGTTTTGATCCCTCCCCCACCCCCACATGAATGTAAACACACTTGATGGGGCAATCCATGCAATTTTAAGGCTTGACATGTTATCTACTTGGTGCAACCTCATCTTTTTAAATTTTACCAGAAATCAGGTAATAGTGTTTTTGTGCCAATAATATTGACTTTAGTGTATTTTTTACTGAAATTTTAGGATTGATAAAACAATAAATCACACATAAATTCAAGATTAATCACTGCGCTAACAACAACAAAGCAGCCAACATAAATTGTATGGTGACAATAAAAAACATATAGGTTAAGTATATGCAGTGCTAGAAGCATCGAATTATAAAATAAGAGTCCATAGTGTTAAAACAGGGTCTTTGTTCAGGGAAATACTGGAACCACCCACGGTGCAGACAGAGATACAATAAGGTGAACATGAGATTATCCTCCACCGAACGTCAACACACCGGGCCTCTTACCAAAGAAAATGCACCACTGAATTACAGGTGGTCTTACAATGGTAAGTCATAGGTACATGCATAGGATACAAGAAAGTAACTCCTCATGGTGTAGTATTTAAAACCAAGCTAAATTTATTTCTAAATTTATAAAGCCAGGGTACTCGCATTTTGAGGAATAAAAACAGGCATATCAAAAATTGCAATTCATCATGGATAGCAGATGTCTCCAACCACAAAGATGGCCGCAGTCGGCACGTTACAGTGTCGTGACTTCAGAGCTCCAATAAGAATGCCGTCAGGAGCGTCAACGGCAACTTTTGATATGCCTGTTTTTATTTCTCAAAATGTGGCTTTTTATAAGAAATAATTTTACCTTGGTTTTAAATACTACACCATGAGGAGTTGCTTTCTTGTATCCTATGCATATGTACCTATGAATTACCATTGAGTGGGACTACAAGATCCAGCCTTCTATGATCCAATTGAAGTGTTTCTGTGGCTATATCATGCATGTTTGACCACCTGTAATTCAGTGGTCCACTTTCTTTGGTAAGAGGCCCGGTGTGTTGTTGATCGGTGGAGGATAATCTCATGTTAACCTTATTGTAACTCTGTCTGCACCGTGAGTGGTTCCAGTATTTCCCCTAAACAAAGACTCTGTTTTAACACTATGGACTCTTATTTTAAAATTTGATGCTTCTAGCGCTGCATATACTTAACCTTTACACATAAATTCTAGTTTATGCTAAATTGCATGCAGCGTAATGAAGAGCAGTGGGGAACCAGCATATAAAAGGTCAAGTATGTCTAAAAACTTCTGTTTTAAATTTCAAAAGTGGACAATCTGAATGGAAAAAAAATGTTTAGATGAAACAGTTTTGGTTGAGTGGAAAACGGGATATATATATTTAGAATTAGGATCTAGGTACTGAAACAGGCTGTTAATAAGTGCTGAGCGGGAGAGAGTCCATAAGCTTTAATTACATTATGAGTTCTAGTAATATGTGTAATGAGAAGAACATCTGTATCCCCAACAAAGAACATTCGGTTCTCTAATTGTCAGTGGGGTCAAATCATCGTTTATTTGCAACTGTACTGACGACAAAATTGTTACAAGAAAAGGAACAGGATGGAAATTTTTCTCAAAAAAATTTCCAACATTGAATGTGATTTTTGTTTGGGAAATGACAAATAATAGAGACAAAATTTTGAAAGCAAACAAATTTTGAAGTGCTTTCATCAAAGTCATTGAATGCACTGAAATTTTCATATAAATATTTGTATGAAAATCTACTAGTGTATGACCTACTTAAAGCCCAAGTTGGGGATTCTCTTATTAGGAGCCATTGTCAGACCGCTTAGAGCTCTTTCACACTGCTCCCTTCCTTGTGGGTGGGAGGGCAACGTTGCCTAAAAATACTGAGAATAAAAATATGAATAGAACCATAATTCACAATGTGCAAGAGGGGTGGGACCAATTCTGTATTTATTGCCTTTGTGTCCTCGACAGGAATATTTTCCTTCATATCCTGTCCCAATAAACCCTAAGGGGGATATTTACTTAAACGTGTGCACTCTGCATGGTAGCCAATCAGCTTCTAACTTTAGCTTCTTTAATTAAGCTTGGGCAATAAAACCTGGAAGCTGATCCGTTTCTATGCAGAGCTGCACCAGATTTTGCTCCATGTAGTTTTAATAAATAGTTTCAGGATGAGATAGGGTGTCTTCTGGTCTCTCTGTGAATACATAGATAGCAATAAATATCTGTCAGAATTGCCACTTTTCCTCCATAACATGCAAAGTAGCATCAATTGTACATAAAATATAGATTTTTAATTGTTATGGTATTTACATTTTGATTTGTGTTTATTTAATCACACAATTTTTATTGTCCTATTCTTCTGTTGTTTTAGCACCTACAAATGACGATTCAGGCAATGCAAGATGAGCTGCGCATTCAGCGAGACCTCAACCAGCTCTTCCAGCAGGACAGTGGCGGGAGATCCAAGGAACTGTTTACTGGCGATCTAACTGAGGAGAACTTCCGCATCCTCCAGGTGGAGCATGACCGCCAGGCCAAGGAGCTTTTCCTGCTGCGAAAAACACTGGAGGAGATGGAGCTGAGGATTGAGACTCAGAAACAGACGCTTAATGCCAGAGATGAATCCATCAAGAAACTGCTTGAGATGCTGCAGAGCAAAGGGATCTCCTCAAAGGTGATGGATGAGGACCATGAAAGGACCAGGAGGCTGGCAGAGGCTGAGATGCATGTCCACCACCTAGAGAGCCTGCTTGATCAGAAGGATAAGGAGACCAACATGCTGAGAGAGGTGATTGTAAACAGTGTAGCTCAATTACTACTGTTTCTATTACACTTAGCCATAGCTGCTTATCATTTTATTCCCTGTAATAGGATACATTTCTTTTCCCCCTGACATCATATGTCAAAGCAATCAGTCACATTGTCTCTGTGAATTTGGGGGTTCATCCAGGACCATTTAGGTAGTGTAAACAAGACTGAGCACTACAAGGAAGCACAAGTGTCTTTTACAGGAAGAAAATATTGCATGGTAGTTCAACAACAAAATACATTGTTTAGGGGTAATTATTAATATTAAATCCTTTCTGGTTTAAAGAGACCATGTCACAGACAGCTATAAGGCCATACACCCCCCCCCCCCCCCCACACACACACTTTTCCTTTTGTGGCTGCCACCACATAATACCTAGTATGGGGGAGTATGTGATTTACTCCCATGATGCAATGCTTGGGCCTAACAGCCAGCCTTTTGGCTTTAGCACTTTCACCTGAAATAGGGTGGGACATAACCACTCCTTCAAAGTCCAGACACCAGGCATTTGTGCTGACTGTGACAGAGAAAGGAGCAAAATAAAGTCAAATCAACTGTGCCCCTCCCCCGTATGTATATATATATATATATATATATATTCTGAGCTTCCCCTGAGCAACCACAAATAAAGAAGTAGTAAAGTCTTCCTTTTTAATTGTACCTACAGGTAAGCCTATAATGAGGATTACCTGTAGTTACTGTAAATATCTCCTAAACTTGCACAGTTTCGGAGATATTTACATTATACGCCAATGCAGGAGTGACATCATTGCGGCTCCGGCCAATCACAGTGCCAGAGCCCGCAAACCCAGAAGAAACACCGAGGAAGATGGCCATCTCTGTGGTGTGCGGGCGCAACCGATAGAGCTTCATTGTAAGGCAAATATTTCATAATGAGCTAGTATGTGATTCCCACCTCTGTTTTTATCCTTTTGGGAATTTTTGGTGTTCCTGCCCACTTTTGTGTCTTCCAGAACCTCCCCTTAAATTCTCCATAAAATTTGAATTAAGTAAAACATTTGAGCAGGGATGGTGAAATCCCCTAAGAATGATATCAGGCAGACTTGAGAACTCAGCATAGAAATGGTGGAAACCCTCATAATGTTCTTTGCATCGGAACAGGAACTAGTCTTAACACTGGCCTCAGCATCCAATTCTAGAGCTATTTCAGGAATGCAAAAGTGGCCTATTTGACTTAAGCATAATTCTCTCTCTGTCACATTTCCTTGAACAGAATACAGCCCTAAAATAGCTATCTTTGTCCAGGGCTCACAAAAGCCCAGTCTCTTCTCCTACTCCCATTTCTCAACCAGAGTCGGTCCTAAAGGTTGCAGACACAAAAGAGAATAAAGGCATAGGTAGGCAGTATTGGTGGAGGCTGTGCAGGAGTTCTGTCCCCCAGAGTGTCACTGTATGGAAGAGGGAGCTTCACACAGCATGCTTGCTAATGTTGAAAAGCTCATTAACTGTCCACAAAAGCCTTGGCATTGTGGAACTTGACTCTCCTCCGTCTCGACATGCCACTATGGGAACAAAGGGAACTACAAAATCCTGCAAAACATCCCCTGTTCATGGACAGATAGAATGTGCAGTCTATGACCACTGGGTCAATCCTGGAAGCATTTTCACTCCACCCAAAGTCTTTGCAAGAAAGAGGGATGGGGCGAAGAGAAGAGAGGAGGGATCAGAGGGAAGGAGTGACTAGAGGAGAGGGAAGTGGGAAGAAGGATGCAAGCAAAGGAGTACCATATAGGATGTTCACAAGGTACCCTGAGATGTCGAACCATATGCATTGATCCATTGCGACCATACCTTGTGAAAAAATTTTTGGGCAATTCCTGCTCTCATAAGTAAATTTATATAATGGCAAGACAGAGTTAACTGCCGCTATCCAAGTGTTAACCGATGGTGGGGTAAGTTGCTTCCATCTGAGAAGGATTTCCTTTCTAGCATAGTACAACGCATAGAAAAGAAATAGTTTTACATGCCTGGTGGCTGCAACATCCTCCATGCTGCCTAGTAACACCAAAGCAGAGTCCGGTCTAAGGGACCAGTCTCCAAAGTCATTCAGAACTTTGATCACCTTCTCCCAAAATGGATGGACGTGGGGACATGACTCATTCCTTATGCAAGAATGTACAAGGAGAGAACTGGCGTCTTTAACATAGGGCACTCGCCTCAGAGTACATACTGGGCAATCTAATCAGGGTGTAGTAAGCAATATGTAGGAATTTTAGTTGGATAATATGGTCCTTGGCAGAAATCATTGTAGTAATATAGCTATCCACAGTCCTCCCAGTCCTCCTCAGTCAACTCCAGGATGTCAGCCTTCCATTTGTCATATACTTTCATCAAGGAGGTAGCATGGGCCGAAGCGAGGTGAAAAAAGAGGGCAGACAGAGGTTTCTCCAGGACTTTTTAGATCAGCAAACGCTCCACCAAGTCAGGCTGAAGGACTATAGAGCAGGGAAATTGGGCTTGTGCCGCATGTCTAAGCTGATAATATCTAAGGGTCAAGAGACTGGTATAGCATATTTTTCCCTCATCACCGAGAAGAAGGAAAGCCTGCCATCTGTAAAAATATGTTTAAGGGCTGTAATCCCTTTGGACCTGGGGATCTGGCAATCTATTATGACCCCTTTCACACTGAGGCGCTTCTAAACTGCCAGTAAAACAATGAGCGCTTTTGAAGAGCTTTTCAGGTGCTTTTGAAGAGCTTTTCGGGCACTTTCCATTAATTTCAAAGGGGTGATTTTTCACCGCCATGCCAGCACACTGCCCCAGTGTCAAAACATTCATTTATTGTAATAAAAATCGGTTTTTGTGATCTTTTTAAGGGGCTTTTTTTTTTTTGCTTGAAAGCGCCTGAAAAGCGCCTCAGTGTGAAAGGGGTCTAAAAGTGCTGAAGTTGTGGGTTACCCCATAGGGGGATATGAGGAGAAAATAGGCCTGTGGGTTTAATCAGTGGTTTCTAAGGGCTTTTTCACCCTGAGGCAGTTTTTTAGCGGTGCTTTAACGTCTTACCGGGCTTTCACACTGGGGCTGCAGGGGAGGCAATATTCAGGAGCTATTTTTAGCCCTTTAGCGCCTGAAAAACGTCTGTGTGAAAGGGGTCTAAGACTCTACCAGCTCACTGTTTGTTCTTGTAAATCACCAAAAAACTGGTCAATGACAGTTCGGTTTACAAAAAGACCTGAACCACCACTTGTTCCAGGGAGTGGCTGTGTCAGTACCGCCACAAGACAGATTCAAAGGATTCTACTTAACTCTTCATGCCTAAGCCTATTTCTGACATGTGTTGCTTACAAGTTTATATATATATATATATATATATATATATATATATATATATATATATATATATATATATATATATATATATATATATATATATATATATTTATTTATTTATTTTAAGCAGAGACCCTAGAGAATAAAATGGTGAACATTGCACATTTTTTTATGTCACACTTTTTTAACGATCAAAGGTGCTTTATTGGTATCACACAGCATAATAAACAGTATGCAGATGTGCAGCGGTCTTTCAAACACAATTTTTTGGGGAAAAAATACACTTTCATGAATTAATGAGGTACTTAAAAATCTCCACAGGCGATGCTTTAAAAAAAAAATAACGGTTACCAGATAAGAGTTACAAGAGAGGTGGTCCCCTGCTAGAATTATTGCTCTCACTCTGACGATCGCAGCGATACCTCACACATGTGATTTGAACACCATTTTATTTTACAGGCGCGACTTACGTTTGTGCATGTGGGGATGAGGGTGCGTTAAAAAAAATTTTTTTCCTTATTTATTTTATTACTTTTTTATTAGTTTTGTTACTTTTTTTAATATTGTCCTTTAAAAAAAAAAAAAAAAAATCGAATCACTTTTATTGCTGTCACAAGGAATGTAAACATCCCTTGTGACAGCAATAGGTGGTGATAGGTACTCTTTATGGAGGAGTCGGGGGGTCTAAAAGAGCCCAAATTCGTCCTTTGCACTAAAAAGTATTCAGATCGCAAAAATCTGAATTACTGAATACTACTGTTTTTTTTGTTTCTTTTTAATCTGCGCCATTGGAATTTTACATCGGAGACCCGATCGGAGCCGAATCCGGCTTCGTACTGTTCTCAGCCTAGGCGGCAGATACGCTGAATGGTGGCTCGGGTCTCCCGGTGGGATGGGAGGCTCGGGAAGAGTGGTAGAAGGTGGCGGGAGGGGGGGGTGCCCCCTCCCACTCCTTTAGAATAACAGCCAAGTGGCTTTTAGCCGCTTTGGTTGTTATTACTAAAAAGCCAACCGCTGGCTCTAGAAAATGGTACCAGGGTGATGCCTGCAACACTTTCTCTAAGAGCTCATGATTGACATCAAAGATCCAAGAGATATCCCACAGTTAGATTTGCCATGAGAGTTTTGGGTCTAATGGTCACCCTCTTTGTTCAGACTGTTTCTGTCCCTGTCTGTTTGGGGAACATGGTCAAGAGAGGAAACCAAACTACACATCAACATCCTGAAGCTCAGAACAGTCATGTTATCTTTGCAGCAGTGGACCTCCCTTCTGAAAGGACACCAAATCTGTGTGCAGTCAGACAATGCAAATATAGTGACTTATATCTGCTATCAAAGTGGCACGAGGAGCCTGACTGCCTTGAAGGAATTAAACCATATTCTGTCCTGGACAGAAACTCGTTCTCCAGCAATTTCTGAGATCCACATCCCAGGAGTGAACGACAGGCAAGTGCACTATCTCCGCCGCCGCAGCTTGGACCAAGGGGAATGGTTCCGCCATCCTTGCACACTGTTCTTAAGCACCCAAAGGAATTTTCTCTAGAGTGCTTTGACATAGTCAAAGCCATTAGAGCAGTGATGGCGAACCTTGACACCTCAGATGTTTTGGAACTACATTTCCCATGATGCTCCTGCACTCTGCAGTGTAGTTGAGCATCATGGGAAATGTAGTTCCAAAACATCTGAGGTGCCAAGGTTCGCCATCACTGCATTAGAGTATACTCTGAAACGGATTCCCCAATTGTTCCTGGGACAGGACTTTGCAAGGGGCAGGCTGCTTAAAAATCCACCGTTGCAAGGTGGATAAATAATCTGATTGCAAGAACTTGTGCTCCTAAATTAAAACTATAGGCAAAACTTTATTTTTTAATTTTGGATTGAATAAGGGAGGGTTATAACCCCTGCCAGTTTATTTATTTTTATAACATCTGTGTCCCATTGGGGAGATTTACCTACTATTTCTGTCCCAAAACAGAAAGTGAGAGGACATCCCTGCAAAATAAAGGAATCTATTGCCCCCCCCCCCCCAGGTCACCTGAACTGGTGTCCCTACTGGAAGATTTCCCCTCTGTTCTGGGGGCAGCCCAAAATTTTTCCTTTTACGATTAAGCTGTGGTAAGGCTTAGTTTAAAAAACAAACAATAGTATTGCATAGAGCTGCCCCGAACCTTCTCTTTTAGGGTCCCCTGCTGGCAATCCTGACTCCTCCTCTTTTCCATGTGCCACCATGGGAAACCGCCTCCTATGGTGGCACACATGCAGGCTTGCTCCCAAGCCTCACTGTGTGTGTGTCCATAGACACACACAGCGTGGCTTGCCCTGATCCTTGCTCTCAGCTCACTGGATTTGATTGACAATAACAGGGGCCTGTAAGGGAGGGAAATAGAACCAGTACAGACAAGTACAGTGCTGGATTGATACAAGTATTGCTTTGTGCCTGATCACCCTATACCCAGACCCCTTAGACTCCGATATCTGGGCCTTTCCCACTTAGGTTGATTGCGGTTCAATTGCACTTGTGAATGGTGTTCAGTGTGTTTTGTTGAAGTGACAATGTTGTCTTTTTTTTTTTTAAACCAATTTTAACTGTGCTTGAAGGGGCCCACCTGTGCCTAGGTCAAAATTGTTTGTCTTTTTGTATCAATAAAGTTAACATCACCAATTATACACCCAATAGGGTTTCAAAGGTAGGTCATGGCAGGTATAAGGGCCTGGATGGGTGCTGTACATAGCTTCCTGAAACTTTACAGCACTCCTGTCAAAATAATGCTCTCAAGTCAACAACGATGCAAGCAGTGTGTTGGCACTTAAGAGGAGTTATACACATACAATGGAACCTCGGATTGCTAGTAACGTGGTTTACAAGCGTTTTGCAATACAAGCATTTTTTTAATTTAAATCCTGACTTGCTTTGCGAGCATTGCCTTGCAAGACGAGCAGTATTCAAGCTGTTGGGGTGTGCAGTACCTTATTTGGCCAGAGGTGTGGGTCCCCAATGACACTCTGAGACACTTGGTTCCCGAGTGTCTCTGACTCACTTTGATATACTAGTGCTTTGGATTACAAGCATTCTTCTGGAAAAATGATGCATGTTAAACAAGGTATTAATGCATCTACTGTATATACCTTGATGGGTGAATGTCTTTCTTGAGGAATGGGAGTTCCTAAGCAGACTGTCTGCATTGGGGTCACCATAGGTAACGCTAACGTGATGCTGAGCTTTCATGATTAACAGAACTGAAATCCAGTGAATGACAGGGGTGGACCAGAGACAGTCGGGCAGGAAAGGAAAGAGCTGGATGATTCTGGACATTCGACAGCCAGGAAATGAGTTGGGCTTTGACTTGATGCAGCTTCTAATGCACTTTGCGAGCAGCTCACAATGTGCAGTGAAATCATAAGTAATTTTGGTAAGGAGAGAAGCCTGTACAACTGTGCAAGACTGAAGTTAATTTTTTATTTAAAATATCCGAATAATTACTCCAAAGTACCAGATTTCACCTACAGGAGGTGCTGTGGGGGACATTGAAAATTGATACACTCAGAAGTGGGTATCAGTTTGGGCTGTCACATCAAGGAGTCAAACAGGAAAAGTTATTGTTAACTAAAGTTGTGCCGATGTCGGTAGGACAATGATGATACCTGAGCACTTGGTGACAGCCCTGGTGGTGCAGAGGTTAACATGCACCCATCTCCCCAGCTAAGGGCACCTGGGATGCATGAAACAGACGGCTGATTTCCTGTTTCCACAGCGACAGTCACCATGACTACTGCGGGTGTCAGATAAATAGTCTTTTCTCTATCGCTGTAAATAGAATGTGCAGGGCAAGCTGGGAGGCCCTGGAGAGGAAAGGCTGGAATCAGCTGACTTTTTCTGCTCCCAGTTTCTAATGACTTATAGCTCTTCTCTCAAGAAAAATAATTGTAATTTTATTGCCCTGACAGCACCTATTTCAGAGTATCCCCGGATCCAGATAAGAGTTGCCCTGTCTGCCCATTTTCAGTTTGTACATTTGAGTGTTTTTGTCTGGCCAAGTCTTGTATCTTACACCCCCATGGTCTTCCTTCATTAGATTGTACAAACTAAAGTCTGAATAAAGACACAATCTACTGTATATAGGGGTGTAAGAACAGAAATCACTTTAATTATAAAAGTGCAGCTCAACAATTTGATGATCACAATAAAAAAAAAAAAGCAATGCTATTCACAAAATGACTGCTATTTTATGAGTATAAATTAAATTATTTATTCCTCGTTCAAAAAAAAAAGTGAATAATGCAACAACAATAATTGCACGTGTCTAGTCTCAAAGTTATTCTGTGCAAACACCACACAATTATTAATAGTCCTTATTCCTTCACTTTATTACTAAGCAATTCACATATGTCCTTGTGCTTTTATTATTCAATGCTCCCATGTAGTGCTCAACAATCAAGAGAAGACTTCACCAGAGTGAATACAGAAGGTTCACCACAAGATGTAAACCATTGGTGAGCCTCAAAAACAGGTAGGCCAGATTAGAGTTTGCCAAACAACATCTAAGAAAGCCTTCACAGTTCTGGAACAATATCCTATGGACAGATGAGACCAAGATCAACTTGTACCAGAGTGATAGGAAGGGAAGAGTATGGAGAAGGAAAGGAACTGCTCGTGATCCAAAGCATATCACCTCATCAGTGAAGCATGGTGGTGGTAGTGTCATGGCGTGGGCATGTATGGCTGCCAATAGAACTGGTTCTCTTGTATTGATGATGTGACTGCTGACAAAAGCAGCAGGATGAATTTTGAAGTGTTTCAGGCAATATCTGCTCATATTCAGCAAAATGCTTCAGAACTCATTGGACAGCGCTTCACAGTGCAGATGGACAATGACCCAAAGCATACTGCGAAAGCAACCAAAGAGTTTTTTAAGGGAAAGAAGTGGAATGTTATGCAATGGCCAAGTCAATCACCTGACCTGAATCTGGTTGAGCATGCATTTCACTTGCTGAAGACAAAACTGAAGGGGAAAATGCTCCAAGAACAAGCAGGAACTGAAGACCGTTGCAGTAGAGGCCTGGCAGAGCATCACCAGGGATAAAACCCAGTGTCTGGTGATGTCTATACGTTCCAGACTTCAGGCTGTAATTGACTGCAAAGGATTTGCAACCAAGTATTAAAAAGTGAAAGTTTGATGGATGATTGTTAATCTGTCCCATTACTTTTGGTCCTTTTAAACAGTGGGAAGCACATGTGCAAACTGTTGTAATTCCTACCCTCAAATTAAAGCTGAAAGTCTGCAGTTAAAGCACATCGTGTTCATTCCATTTCAAATCCATTGTGGTGGTGTATAGAGACAAAAAGATTAGAATTATGTAGATGTCCCAATATTTATGGACCTAACTGTAAATACATAAATAGGTCAATGTGCCCTTCCCTTTTTTAGGGGCTACAAACACCTCCATAGTATACCTCCAGATATACCACCAGATCTCCCTCTTTATGGATCCTCCAGCCAGGTACAGCAGAAACCGTTGCATCCTTGCAAGATGAGCTTCTTAGCTCAAACAAAGTAAAACCATCATCATGCTTTCCATCTCACTTAAAGCATACTTTAGTAAAAGAATAAAAATACGCTCACATCAGATAGTACACTTTAAAAATTGTATGTATATTGCCTCCTTAAGAGCTGACACTCAGCATCATCTCACCAGCGCCTTGGCTTGTCCACTTCCAGGTTCCCCCCTCAGGGACCATCCTTTCTTTGGGCACCTCCCTCAAATGTCCACATTTCTTATGCTTAAGTAAGGAAGTGGACAAAAGATTCAAATCCTTTTTTTTTCCCCTTTCTTTTAGTCTTCTATTGCACTTATAAGTACCATCGTGTAACTAGCTCTTGGAACTTTGTTAGACCCTGCCAGTCTGGTCCAGGTGTTTGCCCCCGAATCTGGCCTCCATTCTCATTGACTCTACTGTTCTACAATGTTTAGAACCAATTTCTACTGCCTTACAATATTGTGTGGACAGTTTGGGGAGATACCCTCTAACAGATGTCCAGAGTAGGTCTCATATCCTTTCAGATGTGCAGGGTACTGGACAAAGAAGCTGGTGTGCAAGAGTCGCCTGAAAAGGATGTCCTTTGCTAAGGGAACAACTATTTAGTGAGAATCTCACGGTGATGGGACATCCACACTTCTGAAAGTGGGGGGATGTGTCTCAGCCTTTGCAGCTGTCTGGGTTCAGGTCAGCCCAGAGCTGTAGGTCCAGAAATTTTCTAGAAGGTACAGGTTTGATATTTGCACTCCTCCTTTTGCCCCTTTCAAGCCCTCAAATCTGCCCTCCTCCCAGCAGCAATTGGAGGATACGGGACTCTTGACCCTCCCCTTTGTGTATCTTATTGCTTTCTAAAAGACTAAGGCAGGTTATACACAGTGCAAATTTCTTTCCTGTAACCATGGGTTGCAGGAAATAATTTTGCACAGTTCCTGATCAACACAGACAGTCCTGACAGGGGCATCCCTCCTGCTGAGCAATTGTCTGCTCCCGGCTGGGGAGTACAGGGGAAGCCGTTCCCACTGGGAGAAGACCAAGATTATAGCAAGAGAGTTTGTGTGGCTGGTTGTACCCAAGCTGATCTATTAACTTGGTATATCATTCAGCCTGCCAATTACAGTTAGAATCTCAGGCGGTTCTTGCTAAACTGACAGAGATTTGAACCGTGTATGGCTGGCCTAAGGATTTCTGGGAGTGAGAGGGATTGAATGGGGTTCCCAACAGCTCTGGTTTTCTAGTATCCAATCAACTGATATTAGCAGCATATATCCCAGTGGTCTAAGACTCTGCCTTTGCCCTATGCTGTAATTCAAAGAATGATTGTTGTAAATCAAAGCAATCTATCACATTTTTATTACTGCCTGTGTCACCGATATCCTGCAGCTCCTAGCTGCTACATCCTTCACAGGCTCAGGCCTTTGTCCTGACCTGCACAGTACGGTGCAAAATTGCACCTCTCGCTGCTCCCTTTACACACTAACCCCTTCGGGAGGGTGGGGCCCTGAGGGAGGGTGGGGCCCTGAGGGAGGGTGGGGCCCTGAGCTTTAACTAAGATGGATGCAGCACACACCTGCGTCGTTAGTGTGCCCGCTTCCTATGAAATCTGGCCTTGGCCACCATATTAAACAGTTGCACAGGTTTACCATGCCACAGGGCCAAAAATCAGTTTGACAGCAAGACTTCTGTTGTATCCAATATTTTGTTAAAGAAAATAACTATAAGTTGCTGTCCTGGTGGTACTGAGTGCCCACTTCCCTTGCTAGAATTTTCCCATCAGTCTCTGAGTTGTGTTGGAGGGGATGCGGGTAGAGGGGAACACTTCTATATATTTGGTGGGGCTGTTCATTGGTTTCACCCTTTTGTTCTGCTGTCTGCAGCCGCAGATCGGATAGTCTAGGTATAAATGTGCCTTTTACCCTGAAGCACTTTCTGCTTTACACCCCCCCCCCCCCCCCTCCCCGTCCCCCTCTCTCACTAGAATTGCAGTGCTCTCCCTCACCTCCTCAATTCCACGAAGTGCCTTATACCATTTCATTGTAAGAGCCCGCGAGTTCCGAGTGAGTTGAACTGACTTGGGTATGTGACGGAAATCCTGGAAGCAAAGGAATGGGTGGCCACATGCAAGTGAACTCAAGAGCGCTTAGACTTAATCTGGGCCTCATGGCGGAACCATACCTCTGGACAGGCCCCAGTTTCCTCTAGTCTAGATGTTGCTTTAACTTGGCGGATCCTGCCTTTGGGCAACTTGTCAAGGCGAACTGGACCCTGAATCAGGTTCAGAACCAGATACAAAATTTGCATTGATGTTCCTAGTGTAGATATATCCCATCTGCCAATGAATCAGATGTGTTTGCCGATTTTACCCAGGCCTTAGCGGTACTTGTATATAATTTTCTTTTTCTTTTGTATTTTTTTTTTTCATGTCTTCTATGTTCCTACTTTACTATATACCTTACAGCCTAAGATGCTGTAAGGTATATGCTTTTACTTTTTGAGCGAGTCCTCTCCCCTTTCTCCAAAGTGTGAGGGGGGATGTCCACTTAGATCGAAAATCTAGGACAGGGATGGGTTTGTACTAGTAATTGTTATACTCATGGTGTAATGTATTATGGCGCTACCGATATAAGTATTTGTCCTTGTGGTGAATTTTGCCTTTCCTTTTCTCTTACCCTTTTGTAAGGGAAAAGTAATTAAACACACGTCATCATTTAAAGTGCCTCTGATTAACCCCCCAAAAAAGTTCAGCTGTTCTAACAGGTCATTCCTGACATTTTCTTAGTCACATCCTACAGCAAAAGCCATGGTCCGCAGAGAGCTTCCAAAACAGGTCTAACAGGTCATTCCTGACATTTTCTTAGTCACATCCTACAGCAAAAGCCATGGTCCGCAGAGAGCTTCCAAAACATCAGAAGGCTCTCATTGTTAAAATCTATCAGTCAGGAGAAGGGTACAAAAGAATTTCCAAGGCATTAGATATATCATGGAGCACGGTGAAGACAGTCATCATCAAGTGTAGAAAATATGGCACAGCAGGGACATTACCAAGAACTGGACGTTCCTCCAAAATTTATGAAAAGACTAGATGAAAACTGGTCAGGGAGGCTGCCGAGAGGCCTACAGCAACATTAAAGGAGCTGCAGGGATATCTGGCAAGTACTGGCTGTGTGGTACATGTGACAACAATCTCCCGTATTCTCCAAATGTCTGTGCTATGGAGTAGAGTGGCAGGATGGAAGCCGTTTCTTACAAAGAAAAACACTTAAAGCGGGGTTCCACCCTAAAGTGGAACTTCCGCTCATCGGAACCCTCCCCCCCTCCGGTGTCACAATTGCCATCTTTCAGGGGGGTGCAGACACCTGTCAAAGACAGGTATTTACACCCACTTCCGGGCATAGACTCCCACGGGAGTCTATGCCTCTTCCTGTCCCTGCGCACTGTCTGCTGGGACACACACGGGTCCCAGAGACAGCGCAAACAATTCCTATTGCACTGCACGACTCGCACATGCGCAGTGGGGAGCCGGGAAGTAAAGCTGCAACGCTTCACTTCCTGGTTCCCTCACCTAGAATCTTGGCGGCAGCAGCCGAGAGCCGAGCCTCGGCTGCCGACTTCGCTGGATCCTGGGACAAGTGAGTGTCCATTTATTAAAAGTCAGCAGCTGCAGTATTTGTAGCTGCTGGCTTTTAATATTTTTTTTCACAGTGAAATCCCTCTTTAAACACGGCTAAATTTTGCAAAAACACATCTGAAGTCTCCCAAAAGCATGTGGGAAAATGTGTTCTGATCTGATTAAACCAAGGTTGAACTTTTTGGCCTTAATTCCAAAAGATGTTTGGCACAAAAACAACACTACACATCACCAAAAGAACATCATACCTACATTGAAGCATTTTTGCAAAGAAAAATGGGCAAATATTGCCAAGTCAAGATGAGCCATGCTGATAGACTCGTGCCCAAAAAGAGTCCCGTAATAAAATCAAAAGGTGCTTCAACAAAGTATTAGTTTAAGGGTGTGCACACTTGTTTATTTTTTATTTTTGGTTCCCTCCACCTAAAAGATTTCAGCTTGTTGTTCAACGAAGTTGTATAGGTTATGGGTCATATTAAAGGTGGAAAAAGTTCTGAAATTATTTTTCTTTGTCTCTTTTTTTGACATTTTTCCTGGGGTGTGTAGACTTTTTATATCCACTGTATATGCTTGCACAATCACTTTCAATTTGTGATAATGGTGGCATTTATATATATATATTTTTCTTTGATATTCTACGGAATTATCAATTTTTATTTTGTTCGCCATTTAATGCACTGGTGCAGGCCGGGGGCCTGGATGCAGCCATTTGGTACTTTTTGCACTCTGTGTTTCCCATTGCCCTTTAATAGCAGTGATTCCTAGCAGTCTCATAAAAGTGGAGTTCCGGCCGAAATATGACTTTTAAGATAAAAATACCTCTAGAATACTCGTACTTCGTGCAATGTAACAAAGGTATGCTGTAAACTATGCCCAGTTTTCTATTTGTGCAGTATAGTTTTTTTACTTTGTGAAGTTCCTGCACAGCGCGGCCATCTCCGGTGTGGGCATCTGAAGCCACAGTGCCCTTCTTCCTGCCGATCCATCGCATATGGAGTGTAGTGCAATCTTGGTCAGCTTGCCATGCCAAGCTGATCAAGATTTTGCATAGACGCCAATGTTAATTGTTACCAAAGCAGTGCCATGCTGATCTGACCAAGATCTCCCAGGAGCCAATGCAAAACCAGAAATGACGTACGGCGGCGCGGCGGAAGTGAAATTAGATATAGGCATAAATCGGGTAAGTGAACAGAAAAAAAAATTGACAATTCATTTTAAGGATGCGCATTAGTACTGCATGGTGAGGAGTAAAAAATGTTGGTGGAACTGCGCTTTAAGGCCTCTTGCACACTGCAGCTTGAAAAAGCTCAGTACAGCGTATTATTTTTTTTTTTACTGAGATAAAATATAGTCCACTATTTACAATGTGCACACAGGTGTGTAAACAAGCACAAGTATTCCTCAGTAAAAAATTAAATAAATGGAAAATTTGTGTTCCTGTTCAGAATTTTGCGCTGGTGTGTGCAAATTCGTGCATATTCACACAAATACGTGTATATGGGCATAAAGATGAATTCATTTTCCCTAGAAAGGTATTGGGTGTGCAAATTATCACAAAACAAACACCCGAAATTACATCCAAACAAGCCAAATGCACCAGTACCATGTGCAAGAGGTCTAAATTTGTGAGCAGACTATGTCTCCTGAAGCCTTTCCTCAGTCTGTATCAATTCCTATAGCATGTCTCCAGTCTGTGACCATCTCTGGTAACTTAGTCACTGACATACTGCTGTTGTAAGTCTGCAGTCTCTGATAGCTTTCAGTAGCATTACACTCACAGAATATTATGTGCAGTAATTTGGGGACGCACACTGGAGGTCCCTATATCAAGAAAATTGACCACCAGGGATTTAAATGGTTTGTAAGTCCTAACAATGAACATCTCCTTTTTGCTCCACTTTGTTCTGTTAAAGTACATTATTGAAATTATTTTGTTATACCTGTTTAATAAGTCAAATAATGATCCTGCCAGAAATCTTGTGAACTGGTAATTTCCTGTACTCTTTTCCTATCCTGCCCTTTTATCTGTTACATTGTACTTAGCGATCTGTTTTAGCAATTGTTCTTAGCGATCTCTGACTGTAGAAGCCCCCCCCGTATATTATCAAGAGGAGAAAGGGGGGGGTGGCCTATTTTATAGTCCAGACTCGCAGTACAGGGAGTGAGCATTTTCATCCTAGGAGAAGATGTGTGTTACTGGCATGATGTGCAAATAAATTAGAGGAGCTCCACCCAAAAGGAGAAGTTCAGCTTTAAGCACTTTTATTTTTGGCTCCCTGGTGAGAGGCTCATTATCTCTTTGAAAAAGATAAGGGTCAGATCTCTGAAATAGCACTGTTTTTAGTTTTTGGAAGGTTTTCATTCCCAGTAACAGCCACTTCATATAGAAGCTTGCACACATTTTGCAATGTACTGCTAACAGGGCTGTGTGCTACACTCTGGATCTGAATGGGTTAAAAGCGATATCCCCTGCTTGTCACCTCTGCCAATCTCCCTGGGGAGTCCTGTCAAGCCCCAAGCTTCCTCGCTTGGCAACTATTCTGTTATCACTCTGGGGATTTTTTTTTATCACATCACGTCACCTTATGTGCGAAAGGCAGGCTGTGCTTAGCGCTGCTATTAATGGGGTCAGGTAGCTAGCAGCACCTCCTTCTGCTTGCGATGGAGTGAGTAGCTCCTCCATCCGCCACCTTTTGGCCAGAATTATATCTTACCTGTGATGTTTTCTTCTTCCTTGCAGGAAATCCATCGGCGCTTTGAAAACGCCCCAGATTCCGCTAAGACGAAAGCACTGCAGACCGTTATCGAAATGAAGGTATGATTATTAGAAGACTCTTGATTGCTGATAGCAGTGTGCGTGACTGGCATCCATTTATACAATTGCCGTATGTAGTTCTGTTACATTGGGGTTACTCACTCACCTTTTTAATATTAAATCACAGAAGTTGAGATTTAGAAGGCCAGACAGTGAATCTGCAATAAAATAGAATGTTAAAGAAAAACCCCACCCTTCAATTTGATTTTTATATTGACCAGTTTTCCCAAAATCAATTGAGCTTAAATTGTTACTAAAGATAATATAAAAAGAAAATTAAAATGACAAACATGTTATACTCCTCCTCCTCGGTTCCCCAGCCAGCTATCTTGGCTGCTCCTCTTCTTTGTGGAGCCCCGCCTCCCCCACTCCCTTCTGACTGAATTTGATTGACAGCAGCAGGGACCAATGGCTGCTGCTGCTGTTTAATGCCCTGTGTGAAGAGGAAGATAAGGAGAAGAGATGCAGCTGTCCACTGCTCTGGATCTCTTCTCCCCTCTCTTCCCCTTCACACAGGGAAGGGGGAGGACAGAGAATATAAAACGTTTTTTTTTACAGTAATGCAAGGAATGCAATAAGGCAGGGGTGCTCAACCTGTGGCCCGCGCAGCCCTCTGATATGGCCCACAGCCGCAAACCTTGGAAGCACATGCACAGTGTGATTTATTAATCCTGGCATCTGCTTGCTTTTGGCTCTACTTCTCTTATAGGGTGTATGCACAGCTGCACCTCCATACAAATGGTTATTCTTTTCGCCCTTTGCGTTGCACAATTACATATTGGGGTGCGATTACATTACAGTGGGCATGTCTATGATTGCAAGTGAGTGTGGAGTAACCAGCCCTAGCCTGGCAGTAATTGTAAAGCCTATTTCCAGCCCACCTGCTGTATTTAGTGAGAGTTTACTATGGGAGATGCAGCAGCTTGACGCTAGATTCAGAAAAGATGTGCTAACTCTGGATAACTCATTATGTCCATATCAGGATTCTTTAGCTAGGATGCACAAAGCTAAGGATAAACTACATATTTAGATTCAGTTGCAAGCTAAAAAGTTAGATTTGGGACATTTTATAGGTTTTATTGGTAAATAGCTGAGCAGACTCATACTGCCTTTCGTTGCAGTTTAAAGAATGTTTATGCTCACTTCTTGTCCCAGTGACAACTGTTTTACTAAATAGAAAGTGAGCATAAATTCTCAACAGGGAGGTAGATAGAACCAAAACCCTAGTCTTCTCTTGCAATAATATTGAATATTTTTATGTCTGTCTGTGCTGCTGTTGCAAAGTTTCCCTCACTTGCTGTCTAGTAAAACATTGTCGGGAGAACAGGAAGTGAAAAGAAACCCTTTCAACCGAACCCTGTATAGCAGTAAAAAAAAAAAAAAACACACAATAGGGGTTCTAACCCTTCCCCACACTGTGCAAAACAAAAATAACTGATTTTACCTCAACATACACTTTAAAGCGGAACTGGACCTATCGATTTATCTGTTGACATTCAAGGTATGCTGTCAATTAAAACTGTTACAGTTGCTTGTGCTCAACCAAACTGTCAAGCTGTCAAATGGCTGGTGTCATAACTAATCGCGTGATCACTACCATGACAACTGCAAATTAGACATTTATATGTTTTTGGAAGACAATAAGCTGTATAATAAAGAAAGCAGTAGCAATCTCTTTGTGTTAAACAAGCAATCCATATAGACCTATTCTGTAAAGGAAATGTCATAATAATCTATGGCATCCACCCAGAATGGTCAAAGTAGATTACTGCACTTTACACTTCAACTTTATTGGACTTTATCAAACAAACTAGAGTGTAGTGCATGTTTTTTAAACTAAAAGTAATATATGTGTTGTGCGCGGCCACCTAATCCTGAAAATAGTGGATAGCTGCTGCTATCACTATATGTGTTCCCACATAACATGCAAAAAAATAAATAAAAAAAGAGATCTGGTGATGTGATAGCGCTACTCAATAACTCTAGGTAGACTGTGTGAATGGACTTCAAAAAAAGTGTGTAGCTAATATCACATCGAACAAACAAAAATATTCAATAAATCATCATATAAAGCATAAAACTATCCAAGGGAAATAAAGATATTACATATAAATTTAGATTAGTATATATGAATAAAAATTTAAAAAACAATCACAAAAATAGTCCGCACACCCTGGTGCTCAAAAACAAATTCAAATGTGTCTTCATATAATTAAATACAGTGCGTGTAGCTCTTTAAATCTTCTCAGTGCTTCACCACATAACAGAAACTGTGCACCATCACCTTGTGAAATGCGCACTCACCTTCAAACAAGCTCCAGAATAGGGCCAGCTAGGCAATATAGAACAACACTTCCAAAGACCAAGTAGTAATCTTCCACTCTATAGATCCTTGGGTGGTTTGGTTTTCCCCCAAAGAAATGGTTGCTTATAGCTCTCAAGGTAAAAGGAAAAGGAAATCTAATAGTGCAGTACCTTTTTGGTTAATGTTAATTTTCATTTTAATTTTAATGTTAATTTTGTTTTGGTTAATGTTAATGTTAATACACCGATGAACCAGCCCAACTTAAGAAATGCACTCACATTTATTTAGGACAAAACAACCATAAAACCATAGCAGCATAGCATCAAGCACAAAATGTAGCT
The DNA here is from genome assembly GCF_037356315.1 of Lithobates pipiens. Classification (NCBI taxonomy): domain Eukaryota; kingdom Metazoa; phylum Chordata; class Amphibia; order Anura; family Ranidae; genus Lithobates; species Lithobates pipiens. The sequence continues at coordinate 484,021,399 of NW_027507903.1, read as the reverse complement.
CACAGTAAGCTTCCAGTAACCCCCTCCGCTTGGTTCTACCTCTTCACGTTACGCCATTCCCACACATGGCTTTGTTAGGAGGTAAGCTGAGCGGCTGTTACAGGCGTGTTATAAAGTGATCAGTAAGTGACACCATAATGACCGATCCGTTTCACGAATGTGCTGCAAGTCCGAGCTGTCAGAAAGCTCGCGAATGCGCACTAGTATTAACTTGCGTCATACTGCTGATAGTAACTAACCCAGCAGGACTTCAATAAAATGGCCAGATAGGAGTCTCGGCACTGCAGGCATAAGGCTTCTTATATTAAAACCAATAAATAAAATATACATAATACTTCATATACTGTTCCATTTGGCAAATTACATTATGTAAACGTAATAAAAACATCAATACTATGATCATTGGGGCATTCTTAGCAATCAAAGCACATACAAGTTAACACATATAAAACGATATACAGCACATTTAAAAAAAAGTTCAATTCTATATACCGTATATACTCGAGTATAAGCCGAGATTTTCAGCCTCTTTTTTGAGGCTGAAAGTGCCCCCCTCGGCTTGTACTCGAGTCATCGCTGTCTGCCCGCTCGATCAGCGTGTCGAGCAGACAGACAGCGGCCATTCTGATTCAAAAGCCGCGCCTCCGGCTCCGCCTTCGCCTGTGATGGGCGGAACACTGAATTTCCCAGCAGCCTGTGTTCCGCCTATCACGGGCATCCGCTCATCCTCGTACTACGGACGAGGATGATACGACGTCCGTGATAGGCGGAACACAGGCTGCTGGGAAATTCAGTGTTCCGCCTATCACAGGCGAAGGAGGAGGCGCGGCTTTTGAATTTTACAATGGCCGCCGACGAAGAGGGCACGGGACGGAGGCAAGGCACGGCACGGCACGGCACGGCACGGCACGGCACGGGACGGGACGGGACGAAGGCAAGGCAAGGCAAGGCACGACACGGGACGGAGGCTCGGACAAAGGCTCGGGACACAGGTAGGCTGGACACACACACACACACACACACACACACACACACACACACACACACACACACGGATGGAGACACACACACACGGACGGATGGATGGATGGATGGAGACACACACACACACAGGGATGGATGGATGGATGGATGGAGACACACACACACACAGGGATGGATGGATGGATGGAGACACACACACACAGGGATGGATGGATGGATGGATGGAGACACACACACACAGGGATGGATGGATGGATGGACACACACACACACAGGGATGGACGGACACACAGGGATGGACGGACACACAGGGATGGACGGACACACAGGGATGGACGGACACACACACAGGGATGGACAGGCATGTCTCACCCTCGGCTTATACACGAGTCAATAAGTTTGCCAGTTTTTTTGGGGGTAAATTGGGGGCCTCGGCTTATATTCGGGTCGGCCTATACTCGAGTATATACGGTAATTTTGAAATGATTGCATTTAAAAAATACTCATATTAATGCACACTTCAAGCTTTCTGACAGCTCGGACTTATGGTGCATGCGTGAACTGGATCAGTGATTATGTTGCTTATCATTGCTTTATAACACGATTGCCGAAGCCACGTGAGTGGTGTAACGCATAGAGGTGTAGCCAGGCGGTGTGTTACTGTGAGATACTGCTCGTGTTTGATGCTATGCTGCTATGGTTAATGCTTGTTTTGTCCTAAATAAATGTGAGTGCATTTCTTAAGTTGGGCTGATTTTTCTATGTATACATCAACCAAAAGTATGCACTTATGGATTTCCTTTTCCTTTTTACCTTGAGAGCTTATAAGGGACCATTTATTTTGTGAAAAACCAAGCCACCCAAGGATCTATAAAGTGGAAGATTACTACTTGGTCTATAAATAACTACACACACTGTAGTTATTTATATGAAGACTTTAACTTTGTTTTTGAGCACCAAGCTGTGAGGACTATTTTTGAGATTGTAGAATATAATCTATTAATATATTTTTTTTTTAAATAAAATATACATTTCTTTATTATAATTTTTAATAACTTTATTTCACTTGGATAGTTTTATGCTTTGTATGATGATGTATTGAAGATTTTTGTTTGATGTGATATTATCTACTTTTTTTGATAAGTCCATTCACACAATTTACCTAGAGTTATTGAGCAGCGCTATCACATCACTCTATCTCATTTTTTAGTGCATGGGTTTTGTAGCTTACACAGTGAATAAAATTAAACATTTTTTGTGTTAGTATGATGATCCTTTATGGAAAGAATTTTTCCATTAATTTAAATTTGAGGGTTTCTTCCTCTATTCTATTGTCCTCTGCTGAGGCATTTTATCAAATTATTTAATGAAAGGTTCTTACCTGGATTCACAAGGAACAATTTCTGACATGCTGGAAATTTTGGGCATTGAAGAACACATGGCAGCTGTGTGTAATCCTATGCAATCTTGCCAAAGGCTTTGCTTTTGTACATTGTCTTTTACTTTATTATATGAGAAATATAGATTCATGAAGCTTTGAGTTAGTTCCCATAGTTCCAGTTGTGTTGTCATAATCTCATAAAGTACTTTAAAAAAAAAATCAGCTCAAGGGATATTATTTACCCTCAGTATGATGTGCCCCTTGTGCTGCTCTGTCCTGGTTTAGTTGAAATCTTCATCTTCTGATGCCCTCCTGACCTCGTTGCTGTAATCCTCCAGTGTATCGTGGATTAATAGAACTGTGGGAACTCTGTCGGGCACTCATCAAAAGTGCTAGACTGTGCCCACCCTTTCCAACAAGCTCTGCCATTCATAAAGACCAGTGGTACAGCTTATGTGAATGGAGCATGATATAAGATTTGATGATATTACCTTGTAAGCGACATAATCACTGTGCTTTATGTAGCCTGTGCAGAGCTGGGGTGGGGGCAGCAGACCCACCTACTACAGGTAGCCTGCAGAAGACTACAGGAGGAGGTGGATACAAGACCAGTCACCCTGCCTAAGGAGAGAGCAGCAGTGACAGGTCTTTATTATAGGAAGTTTCTACACAGAGGCAAAGTTTCACACTGGATTACTGCAGCGATCTGTCAGAAATACACAAGACACACCAGATTCAGTTATGAATACACATGCCTCATGTATTTTGCACAATATTTCCTTATCCTGGAGATCAGCTTTAGATAACATTTTTACAGGTTGCGTTCCTCCCCCAGCCTGTGACTAGACAACGAATGGAGAAGCAGCAAACAGATGAGCTTGACTCACAATGCTCTCCCCTCCTATCAACATGTTTTGTTAGCACATGGGCATTGCGGCATATGTGAGCTGCTTTTTCCTTTTCTCAGTTTGAGCTCTACTGTACAGAGGCTTCAAAACACTGAAATGAAGTCAAATCTAGGTACTTATACTTTAGCATTTACAAAATGCATGTAATGATTATTGATAATTTAACGCTGCTTTAAGTTGTATGTTTTATATCTGCCTAAAGTTCAGCTTTAAAGCCGACCTGTGCTTGGAACAGAAATGTAAGGCTGACCTATGAGATCCCTGCATGTTCCTAAAGCTCCGTACACATGGGCCAAATTTCGGGGGCAATGGGCTGATAAATAAAAACTGACCAACATGCTGTATGGCACCCTGGCCGACAAAAGTCAGCTTCTGTTGGATGAGCAAGCTGGAAAACCAGCAGTCAACCGGCTCCTGATCAGTGCTCTCCGCCAATGGCGGAGAGCGCTGAACGGGGTGTTCTGGCTGGGGGATCAATCCCCCTTTCAGAAAACAGATCATCGGGGGAGATCCCCATACTAACGTTGGATCGTTAGAACAAAGGCTCCAACTGGAACTGTCAGTTTAGTAATGTGTACTGCTAAGAGTTTGGAGAGGAGAGGAGAGCTCAATTAGATGTTAGTCTTGACTACAAAGTAGCCTCCTTCCCTGCATCCCTCTGGGCCACTCTGACTAGTAAAGGCCTCAAAAAAAGTCCAGAGTTTGAAGTTGATATTGGCATACTGACTGCCTCAGAGGGGCTCTTGAGATAATTTCAGAGAGATAAAAATACACTGTATGGCCAAAAGTATGTGGACACCCCTCGAAATGTATGGAGTTCAGGTGTTTCCAGCGATGGGTAATGTTAATGTGGGAAAGACCATTTTATATGGCTTTGCCCCTGTGCGCAAAGCTAGCTTCATTAGCATATTGAGCAGTTTGGTGTGAAGCAAGTGCACAGAAGCCTGATTTCAATCCTGCTGAACACTTTTAGAAAGCATTGTAAAGCAGAATGTGAGCTGGGTCTTATTGTCCAACATCATAATCTGATCTCACAAATGGGTGTCTACATGAGCTCATGTGTACTTGCTGGTGTGTATATATAGGTTCACTTTAAGTAAAAGTTATGCTTTCAAAACTTCATTTATCATTTCATTTTTCATGCATCCAAATAAAGCCTGAATCTGTCGCTTATCTGAAATGCAACTCCACTATGTCAAGGCACGTTCAGTCTAACACGGTAGGTTACAGCGGCGCTTTTATGTCACTGTGCTGTGACGTGCAGACAGTAACCTATACTTGGTTTCCCCTTATAAGAATTGGGGCAGATAATACACTTAGAAGAACATGATAACCATGGCTGCGTTAGCACATATGCCTGTGGTGCAGCAGAGGATTGCAGGTGAGTGGGTAATAATGTTGATGGCAGTTTTGAGGATGGTGCATCAGTTTTGACACCTCAACAAATGAAGGGAAACTGCTTTCTGGCAGGATCAACAAGTCCTATTGTAGTAAAGATGTATGACAATGTTCTTTTTTTTTTTCCTTTAAAAATACTACAAGTGCAGAAAAATACCTGATCTGCCAGAAATCCAGTAAGCGTCTTCCCGTTTGAGCTAATAACTCTGCCTTTTCTGGATTGGGAGTCTATTAAAGTGGTTGTAAACCCTTACAAACCACTTTGACCTACAGCTAGGCCTAGATTAAGGCTTACCTGTAGGTCCAAGAAATATCTCCTAAACCTATACGGTTTAGGAGATATTTACCTGAAGACAGCCACCGCTGTCTACGGTGCATGCACCGTAGACAGTGGCGCGCAGGCGCACTGGGTAAGCCGCAGATCGCGGTGATATGCCGCGAGTGTCGGCTCCCGTGCGCATGCGCGGGAGCGACGTCATCACTGCTCCGGAGAATCACAGCGCCGGAGCAGCGAGACCCACGGAGACCCACCAAGAAGATGGACGCTCGGAACTACAGGGGACAGCGTTGACATCACTGGTTCCTGTGTCAGGTAAGTGACACATAATAGACTACTATGCGATGCATAGTATCCCATTATGCTTTACCTTTGCAGGGAATCAAAGAGGAAGTAAACCCATTAGGGTTTACTTCCTCTTTAACTGGACTTGCAAAGAAGACCCATCCCATCTTTTGGTTAAAACATTCTCCTTCTTGTAACAACCACTCTTAAATGATGCCAGAGGGGAACCTATGCCATAATATTGTCCTACTCATATTTCCCCAGTTGTTCTGAGATCCACCTGCAGTGAGTATGTGTACTACCAGTACTCCAGGACATTTGCTTTGTTATGCATTGGCTTAGGCCACTCTTCAATGTAGAATTTTTCTTCAGTACACAAGAAGGTGGATATGTACGCCCATAGTCAATTCTGCCATCAGACTGTCCTAAATTTGGTTAGGTGTTCTCTTTAGCTTTAGTTAGTCCTAGCGGTCTAATAGAGTAGTATAAGCCACTCTGGAAATTCGTAGTCATGGCATTGTTTCCCCGTAGGACTCTAAGATCACATCGATGGAGCGAGGTCTGAGGGATATGGAGGATGAGATCCAAATGCTAAAGTCCAACGGAGCCTTAACTACTGAAGAGCGTGAGGAGGAGATAAAACAAATGGAGGTCTATCGCAGTCACTCAAAGTTCATGAAGAACAAGGTAATCTAGTTCCGCACTGCTGTAGAATGTCGTCCTCAATACTATTTTTTACAAAAAAGGTCATTGCAGCTTTAATGACTAGCCTGTAGTGTTTTTGCTTCTCTAGAGCTGAATCGTAACACCTCCACCACCAAAATGCTAGATTTAGACCCCTTTCACACCACACCGCACCTTGCGTCGGCGGTAAAACGCCGCTATTTTTAGCGGCGTTTTACCGCCGGATTTGCGGCGCATTTCGGCCGCTAGCGGGGCGCTTTTACCCCCGCTAGCGGCCGTGAAAGGGTTAAAACCGCCGGCAATACGCCGCAATAGCGGCGTTTTTCCGGCGTCATTACAGCGCTGCCCCATTGATTTCAATGGGCAGCAGCGGTGGAGGAGCGGTAAACACACCGCTCCTTCACCGATCCAAAGAAGCTGCTGGCAGGACTTTTTTCTGACGTCCTGCCAGCGCACCGCTGTAGTGTGAAAGCCCTCGGGGCTTTCACACTACACACAATGGTGCAGCTTCTTTAGGGTGTTTTGCAGGCGCTATTTCTAACGCTATAACGCCTGCAAAACGCCCTGGTGTGAAAGGGGTCTTAGAATAAGGAACTTCAGACCAAAAGTTTTCATGTTGAGTTTCTGTTGCATTTTTGATCTCCTCTGTATTTCTGTTTAACTGCTTTTTCCTGCCTATGTGCAGTTTTAAATCAAACACTTATTGGTCAAATTAATAGGTTTACGTTTGTCTCGTCCCCCTTCCCCCTCACTCCACAGGAGCTCATTTCCACCACTGCTGTGCAGTTCAGACCTGTCACCTGTATTTACTGGGTATGGACAAGCATTTGACACACCCTTTTTCTCCCATGTGACAGTTCTGGTGTTTGCTGGGTAGTTCAGTGCTGTCATAATACACCTCAAACCTGTGTCAGTTGTGACTGGAGCAACTCCTAGTTTTTACAGGGCATTCTTTACTCGCTCTGGTAGCTGAATAGTAGACCAGAGGGGTAAGAGGAAGGTAAAAGTAAGGGTGTAGAATAATTCCCCTACTTCGTAAGTCCAACTTGTTCGTAAGTCCAACAAAGATCAGTGCTTATAGACAAAGACTAGCGCTAGATGGTGTGATCTGGCGGGGGGAGTCAGAACACAATAGCACAGCTGGGGAGATTGCTGTACCAACATTGCTTTTGTCGGTACTGCGATCTGTAATTTTTTTTTCTTATTTCAACCCACTGGGTTGAATGGAAAAAAAAAATGTGCAAACACTTGTTTGCATCTTTGAAAGTTTGCAACTCGAATGTTCGTATGTAGGGGATCTACTGTATAGTGAATTGTTAAAACACTTTTTTTATTTAAAGTGTTCGATTAGGTGTACGCTATTTTTTAGGAATATAGTTAGGATACGGATTCTGTTAAAATAAATACTTCAGGAGAATAAATTGAAAAAGAAAAGGAAGTGTTTAACTTTTGGGTAAAACTGCCACATTCAGCAGGATTGGATACTGCCAAACAAAAAAAAAATGTGGGCCAGCCCAGGACAACCCCCTTCCACTGCTAGCATGCCTAATTTTTCCCTAGTGTCCTAGGGGGATTGATGTCTTTTCTACACCTGTTCTGGGTTAAGACTAAGCCTGGCTATACACTGTTTGAAATTCAGTCCAGTAGGGATTTCAGTCAGTGTGTGGGTTCACCTTCTTGACAGAAGTTGATCATTGGTAAATTTTTATTGACCTGCAGCTGCGGATCAGCGTATTTTACCAGCGGTCAGTGCCACTGTCAGAATACAATACCCTGGTAGGGGAAAAACCTCCATCCACCCCATTTGTGTGGATGGAGGAACCTGTTATTTTGTTTCATTCAGCTCACTAGTTAGCCAGCTTTACTTGTGGTAAAAGATAGCTGTAGAGCATTCTGCAGGTCATCCATTGGCATTGCCCCATCTCTAAAGACATCTTTTAATGAAAAGCCTGGTCGGCCATGCACCGAGGGCTAACTTGGTTATATGGATTGCTAGGCACCTTCAATCCTTGTTCCCGACAGTTTTGTCACAGAAAAGGTGAGCGCAAATGGCATCCATTAGGTGGAGTGTAGCGCATGTTCTCTTTCCTGCCGTACAGCATCTTCATATAGATGCTCTTGCTTCAAAGAACCACATGGAACTTCAATCTTTGATCATTTCCTTCTGCCTTTAGTCATCATCTGCCATTTAACCCTCACCTGCTACCACCTCTCTGGGCTTTCGTGAGTAACTGAGGCCCTGCCTCTTACCCTGCGCACTTGCTTTACTGCAAAGTGGTCGCAACATATCTGATTTTAGAAATGGAGACAACTCTCTATACTGGGTTCCCCCCAGCTCACATTCTGCAAACCGTTCTTGGGCTGCTTATAGTGTACATTCAAATTGCACCAATATATGCAACCTGGAATTATGTTCTCTCCTAATCTTAGAGTCCTATTTGGAAATCTGGGCGTGTTTAATAGGCTTTTTGCCATCGAGCATCTGTTTTTTAGATTTTAAAAAAGACTGTAACCTGGTCTTTTGTTCGTGCGTTCTGGAAGTTCACCTTGGAGGACCTTACAGCCTCATTCGATGTTTGCTCCCGATATAAGGTCCTTCAGGCAGCTCCCTGAGTTGTAGGCAGTATCTTATTGATTTTTTTTTTTGTGGTGTTACCTGCCTCTAACTTGGATTATTTTTGGATGTCCCTAAGGTTAAAGACTTACTGTGTGCCTCAGTGGGATATTTTACTCACTGTACTTTCACTTCTCACTTTCCTTGGAGTCCATTGAAGAACACAGGTCACGTCTATCTGTGTTTATGATTATGCTCTTGATACTGCTTTGTTACAAAAGTGAGACATACTGTTAGTAGGAAGAGTTGTCCTGGTCTTGGGCACAGTTTTTAGTTTTTGGCGATGTCTAATCCTTCTGTAGGCAGCAGTATAATGCAAAAGTTAAAGACTTCCCATGTCCCTCAATGAACTCCAAAAAGAGGATTTTTTTTTTGGTGAGTGTAAATATCCTATATGCCTTCTATAATATGTTTCTTAATGCCAATTACACATAAGAGAAAAGGTGAATTTTGCTTAAATGTGTTTTGGTGTTTAAAGTATGGGGGAAAACAGTATATTTTTCCCTTCCCACTCTCGTAGTATCAGATCAGATGCTGTGCTGTCCCCGAGCAGCATACATTCAATTTTACTTTTGATGTCCGCAGGGAATCGACTACATGCACTGAAAAGCCATAAAGGGAGACCTCACTGCATCTGAGGTCTGTTTTTGGTATACTAGCGAAGAGGGGAGCCATACTACTTTTTTTTTTTTTTTAACTGTACTTTTAAACTCATCCACACTATGCATTACATTAATGCATCAGGTTTTCCTATGCTAAGGCGTGCTGCATTAAGAAAGCCCATTCATGTTGTGTGATCCGGCGGCTCATCTTAACATGCAGCTAAACGGACATGGCTAAAAAAAATTTAAGGTAGTGCACCAGAAAGATCTACATCCATGTTGTAGTTTGTTTTTAGGTGCCACTGACATTTATACTGAATAGCACCAAGGTTCAGGCAGTGAACCCAATGATTTACTTCATGTTACCATGAAGGCCCTAGGGGTTTCAAAATACCACCACAAGTACCATGCATCTGTATGCGTAATGGACATTAAAGTATATACATATTCCAAAAACCATCTATGACCTCTTCAGCTGCATGTACTGTGAAGTAATTCTTAAAGATCTCCAAATATTGCAAAGATTCAGTCATGGGTCAGTCAATTTCTACCAGTTTAGAATAACCTGCTGCGTGTTTACATTTTAGAGATAGCAGACAGTCAAGGTTCTGCTTTCTATAAGAAATAGATGAGATTGATCTGAGTTTTGTAGATCCATTTCCACGGTGTCTTTAGCTACAGAGGTGACTGAGGACTTGCTTTTTAGGGTGCCTGCAGCTTGTTCAGAACATGTAAATACTTTAGTGTACATACCGTAATCTGGGTACAGGTTCACTTTAAGGAACATCTCCTGAGATTTTCTTGCAGTGTCAATTTGCGCACTGTTGTTTGAACCATAGCCTTTCTATGGGCTGGAATTTTCCAGCACATTTTTTTTTCTTATTTATTGACACATAAATCCTTGCTTTGACATGCTTGGTTACCTATACATGGGAGCAGCACTTTGCCATAATACCATTTATCAGTTAAAGTGGTTCTAAAAGGTTAAAACTTTAACTTTAAAAAAAAAACGTATTACAGTCTTTGCCTTAAAGTGTAAAACAACATCCCACCACTTGTGCCCCAACAATTTGCCTATTTCCCTCTCATGATCCAGTTCTGTACTGGCTGTAGCTCTTCTGTCTTCACTTCCTGCTCTCACAGGAGACTTTGAGATCAGCAGGAAACATAGGCTTCTGTTGCTGTAGGTCAAATCCTTTGAGGAGGGGTGTAGCCAAACTAAGCTGTGTGGGTCTATGGATGCACACAGCTCAGTCCAGGAGCATGCCCTCACATATGCCCCATCAGCACAGGGCTTACCGAGGAGGCACCAGGAGAAGAAGAGCGGAGAGAGACAGCTAGAGAGTCCAGAAAAAGAAAGTAAGAGACCGCTGTGTGCAATACCACATAGCAGTTAAGTAAACTCATTAATTTTAACTATAAAAAATAGGCTTTGCAATTACTTTAGCTCCAAATTGAATATGCAAGTACAGGAGGGAAATGCTTTTTTATGGCAGCTAGAAAACTTCTTTGTCTTTATCATTATGAACAATACTCAGGGCTTTTTTTCAGCAGGAACTAGGGGGAACTCCGTTCCACCACCTCTGGCTAAGGTCTTTTGCTCCCTGCTCACCACTATCACTTGGTAACCCTGAAGTCCAGATTCTGCATTCATAAGTGATAGTTTATTTCCCAGTAGCTTGAACAGGTCAGATCTCCTGCGCAGATCCCACTGAATGCTGGACAGGGACAAGGGAGATACAGAACAGGTGCCCAGTGTTCAGTGCAGTCATGGGCAGTAGAGGGTGCATGGTAGGCTGCACCATTTGTGGTCTCCATTTTTTCTTTGGTGACCAGTTTTTGATGCTCCTACTGCATGATCTCCCTTGCAAGTAACTATAGTATAGTATGCTGGGAGGTACTACAGCCGGATTGGTGTTTCATCTTAATAATGCAACAAAGGTAAGGCATGTGACCGATGTTGGAGCTTTAGGCTGGGTTCACACTGCTGCGGGGGGAGATCCGGATGTGAGTACAGCCATACAGATAGTATGGCTGAATTCGCATCGCTCCCGCAGCAAACTCGCACGGGACCCTTTTTTTGGTCCGCAACAGAATCGGATCGCATGGGGGTTCACACCATGCGATCCGATTCCTGTGCGAGTCGGCAGATCGCACTGCGATATGCCGACGGATCTGGGGGTGTCATTAACATATCATTGACACTCCCAGCCATCCGCATAGGGCAGTGTGAACTGCCGGCGGGAGGTGTGCGATGCGGGAAAACGCCGCGGATTTGCGGCGTTCCCGCATCGCAGCGGTGTGAACCCGGCCTTAAAGGAGGGGGAGAAGATGAGGACACTGGAGGGAGGGGGTTGTAGGCAAAGGAAAGAGCTACTATTTGATGCCATTTGGCAGGTATGTGTGGGGGGCGGACATGGTTGAGTTCCTCCACCTATTCTCTGAGAAAAAAAGCCCTGACAATACTTGATATATTTTCAACACTACTTGATATATTTTCTTAAGAAGTCTTAATTTCAGCACATATTAAGAAATTGACTTCTCACATCATTCTTTGAATGAATTACAGACACTTTTCAGTTATGGATCATTTTGTATGTTTTGTAAGGCTAATGATAATCTTTTTGGAGAGAAATGTGGATCCAGCTGCTGCTGATCTCTCCTTCTGAAAATACTAATCTCCTGGCTTTCAGGCTGAAACTTTGGCTCCAGTGTGACAAATTACTGAGCCAGAACAAGTATAAAAAAACTTTCTGACATTTCTCAGATCAGTTATACTTGTTCTATGTCAAGATATGGAGGACAGTGTTTTAGTATGACAGCCAAGTGGCTAGTATTTGCAGAATCAGCCTGCCCATGCGATTTTTACTGTAAATTTCCCTTGAAACTGTTAAGGTAGAGGGAAAAGGAGGTAAGCGTTGTACAAATTTAATAAAAATATTACATTCTTGTGACAGTTGGCCTACATACTCTGTGCTGTCAGAGAATATGCATGGTAACACAAAAACTTTTCTTTCACTCATGGTTAGTGTTTGGCTGAAACCATTTATTATCACTCAACTGTGTTCACTCTTTTAAAATCATAATCACATCAGAAACTACGAAAATGACCCTGATCAAAAGTTTACATACGCCAGTTTTTAAGACCGTGTATTGCCCCCTTTAATGACAGCTTGAAGTCTTTTGTGGTATTGGTTGATATGGCTCTTTGTTTTCTCAGATGGTAAAACTGCCCATTCCTCTTGGCAAAAAACCTCCAGTTCCTGTAATTTCTTGGGCTGTCTTGCATGAACTGCACATTTGAAACCTCCCAGCGTGACTCAATGATATTGAGGCCAGGAGACTGAGATGGCCACTCCAGAACCTTCAGTTTATTCTGTTGTAGCCAATGACAGGTCGACCTGGCCTTGTGTTTTGGATCATTGTCATGTTGAAATGTCCAAGTACGTCCCATGCGCAGCTTCCTGGCTGATGAATTCAAATGTTCCTCCGGTATTTTTTGATAACTTACTGCATTAGTCTTGCCATCAATTTTGACAGAATTTCCTGTGCCTTTGTAGCTCACACATCCCAAAAACATCAGCGATCCACCTCTGTGTTTCACACCTTTCATCATAGGCCTTGTTGACTCCTCCCAAACGTAGCGTTTATGATTGTGGCCAATTTTGGTCTCATGATTCCAAATGACTTTGTGTCTGAAGGTTTGAGGCTTGTCTCTGTGCTGTTTGGCATATTGTAAGCGGGATAGTTTGTGGCATTTGTGTAGTAATGGCTTTCTTCTGGCGACTTGACCTTGCAGCCCATCTTTCTTCAAGTGCCTCTTTGTTGTGCATCTTGAAACAGCCACACCACGTTTTCAGAGAGCCCTGTATTTCACCTGAAGTTATTTGTGGGTTTTTCCTTGCATCCCGAACAATTTTCCTGGCAGTTGTAGCTGACATTTTAGTTGACCGTGCTTTGGTTTCAACAGAACCCTTCGTTTTTCACTTCTTGATTAGAGTTTGAACACTGCTGATTGGTATTCTGAATTCATTGTATATCTTTTTATATCCCTTTCCTGTTTTATACAGTTCAACTACCTTTTCCTTCAGATTCTTTTGACAATTATTTTGCTTTGCCCATGACTCAGAATCCAGAAACATCAGTGCAGCACTGGGTGAAAGATGCAAGGGTCTGTCAGGAGTCCAGAAGCTCATTGACCTTTTATACACACACACACACACACACACACACACACACACACACACACACACACACACACACACACACACACACACACACACACACACACACACACACACACACACTAATTACAAGCAAACAGATCACAGGTGAGGATGGTTGCATTCAATAGCCATTTAAACCCCTTTGTGTCCACTTGTGTGCATGTTATCAGGCCAAAATCACCAGGGTATGTAAACTTTTGGTCAGGGTAATTTGGGTAGTTTCTTTTGTGATTATGATTTAAAGAGTAAACACAGTTGATTGGTAATAAATGGCTTCAGCCAAACACTAACCATGAGTGAAATAAATGTTTTTGTGTTATCATTCATATTCTCTGAAAAATTACCAAGAAATCATAAATTCTGCCAGGATATGTGAATTTCTGAGCACAACAGTATATCCTTTACTACAGGTGCTCTTGAGTCCTGGTACTACAGTATAATCACTTTCTGATGGTGGTACTAGTTTGTGGAAGAGCAAGATGTGACAATGGCCTTTTCTCTCCTGATAATCTGCTTTGAAGAGTGAGGGGTCTTAAGTCTGCAAAGTGAAAAGGAAGCTGTGAAACCTAGAGAAATTGTTTTGGACCTTTCGGACAAGGGTGCTTGTTGTGGGATTTGCAAGTACGCTGATGCAGTAGGCCAGAGATTGGGAAAGAGGTGGGGCAGTGACACAATACCTGAAAACCAGGAAATTCTGAAACGTTTTAACATACTTCTTATGTTATACAGCAGTGTAACACAGCTGGGACTGGGATAGCGGTGATCACAAGGGAAATGACTAGGCAAACCCCAAAATGCATTCACAATGCATTTGAAGATACTCTTACAATTTGTGCTCACATTACACTCATTACAACTTCATCCTTTCAGTGCTGGTCTCTGCAACTCCATTGTTCTCTTCTCAGCAGCTTCTCAGTAGACCATAAGCCATGTGTCACACCTAATTTCTCCCAAAACCTAACCTCCTAGACCTACTTGTAAATCTCATCACTGGGTCCATCAATTTCTATAATGCTGGTTATGTTCATAACAAAAATATTCTGACTGTATGACTTGCTCAATGTCCTGACAGGTAGAGCAGCTGAAAGAGGAGCTGAGCGCCAAGGAGAGCCAGGCAGAGGAGCTGAAGAAGAAAGTTTCAGCTCTGCAGACGGAGCTGTCTGGCGTAAGGCTCCACATTCTGTCTGTCTGCTGGCTTGCTGTGTCTCCTCAGAGGCGCTCTGCGCCCATTCTAACTCTCTGCTCTCGATATTACTCTGGGGGTTTCTCTAACATGCTAACCTCTCCTCTGTCACTCTGGATTTTCCAGGTGTCTGTTTTATGTGCCTCACCTTATCCTTTACTCTGCTATGATGCAATAACTCATGCTAACTGCCTAAAGGAAATCTATGCTGCTTTTATTTTTCTTCAAAATGTTAATGATTTTATTATTCAAAATAATAACTGAATGTTATTGTCACTTGTTTGATGTCATCTTATCACTGTACATCTAGGTTAAACAAAAAAAAAATTGTGTATGGGGTAACCATACTTCACTTTTATTTATATATATATATATATATATATATATATATATGCTGTATATAGTATCTGCTCTTATGTAGTTTATGGGCCAGGAAAAATAGTTGCCTGTTTTGCATAGATATTGATTGAAATGCTAGGGAACACCTACACATCAGTGTATCATAGTTTTTATATTAAGCAATATAAATGTAACTCACCTCAAAAATGTAAAGCCTTATTCCAGCTGCATAAAACACCACATTTTAAATTGCTGTCCCTTATTGAATGAGACTCAGCCTCACTTGACCTGCCAAGGTCCCACTCCCTGTTGTTCTCTGGGGGACACTGGCTGGAGTGCACTGGCGGAGATGCAGAGCTCCGCCAGTCTGATGGTGCTAATGGCGCACATATATCACCTTTTTATGATGTGTGCCATTCTTCTCTGCCCTCAAATCGCTGCTGGATCAAGAACTGGGAGGAAGTTGGAGCACAGGTGTGCACAATCCTGGAGGAAGATTCTGAAGTAAGCAGAGGGGAATTTTGTAACAACCCCAAAAAATCCATGTGCAGGGAAATGGGAAGAAATCAATGGGTCGGGTATATTAAAAAAAGGACCTTGGAATTTAGCTTTAAATTTGCAATATTAACTCAAAATGTACACTCCCATTATCGGAGATGCTTGGAAATCTCTCCAATGGTAATAGACTGGGGAGAGGTTTGAATCCTTTTACAGTTTTTTTTTTTTGTTTTTTTTTTTTTTTTGTTTGTTTCAGTGACACCTATTGCCATTATTCCTTCTGCTGGTATCACTAGCAAGGGAGGTGGAATTCTTCCCAGGTGGGAACACAAAAAAAGTTGAGCTCTATAACATGCACTTTCACAAAGGTTTACGTAACACCCTACGGAGATCATCTTGCCTTATTAGCATAATTGCATTCATTGGGATATTATCCTATGCAATCATTAGCATGGAAAATGCCCAATTAAATTTTTGAATTTTGAATTTCATGTTCCTGGATCACAGTCTTGCTTCAGGCTGTCGGAAAGCAAAGTGTAAAGACACCTTTTTATTTACTTGAATAGGATCTATCACAAAGCGGTACAGAGTGTAAAAAGGCTCAGACAGAAGCATACAGATCTTAGTCCTGGAGCAGTAACTCTGTGAATAAGTTCTATTTGTCTGCCCCATAAATAGTATGTGACGTGTGACTTGGGGAATAGCTGCCTCTTTGACAGCACTACTTTCTGACAGTTTTGGTTTAATTGGCGCATGTCCCTCGGGTAGGGATGGAGACAGATGAAACATTAAGTAAATTCAGGATATATTGATATACTGCTCAGTGAAGCGAGAGGTCAGTTACAGCAGCTTTGATTGCAGCCAGATACAGAAAGCTGTATAATTCCCCTTCCCCCCATAGTTCCTGTAGGCCTTAGTGGTTTAAGAAAATGTTGTCATAAATGAGTCTTTAATGTAATAAAGTATCACTTATCTCTTTAAGAAAGTGACCTATCTCTGTAAGTATAATTGGCATGGCTGCCTCCAATAACTTATTAAACTACGGTATGATTTGACTAAATTCTCTGTATAAATTGATTTTTTTTTATTATTATTATATTAATGTTATGGTATGTTAATACTTGAGCCCTATATTTTTTTTTATATTAAAGCTCAAGTTTAGCCTACATATATATTTTCCTTGTCTGTTCCATCCCATTAAACATGCTAACTTTTCATTAGATACATTTAGGTCCATATGTATTTGGACACGGGCACAATTGTCATAATTTTGGCTCTATATATCACCGGAATAAAATTAAAATGAAACAATCTAAATGAATTTAAAGTGCAGACTTTCAGCTTTAATTCAAGAGGTTGAACATAAATATAAAGTACAAATTTTAGGACCTGCAACCATTTTTATACACAATCCCCCTATTTTCAGGGGCTCAAATGTAATTGGACAAATTAATATAATCATACATAAAATGTTCATTTTTAATATTTTGTTGAGAATCCTTTACTGGCAATGACTGACTGAAGTCTGTAACACATGAACATTACCAAAGACTGGATTTCCCCCTTTCTGATGCTTTGCCAGGCTCTAATTGCAGCTGACTTCAGTTGTTCTTTGTGGGTCTTTCTGCCTTTAGTTTTGCCTTCAGCAAGTGAAATGCATGCTCAATTGGGTTGAGATCAGGTGATTGACTCGGCCATTGCAGAATATTCCACTTCTTTTCCTTCAAAAACTCCTGGGTTGCTTTTGTATTGTGTTTTTGATCATTGTCCATCTGTACTGTGAAGCACTGTCCAATCAACTTTGCTGCATTTGGCTGAATCTGGGCTGACATATTTCTATACTGTCAGCCAAGGAAGCCAAGCATTCCCATTACACTGCCTCCACCATGTTTTACAGATGACATTGGGTGATTGGGATTATAAACTGTTCCAAGCCTTCGCCAGACTGCCCCCCCGTCATTCTGCTACAGATTAATCTTCATTTCATCCATCCAAAGAATGCTTTTACAGAACTGGTCTGGCTTTTTTAAACTATTCTTCAGCCTTATGAATGGTTTGCACCACCATGGTTCACCTTGGGGACCCCTCTTTATTTGCTCTTGTGAAGTCTTCTCTTGATTGTAGACTTTGACAATGATACACCCACCCAGGGGCACCATCAGGGGGGTACAGCCCATACACCTGTAAGGGGCCCCAGCGTTCCTAGGGGCCCGAGCAGGGGCCGCTTCTTTTTGCACTTTCCCTGATTATTCTCTGAGGCACCGCAATGAAGCTCTCTGTGAGAGGAAACGGCTGCTTGCTTATCACAACAGCACAGCGACCTAGTCTAGGCTCCTCCTCCATTCTGACCAGGGACGTACTCAGGGCCCAGGGTAAGTGGAGGGGGGGTACACTTACCACTATGGGGACAGCAGCAATGCCATTGCTTCTAAATACATACACTGTGCCAGCGGTGTATTTATTTAGAATCTCCAAATCTCCTTTCTGTCCCCCCATTTCTCCTGAACTGACAGAGATCTCTGACTCGCCAGTGCATTCTTCTTTCCTCAGAATGTACCAAGCTGTTGATTTGGCCACTCCTAATGTTGCTGCTATATCTGTGATGGATTTGTTTAGTTTTTGAAGCCTTACAATGGCCTATTTCACTTGCATGGACAGCTCCTTTGAACGCATAATGTAGGTTCACAACAAGACATTCCAAACACAAATACCACACTTGGAATCAACTCCAGACCTTTTACCTGCTTAATTGATGAAGAAATACCAAAGGAGTAGTCCACACCTGGCCATAAAACAGCTTTTGATTAAATTGTCCAATTACTTTTGGTCCCTTGAAAAAGGGGGGTTGGCTATTCTTAAGAGATGTAATTCCTAAACCCTTCCTCCAATTTGGATGTACACACCCTCAAATTAAACCTGAGAGTGTGCACTTTCAGCCCATATCCATTATATAACTATAGCTTGAATATGTTTTGGTAAAAACCTGGATAAAAACTAAAATTGTGCCTGTAAATATATATATATGGACCTAACTGTGTGTTATTTAGGACCCAGTGACATCAGCACTGGATCGCTGTGCTTCTCACTGCAGTGCAGGCAGATCATGGCTGGTGGGAGGGGCCAGAAGGGTATTGTACACTGCTTCCTGAAAACATCAGAGCACCTTTCCTCAGTACTCCCCTGAGCCCTCAGCCCTGATGCAAGCAGTCTCCTTGCCCCGGGAGGAGTTATGTAACTAGCAAAATGTCTTGATGGGTGGATGTCGGTCTGAAAGAGTGGGCATTCCTGGACGGGCTTAATTTGCAGAGAGACCACCCAAATGCAATTCTGAGCCTCCATGATTGAAAGAATGGAAATCCAATGAATGAAAGCACACAGTGTGCAGTGAAATCCAACTAAGAAATTTCAATCGAAGAAGAGGCTGTACAACTGTGCGATATTGAAGGGAAGGCTGAAGTGTAGGTTTAAAGTGGTTTCTAATGGCAGAAGGCTTTTTTTTTTTTTACCTTTAATGCATTCTCGTCATTTGGATACTTACCTGAGCCTGATCTCGATCAAGCAATATGTATATTTCTGTTGGGTTTTCACGGAAATTCTTTTGTTTACTATCTCACAAATAAGTTAAAACTGAACTCCAGCCTTACCTTCAGGCTTGCACAGTTGTACAGGCTCCTCTCCTGTACTATAATTTCTTAATGTTTTCACTGCACACTGTGAACCTCTCGCAATATGCAATAGAAGCTGCAGCAAATCAGATCATGCCTCATTTGTTACCTGGAGGATGTCCAGTAACATCTAGGCTTTACATGTTCCTAGCGCACCCCTTTTATTCATCAAATTTGCACCAGTTGTGACATAAACCAAAGGGGATGACGATCTTCTGTCAAAGGAGCGTAAAGGTTTCCTCCACTTTTTTTTTTTTTTTTTTTTATAATTTATTTTTGTAATTTTAAAATAGAACATAAACATACACTTGAAAGGAAAAGTTGGCCTCGCACCTCACCGCGAACAGGGCTTGATGCAGCTCGACAGCTAGAAAAATAAAGAAAATCTTACAGTACAAAAATATATATCATATAGAAAGCACGGCCAAATTGGCCTTGTAGGGATCTTCATAGTGGAGTGACCGCGCAGGTTCCAAAACCAGGTGCGACCAAAAATAAAATTAAAATAAAATTGGAATAAGAATGAAAATTAACAAACACAAATGTTGAACCCCTGCCTCTCTCATGTGCAGGTGGCTCAGAACAGAACGGCCTGAATATTTGTGGGAGATGTATTAATTACACCTTAACAGCATAGTCACAATATACTTCTATCCATAGACAAGAAAGAGCTTATAAAACATATCATAAAATGAGAGTAACAGGGCAAGGGTAAATATAGAAGACTGACCAGTGGCGACCTGTGCACTACGGGCCCACAAGCACTGCCCCACATTCATGCGCTTGTCCCCCTTCAGGACACTGGACGCATGGATTCCTATGGTGGGGGTGGTATTTTTTGAAGCACCTGATTAGAGCCAGAGGCTCTAATAGGCTTCAAAATAGGGTGGAATTGGGGTGCAGAGAGTGCTGCCAGAGACAGCACTCTGGGGGGGGGGGGGTGTTCACAGTGGCTGCATTTGATGGGCACAGGTTGCTGCTCATGATGGGCACAGGTGGCGGCATTTTGATGGGCACAGGTGGCAGCATTTTGGTGGGCAAAGGTGGCTGCATATGATGGGCACAGGTGGCTGCATTTTGGCACAGTGAGGCTGCAATTGATGGGGGGGGGGGGGTGGTTGAGTATTTTTTATTTTGCGCCCCTCAAAAATTTTGAGCACCCGCCGCCACTAAGACTGACCATCATACCGATGCAGCTGGGTCAAAAACTAAAAAGAGTACCAGAACTTAGGCATTGGTGGGGGGGGGGGGGGGGGGCTGTCAAGCCAGGTCTGCCAGACCGTCTTCTTTACTGTTTAAGGAAGTTACTTCCTTACCATCTTGTCAGAATGCTGGTAACTGTTGATTCATTGATCAAGACAGTTTTGCTCGTATCTGGATAGATATGCTTGGCGCAGTATAGTGCACACATGCTGTAAGAGAAGGAACTACTCTAGAAAACCCTTTCCCACTCTTGATCAGACAGGGTGGGCTTTATACAATTATTGGTCAAACTCAGAGATGTTATTTCCCCCTCTTGATAATTTTGAAGCATTGTATCCTTTGCAGGTAAAATTTAGCAAAGATAGATCCTGGTTAGTTTTGTGTTTGCTCACACTACCAGTTACCCCTCCTTTAGAGACTTAGTGGATAGGCACTTGGAGAATCTTCTAAAATGTATTTTGCACTAACAGGACCAGCCCTAGGCCCTACAGCTGTCTCCTTAGTGATTGGCCAAACCTTTGCTGACTGGGCTGGAGAAATTCATGATGAAATTTCTCTTGAGATAGAAAACTCAAAATCTTTACTCAAAGTTGCAACTTGGATGGCATGGATGTGGATGCTATGGAGAACCAGATTTGTCAGATCTCCAGAATGTCTTTACTTTCTGTCAATATGCACAGAATCCTATGGCTTAATGGTTAGTTCACCTTTTCAGATAAAATTGGTCATCGCTGCACACTCCTTACTTCTCTAATCTTGCAAGATTCCTTAGCCCCCTTCTCATTTATCGTTACAATGGATGTTCACCCCCTTTTCCCACTCAGGAAAGGATTTCTGTGTTTTCTAACCCCTACGTAGAAATCCTATCCTTTTTAAAGGTTTACGTACCTACCCTACACAAGATGTATTGGTACGATTATTTTGGTAGTCAGACTTCCACAAGCTGCCAATTGCCATTTGTCCAAACTATAGTTAGACATGTGGCAAATCTGATTCCAAAGAAATTCTTTGCCTTCATCAAAGTCATTATATTGGTTAATTTTCCCACTGTTAACTTTTCCTTCTAATCTAGCACATCATTCAGTATGTCCATGGGGTGCTAGATTATCGACAGCCCCTGGGATAACCAGTGGTATCCCTCAGAGTTTGTTGCTATAGGCCTCCAAACATTTGAATTCCATCATCCAAAACCTGACAGCTGCTGTTTTCCATACTCCCCAAAGGCTGTGCCTAAACGCTGTGGGAAGTGTTTTTATCCTGACATATTGTCTATGTATTAGCATCTTGTTTGACAACCTCATTAGCAGGACAAAGTTGTCAATGTCTGATTTATCAAAAAATAAAAAATCTTGACATCAAGGCCTCCTGCTAGGCATGATCCATTGCCCTTTATTAGATATTTTTTGCTCCTCTCCTGAATACAGCACAGGGGTAAATCTTTTCTCTCAGGTGATGAGATTATATACATAACCTAGAACTTTACTGCCAGCTTCTGCCCTGACTTGACCTACTTGGCCTAACCCCAAGGCCTTGTTCTGAGCTCCAACACACATTTTTTTTCCTATCCTTTCCATGGCTGCAGTTCGCAAACTACAGTTTACGGAAAAGGTGTTTAATCTGGCCTCCCCTGTCTAGGTCTCAACCTCAGTACAGGATACACAATTAATTGTATTAAAAACTGATTAAATCCACCTGATCCCAGGGTTTCTTGGGTGTTTCCACCGATATTTGTCCACAGTAGCTTGACGCTTGCCTACACACAGCCATCCTGATTAGCCTATAAAGTCATGATGGCATGAGCAGGGAATTTCCTTATATCCTTAGCACAGGATATTCCCTATGTTGGCGCATTCCATTCTTATTTTCGATGTCTCCCTTTACATCCCCATTTGGTCACACAATGTTTCTCTAGCTTGGTAATCTTTGGGAAAAGGGCTCCCCCTAGTGGGCTAATGAAAAACCTCTGCATTTTCTCCTGCAGTGAGGTTGTTTCTACTGTTAACAGTTTATTTTGAGGCCCATTGGCCTTTTTTTTTCTTCCTGTGAGCCTGTTTCTACAGTTTAGCTGTCTTATTGACCACCATTTGATTATTGCTTGGGGATGTCCTATGATCTATGATAAGATTCCTGTGTCTTGTTCCGTCCAATAAAGAAAAGCGTAATTTTGACATGCCTATAAATTCCTTTACCTTGGAGTACGAAACGGGACACAGGTCCATTTCTTCTATTCTCTGTAATTTCTCTGTTGTTGGCTAACAAAACTGGAACCGAGTGGGTGGAGTTACATGGGGACACAAGGGGACGGACCTAGCAAAGCTTTTTTTTTTTTGTGTCCAATCACCAGAAGGTAGCAACATATAATCCATGGTCTATGAATTTATACTAGTGTCTTGTATTGTATTTAAAAAAACTGAATTTACAGTTATGTCAAAATTCCTCTTTTTTTGAAAATTTCAATTTGCCATCACTTCCTGGCCCTTTGACAACCATTCTAGAAACCGGAGGTACAGTTGTTAATGGGACAGGAAGGTATGGAAAGAAATTCAGGATTGTCAGAAAATTCTAACCCCTTCCTCACTTTACTAAAAAAACATGTTTTTGTCCATTTCCTCATTGGAGAGATTTCCAGTCTCTTCCTGTCTTGACAGAAAGCAAGAAGAAAGCTCCCTAATAGGCACTCAGACCTCAGTAAAAATCTAATAGAGGCTGTTCTCCTCCCAACTAAATCAAAAATAAAACTATGTGGGTTATATCGGCATATCAGGTGCTGGACACTGGCATGCCCCTTAAGGCATGAACTTCCCCCATATAACCCCTCCCATTACTGGGAGTCCTCAGTTTTTTTCGCCAGTGTCTAAGGTGTTAGGCATGTGTAAGGATGTGTGTACTGAGCTACATGGGCAGTAATCCTTTGATGAGAGCCAGTCATCTTGACTGGATCCTTTCTGATGTATCCGTAATGGACTAAATGAATGGTACCCGGGCCTCGTCATCCGAAGCCACAAGGTTTTGCTTGCGAATGCTTTTAAGCTAGGCCCTGGGATCCAGTACTTTTTGGTAGTAAGGCCAAAAAAGTTTGCTGGCAGGGTCTTCTCACAGGTCCAGGATTGCGGGATTACCTAAGTGTACCCCTGTTCCTGAAGGCTTTCTTTCAAGGTCTCGGAGCCTACCGTGAAGGGCGAAGATTGTTTTTTTTTTTTATCTCTGACAAACCCTGCTGCGAGGAAAGGTAGGAGAGATAATCTCTCCTTCCATGTATTGTGTTGTCATGTCTATCTGTCACCACTGGATGCTGTATTGAGCACTCACCATTCTGACGCTGGAAACAGCAGAAGCTCCACTCTCCTCTCCGTTCATGCCAGCTCAGACCTTCAGGTATGAAGGGGGGTCTGGTCACTTCCTGGGCCCCCAGATTGGCGATTTTTGATCTATTTGAATGCCAGCTGCCTTTTTCTTTAAAAAAAGAAGAAAAGTAAGACTTTTTTTGGGCAAGTCGCGGCCGCTCGCCGAGCGGAGGATTTACCCCCCCCGCCGCCCACCATGATTCTGGTGCTCACGTGGGAGATTCGCTTCCCTGTTTTAAACAGGAAGGGGGTGGGCGTTTTCACGCGGGGGCATGGCTAAACAGCATCAGATGCCGGCCACATGTGTAGGAAATAGTTAGAGCTCTGCAAGAGAAGCTACTGCCTGGCGGTAGAGGGACAGAGCAGAATGGTTGCTGGTCAGGTTTGGTGACACAGGCATTTTCCTTTTGGCAACATTGTACCGTATAGCTAGGACTAATAGCAGTTATTGTACTGTAGTCTAGCAAGTGAAACATTATTTTGCTGGTACTGCCTCTGCTTTGTACTGTAAGCTATGAGTGACATAGGGGCCAGGAACCCCTCTAAGGGTTCTAAGGGGTTAATGGTATACAGCAAACTAAAAACCCTTCCAAAAAGAATGTTTTCCTCCCCGAGAGGTAAAAAGAAAAATACGGCCAGTGTCATAAACTAGATGTGACCAGAACTGTGTGACTGCGACAGAGTGAACCAGACATAAATAGGTGAAATTAAGTTTATTAAAGTAAATGCATATAAATGTGAACACACCACCAATACAAACTGAGTGAACAAACCAAACAACCAAACAGTGATGATAAACAAACAAACCAGCATATGTAGCAAAAGGGAGTACCAGAATCATAGGCAAGCCAGGCCAGGGTCATAAACAGGAGGTCAGCAGATGGGGGGACAAGGAGAAAGGGATCAGGTTGCAGGACAAGGTTCCAGGGATGCAGGAATAGACAGGATCTGGTACAACAGGTTCAGGAGGCAGGATGCAGGAATCAAGGTTCAGGATCAGGTAACAGATAAACAGGCTGTAGGTCAGGGCACAAGGACAATACCAGGGCAAGGTGCGTGTGCACTTGCCGGGTATTTATACTATGGCTGCTATCAGTCATGTGGCTCCTGATTGCAGAAGGTAATACTTGCTCCACACTGCCAGGATCCCTCCACTGGTGGACGCAGGTACTGCGGGCCAAAGATGACATAATTCCAGCAGGGAAAAGCTCTTCTGACAGCTCAAAACTGCCAGGCGACACCTGCTGGTGGATCTCAGTACTGCATGCCAAATGATCGATATTACCAGTGCTGGGAACCTTTCCTGACAGCCAGTCAGATGAAGCCGTCAAGGGCAGAACACTTCTGTCCCTGTGTATTTCATACAAGCAAGTTTTTCTTCTACCGTTTAAAAGATTATTGCTATGATGTCTCTCCAGAGTAAGACTAAACATAGCAGAATGCTTTTTGGATTGTAAATTATTGTGAAATATTAGTCCATGACTCATTGTATGGAGGCTTTATGCCCAGAGCATTTTAGAGGTTGATGCCCAAAATGTTTGTATGACTTATCATGGACTATACAAAATAAATATTCATTGCAGTCACTTGACTTATTCTCTTACTGATGTGTGCTTCATTTAAAGTCCCAATTCTGTTCTCTCCTCTCATATAGCAGATTCCCATCTAGTCCTCTGGGCCCTTTTGTTGAGGTGCAGGAGGCTGGGGATCAGGTAGATCTTCCCAAATATTGGAAGATACTTATTTTTCCTCTTCAGAGAATCCTAACAGGGAGGGAGTAGCCGCACAGGTCAGGGGTTTGTCTACTCCCTTACTTAACCCTTTTGTTGCTTGACACAGGCTCTTGCGGTATCTACCTCTAATAGGGTTCATTTGAACCTCCCCACTTGGGGATGTTTTTTCCTATTCATGCACAACTTATATATTCTGAATGGGAACATTTCTATGAAAGAAATGGGAGGTTCCAGCAATTATTGCTGCAATCGCCTCAGTGAGCAGAGTCTCACATGTCCAGTGGATAATGCACTGATGTTAAAGGATCCAGCAAGTTAAGGTTGGATTTTCCTTTTAAAGACAAGATGTATTTTGCAGTTCTGGCTGCAATTGAAGTAGCTCAGTCCATTAACCCTTTAATGTCTGCTCCACTATTGTGTTGGAGCACATTTTGAGTCACGCCAAGGGGTTAAGGAACAGGTGTGAGATACCTGAAAGTTGTGCCTGATCAGCAGGCCCGGCAAGGGGCTGGTGCATTTGACGCACTGTGTCTCACAGATACTATGAAGGACTCGATCGTTTAAGCCCTATGGCTTATATTTGGACTAGTGCATTTTTGCTGAGGTCCATGGCTGAGATATTGATCAGCCGAAGCACCAGGTGAAAACCCTTAGCCAGTCTGTCCCTTCCTGGGGTACGACTATTTAGAGTGGATAAGTACATCCAAAAGGGGTAAAGCTCTCTTTACCAATAAAGGAGGTCCCGGATGGCCCAGTCTGCTTTCGATCTGAGGCACTGGGGTTCGGGTCCTGTTTGGGTGCTGCCTGTGGGGTCCTTGGGGCTGCTGATGCGGCAGTCTTTATACAAGAGTGTCCGTCTCCTCAAAGAATGCTCCTAAGGTTCCATAGAGAAAAAAAAAAAAGATAAGGAAAGAAGAGAAGTGTCTCTTTCTGGTCTCTGGATCAGCTGTTATCCCAGTCGGTGATATCAGAGATTCCCTTTGTGGTACAGGGGTTTGTGGCTCAAACCTTTTTAAGGTCCCAGAGCCAAGCAGAGAGGTAAGACCCACTCTAGATCTCGGAGATCTGAATCGGCGCTTAAACATCCGATCCTTTCATAATTCGATCAGCTGTGTCGATCCTGCAAGGTGGGGAGTTGCATAGCGGTCCTAGCCTATTAGAAGATCTAATTTGAATAGATCATTCAGTCTCAGATCTAAAACCAGAGTCTGATCTCAGCTGTAGATAGCTGAAATCTCTAGGTTGGATTCTCAGCCTAGGAAGATTCTCCTTAAAACCATCAAGGAGGTTACTTGGGGGGCTGGTTATAGATGCCATACAGAAGAAGGTATTCTTACCCCAGACATGGATCAGTTCCATTGTAGGACTAATTCAACTTATCAGAAAAGGAAAATTCCTTCATTTTGGCTGCAGGAGATTTTTAGGGGAAATGGTGGCCTCCTTCAGGGCCGTCCCTCATGCATAGTTTTATTCAAAGACTGCTTCAAGACACCATCCTGTCGGTCTGGAATAAAGAAGTTTCAGACCTTGTTTGTTTCCAATATGCTTGGCTCCCAACATAGGTCAGAGCCTATATTGGTGGTTGTTATCCAGCAGGAGGGAAAATCTTTATCCTGCAAGGTGTTAACAACAGATGCCATCCTTCTATGTTGGGGAGATGGTCCAGGTTACTTTGTTGGAAGTTTCAGGCAGTACATCTGGCCATAGAATCTTGGTGGTCATATTACGGGACTGTCCTGACAGGATTCAGTCTGACAGAGCCACGGTGGTGGCTTACATCGATCACCAGGGGAGGCACAAGAAGTCGTGCAGCCCAAAAAGAGGTGAATAATGTTCTAGCTTTGGCATAACAAAACACTCCTTGCCTATCGGCAATTTTACTATTTCAGGCGTACTACTTGAGACCCCAACAATTATTTCCGGGAGAATGATTTCTTCACCCTGACATCTTTCTAGCAGTATGTCAGATGGGTACTCCAGACATGGACCTATTCGCGTCCAGATTCATTAATAAGGTCAACGACTTTGTCAAACAAGGGGTCCGATAGCAGGTGGAACAGACGCATTAGTCTTCCCAGAGGATCAGTTCTCGCCGATCTATGCATTTCCTCCAGCTCTGCTACTTCCGAGCCTTCACTGCAGGATTAAGCAGGAACAGAAGGAAGTGATTCTGGTGGCCCCAGCGGGTCCCAGAATATCTTAATTTATCGAGATCATAAAGAGGGCATTTGAAGTCCTTACGGACAAGGAGTTTAACAGGTTTGACTGTTGAATCCCATTCTATAAAAGATCGTGGGTGATCTCCTTCAATAGTGTCTACTTTGACTAATGCCAGGAAGCTGGCTTCCAGAATCACTTACTGTAGAATTTGGAAGGCATTAGGTTTCTTGGTATGGATCCAGGGGTTGGCACCCCAGGAAGTATGTAAAAAGGCAGGATTCCTGCATATGGGATCTGAAATGAAGCTGGCCTTGACTTTTATCAAGAGCCAAATCCAGGGCGTGTCAATGTCTTTTCCTACGACCTCTTGCTTCCCACTCTTGGTGCGTAGGTTATTCAGGGGTTAACGCGGTTTATTTCCCCTATCAAGGCATCTCTAAATCCTTAGGATTTAAAATTGGTCTTGTGGGGTTTGTTAAATCAGCCGTTTGAACCTTACGAGAAGTTCTCTTGGTTCTTTGACAAGAAAGATAATCTTTTTTGCTTGCCATTTCTTCTGCTAGAAGAGTATTGGAACTAACGGCTCTGTCTTGTAAGAGCCATATTTCATCATGCATAAGGATGAGGTGGTTTGATGTCCTCATCCTGAATTCTTACCAAAAGTGGTAACAGGTTTTCAGTTAAACCAAGATATTATTCTTCCTTGTTTCTCCCCAGAAGCCTTAATCTGGAGAAGAGAAAGCACCACAGTCTCTTGATGTAGTAAGAGCAATCAGAATCTATTTAAGGCCGACCGCTCAGGTTCACAAAACACAGGTTTTGTTTGTACTGCCAGAGTGTCCCGGACACCTGGACACTGCGCATCTTGGATCGGCAGGAGGGCTCTGTGATTGGCCCTCCTGATCACATGATGGCCGTGTCCAATCACAGCCGTCATGTGATCAAAACAAACAGCCGGTTGCTAGGCAATCGGCTCTCCTCTCCTCACACAGAAGTCGTCGCTGAGGAGAGGAGAGCAGATCACTGCAGCCGGCTGGTGATCAGTGAGTATGAGCTGTTTTTACAGCTTTTTACTCACTGATCACTAGTCTAGTGTAAACACATATCACCACACAGTGTAAACACACGTCCCCAAAACACACATGTCCCCAAATAAAAAAAATATGTCCCACTAAAATCACATGTCCCAATGATTATCTGCACACATATGTACGTGATCACCTGCACACATATGTACATGATCATTTGCGTACATATGTCCGTGATCACACAAACCAATAATTATACACTTAAGTGTCTCTTGGGTGGTGCATCATTAGGCCTCTATGGCTCAGATCTGTAAGACCGCAACATTGGTCTTTGGTTCAGACGTTTATCCGATTGTTTTTTTTTTTTTTTCTTCAAATGGATATTAAAGGTCATGAGGATATTGCCCTTGGGCACAGCATACACTGCAGGCTGCAGTATGAGTCCTCTGGCCTCCTGTTTCCTTGATTCTGTCTCCCCCCCCTCAGTTGCCATTGCTATGGGACATCCCACATAGTTATTACTATGGCTTTGTGTCCCCTGATGTAAGAAAAGAAAATAGGATTTTTAAAACAGCTTACCTGTAAAATCCTATTCTTTGATGTACATCAGGGGACACAGAGGTCCCTCCCTTCTTCTTCTTATACACTTTGATTGCTTGGCTGCAAAACTGAGGACTCCCAGTAATGGGAGGGGTTATATGGGAGAAGTTCACACCTTAAGGGGCGTGCCAGTGTCCAGCACCTGATATGCCGATATAACCCACATAGTTATTACTATGGCTCTGTGTCCCCTGATGTACATCAAAGAAAAGGATTTTACAGGTAAGCTGTTTTAGAAATCCTATTTTTTTAATGGAGTTGTGCTTTGAAGACTACACATAGTGTAAGCATGATTTAGACATAGCCACAAGTCCACCCAAAACGGATTATTTTGCTTTTTAGGCTGTTCACTAATTAACAGTCCTCTGCCCATTAACTTGAACTGGTGGACTAAAGATGGCCATAGATACCATTTTGCTAGATTCCCCCATCAACAGTCAGTGTTAATGGGGGAATCTCTCTCGCTGATCTGTTGTGTTCTCGCGGCTGGGAGGAGGATGAGGGTATGAGAAGCCATCCCTGCCGGAATCACACAGTGATTATTGCTAATGGCTATAGACACTGGCAATAATCGCATCCTGAAAATCAGACATGCTGCCTACACATAGTTCAAATCTCAGCTGGTCCCTGCTGAACCGGCCAAGATTAGAAAAGTCTATGGCCGGCCTAAGAGCTCATGTGAAAAATGAACATGTGTTATACGGGATATTCTGTTGCAATAGGTATCAGTGTTGCAAAAGTTCAGTTTGTTTTAGGTACAGGCTCAGATCTCACACAGTCCTCTACTCTCCTGAGGATGCTCATGAGATAAGGCCTGTAGATTGCTGATCAGTCTCCATTTGAGTATAGATGGTAAGAGTTAATTGTGTGCCTTGTAACATGTACAAATGAATATTTGCATTCTTTGTCTTGTGTTCCTGCCCCAATTCACTGTTTTCTATGACTCATTTTGCCCCATACAGATTGGGCAAGTCAAGCAGGAGCTTTCTCGTAAGGACACAGAGTTGCTGGCAGTACAGACCAAATTGGAGACCCTCAACAACCAGTTTTCTGACAGCAAACAGCATGTGGAGGTCCTGAAGGAATCACTTACCGCAAAGGAGCAGCGCGCAGCTATTTTGCAGACTGAGGTAAGAAACAAAAGCAATGGAATGTTAATATAGGACCCACTAAGCAAATTTTCACCTTTTGCTAGTTATTCTGTGGCCTTGAAATTACAGTGACACGAGGGGTACAGAGGGTCTCCTGTCGCAATGGTGTCACTAGTTTATAGTGAACTGACAGTTCTCTGAAATGTTTCTCTTACCTGTATTTTTTTTAATTTATTAAAGTGCCTACATAGGATAAGTTCACCTTTGGTAACATGTTAAGTAGTAGTTTTTTATTTATTTATTTTTATTTTTTTATTGGCCCATCATGCTTACCTAGGTGGATGCAGCATCGGTAACCCACTGCTTCTTCACTGAGAAATGAGCCACCGAACACCACAGATGGCTCGGTTCTCTCACCTCCCAAGCAGAGGCGGAGAGCTGCTTCCTGTTAATCAGCAGCTCTCCTGCTTTGCTCCTCCACGCTCACTCGATCGCTGAGCTGTGGAGGGGTGTGGAGTGACCATCCCAGCCTCTCGGCGAGCTGAGACTGTCATCAGTCCAGGCACCTGGCGGATCCAGACTTCGGAAGTTGGGATGACGCGGTGCCTGGACTGATCCTTCTGAAGTCAGCAGAAAGTGGACTTCAGACCTCTCTCTGCTGAAAAGGTTTACAGAGGTTACAGGGGAACAAAATGAATTACACTCCTGTGACCCTTAGGAGAAGCCCAGCCAAACGAGCTCAGGCTTGACTTCTCCTTTAAAGTAGAACCTCGGGATTCCCATTATCCCCCAAAGACCCACCCCAAGTGTTCTTTATTTGAAAAACAAATACTTTGCGTTACTTTTTCCACCTCATCATCCAGCGGCAGCAACGGGGGCAGGCATTCTTCCAGGATCGCTCACATAATGACATGCGAGTGTCACTCATACCTGGATTACTGTGAACCCAACCTGCCTGATAATGCTCCCCCTAGTGGGTGTATAAACAAAAGATTGTGCTCACAGGAATTGGACAGAATTATATGACTTGTTGTTTCTGAGTCCCGCCAGCAATTGGACTGATGAAGAAGTCGCGGACAGCGCTGGAGCATGGAAAGAATAAGTAGAGACTGACAATCATTTTTTTTGCTTGGAAGGAGGGGTTGACCGGAAACCATTAGAAAAAGTAGAGTTCTACTTTAAGCTGGTGTGATTTTTCTATAGGTGGATGCACTTCGATTGCGCCTGGAGGAGAAGGAGACCATGCTGAATAGAAAGACAAAACAGATCCAAGAAATGTCTGAAGAGAAAGGCACCTTATCCGGGGAGATTCATGACCTCAAAGACATGCTGGACGTCAAGGAGAGGAAAGTCATTGTGCTGCAGAAGAAGGTGAGAGATATTGAGATATGAAATGTTGGGAGGTTACACCTGTACTTTGTGAAGTACACTATACAGACAGACGTATGTGTACACATCTCCAATTGATTGAGCTCAGGTATTTCCAGTGAGGGGTACTGTTAATTCTACAGCAAAGACATTTTAGACAATTGTGTTTTTGAAGAATTCACTTTATTGTTCCAGAATAACTGTGTCCCTGTGTACAAAGCTAGCTTCATAAAGACATAGTTTAATTAGTTTGGTGTGGAAGAACTTCACTGAAAGACTGTGGAAGACTCTACAGAACACCTTTGGAATGCATGGGAACGCCGATAGTGAGCCAGGTCTTCTCATCCATCATCAGTACCTCACCTCCAAAATCTTGTTGAATGCTGTCCTAGAAGAGTGGAAGATGGTATAGCCACAAGAAAGGAGGGCAGGTTGTAAACTTATATTTATACCTAAGATTTTAGAATTGGATGTGCAGCAAGCTCATATAGGTACGAGGACCTGTGTCCAAACGAAAACTAAAAAATTCAATCCTCAAATATTTATCAATGCCATAAATTGGTTGCCAGCTAAACAGTAAATAGGTGATTCCTTTCCACCCAGGTTTATATTCATTGGGTTGAGTGTGATCATGTATTTATTGTTACTTGGATGTCTCTAGTTTAGTGGTCACTGAGTTAGAGCAAGCAAGTAAATTCATATAGAACCTAGATGTCCAGATGGGTGTAATTGTTCCAGGTCTGTGAATCAGAAAGCGGTGAAGCCACTGACATATTCTGCGTACCAGAAAAGTAGCATTGCCAAACAAGGTGTTGGTCTCAATACAGGTTTTCTTTAATGTGCCCCTGTTTCCAGATTTTGAACATTAAGCATTTCAGCCCCAGAAGAATTGGCTCCTCAATGACCAGAGCACTTTTTACAATTTGGCACTGCGCTTCTTTAACTGGTATTTGCGCAGTCATGCAATCCTGTACCCAAACAAAATTTGTGCTATCTTGACATTTCAGGGCCTCCATAACTGTAATGGGTAGTGAGGAGTAAAATGACAATTTTACAACTTTAGAAAG
Organism: Lithobates pipiens; assembly: GCF_037356315.1. Taxonomy (NCBI): domain Eukaryota; kingdom Metazoa; phylum Chordata; class Amphibia; order Anura; family Ranidae; genus Lithobates; species Lithobates pipiens. Next base: position 483,988,761 of record NW_027507903.1, on the reverse strand, counting down.
CCTGAAGGCGGTGCTTGGATTTTGGGTCCTGCATGCGGCTAGGCCCCCAAAAAGTCTCGCACATGTGGTATCTCCATACTCGGGAGAAGCAGCAGAATGTGTTTTGGTGTGTAATTTCACATATGCCCATGGCATGTTTGAGCAATATTTTTTTTTGCTAGAAAATTACTTTGAACCCCCAAACATTATAGATTTTTTTTTTAAAGCAAAGGCCCTATAGATTAAAATGGTGGGTGTTTTATTTTTTTTATTTTTTTTTACACAGTATTTGCGCAGTGATTTTTCAAAAGCAATTTTTTGGGGGGAAAAACACTTTTTTTTTTTTTTTTTTACATTTTAATGCACTAAAACACACTATATTGACCAAATGTTTGATGAAATAAAAAAAGATGATCTTATGCAGAGTACATGGATACCAAACAGGACATGCTTCAAAAGTGCGCACAAACATGCAGCGGGGACGAACTACATACATTTTAAAAAGCCTTTACAGGTTACCACTTTAGATTTACAGAGGAGGTCTACTGCTAAAATTACTGTCCTCGATCTGACGTTCTCGGTGATACCTCACATGCATGGTGCAATTGCTCTTCATATTTACAACACCAGACCCACGCTTGTGTTTGCCTTTGAGCGTCAGCACGGGGGGATAAGGGACAGGGGTGCTTTTATTTATTTATTTTGCTTTGTTATTTTATTTAAGACCCTAGATCAGCCTTTCTCAACCTTTTCAACACAGAGGAACCCTTGAAATAGTTCTCAGGTCTCGGGGAACCCCTGCTAAAAATTAGACGTCTACAACTCATGATACAATAGTGTGATGGTCAGTGGGAAGAATGGTCCTTACAATTGTTGTCATTGGGAAGAATTATCTCCTTACAGATAGCTAAAAAGATCAATGGTGTCAGTGAGAACTTCTGACAGGCAGAAATTGCCCAATGCTGAAGGAACCACTAGCAACCTTTGGCGGAACCCTAGTTGAGAATCACTGCCCTAGATCTTTCCTCTGCGCTCAAAGCATCTGACCACATCAAGATCGTTGTAATAAAATGCTTTCCCAATTTCTCAATGGCTATTTATATTTGTGGAAACATAAGTCATGAAATGCTCGTAGCTTCCGGTTTCTTAGGCCATAGAGATGATTGGCTGTTCTGGTCTCTGATCAGCTCTATGGTCAGCTGGCGGAACCACCGGCTGCATTCTCAGATTCCCTGTTCAGACAGGAGAACCAGAGAAAACCATGTAAGACTGTGGGGGGGGGGGGGGGTCCTCCCACTTCTTGTAAAAGCATTTAGCCGCTAGGATTGCTTTTACATGAAAGCCGACCGCTGGCTAAAAAGAATGATAGCAAGATGATACCTAAACCTGCAGGCTTCATTCTGGTATAACCACTCATACCAGTACATTGCTGGTCCTTGTTGGGCATATATTGCAATGTTCTTTTTTTCATTCAGCCTGTGGGCTGAACATAAAAAAGAGATTGGTGGTTTTTTTTTGTTTTGTTTTTTTAACTGTGGTGGTAAAATCACCTCCTACAGCGCTGGAGTAATAATGGAGTTACAATAGTAACGATAAAATATTAACTCAATAAAACAACTTGATTTTTTTACTGCAATCTGTGCCTAAAAATATATATGCCGAAGCCCCTCCACCCCTGCCCCCATGCTTCGGGATATATGCTATTTTTTTTTAACTGTGGTGGTGAAATCACCTCATACAGTGCTGTAGTCACGGCTTTACATATCGTGAGAGCAAACGCTGTTGCTGTCAAGATAAATAAATCAGTGCTGCAGCTCAATGGTGTATGGTGTACCTGAAAAGCAAACAATGGTCAACAATAACACAAAGTTACTTTACAGTATTATAGCAGTAAGACATACCATACCTGCAAAGCAAATACAATAAAACCTAGTAAAAATAAAACATTACAGTTCTAAAATACAGGAACAATAAAGAGAGAACAATGGATATAGAACAATAAAGAGCGGACAATAGAGAGCGAACATAAGCGAGAGAACAATAGAGAGAGAAAAAAATGAAACGACAACTATTTTTGGCATTTTTATTTTTTTTGTGTTTTTGTGTGGGTTTTTTTTTTTTTTTTTTTGCACTTTTAAATAAACTGTAAACGTTCCAGATTAGGGTCTCTCAAAATGTGATGACCATCTCATCTTTCGAGACCCTGTGTAAGTGTACCCTAGGACTGCAATTCTGTACCCTATGCTAATATTCCACTAGTGTGTGGTAGCGTTTGAAACCGCCACCAATGCAGAGACCAGGTTGGTCAGGACAGGAGGAACAATAAAAGCAGGTGTCATACCTAAATCCGCGTTTTCTGCAAACACAACATCTTCTTTGGGGTGTTCTGTGGGCAGGGTTACCAGGGAGGACATACAAAAAAGCCTCTCATACAGCCTGTTTACTGCATTTGTGTTGGGAAGGTGGGGCATAGTACTGTCTGGAAACAGAAGGGCTGTGATGATCACTTCCTGGAATTTAAGGAAGGATCCTGCTCATCCAATTGGAATAAATATAAATATACAGACACTTTTTTGTACCACCATCTGGCAATTAAGTACGGTGCCAACAACTGGTCATTGAGATCCACCCCTTCCACGTTAAGCTTGTATTTGTGGACACAGAGGGATTTCTCCACAACACCAGTCACCATAGGAATTTGGACAGTTGTATCTGCGTGAAGGGAGGACCGAACGAAAACATTCTGTGTAACCCTCCACTTCACTGCTAACAAATGATTACATTTCAAGCAGGCTCTCTCTCCCCCATCTAAGTCGGGACTCTACAAGCTGTTGGGGGAAGCCCTGTCGATTAGATCACTTTGTGCCAAATGCGCCAATTCCACAATCAAAAAGGTGACTAAAAAGTGGCACGCTTGTACGTGGACAACTATTACACAATTGGTACCCCTTTCCGAATAAGGGTGACACCAAGTCCCACACAATCTTACCCCCGCTCCCTATGTACTCTGGGCAGTTCCATGTCTTCCCTCATAAACCATAAAACCAGGGGTTGACAAATTTGCTTGGAATCTAGGAGCCAGCTAAAAAAGTTAGGAGCCAGGTCCGTGACGGCGATCTGGACCTGTCCCTGGCCTGACATGGAGACGAGTGAGGGGAAGATAGTGCCGCCCCCCACCTGTCTCCAAGTCATTGCCCATAGCTATTAGAGGGACATTTTTAAATTGCATTTTAGTGTAAATATGAGATGTGAGGTCTCTCTGACCCCAGATCTCATATATAAAAGAGGACCTGTCATGCTTTTTTCTATTACAAGGGATTTTTACATTCCTTGTAATAGGAATAAAAGTGACACATATTTTTTTTTTTTTTTTAAAGAACAGTGAAAAAAATAAAAATAAAAGTTAAAATAAGAAAAAAAAATTGTTTTAAATGCGCCCTGTCTTGCCAAGCTTGCGTGCAGAAGCGAACGCATATATGAAAGCGGTGTTCAAACCACACATGTGAGGTATCGCTGCGATCGGTAGAGTAAGAGCAATAATTCTAGCCCCAGACCTCCTCTGTAACTCAAAACGTGCAACCTATAGAATTTTTTAAACGTCGCTTATGGAGATTTTAAAGGGTAAAAGTTTGTCGCCATTCCATGAGCGGGCGCAATTTTGAAGCGTGACATGTTGGGTATCGATTTACTCGGCGTAACATTATCTTTCACAATATAAAAAAAAAAAAATTGGGCTAACTTTACTGTTGTCTTTTTTTTTTTTTTATTAAATAAAAAATTTTTCCCCAAAAAAAGTGCGCTTGTAAGTCCGCTGTGCAAATATGGTGTGACAGACAGTATTGCAATGACCACCATTTTACTCTCTAGGGTGTTAGAATAAATAATAAAAAAAATATATATTAATATATTAATATAATATAATATATAATATAATATAATATAATATAATATATATATATATATATATATATATATATATTTTTTTTTTTGGTTTTGTTTAGGGGTTCTAAGTAAAGGGATGGAGAAAGACTGGCCCATTAGCATTGTTGGTTGTAATTCCAACGGCCACCACAAGAAGGCGCCAGATTCCAGAAGGAACCATAGGATCACAGAAGGCCTCAAAGCCGGGGGCTCAATTACCGGCCGCCTGCGGCGCGGCCCGACGCGATCGCGCGGGGGGGGGTCCACGGAGACGGGATACCCCCAGCTATGCTGCCCCAGGCGCAAGGTCGCTTATTCTAGTCGCCAATGCGACCTGGCGACCGGGTTTTGTCGAGCACTGCATAAAACTATATGTATAGCTTGTTGCCCTGTCGCAGAGCTTATTCATCTTGACCCCATATCTGGCACGCTTACTGGGAAGATACTGTTTGACAAGCGGCCAGAAAAAGTGATCAGGACTCATCATTGCAGACAACTTGATCAGGCGTCAACAAGGCTGCAAACTGTTGGTTGAAGTGGTTTACGAGGGGGCGAATTATTTAGTGGAGCCGATCAAATCCAGGGTCACCCCGAGGACCACAGAATTCATTGTCATTGAAATGCATGGACCGCAAGATCTGCCCGTATCATGTCCTGGTCATGGAGGCAGAGAACACGGGCATATAGTAAATTGGGTCAGTGGACCAATATGACCGCAACTCACTTTTTTAAAATTATACCCCTGTGGAGGGATAGGCCCAGGAAGGTCTTGAATTCGGAAACCGTAATAGGTTTCCAATCTCTGGCAAGGGTCAACTGGGGATTAGCGGCGATGAATTGACCAGCATACAAATTCTTTGGTCCACAACAGACCTATAGAGATCTTCTGTGAAAAACGATGAATAAAAATCAAGTGAAGTAAAATCAGCTGTTTCCACCTGAATTCCGGGTTGGCCAATGAATGGGGGAAGTACGGGCGCTGCTGTAAGTGGTGGGTTGCCAATTGGGATGGGCAAATGCAGCAGGAAGGGCACTATGGTAGGGACCTGTGTTTCTCTTTTTGATGGCTGCGGGACACTACTTGTGCTAGCCACCTCACTTGCTTGAACTGCACTTATGGGACTCGCCACATCAACAAGTGTTACTGCACTGCGGGATGTACGACCAGGAAGTATTAGGCCGCTGGTGCTTGCCAGTTCACCAGAAGGATGATCGGCACTGGTACAGGCTCTCTGCTCCATACGAGAGCCCTGTGGTTCTTGCACCTCAACAACAGCAGAAGAACAGGATTGGGTACACCTGACCTTGGCAGGGACCACTACTCGTCAGAGCCATCTGTCAGGGTGCCGCTGTCTACAGGTTTTGTATTCTGAGCCTGAATCTGACAGATGGGTGACTTCCTCTTCACTCTCATCTGTCATGCTCAGAAACGTGTAGGCCTCTTCACTAATGTACCTTTGACTGGACATTTTGGCCTCTAAATTTACTTGTACAACTAAGGAGAAAGAGCAACTGACTGTCAGTGACTGCTTCAAAGGCTACCAAAAAAACTGTTAGCGTTCGCAGGGATCAGGCCTGACTCTGCGGATGCTGCAGCTTTTTGTTTTAGATAGCTAGCAGGTATCTGGGCTGATCCCACTAACGCTGCATTTTTGTGAACCCTAAACTACTGTGGACGCTAGTATAGCTCTGATCAGATCAAAGATATTGATCCGTTCAGACACTATACTACTAAGGGAGGTGTGTGGTGCGTGCGTGGGTGATGGCGCTACTGGCAATAATCTGCTGCTGCCTGGGGTGGCGCGGACCCTAACTGACGCTAAAACCTAACTGATGTCACCCGCAGGGTGATCAGGGGGTTAAACCTTTATTAGGAAATATATGGCAGGTGCCTTGACGATATAAAAAACAAAATAACTAACCAGCGTCACACCTAACACTAATACGGTGATCACTGGTGAAAGGAATAACTAGGGGGCAATCAGGGGTTTAAACCTTTATTCAGAAATATATGGTGGGTACCCTGATGCTATAAAAACCTGACATGACAGTAATTATCTAACTGGCTAACTAGTGTCACCAGTGTAGCTGAGGCTACATACAGTATACAGCATTGTGTTATGGGTGCGAGAGGAGACCTTCCTGTTTCACACCCAGAACAAAATTGTATTGGTCTGAGCAATGCTCTGCCATTTATAGAAAGCTTTGTATTCCATCAATGAGTCAGAGATTGACATCATCATCCCACCTCTGTGACTCAGCCAATCAGAGACAGCTTTGTATTTATTGATGGAATACAAAGCTTTCTACGAATGGCTGAGCACAGCTCAGACTGACGCAGTTTTTTTTCTGGGTTTTTTCCTGGGTGCGAGACATGAAGGTCTCATCTCGCACCCGCAACACAATACTGTATGTAGCTTTGGCTACATACAATTTATTGCGCACATCCAGTGGCTGCACATGTTAGTAAGGGAATCAGTTGTTTGGGCCAGCTTGTGACCTTTTCACAATTTTTTTTTTTTTTTTAAAAGCCTTCCCTGGAAGAGGGCAGTAAAATGCGCACCTTTCTCAGTGTTGGTGAATATGGTACAAGCATTCTGAAAGTAAACTTCTGATCAGACTTCCTGAAGCACAGAAGCCAGAGGATCAGTATAACAGTCAGGTTACTAGATTTTTCAGAAAGGAAGGTTCAGAGACCACATGGAATTTATTTCTCATGGTATGGCTTTCCTTTATTATGCCTGTCTGAGCCATTTACACCCCTGTAAATATGTCTTACTGTGCTTGTGGAGAATGCTATGTTTTCTGTGGCTACTAGATGGCGCTCTGCATTCACAGGTTTGTAAGACACTGACAGTACTGTCCACTTCATTTAAGACTGTATGTACTTTAAAATGGAGCCTAAAGAAAAAGTTAAATAAAATTACAATTCTTAGCCAAAACAAGGAAATTTTCCTTGTAATTTATCTATTCTGCCTGAATCTCAGGTGTCTTTCCCCCTGGTATCTCTTAGGTTTCATTCACATGGCCATAAAAAGGGTTACTGATGTTACTACACTTGTGATTTCTAGGAGAAAAATTCCTGCATAATGATCAGTAAAATACCTGCATGTAGATGCATTTAAACGCATGAAGACTTGTATTCTTACATAATAATAGATTTTTTTCCCCCTGTGTTTAGACTTCATTTACTTGCTTACAAACGCGTATACATGCGCTTATACTCATGTTCTTAGATGCTGATTTTTTAATTCTATGTCGTGGGTCTGAATGTAGTGCGTGTTTATGCACCTGTGTGAATAGCTCCATTGAAAACAATGCAGCTGTGGTCAGATCTAAGATTAAAATATACTTTTTTTATTTTTTTTTACGGCCATGTGAATGAAGCTTTACTGTTGAGATGATATCATCCTTTGTTTCACATGATCTTTTGGCAGGTTGCATGATTTCCATGACTGCAGAGGGGACATGCATTACTGGGAGTGTGGAGAAGGGGAAGACATTAATTGACATTAGAACAGACCATTGGGGAGCAGCAGTTAGTATTATCCAGCAATTCTATAAACTACTGGAGGAGGAGGGTTGCTTTAGTCAAGTATATGGCTTCAAACATGCTTGGGGTTAACATAGATCTATAGTCAGACAACAAGGCTAATGAGAAACTCCCCCCCCCCCCCCCAAAAAAATAAAAATAAAAAAATAACCAAAGGAAAAAAAAATGTTAGACTCTATGGACTACTCAGTCTTTTTCTGCCGTCACTTTTCTATGTTTCCATGTTAAATTAGTTATTGTTGATCATTAATTCAAAACCCATCTTCTGCCAAAGAAAAAGGGGTAGAACCTATGCCAGGTACTTTTCTGCAGTGACCCCACTGGAGAGATCTTTCACATCTTGTTTAGACAGGAAGTAATGGCCAATCTCTTCTCTGGGGACAAATTGCAACTTTTATAGAAACTTTTATTCATCGTCCTTTAATAGCCACGACGCAACATTTTATACTTTATATTCATGAACATTGGATTATACCGCTACCTGAGCAGCACCTCTCCACTGCTTCTACATGAGTTGTCTTTACTTTTTTTTCAGTAAAATTGGAAAGAGAGCTCTGTTGGCTTATTATTACTGTTCTTGTGACAACTGCACCCTTATTTTCTTGTAGAGTTGTCAGAGGACCAGAACTTAAATTCATTTTCCCAACAGGGTCACTGGCAGCAGTAACCACTCAAGGGAAGTATTTTCTCCTCCCAAGTCTCTAAAACTAAAATGAAAATAGAAGTATGGGAATAATTTTTAAATCATACTTACCTAGGTGGATGCAGTCTCAGCCCAATGCTGCATCTGTCCCCCGCTGGTTCTATCACTGAGAATCGAGCGATCAAACACTGACGATCGCTCGGTTCTCAGAGCTCCCTGAGCAGAGAGCTGGTGACAGTCAGTCACCTGCTCTCTGTTCTACTCCTCCACGCTGACTGGAGGAGCGGGAGCGGCTGGCTCAGCCTCTCAGCAGCTCTCTGAGAGGCTGAGCCAGGTGCTGGTCCTGTAATGTAAAATCGGCCGACAGCAGACTGTCTGCTGAAAATAGGTCACAGGTGTGCATAACACCTTTGGCTGTATTTCTTCTTTGAAAGTTGGGGCTGGTATTGGGCTTTAAAGGAGATCTTTTCTTAAGCCTTGTACAAATGATCAGATTTTTGGACGGCCGTTCATCCGTTTTTTTGTTGCATGCTAGTCTTATGTCGACAGTGAAGAGATTACTCCCCATACGAAATATCTTTTATAACAGAGTACAACTTCAGAAGTGACATCATGTCTTGAAAAGTTTTGTATGTATTCTTTTATTTCTGAGCTCTTTCATTTTTCTTTGGACATAAAAAGTACTAATGTCGAAAGCACCATACTAATGATCCGAACATTGTCAGATCGTTCAGACTACATTTTACTTCTGATTTTAATATCGTGTGTATGGGCCTTTAGGTCGGAGTGTGTGTTACTGTTCTAATTTCCGTGAAAGATTCAAGACATAATTATATACTAATTTTTGTATGTTTTATGTACTAGTTGTACTGGAAGTCCTGCCACATATAACCAGAGAGTGTAGCTGTTATTCATAGCCTGAAGCATTGTGTGTGTGTGAAATTACACCCACGAGTCTGTTAAGTGCTGTAGGGTCTAGTTGTTATCCCTCATTCTTTGTCTGAGTCTTGCTGTGTGTAGGCTTAAACCTAGAACACACAATCAGAAAATCTGACTAAAAATACTGCTTTCGAAATGATCGTACAATAATCTGATCATTAGTACACAGCTTTTGAGAGCCAATCGTGACATTTATTGCAAAATTATCCAAAGGGACAAACACGAAAAAATGTAATCATGCAATACCAGAACTAACTTTTTTTTGTTTAATCAGTGTAGTATTCGTTTTATAAAAAATCGGAAGACCAAGACCATGCATGCTCAGAAACAAAAGAATACAATGTAACACATTACATCACTTTCGAAGTTGTATTCTGTTGTACGAGAACTTTCATAACTTTAGTGACCCCTTAATTTTCAATGGGAGACTATCATGCAAAAAATAAAATAAAACGGACAATCATTTGTCCGATATTCTCGTTATGTATGTACGAGGCTGTAGAACAAAAGGAAAGCTGTTCTCAGAGAATTACACTGAATGGCCAAAAGTTGCGATCGTCATACTTGTATGATATTAATAGACAAGCCATTCCAAAACCATGAGCATCACAATGTAGTTGCCCCCCTTTGCTGGTTTAACAACCTCCACTCTTTTGGGAACACTTTCCACAAGATTTTGGAGTGTGCCTTTGGAATTTAAATTTTTTACATTAAAATCAGCAGCATTCTTCTCATCTACGCATTTTCTTTAAGTTTGTTGTTGTGTTTTTTAAAGACCGGCAGGCAGCAGCACCATCCTAACATGTTGAATTGGCAGTTATAAAATATTTTAAAATATTCTTCTTCCTTACTTTTTTTTTTTTTTTTTTACTTTTCATTACTTGCTTCTGTTCTGGACATATTGATAATGGACCATTACAATGCAGTTGCTGAATTATTTAAGAGTCCTTGCTAGGTTGGCTGTTTAACATTTGCCATAGTCATATGCCATCTGTTTTGGTGCTAGAATAAGAATCCTTGTACTCTCAACATCTTTATATGCACTTTGAATTCTTTCCAAGTACAGTATCTAAAATATGTAAGCTAGGGTTTGCAACATTTAATGTAACATACAGCTTGCCATTTGAGCAAAAATTATTTTGAGACAGCCAGTTACAGGAGCAGGGGTGGGATGTGCAAACAAGGGGAGAACCTGAAGAGAGAATTGGATTTGTAGTACTTGATGCTTATTCTGGCTAATAGCATTTTTAAGTGGAATAATCATTTAAGGTCCCTTTCCCACATGCGGACCACTCATTTCATCAGTTCAGTCACGTTTTTTCAAAGAAGAAAAGTTTACATCAGTTTTTTTACATCCACTACCAATGCAAAAATGGACCATTTGTCCGTTTTACATCTACTTTTCATCCGTTCTGTTTTTTTTTTTTAATGGAACAAAAATAGGACTTTGATCCATTTAAAAAAAACGAATGTTGACGGATCTGAATGTAAACTGATGTAAATGGATAATAATCTGTTTACATCCGTTTTTTCCATAGAAATGCATTGATGTCCGTTTTTCATCTATCACCGGATGGGTGGACAAATGGGTCCGCATGTGTGAAAGGGGCCTAAAGGTATTTGTAAACCTTATCCAGATGCCATTTAGTTTGCGATGTGCACTGTGCAATTTGTATTTATTGTATTTATTATAAAAATGTATTTAGTGCCAGCAATTTACAAAGCACTTTACATATTATACATTCATATTAGACCCTGCCCTCAAGGAGCTTACAATCTAAGGTCCCTATCTTGCTTTCTTACATAGACATACCAAAGCCAATAAACCTAATATGTCTTTACAGTGTGAGAGGAGACCCGAGTACCTAGAGAAAACCCATGCATGCAAAGGGAGAGCATACAAAATGTAATTTAAATACTTTTTTTTTTTTTTTTCAACCATGTGTAACCTGGGGGACAGGTAGCAGGTACAAAGCTCCCTGGGATGAGCAGTTGCTCAGGCACAGATACCACATCCAATGATGTAGTGACAAACAGTGCTGTGTTTATTTGTGGTATATATAAGTCCAAATACAGGTGCTGTGCAGTGTTCCAGAAAACAAATAAAGGAAAAAAGAAGCAAAACACAAATCCTAGCCAAGTCTCGGCTCTAACTACACAATATGCAGCCCCTAACTACCAGGCTGAACAAGCCTACCGCTTGTCAGTTTCTACATAAACTGTATAACAGCTTTTACCAACCTTTTTCTCTTCACTAACTAACTTTATCTGTCCCAGGCAGAGAGCAAAGGCTGTCTGCTCAGGTGAGCTTAACCACTTAAAGTGGAGGGCCACCCTGAAAACAAAAAAATATTAAAAATTACAAAAAAAATTAAAAAAATAAAATGAAAAAAAAATTTTTTTTTTTTTACTTACCAGAAATGCCTGTTGCTAGGCACTTTCTCCTAATCTTCCTCTTCCTCCTCCGCGGAGATCTTCTGTCTTCTCTCTTCGTCGCGGCGTCTTCTGGGTAATGGGTCGCGCTGTGTTCTGGGAACTGTGTGTTCCAGAACACAGCGCGTCCCATTCAGAAAGCTCTGCGGGACTCGCGCATGCGCAGTAGCTGCGGGACTCGCGCATGCGCAGTAGGAAACGGGCAGTGAAGCCATAAAGCTCCACTGCCTGCTTCCCTTAGAGGGAATGGCGGCGCCGAGACCCGAGAGCCGAGGGACGGGTCGGCCTCGGGCGGCCGACATCGCGGGCGCCCTGGACAGGTGAGTGTGTTTATTAAGTCAGCAGCTGCAGTGTTTGCAGCTGCTGACTTTTTTTTTTTTTTTAACGGACCTCCTCTTTAAGGACTGCCGCATGCCAATGTACGTCATCACAATGGCATGTACAGGCACAAGTATGTACATGTACGTGCTTGCCTTCCCCCCCCGCTGGATGCGGTGGTCCGTTTCGCTGCAGGAGCGATCCGGGATGAGGGGATGGCCGTTGGTTTCTGGCCACCCCCTCTCGATCGCTCCTGGCGAATGCGAAGCTTCCTCCCACTGTGTATAGTAAACACAGGCAGGGAGGAAGTGATGTCATTCTCCTCGGGGTGGGCTTTTTGACCGGACGACGAGGAGAAGTGAAAGTAAGTGTGCACCAACACTACACTAACACGTAGGCACACACAGGCACACAACCTAACCCCCCCCTCCCAGTCACAGTGTCACTGATTGCAGTGATCATTTATTTACTGATCACTGCATTCAGTGTCAGTTGTGACAGTAAAAACTGTCAGGGCAGTTAGTGTTAGGTCCAGGGTAGCCCCCTACCCCCCCAATAAAGGTTTAACCCCCTGAATGCCCCTAGAGTTAACCCTTTCACCCCCTTTTGCCAGTGTCACTAAGCAATCATTTTTCTGATCGCTGCATTAGTGTCGCTAGGTAGCTAGTTATTTTTTTAGGTTCACCGCCAGGTTTTTATAGCGCTAGGTACACCGATATACTACCCAATAATGGTTTTAACCCCCTGATTGCCCCTAGTTAACCCTTTCACCCCCTTTTGCCAGTGTCACTAAGCGATCGTTTTTCTGATCGCTGCATTAGTGTCACTAGTGCTGCTAGGTAGCTAGTTATTTTTTTAGGTTCACCGCCAGGTTTTTATAGCTAGGTACCCCCATATACTACCCAATAATGGTTTTAACCCCCTGATTGCCCCTAGTTAACCCTTTCACCAGCGATCACAGTAGAAGTGTCACTGGTGACGCTGGTTAGCCAGTTAGTTATTTAGGTTCCCTGTCAGGTTTTTATATAGCGCCAGGGACCCCCATATACTACCTAATAAAAATTTGAAGCCCCTGATTGCCCATAGTTAACCCTTTCACCAGTGATCACCGTATAAGTGTTACGGGTGACTCTGGTTAGTTTGCTTTTTATAGCATCAGGGCACTCACCATTTATTACTCAATAAAGGTTTAACCCCCTGATCACCCGGCGGGTGATATCAATTAGGTTTTAGGGTCAGGGTCTGCGTCGCCCCAGGCAGTGCTAGGTTAGTGCCAGTACCGCTAACACCCACGCAAAAAGCATAAACCTCCCGTAGTGGTATAGAATCTCAACAGATAAATATCTGATCTGATCAGATCTATACTAGCGTCCCCATCAGTTTAGGGTTCCAAAAAAATGCATTGTTAGCAGGATCAGCCCAGATACCTGCTAGCACCTGCGTTTTGCCCCTCCGCCCAGCCCACCCAAGTGCAGCATCGATCGATCACTGTCACTTACAAAACACTAAACACATAACTGCAGCGATCGCAGAGTCAGGCCTGATCCCTGCGATCGCTAAGCTTTTTTTGGTAGCGTTTTATATTTAAATCCGGAAGGCAGTGCTTGCTTTTCAGGGTCCCGTACGTGGCTAGGCTCCCAAAAAGTCCCCCACATGTGGTATCCCCGTACTCGGGAGAAGCAGCAGAATTTATTTTGGGGTGTAATTTAACTAATGCCCATAGCATGTGGGAGCAATATATCATTTAGTGACAACTTTGTACAAAAAAAAAGAAAATTGTAATATTCCTGCAACTTGTGGCAAAATATAAAATTTCATGGACTCAACATGCCTCTCAGTAAATAGCTTGGGGTGTCTACTTTACAAAATGGGGTCATTTGGGGGGGTTTTGTGCTATTTTGGCATTTTATGGCCTTCGAAACTGTGATAGGTAGTGAGGAGTGAAATCAAAAATTTGCACCCTTAGAAACCCTGAAGGCAGTGATTGGTTTTTGGGGTGCCGTACGCAACTAGACTGCCAAAAAGTCCCACATGTGGTATCCTCGTACTCAGGAGAAGCAGCAGAATATATTTTGGGGTGCAATTCCACATATAACTATGGCATGTGTGAGCAATATATCATTTAGTGACAACTTTTTGTAAATTTATTTTTTTTGTCATTATTCAATCACTTGGGACAAAAAAAAAACATTCAATGGGCTCAACATGCCCCTCAGCAATTTCCTTGGGGTGTCTACTTTCCAAAATGGGGTCATTTGTGGGGGGTTTGTACTGCCCTGCCATTTTAGCACCTCAAGAAATGAGAGGCAGTCGTAAATTAAAAGCTGTGTAAATTCCAGAAAATGTACTCTAGTTTGTAGACGCTATAACTTTTGCGCAAACCAATAAGTATACGCTTATTGACATTTTTTTTACTAAGACATGTGGCTGAATAAATTTTGCCCTAAATGTATGACTAAAATTGACTTTATTTGATTTTTCTTATAACAAAAAGTAGAAAATATATTTTTTTCTCGAAATTTTCGGTCTTTTTCCATTTATATCGCAAAAAATAAAAATCGTAGAGGCAATCAAATACCATCAAAAGAAAGCTCTATTTGTGGGAAGAAAAGGACGCAAATTTCGTTTGGGTACAACATTGCATGACCACGCAATTACCAGTTAAAGCAGTGCAGTGCGAAATTGTAAAAAGACCTCTGGTCCTTAGGCTGAAAATTGGTCCGGGGCTAAAGTGGTTAAATTAGCCTGGGGAAGAGGACCAAGACCCGAACTGGATCATGGATCAGAGATTTCTGAATGTGTACAAGGGGAGCCTGGGAGTTGTATAAACCCCGAACAGGACTTTTCCTGGCTCTCTCTGTGACGCTCTGCTACATATCCTCCCCCCTTGTTTTGACACCAGGGTTGGAACACCTGTGGCCCAACAGGAGTGGACACGGGACAGGGCATCTACATTCCCCATCTCAACCCCTGGCCTTTTACGGTGAAGGAGTAATCCTGTAGAGCAAAAAAAAACACTAGTTCACCCGTCTATTAGTCTCCTTCTTTTGGGCCATCCATTTCAGGGGAGCATGGTCAGTTATTAACTCAAACTGGCGCCCTAACAAATAGTACCTGAGCGCATCCACGGCCCACTTTATGGCTAAACATTCCTTTTCAATGACTGCATACTTTTTCTCATGGTCATTGAGCTTTCTGCTTAGGTACACCACAGGGTGTTCTTCCCCATTGTGTACCTGCGATAGTACTGCCCCGATGCCAACATCAGACGCATCCGTCTGAACCAAAAAATCTTTGGAGAAATCGGGGAAGTACAGTACTGGCTGTGCACAAAGAGCCTTCTTCAGGACTTGGAAAGACTTCTCTGCTACTGAGGACCATTTCACCATTACAGAGTCTTTACCTTTCGTCAGGTCTATCAGAGGGGCAGCTATAGTTACAAAATTTGGAATAAATCTTCTATAATACCCCACAATGCCAGGAACGGCCCTGACCTGCTTCTTGTTTGCAGGACGTGGCCACTCCTGGATGGTTTCTATTTTACTCACTTGAGGTTTTATGACACCACGGCCAATAGTGTAGCCCAAATACTTGGCTTCCTCTAAACCAATGGCACATTTTTTTTGGATTTGCTGTAAAACCTTCTTTGAAGAGGGAATCAAGGACAGCCTGGACACGAGGCAAGTGAGACTCCCAGTCAGTGCTATATACCACTATGTCATCTAAATAGGCTGATGCATATCGTCGGTGGGGTCTTAGTGTCCTGTCCATGGCCCTCTGAAATGTCGCGGGGGCATTTTGCAACCCAAAAGGCATTTTTTTTATATTGAAATGAACCCTCCGGGGTCACAAATGCAGTCTTCTCTTTGGCGATATCTGTCAGGGGTATTTGCCAATACCCTTTTGTCAAGTCCAAAGTGGTAATATAGCGAGCTTTGCCAAGTCTGTCTATAAGTTCGTCTACTCTGGGCATTGGGTATGTGTCAAACTTTGTCACTGCATTAAGCTTCCTGAAGTCGTTACAGAACCTCCAAGTGCCATCTGGTTTTGGGACTAACACAATGGGGCTAGACCAGTCACTATTGGATTCCTCAATAACATCTAGCGCCAACATTCTTTTAACTTCATTGCTGATGTCTTTTCTCCTCACTTCAGGAATTCTGTACGGTTTGAGCTTGACACGTACCCCAGGTTCAGTAACAATATTATGCTGAATGGCTGAAGTCATGCCAGGTAACTCTGAAAATTTCTCTCTATTCCTTATCAGGAACTCTCTAGCTTCCTGTTTTTGGGAACATGACAAGGTGTCTGGAATTGTGACCTCAGGGATCAGGGGGGACTCAGTACCCTTAAGCGTTACCTGGAGGGACCTCGCAGTTAACGCCAGTCTATCCTTCCAGGGCTTTAACAGGTTTATATGGTAAACCTACTCGGGCTTCCTTTTTCCTGGTTGATACACCTTGTAGTTGACTTCCCCCAACTCTTTCAATTACTTCAAAGGGACCCTGTCACTTAGCCAGGAACTTGCTCTCAACAGTAGGAACTAACACCAGGACCCTGTCACCAGGTGAGAAAACCCGGAGTTGGGCCCCCCTGTTGTATATTCTCTGTTGGGCTGCCTGGGCCTGCAGTAAGTGTTCTTTTACCATCGGCATGATTGCTGCAATCCTCTCCTGCATTTGAGCAATGTGCTCAATGACACTTTTGTGGGGTGTCTGCTCCCTCTCCCAAGTATCTTTGGCTATGTCTAAAAGTCCCTGAGGGTGTCTCCCATAAAGCAACTCAAATGGAGAGTACCCCGTAGAGGACTGTGGAACCTCCCTGATGGCAAACATCATGTATGGTATCAGGAAGTCCCAGTTTTTCCCATCCTTGTCAACAACCTTTTTTAACATGCTCTTTAACGTCTTAGTGAAGCGTTCCACCAAGCCATCCATTTGAGGATGGTACACTGAGGTTCGCAACTGTGTCACCTTAAACAACTTGCACAGCTCCCTAGTTATTCGCGACATAAATGGGGTGCCCTGGTCTGTAAGGACTTCTTTAGGGATGCCCACCTGACTGAACACCATAAACAGCTCTTTGGCAATGTTTTTAGCAGATGCGGTGCGTAAGGGAACTGCTTCAGGGTAACGGGTAGCATAATCCATGATTACGAGGATATGCTGATGACCCTGGGCAGACTTGGGGAGTGGACCCACAAAGTCCATGGCAATCCTCTCAAAGGGCACTTCAATAATAGGCAAGGGCACTAAAGGACTTCGGAAGTGGGGTAGTGGGGCTGACATCTGACACACAGGACAGGATTGACAATAATTCTCAATATCTTTCTGTACCCCGGGCCAATAAAACCTGCGCAACACCCTTTCAGTCGTTTTTTCAACCCCTAAATGGCCTCCTAGCAAGTGCCCATGGGCCAGTTCCAACACCACCCGTCTGTATGGCTTAGGGACCACCAACTGTTCAACCACTTCATCATTTATTTTACATACACGATACAGTAAAGCCTCATTGCTGCTGAAATAAGGAAAACAGGGCCTGTCCCCTGGTTCGACAGGTACCTCGTTAATTACTATTACATTTTCCCAGGCCCTGGCAAGGGTCTGGTCTTTTCTCTGCTCAGTACCAAAATTTTCTTTGTGCACATTAAGGTCAGCAAACTCCAACATAGGCTCTGATTCAACAGACGGCTGTCCAGCTCTACTGGTGGTGGGGATTTCCTCAGACTCCTCCAGCTCTCTTGCCATAACCGATAGAGGAAAACCCGGGGAGCCCTGAGAGGAATCCCCTGTACCCACATTGTCAGTAGTGGCCAGGAGTTCTGGCTCAGCCACTGAGTCAGGTACTGCGAACGGGTCGGGATGATCCCACAGTTCCCAAAACTTAGGGAAGTCTCTGCCAATGATGGCGACCCCTGATGCGTCACCGTACCTAAGCAAGTTTTAAATTGAACAGTGGTTATAGGATACTCCCGGGTATCCCCATGTATACAGATCACAGCAATTTTTTTAGCATGACAATTCACAGATTCAATCATTTCAGCTGTAACCAAAGTCACTAGACTTCCAGAGTCCAGCAAGGCTGTAATAGGCTTATCATTAACAGTCATTTGGCACATTGGTTTTCCCATATTTGGCGCTGCAGCACATGAAACAGCTGCAAACATAGACTGCCTTCTAATAGACAAATCACACTGCATTGGTTCATCTGTCAATGGACAATTTGCTGCAACATGTCCCAGTTCTTGGCAACGAAAACACCTGACGTTTCCCCAGTTTGGTTTGCTGACAGACAGTGGCTTCCCTTGTTTGGGATGCCAAACTTCAGTCCTGGCACCAAAAATCCTCCCCCCCCCTATTTCCTTGCCATATTTACCATCCACTTCCCCTGGAACAGTCTTACCGGTTGCCTGGGGAGACCGTGGCTTTGGGTGGAAAGTCCGTGCAGTTGTAGGGGTGGTAACCAGGTTTTCTGCAGCAAAGTACCTTTCAACGCGTTCCACCTGGTTGTCCTCCGATTTGGGGTCTCCTTGACTCACCCACTTCTGCAGGGGAATTGGTAGTGACCTCAGGAACCGGTCCATGACCACATGCTCCACTATTTGTGGCCCAGACAGGGACTCTGGCTGTAGCCATTTCCTCACCAGGTGAATTAGGTCGAACATCTGCGATCTTGGGGGCTTCTCACCTTGAAAGAACCAGCTGTGGACCCGCTGTGCTCGACCTGCCAAAGTGACACCAAGTCGTGCCAGGATTTCCCGTTTGACTTTTTCATAGTCTCCCGCTTCTGCCGATTCCAAATCATAGTAGGCCTTCTGCGATTCTCCAGAAAGCAAGGGAGCAACCAGTCCTGCCCACTGGGTTTTAGGCCAACCTTCCCTCTCAGTGGTCCATTCAAACGTTAGCAGAAAGGTCTCTGGATCATCATCTGCAGTCATCTTAGAAAGAAAGCGACCCACATGAATGACTGAGGGCTTATCTCCACCATAATCAACTTTAGCAGGTGACCACTGTGCTAGCATCTTCACAACCTCAGCCAAGGTTTTCCTATCCGCTTTTGCATCAGTGGCTAGCTGTTCAAACAGCCTCTGCAATTGCTCCTGTGCGACAGCATTAGCTTGCTGTTGTGCAGCATTGGCTTGGCATTGTTCAGCGTTTACTTGCTGTTGTGCAGTGTGGAGTGCGGCGTTTGCTTGCTGTTGTGCAGCATTGGCTTGCCGTAGTTCAGCGTTTTGTTTGCTGTTGTGCAGCGTTGGATATCATAAATAGTTTTAGGATTTCCTCCATCTTTAGTCATTCTAGGTATTGGCCTTTTAAGTAGTAACTTACTACAGTTGCCCGCATTCTCCACCATATGTAACCTGGGGGACAGGTAGCAGGTACAAAGCTCCCTGGGATGAGCAGTTGCTCAGGCACAGATACCACATCCAATGATGTAGTGACAAACAGTGCTGTGTTTATTTGTGGTATATACAAGTCTAAATACAGGTGCTGTACAGTGTTCCAGAAAACAAATAAAGGACAAAAGAAGCAAAACACAAATCCTAGCCGTGTCTCGGCTCTAACTACACAATATGCAGCCCCTAACTACCAGGCTGAACAAGCCTACCGCTTGTCAGTCTCTACATACACTGCTTAACAGCTTTTACCAACCTTTTTCTCTTCACTGACCAACTTTGTCTGTATGTCCCAGGCAGAGAGCAAAGGCTGTCTGCTCAGGTGAGCTTAAATTAGCCTGGGGAAGAGGACCAAGACCCGAACTGGATCATGGATCAGAGATTTCTAAATGTGCACGAGAGGAGCCTGTGAGACGTATAAACCCCGAACAGGACTTTTCCTGGCTCTCTCTGCGACGCTCTGATACACATGTTTATCTCCCAGTAATGGCTCACCTACAACCTCTTTGCAGCCACTTGTCTGCATTCTTTCCAGTGATGACTGCATGGCATCTCTCAGCGCAGGTTTCTTGATTGTGAGAAAAGCGGAGCATGCATAATGAGTGTTAAAATGTTTACTCGTAGTCTCCATCTGAAGCCCATGTAGAAAGGTGACAACGCAGGAGTACACATGGAAGGTAGGGACAGAGCGTTGTCATCCTGTTGCAGGAAATGTCTGAAAAAGGAACATTGTGTGGATCACCAGGGAAAATTTTAATAAAAGCTGCAGATTTATAATTGAGAATATAACTTTAGAATTTACAGTCTCATGTTGAATTATGTATGAGATTTTAGTTTTTGGTTCACATTCTATTTTAAATAAACTTCAGTATGGCTTCTATTGCAGTAGAATTTTATTATGGTTGTTGTAATTCTATGTTTTAAATTTGGCCCTCTGTGATGAAGGGTCCCAGGTTTAGTACTGTTGCCTTGATCTTTAAAACTCTTCAGCATTGAATATGTTAAGGAATGAGTGGTCTCACCCTGCATATGACCTTAGAGTCGCCACCAATCTGGCCTATTAAATAGCAAAAGAGATAAAGCTGGCCACAAACTCCTCAGTTAACCCTTCTCCAGTAGCCAAGAGGTGTTTTCAGACGTCAAACACGTCTCGTCTCCCGGGACTTCCTGCTCTGCCCTTTCTCCCTGAAAGGGCCCATTTTACGGCTGAAGGTATTTTTGGAACTCGGGTCTGTCCTGTGTGCGTAAGAGTCTTCCATGGGTCCTGTTGCGGCCAGAAGTTCTGATTAATTAAAGGGCAGTAAAACACCACCATAAACTGAGAGATGTGTTCATCCTTGTGGCCAGGCCAGGCCAGCCGCACTCTTGCGGTCGTGTGCGGCTTTGCTCACCAGTCGGAGAGAGAAAACTGTAAAACTATTGTGAACTGTTATTGTGAACTGTGGGTTTGTGAACTGGGATACCAGTTAACTTGGGTGGAATTAGATTGTGTTTTTATTAATCTTGGTTTTATCATTTTGATTTTTGTATGTACACAGAGTTGGTGCTTTTTTTTAACTGTTTTACTCACCAAAATTTGATGTAGTCTTTATCTTAGTCAGGCGTAGGTGGGGTCCCCTTCCACTGTTAGCATGCCATAGTCAAGTAAGTGTGACAGATTGGTTTTTAGTGGGCTTAAACCAAGACAGCTATGAATGCAGACCAATGCAAAATCGTAAATTTACTTATAAAAGTCCAGTAATCAACATTTCTAAGTTTTTTTTTATTTTCCCAAGGAAAAATCTCCCTCTCTCCACAATCGCACCTTATTCATATCATCAAACACACTCCATAGCGTAACCCTGTTTTAATGCACTTAAGCTTCCAGAAATAACATATAGGAGTAAAACTCACATTCATCTGTGCCTATGCTGGCACCCAGCGATCTTAGCAGCGGTTAATTATGGCTACGTCTGCCCTTTCTCATATGGATATTGGCGTGCGTTCCAAATGGCGGCACTTGCTGGACCACATATTCTCGCCTCTGCGCGTTTTGCCATCCTGCTTTCAACTGAAAGCTGGGAACGTGGTCCACCCATGGGGGGGTACATAAGGGACCCATGCAGACCATGTCTCCAGCTTCTAGTTGATGCCAGGACTGCAAAACACGTAGAGGCGAGGATACGTGGTCCAGCAAGTCATAATTGATGATGCAGGTTTCTGTCATCCAGAACGCACAGCGATATCCATGTGAGAGAGGGCGGACGGTGATCATAATTACTTCTAAGATTGATGGGTGCTGGCATAGGTATGGATAATTGTGAGTTTTATACATATGTGTTATTTCTGTAAGAGCATTAAAACGGGCTTACGTTATGGAGTGTGTTTGATTTCTTTTCTTTGAGAAATATATTGATACAGAGCCAAGGAGGAGAGAAGTGGGGATATTACAGCCCAGTTAACAGGGATTAAACCTGGGTGCAAGCTGACCCACAACAAATTGTATTTTTATATTTGGTGAGTGACGGTGTGGAGGGGTATAGAGGGCACACAAAGATCAATGGCACTTGTCACCTTCATGCATGATTGGAGCACATTTGAATTGCAGCATGGAACACTAATGTGGACTGCAGAAGTCGTTATATGGACTTCACGTTTATTGTTAGATTCACTATATATATCATTTTTTTTCACAGGAAAAGAAGGACAATGTATTGTTTGTCTATACATATTGTTATATAAGCAATAGTTGGAGATTCTTCCATATTAGGTGTTTTTTTATATATGGAAAAGGGGATTACAAATTGGTGGATTTGTAGGATACCTAGCGCCCACATTCATTCATTTTGTTGTTTGATTTAAGTTGTGGTTTGAGACACAAAGTGGTGGTTAGCGGCAGGGGTGACCATGGTATTGGTTTTTCCCAGGCGCAGAAATTTATATACATTTTTCACATTTTCAAGGATGAAGAACACAAAGTGCAAAATTAGAGCCAAAATATCTTGATAATTGCTACTACATCTATGAAACCAGATATTGATGTGTTAGTTTATCAAAAACAGTGACCAATATTGGACTAGTTTTATGTTGCTGTTCTTATTTTTATAATAAAATGTATTTAAAAAAATGAATTAATACTCAGACAGGTACATGATCTATGTCTAGGGATAGTTGATGTGATCTGCCACACTAAACATTCAATAAAAATGACATTATAACCGCATGCCGACCACCCACTGTCGTTTGATGGCGCCAGAATGGCTCCCCTGCGTGAATCACCATAGCTGTACGGCAACCACCTGAAGAGTTATAGGGGGTGCTCACTGCAGCACTGAGGAGCCGATGCTAGTGCCTGCCGCGAACTCCGCCGTGCACGCGCGATCACTCCTGACAGAGCCAGAATGAGGATGTGTGTGTGTAAACACACACATCCACGTTCTGGCAGGAGAGAGGAGACAGATCGTGTGTTCCTAGTTCCTAGTATATAGGAACACCGATCAGTCTCCTCACCTAGGCAGTCCCATCCCCCCACAGTTAGAACACACATGAGGGAACACAGTTAACCCTTTGATTGCCCCCTAGTGTTAGCCCCTTCCCTGACAGTGGCATTTACACAGTAATCAGTGGCTATTTTTAGCACTGATCGCTATATATATGTCAGTGGTCCCAAAAAAGTGTCCGATTTGTCCACCACAATATCGCAGTCCCAATAAAAATCGCAGATCGCCTCCATTTCTAGTGAAAAAAAAATAATAAAAATGCCATAAATCTATCCTCTATTTTTTAGATGCTATAACTTTTGCGTAAACCAATCAATATACGCTTATTGCGTTTTTTTTTTTCTTTTAACTAAAAATATGTAGAAGATTATATATCTGCCTAAACTGGGAAAAAAAATATTTAAAAACATAAAAAAAACATTTGGGGATGTTTATTATAACAAAATGTAAAAAATATTTGTTTTTTTTTTGTTTTTGTTTTTTCAAAATTCTTTTTTTTTATTTTTTTTTGTTTATAGCGCAAAAAATAAAAACCGCAAAGGTGATCAAATACCACCAAAAGAAAGCTCTATTTGTGGTAAAAAAAAGTCTATTTTGTTTGGGTACATCGTCGCACGACCTCGCAATTGTCAGTTAAAGCGACGCAGTGCCATATTGCAAAAAATGGCCTGGTCAGGAAGGGGGCTGAAGTGGTTAAGAGTATGGGAATTTTTTAATTTTTTTTTTTTTTTTTAATCACACATACTTAGGTGGATGCAGCATGGATGCGATGCTGCATCTGTCCCCTGCCGTCTCTAAGGCTGTGAACTGAGTGTTCAAACACTGCTGATCGCTCAGTTTTCCCTGACGCTCTGAGTAGAGAGCGGTGACTGTGAGCCACCGCTCTCTGCTCTGCCCCTCCAGTGCTCACTGGAGCGCTGGGCTGTGGAGGGGCTCGATGAGATGCTGAGTCAGGTGGCAGTCCAGGCTCCTGTGTGGGTCCTGACCATATGGTTGCAATCTTTGCCCAGCCTGGACCGGACTTTTTTTTTTTTTTTTTTGACATAGCTACATAGTTGGTGAGGTTGAAAAATGACACAAGTCCATAAAGTCCCACTTGTGTGTGTGATTATATGTCAGTATTACATTGTTTATCCCTGTATGTTGTGGTCGTTCAGGTGCTTATCTAATAGTTTCTTGAAACTATCAATCCCCCCTCTGAGACCACCACCTGTGGTACCCTCTACGTAGTTTAATATTAAACTCCCTAACTAATATCCTCCAGACCCTTTATCAGCTTTGTTGCCCAGAACTGGACAGCATACTCTATGTGCAGCCGGACCAGAGTCTTATAGAGCGAGAGAATTATCGCTTTATCTCTGGATTTGATCCCCTTTTTAATGCATGCCAATATTCTGTTTGCTTTGTTAGCAGCAGATTGGCATTGCATGTCATTGTTCAGCCTATCATCTACTAGGAACCCCAAGTCCTTTTCCATCCTAGATTCCCCCAGAGGTAATCATCCCAGTGTATAGATTGCATTCATATTTTTGCCACCCAAATGCATTATTTAAAATTTTTCTACATTGAACCTCATTTGCCATGTAGTTGCGCAACCCATTCATTTGTTTAGATCTTTTTGCAAGGTTTCCACATCCTGCGGAGAAGTCATTGCCCTGCTTAGCTTAGTATTGTCTGCAAATACAGAGATTGAACTGTTTACCCCATCCTCCAGGACGGTTATGAACAAGTTAAATAGGCTTGGTCCCAGCACAGAACCCTGGGGGACCCCACTACTCACCACTGGCCATTCCGAGTACTCCCCATTTATCACCACCCTCTGAACTCGCCCTTGTAGCCAGTTTTCAATCCATGTTCTCACCCTATGGTCCATGCCAACGGACCTTGTTTTGTACAGTAAACGTTTATGGGGAACTGTATCAAATGTTTTTGCAAAATCCAGATACACCACGTCTATGGGCCTTCCTTTATCTAGATGGCAATTCACCTCCTCAAAGAAGTTTAATAGGAATAGACTGCTATTGTAATTGAATAAAGTTCACGTGGACTGTTACCAATATCTTGGCACACTTTTCTACAAACTTTGAATTGTTACTCTCACTTGACTGAACCGTTTCTCTTGTTTTTATTTAAAGGCTAAGCCCACCTTTACATAAAAATAAATAAATAGTAAATACATGTGAATTTTATTATTTTTTAAAACAGGAGCCTGGAAAGCATTGTACCCGCAATCAGCAGTTCATTCTCTTACACACACTGCCTACAGCTCTGGTGCCTGTACCTATGTATAGACTTCAGACATGCTAATCAGCACTTTCAAACTGCAAGTACATCTGCCGCGTTGGCTGAAGGTGCTTGTAGTATATTATTTTTCACAGGAAGCTGTGATTAAATCATGTGGCTGTGTGGGCAGACCTCCGCACAGCCGTGCTAAAAGTGACAGCGAGTGCGGGGGAAATGGACTCCTGCCCGCTATCATGGGGGGTGGGGGGGATTGATCAGGAGGAGAAGTCGCGGGAGCTGGAACATGTAACATCTTCCAAATGTGAACTCATCCTTTTAATCGTGTCTCACTTTCTGCTCTTCCCTCTTCCAGATTGAGAACCTGCAAGAGCAGTTAAGGGACAAGGAGAAGCAGCTGGGCAGCCTGAAGGAGAGAGTGAAATCTCTACAGGCAGATACCACCAACACAGACACTGCACTAACTACCCTGGAGGAGGCGCTGGCGGAGAAGGTGAGTGCCCCATCACACCATAGCTGTTAATGTAAATGGATTAAGGGGACTGTCTAACCTGTATAAATTGTTTTGTCTGGGTTGATGCTAAGAGGTTGAAAAAAACTGTCATGATAAAAATATGCATTGCTGACAGGCACTAAAAGTGGTTGTAAATCTCAGACATGAAATATGAACAAAGCATATCCCTCTATAGTGTGTATTTTGTCTCAAGTAAGAGCGCCAAGTGTCATTTCTTTCTGATGCTTTATTCCTCCGCTAACAGGAGAGTCATTTCTGACAAGTTTTTCTGACTCCAAGAGAAAAATGGTGACGGGGAGGGATCTCCAGCTGATTGACCGACTCAGCTCTCTTTCAGTACGTTGGTTGAATGGGGGAGGGGGGTCTTTTCCCTCCAATCAGCTCTCAGAGCTCTCCTCACTGAGCTCTGCAGAGTGTAACCTGCCCCCTTTTTTCTGGACGGTCAGACAAGCTTTATAAATTCTAGACTTTGAAGGGATTTTTTAGTGACTTCACTGGGTATATGTAAGGGTTTACAACCACTTTAAAGTCCAGTTGAGCTTTCAGGCTAAATGCTTTATGCAGGGAAAATATGGAAGCTCTGTGTCTGACAGTTGTTTTTCTTTGTAAAGCAGCCTCAGAGAAAATAGAAAACCCTGTGCTCTGCTACTGAGTGGAGCCTTTTCTTTCTTGTGGAAGCAATGGTCTTTCTACAGCAGTCTGATGCACCTACATATTCTCAACTAGAGTTCTCCATTCATTCAAGAGCTTGAGCTTTGCTGATAGGACAGCTCTAGCTCTAATATACAGAGGGAGTAAGAGACCGCTGCAGAAAGACTGCTGCTTCCACACAAAGATTAGCAGAAGACGAGCTATTTCACTGTAGCTGTGGCTGCTTTACCAGTTACACAAATGGTAACCATGTGAACCCTTACTGTTCTTTTGCATCTGAAATCAATTGACAGCGTCTTATATTGGAGTTTAGTTGGGTATCACCTTAGGATAATGTAACCGATTTGGGTGGACTGATCCTTTAATCTGACTGTCTAATTTAAAAAATGCACTTCTTGTTTGTTCCCCAGGAGAGAATTATTGAGCGTCTGAAGGAACAGCGGGACCGCGACGAACGTGAAAAGCAGGAAGAGAATGAGTCTTGCAAGAAGGAGCTGAAGGAGCTTAAAGAGAAAGTCAGCCAATTACAGGGAGATCTGTCTGAGAAAGAGGTAGGAAGGCCAGTCTGTCCATTCACCCATGAACCAGATCTCATAGCCAGGGGATTTTCTAAACATCTGATCAATATATATATATATATATATATATTTATCCCTGATCATTGTTGATTGCAATCTGTGTTTTTGATTAGTTGGAATTTTTCTATTTGATATAATAGAATATCAAACAGAGGAGGCACCATTTTTTCCTAAGGCAGAACTTTAAAGCTCTATTAAACCAAAAACCAACAACATATGTCTGTGTTCACTGTGTCTGATACAAATACAATGACATTCCGCTTTCCCTGAATTAAATGATTTTAATATCTTTTTTTTATTATTATTATATTTTGGGTGAGGTCAGCCATCAGAAAAAAAAAATAAATAAAAATTCCAGTCAGCGATACCACTTTCTCTGTTACTATCCAATTTTTTCTTAAAAGGGAGCCCTAGCCAGTGCTGAAATAAAAGCTCTTGCTGCAGTACTCGCCTCCCCTTCAACTGCCATGTCATATGTTGAATGAGGCCAAGATAATATACTGTACCTGCAGGGCGTCATGCCCCCCACCCCCACCCAAAGGAAATATCACCACTGCACCCTGTACTCATAGTGTAATGATGGCAGTCATCACCTCAGTGCCGCTTTCTGCATCATTTAAGACCAGCTACTGGTTCTTAAGGCCGCATTTCGCCCAGAAGTGGAACTTCTACTCATTTGTCCCCCCCCACGCCCCTCCTTCCACTGCCACCTTTGGCGGGGGGTGGAGCTGATACCTTTGACAGGTATCCTGTCACCACTTCCGGAAGATCTTGCCACGGCGAATTAGGCCAGCAGCTCGGCTCCTTCCTCCTTCCACTGCCGCCAGGCCAGTAGGAGAAAAGAGCGGAGCCTCACGCATGCGCAGCAGGGTTTCCCGGCGTGAAGCCGCAAGACTACACTGCTGGGTTCCCTTACCCACAATGGCGGCGACAGCAACCAACAGCTCATGGAAACATCAGCTGCAGTGCTGGACTCCAGAACAGGTTAGTGTCTTATTATTAAAAGTCAGCAGCTGCAGTATGTGTAGCTGCTGGCTTTTAATATTTGCAGGGATGGGTGGACCTCCGCTGTAGGAAGAGAACTCTGGGTGTCATGTGGCTGACTTGAAAACAAAATAAGTGGTGGGGATATAGAGCTAAGTTTAAAATTGAGCCTTAAGGTATACACCACCCTGCCTATTGTAATAGTGAAGGGGGAGCAACTGACTGATGAGGTCATCTTTTTGCTCTTTCCTCCTATCAGGATATTCTTGTTAATGTATTTTCATACAGTGCACCAAATGGATACCAGAGCTGCCTCTCTCTTTCTCCGACTTACTGCTGCTTAATAGGGGAAAATATAGAGGCTGATAATGAGTCAGGAACAGGTACTTCCAGATTGCAAAGGTGGCCTATCCGAGGCATTGTAGCCTCAAAAACAGCATTTCTTTTACAAAAAATTGTTTTTTTTCTCAGAAAATTGGGCATCTGTTCTGGGATTAGTAAATTAAAATATTACCAGGTAAAGTTGCTCTCTAACATATTGGTGTTACTGTATTCTCTGCAGTCCTCACTTCTTGACCTTAAGGAGCATGCCTCTACCCTAGCCTCCTCTGGCCTTAAGAAGGATTCTAGATTGAAGAGCCTGGAGATCGCTCTGGAGCAGAGGAAGGAGGAATGTTTGAAGCTCGAAAACCAAATGAGAAAGGTGAGAAACTTCCCCTAAGTTCTGGATACTTCCCCACCATGCCAGCCAATCACACTTCTATATACTATTTCCTCCTCACCATACAGAAATGTGTACCCCTCTGCTTCCCAACCAATTACAAAGTTAATTATTCGTTTATAAATTGGTTAATTAGTCTTATTTAAGGATTTTATTACCCCAGTTCAGATTATAGATTTATAGGTTTTAGTATCAATGCAAATGGTTTTTATAATAATATGTTTTTATATCAACTAAAAAATTATCTTCATACAATTGTGTATTACTATCATAATTTGCTTCCCTTAAAGCTGAACTCTAGGTTCCAGGCACTATTTTTTATTTTTTTATTGTTCCCCCTATTCACAGTAGACCCTCACATCTATTTTCTAAATTTATGCTGCAGTGCGCAGAAACACCTTATTTTATTACCTGTTCCTTAATAGTAAAACAGCCAATACTCTTACTTTAGCCTGAGCACCACATTCAGCTTCACTGAAATTCATGTCCACATGAACTTCAGTGATATGGGTGGACAGCTTTGTGACAGAACCAACCACTAGTATTTTTCACTGCCAGTTTGCTGCCAAATGCATGGTCAGGACAGGGCAATTGCGTGAGATCTTCACAAATGATGCACCCACTTTGATGATTTCAGGATGGCAGCTTATGATTCTTATGATCTATTGAGGGACATATTGGTGGTATAATTTTATAAGACAAACTACAGATATTAAGAACTTGATGCATTCCTAGTTGAAGGTAAGGCTATGGCTTTACATATAGACACCTTTCAAACTGACTTTAGTTAAGCATTAAAAAGACACTATTACCTGTCATATGCTTATAAGGAGTGGAGTGATAGTTCCTCCTGGAAGTCCACCCAAAAGTATAGTGCATTTACAAATTCCCTTCTCCCTCATCACCAGAGAAAATTGCATATATACAGTATCTCACAAAAGTGAGTACACCGCTCACATTTTTGTAAATATTTTATTATATCTTTTCATGTAACAACACTGAAGAAATTACACTTTACTACAATGTAAAGTAGTGAGTGTACAGCTTGTATAACCACTTCAGCCCCGGAAGAATTTACCCCCTTCCTGACCAGAGCATTTTTTGTGATTCGGCGCTGTGTCACTTTAACTTAAAATTGCGCGGTCGTGCGACATGGCTCCCGACGTCCTTTTTTTTTTTCCACAAATAGAGCTTTCTTTTGGTGGTATTTGATCACCTCTGCGGTTTTTATTTTTGCGATATAAACAAAAAAAGCGTAAATTTTGAAAAAAACACATTGTTTTTTACTTTTTGCTATAATAAATATCCCCAAAAAATATAAAAAAAAATTTTTTTCCTCAGTTTAGGCCAATACGTAGTCTTCTACATATTTTTGGAAAAAAATATTACAATAAGCGTTTATTGATTGGTTTGCGCAAAAGTTATTGCGTCTACAAAATAGGGGATAGTTTTATGGCATTTTTATTTATAATTTTTTTTTTTACTAGTAATGGCCGGGATCAGCGATTTTTATCATGACTGTTACATTATGGCGGACACATCAGACAATTTTGACACATTTTTGGGACCATTGGCATTAATACAGCAATCAGTGCTAAAAAAAAATGCATTGATTACGGTAAAAATGTCACTGGCAGTGAAGGAGTTAACCACTGGATGGCGCTGTAAGGTTTAAGTGTGTCCTAGGGAGTGATTCTAACTGTGGGGGGAGGGGCTGTGTGTGACACGTCACTGATCAGCGTTCCCGAGAGAGAGAGGGGGAGCTGATCAGTGACAGTGTCACTAGGCAGAACGGGGAGATGCTTGTTTACATTAGTTTCTCCCCGCTCTTCCTCACCATGAGATGATCATGGTCACAGAGCTCCCGGCAGGTGCGCTGCCCGCAGGCCGCCTCTTATAGGGCAACGTACAGGTACGTTAATCTTCCTGTACGTGCCCTTCTGCCACAGTATATCTGCATGAGGCGGTCAGGAAGCAGATAACCGTGTAAATTTGCTGTCCCCTCAAAATAACTTGACACACAGCCATTAATGTCTAAACCTCTGGCAACAAAAGTGAGTACACCCCTAAGTGAAAATGTCCAAATTGGGCCCTAAGTATCAATATTTTGTGTGGCCACCATTATTTTTCATCACTGCCTTAACCCTCTTGGGCATGGAGTACACCAGAGCTTCACAGGTTTCCACCGGAGTCCTCTTCCACTCCATGACGACATCACGGAGCTGGTGGACGTTAGAGACCTTGCGCTCCTCCACCTTCCATTTGAGGATGCGCCACAGATGCTCAATAGGGTTTAGGCCTGGAGACATGATTGCCCAGTCCATCACCTTTACCCTCAGCTTCTTTAGCAAGGCAGTGGTCATCTTGGAGGCGTTTGGGGTCGGTATTATGTTGGAATACTGCCCTTAGGCCCAGTTTCCGAAGGGAGGGGATCATGCTCAGCTTCAGTATGTCACAGTACATGTTGGCATTCATGGTTCCCTAAATGAAATGTAGTTTCCCAGTGGCGGCAGCACTCATGCATCCCCAGACCATGACACTCCCACCAACATGCTTGAATGTAGGCAAGACACACTTGTCTTTGTAGTCCTCACCTGGTTGCTGCCACACATGCTTGACACCATCTGAACCAAATAAGTTTATCTTGGTCTCATCAGACCACAGGACATGGTTCCAGTAATCCATGCCCTTACTCTGCTTGTCTTCAGCAAACTGTTTGCGGGCTTTCTTCTGCATCATCTTTAGAAAAGACTTCCTTCTGGGACCACAGCCATGCAGACCAATTTGATTCAGTGTGTGGAGTATGGTCTGAGCACTGACAGGCTGACTCCCCACCCCTTCAAGCTCTGCAGCAATGCTGGCATCACTCGTGTCTATTTCCCAAAGACAACCTCTGGATATGACGCTGAGCACATGCACTCAACTTTTTGGTTGACCATGAGGAGGTCTGTTCTGAGTGGAACCTGTCCTGTTAAACGCTGTATGGTCTTGGCCACTGTGCTGCAGCTCAGTTTCAGGGTCTTGGCAATCTTCTTATAGCCTAGGCCATCTTTATGTAGAGCAACAGTTCTTTTTTTCAGATCCTCAGAGAGTTATTTGCCATGAGGTGCCATGTTGAACTTCTAGTGACCAGTATGAGAAAATGAGAGCGATAACACCAAACACACCTGCTCCCCATTCCCACCTGAGACCTTGTAACATGGAGTCACATAACATCGGGGAGAGAAAATGGCTAATTGGGCCCAATTTAGACATTTTCACTTAGGAGTGTACTCACTTTTGTTGCCAGCTGTTTAGACATTAATGGCTGTATGTTGAGTTATTTTGAGGAGACAGCAAATTTACACTCTTATACAAGCTGTACACTCACTACTTTACATTGTAGCAAAGTGTCATTTCTTCAGTGTTGTCATATGAAAAGATATAATAAAATATTTCCAAAATTTAAGGGGTGTACTCACTTTTGTGACATTTTGTGATATGAGCATATCAGTCATGTATCAGAACATGTACGTCAAGCATAGATCTTACACATGTAATGCATCTGTGAGTGTTATCAGACCAAGGTCAACTACCCTTTAAATCCGAGGCTTCATTCCTGAACTACGACAATGCTCCTTTCAGACAATGAGTGTTGTACTGATTATAATGCAGCCCACCAGATCCTAATTTATCCTATTGCCTTCTAGATTTTGCTTTGTTTTGTTATTTTTATTGCCCAATCTCCTTATTTTCTCTCTGACCTCACCATGTTTCTTGTCCCTGTCTCAGCATTCTGATGGGTTACCACACTCTGGGAAAGCAGTAAGTTCCTCTGCATGGGCACCTCCATATTCCTGCCATTGTCACCTTCGCATGATCTACCCCACCTTCCATTTGTTCTGGAATGTGTTTCAGTCATATATGATGTTTATGAATTTAAAAGAACACTTACTTTTTTACTTCAATGTCTAGTAAATAATCTCTAAGTATAAAAATAGAAAAAAGGATAAAGCGAACATAAATGTTGACGCAATATTATATGAAAGTCGAACTCCAGCCTGCCCTTTAGTATTGTACAGGTTTATTTCAGTATGAAGGAAGATGTCTCTGTGACCGCACATCCATATTATCCCAAGGTACTGGACTCCAGTCGTGGGGTGTGGCCTGACCGGAGTCCAGGTTGATCACCTAATTGGGAATGACTGCCACGATTTTGTCGGTAATTACCGTTGTTATGGCAGCAGCTAGTTGCCATAACCTTGGTAATGTTTTTTTTTCCTTAGGCAGCGGGCTTTCAGATAAAAGTGATCCCAGTGGCAGATTCGCTGCAAACTCACTTTTATGGGTGGCGGGAGAAGTACCTTCCCGCACCTTCCGCTGCTACCCGGTCGATGATCCGATGTGGGTGATGGCTAGGCCCAAGTGGGGGCAAGATAACTCCCACTTGGGTCTATGCCCATGGAGAACCGGAGCAACCTCCGATGTCACTGTTCTTGGGGTTAAAGACATTTTTTTTGTTTTTTAAAGTCCAAGTGTCAAAATATATTTTTTCTTTTGCCTTTAAGGGTAAATGAGAGATCTGGAGTCTTTTTGACCAAAATCTCTCAATAAAGAGGATCTGTCATGCTTATTTCTATTACAAGGGATGTTTACATTCCTTGTAATAGGAATAAAAGTGAAAAAAAAGGGACAGTGTAAAAATAAAATGTAAATGAAATAAGAAAAAAAAAAGTTTTTTAAAGCGCCCTATCCTTTTGTCCTTGCGCGCAGAAGCGAACGCATACGTAAGTTGTGCCCGCGTTTGCAAACGGTGTTGAAACCACACGTGAGGCATCGTCGCGATCGTTAGAGCAAGAGCAATAATTCTAGCACATTTTCTCTGTCAATCTAAATAGGTAACCTGTCAAATATTTTAAAGCGTCGCCTATGGAGATAAGTACCATCGTTTTTTACCATTCCACGAGCATGCACAATTTTAAAGCATGACATGTTGGTTATCCATTTACTCCATGTAACACCATCTTTCACATTATACAAAAAATTGGGGTAACCATCGTGTTTTTTTTTTTTTTTTTTTTTTTTTTTTCTTGTGTCTCTGCTAAAAAACAATATATAATGTTTGGAGTTCTAAGTAATTTTATAGCAAAAAATACTGATTTTTTTACTTGTAAACAACAAATGTCAGAAAAAGACCTGGTCTTTAACCGCTTCAGAGCACTTTTTTGCGATTCGGCACTGCATCGCTTTAACTGACAATTGCGCGGTCGTGCAACGTTGCACCCAAACAAAATTGATGTCCTTTTTTTCCCCACAAATAGAGCTTTCTTTTGGTGGTATTTGATCACCTCTGCAGTTTTTATTTTTTGCGCTGTAAACAAAAAAGTGTGACAAATTTGAAAAAATTGAATATTTTTACTTTTTGCTATAATAAATATCCCCCAAAAATATATAAAAAAAATTTTTTTTCCTCCGTTTAGGCCAGTATGTATTCCTCTACATATTTTTGGTAAAAATATCGCAATAAGCGTATATTGATTGGTTTGTGCAAAAGTTCTAGCATCTACAAAATGGGATAGTTTTATGGCATTTTTATAAAAAATTTTTTACTAGTAATGGTGGCAATCTGCAATTTTTATTGGGACTGCGACATTAAGGAGGACACGTTGGACAATTTTGACACATTTTTGGGACCATTGGCATTTATACAGCGATCAATGCTATAAAATGCATTGATTACTGTAAAAATGTCACTGGTAGGGAAGGGGTTAACACTAGGGGGCCATTAAGCGGTTGTGTGCCCTAGTGTGTGTTCTATCTGTAAGGGGGAGGGGACTGTGTAGGGGAGATAACAGATCGCTGTTATTGTACTCTGTATGAACAGATGATCTGTCTCTTCTCCCCTCAGAGAACCGGAAACTCTGTATTTACACACACAGATCCCGGTTCTCTGTGTGCCCTGAGTAACAGCTGGGCACTCGCATCGGCTCTGTCGGTGAGCAGGGGGCACGCACCCCTAGTGTCCAAAATTGGAAGCGATGTAATGTGACGGCAATTCACGCAGCCGAGCCATGTTGCCGCAGTACAACGCGGTGGCTGGTTGGCAAGCGGTTAAGTGGTTAAACTGGGAAAGAGAGAAGCAGCACAAGTTGCCAATCAGTTGTGCTTCGTTGCTTATGTGCTAACAAGGTGCATAGTGATTGAAGGAAAGAGGAGAGTGATGCAGAGATAAGCCCACCAGTCTGTTGCTTCTACTTTTCATGTCCAGCCATAGGCTAGGGAAGGGACAAAACCTGTACGTGTTACTGAACTGCAGCAGAGAAAAATCATGTCTCCTGCCCAACAAGGCAGAGTTTTTCTTTGTGGCAGAGCTATGTAAATCTAAAATCTAAAAATGTACTTTATCTGTGTATTTGGATATCTGCTTGGAGTTTAGCTTCAAAACAAACCTGTAAATATCTCCTATTAGTCCTTTTTTTTGGATAGTTATGCATCCTTCTGGTCCATGGCAATGAATACAAGGTACATGATATCTAGATGTTTCAGCATTCAGCAGCGTTTTCAGGCAAATGTGTTTTTCCAGAATGTCCGTCCCCAGGATCCCCTGGTAGATACTACATGAGGAGAGTTGATGAGCTGGGGCTCATCAGAGGTATCCTAGAAGAGTGGTTCTCAGCCTCAGTCCTCAAGTACCCCCAACGGGCCAGGTTTTCAGGTTTTGCGACATGGTATTGATAAGAGCTATTTTATCTAAGGGACGTTTTCCAAAACATGGCCCATTGGCGGTACTTGAGGACTGAGGTTGAGAACCACTGCCCTGGAACACCGTACCTGTGGAACATGTAATTAATATTTACTTGTAGTGGAGAAAATGTAAATTAAAAGTGCTGCTTTTGCGCTGAACTCCAACCTTCACTTCAGTCTTGCACAGTTGTACAGGCTCCTTTCCTCTATAATGCCGCATACACACGATCTGATGAGAGCTTTTCATCGGAAAATGCGACCGTGCGTATGCTCCATCGGAATTTAGCTGTCCGAATTTCCGCCAGCCAACAATTGATAGCATGTTCTCAATTTTCCCGACGGAAAAACTTTCTATCGGTAATTCAGATCGTGTGTATGCAATTCCGACATGCCAAAAATCACGCATGCTCAGATTCAACTACGAGACAGAAGCTATTGGCTACTGGCTATTGAACTTCCTTTTTCTAGTCACGTCATACGTGTTGTACATCACCACGTTATAAATGATCGCCATTTGATGTGACCGTGTGTAGGCAAGACAGCTTGAGCCGAATTCCGTTGGGAAAACCATCAGAGCTTTTTCCAATGAGAATTTCGATCGTGTGTAAGTGGCATAAAAATGACTTCCTCTGATTTCAATGTACATTATGAGCATCTCAAAATGTGCATTAGAAGCTGCAGCAAGTTAGATAGAGCCTGCGTCATTCCTTGCTGGAAGGCTGGCTGTCTGTCTCTGGCCCTTTTTTTCAATCAGTTGTTTTAGCATCACATGTGGGCTTTTTGTAAGGTGGTCTGCATGCCTAGAAATGTCTACTTTTTCAGACTGACATGCACCCATCAAACATTTTGGTATTTTCATATCCCCTCCCAAGAGCCAGACCTCTACTTGCATCGCGGCTGAGGGCTCTTGACAGGAGTACTGAGATAGGGTGCTGTGATGTTTTCAGAAAGCTGTATACAGCACACTGCTGGACCCTCCCACCAGCCATGATCTGTCTGCAATGCATAGAGAAGCACAGAGACCAACAGTGACATCACTAGGTCTAAAAGAAGCTATAATATAATGAAAATAAGAGATTGTATTTAAAATTTTCATTAGCATGTTAATAGGGTGGTAGCCAGGGATGGCAGAATATAAGCAGATTAAACTTCAGCCTTCGATTTTATGCCTATACCAATTTTTTTTTCTTGAGCTTTACATTGCACGACTGTCATCTGGTTCCTGATGAACTGGCCATAAATCAGTTAGTGGGTGACCCTGTCACCCTCTTCCTGGTTAATATCCTTCAATTGAAAAGAGTAGGGCATAACATTTTCAGTCAAACAGTGGCTGCATCCAGTAACATGCAGTCTCTTTGCCCTTCGGGGCCAGCTGTCAAAATACAATAGATTTGTCTTTCTATGCTATATAGTGTGGCTGAATGACTCTGGTTGGTTTTATTTTGTTCAGCCTGTAAACTGAAAGAGAAAAATCTATAAGTATATAGCCAGCCTTATAATTGGCTGCTGGCGTGGGGAAGTGTTAGAAACCCTGTTGGGCTTTTACTGCTATCCAAGGCTTTGTTTGAGAGACTAACCATCACTTCTATTACATATCCGCAGCCTACATATCCTCTGTTGAGCTGGTTGGCTATGTACATGCCTCCTGACCTGGCAATTTATGATGGTACTAGCAATGAATGCTGTGCCCCCCCCCCCCCCCCCCCAGCTAGGCGTTTTTATTTATGTTGTGAGTGTTGTGGTGCTTTCCACCCTCCACCCTTCTTGTTCCTTGTCTGGTCATGTGACCTGAACTGTCCTGTCACAATTCCAATGTTGTTTTTGCCTCCCCGTCTTGTCCTGTTGATGTGACCTGGTACTAGCAGCCATTGACAGAGCTACAGTATGTTGTGGGTAGCGGGGGCATGCTGGGTGAAATGGCAGCATTGCCTCATATAAATAAACAGTTGCTAATTATTGTCCACAGCGGTAGCCAGAAATGGGTGCCAGGGAAGGTGGAGAGGCGGGGGTTGGGGGCACCAGCAGCTGTTCATTGGACTTTGCCAGCGGCCTTTCTGGGAAATTCCGAATTCAGGCACAGTTATTTGTTGCTCATTTGACCAAGAATCAATTTCATTATGTGAATTTTGTTATTGGGATGGTCCTGACATGCTACAAACATGGAGTAGCTTGTTCATTACACATATTGGCTTAGCTTCCTCCTTAATTTTACCAGGTGATTGCATTTGACTGCTCCTCAAGCTATGTTTTCATAATACTAATTGCTCTAAACTAGCTGCTCATGACTACCGCAGCAAGATCATCATCATCCGCCCGCTCCACTCATTGTGGCCTGCGACCAGTTACCAAGTCACTTAAAGAGGGATTCCGCCCAAAAAAAAAATATTAAAAGCCAGCAGCTATAAATACTACAGCTGCTGACTTTTAATAAATGGACACTCACCTGTCCCGGGTTCCAGCGATGCCGGCAGCCGAGGCCGATCGACCGCTCGGGCCTCGGCTGCTGCCGCCGCCATTCGAGGTGAGGGAATCAGGAAGTAAAGCGAATCGGCTTCACTTCCCGGTTCTCTACTGCACGTGCGCGAGCCGCGCAATCGGAAATCTCCGCGCTGTCACTGGGACCCGTGTGTGTCCCAGCAGACAGCGCGGCAGGGCAGGAAATGGCGTAGACTCCCATGGGAGTCTATGCCCGGAAGTGGGTGAAAATACCTGTCTTTGACAGGTATCTCCACCCCCTTCCCCCCTGAAAGGTGTCAATTGTGACACCGGAGGGGGGGGGGGGGGTTCCGATCAGCGGAGGTTCCACTTTAGGGTGGAATCCCGCTTTAAGTGTGGAAAGTTGTGGTGATTAGACTTGGAGCGCCACTCAGAGCAGAGAGAAAACCAATTCCTCTGGTCCTCAGACATAGGGGTGCTGGCCTAATCGATCCCCGTTAAGCGATTCATTGTGTGCAAGATTTGTGCTGAGAGTGAGAATTTAAGTGGGGGGGGGGGGGGGAGAGAATGTTCATACATCGGGTGGGGGGGGTGGTGCAGTTTGGCATGTTTGTCCTGGGCTCTAGGTCACCTTTTCCTGCCACTGTAGCTAATTAGCATATTATAAGCCCCTCCAAGCCTCAGAAGCAGACAAATCCATATTAGGTTACAATGAGAAATTTAAGCAACTGTTATAAACAATTGTTTAGACTGGAGTCCTCCTTTAGTTAAAGTGTATGTTTAGCCAAAAGCTAACTTTACTGTCAGGGAAAGAAAAACGATTTAATATTTACTATTTACTATCCAAAGTTAAAACAAGGACAGAAGATTTAATAGATGGAAAGATAAAAAAAAAACGACTGAAAGTCCTCTTTTTAATATTTTTCTACAAAATATATTGTTGACCCACTAGGCACAGGATGCAGCACAGGAGGCCAAATCCAGTCCAGAGGTGAATGAGCGGGTGCAACAGATGGAAAAGGAGGTAGCCAGGTATCGAGATGAAGTCAGCAAGTCACAGGCTGAAGTGGACCGGCTGCTGGAAATCCTGAAGGAGATGGAAAATGAAAAGAATGAAAAGGACACCAAAATCGCCGAGCTGGAAAGGTATGAGGCATGTAGGTGTGTACTAATCATGGACTAATATAACCAATCCAAGCCTTCCATGTGCAGCAACTCATGGTGACCAATCGGCTTTCATCTTCTGTTGTTCTGTTCCCAATGATCCAAAGCTGATTGGCTGCCTTAAGTAACTGCACTTTGGATGTCATCATTGGAGGAGGGTAAAAAGCTTTTACCTCCATCTGCAGGAGTTAAGTGCAATAGTTGGGGGTTAACTTATAGGGGCTGCTTTGTTGAAATGCAAGTTTGCAATGCCCATTCCTGAATTTCTCGTCTTCCAGGTTAACTATTAACATAGGCGTGTTTGTAAATACTGCAGTAAACAAATAATCTTACCCATAGCAACCAATCAGATGTTGCTTAAATTTGTTTCACTGGACATGAATACTGACTAATGGAATGTGATTGGTTGAACCAGAAATCCTCTTGTCCCTCTGGCTAATCAGGTTTAGTGTTATCGTCATTCATTTATCCACCAGAGGGCAATGTGTATCCAAGCTTTGTGTAGAGTAGTTTTGGAAGGATGAGGGGTGGGGGTTTGCTAATTAGCTTTGCAGCTGT
The DNA here is from genome assembly GCF_037356315.1 of Lithobates pipiens. NCBI lineage: Eukaryota > Metazoa > Chordata > Amphibia > Anura > Ranidae > Lithobates > Lithobates pipiens. The sequence continues at coordinate 483,949,530 of NW_027507903.1, read as the reverse complement.
ATCAGTGTTTCCATATCTGGACAGGAGAGAGGTCCCTCCATATAGCAAAAACCTATTAAAACGTATATTGCTGAATTTTATAGTATTGTCATTTTGCAGCAGTTTACAAAAAACACTGAGCCTAACACATCAATGCCTGCCCCCTTGCAATATATTAATAACACCTTTGACAAGCCTACTAGTATGTCCTTAGCAAACTAAGGAGCAAACATGGAACTTCAGTGCTGTAGAATTAACAATTAACAAGAGAATTAACTGTTACGTTATCATGCTGTACTGTGATATGTTAGTACTATCTCTTCACAACAGCCTGAATTTGCTTATCTCACCATTATGTTTTTTTTTTTTTTAATCATAGAACAACAGGACAGTTTGTTCCACTCAGCTTGGGACATGTCAAATGTCTAAATTCAGTGGCCAGTAATTTCTCAATTAGTAGGTTGCAATATTGTGGTCTACCAATCAGCAAAGATCTTTATAATGAAGGTTTACAGTCCACCTTTCAGCTTGGTTCGCTCTAGGAAATGCATCCTACAAGATACCAAAACATTGATGGTAGTATGTCGGTAAACGGGCATCTAAACCATGTTGCATGCTGAAGACATCTGTCTTCTAGCTGAGCAAAGCCTGTGGGATGATTTGAACACTTACACCATTTGAACACTTACACCATTTGAACACTTACACCATTTGAACACTTACACCATTTGAACACTTACACCATTTGAACACTTACACCATTTGAACACTTACACCATTTGAACACTTACACCATTTGAACACTTACACCATTTGAACACTTACACCATTTGAACACTTACACCATTTGAACACTTACACCATTTGAACACTTACACCATTTGAACACTTACACCATTTGAACACTTACACCATTTGAACACTTACACCATTTGAACACTTACACCATTTGAACACTTACACCATTTGAACACTTACACCATTTGAACACCTACACCATTTGAACACTTACACCATTTGAACACTTACACCATTTGAACACTTACACCATTTGAACACCTACACCATTTGAACACCTACACCATTTGAACACCAGTGGGATATTTTTTTTTTTTTTCCAAGAAATATTTGTTGAATTTTTCACAGTGACAATTGTAGAACAGGAATACTGTGAGCATATATCATACAGTGTAGTTATACATACAAGATGTACTTCAACATTTAATCAATGGAATGGTCGTAATGAACAATGTAACTTATTCAAACTAACAAGATGAGTATGTCATAGTTTGTGAAATGGTGTCTGCCCTAAAGAGAGGATGTGGTCAATGGGATATATCCCATTATGATCCGGACCAACTCAGGTCTTAGACACCGTAGGTCTTATTAAGAGATGGGGTTTCCAATGGGGCATGGAGATAAATCTATACAGGTCAGCCGAATACCCGTTCACCCCAAAAGGGATCTAACCGTGAACGGGAGGGGACCCTTAACATTTCTATTACGTTGCATAAAGGTACAGTTCAACCAATGTTGTATATTATTTCTCCCCTATAAATTCAACATTCAAGTCAGTGAGTGTAGTGGTTGGATAATGTTGTGATATCCGCTAGCTTATTACACCAGGTTTGCACCTCAGTCCATTATGTCAAGTGATCGTTGGGGACTGGATATTGTGCTGGGGAGAAGTCTGGGGTGTAGGAAGTGATTTTGACAACTAAGTCATGCACTTCTTTCCACTAAGATTGGATTATAGGGCACTTCCACCATATATGAAGGAAGGAGCCTACAGCGGAGTTGCATCTCCAGCGTATTGGGGGGACGCTCGGGAAGAATCTATTAATTTTATCGGTTGTTCGATACCACCTAGAGCAAAGTTTGTATCTGTTCTCTTGCGCTGAGACAAAAATAGAACCTTTATGTGTGTGTGTGTGTGTTCATAAATGTATTCCCAATCGTCCTAGGACAATTCTGTTGATCTGTTTCCCAGAGCCGGTGAGTTTTAGTGTGGTTTCTGTGAGTAAGAGAGCATATATTGCTGAGATCAAGTGACTCTGTGGTGTTACAAAGGTGTTCGAAGGGAGCAAGATCCCTGTACCAGCATGGAAGTGGTTGGGTACTTTGTAAAAAATGTCAGTTCTGAAGGATTTTCAAAAATGGTATGTTGAGTTATGGAAATTTGGAGGACATGGCTGAGTTTGAGAGGAGAACTTAATCCTTGAAGAATTGGTGTGCCCTGACCGGAGGTTCATTTTGATGAACAGTTAGGTCATGAGACAGTAGGCCTGGCGGGAAGTCGGGGTTTGTGACAAAGGTGTCATGGGCCCAGGAGAAGGGATCAGTTTAAAGGTTTTGCAAGACATCCTAAACGTTATTAGTGTGGGTCCTATTAGTGGGTGAGTGAAGCATTCCTTGGGGATTGAATGGTGGTTAATCCCGTGAACTATTGGAATTTGTGTAAAGGCATTTTCTACCTGGATTCAATCTTTGTTTTGTTTGTGTACATGCCAGTCCACGACTCTCGTGAGTGGGCAAGCCTTATGGTATGTGAATAGATCTGATAGTCCAATTCCTCCTTTCCGCTTAGGAAGTATCCGTTTATCCCAGCTCAACCTGGGGGGTGAGTGGACCATAGGAGATTTCTGCACAGTCTTTTGTAGGAAGTGAAGAAAGAGTGGGGAAGTTTGATCGGGATTGTTTGCAGCAAATATAGTATTCTGGGAAGAACGTTCATCTTTAGAATTGACGCTCTGCCAAACCATGAAAAGGGGCCTTTATGAAAGTTGTTTACATCCCCCTAAATTTTATGAAGTGTGGGCAAGAAGTTTTTGGCATAGAGCTCAAACAGTCTGGTGGGTAGTTTAATGCCTAGGTAGGTAAGTTCGTGTGGCTCCCAGTGGAAGGGAAAATTGTTTTGGCACAGAGCGACCAATGTTGTTGGGAGTGTTATGTTAATGGCTTTGGATTTTTCTAAATGTATCTGTTGGTTGGATAGTTTTTTAAATATAGCAAAGTCTTGGAGTAGGTTGGGAATGGTGGTTATGGGGTCAGAAAGGAATAGTAGAATGTCATCCGCGTAGGCAGCAATTTTATATTATTTATGATTTATATCAATCCCTTTGATGTCAGGATTTTCCCTCAATCTGCGGAGGAAGGGTTCCATGGTAAGAACAAAAATGAGGGGAGAGAGGGGACAACCATGAGGCGTACCATTGGCAATGGAGAAGGCGTTCCACAGGTGGCCGTTAACCCTGATCATGGCTGTGGGAGACGAGTACAGAGCCATAATCATTCGTAGAAGGCGTGAGGGGATATCAAGTGCCTTTAATGTCGCCGACATGTAGTCCCTGGCTACCCTGTCGAACGCCTTCTCCGCATCAAGGGATAGAAAAAACCTTTAGTTGTAGTAGATGTTAGCCAATGGTGTATATGTATGGCCTTTGTGGTATTTTCCCTGGCTCCTGTGCCTGGGATAAAGCCAACTTGGTCAGTGGAGATGAATCTGGGAAGTAGGGGGAGTATACGGTTTGCCAATATTTTGGCATACCGCTTCATGTCTACATTGAGTAGGGAGATGGGGTGATAGTTGGAGACCACTGTTGTGTCCTTTCCAGATTTGGGGATTAGTGTGATATGTGCCTTCAAGATATCTTTGTTATGTAGGGGGGAAGAAAGGAGGTCATTGATGGTTTTGACAAATTGGGGAAGCAGTATGTCTGAGAAAGATTTATAATAGCCAGTCGCCAGGCCATCCGGGCTCAGGCTCTTGCCTGCTTTTAACTCTGTCAAAGCCTTGATGGCTTCTTCTGTCGAGATGGGTAAGTCCAGCTCAGTCGGTTCATCCAAATTAAGTGCGAATGGGCTATATTTGGACAAAAACTCCTTTAGTATTCTAGATCTGTCAGGGGAGGGGTCATTCGAACTTGTTTTGGGCAAGTTGTACAGTTTGGAGAAGTGTGTCACAAAGTGGTTAGCTATGTTGTCGGTATCGGCTATATTTTCTTCTGAAGGGGTCTTGAGAGTATGGATGGTGTAAGCCGTTTTCTTTTTTGTAAAAGAATTTGTGATATAAAGCTTATTTTTGTTTTAATGTCTTTTGAAGTTCCTCTAACAGTTCTTCCCTTGCTTTGTTTGCCCTTTCAAGTGTTTTTATACATGTGGACAGTTCCTCAATACGGGCCTTCCGAAGTCTGTTTCTCTTGGCTGCTAAGGAGATCATTACCACCCTAATGACACATTTGTGAGCAGCCCATGTGACAGTAGGAGAGGTATCCCCAGTGCCATTTTCTGTGAAATATTGAGAGAGGCATTTAGATCGATTTTGCGTATTTTCCAGGTCTAATAGTAGGGAGTCATCCAGGCACCAGATCATCAATCTATTGCACATCTGTGGGAGTGTCAGAGCCGTTGTTATGGGATGATGGTCCTCTAGGAGCATAGGTTCAATTGTGGCCTCCGTGTGTGATGAAAAAATGATCAATCCTGGAGTACTTATTATGTGGGGGGGAGAAGAAGGTAAAATCTTTTACGTTTGGGTATAGTGTGTGGCAGGTATCATGAAGAGTCAGCGTGGTAAGTTGAGATTTACATATAGAGCGGGGAGAGCTTTTTACATAAGACAGGAGGACCCATTTGAAGTGTCTAGGGAAGGTGTCAGTGGAACATTGAAGTCCCCGCCCACAATAAGCGCACCTGATTGAAAGGTGGTAAGTTGATGAAAGGTTTTGCGGAAGAAGGATACTTGTTGCGTGTTTGGGGCATATATGTTTGCTATGATGATGGGTTGATTAGGAAGAGTCCCTTTGAGGAAGATGAGGAAGAGATATCTACCCTGGACATCTCTTTGGACATCGGAGATTAGAATAGGGCAATGTTTCGAAATCAAGATGGAGACACCTTTATATTTGGCTGTCTCATTAGCTGCATGATAAACAGTCGGGTAGTGATGGTCTTGGAGCTTAGGGATACTACCCATTTGAAAGTGGGTTTCCTGTAAAAGCACAATGTGTGTCTTGGCTTTTTGGAGAGTATACAGCAATTGCGATCATTTTTCAGGTGTGTTGAGTCCTCAAAAGTTTAGTGAGTATAGTTTAACTTGTATCGGAAGTTGCATGTGCCGTTGCTTAGCAATAGAATGAGTGGTGTTGTCCGTCATATTTGGGGGAGTGGGGTTGCGCGGTGGGGGATTGGGAAGTTCCTTTTGGGAAGCAGGGGGACGACGACTCTATATATGATAGTATTTGCTAGTGTAAAGCAGTTGCGTACGATATACCGATGAGGAGTAGGAGCTTGTCCAACCTCCTCAGATGGGGGTTTGAATCAGAAAGGTACAGAGCGAGGAGGGTGACTGCACACCTATCGGAGTGTCAGCACCACTATACGCTACTGTGTGGGGGTTGACCAATACCACACTATGAAGAATGTCTAAGTAAGTGTGAGGTAGCCTGCCACCCCAGGTTATTATGATTGGTTAGGTAGGAGGTACAGTCCCTTGAAAAGAAAAGAGATGGGGGGACATCTAGTATATAGTTAAATATTTAAAATGGACCCAGTTGGGGGATGGGGAAATGAGCTAAAGAAGTACCTGCATTGATACGGGTGTGAGGTACAGAAAACAAATTAGGCAAAAGAACAATAGTATGGAACCCTGTCCAATGCTGGAGGACCCAACGCCAATCGCCCTGTGTATACCAGCATGAGGACATGCAACAGGCAGGCAGTGTTAAAAATCTAAATCATGCTTCTTTAGAGAGGGTTCAGCAATAACACATAGAAAATAAGAAATTCTGTGCAAACAATCAAAGTGGTTGAAAATAGTAAAGAGTTTTACCAAAGCTCTTAAAATGCTTCGTCATGCGTTATCTCACAGTATATATACCTACTGCAAAAGTCCTTGGCGGATATATTGAGGACTCCTGTGAGTTGGAGTTTACCACCCTGTGGGTTTAAACAGTTCAGCACTGTTGGGTGAAAGGGGGGGACTCCTGTCCTGTAGGGGAAGCATTCACTATTTTTTCTCCTTTTAAGTTCCCCTGTGCGAAGGAACACGTAATGGAGTTACCCTCCATATTCCAGAGGATTTACTATTAAACTGAGATACTCGATTCCCCCACAACGGCTAGTGAGATAGGTGGTATGAGCTGGAACTTTTAAAAATATGAAGTTCGGTGTGTCATGTAAGGTAGCCAATTCTAGACAGAAGTATCTTGCATCTTTAGGCGTGACCATCTGTCTGGCAAGTCTACTAGTTAGTGGGTGTTTAGAGACCCTTAATCAGGTATTGTGGCATAAAGTTGGTTCCGGTTACCAGGTTGTATGAGGATCTGGCAGTGCGGTATGTTTTCTGCTATGAGCCTGCAATACTCATAGGTGGGTAAGAGTTCCACATGTGATGTGGCGTTCAGGCTTTAGGGTTGAGTTCTGCTCATAGCTGGTACTTGCTAGGGGTGAGATGTGAATATCCGCTCACCTGATCTGGGAAGGTCCTGGCGCCTAAGTTCTTGTGTGGATAGTTCAGTTGGCAAGTTGTTCTTCCTGTTCCTGTATTGGTGGGGCGTCTGTGAGAGGCGGCATCCTTTCTGTGTACTGGTGTCATCTCTCAGCGTCGGCTGTTGATGCGTCCTTTGAGTCCCTACTGGAAGCGTGTTGGGATGCGTGATGACGTCTGGACCACCCCTGTTTGTGAACCTCGGGGCGGTATGGGTATTGTAGTTTCACCTCAGAGGCCGTCGATGACCGTGTTACAAATCTTACAAGCGAGAAAGTGTATTGCAGGGCATAGAGCTGTTGGTTATCATTAGAGATAAAGTTTTCAATAATGTGCAACACTGCCTTGGTAGGTATCACAGCGTCAGAAACAATAACCAAATAACTGGGTGAATAGAAACCACGGGTAATAAACTGTGATATGTAAATCAAAACTGGGTTAATGGAATCTTAGCTGAGAGAAAACCTGTGAAAGATTTAGCGATCACGGCGGGCTCTCCTGGATCTCGGTGAATTGGATAGGCTGAAATCCTGGTGAGGATTGCGAGATATATCCTGGTGTCTGGGTCCTGAAAGAGATCGTGGCTTGCGGTACCTTGTTTCTTGAGCCTCCATGGGTTCCTCCTGTTTTGTCCAGTCTGCTAACTGCATGCTGGAAGGTGGCGTACCAATTGGGGACATCCACATGGGGATGCCTAGGGTATCACAGAAATGTGGTAAATCCTTTTAGCAGTGCTGTACGGCCATGACTTGTGATGGACAGGCAGAAAGGAAATTTCCATTTATAGTTGATACCCTTAGAGCGGAGGGTATCCAGCAGGGGTCTCGGATCTCGGCAGTGTTGCAGTGTTATCCCAGAGAAGTCCTGGAAGATTTGAATTGTTGCTGTTTCATATGTTAATTGCTGTCTGCCTCTCGCTTGTTTCAGGATTTCCTCTTTGAGCCTGTAGTCTACTAAACAGCAGACTATATCCCTAGGGGGATCAGTATCTCTGCCTCTAAGTCGCAAGGCGCGATGGATATGTTCCACATCAATGGTAGTTTGCTGTGGTCTGTTCAGTAAGCCGTTGAAGAGGCTAGCGACCGCCTGGGGGATTCGTTCCCCTTCAATAGTTTCTGGCATACCTCTCACCCTCAATTTATGGTGCCTACCCCTGTTGTCCAGGTCTTCCATGTGGCGCTGCATATCCCTGAGCTACAGAATGTGGGCATCTATCTTCCTGGTGGCGCGACGGCTGACTGTCTCATGTTTGTCCGTCGCCATCTCCACAGTGTGTACTCTATCCACCAGGGCATGTATGTCTATGTGAAGCTCTGAAATGGCCGCTAATGGTGTCCTTAAAGAGGAAGTAAACCCTGATGGGTTTACTTCCTCTTTTTTTCCCTGCAAAGGTAAAGCATAATGGACTACTATGCATCGCATAGTAGCTCATTATGTGTCACTTACCTGACACAGGAGCCAGCGAAGTCGCCGCTGATCCCTGTAGTCCGCCGCATCCATCTTGCTGGTGGCGTCTCGCAGCTCCGACCAATGACAGCGGCGAGGCCGCGATGACGTCACTCCCGCGCATGCGCACGGGAGTCGCGTCTCGCAGCTCCGCCTCTGCCATTCGGCGAAGCCGCGATGACGTCACTCCCGCGCATGCGCACGGGAGTCGACAAATTAGGCAAATCCATTCTTGGATTTGCTGCATTTAGTGCGCCTGCGCGCCGCTGTCTACGGCGCATGCGCCGTAGACAGCGGTGCCCATTTTCGGGCAAATATCTCCTAAACCATATAGGTTTAGGAGATATTGCTTGGACCTACAGGTAAGCCTTAATCTAGGCTTACCTGTAGGTCAAAGTGGTTTGAAGGGGTTTACTTCCTCTTTAATGCTTGCGGCGACAGTTTGCAGATCCTGCATACTGAGATGTGGCTGAGGAGGTGCGTCCATTCCTCCATTACATGTATTGCCTGGTGGGGCAGAGGTGGATGGTGTTTTGGAAAGGAGAATCACTGTGGGAAGAAGGGAGCACCTCTGAGAGCGGCCCTGGGACTGTCGCCATGTTTCCCCTGCTGGTTCTGAACATCTCAGGGATATTCTGGCTCAATCCCCTGTTTTGTTCACGTGTGTCTAGAAGCAGTGCCCATAGTTTTAGCTGGGTTTTGGAGTAAGTGTACCTCCGTTTTTGAGCGAAATGTTCCTGAAGTGACAGGAGCTTTCAGCTCCAGCGTCCATTATCCAGCTTAGGTCAGGACACGCCCCCACCAGTGGGATATTTATATACGGGCCTGTCATGTAAGTAAAGGTGTGGGGATTTACCTAGGTATCCTTTGAAAATTAAAGAAAAAGATGGCGCATTTACATGGAGAGAGGGCTAGAGATTGGAAAGGTTGAGGAGCAGGGGGATTGATAGAGGCAGAAGAACAGATAGAGACAGAGGGATGGATAGAGAGAGATTGTTAAAGACAGAAATATAGAGAGATCTCTAGAAATAGTGAAAGATACAGAGAGAGAGATACTGTAGATGTAAATGTTTATTAAGGGTGACACTCTAGACCACCACTGGTTTGCATAGGAACCAAGAACAAGGGAAAAAGATCGGACTGTACAGGCCAGACAAGGATTCATAAGATAAAATATCTCGTTTTTATTATACATGATTAAAAAAAAAAAACGTCATTAAAACAAAGTGTTTAACCCCCCAAAAAATAGAGATCCTGTTCCTTTAAAGCAGATTAAACAGCACAGTGCTTGTGCTGTGTAATCTGCCTCTCTCCAAACTGTAAAAAACCTGGCTGATCCTGCCACTTCCTGTGTCCCCATCTCTGTGCTGATCACAATAATCAGGGCTTCTGTGCCCTGACCACTGTGATCAGCATACGTCCCTTTGTCATCCGCAGCTCTTCTCTCTGCTCTCATTTCTCCCCCTCCACCCCCTCCTCCCTGCCTGTCAGCTCCGTGATTTGTGTCTGAGCCCTCCCCCTGCCGCTATTAGTAGAAATTAAAAATTATAAATGGTCACTGGCAGCCCCTCTATTATAGGCGGGCATAGTACACTGTATAAGTCTTTTATAATAAGGAGGAACGTAAATACCTTTTAAGAGCAATCTTCAAGCCAGTCATGTGACTCACGGTTGGTCTCCAGGTCTACTGCGGGAGGGGCTGAGCGGCCATGTGACCTCCCTGGATGACGTCAAAGGGAGATTTAGGCCCCTCCTGCAGTAGCCATGTATCTGAGCTGTACAGCAGCCATGAGTGACGTGACCTGCCTGAAGATAGCTCTAAAAAGGTATTTAAAATGCCTTGTATTCATAAAAGACATATACAGTTTGGTATGCCTGCCTATAATAGAGGGGCTGCTAGTGATTTATACTTTTGGTTTAAAAACCACTTTAATATATGGTGCTCGATTGATTGACTGTACATGGAACAATATTATTGCTATTGATTGATACATCCAATAAAAAGAAATCCTCATGTGTCAACACATTTTGCTGAAGTTATGCTTTATCAGGACGCACGAGTATAGTACAGTAATCCTCTCAGCATCGCATATGACCTCCCGGGTGAGCACCGGAGCAAACAGCGAGGACAAGATCAAGATCTCAACAGGGCACCTCAAAACAACAGATCTATTCTATATATTCCTGAAGCCAAAGGAATATAAAAACTAGATCTGTTTTTTTTGAGGTACTACTCACTGTGAGAGCAATAACTGTGGCACCAGACCTCCTGTATGCAGGGCAGCTGATAGAAATCATGGGGCCCCATACAGCATACCTGTCTGGGGGCCCCCTTTAGCCCCACCCTTATCCTCTTCCAGGCTTTCAGCGGCTGCAGGAGGAAATTGGAGAGATCGGTTCCTCTAGATCAGTGTTTATCAACATTTTACCAGTCATGTTACAATATATTGCCTCTTTACTGCCTGTCAACTGTCTCTGAAAAGCGATCTGAGCCTGGATTGCTTTTCAGAGGAATGGTGTTTTCTTGTTGGTATTATGAACCGCTCTAAGAAAATCAGCTCTGATCGTACAGAAAAAGGGCGTCAAGTTTAAAAGTAGTGTATACACACACACACGCGCACATATACAAATATGCATATAAATACATACACACAGATATAAATGCACACACATATACATACACACGCACGTAAATATACACACACATAAAAGCACACACAGACACATCTCTTAAACGGTAGCTGTCTGCTAAGGAGGACCTGTTGTTACACATGGCAGAGGTCATGAGGCTAGATTTGCATAGCAGCCGGCAACTTTTTTTTGGGACAGGGGGACAAAAATGACAGATTTCTGGCCATGCTTTCTCAACAGAATTGGCCCCTCACTTCTACTGTATATCCAAAATCTGTGCATTTGAAGGGTCTATTGTCTCCTTTCCCGAGGGGATACTGTGAGAATTTACCATCTACTATAGTCGGTTAAATCCCTCTTCCCTGCCCTCTGATTTTGAGCACACACACATGCATAATTACAAACATATACAGTTTGCTTTTGTTTTAATTGTCAGCAGCACTATACCTTCAATCTCCATGCCGGGTACTGACCTCTAGGGGGAGGCAGAGAGCACAGTACACACTGCAAGCCAGCTCTCCCTTTGCTTTCCCTTTCAGTGTAACTCTAAAGAGTGAGATCGAGTTCCTGCATCACCGATTTACACATCAGCTGAGGATCAGGCAGCCACTTCTCTAACAATTCAGGCATGGGGGGGGGGGCACACGCGCCCCCTGCAGCATGCAGCCCAAGCTCAATGGTGACCCCTATATGTCTGCTCCTGCCTTAAGCAGAAGGAGATGAATCACTCCGCATGGGAAGGGAATGTGCAGGGCGGGACTTGAGCCAGTTGTGGAGTGGCTGCGGAAGTGACATGCTCCCGAAATAGAAAAAATAGTACCTCACATCCACAAGAACAAAACATGAATACGGAGGCACCCAGAAAGATGAAAAAAGCTCAGATAAGTCGGATGCTGGCTGAGACTTTTTTTTTTTTTTTTTACTCTGCATTCTTTTATTCTCTGATTGCCGGGCCCCCCTGCTGGCTGGGCCCGGTACAGCAGGGCCAGTTGTACTGGCTTATCAGCGGCCCTGCCTGTATGACTGTGAAATGGTAACCTGTAAAGGCTTTTAAAACATTGCTCATGAAGATTCTTAAGTACCATAGTTTGTCGCCATTTGAGGACTGTACGCAATCATTAAAGGTGATATGCTAGGTGTCTATTTATTTGGCGTAACATCATCTTTTATATTCTACCAAAAAATTGTGTATTTTATTTTGTTTTATGTACACCAAAATCTAATTCATGTGAATCTTTTCCTGAGAATTTTCATTTGATTAACCGCTTCGCAAATATTGTGTGGACATTGAAATTGCAACAACATCCATTTTATTCTGCTTAAAACCTATATGTGTAATGTTTGTAGTTCCAAGTCATTTTCTAGCAGAAAAAAAATGGAAAATGAAGATTTTTACATATATGAGAGAAATGCCAGAATTGTTCCAGTTTTAAAGCTGTTAACTTATATTTACACGTTTGCAATCAGATTTGAGGAAACCCATTATACTTCATCTTTCATGTGTTCCCATTAACACAGTCAATCCAAAAATAATAAAAAATAAAATAAAAAAAAATCATTTTTACTTTTCTAGTTTTTTTCTTTCCAAAAGATTTATACATAGAACTAGAAGGTTTTCTGAATAATTTATTTTTCAATAGTTTTTATTGAAAGTGTTTTTCAAAGGTAAAAAGATAGAAACATACAAAAATAACGCCAACAATCGGCCTTGCTAATGTCATACTTGAGTGAACAAAGTACAAGACTTGCAATGCAGGTGGCATACAACAATAACTTGAAAATTACAGTATTAATAAACCATAGTAATACATACTGACAGTCATAAAATCACCAGTAGAAATTATCATTAACGTCACAAACGTAAAATAAAATGAGGGAGGAAAGAGTCCAAGTTGTGAGCAATATTTTCTGAATAATTTCAAAGTGAAATTAGAGGAATTAACTGAAGCAAAGTGCCTGTGCATACAATGTAGCACCCAAGCCTTGAGATCTTTTACCCTTTGTTAGGGTCAGATTGCAAGCAAATCAAGTTTACAACTGATAATGAAGATCTATGAACATTACATACAGTGGGGGAAATAATTATTTGATCCCCTGCAGATTTTGTAAGTTTACCCACTTGCAAAGATATTAAGGTCTCATTTTTTTCATAGAGACAGAATATCAAACAAAAATACAGAAAAAACACATGATACAAATGTTATAAATTGATTTTCAGTTCAGTGAGTAAAATAAGTGTTTGATCCCCAAGCAAAACATGACTTGAAACCCTTGTTGGCAAACACAGAGGTAAGACGTTTCTTGTAGTTGGTTACCAGGTTTGCACACATCTCAGGGGAGAATTTGGTCCACTATTCTTTACAGATCTTCTCTAAACCCTTGAGGTTTCTTGACTGTCGCTTGGCAACTCAAAGTTTAAGCTCCCTCTATAAATTTTGTATAGGATTTAGGTCTGGAGACTGGCTAGGCCACTCCATGTCTTTAATGTGCTTTTTTTTTGAGCCACTCCTTTTGTTGCCTTGGCAGTATATTTTGGGTCATTGTCATGCTGGAAGACCCATCCATGACCCATGTTTAGTGTTCTGGCTGAGGGTAGAAGATTCTCATCCAAGATTTTACAATACATGGCCCCATCCATTGGCCCCTCAATGCAGCAAAGTTGGCCTGTACCTTTAGCAGAGAAACAGCCCCAAAGCAGGATGTTTCCACCTCCATGTTTAACTGTATGGAGGGTGTTCTTGGGGTCATAGTCAGCATTTTCTTCCTCCAAACACGGCGACTCGAGTTAATGCCAAAGAGCTCAATTTTGGTCTCATCTGACCACAGCAGTTTCTCCCAATCCTCTGAATAGTTTAGATGTTCATTGGCAAACTTCAGACGGGCCTGTACATGTGCCTTCTTGAGGAGGGGGCCTTGCGGGCGCTGCAGAAATTCAATCCATGGCAGCGTATTGTGTTACCAATGGTTTGTTTGGTGACTGTGGTCCCAACTGCCTTGAGATCATTCACAAGCTCCTCCCATGTAATTCTGGGCTAATCCCTCACTTTTCTTATGATCATCCTTACCCGATGAGGCGAAAGCTTGCATGGAGCTCCACACCGAGGGCGATTGATGGTTATATTGTATTTCTTCCATTTGCGAATAATCGGTCCAACGATTGTCCTCTTCTCACCAAGCTTCTTGCTGATGGTCCTATGGCCCATTCCAGCCTTGTGCAGGTCTACAATCTTGTCCCTGACATCCTTTGACAGCTCTTTGGTCTTGCCCATGATCGTGAGGTTTGAATGGAAGCAAGAGATTCTGTGGACGAGTTTCTTTGAGAGCACCTTCTTAAATTGACAGGACTGATCTGTGTACCACATGAGCACATACTGTAGCCAATCTGTGGGTGCCAGAATTATTGTTGGTTGGTAGGGGATCAAATACTTATTTTACTTACTGAACTGAAACTCCATTTATAACATTTGTATCATGTGTTTCTTTCTGGGTTTTTGGTTGATATTCTGTATCTATCATTTAAAATACACCTATGATCATTTATTTCTTTGTAAGTGGGCAAATTTACAGAATCTGCAGGGATTAAAATTATTATTTTTCCCACTGTAGAAGAGGAAAGCTAAGTAGGACTTTTAAGCAAGTAAAAAAGGTAACCAGCTGTTTTTCAATATAGTCATGCTATGTAAATGGGACATATAAACAAAAAGTAGGTTTTATCCCTATTTGACTGCAAAAGTGGCAATATATTTTAAAACTAACAAAATACATAAGTACCCTAATTAGTGTTAATATTAAATCCCAGTTCCTGCACTGCAAGGGTTAAATGCTTCTAGAGGTGTCAGAATAAGAAGAAATACTTTATTCCACTCTTCAGTGGTGCAAACTGCCCCCTACAGCCTCCTCTCTAAGCCCCTCACAGCTGCAGTCACAAGCTTGTCCTTACCACATACAGTAGGGGGTTAATAGTCCTGTATTCTCTGGGATGATGGTAAGGGAGAGGGGGGAAATGTTGGAGCCAGCAAGAGCAGTGGTAAGGCAAATAATAATGCATTTTACTGTAAACCCCAGACCTAAAACGCATTTAAGCCTTGCAATGCGGGGGTCCTCTGTGATTTTTTTTTCTCATTTGTAAAGTTGGGCTTCTGATCACCTGTGAAGCAGGAAAGCATTTTTCTGAGCCCTTCTAGGCCCCCCTGCATTGCACTGCACTGTCAGTCTCTAAAGACTGGGTGGACATACCTAAAAATATTTTGGCAAGTACAACAGTTTCCATGCATGTATTTCATCTGTGTATTTCTGTTTGCCCAGATTTCAGCTTTTAAAAGTAACCTAGAGACAAACAAGTCTGCCCATTGTTTCTAAAGTTAACATAGGAATCTTATTGGCAGACATTTTGACAATGAAGTGATGTAATGAGTGGTATGCTGTCTTCCTCTTTTTTTCCTCTGCATGTCTCTCTTGTTATTAATAGCCTTTCTCCATGTTCACTAACTCTTGTTTCTTCAACTTTCTCTTGCTTCTCTTTTTTCTGGACACATGGCTTGGCACAGTATGACATCACGGTGAGTGGATCTGGTACATTTCAATTTTTGAGTTTGATTGGTCCTTTGTCAAAAGCAACCTCTGGTTTGTGACAGAAGTCATGCACAGCTTCAATGCCAGAAGCTTTGTATTAGACTCCAATTTCCAGTTGACTTACTGGTAAAATAAAATTCACTGTACATTTTACTAGAAAACATTTTAAAAAGAATGAGTCAGTTTGAATGCTTCTCTTTTGAATTGCCCAAGGACAGGATTTCCCAACAAAATTTTTTTTTTTTTTAGTGTGTACTATAAGTGACCATGTTTTTGTTCCCTACTTATCTCTCCTTAATGCTGCACCGCTTTTCACTAACTGTCATTGAGCATGTTCACAACTGACACTAAAACCGTGTTAAGGGATTCATTGCTTGAATTACATAATCCTAAAGCTGGATACACACTATACAATTTTCTGTAGATTTTTTCCTTCAGATTTACCAAAACCATATAATGTGAGGTCAAACCTTAAAGGGTAACTCCACTTTCGTGGGAGGGAAGAATAGCAAATAAAGAAAAAATAATATAGTGGATATGATTGCGACACTAATCATTTTGTAATTGAATAGTGTTAAAAATGACTTTCCTTTTCAATCTGCAGTCAATGTAATTTTCTGAGACTACATTGCAATATGGCTACCTGGATTTTTCTGTACACAGAATGTGTATTGACTACTCCCCAGAAACATAATTTCCTGCTTGTGTGATTGGCTCACACATTTTCCCAGAAGTCTGCCCAAGATGCAAGTCAGATTTCAGGCATCCCTTGCAACAAAAATTTCATTTTTTGAGATATACTGTATTTTTAGGGGTTGAAAACAATAAAAAAAAAATATTCTGATCTGAATGGTGTGCTAAAATATTTTCCAGTGCCTGTGAAATGGAGAGTGACCATTACCATAGAAAGTATTGGCAGCGTATGGCAGAGTATTGGCAGGGTATCGGCAGGGTATGGCAGAGTATTACCAGGGTATGGAGGGATGGCTGTGACTGCACTTGTCACAGAGCAGAGCTGTGGGGACTACAGATGCAGCCCACAGCGCTGCTACCATCCGAACTCTCCCCTCCACTGTACAGAGCTGTATACAGAGGGGAGGCAGAAGCCGTGGCCTTTCCTAAGGCCGAGGCCTCAGAGCGCTCCGGATCATGTGCGGGGGGGCGGTGTCAATCGTATATTTGCACCATAAGAAGCAGGTACATTTTCCCCCATGTTTCTGGGGGGAAAAAGTGCGTCTTATAGTCCGAAAAATACAGTACTTTCAATAGGAACCCTTCTAAAGGGATGCAGGCCCAGCAGATTTTCTCATTCATTAGTGCTCTGTAGCTCCGCACCTGACAGTTAATTATGAAAACACTCCTATTAGACCTACTCAGAACAGAGGCACAGAGAAACACACAGGGATTTTTTCAGAATAAAAAAAGGTAGGAATCTGCAACAAATTTTGTTAAAATCCTTGTAATGTACACAGATCACCCAGAGGGGAATGTTATTTTCTCAACAAAAGTGGAGTTACGCTTTGAGTTTCAATTTGTATTCAATCAGGCAGGCCCTTGCACTACATGGTTTTGGTAAATCTAAAGGAAAGTGGACAACAAAAGTTGTATAGTGTGTATGGAGCTCTTACAAGGCAAAGACAAAATGCAGCTGTCACAAAAAGAAAAATTAGGAGACACACAGAATCTTGCATTAATATGAATTTGGTGTCTAGCTTTTCTGCTTGCTTGACGGATTTATTGAGAGGTAAATCAACAACACAGAAAGCTGTTTATTATTTGCATTGTTTAATACTAGATTTTAGCATAATGCACACAGCTGTACAGCGTGCAGAGCCTACGTAATTACATTACTAGGACCCACACTGTGTACAGTGACGCATTGGAAGGTGCAGCTGTACACTGTAGTTGTGTAAAGCACCCAGATGCGCACCGATGCATATCCAAATGCAGATAGTTTGCGTTTGGAGTATAAGTTATTGTGCATGCAGGTGCTTTACACACCCCCCCCCCCCCCCCCCCCCCAGTGCACTACCATGTACAGTCAACTTCTAATGCATCTGAATAGGTGGCTGTACTTAGTTTTAATAGGTCCCGGGAATGTCAATGCACAAGCTTTGCGTGCGATTTGGCCCCTTTACGACCATGCACATGAGGCCTTCTTGTGCTTCATATTTTTGCTCTTGCTTATGAATATAAATGCCTGCTTTTTTTCTATAGACGGTTTATTATTTTTACCTATAGTAACGTGCTATTATGTGCTTTCCTTCTCTCTCTACTTGGCTTTTGTAACTTGCCTTGTAAAGATCATTCCTGCTGGTGTTTCCTGGTTGGAGTCAGAAAAGTGTTCGAATAGAGTGGAAAGGAGATGAGTTCAGATGAAATTGTAGCAAGGTTTAATAAAAAAAAAATCACAATTGCAATTAAAGAACCATTTCATCCAAAATTCGTCTATGAAGGTTCTCATTTATCCAGGTCATGGTATAGCTAGTAGTAGTTTGCCACATATAGCTGGACTTTGTCATATTGAAAATATTTCATGGCTTATTCCAAGCCACCTCCTCAGTTCTAATGAGTGCCAGGAACATACCCTACCATTTATATCCATATATCAAAGTAACACTGATGCCAGTCATGATGGAATGTGTAAGCCAGTTGTTGATTGTCCAATAACTGGATGGGAGGTGTGAAATTTGTAGAACCTTTCACGCCTCTCATTTTCAAAAATCAATCCACATCAAACTGGAACAATTATCCACCATTCCAAAATATCTCTACCCTTACTACAAAGATGCTTTAAATTACATGCGACAAGGCAGCCACCTGCATTCGGAAACCCTCCTGGCTTTACTATGTATTGAAGCTGAACACGGATGATACTAATTGGGCAAATGATCACCCTATATCTTTGGTTGTTATACCACTTTAACCTACAGGTAAGCCTATAATGAGGCTTACCTGTAGGTACCATGAATTTCTCCTAAACTTGCAGCGACGTCACATGCGCACTGAAGAAACTGCTCGCTCATGCTGTTCCTTCAAGAGCTGTGCCTTGATCGCTGGCTCCCACACGCATGCTCGGGAGTAACATCATTGCGTCTCCGGCCAAACACAGTACCGGAGCCTGCGAACCCGGAAATAACTCTGGAAGACATGTTTTTATCTAAGGTAAGTATTTCATAATGAGCTAGTATGCGATGCATACTAGCTCATTATGCCTTTTGTCTTGCAGGTTGTTTTTGTTTTGTTTTTGTTAGCAAAAAGTTTGGCTCTTAGGCTTAACGCTGGCATTTGCAATCTCATCCATATAGACCAAGTGGAATTTATGCCCCTTCGCCCCGCAAGAGATAACGTACGTCGAGCCACAATCTTGATCAAGCTATTTGTAAGCGTAACATCCCATCCATGCTCCTTTTTTTTTTTTTTTTCCCCTTAACTTTAAAAAAAACATTCAGCACTCTGTCCTGGCCTTACTTGTTTTATTTACTTAAACAACGGGGCATTGGGGCTCAGTTCTGCACCTGGGTGGCTGAATTATACTCCTCTCCTCAGTCACCTGTTAAGTATGAAGGCTTTCAGTAATCCACCTTCCTTATTTTTAGTGGAGCAGACAAGGCTGCCCTGTGTCCTCACTGATTTGCGGGCTGGCTAAAGAGCCTTTATCTCAACTCGTATGTGACCATCCTGATATCTCGGGCCAGGAGTTGCTTGTCATCAATGCAAACTCCGCTTTGTTGCTGATGACATTTTGCTGTTTATCACTAAGGGATGGGGAGAAACTGGCAGGATCAGCCAGGTTTTGTTAGGTGTTACAGGGGGCCAAATGACACAGGACAAGCACTGCGTCATATAAAATGCTTTAAAGAAGCAGGATCCATTCTTTTTTTGGGGGTTAACAAGCGCTTTAACCAGGGCGTTGATCTTCTTTATGTCCTGCTCTAAAACATAAAAAATACTTTTCTTTCCACTGTCTTGATGTGATATGCACTGTCAGGAGTTTACCTCTTAGCTGCTGTCTCTTTTTGGTAATATGATTCCCTTTTTGTACCTCCTGGGATCTCCATGCTTCTCTCACCACCATTGCTGGGTTTCCCTGCTTCTCTCACACCATTGCTAGGCAGATAAGACAAGTTATCCTTAGAATCTCTGCTTTAAAAGTTAGGGTTAACTTCCTTTCTAAAGACATGCTCTATCATAACTGTACTATCATATCTGTAGTATTTTATGGGATTTTAAGCTTCAGGCATCTGTTTCTCAGATTTACAAGGGCCACCTAGGCGCGTTTGTTAAATTCTACCAGGTAGACAGTTGGGCCTTTTCTGATGTCAGTTTTGGGCATAAGGTTCTACAAGCTGATCTATGGTTCTGTCAAGCCTTCCTTGACCTGTTTTGTTATGTTGGCCTTATACGTTCTTTGCTGTGTTGCCCAACCCTTCAGTTTGACTGCTATTGGACATCCCCCTCTTAATTATTATATGCTTGTAACCCAGTCAGAAAAGATCCAAACACAACACCAATCAATCTCCTGCACTGTGTAGTGTACCTCTACATGACCATACACTCTCTGCTTTGATGCTAATTGTTGGATAATGCACTTCTCACTGCCCTCCACAGACTGGGGAAGCCAAAACTCTGGAACATGAAAAGAAACGAAAGGAACGTGGACCTAGCACAATATGCTCAGCAAATGGCTATTTAATTAATACAAAGGTGAGTATCATACTCACAAACATTGATTTCTTCAGAGGCACTGAGGAAGAGGAATTTCTCCAAACGCGTTAGCCAGTCTATGCTTCCATGGAGGTAATCCCATGTCATGCAGACAGTTCTTATGGACCTATGTGGAGGAATTTTATGATATTCTTATGATATTCTTTTACCACCAAGTCAATGTTTGTGCGTATGATACTTACCTTTGTATTAAATAAATACCCATTTATTGAGGATAATGTGCCACGTGCCTTCTGTTTCTTTTCATGTTCCAGAATGGTTAAACAGTCTGTGTATGTACTCCAAGAAATTGATTTTACTAGCAAGTCAAAAATCCTATTCTTGAAGTTTGTGCCTTTTTAACACATTGTTGTAAACTAAAGGCAGCAGACAAATATTATTACATTTATCTTGTATTGCAAACCCTGCGTAGTTACATTAATTTAAGGTTAAAGGCCCTTCCATGGATTTATATTTTAGGTAGAAAGGGATAAGCAATGGATTGTTGCACTGTCCTTTAATGCAAATGCAAACTCTGTTAGCATGCAGTCTAAGTGTTAGTCATCGGTAGTTGCTCATGGATTTATAACATCTCAGCTTTTCAGTTCTTGGTGCATTGTATTACGTAAGGCGGATGTGTATAGATGATGAGCATACTTGCTATAAGTGTGAAATCTCGGGGGATTAACACTGTTTGCCGTGATCATGGTGTGGCAGATGGCAGCTGTTGGGCTGTAGTGTATGCAGCAAATGACTTTGGGTAGGGGGCCAGTTTTTTTTTTGTTTTTTTTTTTAAGTGTCTTTAAAAATATGTAATATACTGCAGTGTACCAGTCTTTAGATGTGTGACTGGATTAATTTTCTTATCTTGGGCTTTTTCTCCTCCTCATTTACCTGTTCTACAATTAACACTTCCTGTCCTAGGGATTACAATACTTACTCGTTGTACAGTTCCCATGGGTGTACCTAAGCAGACATCCATGCAAAGGGTCTTTTTGCTTACACGAGATGCACAGGTGTTGCATGCATTCGCATGCATGCATTTCTTTTCATGTCTATTGAGATGCCTCAGCAGCATGGACATCCTTAAGTATAGGTGCGTGTCCTCAAACTCAGTCTGTATTTGGGGCCATGCACGTGCACAGAAGTCAAATTGTGTCTGTGTAGAGGCCAGTTTTGATAAATCAAGGCCTAAGGGTGCTATATTTTGCACTGACGGTGAAAACTTTTTTTACAATCTGATTTTTGGTTTTTTAATCTTGTACCAAAAAATCCTCCTGGTGTAGGTTTGAGTTTTTTAAAGCCCCTGTACTGAAAGTGATTTTGTTTACACAGCATTTTAGGATTACTGAGACATTCCTGAGTACAGTGACCCTACTGTTGTCATGCTCCAATCCTTGGAGCTTTGCAGAGATAGTTATCTTGTAAGCAAAATTCATTGATGATTCCCAGTGCCCCTCCAAGTGTTGAAGTGACCAAACATTCCAAACAGTCAGTTGCTTTTAGTAAGTGACCCCCCCCCCGGTAATCCTACGACACCTGGAATTAGAGGGCATTACCTGCATCCGGACTGGCGTCCCTGTGTGTCTTGGTGTGGTCAGTTTGTGTACATACTTCCATTATCCCCTTGTAAGACAGTTAAAGCTGCTACTGTGTCAAAACTGTTAATTGCTTCAGGTCGTCAAGGGTCAGAGAAATCGGACGCCTTGGAGAGCCTCAGTGCTGGAGTCAGGTGACAGTGACTAGCACAAACAATGGCTATGAGTAGATGACATCTGTGGATAACCAAAAACATTTGTGCTTGCCCACAGTTCGACTTGGCTCCCGTTGTTTCTAAATAGGTGGTAAACTTTAGTCATGGTCACAGAAGATAATTTTGTATATGAGCTCAGTTTGGGAATTCATCATATTAGCTGAGGGACTGATTTTTTTTTTTTTTTATGGCTTTTGAAATCCAGGACGGGGGGGGGAGATTTACTAACACTGGAGAACTCAGAATCTGGTGCAGCTGTGTATGGTAGCCAGTCAGCTTCTAACTTCAGCTTGTTAAATTAACCTTTCTCAATAAAAACTGGAAGCTTTAGTAAATCCCCCTTAGGCCCCTTTCACACTGTCGGACCGTTCAGGTCCGCCTGTCAGTTTTGACGGCGGACCTGAACGGGCATTCCATGCTAGTCTGTGGAGCGACAGATGTCAGCGGTGACATGTCCACTGACATCCAACCTGGTCCGATCGGCCAAAAGCAGGCAGATGGCCCTACGTTCGGATCCGTCACTGGCGGATCGGATCGGGTGAGATCTGATGAAAAAGGACATGCTGTCCGTTTTCATCTGATCTCTCCATAGAAACCAACGGTGCTCGCCAAGCCCCTACCCGATTAGTGAGCAGAGAGGGACCTGTCATCTGCCGGCTCAGCAGAGATCAACGGAGAGATCTCCTGCTATGCTGGCGGACAGAGGCAGACTCAGAGGCAGCGGATCCGCCTCATGAGAATGAAGCCTTAGTGTGTTCCCTGGTTCCCCTGTCACTTTTTGAAATTCTCTGGGAGTTTTTTTTTTTTTTTTAAACTTCCACCCCTCATTTTTTTTACACTGCTTGGGGACGTCCCTAAGGTCAAGATTGACAGACACAGCACCCACCCCTCCTATTTATGTTTGTACTGCTTTTTGACAAACTGAGCTGCAGGAAGCAGAGTGAGGGGTTATAGCCAGTGGGACCGCCCCCTGGGTGTTGCTGTGCAGTTTTGCTGTTTTTACATCTTTTACATGTTCTGCCTAGTCCACTCCTGAAGGTGGCGAGGTCAAGATTTAAAGGAGCTGTGTCCGTCAATGAACTTCAAAGAAAAGGATTTTACGGTGAGTACAAAAATCCTATTTTTCACAAAAAAAAAACATTGAAATCGTCAGTGGATACATACTTGGCAAAACGTACAAAATTCTTGCTTAATTCCTACTAAATATAAAAGTTAAAACTGTATTGAGTTAATAAATAACTAATATTTGTACATTTTTAAATTGCACCTTTTTGTGAAATGGTGAAAACCGAAGGTGCGCAAAACTGTAAATAAAAACAATTGTACTTAAATCTGGAGATTATCATTTTTCACTTGCAGCTTTCAGAGTTTATAAAAGACCGCCCAAACTATACGATTTTTGAAAGCATGTGACATGTAGAATAAAAAAAAGTGCTACTGATTTTTTTTAGGCCCTGCAATAGTTTGGCAAATGTTTATCAAATTGGGATAAAAAATACACTAAAATGTATATTAATTGATATACTGTACCTGTAGAATAAAAAAAAAAATGTAATACTGATTTTTTTTAGGCTCCGCAGTAGTTGTGCAACACAAACTTAACATTTCCGCTAAATTCCCACTAAGGCCTCGTTCACATGAGGTGCCCATGGAGGGCTGTGTTTACCTACATGCAGATGCAGAGGTGTTCCACGTATCCCCATGCAGGAAGTCCCATTCATATTGATTGGGATGGCTGCAAGGGCACAGCCTCTGCTCCCAATCTGACATCCATGTGGGTGTGAGTGCTCGGTCCCAATCGCAGACACCGTGAGCTCAGGGACACCCGGACCCACACGAATGTCAAACTAGAGCAGCAGCTGTGTCCATGCAGTTGCTACATCCCTATTGACATCAGTGGGACTGCTTGGACAGGGATACAAGGAACGTCTGTCAGGAGTGTACGCAGTAGTATTCCCTGTGTGAGCAAGGCCTTACTTTGTTGTTTTTTTTTGTTTTTTACAATTGTATTTTTAATATTTTGTATTTTTTTGGGGGGGAGGGCGGTGATGTTGGGGGTTTTTGGTGAGATGTCAGAAGTCTAAACAGACCCCTGGTGTATCTTTTTTTTCCTCAGTAACTTTCTCTGCAGCCTCAGCTGCACTGCGTATGAATGAGTAGCAGTCGTTGTACAGTGACTCTTTTTCATTCACAAACTGAAGTATAGTAAACGGTGTTTACTATACTTCAGTGATGAATAAACACTGTAATCGGTACTGAACGCTCAACGCTCACTGTGTTCATTCAAGAAAAGGAAGGGGGCTGGTAAATATTAGTGCCCTTCCCACGCTCTCCATCCTGACACTGATCTCCTATCCCAGTAGCAGCTGTAATTGGGAGGAGGAGGGAAAGCTGCAGGGACTGGGTGCTGGGAATCAGTGAGGGGGATCCACTACAGAGGGTGGGTTGGAATGGTGGGGCGGGGGGATACATATAATATTGTTGCTCCCCTGAACCATCTAAAGCTAGTGGGTGGGCAGAGGAGGGGAAGCCGGCAGCTGCAGGGAAGCCGCAGTGGATCAGTGTTGCCAGTGGGATTGGTGCTGGGGGGCGGGGACAGGGAAAAAGAGAATTGTGCTGCAGGAATTGGTGCGGAGCAGAAAGGGGCAATTAGAGTGGCGGGAGGGGTGGTTGGGCATTTTAGTCACGGCAGGGTATGTGGAGTGGGAAGCAGGTGGAGAAATGTCAGACGCAGCGGGTGGGGGGTGGTTGCATTGCAGGTAATGGCTCTGATCAGCGGATTGTTAGCTGCTAATTGGTTTGCTATTGGTTTGTTCAAGAGTCTGCTGAACAGTTGCTCATGGTCACTTCTGATGTTGTTGGACACTTCTGGCTCTGTCGGCTAGCGTGTCATGAGCTTAGTGCTATGTTTACCTGCAACAACCAGCTGCTGATGAGCATATCTATAAGTTGATAGCAACTCTGTAAATCCAAGACACAGACTCTTTTTTTTTTTTTTTTTTTTTTATATTCTATTTATATATTAAAAACTGATAAAGAGGGAATCCACGAGCCCCCAACAGTGATTGCCTTTGTACAAAGAGTTTGCTTGAACCTTTTATTGAAATAAACTTGCTATGGTTCTGTTGCTTTGCCCTTCTATATACAACTGAAAAAAATAGCTGTAGTTGGGCGATAGGTATTCTATTATTTAAATAAAATGGATTCCATTATGGATTCTTCTGGAATGATCAAGTAATGGCTTCTGGACATCCCAAGCCAAATTTTGACCTCCTCTTCTGTTATACTTGCTTTTCCTGGTGGTCCCAGAGCATGTTGCTCCTCAATATTTGTGCTGTGTTGTCTCTGGAAAATTGCTACAGGGTCACAAAATGGCCAAATTCACTAATGCCCCGTACACACGATCGGACTATCTGGCGGACTTGGTCCAGTGGACCAGAGTCTGCCGGACAATCCGTCCGTGTGTGTGTTTTTTCCCCAAAAGTCCGGCGGACTTAGAAGTTTTGACTCAAAATTTTCCACCGGACTGACAATCCAGCTGTCTGTGTGCTAGTCCGTCGGACTTTTGAAATGAACGGACTTGCCCGCACACGGAGCAAAGTCCGTTCATTTTGAACGTGGCTCCAGGTAGACGGGGCTAGAGAAGGAGGTCAATGTCGCCGCCTCCATCGGCGAGATTGACACGTCGCTGGCCCCATCACCTGGTATGGACTTAAAGGGGAAGCCCTACGCAGGAAAAACAGCGTGTGGGTCCCCCCCAAAGTCCATATCAGACCCTTATCCGAGCACACAGCCTGGGCGGTCAGGAAAGAAGGTGGGGACGAGCGAACGCCCCCCCCCCTGAGCCGTACCACGCCGCGTGCCCTCGACATGGGGTGGTGCTTTGGGGAAGGGGGGGCCCTGCGCCCCCCCACCCTAAAGCACCTTGTCCCCATGTTGATGAGGACAAGGGCCTCTTCCTGACAACCCTGGCCGTTGGTTGTCGGGGTCTGCCAGCGGGGGGCTTATTGGAATCCGGGAGCCCCCTTCAATGAGGGGGCCCCCAGATACCGGCCCCCTACCCTATGGGAATGAGTATGGGGTACAATGTACCCTTACCCATTCACCTGGTGAAAAAAGTGTAAATAAAACACAACACAAGGTTTTAAACTAATTTATTGCTCAGCTTCGGTGGTCTTCCGCGTTGGGGGTCTTCTCGCCGGACGACTCCTATCTTCTGCTAGCTCTTTTACTAGCGGAGGAGCCCGGCTTTCTTCTTCGCCGCCGCTGTCCGGGGGTCTTGTCCCCCTCTTCGGTACTTCTTGTCGGGCCTCCGCTTCCTTCTTCCAGCTCTTTTACTAGGGGTGGCTCGGTCTTCTGTCATCGTCACTGCCTTCTCTTCTTCTTCCTTGAGATATTGACTCAACGCTGTCTCTGGCCGCGATGACAGGGAAGCGTTGTGTAGCGACTTATATAGGGACAAGGGGCGGCGTCACGGGTGATGTCCCCGCTCCTTATGATGTCAGTCCCGGAGGATGCTGGGACTGTGACATCATAAGGGGGCGGGGTCACCATGTGAAATCACCCGGTGACCCCACTCATTGTGCCTATATAAGTCGCCGCACAACGTGCCCCTGTCATTGCGGCCAGAGAGAGCGTCGAGTCAACATCTCAAGGAAGAAGAAGAGAAGGTGGTGACAGAAGACTGGGCCACCGCTAGTAAAAAAAAAGCTGGAAGAAGAAAGCAGGGGCCCGGCAAGAAGAACCGAAGAGGGGGACAAGAACCCCGAAGAGGGGGACAAGACCCCTAAAGTCGGAAGAAGACCCCCGGACAGCGGCGGCGACGAAGAAGAAAGCCGATCTCCTCCGCTAGTAAAAGAGCTAGCAGAAGATAGGAGTCGTCCTGCGAGAAGACCCCCAACGCGGAAGACCACCGAAGCTGAGCAATAAATTAGTTTAAAACCTTGTGTTGTGTTTTATTTAAACTTTTTTCACCAGGTGAATGGGTAGGGGTACATTGTACCCCATACTCATTCAAAGAAGACAGCAGAGGAGTCCGGCGAGAAGACCACCTAAGACGGAAGAAGACCCCCGGAGCTGTGCAATCAATTATTTTAAAAACGTGTTGTGTTTTTTTTTATTTACACTTTTCCCCATTTGAATGGGTAGGGGTACATGGTACCCCAATACTAATTCACATAGGGTTGGGAGCCAGTATCTGGGGGGCCCCCTTATTAAAGGGGGCTCTCGGATTCCGATAAGCCCCCCACCCGCAGACCCCGACAACCAACGGCCAGGGTTGTCGGGAAGAGGCCCTTGTCCTCATCAACATGGGGACAAGGTGCTTTGGCACCCCTCCATGTTGAGGACACGCGGACTGGTACGGCTCAGGAAGGGGGGCGTGAGGTGACGGGGCCAGCGAGGTGCCAATCTCGCCGCCGCAGGCAGCGACATTGACTTCCTTCCCCAGTCCCGTCTACCTGGAGCCGCATTCAAAATGAACGGACTTTCCTCCGTGTGTGGGCAAGTCCGTTCATTTCAAAAGTCCGCCGCAAGTTTGTCCGCTGCACCTAGTCCGCCGGAAAAGTCTGGTCGTGTGTGGGCAGGTCCGCTTGTTTCGGAAAGTCCAGCGGACCTCCGCTTCAAAGTCCGGTAGTTTGTCCGTCGGGCTAAGTCCACCTGATAGTCCGATCGTGTGTACGCGACATAAGTGACTAAGTGCTCCATAGTTTAATCGTGTGAGAGTTAAAACTCCTATATTCTCCCATCTTTCCCTAAGAGGCACTGGTTAGGTTATTAATACAACATCCGCCAGGCCTGGCCATACTTGGATCGGTCTATTATCTTCGTGGTTTCTCACTGGCTCGAACTTATATTCTTTGGTTGACGCCCAAACCTCAATAACTGATAAAAACTCACACTGGGAGGCACAATAATGACCACAACCAGCTAATTCCTCTGTCAACTCATTGCTTCTGGGTTCAAAGGGGACCTGTCTGGAGACGGATTGGAGTTCAGTGTTTCATAATATCTCAGTGTGATACTAGATCTCTCAATTATTAAAACAAGCAGAATGTTGTTTTTAATAAAACAGTAGTTATAATTACTTCAATGACCCCTCTCAAGTCCTTTCCTTGTAACCAGAGATGAGCTTAAAATTACTACACATGATTAACAACACACTACACATGATTAACATGTAACAACCTGACTGTACAATCTGTTAGATCTACCAACATTGATATAGTGCATGGGCATGCTCTTGTTCCCTATGAGATGTTCTGTTGGTGTGCACTGAAAATGTTGTGACCAACAGATCAGAATGAACTACCACGTGTGACTTTTTAATAAAGATCTAACGTAAAAATTAAACAGTGTGATGCACTGGTATCGATTCATCAGCAATATTTCCTCACAGTGCAAAAGGACATCTGTATATTCAGTGCAACTGCAAGTGTGAATGAGCCATAAACCTTTCCCCGCTTTATCCAAAATGGAAAATACGTTTTCGCTGGAGCAAACTGTTACCTCCCGATCTTATGTTGTTTAGTTAGAACTTGGCAGTAGGCTGTAACAGGTGCTCTTGAATGGTCTGTATACCAAGCTGCACTCTCTAGGATCAATGCACTGGAGATCAGTGTCTGCCTTGTCAGCGCGGCTTTCCAGCAGCTAGTGCTGAGTTCAGGCTTACCTGCACAAAAAAAGGCAGAGTCAGTGTGTTGATGCAATTGTCCAGGCTG
This sequence comes from Lithobates pipiens, assembly GCF_037356315.1. Lineage (NCBI taxonomy): Eukaryota > Metazoa > Chordata > Amphibia > Anura > Ranidae > Lithobates > Lithobates pipiens. Next base: position 483,921,236 of record NW_027507903.1, on the reverse strand, counting down.
TGAATGCTCTGACGGGCCATTGTCTGTGTGAATGGGCCCGGCTTCCCTGGATGATTCTAAGACTCATCAGCAAAGCTTTTGTGTCCCCGAGGACCAGGTGACAGGCAACCCGCTGCAATGTTTGAGCTCTCTGCTATGAGCATACCGATCCCCTAACCCATTCATTGCCCTCTGCTTGCTTCATAGTATTAGTCCATATTCTGTTGATCAGTAATTTTCTTATGTTATATTCTATTAAAAAAAAAATAAGTCTAATGAGCCTTTTAACCTTAACATTGTGTTACCCTTGAAGAGAAACTGTATTTGCATTTAAAATATGTTCTTTACCAGACTTTGCTCTTCAGCATCCTGGTATTGCAATATAAATAAATTGTACCCGCTGTAAGGTTTAATTGAAACAGGCAATAACAAGCATGCAATTATTATATGGTTCTACAGAACATTTCTAAAAGTGTTTACATACTTGTAATGGTTTTAAATGGTATAATGAAAGCTGTGCTTTTACTTGAGTTCAGGTGCATTCAGTTTAGTTGTGTTAAAGAAAATTTAAATATGTGCATCCAGGGGCAGATTAGATACTATGAACACATGGAAACACATGTGTTCAAAGGGAAAAATGTAAACGAAAAACAATATCAATTTCTTCTGCATCTAAATAAAACAATGCTGGAGACCTGTTTGTGTGATGTTTTCTCGTCCATTTTATGTCTTTTTTTATTTTTTTTCACTTGTTTTACTCTCCTCTCTTCTCCTCTCTTGCCTCTTTCCATGTTTTTCTTTTGCCCTCTCACTCTCTTTATGTTCTGTAATCCCCCATCCCCTCCCATTCCCTTCCCCTCCCCTCCCATTCCCCTCCCCTCCCATTCCCCTCCCCTCCCCTCCCATTCCCTTTCCCTCCCTCTCCCCTCCCCTCCCTCTCCCCTCCCCTTCCCCCTCCCCTCCCCTTCCCCCTCCCCTCCCCTTCCCCCTCCTCTCCCCTCCCCTTCTCCTCCCCTTCTCCTCCCCTTCTCCTCCCCTTCTCCTCCCCTTCCCCTCCCCTTCCCCCTCCCCTTCCCCTGCTCTTCATCCTTTGCCCATAAAATCCCCTTTTTGTGTTCTCTCTGGAATTGGGATGTTGCTAAGGTTTCCAGTACTATACCTATAGGTGGCTCTCTTTCATATTCTCTCTTAAATCTGTATGAACATCAGGATGGTGTTTTGCAATCCTTATTCTTGAACTATCTGCCCAACTTTGGCCACCCATAGACTCAAAGAGAAACTAGCACACAAGTGGCTTTCTTCTGGGTGGGGAGACTTTAAAGTCTTTTTTTTATTATTATCTCCTCTATTCTTTGCTCGCTCTCTTACTTTTTATCTTTTTTTTCCCTGATACAGACATAATTCTCAGTTGTGCTATTCTTGCCTCGTTAGGAAATGAGTATGTATGACCTCTTCTTACGTTGTCTAAATTAGAGGTCTGCATATCCTCCCCAGCACGTGTTGAGTGGTTAGAGGACACGGGACCTGATCTTCGTCCAGAGGCTTGGTTAGTAGTGTCCGTGTCAGCTAAATTTTACTTGGATTGGACCAAAGTCACGGCCTGTGTCCTTTATCCAAACCACACAATGAGGCCTTTCCATTAGCTGGCTTTGTGCTGCAAACCCGTTAACACTCCCTCCTTTAAATCCACCCACATCTGCAATTACATCAACATTTTTACAATTATATTTGGCAGCTTATTTTCCATTTTGGTCATCCTTGTTTTTCTTTTGTTTTTTTGTTTTTCAGTGAATATCGCTGAAATTTTATTTGCAAATTTTCTTAAAGGGGCCTTAAAGTAATTTTAAAATTTTATTTATTTTTATTTTTTTGAAAACAAGCATGTCAAACTTACCTTCTCTGTGCAGTGATTTTGCACAAAACAACCCTAATCTTCTCTTCTCAGGGCTTCCACCAGCGTTCCTGGCTCCTCCTCCTTCTGGGTGCACCCATAGCAAGCTGCCTGCTCTGGGGTCACGTGTGTGCACTCGATCCCCAGCCAGGCTCTGTGTGTTCATTGGCACACACCGTGCGATTTGGCCCCATCCTCTGCTCTCGCAGACTGACCACATCAGGAGACAAGTGCCCACTGCTGCCTCCATATCCCTTGAGGAGAGAGGAGTGAGCCACTGTTCTCGGGTGTAGCGCTGGATTGAGATCTAGCTCAGGTAAGTATTATTGGGGGGGGGGGGGGGATGCTGGACTCAGAAGCTTTTTTTTTTTTTTACTTTAAAGCAGAGAATGTGTTACGGTAAATGAAAACCTCCTGCCTTTACAACCACTTTAATGTGGAAGAAAAGTTGAAGTTTAGCTATTCTTTCAAATTCCCCATCCACCCCCTCAATACTTCTACCTATCCTGCCTAACCTGTATAAAAAAACAAGTGTACTTTCCTATTTTTATTTTGCCCCAGTCTAGTCATGGAACCCTGCAGCTTTGGCTCATGGAGCGCTTGACAATGGCTGGGAGTTTTGGGAGCCATGACGTCATCCATAGGTTCCCATGGGCCAGCCATTGTCGGCTCTCCCTCTTTTTACTCAGTAGCTGCTCACTGACATGATAGCGGAAGCTGCGGGATCAAGTGACCAAAGCAGATTAAAGTATTCACTGAATTGAATGGTGGAAGTTACCCCCTGTGGGGTCAGTGTGCAGTGGTGCAGTCACTCTCAAAGAACTCCCAGCAGGACTCAGAAGATCATGATTATCATTGTAGTAGTGGCAACTACTTCAATACATTTTCAGCTTCCTCAGAGTTTCATCAGGTATGAAATATGCATACTTACAATGTTCCAGGCTGGACCAATTTAAGTATGCAATGCAGATCATTCCTGGAGTTTGGCTTTAAGAAGTGATAGAGCTTTATTACATGGTATATTTTCATGTGTGATCGAAGTTCTTCTATAAAGTGAACCTGTCCTGGCGAAACATCAAAGTAAGATCATTTCGGCTCCTTTCACACTGGTGCACTTTTGGTGCATTTTTTCAGGGCAACAAAAGCACATGAAAACTATTCCCCATTAAATCCTATGTAACTCTTCCTGCTGCAGGTGCGCTGCCCTTTGAAAAGTACTGTATGCTGCATCTTTGGGGTAGTTATACAAAAGTGCACCAAAAAGGCACCTTCTATTGTAAGTCAATGGGAATACATCAAAAGCTGCTCAATAGTGCATCAATGTGAAAGAGCCCTTCTACCACCACCGCTGGGCAAATCATGAACTCAAATCCATTGACTGCCGCTTTAAACCAGCCTTTGACAGTAAAAGTATTGGCAGGCCTACTTGAAGGTGGAAAACTGTATTTAAAACAGAGCTTCACCCAGAAGGAATCACCCCGTCACATTTGTATTTTTTATTTTTTTTTTAGGGGGGGGGGGGGGGGGGCAAGTTCCCATTTTTTTTTTCAGGTACCTGCTCCCACTTCTGCTCAGATCGCCTAGACAATTTAAATGGAGTTTCTCCTCCCCCTCCCTACCTGCAGCTTTCTGGGACATGTCTGCAGAATCATTCACAAAGTGCAGCGCAGCTCACACATGCACAGTAGGCAGCCAGCTGTTAAGCCGCAAGTAGTCATAGCCAGCTGCCCGCAGTTAAGATGTTGGTGACGGGGACCCAAAGGTGTGTGTTCATTTTTTTCACACACATTTTTTCGTGCGTTTTTTGGATGTAAAAATGCAGCGGAGATGCATAAAAAATGCAAGTGTTTTTGATGTCTCAATTGTTTATTATTCACAGTGCAGAATGAACAAATTAGGGTTTACATGCACTTTCATAAGCATTGTTCTATATATTCAGCTTTCTGTATTTTTTATTTCTTCCAGGCAAATGAAAGATCAGAATAAAAAGGTGGCAACATTGAAGCACAAGGAGCAAGTGGAAAAAAAGAAGAACGCGCAGCTTTTGGAGGAGGCACGAAGGAGGGAGGACAATCTCACAGACAGCTCACAGCAGCTACAGGTAGCATGCACGTGATTCTGTGACAGTCTTGTCTGTTGGTGCGGATGAAATGACTTCTGTATATGTATGTGTGCGAGCTACGAGGCGAGTTAAAGACTGAATTGTATTCAGATTTCCAATTGTTTGTTATTTTGTGTGCAGAGATGTTTGCAGTGATTTTGAATGAAATTTGGGTTACATGGCATGGAAAGTTCCTTGCTACATTTGATTGCATTGTGATGTCATAGTGTGCTTCTATCATGATTAATAATATCTAATTATCAATCAGTGATTCTACTATTGACTCCAAACCAAGAAGTATATGTAAAGTATATGTAAATTGTGTATAGATTGCTAGCTAAACACTATATAGTGATATCACAACACTTTATAACATAAATCTAAAGATGAATTAGTGCCGCGCAACTATATAATTAGTGTGTAAACATATGTCAGTGTGAACAATCTTTTTGCTCCTTACTCCATCTGAATAGTGATATTTACAGACTCTATAGTCAGACTCAATAAAAAAATACAACAAAAAATAAAAATTGTGAATCAAAAAATAAACAAAAGTCTGGTACTCCCCTTTAAAACAACCATGATGATCTTATTCCTCTTTTCCTTTGTGTCCAGTGTTCCGTGCACCACCACACACCAGGTTAAAAACCTGCCCACCTTAAGCAAATCACAACATTCTCATCTTTATTACTCCCTTGGACCGGCTCAAGTCATCAGCTTTCTCCACAGACTCCAATAGAGCTTCAGCTTCCCATATACTAGTATCTCCTCAATAAATTACATGGAACAGAAAGGTTTCCCATTTTAACTCCTTTTATTAAAAGCCCCCAATAAAACCACACTTACAGTAAAGAAAGTACAAACAAGCGCTTTCAGTCTCATCAGCCAGCTCACCATTCTGGAGGCGTGACGTCACGGGCTTGGCTCTTCACTCCTAGATGCGTAGCATGTGTAGAATGTATCATGATTGTAATAGATTTTCTTTCATAGTCGGATGATGGATTTTTTTTTCCCAATGAAAAAAGGCCAGTCAGATTGGCATTATAAGAGCTGAGACTAAACAAATGTTTGGAATTTAAAGCCTTTGGCCAGCTTTATCAGCTGCTAGTTTAGCCATAAATTGCTGTCCCTAAAGCTAAACACAAGCCTTTCCTTCAGACTTGCACAGTTGTGTAGGCTCCTCTCCTGTACTGAAATTGTTTCCTCCAGACTGACATCCACCCATCAAGGCTTTTTGATATTCCCAAGAGCCAGCCCACTGCTTGTGTTTGGGGCTGAGGGTTCTTGAGAGGGGTATTGAGTTAGGCCCCTTTCACATGGGGCGGATCAGTAATGATCCGCCCCGTGATGATCCGCTCGCTCAGCGGGGATCGCTCCGTTGTCCCCGCTGAGCTGGCGGCAAACAGGGCGATCTCCGCACACTGTGCAGGGACCGCCATGTCAGCTCTCCGCTCTCCTCTATGGGGATCGGATGAGCACGGACCATCTGTCCGTGTTCATCCGACCCGCTCTGTAGACGGATAGAAAAATAGGATTTTCCTCCGTCTGCAGAATCGGACCATAGCGGAGGCAGACAATAGCGGGTGTCTGTGGATGTTCATCCGCAGATACCCGCTATCCCATAGGGATGCATGTATGTCCGTATTTCATCCGCAAATGGATGGATTAAATATGGACATACTGTCCGCATGTGTGAAAGGGGCCTTGGGGTGCTGTAATGTTTTACAGAATGTTATTTACAGCACCCTGCCGGCCTCTTTCCACCACCCTTGATCTGCTGGTATTGCATAGACAAGCAGAAACCCACTGATGAGATCAGTGAGTCTAAAATTATGTAATGAAAATGGAAATGTTTTATTTAAAAATGTCATTGTTATGTTGTTGAGAAAGAAGGAACCAGGAAAATAAATCAAATTCAATTTTAGATGTAAGGCTTTAGATGTAAGGCATTTTAGATGTAAGGCAGTGCAAATCACATCCGATCTCTGTGCGATGCGAGTTCAGCCATACAGATAGTATGGCTGAATTCGCATCGCACTCGGCCCAAACTCGCACAGGACCCTTTTTTTGGTCCGCAGCAGAATCGGATAGCATGGGTGTTCTGATTCCTGTCCGAGTTTGCAGATCGCACTGCGATATGCGAACTGATCTGGGGGTGTCATTAACGTTTCACTGACACTCTCAGCAGTTCGCATAGGGCAGTGTGAACTGCCGTCGGAAGGTATGCGATGCGGGAACCTGCAGCGGATTTGCGGCGTTCCCGCATCGCTGCAGTGTGAACCCAGCCTAAAGCGTGTCTCTAGCCAAAACCTTTTTTTTTTTTTTTTTTATTGTGGAAGCTGGGGAAACCTTTAGAGTCTCTGGATTGCACTGCTTTCTGGCACTTCGTTTGTTACCTTTTCTCAATATCCTATTCTGGACAGGTATTCTAACCTTGCCAGAGTTCTATTTTAACTACAGTATTAAAATGTATAGGCCTAGAGTGTATTGCTGCAATAAATAGAGATTTATATGCTGGACACTTTAGCCAACCAATGCTGGGTTTGGGGTCAGTTCACAAAAAAAATCCCAGTTTTAGACTCTGCTGGTCTTTGAGGTTTTGGGTGGAATTAATGGTACGATATTATAAGACCTCGGAAAATAAGATCAGCATGTTCCCGTAATACTGCAAAGGACATCTGCTCTTCTGGCCTGACACACACCCTGCTCTCTGTGCTGCCAGAAAATCGAGGGAGGAACGTGGCATCGCCCAGCCCGCTGCCTTATGACGCCATTCTGTGTTTGATATGTGTACAGGTCCACTTTCCAAGTTGAGTATTCCTGTTGTTGCTTCTGAAATGTACCCCCCTCCTCCCTCCTTTTAAAGAGACACTGTACCCAAACATTTTATTTCAGGGTTTGGCAGTAGATGGATCTCTCAAGGATAGATATCTGTGTTGAGCTCCTGATTGTGCACATTTGGTGCCCCAGTTATGAATTTTTTTTCATTCCTTGTTATGGAAAATGCAACAGGAGGGATAGGAACATCCCAAAGGTGGGTGGGAATACCCAAAATGTCAAAGTGGCTAGGAACAGAAACGGCAACTGTGGCTGTGAGATTGATGCAGTCCCCACAATTTATTATAATCTAAAATGTGTCTTATTCCACCATACTCCTTCTATAGATAAAATAATACTTTTAGGTAGTGTGACTTTTTAAAATGTAGCCAATGTAAGGGTGGTATTTTTTATTATAAGTAGGTGATGGTTGAGTCAAGTCAGCTACTAGCAATACATACCTTTTGGGGATTCCCCTCAGCTCCCCACATACTTTAACTACTTCAGCCCCAGAAGGATTTAACCCCTTAATGACCAGGCCATTTTTTGCAATACAGCCAGCCCAAATCTGCTGACAGTCTTAAAGCGGAAATAAGCCTTCCTATCCTTTATAGCCAAGGAAGCTGCTTCTGTTTGATCTGTAACTGCCATGGTGCTGCACATGTAATCAGTTATGACACCAGTCATTTGATGGTTTGACAGTTTCGTTGGGGACACAAGCAAATGTAACAGTTGGCAATCTTGGTATTCCAGGAATGTAACTGTTTTTGAAACCCGTAAATCAATGGGTTTAGTTCTGCTATATGATTTACTGCTGTTCAGGGGATCTGGCCTTCAGAAAAATGGCAGCCTCCAGCAAGAAGGAGCAATGCTGCTTTACAACAAACACTCTTTTTGGTAGCATAAGTATTAATGTGGAATGTATGTTTCTTGCTGGAGACAGAGGATAGATGCGCTGTGCTCCCAATGTTGAGGGCATGTGGCCTGGTACGGTTCAGGAGGGAGGGGGGGTGCTCTCTCGCCCCCCCTCTTTTCTGCGACCTGCCAGGTTGCGTGCTCAGATAAAGGGTATGGTATGGATATTTGGGGGGAACCCCACGTCATTGTTTTATTTTTTTTTGACGCAGGGTTCCCCTTAATATCCATACCAGACCTGAAGGGCCTGGTAATTGAATTTGGGGGAACTCCACGCTTTTTTTTTTTTTTTTTATCAATGACTTTCAATGACTGTTTACATATTACTGGGAGCCGACAATTCATTATAGCCCCAAGTGATTTTAAATTACTTTTTTTCCTGCAGAAATGACACTTTGTGCAGGGACAGTTCTAAGCACGGGAAACATGCACCCCTTTACAGGCATACTATAGACACCCCCCGGGTACGAAATTTAAAGGAATATTACACTTTTATTGTTTCACTTTAAGCATTATTAAACTGCTCCCGAAAAAACAGCCGTTTTTGAAACTTTTTTTTGCATTGATAAATGTCTCCTGGGACAGGACCCAGGTCCCCAAACTGTTTTTATGACAATAACTTGCATATTAGCCTTTAAAATTAGCACTTTTGATTTTGAACGTTCGAGTCCTATAGACTTTAATAGGGTTCTAAAGTTCACACAAAGTTTAGGTCTGTTCGCAGGTTCTGGTGCAAACCGAACCGGGGGGGGGTGTTCGGCTCATCCTTAGTCATTAGCACAGTGACAGTGCATATTTTTAGCACTGATCACTGTATTAGTGTCACTGGTCCCCAAAAAGTGTCTGATCTGTCTGCCACAATGTTGTAGTCCCGCTAAAAAATCACTGATTGCCGCCATTACTAGAAAATAAAAATGCTATAAATCTATCCCCTATTTTGTAATAACTTTTTTGTTCAAAACAATCAATATACATTTATTGGGATTTTTTACCAAAAATATATAGCAGAATACATATTGGCCTAAATTGAGGAAGACTTTTTTTTATCGCAAAAAGTTAAAAATATTGCTTTTTTGTCAAAATTGTCAGTATGTTTATATTGCAAAAAATAAAATATCACCAAAAGAAAGCGCTATTAGTGGAAAAAAAATGGACATCAATTTTACTTGGGTACAGAGTTGCATGACCGCACAATTGTCAGTCAGTTACAGTAACGCAACGCAGTATCGCAAAAAATGGCTTGTTCATGGGGGGGGGGGGGGTAAAACTTTCAGGAGCTGAAGGGGTTTAGATTGAACAAGACTAAAATGGCAGCATTTGTTTTTCATAAAAAATGGCATTATGGCACACAAGATTTTGCGATTTTACACATACATTATTTCTTTTACTCACTTTTATATAATATTTTGGTGCTCTGGTGGGGGGGAGGGGCTCCCATGCAGGAGCAATTGAGATGAACGGGATCCGTTAATTGCACTTTCTGCAAGTGCAGCCGGCAGCATCAGATGACAGTGACACACAGTCACTGCTTCTTCCTGTGTTCATGCCGTGCTGTGGAGAAGATGGAGGGAGGAGGTGGGTGGAGCCAACACTCTCACTCAGGGGCGCAGAAAGGCGGCACAGGCTTTAGCAACCAGTGCAGGGCACTGCAGGGTAGCCAGCGGCACAGCTCCACACACCTCCTCCCTCCATCTTCCGCAGCGTAATGGCCACAAACACAGAGTCTCTCTCAGCACCGCTGATCGGCTAATTATACTGATGTGAGAGAGCGAGAGACTTGGTGAGTACTGCATTGCAATCAGTGGTATTTTCAGAGGTTGCAATTGCCCCGTTGCCCCCCCCCCCGGATCTGCCCCTAGCCCACACAAAGATCTGTGAATGAATGAACTACAAGTACCGACAACCTTTGCAGCTGACTGCTTGTAGTTCTCAATGAACTAGGGCACTGATGAGCGCTCCAAGTAGTTCATTGAGTCTTCCTGTCATTGTGTAACTGCCTGCCCATATGAGTTACAAACAGACATATACACTGCAGGAGCCTGAGATTGCACCTATGATCTGCTGATTGCAGATGCAGTGCTTTAGAGTCTCTCTAAAAAAATAATAATAAATACATATTTTTTTACTTAACAAAATGTGCATTTATCTTTTTTTTTATTCTTATTTAGAAAGGTGATCTTATTGCTTAAATGCTGGCTTGATCGTGAAGTCTATCAGAGTGTCATGTGATCGTTAGCTAATTGGCGATATTGTTTGTGAAAGTTTCCCGGGCCAGAGTTAAACTTGAAAGATCCTGCTCCCTCAAAACGTGCTAACACTGGCTAGGAAATATTGTTTGATTGCTTCACTTTGCCTCAGTACCCCCTCCCTTCAACATTTCCATATTTGGAGTGCTATTGGGTCTAGAGCATTCCGGACACTGGTCAAGCAGACTCCATGAGACGGTCAGATTGTGCATGTACATCTGACTGTTAATGACTTTGGCAGCTGATAGGACTCTATGCCATTGGTTACTGGCCAGCAAATAAACATCATTACTGTTGCAGACTGTGGTAGGTGACGTATTTCATACTTGAAACAGGCTGCTGGTTTAATATCCTGAATTCCTGAAGATACTTTAAGGTTCTGAAGTGGGCGTCCTTTCCCTGGCTCTCATTTTCTAGAAAGCGTCTCTAGCTAGAAATATTTTGGAAACATCCCCGGAGCTTTTCCTAATCGCGTCTGGCAGAGGGCAGCGACAGAAGGTCCATTCACGAAGAAGGAGCTCGAGAGACGGATTAGGGCCCCTGAAAAATGTCTCCAATTAGTCACTGGGGGCTTTCCGTGCCCTCTCTAAGAGGCTGCAATTTAGGGCCTTGGCCTCTGTCTCTCGCCTTATTGTGCTTGGAAGGATGAATCCAGGTCCCCAAAGGATGGTGGTTTGGAGTGATGCCACAGAGCAGACGGAGGGACCTGTAGGCAGCCATCTATCTTGTTTTCTCATTGCTGGCGATGTGCCATGTTGTCCGGCACAAGGTTTGTGGTTTGGGGCCCCTCCAGCTCACACAGCCTGTTTACTTTGGATAAACAAGGTGTTTCTGGAGGTCTCTTGTGTGTGTGTGCTGAGTCTGAAGCAAGTTACATGGGAAGTTGCTGCAGTGAACCCGGTGGAAGTCTCAGTTTTTGAACACCAAAGTTCTCGTGTCTCTGAGAGCCTCGTGAAGGGACTAGACCCTGGACCCCTTCTGCTTCTGAAGTTTTGTGGAATTTTTTCTTTGCCATTACAGCAAAACTTCTGTGTTTACAGCATACATTATATCATTGAACAGTTTCTTAAAGGACAATTACCTTAAACAGAATTTTCTTCTACACTAACCATATAATGTGACTCTAAAGTCACTTCAATTTGGAGAACATTTTTTTTTTTTTTTAAAGTATACGTGAGCCCAGTCAAATTCTCATACAAGCTTGTTAAAGTCATTTTAAAAGTAGTTTTCAAATATTTTTATATATGCAGCTTTGCTTAGAAAAATCCCTGGTGACCCTGCCAGGCCTTATTCAGACACTTCCTGTTATAGGCTGACAACACTGCCCCTGTCTCCCAAGTGTGCACCTTTATCGGCACCTTGTCACTGGGGCTTCCAAAGGAAACTACGTTTCTGTTTCTGCACACATTGTAGAGGCATTGTCCACTGTTACCATTAGGAAACTTTTCCCTGAGAAATGCCATGCAGCCATTACTAGAATGCATGTAGACAGGAAGTGGCTACAAAGAGGCCACAGGGGGACAGCAGCAGTGAGAGGCAAGAAAAGAAGAAAAAGTGGAAACCGTATATTTAAAAAATTGTTTTGATACACAGCACACGTACCAATAACTGTCATCCAGTTAGGTTTCTCATGCCTGTCATGCATGTGTGGAAATGTTAGGATCTCTGTAGAATGTTCCGCAGTATGTCCAAGCTCACTGTCATGAGGACAAGTATGAGACTGCCTATTTACATTATTTACTTAAAGGCAAAGCATAATAGGTTTTGGTCAATTTTTATTTTTACGTTTATACATTGCTGTTTATACATTATACATTTATACATTATACAATGCTTTTTTTAATAGTTCAGTTAAATACCTTACAAAGTGAGTGTATTCTTGACACACAGTTTGAAAAAAGTCTGACCTTTCTTTTTTTTTTTAAAACATGCTGACCTACATAGCCATTTTTGTGGCTGTCCCATATCTGGTAGTAGTAGGAGATAGATTTTATGATCCTCTGAGTCCCCAGCAGTCCTTGGAATAAGATCTACCCTTTTTATTTTGTGTTTCACAGCCCAAATGTATATAGAATCCAGAAAGCTGGCTCTTTTATGTTTTTTTGGACCTCGCCACCTATTGGCTGCCAGTGGTAAAAATGTAAATTGTCATATAAAAATGTTATATTTACCTGGCTAAAAAAGCTAAATAGCAAAGGATAAATTATTATTATTACTATTATGCATTGTGCATAAAAACAAAGACTTTTTTTTTTTACTGTACATTCATTTTACATTAGGGATTAAGGCTAGCGGGGCCCTTTGCTCTCAAAAGACACTGGTCAGTGGCTGCAGCTGAGAGAAATGTTCCAACATTCTAACAATCAACTTCTGTCAGGCAAGAGCAGCCACATTTGTATCAAATTTGGCCGATCCCTGCTGAACTAGCTGAATTTCAATCCATCTATGGCAAAGCTTTGTGGAAACCTCATCATTGCACCTAATTGAACTTGTTGGACATCCCATTCTTAAACCATGGCTATCATATTAAGAGTTTACTACAACTGTGATTATAAGTCTTCACTCTTCTGGGAAGGCTTTTAACAAGATTTTGGATTGTGTCTGTGGGAATTCAGGCAAACGAGCATCAGTCAGGAACTGATGTTTGATGAGAAGACCTGGCTTGCAGTTAGTATTCCAGTTCATCCCAAAGGTATTTGGTAGGATTGTGGTCTGGGCTTTGTTCAGGCCTCTTGAGTTCCTGCACAGCAAACTAGTCAAACCATATCTTTATGGAGCTAACTTTGTGCACATGGTCACAGTCATGCTGGGGGACAGTCAAAGTGCCTTCCCCAAACTGTTGCACCAAGCGCACAATTGTCCAAAATATTTCTGTATGCTGTAGCAACTATAGTACCCAAAAATACAACACCCTGAACGGTGTTCGCACCGTGAAAAATGGTGGTGGCAGCATCATGTTGTGGAAATGCTTTTCTTTAACAGGGACAGTGAAGCTGGTCAGAGTAAGAAGATGGATGGAGACAAATACAGGGCAATCTTAGAAGAAAACCTGTTAGAGTCTGAAAAAGACTTGAGACTGGGGCGGAGGTTCACCTTTCAGCAGGACAACGACCCTAAACATACAGTCAGCGCTACAATGGAATAGTTTAGATCAAATTCATGTGTTAGTTAGAATGGCCCAGTCAAAGTCCATACCTAAATCCAATTGAGAATCTATGGCAAGACTTGAAAATTGCTTTTCACAGAGCATACTCCACCTATAACTTGAGTTTATTTGTGTAATTCGGGCATTTCATCAGGCATTTCAACCACTTAAGGACTGGGCCTCTTTTTCAGACTCGCTGTTTGAGTTAAAAACATTTTTTTTTTTTGCTAGAAAATTAGAACCCCCAAACATTACACATTTTTTTCTAACACCCTAGGGAATAAAATGGCGGTCGTTGCAATAATTTCTGTCACACCGTATTTGCGCAGCTTTCATAAAAGGGCACTTTTTTTTTTTTTTTTTAAATACATTTTTTTGAATGCAAAAATAAGACACCAGTAAAGTTAGTCAAATTTTTTTGTTATATTGTGAAAGATAATGTTACCCCAAGTAAATGGATACCCAACATGTCACGCTTCAAAATTGCGTCCGCTCGTGGAATGGTGACAAACTTTTATCCTTAAAAATCTCCATAGGCAACATTTAAAAAATTATACCGGTTGCATGTTTTGCGGTACAGAGGAGTTCTAGGGCTAAAATTATTGCTCTCACTCTACCGATCGCGGCGATACCTCACATGTGTAGTTGAAACTCCGTTTTCATATGCGGGCACTACTCATGTATGCATTCGCTTCTGCACGCAAGCTCGGCGGGGTGGGCGCTTTTAAAAAAAAATTCCTGATTTATTTTACCTTTTATTTTATTTTTTTACACTGTTTAAAAAAACAAAAATTGTGTCACTTGTATTCCTATTACAAGGAATGTAAACATCCCTTGTAATAGAAAAAAGCATGACAGGACCTCTTAAATATGAGATCTGGGGTCAAAAACACCTCAGATCTCATATCTGGACTTAAATGCAAAACAAAAAACAAAAACAAAAAAAAAACATTTTTGTCATTTTGAAAAAATGACACCAAAAAAATGTGCATTTAAGAAGTATGGGCAGAAGTGAAGTTTTGACGTCGCTTCCGCCCTGCTATGGTATGGAGATGGGTGGGGCCATCTTTCGCTCACTCGTCTCCATACCTGACAGGAAAACGAATGTGATCTTCTCAGCCGCTGCCGACGGCTCTGGTAAGCGCCGGAGGGTACCGGATCGCGGCGAGGGGGCCCTCTCCCACCACCGATAAGCGTGATCTCGCAGTGAATCCTCTGCAGAGACCACTTATCTTGTAGCCGGCCAGCGGCTAAACACCGGAATCCTGGGGTTATGGCAGCTAGCTGCTGCCATAACAATGATATCCATCTCCAAAGTAGGGACATACATCTGCTTGCGGCAAGTGGTTCATTCAAGAACATTTCATGGATAAATATGCAAACTGTTAAAGAGGCTGATAGTTACTATATTGGTGTTTTTGAGCTAGAAGGATTATGGGCCATCTGCACAGTTATGCCGCGTACACACGATCAAACAATCCGGCGGAAATGTCCGGCGGACTCGAGGATGCTGGGACTGTGACATCAAAATGGCCAGGGACATCACCCGGCGATGTCCCTATATAAGTCGCCGCACGCTGCGTCCCTGTCATTGTGGCCAGAGACAGCGACGAGTCAACAGCTCAAGAAGAGAAGAACAGAAGGCGGCGAAGATAGCGGCGACAGCGGCGATAGAAGACCGGGCCACAGCTTGTAAAATAGCTAGAAGAAGGAATGGAGGCCCGACAAAAAGAACCGAAGAGGGGGACAAGACCCACGAAGTCGGAAGAAGACCCCCAGACGGAGGCGAAGAAGAAAGTTGGGCTCCTTCGCTAGTAAAAGAGCTAGCAGAAGATAGCGGAGGAGTTCGGCGAGAAGAACCCCCAAGACGGAAGAAGACCCCCGGAGCTGTGCAATAAACTATTTTCAACCCTTGTGTGTTGTTTTTTATTTACATTTTTTTCACAGGTGAATGGGTAGGGGTACATTGTACCCCATACTCATTCACATAGGGTGGGGGGCCGGTATCCGGGGGCCCCTTTATTAAAGGGGGCTCCCGGATTCCGATAAGCCCCCTGCCTGCAGACCCCGACAACCAACTGCCAGGATTGTCGGGAAGAGGCCCTTGTCCTCATCAACATGGGGACAAGGTGCTTTGGGGTGGGCACGCGGCCTGGTACGGCTCAGGGGGTGGGGGGGGCGCTCGCTCATCCCCACCCCCTTTCCTGACCGGCCGGGTAACATGCTCGGATAAGGGTATGATAGGGACCTGGGGGGGACCCCCACACTGTTTTTTCGTCGTAGGGCTTCCCCTTTAAGTCCATACTAGGTGACAGGGCCGGCAACATTGACTTCCTTCACTAGTCCCGGCTACCTGGAGCTGCGCTCAAAATGAACGGACTTTCCTCCGTGTGTGTGGGCAAGTCCGTTCATTTCAAAAGTACGGTGGATGGTCTAACGGAAAAGTCCAGTGTGTGGGCAGGTCCGCTCGTTGGGACAGTCCGGCGGACTTTACGTCGGTTTGTCTGCCAGACTAAGTCCGCCGGATAGTCTGACCGTGTGTACATGGCATAAGTGTCAGTGTGACTGCCAAAAAGGGCCAAGGCACAAAGTCCAAGTTATTGAACCAGTGCACCCTAAAGAGGTAACAGGCTTTGCTAAAGGACCACTTCTGGTTGCGGCCCTCTGACACACCCATGCAGATGGTGGAAACACTGGAACCATGCCTGCAACTATGAACACAACCTGTTGCTCAGGCACTGAATAGCAGTATGAGTAAAACATGAATAAAGAGGTAGATTGGGAGGCTGCACAGGAAGTGGTCATAAAGTGAGCTATATCAATCGGCAGGTGAGATAATGTGACACCTATAGCTTTCAGTTCTGTTCAGCAAGGAGGTAAGATCAGACCATATGTTTGTAGAACTAAAATAGACAAAACAGCCTTCCAAGTTTATGGAATTATGAGTGACAGTTTATCTGTTATCTGTGGAAACCACAAATAACCATATCGGCTGCAAAGCTGATCCGTAACTGTTACGCAGACAATGCACGACTAACTTCCTTTCCCAGTATTCCATTAGAGGACAAAATGGCAGCTCCTGTCGCAGAAGTTTATTTTCTGCCCCAGTTACCGGTACTGGCCCTTATTTTGCAAGATTGAAATCAGTATTCTTCTATTGCTTTCGATCATGACAGAGAGATTCACGGAAGTGGTGAAAGATTGTTTTCCTGTGAGATCCCAGTGCTGGAATAAGCTTTGATGAACGTATTAAAACATTAGGAACAGCTTGGAGGAGACTTAAGTACCCAGCAGAGGTTTAACACATGGCCTCTGTCCACCCTCTAGTTTGTATAAGGAACACTGCCTGGACACTGGACTGTTTTCCAAAAAATTCTGTTAAGATTTTAATTGATGTTTGGTAAAACTTAACATTAGAATGATCTCAATGAAGTAAGCAAACATCAAATATTTTGACATTGTTTTTTGGGAGAAACATAATTTAAAGAATGGTCCCTGTGCCGGATGCTTTTGGTTTCAACAATAACCAATATCATTCCCTTTGCAATTTCTTGGGACTCTAAGCAACAACTTATAATCATGTTTCTAGAAATTTACCATCTCATGAATATTGTTTTTTTCCAAAATGCTTGCATTTTTTTTCAACCCCTTATTTTTTCGTTATCTGTAATCTTGAATGTTTGGATTGTTGATCACATTTTCATTTAGACTCCATCAAAAGTTCTCCTTGTGCATGATGAGTTTTAAAGTAAAACTCCAGCCAAAACTTTCTTTAGTTTTTTTTTTTTTTTCTATTTTTTGTTTTTATAAAGGCATAAAAACATCCAACAGAGTATAGCCATATAAAATCCATACAGTATCTTACAGAAAATAAATAAAATTAGACAATCCAAAGTATCATGGAAGTGTAGTGTGAAATACAGTAAATGCAGAATATTCGTAAGCATCAATAAAGTCTAACGTCCAAAAACAGAGACGTGCAGGGAATAAAAAGGTGTACTCTCAGACGGATACTCTCATTTTAAAAGAGGGAAATAAGACAATGGAAAACAAAAAGAAAGCAAAAAAGAGGCTAAAGGACGCCAACAGGTAGGTCTCAGAAAGCAAAGATATTGGGGTGTAAGTAGAGAGGGAAAGAAAGAGAAAAAAAGACAGGAAGACTTCAATCTCCAGAGTATCATTCCAAGAGGGCTTTACGCTTATCTGTATAAACAAGCATGTTCCAGTATGACCATGTTTTGGTATATTGCTCTCTTCTACTTTGGGCAGTCAGCACCAGGTCCTCTAGAGCATTAATATTCCTCACTTTATTAAGCTACATAGACATAGGAGGTATAGCTTCTTTCCAGCACAGAGTGATACAGGCTTTACCGGCATTAACCAAATGACGAATAATTAATTACTTGTATTTCCTTGAAGGAATTTCTGAGCAGTGGAGCAAAAAAAAGGCAAGTATCCGGAAAATCAGTAAATTGCTGAGTGATCTTATTCATATCTGTACAGTACCATTTAAGTTTTGGACAAGTCCAAAAAATGGGGATCAGGGTCCCCTGTTCCCCTTGGCACCTCCAGCAGCGATCCGAGGCATCCGGAAAGAATTTTCAAAAAAATTAAAGCATGTAATACTAGTGCGTTAGTAATTTTATAATTGGTTTCCTGAGTGTGCATACATATGGATGACTTCAAAGCAGTATTAATGATGTTCTGTTGTTGGTTAGGCGTGAAAGTTCTATCTGAAGCCCTCTTCTATTTACTAAGACTGGACATAACAAAACTTTTGGGTGGGGAGACTAGTAATGCGTACATCTTAGGAGGTGAGGAAGAGGGTCTCTGTCCTCAGAATATGTTTCAAACATTGTCAACTGACGGCACAAGTGTGTCAGGGGTTACGGGGATCGAAGTTAATGATGTAACTGTATTGCTTGCCAGAAATTTAACCCAAACAGTCCATCCAGTTGCATCAATGCAGAAACCGAGGGCCAAGCATCATAGCGCAAGAAATTAGGCTTGAAAACAACCACTCTCTAGAAGACCCCGAAACACGCCGGGCGACGCACCTGGGGAAACAATTTGGATTTCCCAAGCCGGGGAACAGTGATGATTGAGGGGAGGAGAGCTCAGGATTCCAGCAAACTAAAGAGCAGATCTGGAGTGTGGGGCCTATAGTGGATTTTGACTTGAGAGATGTCGGCAGAGCCATGTAACACCACGGTGCCCTGTGCAGGGGGACAGGTCTGTACGGTTACTCAATGGACGTCCAGAGTATAAGATCTCTGTTTATACACCAATTGATCAGCGAAGGTGAGCAGCTTGGTACTATTTAAATGCATCCGGGGCAGCTTCTCCCCCATGACATTTAGGCAATGTTAGAAGATGTCTACAGAGCCTGGGTCATTTATGAGTCCATATAATTATGGTGAAAAGAGCGTTAATTTGTCGAAAGTAGGCTGAAGGAATGGAAATTGGTAATGTCTGAAGAGATGAAAGAAGTTTGGTAGGATGCTGATCTTGATGATGTTACAGCGACCAAACCATGAGTTTAGTGCTTGATGCCACTCGTCTAGAAGGGAGCAAACTGTACTAAGTAGAGGTGGGAAGTTTTTAAAGCAAAAATTTCTGCTCGTTATGGCGGTATGGGAGTTCCTAAGTATTTTAAAGCAGAAGATGCTCATTTAAAGTTGAAATTAAGTTGTAAAGTGCGACATATTGGAGAATGTAGGTCAACTCCCATAGCTTCAGATTTAGATAAATTGACTTTCAGGTTTGATAAGGCTCCAGAGCGGTCAAATTCTTCCAAAAGATTGGGCGGAGAAATATGCGGGATTGACGGGGAGAAGAACAAATCATCTGCGTAAGCAGAAGCTTTGTGGTTAAGCTCTCCCACCTGTAAATTTGAAATCTTGAGGTTTGACCGAATTTTGTTTAGAAAGGGTTCCAAGGATAATGCGATTAACATAGGAGAAAGTAGACAGCCCTGCCATGTACCATTCGATATAGAGAATGGCTCTGAGAACACTCCATTTGCATTAACCGAAGCCTGTGAGGCAGAATACACACTAGAGATCCAATGAAGCATTTGTTCACCAAACCCCATGTGTCTCAAGACCGCTAACATGAAAGTCCAGTTCACCCTGTCAAAGGCTTTTTCTGCATCAGTGCTCAGAAAAACGCAGGGAGAGCCAGTGTGTTTGGCCAAATGGACTAGGTTAAGTACTTTTAATAGTATTGTCCCTCGCCTTTCGAAGAGGGTATGAAGCCCACCTGGTCTAAGTGGACTGTCCTAGGGCATTGAACACTTTGAGCATATGGGGGCCTAACAAGGGGAATATTGGGTCTTCTAATATTGTACTGTAAAACCATCTGGGCCTAGTATAAAGTGCCTCTAAGTCATGGCGAACTGGGAAAGGGAGGTGATAAAGATGCACTGAGGAAAAGTAGTCCTCGATTGAGGAAGGGGATGCAGTAAGGTTGTAGAATGAGGAGTAGAATTCCCCAAAAGTCCGCACTATGTCTTTAGGTAGAAAAAGCCTTGGTCCCACCCAGATGTCAAGGGTCTCCGCTGTGGACAGATGACTGAGGTAATTAGTCTGTATGCTGACGACATGTTCATGTATCTGACCGATGCTGGTCCATCATTACAGGCTGCCCTGCAGCTCATCAAACGCTTCGGGTATTCTCCGGTCTTCAGATTTATTGAGCCTACCACTACATACCACTACCACTGGAGCCTACCACTAGATAAATTCTACCACTAGATTTAGGCTCCCCTGGGATTATGGGATGAATTAACCTAGTAAAAATGATCCTCCTCCCCAAATTACTCTACATTTTCTGTCAAGCCCCACTTTATATTCCAGCATTCAAATCCATGGAATCTATTCTCAAGACATTCATTTGGGGCGCCTCCCGTCACAAACTGTCATGGCGAGTCTTGAAATATCCAACTGATCTGGGAGGTACCGCACTACCAGACCTCTCGCTCTATTACATCGCATCCCAATCCTCACACTTTTTTTTACTTTAATCAAGCTGACAAAGAATGTTACTCCACCCTAGTGTGCTCCCAGGCCCTCTAACCGATGAGCCGCCCTTTTCAGATCCTGCTCTGTGTTGCCCACACTGGCAATAGGAACTGCATGCTATTCCATCACTGTAAGATTTAGCAACTGCCCATGCACCACAGCAAGGCTCCCACACTCCACTCCCAGACACCACTGTGGGACAACCCACACATCCTTGTGCCATCTTCCATCCCTGATCATGGTCTGTGGATCAAGAAGGGGGTTATATACCTGTCACAAGTAGTAGCTAATGGGGTGGTTAAATCATTTCAAACACTAAAGGACATGCTTCACTCTACCTAACCATATGTTTTTCCGTTACCTCCATCTCCAACATGCGCTCAACACTCAATCTTGGGATGCCATACCTACTCGCAAAGTCATACTATTGGTGTAAATTATCATGGATCGGGGACCCCAAAAAATGTATCTCCCAAATATATAGCTACCTCATGTTACCCGTGGCTACTGCCATTGCCTACCAGTTGAACTCCCTCTTGGAGCCCAACCTGGGGATGTGATGGATGAGGATTGGGAGGAGACACTCGCTACCTGTAAATATGTGTCCCCCAAGCTCTCTGATCGTCCCACTCACCTCTACCTCCTCCATAGGTTTTACCTGATGCCCCATTGCCTCTCCAAGTCCCGGCCAGGGCAAAGCCCCGCATGTCCTAGATGTAGAGACCCCAATGGCTCTTTCTATCACTTACTATGGTCTTGCCCATCCATTCAGGGATACTGGTCACAGGTCGTCCAGTTCCTTTGTGATCGTATGAGCTCTCTGCTGACCCTGTGCCCCGTCAATGTGTATTGGGGCTTCTCTCTCTCTCTCTGAGGACAAAAAATACCTAAACATATTTTTGCAAGAAACACTATTCCTAGCCAGAATGCAAATCGCCAGGACATGGATGAGAGAGACACCCTCCCAATATACAACAATGGATCCAAGCTATCAATACTACTCTCCCTTATAAAAAAAAAAAGAACTATATCTACAAGGGGGCTGCCTAAACAAATACCACAAAATCTGGGATAGGTGGCTGGAAGACGCTCTACCTGCATTACAGAGAACTAAATCCTAATCTACTTAAAGGCCCCTTCCCCCCAGCATGACCCTTGTTTATTTATTTTTTTAGCGATGTCTACAAATGTCTCAGCTGTCTTAGATTCTCCTTCCTGATTGGCTGAGACACAGCAGCCATTGGCTCCCACTGCTGTCAATCAGTGAATGGATACACAGAGCTGTGACTCAGCTCAGGTGCCCCCATAGCAAGCTACTTGCTGTGGGGGCACTAAACAGGAGGGAGGGGTCAGGAGCAGCGAAAAGGCACCCAAGAAGAGGAGGTCCAGGGCTCTACAGTGCAAATCCACTGCAACAGAGCAGGTAAGTATAACATGTTTGTTATTTTTATAGGAAACAAACAAACATTTACAATCACTTTATGTGCCCCTGTTTGGACAATCCAGCGCCTCGGTTTGTACTGTTGCCCTTTGTCAGTGTCTGCAAAAGTGGGGATTTTTTTTTAATTTTACAGTTGACACCATAACAGGAGCAGATGAAACATCCTCCAGGTAGAACACCAGTGTCAGCCATCAGATATAATTTCATTTAATTTTCACAAAAATTCCACTGGTTTCTGTTGTATTTCTGGGGAAAGGAAGGGCAGAAACATCTCCTTGGAGGAGACACAGACAGAATTAAAAATGTGGGTTATAAACGTTATTTGCCTCCAGAAAGGGAAAATGGCAGAATTTACACTTTAAAAAAATTCTAAACAAAGACTAAGAAAACTATGCTGTTGAAATACCGTACATATCCTTACCTGTAATCACTGCTGTTCATCTTCCAATTGATTCTGTGTGGAAATCCAAGACTCCATAGGCCAGTTTGTATACTGGATCTCCAATTCAGTCCTTGCTTTTTCAATCCTTTGTCATTCAGCAGTCTAGTGTTACTAGTCACTGAGGTTCATGCATTGGACTGTTTAAGGGCAGCACCTCGTGCCACGAGGAGGCCTGCCTTCGTTCCAACGTGGCCAGAATATGAAGGCAAATATACACTTGAGCCTGAGATTCAAGGCTCCAAGAATAGCAACATTTGCGCAGCTTCAAACTTTAAAAGCAGAACTCCAGGCTTCCTTGCACTTCACTTGCAATAATTTGTTTGACTGACAGCTGCTTAGTCTGGAATATACTGTAGTAGCTTGTGCATCGTACAGTGAGTGGTGGTGCATTCTAGCAGCACAAGACATTTCCCCTTCACTGCCAGGTGAAAGAGTCTGTATTAGTGCCTCTCTGCCATTCAGGTGAAGCGTTGTATTTTTATCAGTGAATACACAGCTTCCTCTGACTGCCATGTAAAGAAGGTGAACCAAAAAGATTTTAAAGTGTCAGGAAACCTGGAGTTCTTGTTTAACATAGCCAGAATTTATATTTGTGTGCTGATGAGACTGTTCCATGGATTTTGAGCATTTTGCCATATATTGCAGAGTAAAAATTTATTTGCCACACAACCGCTTTATATCTCCCTGAGACACAGGCAGAAGTTTCCCCATCTGAATTTCAGTTCCTTCCATTTGCTGCAACAACTGCAAAACCAAATTATAGTGGAAATCTCTCTCCATCAAGAATAAACATTTCAGTGCTTGACGGAGTTGGCCTTTAATTATGGCTAACAATATTTTGCATGCCATGTTCAAATTCTCTATTTAATCCAGGCAGGGCTTCTGTGTGGGAAGACCCTAAGCTTTATTACTTCAATATATTCCACATTAGGCCAGCCTCCTCCTCCTCACATATTACACGGCGCGCTGAGAAAAACTACTTGAAGATCCAGTTTAATTTCATCGCCGTCGTCTGTAGGTGAACATCAAACGAGGGCCGTTTCCTGAGCCGAAGAGCCGTGGCGCATCTAAAGAGGCTCTTAAAAGACTTAACACAAACCATTTCCTTCTGGTAATAATAGAAAAGTACTCACAAGCTTGTAACACAATCCCTCAGCCTCTCCTGGAAAGCTCTTCTCTTTAGAAACTCGCTCCATGTCCGCCATCTGGATTTCATTTTGTTTCTCCGTGCTGTTGAGACTCTGGAGTCCAGGCTGCAAGTCCGCCAACACGGCTGATTGGAGCGGACTTCTGGGCAAGTGGCCGGAACTGAAATGGATCATTTGGGAAATGTCATCCATGGGCATGAGAGCTAAAATAAAACATTTGTTTTAGCTGTTTGATGGGCCTATGATTTTGTACACAATCAGTAAATCTGAACTCCAGCCTTAAAGCTGAACTCCAGGATTGCAGAACAAATTGAGCAATATGTACACTGACCTATGTGAATCTATAAATATTTAGTAGATAGATTATAAACCTCACCGATCAGTAAAAAAATAGTTTGTCATTTCTGTGACGTCATTTTTCCAGTTAAAAATTAATAGCTTTGGCATCCATTTTTCTTCTATCCTGACAAATGCTCCAGTCCCTGCTGCAAAGAAACACCCCCCCCCCCCCCCATTGTGAGATATTGCCATCTCTGTGCTTTCCATAAATTTTTAGTCTCATCTGACCATAACACCTTTTATGTGGCCTCAGAATCTTCAATATGTAGATATTTGCCAGCACACCGAGGACCATCAATTTCATCCGAACGATTTTTATTCAAGAAAGATCACATCACAAAACCGTGTAGTGCAATGTTACGGAGCCACGCAGGACCCCTTCATCAGGCATATTTAAGGTGGTCAGATGAGACTAAAATTGAATTATTTGGCCTCAACACCATACGATATCTGGCAGAAATCCAATACAGCTCACAATCCAAATACTACCATTCCTACAGTAAAGCATGTAGGTGGTAATATCCTGTTTAGGGGGTGTTTCTCTGTAGCAGGGACTGGAGCAGTTGTCGGTACAGAAGAAAAATGGATGGGGCAAAATACCATCAGATTCTTGAGGAAAATCTGCTGCCAGAAAGTTGTCAGTTGGAAGAAGGTTTACCTTTCAAAGCACACAGTAAAAATTACCACACAGTGGTTGAAGGAGAAAAAGGTAAATGTCCTTGCATGGCCTAATCAGAACCCAGCCTTAAGCCCCATTTAAAATAAATCTGTGGAATAACTTGAAGACTTTAGTCCACAAACGGTCACCATAAAATTTAACTGAACTTGAGCAGTTCTGCAAAGAGTGGGCAAATATTGCAAAGTCTAGATGTGCAAAGTGAGAAATATCCCAACAGACTAAATGCTGTAATTAAAGCAAAAGTTGGTTCAACAAAATACTGACTTAAAAGGGTGATCCTTTTTCCAACTCTGTTTTTTTTTTGTTTTTTTTTGTTTTTTTTTACAGATTGGCGTTATATCTTTCACGTGGATGTTATAAGTTGTATTTTTGTGTGTATACCTGTTATCTCTTACAGTAGTTATCAAATTCAAGTGCTCAAACTTCAGTAATACTTCATAAGTTCACATGATAAAAGAGCAGTCTGAAAAACTATGTCCAATATGTAAGCGAAAAGGTAATCTAATAATAGTAATATACACTTTATTAGTAACTCTCTACACTTCCACATTAATTATAACAGTGTGACCCCGCACACAAAACAAGTTTAATAATAAAAAATGCCAACATAAGTATGTATGAAGCAAAACATATACCGTATATACTCGAGTATAGGTCGATCCGAATATAAGCCGAGGCCCCTAATTTACCACAAAAAAAATGGGAAAACTTATTGACTCGTGTATAACCCGAGGGTGAGACATGCAGCAGCTACTGTTACAGCTTAAAAGAGGGTCAACAATGCCCATCTGCAGCTGCATACCTCCCTGTGTCCCTCCCTGTGTCCATTCCTGTGTCCCGTCCATCCCTGTGTCCTGTCCATCCCTGTGTCCCGTCCATCCCTGTGTCCATCGCAGCCTACCTGTGCCAAGCTGCAGCCTCTTTGCCTTCTGCAGCCTCTGTGTGCCATGCCGCACCTCTCCTCCTCGTCTGGCAGACGGCGGCCATTCCACTGTTCAAAAGCCGCGCCTCTCTGTCTGTGATAGGCGGAACACTCAATTTCCCAGCAGTCAGTGTTCCGCCTATCACGGACATCCTCTCATCCTCGTCCGTAGTATGAGAATGAGCGGATGTCCGTGATAGGCGGAACACTGACTGCTGGGAAATTGAGTGTTCCGCCTATCACAGACAGGGAGGCGCGGCTTTTGAATAGTGGAATGGTCGCCGTCTGCCTACCTGATCTGCGTGACTCGAGTATAAGCCGAGGGGGGCACTTTCAGCCTAAAAAAAGGGGCTGAAAATCTCGGCTTATACTCGAGTATATACGGTACTCTATTATGTAAAAATATTCTTCATTATATAGAGATGATACAAAAACTAATAGATAATATTATAAATATTTTTTGATTATTTCATAGTTATATGTGTAAAATCAACGATCTGTGTTTGCATGTATTGTTAAACTCCCATTTTTCTACCGAAAAAAACAAAAACTATTACCGGAAATTAACCTGCAATCCTCTAAAAGAACATAAGAAAGAATATGATACACCCATTAACCAAGTATTCTCAAGTAATACCACTAAAGCTGAAAAAGTTTTAGTGACCGTACACCATCCCTCAGTTCCTTTTTTCTATCCGCTACCAAAGATCAATAAATCACTCACAGACCCCCACTTACAGATCCACTCACATTTTTATAATTCATGTAGAAATTTAGAGAGTTACCAATATAGTGGATATTATTATTATTAATATGACTTTTATATTACCCTTTTGCTTACACATTGAACATAGTTTATCAGACTGTTCTTCTGACTATCACATGAAGTATTATTGATGTTTGACCACTTGAATTCGATAACTACTGTAAGAGATAACATGTATAAACACACACATACATTTTATTTATATATTTCTTTTTACCTACATATTTTTTGCTTATCAGTGTTTTATGCACCATCCTGAGAAAGTGACCAGTGTACTGCCACAAAACTTGTTTACAGTGTTTTATACTATTCTGTGAGCCATAAATATTGAATCAATGAAGAATCAATTTCTCAGCTTTTCCTTCACATTTGGCTGACACCACTTTCCTATTTGGGGATCTTAGCCCTCTTGCTAGTATAAACCCGGCCGTCATGGACATGCCCCGTGTGAACATGTCCACACTATGTAGTACTAAGGATTGACCATACCCACCTCTGCAGGAGAAGTAGAAGGGCCTATGACATCACAGACTTCCTGGAAGACTGAATGGGAAAAAAGGATGTATAAAAGATTTCGCTTTAAAAAAAAAAAAAAAAAATTGTTAGTGGTGGGGTTTACATAAAAGGTATACTCCGCTCCATCCAAAATTTAAATCCTTTTTTTTTTTTTTTTTATGCAGGCACCAAGAAGTGCCTACACATACTGCTGCCTGTCTTCTAGTTAAAATTTAGGGTTCACAGAGAAATGTGTTATGTCATAGGCTCAGAGATGACACCGTGAAGCAATTCTTGGTTGCGGTCACAAATGCCTGACATAGATCAGCTCCTGCTGCAGCCTTGCATCTTTTGAATTGCTGTAATGTTACTGCCTGATCATTGACATGTCAAGTATGTGTTCAGAATCATAAAGTTACTGAAAGACATTTTAACTTTAAATGGATTTATAAGATTTGTGTGAAACAAAATACATCAGCGGAGTTATTCTCACAGATGTAGGCGGAGCAACACAGTGCGGCATCTGTGCACAATTTATTTTTCTTCATTGCTCCACAAAGAAAAGCAGAATCTTTCTTTTTAAAACAGCATTTACTAACAGCTGCTCACTAACCGTCTCCGGATGCTCATGCTACTGAAAACAACGCTAATTTCTTCTAACTTGGCTCTCCTGCAACTGCTCTGTGTCTTCTGTTTCCTACCTCTTGACATCTGTGTTCCTTTTATGCCTCGCTTTTTCCTCTGCAAGACTAACCAGCATGGCGACTGTTGAAGAACTGACAGTGTGAACACCAAGGCAGCAAGAACAAGTTAGAGATTGTGGCCTTCAAACTAGCTTGTTTCCTCTCTTCATTCTGATGTACTTTTAAGTCTCTGCAATGACCTAATGATGTCTCTGTCACATTTGATGACAACAGCTGTCCTGACTGTTCTGCTCTTCATCTCTGTCCTACATTTCCTGAGCATCTCCGGTCTTTTGCTTTGGCATCTCTAAACCTCAAAAACATCTTTGACTTAGGAGTCCCCTCCTCACGAAATCTCCCTTCCTATCTCCAGGATGTCATGCACCAGAAAGATGACCGCATCGAAGAGTTAGAAGAAGCTCTGCGGGAGAGCGTACAGATTACTGCAGAGCGGGAAATGGTTCTAGCCCAAGAAGAGTCAGCAAGGATCAACTGTCAGAAGCAGGTCAGCTATTGGTTTTTTTTTTGGAGGGGGGAGCAGATCCTGTGCCCTCTCTATTTCTTATTAGATATTTAGATGATCCTTTTTTCTACTTATAAAGCCTGTTTTGTAGGCAAAAGAGTAGAAGAAGCAGTGCATTGATCAACGTTTCTAGTATTTTCAGATATATTCATCATGTCATTTCATTATATAAACCTAACCGGAGTTCTACCTCCACTGCATGCCTGCTATGCAACCGCTATATATATTAGGGAGTAACTCCACTTTTATTGAGATTTTTTTTTTCCCTTCAGGGTGTTCTATGGACATTGCAATGATTTAAACAAACATTGTTGCAGATTTCTACCTTTTTGTTCTGAAGAAATAGTGATTTGTCTGTGTCCATGCTCAAAATGAATGTGAATGGGTGTGATTTTGTAATCAGCAATCAGCTGTTTCACTTACAGGGCTCTAATGAGGAAAGCGGCAGAGTCCCTTTGGAGTATGTCACCAAAAATGACATTTTTGTTGCAGAGGATGCCCAAAATCTGACTTGGTATCTTAGTGCAGACTGCTGGGAAAATCAGTGAGCCAATCGCACAAGCACAAAATTACATTTCTGGTGGGCGTTCTGTACACCATCTGTCTACATAACGCCTCCAGGTTGCCATATTGCATTGTATTTTCACAGAAAATTACAGAGCTGCAGAAAGAAAAAGTAATGTTTTATTTTTTTTTAACAAATTTTTTTTTTCCCTGTTGAATGTGGAGTTACCCTTTTAATTTAAAAAAAAGTTCCAACACAAATTGAAAAATAGCATGTTTGCTGGAAAAGGTAATACTGTATAAATCCACATTAGACCAAATTTACATTTTACAACGCAACCATAACAAATAATATCACTTAAAACCAATAACCATAGAATTTCAAAACCAAATTCCCTGCTCAAAGGAGAGCTCTCTTACATGAAATGTTGACAATACTGTCAATCCAACCTCCTTAAACAGTTGATAGTAAAAGTCCCCCACAATATTGAGGCATAGGAGTAATAAAGTGGCAGTGGTGGTTAGGGTGATGACGTTTAAACAAACAGGATGTGAGATTAATGCCATTGGATGTTTCCAAACACTGTATTGTAGGCGGGGGTTTGAATCTCCCCCAAATCTTCTCCATAGACAGGTAAGACACTATTGTTCATTACAAGGGCACTTTTGGTCTGTCTGGATTTATCTAAACACAAGAGATATGTGTATGCTTACTTGATTTGTGGTATGTTTTGTTTATTTCTTCCAGATCTGTGCAGTTACCCAGTGTGAAACTTTACCTCTGTGCAGGAGTTTCCTTGTCTTGTCTTTGCCCCCCTCCTGTAGTTTTTCGCAGCCTTTAGTGGGTGGGACCTGCTGTGTCCCTCCCACAGCTTTGCAGTCTGCACTTGCTCTGTACAGTGGTGTAACGATGTCACTGCTACTTTTACAAGGTAAAGTGCCTTCAAAAGTATTCATACCCCTTGAAATTTTCCACGTTTTGGGATTTTATCTGATAGACCAACACAAAGCGGCACATAATTGTGAAGTGGAAGGAAAAGGATAAATGGTTTTCAACATTTTTTACAAATAAATATCTAACGTGTGGCGTGCATTTGTATTCAGCCCCCTTTACTCTGACACCCCTAACTAAAATCTAGTGGAACCAATTGCCTTCAGAAGTCACCTAATTAGTGAATAGAGTCCACCTGTGTACACCAGACAGGGATAAAGTTTTGAAGAAGTGTAACACAGGGTTAGGTTATAAATAGAGCACTGTTCAATCCATCACTTGAAAATGGAAAGATTATGGCACAACTGCAAACCTACCAAGATATAGCTGTCCACCTAAATTGACAGGGGGGGCAAGAAGAGAAATAATCAGAGAAGCGGCCAAGAGGTCCATGGAAACTCTGGAGGAGCTGCAGAGATCCACAGCTGACGTGGGAAAATCTGTCCACTGGACAACTATTAGTCGTACACTGCACAAATCTGGTCTTTATGGAAGAGTGGCAAGAAGAAAGCCATTGTTGAAAGAAAGCCATAAGAAATCCTGTTTGCAGTTTGCGAGAAGCCATGTGGGGGACACAGCAAACATGTGGAAGAAGGTGCTCTGGTCGGGTGAGACCAAATTAACTTTTTAGCCTAAAAGCAAAATGCTATGTGTGTTGGAAAACTAACATTGCACATCACCCTGAACACTCCATCCCCATTGTGAAAAATGTTGGTGGCAGCATCATGTTTTTGGGATGCTTTTCTTCTGCAGAGAAGCTGGTCGGAGTTTATGGAAAAATGGACGGAGCCAAATACAGAGCAATCTTAGTGTCTGCAAAAAAACTTTAGACTTGAGACGGTGGCAGATGGTCACCTTCCAGCAGGACAACGACCCTAAACATACAGCCAGAGCTACAATCAAATTGGTTTAGATCAAACCATATTCATGTGTTAGATTGGCCCAGTCAAAGTCTAGACCTAAATATAGTTGAGAATCTGTGGCAAGACTTGAAAATTGCTGTTCAGATACTCTCCATAAAACCTGACAGAGCTTGAGCCAATTTGCAAAGAAGGATGGGCAAAAATTAAAAAAAACTCTCTAGATGTGCAAAGCTGGTAGAGACATAACCAAAAAGACTTGCAGCTGTAATTGCAGCTGTAATTGCAGCTAAAGGGGGTTCTACAAAGTATTGACTTAAGAGGGCTGAATACAAATGCATAGCACACTTTTCACATATTTATTTGTAAAAAAAAAAAATGAAAACCATTTATCATTTTCCTTTCACTTCACAATTATGTGCCAATTTGTGTTGGTCTATCACATAAAATCCCAATAAAATACATTGACATTTTTGACTATAACATGACAAAATGTGGAATTTTTCAAGGTGTATAAGTACTTTTTCAAGGCACTGTAATAACTGGGTTTGCAAGGCCTTTGATGAACACAAATTGTAATATAAATCCAGTGTGGCTATTGAGAAATATATTTACATGGGCGTTTTGCACCTGGAGTGCAGCTTTAGCTGTGCAATAGAAACCGTTCTTCTGGACTGCCTCAATAGTTTGTCACTTGATCAAGTATGGAAGCACTGGTCATGGGGCTTAAATAACTAACATTTAATTTGTGACATGTCATGTGACCAGTGCCTATACCTTTAGTTAACCAGTATCAGACCAAGCACAGGTTTTTTTCAACAAGAGTATTTTTGCAGCTTTCTCATTTTATGGAAATATAAGACAATCTAGGCAGAATATGGGTCAGGTAGTACAACTGTCCTTTAAGTTACCACCACCCAAATTCCTTCCCTCTCATTCCAGCAATCTTCAATGAGTGGCTCTGCCTGCCGCCATACATTCTTTCTTATGGCACATGACCCTAATCCTCCTATGAACAAGCCATTCTCTGCTGGAGGCTGCTAGGAGAACAGCTCTTACATAGGAAAGAATAAAGGCATGGACTTGTGTACATTAAAAAATAGGACTTGAGTGGAAATGTGTTACGGAATGTCTAGCGGTGTTTTGTGTGGTGTCGCTAGCAAATGACTGTAGGAAGAGGTTCCAGTGTATACATTTGTTTGTAAAGTGTTGTCTTTTGCCTGGCACAACGATAACGTTTCCTTGAATAGTCTTTTTGTAATGTGTTTCCAGTTTGTGTCTTGCTCATTGTGATTGAAATGTGGCAAATATGGGCAGCGCCATCTCTTGGCTTGGTGGAGAGGTCTTGCAGAATGTGTAGCCAAGTCAAATGTTGGTGCGGTTGAAGAGGATTTTTGCTTGTATGGTGTTTTGTGATTCTCAGCTCTGCACGCATAGAATGATTGTACAATGTTGCCTCATGGTGACTGACCCAGTGAGTATGTTGAGTATGTTGCTTATTGTATAGCTGTAACATAGGTGAGCAGCATCTGCTTTAGTGGAATGGGATTCTTGTATTATGACATGCTGGTACAGCATTATCTAGTAGGTATGTGATGTATATATTTGTAGAGTGCAGCTGTCTTTAATGCCGAATTGAACCCTTGTAATTTATTGCTGTAATGGTGAGGCTGCCTATACAGTAACTATTATGCCTCTTTTCTACTTAGACTACTAAATTTTACAGCGAGAGTTAAATACCCCCACGCTGGCAGCGACAGGAGACTGACCCAGTTCTGCTACATGCTACCCTGAACACTGCTCCAATTATAGCAGAACTTCACTCAAATCGGGAAGCTCTTCTCTTCCTCCTCCCCCTTTACATTTGGCACTCATTTTTTTTTCGGGCGGGGGGCAGGGAGTTTCTTATTTTGACCCCCTTTATTCCCCGCAGCCTTCTGCTACACATCCCAGGTTCCAGGAAGACTGTGAGACCAATCACACACCGTAGTACAGTTTGCACATGCGTAGTTGGAAGCTGGCTTGGATGAGGACAGCACTGGATCCAGGTACAGGTAAGTGTCCCTATATTAAAAGTCAGCAGCTACGGCATTTGTAGCTGCTGACTTTTAAAAAAAATTGGGAGGGGGGGGGGGAGACTGGAGCTCCTCTTTAACAGCTTTGCTCAGATAGTGAGAATCGTATTCATTAGCACAGTGTTCAGTTGGGCACCGCTGAGACCGCAGGAGGTGGTGAGTGAGGGTATCATTGTGTGGTCTGGTCTGTGATGCAATCCTATGTGCTGGCAGTGCAAAGTTAAGTAAACTGTTGTTGTAGATCTTGGCTGATAAAAGAAATAGTAAAAAATGCATATTTTTTTCTGTATATGCAGCCTGGCTTCATTCATTTATTACTGTAATGTATTACTGTTGTATACCACTGGACGTTGTTGTTTTTTTTCCCCCCTGCAAGGTAAAGTCATAATGTGCTAGTATGCATCGCATACTAGCAAATTATGTGAAACGTACCTTAAAACAAAGCTGTTCCAGTGCCGTGATGTCAGCGCTGCAGCCGCTTCCATTTTAACCCGTCTTGCTTCCGGGTTCGCGGGCTCTGGCTCAGTGAATGGCCAGAGACACAATGACGTCACTCCCGTGCAGGTGCCGCCATTTATGGCACAGGGCTTGGGAGGAGCAGCAACGATGGTTGTTCCTTCAGAACACATACGCCAGTGATGTCACTGGCTGCATGTAATGTAAATATCTCCTAAATAGTACACATTTAGAATATATTTACATTACCTATAGATAAGCACCTCTTATAGGTTTATCTATAGGTAAATATCAGCAGAAGAAGTTTACTTTTTATTTTAGGAGAGTTAAATTGGGCATTAATGGCTATATAATACCTTCCTACCTGTAACTTGTGTTTTTCACCTGCATTGATATGTATTGATCATGTCGTTTCAAGGTGTCATTTGATGCCTCGTGCACACATCCTTTAGCAGAGTAAGCCTTCTCATTTGAATGCCAGAAGGTTCTGTTTGTGTACAAACATGATTCATGCAGCATGGCACTGCACAGGGTAATGCATAACCTCTGTTTGAAGTTTGAATTGACACCTCCTGTCAAGAAACTATATATTCCACAATCCCACAGGTGAGGATTGGATCTGAAACAGGCACTTAACAGAGAGCTCAAGATGCAGTTTTTTTGCAATTCGCATTAGCGGTCACATATTTGTGATACAGCGCACAGGCATGGATTGTGACCCAGAACAATAGGTTCCTTAGGTCCAATAGGTTCCTTGTCCCTTTAGCAAATAGGCACAGGTTAGACTGATTAATGCATAGGAATCATTCAGTGAAGACACTTTAACTACAGCCACAACACGTGAGCCCATCAGTACAAGGTAAGGCAAACACATGACACAAGGAATATAAATATATTAATACCTAGTTAAAACAGCAAAAATGTTTGAAAGTGTACAATACCCCTAAACTTAGCTCAGTCGTTTCAACCTGATATAATTGCATGCTTCTTTCCTCTCTTGAATCTTCTGCCTGCCTGAAGTTGTCTTGTGAATTGATGCATGGCGCAGGCCCACCTGCCTTTAAATGGTGCAAGGTATGCCAAATTTACCCTGTGATTGGCTACCCTTAACTGCCTGTCCCTACCCAATACCACCACCAATCCCTGGTTCTTACCAATGCTTGTGTTAAAGGAGTTGTATAAATAATATCTCCACTGTACTACCAAACTTCTCTCTCTCTCCCTCTTGATTGTGCCCCAATATTATTTTCTTCTTTTAACTTTGTTCCAGTAGTAGAAACCCCAGTTCCCCAAAAAAAGTTGTGACCCTGTGTAAAATCTGCATAAAAAAAGACTGCAATAATTTGCAAATCTCATAAACCTATATTTTATTCACAATAGAAACACATCAACTGTTTAAACTGAGAAAATATACAATTTTAAGGAAAAAAATTGTAATTTTGAAATTGATGGCAGCAACACGTTTACAGAAAATTTTAGGACAGGACAGCAAAAGCTGCCAAAGTAAGACCCCTTTCACACTGAGGCAGTTTTCAGGCATTTTAGTGCACAAAATTACACCTGAAAAGTGACTGAAAACTGCCTCACGTTTATTTGCATGAATGTTTGCACAAGCGGGCGGTGCACTTGTGGGACGTTAGAAAAAGTTCTGCTAGCAGCATCTTCGGGGCAGGTTTGGAGTGCTGTAAAAAGCACTCCTATAAGGTCCCTGCCCATCTAAATGAATGGGTAGTACTTCCTAATCGCCTTAAACAGGTGTTTTTTTTTTAGTTTTTTTTTTAAGGTCACATTTTCACGTAACCTTAAAAAAAAAAATACTCCCTGCTAGCACCCAAAAAGCGCAGAAAAAACCGCCCCTAAAACCTCGCTAAAGCACCACAAAACCGACCAGTGCTTAAGCCCTGTTTCTTATCTTGCATCACAGAGCACAGAGCCATAGTAGTTACTATGTGGGTTATAGGCCACCTTCAGGTGATGGTCACAGGCATACCCTAAGACAAAAAGTACACTCCCTATATAACCCCTCCTACTACTGGGAGTACCTCAGTTTTTTCACCAGTGTCTAAAGTGTTGGTTATGAGTGAAGATGTGCTATGCTGAGCTCCACTGGAGCAATCCATGCTGGGGCTAGCTATGCAGCCGGATCAAAGTGATCAAAGTGTCTTTTAAGCCGAATTGAATGGTACCCGGGCCTCGTGTCCGAAGAAATTAGGTTTTGCCTGTAAACGCTTCTCTTTTTAGAGAGCTGGGTCCCGGGATCCAGTACTTTTGGTATTAAGGCCATAAAGTTTTGCTGGCGGTGGTGCTATTACAGGTCCAGGATTGTGGGTTTCCTCGAGGATCCCCAGCTCCTGAAGGTTTAACAGCGTCCTCCAACGTCCAGTGCGGGAAAGTGTGTTTTTTTTTAAAGCACCATGGTTACTGCTGCAAGCTGCGGAGGGACACAAGAGCAAGAGGGGCATGAAAGGTTTGGTGACACAGGCATTCCTTTTTTACACATTTACTATTGCATCAGGCTGAGCATTAATAACAGTGGCAGTGGCTGACTATTGCTCAAACAATGGATGCGATTTCTTCTGGTTGTACCACTGCTTTGTGCATTGGGCTATGTTCATAAGGGTGGGTTGAATCGCCTCCAAAAAAGGAGCTAAAGGGTCTCCCTCAAGCTCTGAAAAGCCTACTCTATACATGACATCCTCCCCTGAGTGGGGTAGCTGGTCAGAGTGAGCATCGGGACCATGGAATGTTTGCAACTGTTTTAAACACTGCAGCCCCTGTTCATTTTACTTTTTACGCAGCCATCGTAGGTTTTTAAGGTTTAGCAACTTTAATCGCATTCCCAGTGTGGTCAAGATGCAACAGGTTCTCTTCCATTTTCCTAGGACCCTCAGACTGAGGAGCTAGGGGCAGGAGAAGACGAATTCCCCCAGGGAACCGTTGTGAGGCTCATGACTCATCTGAGGTGTCAAATTTCACAATCAGTAAGATTAATGGTACAAATTCTTGCTGATCCGCTCCACATTTATGTACCTTTTAACTGAATGTTTGGGTTCGCTAAAGCCTCCTCAAGCTGTGCATGCCTTTTCCTGTCCATTCTTTGTTGTAAAAGTTTTTTGTATCTGGAGGATCACCCAGATAAGCATTATTTTCCTTTCTAAAACATTTTCACACTTTGTCCTATGGTAAAGAAAATTCACTAAGTAGGGTATACCAGCAATTAACGCTACTATATCCTTTGTGAAGTACGTTTGACTTGTCTGGCAGACTATACTCAAATACTTAGGGATCCAATGGATAAAAGGTTGGAATTCCTATTTTAAAAAAAACACTTTTTTTCCTCTGGAAGGTTGAGTGTCTAAGCCTGCGCTGACAGTAATTGGTTATTCGTTGAGAAACCAGTTTAAACAGGTGTTCAAGTTTACCCTGCTCAGCAGGTCCAGGAGGCAACTTTATTTTTGCAATAGTTGCTATGACCGCTAAGCGTCATGCAAGAAGCTCCTTGTTAGCCCCTGTACACACGGTCGGAGATTCTGCCAACCAAATCCGTTGGATTTTGTCCGTCGGATTTAGGCCGACAGATTGTGTCCGAAACTGTTGCATACACACGGTCGGACTAAGTTGTAGAAAAATCCGATCTTTCAGAACGTGATGACGTAATTTCGTTACGATGGGACTACATTCAGGCTAGTAGCCAATAGCTTTGATGTAGGAATTTGATCTGAGCATGCGTGGCACTTGGTCCGATCAAAATTCGCTACACATGATCGGAGTGTGTCCGATCGAACCAGTTGGTTGGGAAATATTTCCAACATGTTGGAAAATTGGGTCCGACGGATATTCAGACAGAATCAGTCCGATGCATACCACACACAGTCGGATTATCCGACGACACGATCCGATAGGACACATTCCGACGGATTCTCCGACCGTGTGTACAAGGGCTTAGTTTTCTTTTTTGCAATAAAACAGCTATCTGGGGATATTTTGGATAACCTATCCAAAGAATTTCTAGGAAGAGAAAGATACTCCTTTTTGCCATTTAAGTGAACGAGTAAATGTTTTTTTATTTCAAAGCTCCTTCTTCTGTACTTGGGGCATCAGCCTCCAGGCAGTCACGGTGGCTTCCGCCGTCAGATTCAAAGGGAAATCCTCAGGGTTAACCTCAGAGACGAAGGTCTTGAGGGAGGAAGCCTACAAGATACTGTAGCCTCCTTATAATGCCCCCTCTAAAATTCAGTTCCTTAATATAATCTCTCTCTTTTTTTTTTTTTTTTTGTTGCATGAAGTCAATCCAATCTGTTATCTCCATCCTACAAGGAGGAGAATTTCTGGTGCCATTCAACGTCAAAGATGCATATCTCCATATGCCTAGTCCCTCGTCACTATTAGTATCTACTTTCAAAAATGGAAAATCTTAATTTTCAGTGTGTAGCTCTGCTTTCCGGTCTAGCTGCTGCACCTCAAGTACAAAGGTTCTGGCTCCTTTTCTAGCCAGATTGAGGGCACAAGGTATAACGATTATGGTTTACCTAGTTGATTTGTTCTTGATAGAGCAGTTGGTAGCCCGCTTAGACCAAAGTATGGTCACCACATTAAACTACCTGGAATATCTAGGTTGGATTCTCAACCTAGGAGAAATCTACTTTAAAACCATTAAGAAATACTTGGGTCCAATCATAGGTACACCCAGAAAAGGGTGTTCATACCCAAGGCAAAGATCATCTCCATAAAGGAACTGATTTAGGTAGTCAAAGCAAGATGATTTTATCCTATTCAACATTGCATGAGATTGTTGGGAAAGATGGTGGCTTCATTCGAGGCCGTTTCTTATGCTCAGTCTCATTCTAGACTGCTGCAAAACAGTTTCCTATCGGCTTGAAACAAAGGGTTCAAGCTCTACATTCCCAATGTGTCTGACCCCAAAGCCTATGGCCACATCACCCTTATAGCCCCCGATCTCATCTGATCTTGGAGGCTAAGCAGGGTCGGGCCTGGTTAGTACCCGGATGAAAGTCCACCTGGAAATACCAGGTGCTGTAGGCTGGGTGCGCCGGAGCTTCAGTTTATGGTTAAGATCCAAAAATCTGCAAAGGGGAAAATCCTTCCTTCAGTTACCTGGGAAATAGTAACAACATATGCCAACCTTTTTTTGTTTAAGTTGGGGGACAGTCCTGAAAGAGGCAGCTGTCCAAGAGAAGTGGCCCAGATCAGAAATGGCCTTGCCCATTAACATTTTAGAAATTCAGGCAGAGCACTTGGTTCTGAGGGCCTGAACATTCAGTTTAAGGTATTGTCCTGCCAGGATTCAATCTGTCTATGCCACAGCAATGGCCTATATTAATCACCAAGGGGGGCACAAGAAGTTGTGCGGCCCATAGAAAGGTAAATCTTATCCTATCTTGGGAAGAAAACAATGTACTTTACCTAGCGTCGGTCTTCGTTCTAGGAATAGGAAAACAGGCAGTCCGGCTACTTGAGTCGCCAGCAGTTGTTCCCGGGAGAATGGTTCCTTTACCCTGATATCTTCCTGTCAATATGTCAAGGATGGGGGATTCCGGACATAGATCTGTTTGCGTCCAGGTTCAACAAAGAAATCGACAAATTTGTGTCAAGAAGAAAGGATCCGCTAGCATGTGGAACAGATGCCTTGCTATTCCCATGGAATCAGTTCTCACTGATTTTTGCATTCCCTCCTATTCTGCCTGCGTCCACGACTTCATCACAGGATCAAGCGGGAAGGGAAGTCGTTGATTCTTTTGACCCCCAGCGGGGTCCAGGAAATCTTGGTATGAAGAGATCATAGAGATGGCAGTAGGAGACCCATGGACCTTACCTTCACGGCCAGACCTTCTCTTGCAAGGTCCGGAATTCCATCCTACTTTACAAACGCTAAATTTAACGGTTTGGATATTGAGACCCATACTCTGAAGAAGCGTGGGCTGTCAGGTTCGGTAGTTTTCTACCTTGGTTAATGCAAGGAAACTATTTTTTCTGGTAACCATATCTGCTGCAAGAAGGGTATCAGTATTGGCTGCTCTTTCATGTAAAGAGCCATATTTTTATTGTTCACAAGGATAAGGTAGTATTGTGTCCTAAATTTTTAATAAATGTAGTACAGGTTTTTATCTAAACCAGGATATTGTTTTACCTTCACTTTTCTAGAACCCTGTTCTTTGGAAGATAAATCACTACATTCTCTTAATGTGGTGAGACAAGTCAATGTCTACTAAAAGGCGATTGCTCATATTCGGAAAACTGATGTTTTTGTTCGTGTTGCCTGAAGGGCCTAAAAGAGGACAGGCAGCATCGAAATCTACTATTCTAAATAGATTTGACAAGTATTCGTTCAAGCTTATGTTTTAAAGAGGAAGATTCTTCCTTTTCATATTAAAGCGCATTCCACCAGTGCTGTTAGTACTTCCTGGGCAGTGCATCACCAAGCCTCCATGGCTCAGATCTGCAAGGCCACCACTTGGTCTTCAGTCCATACATTTACCAGATTCTATCAAATAGATATAAAAGGTCATGAGGATATCACCGTGGGGTGCAGTGTACTGCAGGTGCAGTATAAGTCCTCTAGTCCTGTGATGTACGATCAGAAAATAGGATTTTTAAAACAGCTTACCTGTAAAATCCTTTCTTTGAAGTACATCATGGGACACAGAGGTCCCTCCCTTCTTTTGGTATACACATGTATTGCTTTGCTACAAAATTGAGGTACACCCAGTAGTGGGAGGGCTTATATAGGGATTGGACCTTTTGTCTTGAACTGTGACAGTGTCCATCACCTGAAGGTGGCATAAAACCCACATAGTAACTACTATGGCTCTGTGTCTCATGATGTACTTCAAAGAAAAGGATTTTACAGGTAAGCTGTTTTAAAAATCATATTTTTAGCAGCGCTTCAGTGTGAAAGGGGTCTAAGTGGTACTAGCAAGGAAGAGCTGAAAGAACATTTTGCAACTAATTAGATTGATTGGCAACTAGTCAGTAACATGACTGAGTATAAAAACAGCATATGGACATACATTATACAATTTTCTTGTCCAATTTCCTATAGATATACATTCAACTATGTAGTGTGAGTCCACCTGATTGCATACAAATTAAAAGTGTTTTGGTTTGATCCCATGGTATATGGTTTTGGTAAATCTAAAGGAAAATTATACAAGAACATTTTATAATGTATGGCCAGCCTTAGAGAGTCAAAGTGTCTCACAAGTAACGATGGGCAGAGAGGTTCAACAACTGAAAATTTGCATCTAAAAATTGTCAAACAATTTCAGAATAATATTTCTCAACGTAAAATTCCAATGACCTAATATCATCCAGTACATCATATATTCAAAAGATTTGAAGAATCTGGGGGAATCTCTGTGCGCAAAAGACGAGGCCAAAAAGCAATATCGGATGCTGTGACTAAAGAGGAGAAGGGCCTTCTGGCTTGTTATCAGCACTCAAAAACCTGCATCTCTGATGGTATGGGGGTGCATTGGTGCCTATGGAATAGGCAGCTTTCACATCTGTAAAGGTATCATCAATGCTGAAAGATACAGTATATTCAGGTTTTAGAGCACATATGATCTCATCCAGACTACGTCTTTTTCAGGGAAGGCCATATTTCAACCGGACAATGCTAAACTGCATACTGCATCTAAGACAACAGCATGGCTTTGTAGTAGGAGAGTCTGGGTGCGTAACTGGCCTGCCTGCAGTCCAGACCTTTAGCTAATTTCAAATATTTGGATCATCTTGAAACAAAGAAGACTCAGGACTGTTGAGCAGTTAGAATCCTATATAAAGCAAGACAGGTACAACATTCCTCTCCCAAAATTCCATCCCCTCAGTCCCCAGACATTTACAGAGTGTGCTAATTGATATATTTTCTATTGTGAATAAAATATGGGTTTATGAGACTTGCAAATCATTGCATTCTGTTTTTATGAAGATTTTCCACAGCATCTCCATTCTTTTGGAATCAGGGTTGCATGGGCGCCCACAGGTAGGCGCAAGGGGAGGCTAGTTGCTCTCCACTCCAGGCTGCTACTGCTCCTCCTCTCTGAGTCCCGGGTGAAGGGCAACAACTGATTTTCTCTCTCCAGACTCTAGCCCCGCAATGAACAATTCTCACATAAATGCCTCCAGTCCACCACAGAGTCAACAATCGCTGCTGAACTGGAGGCAAGCGATGAGGGGGAGGAGTCCAGTGAGATTAGGGGGAGGGGCCAGCAAGCACAGCCACGGGATCAGCATTGAGTGGAGGGATAGAAGGTAAATCTTGCTGCTTTGCTTTGCATAGGATAGCACATTGACACCATGGGGACCCTCTAGAGATGAGGAATAGATGGGAACATAAGGACAGAGTGCAAGGGAAAAAGAGAAATGGGGACAGAAAGGGACAAAACAGAGAAGATTACATGGGGGCAGAAGAGCAGAATCTGCTTCATATCCACTTGCTCAGCTTGGGATCTGTGTGCTGATCCCCCTACTGAGCAGATCCCACACAGCCCGCTCTGCTCTATGAGTGGTGAGGTGTATACAGACTTGTGTGTTTACATCCAACTGCCCTGCAATCCCATCTGCCCAGACAGTGGGGAACAGATCCCCTTCATTTTTTGGATTGGATTGGTTGTAGGCTGGTGTAAACGGACACAAGTCTGTTTACATCTATCACTCCATAGAGGACTTTGGAGGGTCTGATGAACTGACAAGCAGACCCAATCAGACCAATTGGTGCCAGGACGTGGGGGGATCTGAATCTTCAGTCCAACACTGCTTGGAATTTCGCAGTGTGTTGTCAGCTTAAACAGGATTTTAGGAGCTCACTGGATTTCTGGCAGATCATCAGGTACTTAATATACACTTTATAGGGATCCATATGTTCCTAAGAGACAAAACCAAAATAGGCGTGAATAATGGCTGTATCAGCCATATTTCTCTGAACATGTTGCTCTGATCCTGCGGCTGCTGTATGCTGCACTCAAATTAGCCTAATCACTGCCATCATTTTTTTAAGCAGTCGGATATTACCAAAAGAATTCAGACACCTGCCTTTTACATGCACATGAACTTCAATGGCATCTCAGCCTTAGCCGTAGGGTTCAATATTGAGTTGGCCCACCCTTTGCAGCTATAACAGCTTCAACTCTTCTGGAAAGGCTGTTTACAAGGTTTAGGAGTGTGTCTATTGGAATGTTTGACCATTCTTCTAGAAGCGCATTTTGCCCCTTCCTGTTCCAACAAGACTGTGCACCAGTTTGGGGTGGAGGAACTTGACTGGCCTGCACAGAGTTCTGACCTCAACCCAATAGAACACCTTTGGAATGAATTAGAGCGGAGACTGGGAGCTAGGCCTTCTCGTCCATATCAGTGCCTGACCTCACAAATGCGCTTCTGAAAGAATGGTCAAACATTCCCATAGACACACTCCTAAATTTTGTGGACAGCTTTCCCAGAAGAGTTGAAGCTGTTATAGCTGCAAAAGGTGGGCCAACTCAATATTGAATCCTACGGACCAAGACTGGGATGGCATTAAAGTTCATGTGCGTGTAAAGGCAGGCGTCTGAATACTTTTGGTAATATAGTGTTTATTTTGCTTTACATAGTTAGAAAAATGCATGAAAATAAGTTAAACGGGGTGGGAGGGGGTTAATATTTGCTCAGAGAGATGGGCTTTATGCTTTCCCAAATGACTGATCAGTAGGTTTCAGTGTTGGAGGTTTAGAACTGTTATATTGTGGTGTGGGACTGTGTGCTTTCTATTCCTGATAAGGTGTGTACATTTCGAGGTCAACTTAGTGGTTGGGTATAGGTAAGATTTAGGTCTGCGGTTAGGGAGCTATTTTGTGTTATGTTTTGGATGAAGGGCTACTTTTCAGGTTAGGTGTTCGTTTACCTAAAGCAAAAAGTTTTTCTTTTAGTGTTGGGTGGCGTATAGGATGGTTAGAACCCCCAGTCACCCCTGCACTGTATTTCTGGAAAGGAACTTTTGATAGAGGAAAGATGAGTCACCCACCAGTGCAGTGTATTTCAGGAGGGGAGAGTTAAAGGGACACTAAAGGTTTGTGTTTTCTTTTTTTAATAACAAACATATCATACCTCCACTGTGCAGCTCGTTTTGTACAGAGTGGCCCCAAACCTGCTCTTCTGGGGTCCCTTGGCGGCTCTCTCAGCTCTTCCCCACATCAGATAACTCCCTGGGAGAAGCTCTCTCCCAGGGGATTACCTTGCAGGTGCACTCCCGAGTCCAGCATTCAACTTCTATAGATGCCGAATGCAGGACTCGGCCCCGCCCCCTGGCGGCCTCGTCATTGGATTTGATTGACAGCAGCTGGAACCACTGGCTGCGCTGCTATTAATCTATCCAATCAAGAGCCGAGAACCCCCTACAGAGAAAGAGCGTGTCTCCATGGGACAAGTTCGAGGGTTCAGGTAAGTAAAAAGGGGGGAGCTGCGGGGCCGGTCATGGACAGGTGTTTTTCAGCTAAATACATAGGATGCATTTCGTTGAAAAAACACAAACCTTTAGTGTCCCTTTAAGCTGGCCATAGAAGGGTCAAAGTTCTACTGGTTCAGCAGTGACTGGCTGAATTTCAATCGGTGTGTGTCCATCCCTTGGACAAGTTGGAAAACTTTTGCCGATCAGCGGCTGCAGCCATTGATTAGTGTATTGTGACAGTGCTGGGTCTCGTTGTCAGAGTACAATTTCCTGGTTCCTTCATACACCTTGTTTATGTGGATGAAAGAATCTTTTTGTTTGTTTTTTGTTTTTTTATTATTATTTATTCAGCCTGGTTGCTGGAGAGAAAAAAAAATCTTATCTATGGCCAGCTTTAGATAGATGAAGGCCTCTAGTGCAGAGTATTTCCTAAGAGGAGTGTTAGATACAGGAAGGCACAGAGTCCTCTATGGAGGAAGGCACACATCCCTCCAGCAGTGCAGAGTATTTCAGGACAAGAAGGTAGAAGAAGAAGCAGGGAGTCATTCCACATTTTAGGCCAAGGGAAGGCTTGGCCTCCGTGACTGCTGTCCCTGTTAGATTATAGCAAGCCCATCAAAGTGAGGGCTGCTGGCATGTCACCCACTCTTATTTCACTTCAGCTATGAACCCATTCAATGCCTCGGGCCTGATAATAAGTCCTAAACTATCTGGCACGGCAGTCTCCTCATCAAACTCTCACATCCTCCAATTTCCCTGGCACTCGTCCCTTTCCTCTTGGCACAGTTAGCCGGGTGCAGTGGAGATTTTTATTAAACTCTCTGCGGATGTGATTTGTTTTGTAAACGCTCTGGCTTTCGGCAGACTAATAAGATCTTGGAGATTAAAATGTAAGTTTATCCCATCCTTTATTGGATCGGTTTATTTTTAATACGAGTCGCTAATCGCGCCCTGGCATAACAGATTATTAGTCAACTTTTGTCAGTCGCTGACATGGCCTCCTCGGTGGCCGTCTTTTGAACAAAGCAACCACATTTTCCCCTTGTATCATTACATCTGTGAGGGGAGCAAATCCCCATACCTTTTCATTTTTCACAAATAACGAGGTGAGTAAAAACGTAACCTTTTTAAGGCTATACAGTTCTGACTGTACAATCAGGGAATTAAAGTAATGTGGTAGAATAGCTGCAAACTTCTTTTAAGAAAGTAGGTTTAAATAGCGAAGTACAACACCATCCATGTGACCTTTTAAGGTGGTTATTAAGTAAAAACATGTTGGATTGAGTATGAAATGGTCAGAACCCCTGTCTGTTTGTTTTTTTTTGTTTTTTTTTGCCTAGGGTGTAGAATTGTCTTCTTTTTTTTCTTTGTTTTTTTTGTGGTCTGTGTGAGAGCAAATCTATTCAAACTTAGTTGACAGGTGGAGGTAAGTTATGGTTGTGCAGGTGATGCTACTGGAATATGGCTTCCCCAAAAAGCACTACTACACAGAAAATGCAAGAGATATCTCCATCAGTTATCAACACTATTACCTCTAGTATATACAGTATTCATAGTACATTGAAATAGGATATTTTTATTTCCACAGTTAACTAATGATTTCATTAAGAAGCTATACAAGCTAGAACTTAACCCTTGGGGGGTTCAGTGGCTACTCAGTTGGCTAGAGCAGTGTTTCTCAACTCCAGTCCTCAAGGCGTCCCAACAGGTCATGTTTTCGGGGGTTCCATTATGTTGCACAGGTAATTTAATCAGTTTCACTGCCTTAGTAATTACCACAGTTGTTTCATCAGAGGTAAATCCAGAAATCATGACCCGTTGGGGCGCCTTGAGGACTGGAGTTGAGAAACACTGGGCTGGAGTATAGATATCTGTGCGTGGTTGTAAATGTTTTTTTTTTTTCAAAACAGAGGGCAGTCACCAGTGATGTACCACAAGACTCTCTGCTGGTTCCTGTTCT
Organism: Lithobates pipiens; assembly: GCF_037356315.1. NCBI lineage: Eukaryota > Metazoa > Chordata > Amphibia > Anura > Ranidae > Lithobates > Lithobates pipiens. Next base: position 483,876,398 of record NW_027507903.1, on the reverse strand, counting down.
GAATTACCATGTGATACATCACACCACTGGTCACATACTTTAACACCCCTTTCCACCCAGAACCCTTATAAGGTACTCAGGCACTTCCTCCCACACTTTTTCCAGGATTCATTGCAGGACAGTCTACACCTGGGTTACTGCTTTCTCCTGACTTGATTAGTCTATCGCCCACACTCTTTTCTGTGAGAACCCAACAGGAGAATACCCTCACTTGTAGCTATGGCAGAGATCAGACAAATCAGAGCCAATTCAGAATTACAAGTGAACATTTGCTCTGCCAAAGCCCTCAGGTAGCTCAACCTAATGCCTTGTACACACGATCTGACTTTCCGACAACAAAACCGTTGATTTTTGTTCGAATGGTGTTGACTCCAACTTGTCTTGTGTACACACGGTCACACAAATGTTGGCCAACAGTTATGAACGTAGTGACGTACAAGACGTACATGATATCTCCATTACGAACGCTAGTTTTACAAGACTGAGCGCTTCCGGCTTGTCCTTGATTCTGAGCATGTGTGGACTTTTGTGCGACGGACTTGTGTACACACGATTGGAAAGTCCGCCAACAAACATTTGTTAGCGGAAAATTTGAGAACCTGCTAGCCAACATTTGTTAGTGGAAGGTCCGACAACAAATGTCCGATGGAGCATACACATGGTCGGACTTATCGCTAATAAGCTCATATCCAACGTTTCCCGATGGAAAATCTGACCGTGTGTACGCAGCATAAAAGTGACAATGCGTCCTTGCACCAGAGCAGAAACCCGTCTTAACACCAGCCTCAGCCTCTGATTCTATTTCTATTTTAGGCATGCAACAAGTGGCTTATTTGACTAACTAAAGAAGGATTTTCTGCATGTATGACACTTCTTGCATATTAAGGCCTTAGTTCAGACATCTTTGTCCAGGGCTCTGAAATGCCCCTCCCTCTTTTCTATTCCTCAACCGGGATCAGATCCCGATATGCTAATCCTAGAAGATGAAGACACAGAAGGGAATGAAGACGATATGGAGACAATAGTGGAAGATGTTGCATAGTTTTTCTGTCTCCCACACTCACTATATTGAAGATGGACCTGCATGTAACATGCTTACTAATTGTGATAAACTCATTGCCTCTGTCCGCAAAAGCCTTGCCATTGTGCAACTTGACTCTCCTTTGTCCCATCATGCCTGTTTGGTTATGGAGAGACCTGCAAAATCCAGCACACCATTCCCCTTCCATGAACAGAGAAAATGTGCAGTTTATAACAATCCTGAAATCATTTTTACTTAACCCCACCCTATATTGTTGTGGAACTCTAGTTGAAAAAGAGTTTACAAAGAAGTGGGTTGTTCCTGTGGTTGATCCTGCTGTCTCTGTTCTAAACAAACCTTTGGCTGTACCTATTGAAGATGTTCTTTCAAAGATTCTGCACTCCTAAAAGCCTTGTTTTATCTGTCAGGCCCAGCCCTGCAACAATTTCTTGCTGCAATTTCAGTATGTCAAGCTACAGCTAGCTGGTCTAGGACAATTTACAAACATGACCCTGTATTTCAATTGCATTGTGCTCTGATTTTTTTGTGTGGAGGCCCTACAACATATCATGAGACAAATCTCCAGAATTATTATTGTTATACAGGATTTATATAGCGACAACAGTTTACACAGTACTTTACAACATGATTACTGTAATCTCAATAAACATGCGCAGAATTGTATGGCTCAAAACTTGGACAGCTAAAGCTGGCTGCAAAGGCACCTCATATATTTTCTCTTCCAAGGAAGACATCTCTTTGGTGAGGCACCTAATCAATTCATTAAAGAGGTCTTAGGTGGGAAGGTTTTACTTCCACAGCAGGTTTCAAAAAGAACCTTCTCAGCAACTCCTGGCTCTTCTAAACCAAGAGCACCTATCCGCTCTTACAAGGCTTCAACTGTAAAACCTAAATTTAGCCCCTCCTTTCTGCACAAGGTTTGGCCCACAAGGGCACTAAGCCTTCCTCAAAGTCCTCTTCATAAGGAAGGGGCATCCTCACTCTTAAGCAAGGGAAACATCAGTTACAGTTTGCATCTCTTTGTGTCATAGACGTCCCAAACATGTGGATTCAGTTGGTGGTTTTCAAGGGTTACAGAAGAGTGCAAGACTCTACCACCTCACTGCTATTTTCTTTTAAATCAGACAGAAATTTCCCAAAGACCATTGGATTTGCAGAATGTCCTGAACCACCTTGTCTTGCAGGAAATGCTTGTGCCAGTACCACCATAAAGCAGGTTCAAAGGATTCTACTCAAACCTGTTCATGGTACCTAAGCCCAGCAGAGGTATTCCTTCCTCCTTAAACAATTTTCCTAAAATTCCAAAGTGTAATATGAAATCTGCAGGTAAGCAATTTCCTCCCTGAGACAAGGGGAATACATGGCATCCATGGACAGCCAAAGATGTTCAACCTGAATGTTCCCATTTATCCATCTCACCAGTGCTTTGTACACTTCAGAATGGCAGAAAAATGTTTGCAGTTTGTCACACTGCCTTTGAGCCTACCATCTGCTCCCAGAGGGTTCACACCCTTGCTTAGCCTTCTTAGAATTCCAGGCATCCAAGTCACAGGCTAGCTAGACTACCTTCGTAAGGATTCATCTCCCTTGCAGCTCTTAGAAAATGTCCACAAGACAATTCAGGTGCTCCAGGTCTTTAGCTAGGTAATACATTTCAACAAGTCTGTTCTCCAGACTTCCTTTTGCATGGGTTTGATCCTAGACGTATCACAAGTTCTTCTTCCAGAAATATTTTTTTCTCTTAAGTGCTCATACTTAGCGAATGTCACTTCAAGATTTCACTTGGACCTTCGTTGTTATTAGAGTTCTAGGCCTAATGGTCACCTCTTTTGAGGCAGTACCATTTTCCCATGTCATTCAAGAACCCTTCAACAAATGGAAAAGTTCTTACAACAGATACAAGTCTGTCACCTTTTCTGCAGTCGAAAGCCCAGGAATGGACAACTGACAGGTTGAATAGTCTTTTCATCCAGATGTGTTAATCTGATATGCCAGATGCGGGGTTCCGGATGTAGACATCCCGGTCTCCAGATGTCTACATCTGATTGTTGCCAGAACCCTGTATCTTCTTGCCCTGACCTTATTTGCCCTGATATTTCCCTGGCCTCAGTTCAGGCCTCTCCTCTATTGCAAATTCTGGGTTTTCCGCTGCACAAAATGGAGGAATAGAGTTAATTTTAATTGCCCCAAATTGCCCCCCAAAGCACCTGAAGACATATCCAGACTTCTAGCAGACAGCCCTTGGCCCCTTCCCAACAGGTTAGATCTGCTGTCTCAAGAAACCAGTCTTAAAGGATAGAGGGATTTCTGGGCCTGTGATTCCTACCTTGCTGAAAGCAAAAAAAAAAACTTTCAGGCAGTTTTACTACCGCACCTGAAAATCTTACATTCAAGTTTTTTCTCACAGCAGACACTTCTTACAGCACCCTGTGCTTCCTTGGGACGTAAAGAAAAATTATAAACCGCCAAAGTTAAAAATTAAGTATATCAGAGTATATCACTCTATAGTGTTTACTTGCCTCAAGCGAAATCACCAAGTGTGATTTCTGTATTCTCTCTCCTCTCTTCCTTCTATCTGCATGACTCCCGTCTGCCATCACAGATTCTTGGGAGACACCCCCCAACAACCCCTAGGCTTTTCACTTCATTGGGTATATATAAGGGTAAGCAGAAGCCACACGTTAAACCCTTCAGGGATATTCTCCTGGAGATTCTGTCTAGCAAAATATCCTTTTTGGTAGCCATCGCATTAACAGATGTGTTTTTGAGCTAGCAGCACTTTCATTTAAAGAGCCTTTGCGCATACTTCACAGAAACAAGGTTGCTTTATTCCCAAGACCATCCTTTCTTCATTGCAACATTGCATGTCACTGAGGACATTGTTCCGCCATCCTTGTGTCCTGCTCCTAAGCACCCAAAGGAAGTCTCTCTACGTTGCTTGAACGTAGTTGAAGCCATTAAAGTATGCCTAAAAGCTACTGCTCCCATCAGAAAAGTAGATTTCCCTTTTTTTTTTCTTGTCTTGGGGCCTTGCAGGGTGCACCCATCTTTAAAATCTACAATTAAAGTGTGGATAAGGAATCTGACTGCAAGAACTTATGCTCTTAAACAAAAACCTCCGTGACTCCTGCACACTTACTCCACCAGATCCGTATGAGTTACATGGGCTTTTCAGCACCAAAATTCTGTAGCCCAACCAATGTAATGCCACAACCTGGTCTTCTGTTCATATAGTGGATATAAAAAGTCTACACGCCCCTGTGTCAGGTTTCTGTGATGTAGAAAAATTAGACCAGGAAAAATAATTTCAGAACTTTTTCCACCTTCAATGTGACCTATAAACTGTACAACTCAGTTGAACAACAAACTGAAATCTTTTAGGTGGAGGGAAGTAAAAATTTAAAAATAAAATACGGTTTCATAAGTGTGCATATCCTTCAACTAATACTTTGTTGAAGCATCTTTAGATTTTTTACAGCACTCAGTCTTTTTGGGTATGAGTCTATCACAATGGCACATCTTGACTTGGCAATATTTGCCCAATCTTCTTTGCAAAAACACTCCAAATCTGTCAGGGCATCAGTTGTGCATAGGCCTCTTCAGATCACCCCACAGATTTTCAATCGGATTCAGGTCTGGACTCTGGCTGGGCCATTCCAAAATCTTCTTGGAGCCATTCATTTGTTTATTTAGATGTATGCTTTGGGTTTCTGTCATGCTAAAAGATGAAGTTCCTTCATGTTCAGCTTTCTAGCAGAAGCCTTGAAAGTTTTGTACCAATTTTGGCTAGTATTTGGAACTGTTCATAATTCCCTCTACCTTGACTAAGGCCCCTGTTCCAGCTGAAGAAAAACGGCCCCAAAGCATGATGCTGCCACCACCATGCTTCACTGTGGGTATGTTGTTCTTTTGGTGATTTACAGTGTTGTTTTTGCCCCAAACATATCTTTTGGAATTATGGCCAAAAAGTTCAACCTTGATCAGACCATAATACATTTTTCCCACATGCTTTTGGGAGACTTCAGATTTTTAAAATTTTAACTGATTTTGGATGTTTTTCCTTCGTAAGAAAAGGTTTCCATCTTGCAACTCTACCCCATACCCCGGACATATAAAGAATACGGGAGATAGTTGTTACATGTACAACACAGCCAGTACTTGCCAGATTTTCCTGCAGCTCCTTTAATGTTGCTGTAGGCCTCCTGGCAGCCTCCCTGACCAGTTTTCTTCTAGTCTTATCAATTTTGGAGGGACATCCAGTTCTTGGCAATGTCACTGTTATGCTGTATTTTCTCCACTTGACGATCACTGTGTTCTATGGTATATTTAATGCCTTGAAAATTATTTTGTACCCTTCTCCTGATTGATACATTTTAACAATGAGATCCCTTTTGATACTTTGGAAGCTCTGTGTGGATCATGTCTTTTGCTGTAGGATGCAACTAAGAAAATGTCAGGAAAGGCCTACTAGAAAAGCTGAACTGTATTTGGGGTTAATCAGAGGCACTTTAAATGGTGGCAGGTGTGTACTTACTCCTATTTAACATGAGTTTGAATGCGATTGCTTAATTCTGAACACACATCTCCACTTAGAGGATGTGCACACCTATGCAACCACATTATTTGAGTTTTTTGTTTCTACTTCAACCCACCTAAAAGTTTTCAGTTTGTTTTTCATGTGGGTTGTACAGTTTATAGGTCACTTTAAAGGTGGAAAAACACATCTGTTGACGAGATGGCTACCAAAAAGAATATTTTTACATCACAGAAACCTGACATTTTAACAGGGGTGTGTAGATTTTTTTTCTATCCACTGTACTGTCTGTTTTAGCAGGTAGAAACTCATGCAGCTTTTGTCCGCAAGGTTCTTGCAATGGCACTCTGAACATAGCTTTTTTTTTACCTCTGCTGTTGTTTCGACCTGTTGGCACAGTTCTATTTGCTGAGTTGTTGACCCCCCTTCGTATTCATTGCTTGGGGATGTCCTATTGTGCATGAATATGTTGTGATGTTGTCTGTCTCCTCTACTGTATCATATGTAAATGTCATATCTTGGAGTAGAGTACAGGACACACACCACCCTCCCTTCTTTTCTTTTGCTTACTCTTCATTGCTTGTTATAAAACTGAGGACTCACAGAGTGGGGTCGTGTTATAGCAGAGGCACCCCAGAGGTGCGTGTGCTCAAAAGCTTGCCAATGTCCAATCATCTTATTGTACGTACCTATAAACCATGGTGTATGACTATGTTGATAGTATCTTGTACTGTATACCTAAGTTATGAAATTTATATAATTTCTCTTTTTATCAAAAGAGTAGTTGATCCTTGGAATAGACTTTAGCAGAGATTGTGAATCAGTGAACAGTAAGTGTATTCAAATATTCTTTGGACAAACATAGATCTATACTTAAACAATAAAGTTGACATAAATGCATACAGTAAATAAAAAAAATTAGGTTTGATTGGATAAACCATTTTTATTTTTCTACTGTCACTCTATTTTGTTCAATTGCCATGTTAATGTTTTGGATTCTGCATTTGATTTTGGATACAGTGTCATATTCATCGTTAGAATTTCATTTGAGAAAAAAATTTCCATCCTTTAATTTTTTTCCTCACCACACTATTAACTATTAGATAATTGAGCAAACGTTCTGAAAATTGTTTTTTATCTGAACAAAATTCTATTGGTGTATGACTAGTCTAAATATTTCCCCAAAACTCCTCTACCCTTCTTATGCTTACCAAACACAGATTTCCTTTTTCTCCCCTCCCCCTTGTTGAGCTATCATCCTGGCTGGTTCCCTTCAGACTTTTTCACCTCCTGCCAATGTTGTAACCTTATTTGCCCTTTTAAAACTGATGATAATAATAATAATAATTAAAAAAATGCTAAAGTATTTCCACAGCTTGTACGTGTTTCAAGGCTGCAAGGGTTACATTTCTATTAGTTTGCATGGCTTTTCAGAAGCTCCTTTCCCTTTCATTCTTTGTGAGCGTTTTAAAGTAGAGGTGAAAAATTTAATTTAACCTAATGATGAGCTAATAAATGATAATTAAAGTCTCCCTATACACCGATCAGCCGTAACTGTTTGACCACAAACAGATAAAGCGAATAAGTTTAATTATCTTACTACAATGGCATCTAAAAGTTGGTGAGATATACAGTATTAGGCAGCAAGTGAACATATTGTCCCTGAAGTTGATGCATGGAAATCAAAAGAAAAATGGGCAGGCGTAAGGATTTGAGCAACTTTGACAAGGGTCAAATTGTAGTGGCTAGACAACTAAGTCAGAGCATCTCCAAAACTATGGCTGTTGTGGAATGTTCCCAGTCTGCAGTGGTCAGGCCCTACCAAAAGTGGTCCAAGGAAGGACAACCGGTGACAGGGTCATGGGTGGCCAAGGCTCATTGATGCACGTGGGAGCAAAAGCTGGCTCAGGTAGACCAATCTAATAAAAGAGCTACAGTAGCTCACATTTCTGAGGAAGTTAATGCTGGTTTCAATAGAAAGGTGTGAAATGACACAGTACATCACAAGTCAGCAGAGGCAGCATGGTGCTTTGGACAGTGTTATGATGGGAAACTTTCGCCACCCTGTCATTCATGTGGATGTTCCTTTCACACTTACCACCTACCTAAACATTACTGCTAAAATAGTACATTGCTTCATGGAAACAGTATTCCTTGATGGCTGTGGCCTATATCAGCAGGATATCACGCCCTACCACACTCCAAAAATAGTTCTAGAATGGTTTGAGGAACACAAACAAGTTTGAGGTGTTGACTTGGCCTTCAAGTTCTCCAGATCTCAATCCAATCGGATATCTGTGGGATGTGCTGGAAAAACAAGTCCAATCCATGGAGGCTCTAGCTCCCAACTTACAGAACTTAAAGGATCTGCTACTGACAGCTTGATGGCAAATACCACAACATACCTTCAGATGTCTAGTGGAGTCCATGCCTTGGCGGGTCAAGGGGGGTCTATTTAATTTTAGGTGGGGGGTTATGGATGATCGATTTATGTTCCACCAGAGGATAGTTTATTAGTTATCTGGTGTCTTAACACCCTGAAGATATCAAGGTAGGTTACATTAGTGGATGGTCGAATTTGACATTTTTTTCTTTGGTGACTGAGTGCATAGCAGTAACACATGTATCAGTGTGAGCACATTACATGCATTAGATCCCTTTCCATTTGTCCCTTTTTAAATCTGTCTGTTGACGGATGAGAAACGGAATGCATTCCTATGAGCAAATGGGTGTAAATGGACATTGTTCATTTACATAACTAAAAAAAAAAAACTGATGTAAACGGAAGATGTATGTTAACTGAATTTTTTTCTGAGCAAATATGTGACTGAACAGATGACGGCCATGTGAAATGAGTGTGTTGCAATTCTATTCATTTCAACTCTTTCTCTTTTTTTGTAAGAAAGATGTATATACTTTTCAGGCCGTTCCGCTGTGTTTACGTGATTCGGCTCCCCCCATGTCAACCAGTGCAGCTGCAGGGGAGAGAAGGGAGCGCTAACAACAAATGGGGCATTAAAGCCTATGGGTGATGTCACCGCTTCAGGCTTTGCTAGCCATTGTCGTAGTGCTTTCTCCTTTCCCCTGCAGTCGCTGCTGGCTGAAACAGGGTGAGATCACGACTGGATATATTATCTTTCATCTTTCTTTCACAGGTTATTTAACATGGGTGTTAGGAGGGGAAGGAGACAGTTTTAAAGCTAGATAGGTGTAAGCTGGAATTCCACTTTAATTCTCAAAGGCATCACATTTCCAATGCATTAATGTGCACTGTGGTACACTAAGGCAGGTGAAATGCTGCATGCCCATTTTTTGGCTCTTTCCTGTACATAGTGGCCCATTCAAATTGAATAGGCTTCTTTAACACAATGCACAATAAAGTCATTCTAAACCTTTGGACAATAAAAAATATGTCATACTTACCTGCTTTGTGCAGTGGTCTTGCACAGAGCAGCCCTGATCCTCCACTACTGGGGTCCCCCGCCAGTTTTCCCTGTCGAGTGCCCCCATGGAAAGACACTTTCTATGAGGACACTCGTGGGGAGCTCGCTCCCACAGCAGGGTTCAGCATTGCTCCCCTCTCCCTCATCATAGGATTTGATTGTGAAGTCCCAAATTTTCAATTCTCATCAAAATCGTCCGCCAGAGAAACTTTAGTAGAGACACCAATTCTAAAGACCGTTTAAGAGGAAATTTCCCTCATCTGGGTAAGATTTCTTCTCATTTCCTGTTGGGTTTACAAAGCAGGAAATAAATAAAAATATACCGAGTGGTACACAGATTGAAAAGCTACACCTACTTCACCCAGGATGAAAAAAAAATGGTTCAGAATCCATGTTTGGAAAATTTGAGCTAAAAATTTCTGTGAGGTTATTTTTAGCTGTTTGTAAGGCTGTCTGCTTTTTCTCGGTTTCTGTACTGTCCATGGAAACACAAATTCTGGGCGTCTGCAGGCAGCCCCACCCTGTCACGTCCAACGAGCTCTCAGCGCGGGTCCTGCGTTCCACCTGCCTCTGACGTCCCATGTAATTAAAGCGGTGAGGTCAGAAAGGAACCCAGATGACCACTGCCTGGGAAGACAGTCCATGCTCTGTCCCTGTCTGTCTTTCTTAGATCCTCTCCTGGCTTCCCAGGAGGCAGCCGGGCTGAAATCATTCAGCGTCTTATTATCCCACCTCGCTCTGGGGATAAGTGAGGGGTGCTGGTGGGAAGCTGCCGGGCCGCGTGGAAAAAGGACGTGTCGCTCACAATGCGTTCACTTTTATAGACTGAGCTCTTATTCACTGGGTGACCTTGGCGTGTAGAAACCAAAGTCCTCTGTAATTATAATTACCTCATAATCAGGGGGTTATTATGGCTCCTGTGAATCGCACTCTTGTTCTTGGTGCATCTGTTAAGGCCTTCTCTCCCCTCTCGAGCTTCTGAGGTGGTCAGGCGCAATGCATAAACCTTGCAGCTACTCTATAGTTCAAGAAACATGGCACGTAGAGGGAGTCCAGCTACTCCTCCTGACTTTTTCACCTTCAAACTGCTAACAGTTTGATCAGGGTCTTTCTATTTTTTTCTTTTCCAGTGCCATAATAAATTAGTGTAATTCTCTTTCTGCTCTGGCATTCAGGCACACATATTTTATAATAAGCTGCATCAAGTGCAAAATGTGTCTGGTTTTTGTTTTTTCATGCACAAAATAAATTTGATTTGAGTTGGTTGACTACATAACCTGTTGACAAATCATTTGCCCATATTGAGTGGGCGCTGTTTGTTCCAGCTGCTGCTAAGGAGGCAACCCCCCCCCCCTCGCACACACACACACATTCCCAATTTCCAAACGGAACAGGTCGTATAACCTTCCTTCTTTTTTAACCATAATGAAAAAAAGTTTCATGAGATGGCCCAATAAAGTGTAAGTCCAGCCAAAACCATTTTTTTTGTGTGTATATAGTAAGGAAGGATTAGAACCCCTGTCAGTTTTTACTGATTTCTTGGGCTCCTTTAGGTCCCATTCACACTTGAGCGTTTTGTAGCTTGTAGCTCAAAGCTCAAACATGCTCAACAAGCAAAAACCTATTGTTTCTAATAGGCCTTGTTCACATCTGCGCGTCCTGTCACTTTTAGCAAAATGCCTGATGCTCAAAACAATACATGAGCTACTTTTCAGGTAGAGTTGAGCTTAGATAGGAATGCTTGAAAAGCGAAGGAGGAGCTTTTTTAAAAAAAAAATTTGAACGTTTTGTTGCACGTTTTCTGTTCAAACAGCAGCTTTCTGCCCCTTTTTTCGGCAGCGCTTCCCACCTTTTAGTTAAAAAAAATTCCTTTAAAAAGCCTGACAAAAGCTGCAAAAACTTTTGCAATAAAACAGTTCTGCTCCCCAAAAAAAGCTCAAAACCACAAAAAAAATAAAAAGTGTAAACGCAACGCTTAGGTTTAAATGTAGCCTTAAAGTGCTGCTTACTTTCTTGTTTTTACACTGAACCAGTTTTACCAACCAGAAAATGGGGGTGATTTGCAAACACCATATATATCCTATCAGGTAAAACCATTGTCACCATTGCCAAGCAATAAGGGGCAGTTTACTTTTTTGCTGTGCGCTACTGCATGTTAACATCACCAGGAAGTAGGAGTTGTCATTTTGGCTACGCAATGTGCCTGACCACAATTAAAATTTGTTAACGGGATCACATTTATGGTTTTCATCCTTTCAGCTGTTTGCATTAAGATCCACTTTTATGTCTAGTTGTGTTGCATTTGAAATAAAGTGTATGTAAACCCGAATAAGAACCTTCCTTTTTTTTTGCTCGCTTTGGTCTGATAAATATACTATTAAAAGTTGTTTGTTATGTCTTTCGAAAACTGGCAAAAAAGTCACTGTCATGAATCCAGTGAGCTTCTGACTCCCTGACCTGTAGTTTTATCTAGGAAGTATTATCAGCCCTACCCAGTTTATCTATGGCTGTTCACAAAATTAAGCATGGGGCTGTGTGTATTGTAAATGTATGAAGGAGAGGGAGGCAGAAACATGACAGCAGTGTTGTGGTCTTTGAGGCCTGCAGCACTTACATCAGCGGTTCTCAACTCCTGTCCTTGGTAGCCACTAACAGGCCAGGTTTGTAAGATAACTGAAATACATCACGGGTGATATAATTTGATGCTCTGTGATTGCAGTATTCTAGTCCTCATCTCCCCAAGGTAGTACTTAAATTCTGGCCTGTTAGTGGGTCCTGAGAACCGGAGTTGAGAATCACTGGCTTACATCCTCATGGCCTGAGGTACAGCGAGAATCGTGCTAATCCTGGCATGTAAAGTAACAGATTTGCCAGATGCTGTTATTAAAGCCTGCATGACGGGGGGCTGCTTACTGTTGTGCCCGGAGTTGGCCTTAAACCTATGTGGATGTCCAATATCTATTTCAAGTAGGAACTTTTTGCACAAATATATTAAAACATTCTCAGTGGCTGGCTCTAAGTGGTCGTGGCTTAGTGGTCAGCAGTGTCCGTTTGCCACCAGAACTCTGTCTGCCTTCATTTGTTTGTACTGTATTTCTCTGTTATGAACATTTTAGGTCGTCTTCACACAGTCAATTGCAAATTGGTGGATTACTCTAAATCTGATTGAAATAGGCCTTGGAGAGCATGTATGAGTGTGGACAGGAGTAGGACATTCGAATAAAAGATTATCCTGGACAGAAACTGATGTGAAATGTCAAGTATCCTTTATGAAGATTGGCTAGTTTGTTGGTGTAATATGGATAGTGAGCATCAAGATAACAAAATAATGTCTCTTTCTCTTATAATTAGCATGAATTTTGTCTTTTGTAAGGTGGAGGAGCTGATGATGGCAATGGAAAAGGTAAAGCAGGAACTGGAGTCCATGAAAGCAAAATTGTCCTCCACTCAGCAATCACTGGCCGAGAAGGAGATCCACCTAACCAGCCTGCGTGCCGAACGCCGCAAACACCTGGAGGAGGTGCTGGAGATGAAGTAAGGATTTCTTATTTCCCAATTCCTTAATCCCTGTTTGATAGCAAAACTGTACGCCAAGTATACAGGCCCAAATGACCTAACATTGGGTCTGTAATGTAGCCAAGTTCTAGCCTTCTCTGCTTGTTGGCTGCCCAAAGACCTGGGCACTGATAATCGCAAACATAAAAATATTTGTGGTCATACAGAAAATAATTAAAGACAGATTAATCACATCTACATTCACTTTTTAACTCTAGATCTGCTTTTTGGCAAGCTGTGAGACGTTTTTTGAGTGTATCTAAAAACAAAGCTTTGTTTTACATTTTGGATTAATTGGAGGAAAGGTTGGAGCCCCTGTAAGTTTATTATTGCTGTCTGTGTTCCTACAGGAAAGTTCACACTCTCAAATTGTCCTAGTGACCACTGTCACTAGTACAGAAAGTGATTAGAAATCCAACATTTTTGAGTTGTCACTGTAACAGGAGCTGGAAAATATTCCAATGGGGAGACCGGTTTCCACAAAACAGTGTAACTCCTGTTTGTGTGGGATAGAAAATGAAGGGAAATCTCTCTTCTAAGAAACGGTCAGCAGAAAACTTGTCGGGCTCTATCAATCCTCACTCTATCCAAAAAAAACTGCCTGTTGATATACTTCAAATCCAGACTCCAGTCTTCCGTTCAGCCAGTTGTAAAGGCTCCTCTCCTGTATTGTAGATGCTTACTCTTATTTCACTGCACACACTGAGCTTCCCAGTATCCATAATGCCGCGTACACACAATCGGACTATCCGCCGGACTTTGCAGCGGAGGTCCGCCGGACTTTCCGAACGAGCAGACCTGCCCACACATGACCGGACTTTTCTGGTGGACTAGGTCCGGCTGACTATGGCGGGAGTCCGCCGGACTTCTGAAACGAACGGAACTAGCGAAGGAAGTGAATGTCTCCACCTCCATCGGCGAGATTGACACCTCGCTAGCCCCGTCACCTGGTATGGATTTAAAGGGGAAGCCCTACACCGAAAAAACTGCATGGGGGTCCCCCCAAAGTCCATAGCAGACCCTTATCTGAGCACGCAGCCCGGTCGGTCAGGAAAGGGGGTGAGGACGAGAGAGTACCCCCCCCCTGAGCAATACCAGGCCGCGTGCCCTCAACATGGGGGGTGCTTTGGGGAAGGGCCTATTCCTGACAACCCTGGCCGTTGGTTGTCGGGGTCTGCTGGCGGTGAGCTTATCAGAATCTGGGAGGCCCCTTTAATAAAGGGGCCCCAGATTCCAGCCCCCTACCCTATGTGAATGAGTATGGGGTACATCATATCCCTACCCATTCACCTGGGGAAAAAAGTGCACATAAAAAAAACACAACACATGTTTTTAAAATACTTTATTAGACAGCTCCGGGGGTCTTCTCTTCTTCTGTCTTCGGGGGTCTTCTCGCCGGACTCCTCCGCTATCTTCTGCTCTTTTGCTAGCTCTTTTACTAGCGGAGGAGCCCGGCTTTCTCCTTCGTTGCCGCCGTTCGGGGGTCTTCTTCCGACTTCGGGGGTCTTCCAACTTCGGGGGTCTTCTTTCCACTTCGGGGGTCTTGTCCTGCTCTTCAGTTCTTCTTGCCGGGCCTCCGCTTTCTTCTTCCAGCTCTTTTACTAGCGTTGGCCCAGTCTACGATGTACCCCATACTCATTCACATAGGGTAGGGGGCCGGAATCTTGGGGGCCCCCTTATTGAAGGGGGCTCTTGGATTCTGATAAGCCCCCCGTCCACAGACCCTGACAACCAACGGCCAGGATTGTCGGGAAGAGGCCCTTGTCCCCATGTTGATGAGGACAAGGTGCTAAGCACCAAAGCACCCCCCATGTTGAGGGCACGCGGCCTGCTACGGCTTGGGGGGGGAGGCGTTTGCTCGTCCCCACCTCCTTTCCTGACCGGCCGGGCTGCGTGCCTGGATAAGGATCTGCTATGGACTTTGGGGGGCCAAAGGCAATAAGGCTGGGGAGGAAAGCTACATGATGCAGGATGTCCTCCAGCAAGCAAATGTGGGAACCTCTGTCTACCCTGCTGCAGCTTCTAATGCCGCGTACACACGATCGGATTATCCGGTGGACTTGGTCCGGCCTTATTGCCTTTGGCCCTCCCCTTTCATTCATTAGATATGATTTCCTTTTAATTATGGAGGCTCAGTATCACATGTAGGCTTTACCTAGGGTGGCCGGAAGGCAAATGTAGCCTACCTAGGAACACCCACTGCTTTTTACTGACACTCGCCCATCAAGGCATTTTTTGATTTTATATAACTCCCTCCAAGAGCTAACCTAATGCTTGTATCAGGGCTGGGAACTCTTAAGAGGAGTGCTAAGTAAAGCCGGCCATAGAATCTCGGCCAATTCAGCAGGGACTGTCCAAGATTTGATCCATCTATGGCCAAGTTTATTGTGCTCAAGTCAATCCATGGATCGACTTGATACAACCATCATATTGGATTTTTAGCATCCGATTATTGCCAGCAGCAGTAATCATGCTGTCTTGGCAGGGACAGCCCCCCGTGCGTGGCCGGAGCTGCTGTACTAACGATTTAACATTAGTACAGCGATCTCCCCCGCTGAGCTGTTGTGTTCTGACAGGAGGGCGGACCCCCTGCCAAAACACTCCAGTCAGCGCTCTCAGCCATTGACTAAGAGTGCTGAGCTGGAACTGGTCAGCTGCTAGTTTTCCACCGTGCTCATCCGACAGATTCATACACACGGGCCGAATGTCGGACAATTTTTATCGAACTGATCAATGTCTCCAGACATTCAATTCAGTATGTGTGTACTAGGCATTAGAGTGCTGTGATGCTTTTTAGGAAGCTATGTAGAGCACCATGCTAGCCCCTTGCCCCAGCCATGATCTGCCTGTATTGCATAAAAAAAGCATGATGTCACTGGGCCTAAAATAAGGTATGTGTTGAAAACTGCTTTAAAACAGGTTTTGTGTAAAAATTCTGTTTACAGTCTTTTTTTTTTTACATGACATGAAAAATAATAGCATAGCCACTTTAAAGTAACATTCCACTTGAAAAATCAAGATTGCTGCTTTTAATAAAGATACACTGCTTTTGTGGAGCTTCTTCTGAAAACACTAGGTACCTGACTGTCTTTATCTGAGCCATTGACCTGGAAAGAGGATGCAACAGCAAAGTAAACATTCAGTTCTACACAATTGTACAGTGACTCACAAAACATTGTAGCTAAGGATGACAGGAAGGCACTCACCTTTTTTTTACAATATGGGACGTTTTATATATTTTTCTCAGTACAGACAGTGCAGTGCATGCACCTGTATAGGTTTTATGGTTCTTCTTTCCGTATTTAAAAAGGTGTCCGTTGTATGTATTTAGTGTTTCTGTGGATAGATTCAATTGCCAAATACATATTGGTCCATTTAGAGATAAAGTGCAAAATATGGCATCTTTTTTTTTTTTTGCGCCTTTTTCATAAACAGCTGGGGGCTCTATGCTGTAATGTTTCAGTTTGCGATGCAGTAGTCTCCACACCACGTGTTGGTACACTACAAGAGTTTGACTTTGAACGTGTTTCCCAGCTGACTCGGCACCCAGTCCAACGCTTACATCCATTTACAGGATTTCTAATAATCCCCCTCTCATTCCTCCTCAGCGTCCAGTGGCAGTTTTTTGGCCAAGGCTACAAATTATTAGTTGCGTGTCTCTTCCAAGCCGCAAATTATTATAATGTTGCAGCCTTGTGTGACGGCTGGAGGGATTCTTGTATTAATGAGGCGTGGAGACACCGAGGAGTAATATCTGCAGAGCTGAATGTAAATGGAGCTGAACCAGGAGTCCGTCTGCCTTTCTGTCATGTCAGCAAGGTATAAAGAAGAAAACGTATTTATAAGCTTATTTAGAAGTTCAGGGACTATGAAAGGTAGCGTTTCACCGGCATTGGTGCCGATACTAA
Organism: Lithobates pipiens; assembly: GCF_037356315.1. Taxonomy (NCBI): domain Eukaryota; kingdom Metazoa; phylum Chordata; class Amphibia; order Anura; family Ranidae; genus Lithobates; species Lithobates pipiens. The sequence goes on along the minus strand of NW_027507903.1, from coordinate 483,859,916 downwards.
GCATTTGCACGAGTACATGTACTCATATAAATGCTCCGATAGGGAGCCCTGGTTCACATTGGTACGATCTGACATGCGACTTGACATCTCAAATCACGTCAAATCGGCGGCAATTGTACCGTGCTAATAGGTTTGACACTGCATTTGCGACGCCGTACCAATTTCAAAAAGTAGTTTCTGTACTACTTTTTGCAATTTCGGGCTAAAATTTACATTGACATCTGTTCAGAGACCTGTACAGATGTATCTGAAATCGCAGCCGAAATTGGGACTGACATGCAGGAGTGAAATCGGCTTCATTCCCTCAGCTTAGTGCGAACCTGGGATAAAACCAATACCTTAAGACCCGGTTCACATATATATAAATTGGATGTGTTTTGGCTGCATGTGAACCTGCAGCCTTTTCAATAGAGCCGATTCACATAATTGTGGGCCGGCCACGGATCGTTTTAAAGAGTCTATGATTTTGCAACCCTGTTCAGGTGCAATTTTCATTGTCATACACTTTGACAAGTTGGAGGGGGGTAAAATCCCACTGTCAAAGCCGGATCGCACAATTCTTCATATTTATAAAGAAATTGTAATCATTTTTCATTTGTTAAAAAATACTGTCGCATGACACTAAAAATTGGTATTGGTAATTGCTATTGGCGAGTACTTGCGAAAAAATATCAGCACTTGGTCTTAAAAACTGGTATCAGTGCACGAAAGGTGCAGTAACCCATAGTATACAATTATTGCTCTTTATACTGCTTTATTATCCCAGAAGTGGTTGTAAATTCTCAGTGTTGAATGTTTTATATCATTGATGCCACTAGTCTCTAGTAATTGAACAGGCTGTATTAACGGTGATGTCACTTGGCTATACTGATTGGATAGGCTAAATTCTTAGTGATGTCACCAATGAATTGATAGGCTCATTCTCAATGATGTCACCAGTGAATGGATAGCCTGTCTTCTCTGTGATGTCACCGTCATATTCTGAATGGATAGGCTGTATTCTCAGCCATGTCAAGAGTCTCTGGTGAATGGTTAGACTGTATTCTCAGTGATATTATTGATCTTTAACCGCTACCCGACCAGCCGCTGTCATTATACTGCAGCAGGTTGGCACAGCTGCTCAAATCGCCGATTTAACAGCAATAGCAGGCACAAGCAATGTTGAAGCTGATGTGTGTGGCCAGCAGCTGCAATGTCTGCCAGCCACCCATGATCGCTCCACAGAGAATCAGAACGGGGATCTGTTAGTGTAAACAAACAAATCCCCCTTCTGACAGGGGAGAAGAGAGAGAGAGATCTGCTGTTCCTGGTGATCAAGAACAACAATCTCTCTCTACTCCTAGTCGGTACACTCCCCAGCACAGTTAGAAACATCTCCCTAGGAAACACTTAACCCCTTGATCGCCCCCTAGTGTTAACCCCTTCCCTGCCAGTGTCATTTATATAAGAATCTATCGCTATTTTTAGCACTGATTGCTGTATAAATGTCAATGGTCCCAAAAAAGTGTCCGATCTGTCTTCTGCAATGTCGCAGTCTCACTAAAAATTGCTAATCACTGCCATTACTAGTAAAAAAATAATGTATAATAAAAATGCCATAAATATATCCCCTGTTTTGTAGATGATATAACTTTTGCGCAAACCAATCAGTATACGCTTATTGCAATTTATTTTCACCAAAAATATGTAGAATAATACATTGTGGACTAAACTGATCAACATTTTTTTGGGATATTTATTATAGTAAAAAGTTAAAAATATTGTTTGTTTTCAAAATTGTCAGTCTTTTTTCTGTTTATAGTGCATAAGTACACATGATCAGAAAATCCGACAAAAAATGCTGCTTTTGAACCGATCGGATGATATTCTGATCATTTAAGAACCGCTTTCAAGACCCATTCATGGTAGTTCATCCGAAATTATACGAAGGGACAAGTATGAACATTTTTCTCATGAGATACCAGATCACAAGGTTTTCGTTTTTAATCAGTACATTTTTTGTCCAAAAAAATCGGAAGAGCGAGACCACGCATGCTCAGAAATGAAAGGCTACATTACAATACAATATAACAAATTACATCAAGTTGTATTCTGACGTACAAGAATTTTTGTACGTTTGGTAACCTCTCCATTTTCGATATGATGCCGGCATGCAAAAAAATTATTAGTCCGATATTCTCATCGTATGTACGAGGCTTAAGTGATGTCACCATTCTCTATTAAATGATCAGGCTGCAGTTTCAGTCTTCCTCTATATTGCCGGTCTCTAATGAGCACTTAAATAGCGGTTGAAGCTGAGTGTACAAAGTCTTATTTATTCTAGTTGACTCCTACAGTGAGGTGTTATATTCTCTCTACTGAGTTTTAACCCCTGACCTCAGGAGGAAAAGCTTCTGTAACCTTATGACTCTGCGGTCAGGGGACACTTTTTGCTATGTGGATAGATAGTATTACAGCTGTCACTGGATTTCTCTCTAGGTCCCAGATAAGGGTCTTTCATAAACTACTGAAAATGAAAGTTCGTATAAAAAAAGAGGAAGAAGAGTTATTGTATTTTTAGCTTATTTTTTTATGAACCACTTTTAATTTGGAGTTCTGTATAATTAACCTCCACTTGATCTACAATTCTACTACCCTTACAAGTAGGAATCCTTTTTTATTTTTCACTGCTCAACCACAATTATAAGGAGTTACTTCTATCCATAGCTTAAAGTAGACCTTTCAGTATTTTTACAAGTCTGCATGATCATACTTGCATACTGTCAAAATATATAGAAACAGTATAGCGTCATCTTTTATCAGAGCCATCTCAATTCAGCTTAATCCAAGGTCACCAAATTCTTTCTGGTCTGAGATGCCATCTCAGAGAAAAATAGATAAAAACAGAGGGGGACACTGGCCTAGTGCATTATCCAACAACAAGTTTATTAAGGATAAAATAGCTACTCAATTTGGCCTTTAACTCTAATGAAGACGGCCAATCCCATGTCAGCCACCGGGGACCCTGGTGAGGTCCTCCCTAAGCTAGAGGTATGGGCAAACCTGGAAGATTGTAGCCACATGTACTAGTTGGATGAGCGCTTTTACTACCTATGTTTGAGAGTAGCTATTTTATACATTTTATCCTTTTATCCTTGACATTTTTGTTGGATAATGCACAAGGCCAGTGCCCCCCAGTTTTATCTATTTTTCACTATGTGTCCTGGAGGGCAGCAAGGCTCCACGAGTATTATCTAGTTCTGACTACAGAGTACTTTTCTGATTTTCGACCATCACACTTATGCACACTTAATCCCCTGCACATCACACTTATGCGCAGGAGATTATCGTTGTAGTTTATGTAAATCCTGGTGCCTGTGCAGTACTTGGCTGCGTTCACAAGTGTCTGATCTAGATCAGTTCCTGCTGCAGCCTTTGACCTTTTGGACTTACTACAGTTAAAATGTTGCAGTCTGTTCACTGAAGGAAAGGAGACCAAGGAAATGCTTTCTCCTACCTGTAGAAAATGGATATCATCTTAGTTTATGCAAAGTCACTGACTAAAGCTCAGCTACTGTTGCAGCTCACTCCCACTATGTAAGGTTGCAAGAATAGAACCAGGTGCATGCGCAGGAGTTTTTTTCATCGGTGGTCAATAGCTCATGCTTGACCAGGAAGAAGAATGTCATAGGCAGAACACAAACCTTGCATCACTGGGGGAGGGAAAATCCAAAGTAGTTGTGCCATAATGTGCAAATATTCTGTGCATATCTACACATTATGGTAAATGCTGCCGGTCCCCATCTCCAAGTTCCCCTTTAAGTTGCATATTTGATAATGTTGCTACTGCAATGTTTCATGGGTACTCAACTATATAAACACTTTTTTTTTTACATTCTAAATTCAGTTATTTAAAAAAAGGATCAGCTGCAGGAAAACTGTTTTTATGTGAACCCTGTAGTTTATAAATATCACTGCCCTGAGTCTCCTTATGTAGCCTTTCTATAAAATTGGGCTTTGTACGATTTCTAGAATAGGCAATCTTTACTTTGGTCCATGGCCCTCTTTACTGGCCGCACTTAGCGTAGCCAGAATGCCACAGGCAAGGCATGCCAGTTTAGCATTCCTAAAAGACAAAGGGCGATTCTCTTTTATGCAGCCCTCAAGGAGGCAGTGCTGCCCGTCACTTAAAATGTAATCGCTTACGTGGCAAATGAGGCATGAAGGAGTTTGGCAGCGTTAAGCTGAGGGTGCTGGAGCCCAAAGAACCCCCCCAATCTATTTTGAGGAGGAAAGTGACACCGGGTCAGGATTAATCAACAGCATAATAATAGAAAACACAATCCTTAATCCCTTTCCTGCGTACAATGGGGCAATTGTGTGTCGTGAAAGAGACACTCGGACTAGTTGAAGGGGGAGTTGCACAGGTTGTAAGAATTAGGAGCCGAGACCAATGAGCTGGTTCACCTCTCATTTCAAAGTTAGTATTAACCCTTTATCGTCAAATTGCATGCCACCAACTATGCCATTCTCCTGATCTGTTCACAAAGACTTGGCACTGCCACCGCCACCCACATTTCAGCAGGTGCATCAACTATATACATTGCTGTAATATCTGAGTCCTTGAAGGTTTGAAATCAGACAGTTATGACAGTGCTAACTACTGTTGTGCTACATGAATAATTATTCATTACAGGGTCTGTTCAGCTAAAACTTATATTACACATTTTAGTAGGTGCTGGAGAGGTCAGCCACATGACGGCTTCATGTATCACTCAGGGTCTACGTGCTGAGATCTAAGTGCCGTTGTTCTTGGAAATGCACACCTGTCTCCAGCCTTTTTAAAGGGGTTTAAATTTTCCTTTTGGACTGTTATATTATGGTGAAGGCAACAAAAGGGTGAAAACACCTGTGAACACCCTTGTTGTCAGAGTTGTATAGATTGACTGAAACCGAGCCAGCAACTGAGGCATGATACTTGCTGTTGGGGCCCTCAAAATATACAAGTAGCTAGCAGGGAATTAAACCTATCAGTTTCTACCAATACCTGAATATCACGATTGGATGGATTACCTCCTAAAGAAGAACTGCAGACTCAAAATCCAGTCATTGATACACTGTGGGACCATAAGTTTGTGGACACCTGACCATCATACCTATATAAGCTTGTTGGACATCCCATTCCAAAACCATGGGAGTTAGAAAAAAAAAAAGTCCTCCCCCTTGCAGTTGTAACAGCCCCCACTCTTCTGGGAAGGTTTTCTACAAGATTTTGGCATATGTGAGTGTGTGTGAGTATTTGTGAGGTCAGGTACTGATTTTGAATCACTCACTGGCTTGAACCATTGAGATGCCTTCTTGTTGCCATTCTCTCCCAATTAATCAAGATGCTGCAATGTCATCCAACGAGGGAGAGCACAAATTTCTGATCAACAGCAACTGCAGGCAGTCAACTCCAGCCACTGATCAGTGTATTCTGACGGTACAATACAATGGCCCGGGGGGGGGGGGGGGGGGGGGGGTTGTTCTCCATCCAATATGCTTGTGGATGAAGGAATCTGTTCGCTTTTTTTTCCCCTTCAACCCACTTGCACCAAAAAACTAACTAACCATGTATGGTCAGCCTTAGCCCCTGTACACACGGTCGGAGATTTCGACAACCAAATCCGTCGGATTTTGTCCGTCGGATCTTGTCCGAAACTGTTGCATACACACGGTTGGACAAAGTTGTCAAAAAATCCGATCTTTCAGAACGTGATGACATAATTTAGTTATGATGGGACTACATTCAGGCTAGTAGCCAATAGCTTTGATGTAGGAATTTGATCTGAGCATGCGTGGCACTTGGTCCGATCAAAATTCTCTACACATGATCGGAGTATGTCCGATCGGCCCAGTTGGTCGGGAAATATTTCCAACAAGTTGGAAAATTGGGTCCGACGGATATTCCGACGGAATCAGTCCGATGCATACCACACACAGTCGGATTATCCGACAACACGGTCCGATAGGACACATTCCGACGGATTCTCCGACCGTGTGTACAAGGGCTTACAGTGGATAGATTTCTGATTAATTCCTGTGGTCTCTAAGACTAGAAATTAAGTAAAATCTCCTCTATGGGATTGACAGGCCCAAACTTGACAGAAGTTTTACCCATTCCTTAGTATATCCAAAACAAAAATTTGGGTTTTAGACATAAAATTGTATTTCAGAAAATGCACGGCTGGCATGGTGTTACCAGGGGCAGAATATACATGGTGACAAAGCCTTATGGTTGGCCATAGATGTAACACTTTTATCAAGTCCGGTAAATTTACCAACATTAATAAAATGTAGACAATTGTAACTATTAGCTTTTCAAAGGTTGAATTATTTTTCTGATTTAGCCTGAATCAGAACTCACGGTAGATATGAACCCCCCCCCCCCCAGTCCAGTTTTAGGAGTCATGAAGTTATCGCAACAACATATTTTTTTTTTTTTACCACTTGCCACTCTGCTCCTGCAGATTTATATATATGTGATTGAGCCGTTTCGGGTAATTATGTGATCATTATGATTGGTCATAGCAGTCACATGATAACAATGTAAACACCCTGTCATGAATGGCTTTGCATTCATGAACAGCTTGCTTAATGTTGTGATTGGCCCAAGCTACATGTACCACGTGATTGATTTAGCCAATCGCAGATCACAACCATAAGCAATGGTTAACCCATTCATGACAGCTAAAACTATTGCTTATACAGTGTTCTCTGTATAAGCAATAACAGTGAGAAAAAAAAAAAAAGGTTGGACTCTAAGACCCCTTTCATACTGAGGTGCTTTGCAGGTGTTTTTGTGCTAAATATAGCGCCTGTAAAGTGCCTGTAAACTGCCTCTTCAACAGCCCCAGTGTGAAAGCCCGAGTGCTTTGACACTGGGGCGGTGCACTTACAGGACAGGAAAAAAAGTCCTGCAAGCAGCATCTTAGGAGTGGTGTATACACCTCTCCTGCCCGCTTTCAAATCGCTTTGAAAGCAGCGATAAGCGTGGCAATTTATCCCCTTCTGGGGGGTTAAAAGCGCCCCACTAGCAGCAACAAAAAGCCACCATAGCAGCGGTAAAGCACTGATGAACCTAGCGGTGCTTTACCGCTAGCACCCGCACCTCCCCAGTGTGAAAGGGGTCTAAATAACAAAACGCTCTGCAACGTTGAATTGCCTTGAGGGTACTCTACAGGTCCAGTGTGGTGATCCCCAGATGGGGAGTTGTGTCCATGAAGGCCTATCTCTCAGCTGTCTGGGACTGCTATTAGCATTAGTTCATTACCATATTGTCAGCAGGCTATGTTTTAGCCAGGGAAGGGGAAAGGGTAGAGAGGTACCTAGATGTAGCTTCCCTTGTACTTTGTCCTGGTAGTTATTTACGGTAGTTCCCCGTGGCTCTGATTTCATTCACTTGTCTAGTCTTTCCACTATCTCTGGGACACCTTCCTTTGGGTCAAGGGTGGAGTTTTTCTCACCTATTACTGGGGTTCAGTAGATTGGAAAGTGGCAAGTGGAAGGTTTCTTCTTCCTCATCACCTTCCTTATTAAGGAGGCACTTACTGAGGAACCTCCAGATCAAGAGAAAATTACATTTTCATAAGCCAGGGTTCTGTTTTATCCCAGACTAAGAGGCCTTGTGAGGCCTAATCACAGAAGTGGCCCAGGCCAACTTAAAATCACTGCTTCCGAGTCCTCTATGCCAAAGACTACAGGATTGGGGCTGTACTTTCCCTGTACTTTCTCACCTAAAGGATGTGTTATAAGCAAATTAGACTAGATTACATCCAGAAGGTAACTGTAGGCAAGAGTACGCTGTTGCCACTTAAAAAGTCAAAGCTTGCAGTGCAAAAAACCTGCCACATCTTCTGCTTCCAAAAAGGCATTCCTTTCAGCAACCGCCAGCCTCAGTCTTCAAGCCCCAGTCTCAGTTCCACAGAAAATCGTGGATTCTTAGGCATCAATTCCACGGGAAATCGGATTCTAAGGCCCTCCAAGCCAGGAGACAAGTCCCACTTGCAATGAAGGTGCTCCTCACTTGGCTAGGGTTAGACGTTTAGCAGAGGAATATTGTTGACCAGTGGATCTGCACGAATGTTTTCTTTCACTCCGCAAAAAAGAACTTGTTTTTTCAAGCCTTCGATAACCTGCTCTCTTAGGGAGTGAGCATCCCATTCGCAGAAAGCAAAAAATCCCATGGTTTCTGCTCTAACCTCTTCACTGTTCTGAAATTGAACGGCAATGTGACTCATATTCTGGAGAGGTTTGGATGGGTCCTAAATTTTCAGAAGTAAGCCTTAGTCCCAAACCAAATGTTTAAATATTTAGGTCTGATGCTAGGCATAGTCCAACCAAGAGTGATTTCCCCCCAAGACAAATGCGTTGCTTTGAGAGAAAGATGGTAGCTTCCTCAAGGCAGTTCTTTTGCCCATTTTCATTCCAAACCGCTCCAACTGAATGTCTTATTGACATAGGACACAGTTGTTGGATTCCATGATGCTTTTACAACCAGAATGAGACAAATATCATTCCTCCCTCTGACCTGGGGGATCCCGATGACAGGGGCTAGCCTGGTGAACTGAAATATGTCTTCGTTCAATGGATTTGGTCACTGCAGGAGAGGTTGTTGCAAATCAACATCCTGGAACTGAGGACGGTTTGTCTAGCCCTGCTTTCTTAGTTCAAACGTTTTCCTTTCCTGAGTAGTTTTGAAGTTCCCTTTTAAGCCCCAAAACATTCATGTCTTCCATGGTGTGGTCTGGTTGTGACAAATGATGTCCTACAGCTGCGCAAAAATCATCTTCCTTAGTGTTCCTTAATGGCGTGTCTGTGTTATTTATTTATTTTATTTATTTCAGTTACTTATATAGCTCCATCAATTTACGCAGCGCTTTACATATACATTGTACATTCACATCAGTCCCTACCCTCAAGGAGCTTACAATCTAAGGTCCCTAACACACACTGGGTGTAATTCTCTGTATCTAATCCCATTCTGTATGTATGAACACTACACAGTACCACCTCCCTTATCCTGTATGCTGGGTGTAATTCTCAGTATCTGTTCTTATTCTGCATATATGGACTTGCACAATAACACTTCCCTTGTTCTCTATACTTGGTGTAATTCTCAGTATTTGTTCTTATATTTTATATATTGTAAAGGACTAGCATCAAATGTAGATCTTTAAGGACACCGCCACTCACTGGTTCTTCTTTTTAAGGGCTTTGTTTCCCTGTTTTTATTAAAAGCAAATTCAGCAAACAAACATAGGTTTCCGTTGCAGGGGTTTTCAGCATTCCTTTTTCCATCAACAAAATGACATTCAGCCTAGATGGCTCTCACTTGCAGCAATGCTGCTCTGGCCTTATACTCCAGGCCCTTGTCTGTCTCGTACAGACTGTTTCACCGACCACCTTGGTGCACACAGCTAGCAGCCTCTTGCTGCACTGGCTCACACGTGGAGCCCTCCTGACTCCAGGTACTCAGACTTCCTATCTGCCGGGGTTGAGCCCAGAACCATGGTTAGGTTACTACTAAAAGCCCAGCACACACCTGACCAATCAGTATGCTGGGTGTTCTCAAAATCAGGACCCAGGACTAGGGATTTCATCCCACCCGGATCTTTTAGAAATCCCCGAGCTCCAGGTCCCAAAGTGGACTTTGCAAAACACTGAGGAAACTGAAAGGCCAGTTTTCCTCTTCATGTTACAAGCTCCCTGGAGCTCCTCAACCTGTCCGGTTGAGAGTTCTGGGTCACAACCTCCTTCTAGACCCTGGCAGGGCAATGCTCAGCATATATATATATATATATATATATATATATATATATATATATATATATATATATATAACACACACATACACGCTTTTCTCTGGTTCTGTATGTTGCATGTAATTCTCAGTATCTATTCTTGTTCCATATGCATGAAGGCTGCATAGTACCGCTTCTCTTGTTTTGTTTGTCTGGTGTAATTTTCGGTATCTTTTCCTTTACTATAGTTGTAGATGCTGCACGGAGCCGAATTAGTAGTTATGCATACTGTATATCCTCATCTGTGTAGTAGAACTCCTCTTGTTCTGACTGCAGGGTAGTATTCATTCTAAAGCTTGCTAAAGATAGGTAGCCTTTTTTGTTCAGCCTGTGGGAAGGATTTCTCCATCTACACAAGCAAGGTGGACAGAGGAATACCCCCCACGGGGCATTGTATTCTGATAGCGGGACCCAGTGCTGTCAGAAATCAATGATCAGCGGCTGCAGCCATTCATCAACAAGTTTTCCAACATGTACCTTCTTCAGAAGTCAATCACACAATCCACTTACAGTATCTCACAAAAGTAAATACACCCCTCACATTTGGGTGAAGGAAATCTCTTTCTAGCATTAGAGCGACTATTGTCGCAAAAAGTTATTGTGGTTGTTCCCACGCAAGAGCAGTGCTTGGGGTTTTATTCAAACCTTTTCACGGCACCAAAGCCTAATGGAGATGTCAGGCCCAGTCTAGATTTCAAGGATCTAAACCGATTCCTAAAAGTACGGTCCTCTCGCATGGAATCGATCGGTAGTCTCCATCCTACAAGGAGGAGAACTTCTGGCGTCAATGGACATCAAGGATGTGTACCTGCATATACCTATTTTCCCTGCTCATCAAAAGTATCTGCTTTTCGAAGTAGAAAAATGCCACTTTCAGTTTGTAGCTCTGCCTTTCGGGCTAGCTACTACACCTTGGGTGTTTACAAAAATCTTGGCCCCTCCTCTGGCCAGATTAAGGGCCCATGGTATAACAGTAATGGCATACCTAGACAACCTGCTCTTGATAGACCAGTCGGTAGCCCGCTTGGACCAAAACTTGGTCACCACAGTCAACTGCCTGGAGTACCTAGGTTGGGTCCTCAACTTGGAGAAGTCTTCTTTAAAGCCAGTAAGAAGACTAGAGTATTTGGATCTGGTCTTAGATACAGCCCAGAAGAGGGTATTTTTACCCCAGGCAAAGATCAGTGCCGTAAAGGAACTGATTCAGTTAGTCAGGGCAAAGAAGGGTCCTTCTATTCGCTTTTGTATGAGACTGCTGGGGAAGATGGTGGCTTCATTCGAAGTAGTTCCCTATGCTCAGTTTCATTAGAGACTGCTGCAAAACAGTATCCTGTCTGCCTGGAACAAGAAAGTTCAGGCGTTAGATTTTCTGATGCGTCTGTCTCCTGCAGTGCATCAGAGCCTCAGTTGGTGGCTGATACCCGAAAGTCTGCAAAAAGGAAAATCCCTTTTACCAGTCAACTGGAGAGTGGTAACAACAGATGCCAGTCTTTCGGGTTGGGGACCAGTTCTCAAACAGTCGACTGTCCAGGGGAGACGGTCCAAGACCAAAAGGTCCTTACCCATCAACATTCTTTAGATCCGTGTGGCATATCTTGCCCTAAAGGCCTGGACACTCAGGTTCCAGGGTTGCCCTGTCAGGATCCAGTCCGACAATGCCACAGCAGTGGCTTATATCAATCACCAAAGAGGCACCAGCAGTCCTGCAGCTCAGGGAGAAGTGAACCAGATCTTAATCTGGGCAGGAAAGCATGTGCCGTGCATATCGGCAATCTTCATTCCGGGGGTAGAGAACTGGCAGGCGGACTACTTAATTTGTTGGCAGTTAGTCCCAGGGGAATGGTCTCTTCACCCGACATCTTCTTGGCCATATGCCAAAGATGGGGGATTCCGGATGTAGATCTCTTTGCGCCCAGGTTCAACAACAAGATCAACAACTTTGTGTCAAGAAAAAGGGATCCTTTTGCATCTGGGACAGATACATTGGTAACTCCATGGCATCAGCTCTCACTGATTTATGCATTCCCTCCTAGTCTGCTACTGCCACGACTTCTTCGCAGGATCGGGCAGGAAAAGAAGTCAGTACTTCTGGTGGCCCAGAAGAGCTTGGTATGGAGAAATAGTAAAGATGGCAGTAGGTTCCCCGTGGACCCTACCGTCACGTCCAGACCTGTTATCCCAAGGTCCAGTGTTCCATCCTGCCTTACAAATGCTAAATTTGATGGTTTGGCTATTGAAACCCACGTTTTAAAGAGTGGTGGGCTTCAGGCCCTGTGATTTCTACCTTGGTTAATGCAAGGAAGCCAGCTTCCAGAATAATTTATCATAGTCGTTGGCATCCCAGTACATATGTCATAGGTAGAATCTTTGACTTTCTGCAAATGGGGCTGGCTTTGAGTACCATCAAGGGCCAGGTCTCAGCCTTGTCAGTATTGTTTTGATGTGTGCTTGCTTCGCATTCTGAAGCTTTTTACAGTGGGTAACGCATCTTAATCCTCAGGTTAAGGCGCCCCTAAACCCCTGGGACTTGAATTTGGTTCTGTCAGTTTTATGGAAACAGCCTTTTGAACCGATACGTCAAATTCTCTTGGTCCTGTTGAAAAGGAAGTAAAATTTTTTCTGGTAGCCATTTCTTCTGCTAGAAGAGTATCAGAATTAGCAGCTCTTTTCTGTAAAGAGCCTTATTTAACCACGCACAAGGATAGAGTGGTATTGCACCCTCATCCTAGCTTCTACCGAAGGTGGTTTCAGGTTTTCTTCTAAACCAGGATATTGTTCTGCCTTCCTTTTTTCCAGATCCGTGTTCTACGGAAGAAAGGTCACTACATTCTTTGGATGTAGTGAGAGCAGTCAAAGCCTATCTGGAAGCGACTGCTCAGGGTCACAAAACGGATGCGACCATTGCTAGTGGATTCGACAAGTAATTGTTCAAGCTTATGGTTTGAAGCAGAAAGTTCCGCCTTTTCAGATCGAGGCGCTCTCCACGAGGGTTATTAGTGCTTTGTGGGCAGTGCATCACCAGGCCTCTATGGCTCAGATCTGTAAGGCCGCAACCTGGTCTTCGGTCCATACATTCACCAGATTTTATCAGGTGGATGTGAGAGGGCATGAGGATATCGTCTTTGGGCGCAGTGTGCTGCAAGCAGTGGTACAAGGTCCTCAGGTCTGATTACACCCTACTTGTTGTTCCCCCTCCCCTCAGATAGCATTGCTCTAGGACATCCCATCAGTAATTACTGAGACTCTGTGTCCCGTGATGTACGAGAAAGAAAATAGGATTTTTATAACCGATATCCTGTAAAATCCTTTTCTTTTGAGGTACATCACGGGACACAGAGGTCCCTCCCCTCTTCTAATACACTTATATTGCTTTGCTACAAAACTGAGGTGCTCCCAGTAAAAGGGAGGGGTTATATAGGGGGGTTGAACTTCCTGTCTAGGGTGTGCCAGTGTCCAATCAACTAGTGATACCCTATATAACCCATCAGTAATTACTGAGACTCTGTGTCCCGTGATGTACATCAAAAGAAAAGGATTTTACAGGTAAGCTGTTATAAAAATCCTATTTTTGAGGGGACAGAAAATTTACACTGTTATACAAGCTGTACACTCACTCACTACTTTAGATTGTAGCAAAGTGTAATTTCTTCAGTGTTGTCACATGACAAGATATAATAAAATATTTACAAAAATGTAAGGGGTGTACTCACTTTTGTGAGATGCTGTATGTTAGCCAGGAATGGCCACATGCTGATCGAAATTTAGCTGGTCCCTGCTGACCCAGCTAAATTTTTATCCCTCTTTGGTGTGCTTTAGCCTGTAATGCTGCGTACACGTGACCGGAGTTTATTGCAATGGGAAAACCGAAGGTTTTTCCGATGGAGCTCCGCTGAAACTTTCTTGCGTACACACGATCACACCAAAGTCCGATCGTCGAGAACGCGGTGACATACAGCACATACAACGGGACTAGAAAAAGGAAGTTCAATAGCCAATAGCTTCTGTCTAGTACTTGCTTTAGAGCATGCATAGTTTTTAGACTGTTGGAACAGCATACAGACGAGCGGTTTTCCTGATAGGAATTGGTTCCATTGGAAATATTTAGAACATGTTCTATTTCTAGGTCCGTCAAAATATTCTTAAAAAAAAAGTCAGATGAGGCATACAAACGATTGGAATATACGATGAAAAGCTTCCATCTGACTTTTTCTGTCAGACATTCCGCTCGTGTGTACACGGCATAAGTGTGAATGCTGTGCAGTATCACTTCTCTTAACTGAGCTCTCATTAACTGCCTCCATCTTTTCTTATTCCGAGATGCTAAAGTTGAGGTTTCCTGGTGTTTAGCATTGGAGACAGAGCAGAAGTTCCGTTGAGCCCTGTACAGTGATCAGTCACCCTCCAGTCTCCCATCCATCTCCTGTTCCACTCACCCAGCCTCCAAGATATTTGCAGTGTAAATAAACGTGTTTGCGTAGACAGCAATTAACTTACTTTGGCCCCTGGATTAACTTAGTGGGGAATGTTCCTGCAGCTGCCCAGCACTGTGTCTGTTCTCTTCAAACACTTTGCAGGAGTCACCAAACATACACTGCGCCCACCTGACGGGACAGCAGCCATCTTACTGGGTCACTTCCATATCATTCTGGTGCAGGCAACTGCAGCAACACCCCTGGGCCTATAGATGCATTCCAGCATTGAGAGGGTTTGTGTCAGTCCTACAAAAGAAGCTTTCATTGCTCACCTTCCATTTCTTTTACAATGTCAGCATGACGATCAAATACTTAACATTTTAAGTGTCAACCTCCATACTGCTTTCCACGCAGGTTTGCTATAAAGTGGATCTACTGTTTGGTTTTGCACAGGAGGCAGTGAAATGAATTAAAAAAAAAAGTTCTGCACCCAAGTTCCCCCATGTGATCTAAACACTAGGCAGAGATCACAGTCTCTGACTATCGGGAGCATCATAGATTTTTACGGCGTTGAAAACTGATGAAATGTGTTTTTTTCCAGCCAGACAAACATGGTTATGTTTGAGAAGACAAACACTGCGCACCATGTGTCTGCTCTCATTCTGTATTGCAAAAGGACACACTCAACCATATATTGGCATAAAACAGCAACAATTAACCGTTGCCGACTGCCGCATGAACATTTATGTAGGCAGAATGGCACAGACAGGAAAATGGGCGTACAGGTAGGTCCGCTTAAATTTGCCGCCATGTGATCGCGCACTCCGTGAGTGTAATCGCGGGTCCCGTGGACTCGATGTCCGCGGGGATACCCGCGATCATCTCACGGAGAGGAAGAATGGGGAAATGGTGATGTAAAGAAGCATTTCCCTGTTCTGCCTAGTGACACTGACACTGATCACAGCTTCCTGTGATCGGGAGCAGTGATCAGTGTTGTGACACACGTAGCCCATCCCCCCTACAGTTAGAACACATCCCTAGGACATAACCCCTGCAGCGCCACCCCTCCTGGTTAACCCCATCACTGCCAGTCACATTTACACAGTAATCAATGCATTTTTAATAGCACTTATCGCTGTATAAATGTGAATGGTCCCAAAATAGCGGCAGAAGTGTCCGGTCTGTCCGCCATAATGTGGCAGTCATGATAAAAATCACTGATTGCTGCCATTACTAGTAAAAAACAAAATTATTAATAAAAATTGCCATAACTATCCCCTATCTTGTAGATGCTATAACTTTTGTGCAAACGAATCAATAAACGCTTATTGCGGGGTTTTTTTGTTTGTTTTTTACCAAAAATATGTAGAAGGATACGTACCGGCCTAAACTAAGGAAAATTATTTTATATATATATATATATATATATATATATCTTTTGGGGATATTTATTATAGCAAAAAGTAAAAAATATTGCTTTTTTTTCCCAAAATTGTCGCTCTTTTTTTGTTTATAGCACAAAAAATAAAAACTGCAGAGGTGATCAAATACCACCAAAAGAAAGCTCTATTTGTGGGGAAAAAAAGGACGTCAATTTTGTTTGGGAGCCACGATGCAACGACTGCTCAATTGTCAAAGTGACGCAATGCCAAATCTTAAAAAGTCTGTTTGGCCAGCCAAATGGTCCGGGGCTTAAGTGGTTATGCAGAACTTCAGCAAAAAATCTAATAGGATAAAATGATAAGTTTGATTAAAGATAAACTAACGAAACTAGATTTTGCTGCAATGTTCCCCCGTATTTATTTATTTTTGCCACTAGATGTCCTCAGTCTGGTGGCCAGCATCATTCAACCCACTTCTTCTTAGGTTATCCTGGATCGGCCTGCAGCCTACGACTGGAAAGTGAAAGAAGAAGCAGCATAGTCATAAGTTCCTCTCTTCGTCACTATGATCTCTCCTCCTATCAGCATACTTCTTGACAACACATGAATTGATTGGCTCCTTGTGCTGCTTCTTCCTCATACTCCCAGTTTCGCTCGCAAGAGGCTGAAGCCAGGTCAAATTCAGGTAATTCCTCTGCTTGCATTTAAATAAAAGGCATTTCCTGGAGTTCAGCTTTTAAGCATTGACAGATTCAACAAAAACATAACGCATCAAATATTCTACATTGTGTTCAACAATTGTCTTGCTGAGAGATAAGAGAATCAGCAAGACACAACATTTTGTGTAGAACTGCTAAGCAGGAAGAAAAAAAACTACATATGTAATTATGTGCAATCATGGCTTCCCCCACAAACACAGATAATTGCAAATGGTATCTAGAAAGACATTTTTTAAAGAATTAATAAATTACACATCTACAGTAAATCTAAAAAAATGGAGTTGCCTTTAAAATATTAAAAGACCATCATTTTGTGCAGGCAGTTTGCTGGCCATGTGATCCGGCAGACAGTACGATGACCCCCGCCTGGGAAGGGTCAGTCAGCCGGGGTCTGAGGATTAATGTCCTGGATTTTGGGACTGGACCAGTGAAGCATCACTTTTCTGTGAGTGTCAGCTGTGGAATGCAGGGCTGCTGCGAAAAGGGGGGTATCCGGGAATAGGGCTCACCCGGGATTGATGTAGGCAGAGGTCTGCCTGAAAGTTGGGAGGTAAACAGCTGGCCGGTGGCAGAGCTGCTATAATTACCTGCAGGAGTCTGTAACTCTGCAGGCAGACAGGAGGATTAACAAACCATCAGAAAGATTTAGGCCTTGGATGTAATGGTGCAGGCAGGGATGTGTGGGGTCCCACTATATCATGTGACTCCACTTTCCATCTCTGTAACCTCCAGATAAACTTGTCAGTAATGGATGACTGGAAGAAATGGAGTCCAGCAGCTTTATAATGTGCAAAAAGAGCATAGTGGCCTGTCATGTGTCAGAGCCTGTACTGCAGCCATATACTGCACTCGAGTGGCCTCTGCCTCTGCAAATGCTACCGGCACTGGCAGTGCTTTCATGGTTTACTTTGACTAATGTCATCTATTGTCCTTTCTCTTTGCTCTGGCCTGTTATCACTTACCATTCTTCCCATCTCCAGTCTGTAGTCTCATATTTTGCCCTTCCTGCCTGCTCCCATCTGTACTATCATCCCTCACTCTTTTACTCCCTGATGCAGTCTGTACTGTCACCTCCTACCCTTATTCCTAGCTCCGATCTATATAGTCTTGTCTCTCCCTTCTTACTAGCTCTGATCTTTACTGTCTCTTTATACCCTTCCTGTCAGCTCTGGTCTTTACTGTCATGTCTCACCATTCTTCCTTGCACTGGGTCTGTACTGTAATTTTTACCTAGCCTATCTTCTCTGGTCTGTTATCTCCCATTCTTCTTCTCAGCTCTTGCCTGTGTTTGCATCTAGTGTCCTGTCCCTCTGATCTTGTCTGTACCATCATTTATGAATTGCTTTAATGCACAGTTCTGTACTGTCGTCTAGTCTGTACTGTTCTGTTGTCATTTATAGTCCTGCCTGTCTACTCTTGTCTGTACTTATAGTAATAATAGCTGTATGGTTGGATGTATCATGAAAATGCACCACATCCCTATAAGTAACTAGTTTTAACAGAGATAGGATGGGATTTTGCAGGTGCCGTTTATGTCCTCCAAAAAGAGAAGTATAAAAGTATATATGTTTTATTTATACAAAGATTAAAAACCGTAAACAATAAATGATAAACATGTATACAACTGGACAATATGTTTTTACATTATATTGAGTTCCAAGCGCACATTGTCTGCTACATGTTTCGCCACATTGGCTTCTTCAGGAAGTATTAAAGTGCTGCAATACAACAGGGCTCCCAGAAGTTGCACCCAGATAAAACCAGGACCAGGGACAAGGGCATTGAACAATCCCAGAGGGCTGCAGTGCGCATTGGGGTTACCTCAGAGTCCAAGATTGGGCCCCCTTTGTACCTATACCCATTCACGGGGTCAATCGCAGAGAAGGTACAATAACACAGGGCAATATAAGATTAAAAAGAGAACAGTAAGGAAAAAAGAGCCCGGGGAGATGGAAAAGTCAAAACTTGAATCTGCTAAACTGTTGACGGACACTTATCTCCACGTGGAGATGTTTCCCAGGCACTGGCACAGTGAGGGCCCAATTTTGGACTTTGCGGTTCCCCATGGCCATGTGGGAACATTCAACCCTTTTTTCCTGGTTCTATCTGGGTTCAACTTCTGGGATCGCTGTTGTACTGTAACACATTAATAGTTCTTGAAGAAGCCAATATGGCGAATGAAGACAAAGTACGCTTGGAACTCAGTATAATGTAAAAATGTCTTGTTCAGTTGTATGCATGTTTATCAAAACTCTTGTCTGTACTGTCATACGACCTCTTTTCCTGCATATACGGTTTAGTGCCCTGTCACCCATCTCTGACTTGCACTATCATTTATTGTTATTTTCCCCATCTCTGATCTGTACTTCCTTTCTGCTATAGCCCTGCAGTGTTATCATGCCTCCCTACTTCAGGCGTTTTGCTATCTTTTGTGTACTTGCTCTAGTCTGTACTGTCGTCTGTCATCATGCCTCCTTTTTTCCGGCCTATATTCTTGATGCCTCATTTTCCTCCCGCAGAGAAATACTTCATACCAGTCATTGAATTTTCTGTAGTATTAGCACCTTTCAGTTTTGTGACTAAAATATTGCACAGTGTGTTGAAGAATTGGAGTGCAGCGCATAACTATTATCAATGTAATAGGTCTTAACAAAAAAAAAAAAATTCACACAGTGTGTGCAGACATTGGCAGTAAAGATTTCTCTGTGATATTCTAAAGAAACATTGGCATTCAACAATTTTCTCTCTATGCGTAGGGTCAGTTTAATAGAAAGGTTGATTGAATATTTTCCAGCTGTTCTTCATTATCTGCTTGAGATAATGTTAGGATTTCTGCATCATCTTAAATGTGCACTCTCAGGCCAAGGTTATGTGTTCATACCAAATTATTTAAAATTTGTTTGGCTGTCAGGTTGTGTGAGAATGCCCATCCTCCATCTTAGATTCTAGGGCAGTCTAACTGGTATCAGAGGGTGTAATGTTCTCATTTCTTCCTGTCTCGCCTGATAGATGTTACCAGTACCAACTTTTACAGACTTTCTGGTAACACTGAGCTGCTGTGGGGAATTGACGTCCTCCAGGCCCTTCAGCCTGTTAACACTCCGCTCGCAGAGGTCAGAGCCCCACTTAACATAGTTTATTTTCCAGTGCTGGGTCCTTATTCTGAGACTCTTGATACTGCCGCTGTCTGCCCCGCCTTCTAACCTTCCCATGCTGTCCATTCTAACATTAAGGGAGAAAGCGGTCAACTGCTCTATCTAATAATTTTTTTTATGTGGGTTACTAGTACATTTTTTGTTGGGAAATGAGCATACTCTATCATGCCATTATTGGACAAGCAGGAAAAGCCTTAAATATTTCATGAAATTTTTATTATTAAGATGGCCATATATGTGACAATACCATTGTTCAGCCTTTATTTTGATTTAAATTTCCATCAAAATCAGAATAGAATCTAATTATCTATGATATGAGTTGAAGAAACCCCAAATCGAATGTGGCAGAAAGCCTGTTGCTTTCTTTGATATTGTTTGAGGGAATTCTACATCATATGCTAGTATATGGGTTAGATCTGGATGGTTGTAACCAGGGGCTATTCCAGGGCAACAGAATACAACTGAAGTGAACAAGTTATTCTTGAATGTCTTGTATATTTTTATTTTTATTTTATTATAGTACACCATTGTTGTTTTGGCATGGCATACACTACTTTAACTCGGGCCCATTTTTTCATACCCAACAGGCAAGAAGCCCTCCTTGCAGCCATCAGCGAAAAGGATGCCAACATTGCATTATTGGAGCTGTCATCCTCCAGGAAGAAGAAGACACAAGAAGAAGTAGCGTCGTTGAAGAGGGAGAAGGACCGACTTGTTCAGCAACTCAAACAGCAGGTGGGAAAACTTCTCTAAATGTTTACATAATATGATGATGATTAAAGAGGTTCTCCATACAAAGGTTTTTTTTTTCCATAAATGTTAGCTTGAATGTGGGCTCTGTCCATCAGTACTGTAGTTTAGTTATTGAATGGTGCCGTTCTGAGGAAAAAAGGTTACTAGGGCCTCCCTGCCCAAACATCCAACATCAGTCTGCAGCCTGTCACCATACTTCTTGCTACAAAGTTACAGTGTTGCAGTTTCATCACTGTGGAAGAGGAGACTGAGGAAATGCTCCCTCCTGTCTGCAGCAGACTGATGGCATCCTCTCAACCTAGGCAAAGTCACTGGCCGGAGTCACTGACACCTTTCTAATGATAAAATATTGACATGTCAGGAATTTATTCATATGGATTTGTAACGTGTCTGAAAGGTCCACTTTAGGACATGGATAACTGAGACCCATTGTAGTGTAACAACCCGACCCTGCAGGGTGATGCTGCTGTTATTTGTCCAAAGCAAGACTGGCATTTTACACATATGCAGCCCGCTCGGCACTCTGTCACCTCTTGTAAACCTCTGCTGGCACAGTTTGAGCATCGACGAACTGCAGCTCATGAATCAACAGCCAAGGCTGCCTGTGCCAGGCAGTTTCGTTTTTTTTGCTGGCAGTAGTCTGTGTGTGATGGGGATGTGAGCCAGGGTGTGTGACATTCTGCAGACTGCCTGGTGACATCAGAAGGAATGGTTTCCAGCTCCTCTGCTCGCACACAGTCAGATCTAATTTGGATTTCAGCTCTGGAGAGCAGCAATTTGCTTGTGCTTTATGTTTAAAATCCACTTCCATACTGTCCATTTCCTCTGTGTACTTGTGCTAACTTATTCTAGCCATACATTGTTGGAATTTTAGTTGATCCTTGTGAATCTTCTAACCATGGGTGGCCCAGAGCAACCCAATTTGATTGAAAAATCAAGGAGGTCAGGCCGAAAATTGTCAACTGATTGATTGAACAGGTATTCTAACAGTTGAGAGCTGTCAGAAAACAGTTGACAGGGGAGATTTGTCCTTCCACGCTGTTTAGCATTGATGGAGGAATCGAGAGCATTTTCTCTTTCAACACACTGGGCCGATCAACAGAAATCTAAGTGTGTATGGCCAGCTTTACCAAGCTTTCCTGACAGCTGTATCACTCTATCCATATAGAGGAAGGAATAGTAAAGGCAATAGAGCGTAAAGTATGATTCCAGCCAAACAGCTAACAGTTAAAAAGCATATATGTCAAAATCACTTAAATTCTGTTCAAATAAGATTGATTTACACACTCCTTCCCAGGACCGGCATCAGGCGTGTACAGCTGTTACAAGTGTGAGGGGCCTGTCCGGGCCAGAAGAAGGCAGGATGGGTGAAGGGGATCCGTGCTGTGCAGTATAGAAACGATCTCACAATTTCTGCTGTTCTCATGTCCTTGACTTAGGCATTTAGCTCTTTACTGCCACCTCTGGCTACTATGTGCATGTGCACCCCTCGTGTGACTGATCTGCCTGTACTATGCTTCTCAGCAACATGTCAGCTTTGTGAAAACGAGCTGGGGCCAGGTAGGAAGTTAAAAGTAGGGGCTGTGAAGGAAAGGGAGGGGGGCTGTTTGTGTACAGGGAGGGCCAGAGGCTTGTGTGTGTACAGATTTGTGAGAGGCTGCCATATATACAGGTGTGGGAGGGGGGTGGCTGACATATATACAGGTGTGTGTTGGGGGGATGCCATATATACAGGTGTTTCGGGGGGGGGGGGGGGGGCGGCATATATATAGGTTTGGTTGGGGTTGACAAATATACAGGTTTGGGGGGGTGACGTATATACAGGATTGAGGGGGGGGCTGAGTGCATACAGGTGAAGTGACCAGTGTGCAGATTCAGTAGGCTGGCCCATGGGCAAGCCCTGGGGAATGTTGGTGGTCAGGCTGGGGGGGGCCCAGGCCTAAAGCTGTGTAAGGGGCCCAAAAATGTTTGATGGCTGCCCGGCTCCTTCCACGTTGCATGTTTGCAGCTACAAGTGTAAAAATTAAAATGTTGCTTTGCCCTTCATGGGCATGCCACTGGTTTGCTATAAATACACAGTCACTGACCAGGAACATGTATGCAGATAAGACTTCCTTACTCTGCTCACGTTTTCCTGGTCTGCATGCTGAGAGCAATTTAACTGTCATTCTCTCACTTTCACTGGTACTTTGAGACAAATTTTGTTTCATCGTGATGCTACCGGGGCTGGGACCACTTTTGGTCTCTGGAGTGGGGAGGGAGGGCCTGTGTCACACCCCAGGCAAAGGAATTTAAGAGGCAACACCACAGAGAATCAAAATTTCCGGTTTGTAATTCCAAATACTAAGTCATACATTTGTGATGGGGGTTCCACTTTCACCAAGAGATTCTTTGTTACTCAAGCATTATACCAAGCCGGGGAAAGGTGAGCTGTGTGGCTTTTAGCTGCTAGAGAACTACAACTCCCAGCAGGCCTCCAGGAAAGAGTAGGCATTTATTTTATTGGAACTATACCAGGAAGGAAGCACTTTAGTAACTGCTCTCAAGGAGCTGACAATCTAAGGTTCTTATCGCACACACACACACACACGCCAATTTAGACAGGAGCCAATTATCCTGCTAGCAAGTCTTGGTGTGTGGAAGGAAACTGGAGTAACAACATACCCAGAATCAAGCACAGGGAGAACATGCAAACTCCATGCAAATAGTTTTGACATTGAACCGAGGACCACTGTGCTGGAAGGCAGAAGTGCTAACCACAAAGTCACTGTGCTGACAACTTATCTGTTAGTTTACTGACCTCCAGAGGTGACAAGTTCATGCTCCCCTTCAGTGCTGCTTCTTCTGCATGAAATCTTCTGCATTGGGCATCCAATAATAATGTACATGTATTATCCCAGCACATGACTCCATTTTCAGCATCTTCAGATAGTGAGATTGGGCCAAAAGAGTGCACTGCAGGCAGAAGATACACACAAAGCCTCATTTACCAAAAAACTCTGCTTCATGGCAGTTATTTTGTTTAGGATTTTTTTTTCACTTTAAAGAGGACCTGAATTGTGGAAGCTGTTCTCAAAAAAGACAGAAAAGGGACTAGTCGTCAAAGCTTGGCTGTGCTTTCCCTGCAGATGATCTTTTTCCAATTAATAAGTTACAGTGCCTTATACTGAGTTCTGTCTTTGTATGCATTGATCTTGGTAGAGGCAGGGCTTTGCTTCATCATGTCAGAGCTGCCCCCCTAATAACTTTTGATCTGATGAGGGAATTTGTAAATATAAATACTATTGTACTCATAAAACTCAATTACTCCATCCTGTGTGCTTTTTACATTTTGTTGCATGAAGCAGTGTAATGATTATTGTGAAATTCCCTTTGTGATTATTTAAACTTTAATAAGGAAAAAAGCAGCAGGAGAGGTGAATAAAGCGCAGAGATCTTTACATTGCAGATCTACAGATACAGCTTCCACTCCAGCATGGAGAACATTGTGACATCATCAAATCTAACTCAACATCTAGTGAAACTAGCACTCAGAGGCAGCAGTGCCCTAGATCATCCCACACTGCAGATATACAGCTATGATACTACAGAAGAGTTCCTAGGATCAGAAAGTGCACTGATGGTTTTTAGGAGGAATACAAGACAATACAGTGGGGAAAATAATTATTTGATCCCCCTACAGATTTTGTAGGTTTACCCACTTACAAAAAATGGTCTAATTTTTTATCATAGGTTTATTTTATATAATAGAGACAGAATATAAACCAAAAATCCAGAAAAAAAACACATGATACAAATGGTAGAAATTGAGTTGGAGTTCAGTGACTAAAATTATTTTATCCCCAAACAAAACATGACTTAGTACTTGGTGGAGAAACCTTTGTTGGCAAGCACAGAGGTAAGACATTTCATGTAGTTGGCTACCAGGTTTGCACACATCTCAGGAGGGCTTTTGGTCCACTCTTCTTTACAAATGTTCTCTAAAGCCTGATGCCGCGTACACGCGGTCGGAATTTTGGCCAGCAAAAGACTTTGGCGGGGGCAGGACTAGGCAGGGGCAGGACCACCAGATATGAAGTTCATCTCCATGCTGACCACAGCCCCTGAAGCATCTATCACTGCAGGATGGGTTTGATTTGGCAACACGGGATGGAACCCAGTACCAACGGAAGACCTTATAGGCTGCCTATAGGGTAGCTGTGTTAAAGGAGCATTTCACAATATTAGACCTGGCTTTGCTCCAGTCTGCCGGATCGATGTGTGATAAGTCTCACTCCCAGTTGTGGACATAAGAGAAGGAGGTTGGAGTTCCGCTTGAGTTAAGGGAGGAGTAAATCAAAGATATGGTACCCGGAGATCCTGGAGAGTGTTGGCACATTTGTTCAAAGGCCATATTCTGGTAAGGAAACGCAGCATTGCATCTGAGAGAGCAGATCCAGTGTCGTAATTGAAGATAGCAAAAGAATTCCACTGGGGGAGCTTCATGAGCCTCTTGGATTGAGGTCCCCGAGGGGAAGGTGCGAGTCCCAATAAAATGACGGACCTGTGTGAATCCATGGGCTGGCCACCAGGCGAAAAACATGAGCTTGTTCTAAGCCAGGGGGGTGCAACAGTGGGTTATTGAGAAGGGGAAGAAGCGGGGGGGTGGGGACATGAGCCCACCGGAGTATCGAACAGAGTGCCAGTGTTTAAGGCTATGGGCCATCAGAGGGCTGGGTGAGGGGGGGACGCAAGAAAAATGCAGGGATCCGAACTGGTAGAGTCTGGAAAAAGTATAGAATCTTCGGAAGGACTGTCATCTTGAGGGCATGGTTGCGGCCAATCCAAGATAAGGTGGGGAACCGCCAGGATGCCATGAGTGATGTGATGGTAGGCAATGGGGCATAGTAGTTTACTGAAAAAAGAGAGTAGTAAGAAGGGGTCAACTTAACACCCAAATATTCTAAGGTAGAGCCCAACCCGTGGTATGGGAAGGAGGATTGGAGGTGCATGACCAGGGAGCTTGGAAACGAAATATTCATCGCAGTGGTTTTGTGGGGATTAATCTGGAGCCCTGAGATGGTGGCAAAGCAGGTCAGGGGGGATTGTAGATTGGGTAGGGAGACAATTGGGTTAGTTAGGGTCAAAAGAACATCGTCCACAAACATACTTACCTTGTAACATTCGCCTGCATATGGGATTCCATTAATGTCCGGATCAGCTCTAATAGCCATGGCAAAGGGTTCAAGGGCAAGGATGAAGAGAACAGGAGACAACCCTTCCGTGTTCCTCTGGAGATGGGGAATGGGGGCGATAAGCAACCAGCATAGCGGGCGGCGGCCGAAGGGGAAGAGTAGAGTACAGTCAGCCAGGGGAGAACCGAGTCTCCGAAGCCCCAACATTGGAGCACGTAGCGTAAGTAGTCCCACGAGAGGGAATCGAAGGCTTTATACATGTCAAGCGAGACAAAAAACCCAGGGATTTTGGGGTGGTGTAGCAGGGAAATCGGGTGAACCACCTTCCAAATATTGTCACCAGCCTGACGACCAGGCACAAAGCCTACCTGGTCCCTGTGAATTCGAGAACGAAGGTGTTTATTGATGCGGGAACACAGGATCTTGCCTAATAATTTCATATCCTCATTCAACAGAGAAATCGGGCAGAAAGCTTGGGGTTCATGGGCTTCTACAGAGGTTTTCGGAAAATCATGGATATGCGCGCCTGTAGGGAGTCAGAGGAAGGCAGGGCTCCCTGTTTCATACTATTAAAGTATTCTGTCAAGTGGGGGAGCAGGAGGGAGGAAAATTTCCGGTAGTATAGGCTGGTGAAGCCATCTGGGCCTGGGCCCTTTGAGATTTTAAATGCCTTTGATGGCCTGGGCCACCTTGCGCTCAGAAATGTCTGCATTAAGGGTTGTGTGAGCTGCATATGAGGAGGGGGGGGGGGTAAGTCACGGAAGAAGGCGTCACAGGGGAGGGGGGGGGGGGTTCCTGTATAAAGTAGTCAAAAAAATCAGCAAAGGCTGCTGTGACTTTGGGTCAAAGGCAAACCGGTTTGTGAGTATGGCCCGTGGCTTTAAGTTTTCTGGCCAACATCGAAGCCTGGTTTGTTTGCACAACAGTAAAATTTGTGTTTAGCCCATCGCAGGGCTTTTTCGGCTCTGTCGGTGGATAATAAATCCAGTTCCGCGACAATGGTGTCGTGGGCCTTCCTATTGGCTGGGGTGGGGTTGGATTTCCAGGTCTTATTAGCGGATACCAAGCGGGCCATGAGTTCTTGAATATTTTTTTGGGGGGAGGAAGTGAGCTGAATGCAGTGGCCTCGCATGGTGGCCTTGTGAGCAAAAAATAAAAAGGGTGGGGGGAAAAGGGAAGGTGCAATAGGCGCCTTCGGGGGGGGGGAGGAGGGGGTCCGTATTGTAGGAGGGTCTACACTGTACCCACCAGAGTGTGTAAGTGTATGTGTGTGTGTGTGTGTGTGTGTGTATATATATATATATATATATATAATATATATTTTTTTTTTGTATGATTTAGTGTTGAAAGTTATTAGTGATCGGGCCCCCCAAAGTTTTGACTGTAATATCTTATGTGTCCCCCTTATATATCAATCTTAGAGTTGCCACTAGTTCGAGGAAGTGTAAGAAAGGTGAGGAAAAAGAAACTTTATTACGGGTTGGTGAAAATGACCTTTAGAGCAGAGCTTGTGTTATATTGTCCAAATGTTGTGTTAATGTTTAAACACTGATTTTGTTGGAAGTACCAATAAATATAGCCTTATTGATAATTTGCATTTTTATTCTCGTCGTGCGTGATTGTGTAGACAGGGCCCCAGTGCACTGTATCGCCCGGGGGCCTATAATACTGTTAAGATGGCACTGGTGGGAGTGGGCTCTAGATCTAAGGTGGTAATGGTAGCGCAATCAAAATAATAAAAAGTAAAAAATGTAAAAATAAAGATAGGAAAGTTCACAAAAAAAAACCTACAGCAGTCTTGTTTCAACCATAGTTCAAGAGCCGGTGATCCCAGAGGCAGGTAACATTGCATTGGAGGGCGAGTTACAGGACGTTGACACGTTGGAAGGTGAAGGCTAATGGCAAACCATCCAGTGGAGGTCCATGCAAGGATGGATCATAGTGTTGCCAGCATGCCAAGGTGGAGCAGTCCATCTGTCCATAGATAGGGTATGGGCAAGCAGCAATTAAAAAAAAAAAAACTCCCATGGAGAGGCAGAATGCTGGTTAAGGTTAAGCGAGTAGAAGGATTTCCGCACCTACCGTCTCTCACAGTGGACGGTAGCAAACATGAATCGGTAAGTCCAGGGGACACGTTCAGACAATGTCAAACTTACATTTCCAGGGCTCATCCCAGGTCCGAGTGTGGGGAGCCAGATGCGGGTGAGGTGCGAGGGCGGGAGTGTTTGTGGCTTTTTGCTGTGTCCCAGATGCGGCCTGGGAGGTTAGTGGCAGGACGGAGAGGGGCAGAGTCGGCCAGGCTCCAGTTTCCTTCACTGGATGGCAGGAGACAAAGGGATTCCAGGATTGCTTGTGCTTCGTCTGGAGTAGTCAGGATATGGTTGTGGCCCTTATAGGAGAAAGAAAGTTTAAAGGGGAAACCCCAACGATACCGAATGTGATGGGCCAGCAGAGGTGTAGAGCTTCATCTGTCTCCAGGGAAAGGTCTGCAAAGACTTGATAGCGATTACCTTGGAATTCTAGATCAGTACAATAGTAGGTAAGCTTTATCACAATGTCCCTGGGTGGCCCTTCAGGTTTCTTAGGGCCAAGTGTGCGGTGGATGCCTTTCAATGGGAATGCCAGGCACTAGTTTTTGGAATAGAGCTGTTGCTGTGGAGGTAAGGTCTGTGACGGTCTCTGGGATGCCCCTGCTACACCTCTGCGAGCTCTGTTTTCGAAGTCCTCCAGATGGAGGTGGGCAGCTTCCAGATCTTTTTTCAGATCAGTGATGTCCTGCTCATGGTTCTCCAGGACTGTGGCAGCCGCATTCCATTTTGTCCTCAAGATCATTGGTGTGGAAGGCGAGCTCCCTGATCTCCTTGGTGAGGTGTGTTGCAAGTTTGGTGGTGGCAGTTGAGAGTTCCGCCTGCAACATAATTTTGAAGTGTGGCAGAAGGTCGGCATTGCGGTGTACAGGCTGCTGGTGCGGGGCCACTTCACTCACGGAGTCCTCGAGGGGGGATGGTTGAAAAAGATCTTGGCTCCAGGCCATGGCTTCCATGATGGTGTCGGGCGGGGAGGCCGCAAGAGGGCTCCGGTCCGCTGATTTAGTGCTAGAGGAACGGGTAGATCTTCTCTCCATGGGGACCGGAGAGGCACAGGGGAAGACGAGAGTGCCCTCAGTAGCGGCGTTGATGTGGCTGATGTGTCCGGGCGGCGAGGAGCGAGATTACCGAGCGGCTATCTTGGTTCGCTGCTCAAGTGAACCTAATTTTAATACAGTATGTTTAGAATGGGCAGATTTTGACAGCACCTAGATACAAAATTTAAAAATTTCAGGCGATTGTAGGAGAAATTTACATGCATCATTTCTATGTTAGACAAATATTTAACCCTCTAGCAAAGATTCTGTCCAGACCCCTCCCCCCTAGACTCTGATACTATTTGCAGAATAATGACAAGGTATGTTTAAAATAGAATGACCGGAGGGACCTTGCTGCAGAGAGAAGTAAAGCTGTCCATACACTGATGGTTGTTCGACAACAGGTTCTACCAGCAATACAAGCAAGGTAGATGAAGGATTTCCTTACTGGCTGAACATTGTATTATGACAGCGGTACCTGCAGCTGTCAGAACACACTGATCATCAACTGCAGCCACTGATCAAGTAAAGTTTACCAGAATATGTGTGTATATGTAATTTACTTATTTTTTCCCCCAAACAAATACATCCATTTTTTTAGTGAAAATTTGTACGCCCTGTAAAAACAAAAAAAAATGCTCTGCTCTCAGATGACTTTCCAGGTCCTCTGTGGGTTCAGTCCCTGTAGCTCAATCCTTGATTAGGAGCTGGAGGCTTCACACTGGCTTGGATTTGCTCCTGCATTCCTCTGTGCTGCCGGTCCAGATGTTCCATATCTGACCTCTCCTGGTGAAAACATCTGTGTAATTTCTCTGTCATCAGGCCTGGACCTCCTCGATCTGTTCCCTCTTCTTTGTCACCTGCTGCTCCCCACAGCGTCTCACTTTTTCACAGTCCAGAGGCTGGTGGCTTGCCAGAGTAAGATCTGGCCTTCCTCCGCTGCCTTTCACTCTGTCCTGCTCCAGACTTTTGGCTGTCTGGAGTGGGGCAAACACATCAAATACATCAACCCTGCCTAAAGCTGGCCATGCACCAGTAGAGTTTCATTCAAAGTTGTTTAAGGAACGTTAATTCAATTCTCTAATGGTTAGTGGGGTCAAATTGACCTTCATTTTCAAGCATAGTGATGAGAATATTCTAAGGAACAGGATGGAAAACAATTCATAGAATTTCTTTCAGTTGAGGATTTCATTTTTTTTTTTTTTTTTTTTTTTCATATTGAAACCTGTTTCTTACATCTGGGTTTACAAAATAAGCAAGGTTGGATGAAAAATGATTGCTACAAAGAATGTACTGACAATTTTTTTTCTAAGAAATTTCTATACACATGTTCTGAACAAAAACCTACACATGGTTGGCCAGCCTACATCTACTCAATGTCTTCTGTTGTAACAATTCGCATTATTATTACATTTTGAATAGAATAGGGAAGGGTTATAACCCTGTAATGTTTATTTTTCCCATCTGTGTCCCTTTGGGGAGATTTCCCTTTACTTCCTGTCCCATAGCCAAACTGGAAGTTAGAGGAAATCTCTGCAAATTAAGGGAATCTCTTGGGGACCCCCAGGTCACCAGAACCAGTGTCCCCATTGGAAGATTTCCCCTGTATTACTTTTCTGGGAGCAACCCAATATTTTAGATTTTCTTTTTTTTTTACTATCACTTTCAAAGGGTGAATCTTCCTATCAGGGGTACAGACAGCAATAAGAGATTACAGGTTTTCTAATTCATATTCCCTCTATCCAAAACTAAAAAAAGTGTTTCCTTTAGTTATAGTTTAAGATATAAAACATCAGTTTAGAAATATAAAAACAAAGCCCCTTTTAACCTTCAGTATGCGTTGCAGTCACACGACACTTTGTGTGGTGTGATGCATTGAAATTTCCATTCATTGAGAATAGATCTCAAAAGCACAAATACAGTATGTGCCATGTGTTTCAGTGCACAACAATGCATAACTGTAAGCAGTCTGTGCGTTGTGATACGCTCAATTGAAAAAAAAATATTTCTGCAAGGTCTCATTGATTTTGAGAGGGTTGCCAGTGCACTAAAACACAGGTTTTAGGCCTTATGTACACTGGGCGTTTACCCCGTGCATAAGATTCCGATGTGTGGAAGTAGGTGGAAAGTACAAGCACACCATCCAGCCCTGCTTCCAGCAGCCGGTATACCTAAGAGGCTGAAAGCTGCTGTGGCTAGATACTGCATCTAGTGATACTACGGTTTAGGGTAGTATGTGCCCAGGGACGAATGCCCAGAACGCAGATCCCTTGCACCTGTGTAGGGTTGCCATCTGTTGGCTTCCCAGCAGGTTTGCTGGCTGCAGTTGGCTAAGCTGAGAGTTTGTTACAATCTTTAACACTGCCCAAAATCGGCACTAACAATACTAACAATGCCCCCACACTGACGGGAGAGGACAGAAGGCTTGATCTGCACCTCTTTCTTCCACCCCTTCCCCTCTGTGCCCACACTCCAATCCCCACCGCTGTGCCTTAGAAAAGGATAGTGAGGGCTGGAAATTGGAAGTCCAGCAGCGTCAGATGCATCTGAATGAGAGGTGCGGACTGCCAAGTGGTGATTGAGCACATCATCCATCCTTCTCTGTGACTGAAGTTCTCCCCCCTTTTCTCTCCTACCTCTGAGTACACAAAGGTAAATCGGGGTTCTAAGCGCACCCCTTACATCAGAGCTCCCATTTACACCAGAGACCTCAGTGTTCCCGCTTACATCAGCGTCCTCTCCATACGTCAGAGTTCTCAGTGTTCCCCCTTAAATCAGGGTTCCCAGAGCATCCCTTATGTTAGAGTCCCCAAGAGTTCTCACTTACCTCAGAGTCTGCAGAATCCCCCCTTACAGTGAAAGGGAACGCTGTGGATTCAGATGTAAAAGGTGAATTGTGTGGACTCTGATGTAAAGGGGGACTCTTGGTTTTTAATGTCATATGATTAGAAATGTTATTTCAATGCAAAATATATGTATAGTTTATACTGTAAAAAAAATAAAAAAAATACTGTGCACTGCTAAAGTGTTCGGGTTTGATTTGAAGAAAAGGTGGCAACCCTTCCCCCTTTCACCCACACAAAAACAATAGAATTTCATGCATTGGGGCTAAGCTCCCAGTGTGCGTGAGGCCTAAATCCAGTGTTCTACCCTTTCAGAATCAATGGGCTGCTTTACTGCAATGCAAATTAACACACGTTATGTAACGAACTGCAATACAGCAGAGATGTCTGAATAAGATCTCATGAGACCAATACTTCTATACTCTCTTCTCCAATAAAATTAGAAACTACTTTGTTGATGCATATCATGGTCTATAAGGATTAGTGTAAAGATAAATTCATTTAGACAAAACATTAATGTTAAAGGAAAATAATCTAGCTTTGGATGGACATTAAACATGTCTATTTCTGCAACAGTTTGGACATCTTATGCCGCGTACACACGATCAGACTATCCGGCGGACTTAGTCTGGCTGACAAACCGCCGCAAAGTCCGCCTGACTTTCCGAACGAGCGGACCTGCCCACACACAACCGGGAGTCCGCCGTACTTTTGAAATGAACAGGCTTGCCCATACACGGAGGAAAGTCCGTTCATTTTGAACACGGCTCCAGGTAGCTGGGACTAGCAAAGGAAGTCAATGTTGCCGCCTTTGGAGGCGAGATTGACACGTTGCTGGCCCCGTCACCTGGTATGGACTTAAAGGGGAAGCCCTACGCTGAAAAAACGGTGTGGGGGTCCCCCCCAGGTACATATAAGACCCTTATCCGAGCACGCAACCCGGCAGGTCAGGAAAGGGGGTGGGGACAAGCGTGCGCCCCCCCCCTCCTGAGCCGTACCAGACCGCGTGCCCTCAACATGGGGGGGTGCTTGCAAATACCACCTAAGGGTGATATTAATAAGTTCCTGACTTCTTATACATATTGAATACTCCAACATATCTCCCTGCCATGGTTCCTAAATCTGTTTCTGTCCAGCTTAGAGTTTTAGGTGTGTTCCAGCTCCTGAAGTTTCATTCTCCATAATATAAAAGAAAACATCCACCAGGGATGGTAGGGGGCCCCTCGTAATGAGCACAGCAGGTGTGCAAACCTGGGAACACAGCACAGGGATGGTGGGATCACCTGTCCAGTGTGCAGACCCAATAAATCAGTGCAGAGATGGTGGGAACCCCTCATAATGGGCACAGCAGTTGAACAGAAAAAGGAAATTAGCGCATGGAAGGTAGAAGCCTCTTATAATGGGTACATTGGGCATGCAGACATGGGAACTCCGTGCAGGCATGGCAGGAGCCCCTCATAATAGGCATAGCAAAAGGGCAGAGTCAGGATTTTGTGGAGGGGTGGTGGGAAGACCCTCATAATTAACACAACAGATGTGCAAAGCCTGGAATGGGGGTAACTCCTCACAATGGGCACAACAAACCTGTAGAGCTGGAACTCAGCACAAGGATAGTGAGAGGCCCTTAAAATTGGCACAGCTGGTTTTCAGACCAGGGAACTCGGCACAGAGATCTCATTAGAGCCCCTAAGAAGAAACTGTCAGGGAGTTTAACCCTCCAGTATCCACCAAACACTGAAATTTCCATATTCAGCAGACAGACTTTACAATCTACTGGCAAGTAAAACGGCTCAGGAAGATATAACCATATCTGTTTTCTCTTGTGGTTTTGCTTTGTGTCTGAAGGTAATGATACTCCTGCACTCTACACCCGCCCATCTCTTTCAGTGCATCAGATATTTTTTTTTTTTTTATTTCCTTCCAGTTCCAGTGTTTAGACTGCAGCAACTCCCACAGGATAGCGGACATTTTGCCATCTTCCGAAACAAGCTATTTTTTCGTCGGCATGGTGGACACAGTATTGCTTTGCATGCTGGGAGTGATCCAGAGTACCTTCAGCACCAATAAAGAAGAAACCTCATTTACTAATTTGCCTGAAAAGAGAAATATTGTAATACAGATTTTTACAAATCCGTCCATTTTTATAGCAGAGCACAGTTATCTTTTTGACCTTCACCTCACGTGAGGTGATTCTGAAGGGAAAGGTACAAGGCTATTTGTCAAAATTGCTCATCATTTAAAAAAATAACAAATTTGCTGCAATACTCACCTTGCCTTCAAAGTGATACCCTGCAAAAACTATGCTCCATCGCCAGTTCTCTTTTGGGTTGAATGACAGGCCACATCATTTAGCTCATTTAATGTGACCCCAGGCCATAATAAACACACTTCTTGTGGCTCCACTTCGGCTTAGGCGTCAGGGACGCTCTGCAATGCATTATGGAAGGCTGCCCATTCAGATATAAGGAAGAAGGCCAAAAGATGTCACGTGATTGGCTAGAAACCCCAGGAAAAAGCATGTATGAAGGGAGTTTAAACAAAGAGTGAGGATAAGCGAGGATGGGAGTGCCTTAAAGTATTTGTTATAGGACTTTATCCATCCTGTCCTTGACAAGGTAAAATTGCTCTGCAGAATGTTTCCTTTCTACCACTCACCATAACAGGACTCTCTTCCCAGTGTTTGCTTTCCTGCCAGTTGGTAGGCAGGTGGCTCGAGCAGTTTTACATGGCAGTAAAACTTAGTGATTATAATGATCTCTTTCACACATCAGTAGTAGATCAATATTGATGCTTTATGTTGGTTTAGAGCAGCATTAACATTGTGAATAACAGTGACACTTGTTTTGCTTCTGTGTAATTTGTCTTTTATATTTTTAAAGATTTTTACTTAACCTATACATTACAAATGTTTTGTATTTATATTTATGATGTAAGGTAGATTTAACCAGAATACCATAACGCAAATGCAGACAGCAAAAACAAAATTTTAATGATTTTGCACTGGGCAGTTGAGTCTATTCAGGTATAACAGAACAAGACAGGTATTTAGAGGTAATCACAAATCAGATTATCTCACTGTCCTGCCTTATTTCAGTGCTGCTACCAGGATCACATTGTCCTTGGCGGCAACTTTGGAGTGGCCCAGCCCATTCAGGAGGATAAGAAGGCAATTTCTGTTTTGGATGGTTAGCCTTGCAAACAAACAGCTGACCCTAAATTACCGGAGAGAACTGAAGTTGAAATAGTTTGGACATTAAGTAATATTTACTCTTGTCCCCCCTGGAGAGTGACAATGCTGTGTCAGCAGGCCCAAGCCCAGCTGGGGACGATTGTCTGCCACATCTGTGCTCATCCCGTGTCTGATGTCCCACGTACATTCTCAGCTGTAAACTCCGGGACTTGTTGTGGCTGGACGACCCTGTTACTCATTATTTCGGGGGCGTTGGTGGCTGCAATGTTGCTGTAACCTGTATGTTATGGAAGAACTCAACACGTAAATATAAAAACCCTTTTTTATTTTATTTGTGTTCTTTCTAAAGTCATTCTTTTTCTTTCCTGTTTCAGCGTAGCTGATGCAATTTCCTGAACAGAACAATTCACATACCATACACCAGGTCAAAATTGTTGGGATGGGGAAGATTAAGTGGGTGAACTTCACTGCTAGTCCACTCCTGGTCCAAACAGGAGACAGCATGGTGGCACAGGCTGCAGAAATTAAATTGTTGGCAATTTGACCAACATAACATAAAAACATACACAATATGGCCAAAAGTATGTAGGCATCCTTGGAATTATTGAGTTCAGGTTTTTTCCAGTAATTGGTGCTGTTGATGTTACCAGCATACAAAGACATTTTAGACAAGTGCACACTTTGAAATTGTGGCAGCAATTCAGGTAAGGCCGTTTTCTGTTCCATCATGACTGTGCCCTATGAACAAAGTCAGCTCTGCAATGGCATGGTTTGACCAGGTTGATTTAGAGCAGTGTTTCTCAAATCCAGTCCTCAGGCCCCCCCAACAGGTCATGTTTTCAGGTTTTCCATTATTTTTCACAGGTGATTTGATCAGTTTCACTGCCTTAGCAATTACCACAGCCGTTTCATCTGAGGGAAATCCTGAAAACATGACCTGTTGGGGGGGCCTGAGGACTGGATTTGAGAAACACTGATTTAGAGGAACTCAGGTGTCCTCCACCAAGCCCTGACCTTAGCCCTATTGAACACCTTTGAGGTAAATTGAAACTCCAATTGCAAGCCTAGTCTTCTTGTCCAACCTTAGTACCTGACCTCACAAATCTTCTTTTGGCTGTATGGGTACAAATGCCCAGAGATATGCTCCAAAATCCTGTGAAAAGCCTTCCCAAAGGAGTGGAGATTGTTCTATCCACAAAAGGGGTTGGAGAAATTGTGTCAAAGCCCATGGTTTTGACATGGGATGTGCCACAAGTACATATAGGTGTGGTGGTCAGGTGTCCTCAAACATGTGGCCACATAGTGTATTTCTGGAAATGATGTTCACTAAATTGAACAACATTGTAACTTCTGGAAGGAGACAAATGCTTGGAGCTGTGACTTTAAATGTGCAAAGGTGCATGTGCAGTGGTTTAAAAAACTATTTGTTTTTATTGTCTGACTGGCATTCTTTGTTTCAAAAGATGCAGCTTTTCCACTTTTTCTTTCTTTTGAAATATATTGTAAAGCTATTTATATGTTATGCCTGATACCGTTGCTGAATTTGTCTAACAGATCATTTTAACCGTCCCTTCCCAACAGACGCAGAACAGAATGAAACTGATGGCGGATAACTATGAAGTCGACCACCTAAAGTCTTCTGCCCAGTCCAACCAAACCAACCACAAGCCCTCCCCAGATCAGGTAGGATGTCATCCTGACCTATGGTTGAAAACTGCGGTGTCTCTATTGGGTGGTTGTAGGTTTTTTGTATGGAATGAAATTCTAGCATGGCGATAATTGCAAGGGTCTATTAGCCTTCACTGGAGTTCCATTTTGATGAAGATCCAAAAGGATTGGAGAAAGTGGCATAGTGAAAGGATCAACAAGGGCATAATACTATGAATAGGATACCTAGAAGTGTAAACTGCTAGATTTTCATTGACTGTTTAGTTGGGTGGGCAGTGAGCCATTCATTTGGACAAGCTGTTCACTGTTTCATTGGGTAACCTGCGAGCTGCTTAAGTAAACAGCATGTGAGCTTTTTAAATGGCAGAGCCTTGAGCTGTTTAACTGTCTAGGTCATGAGCTCGTTAGGTGGCTGTATACCTAAGCCCGCCATAGATGAATCTTGGCCTGTTCAGCAGGGACCAGCCGAGATTCAATCCATCTATAGGCAGGCTGTTTGTACTGTAGTCAATCAATCGATTGAAGTCAGTACAACTATCCTGCTAGATTCTTTGCACATGATTTCTGCCAGCGGCTATAGCCGCTAGCAGCAATCATTGTCTTCTGACCGCGGGGAAGGCTTCCGGATGGAAGAACACATAAGCGCTACAAGAGGGATTCTCATGCAACCCATGGTTGCAGGAAAGAAAATTGCATCTATGGTTTGCTTTATTCTCCACCTTCTCAGTCCCCACAGTGCTTTCTCATACATCAAGCATGAGTGCCTGAGATTGCATCGCATCAAAGGGACACGCAGTTTGAGAGGGCCTGGACAGAAGACGGCTTTTTTTCTGGGTAGACCTTTTGGAACATTCAAGGACAAAAGGGCTCTCATGTTGTGGAATATGCATGCACTTTGTTTTAATGCAACTATTGTCATTCTGTTTTTCTCTTGCAGTCACTAACCAAATGTTTGTTTTGTCCCTTTAATGCTGCTCTTGATGCTTTCTCTGTCATCATCTCTGAACCTAAAGGATGATGAGGAGGGTATTTGGGCATAGCCAATGAGATGATTAGGTCAGCCATTTTGTTCAGAACGGTGAGAACACACTCCTGGCTCATAACTGGTCTTCCCATATGGCTTCCTGCATGTTGCAGTCTGTCCATCTTGTTTGCATGGCCGTGATTGTGCTGTGTTCTTTGCATATCTCCATCTGTGGCCTGTCATGTCTTCTTCACATAGAAAGGGTAGCCCTTTTAAAGACTAGATGCATTTTAAGGTGGCCTGTCAATTCAAATCTTAATAGGCTAGCTTCATCTGCAGGATGTAATTAAAACTTCACTGTGTTCTAAAAAAAATTCAAATATCTGTATATATTGTCTGGTATATTAAAATATGCCCTGTACTGTGGAAGCTGTGCACAAAAAAAGAAGAGACAGGCAAAGGACAAGTAATAAGTATTTCCTGTGGTCTGAAACCCTGCAGCTGATCTTACTCCATTACCAACTTACCATTCCTTCTTTTGCACTGTAACTCTGTCTGAAGGCAGCCATTTTGGTAGGGGCAGGGTTTTTCTTCCTTAAAGCCTCCCCCCGGAGACTGGAGTGGAACCATTCTACATGATCCCTATAAGATGGCAAAATGTTCTCTTTTTTAGGTTCAGGACTACTTTAAATTTGCTTAAGATTGGATGGAGATCAGAAATTCTACTTTTTTGTTTTATTCGGTCAGGTAGATTTGAAATATTGCACAGGAATATTTGGTGTGCTCGAAGCCAGCAGTTGGAGCTTAAAGTCCTATTTCTTCATTTCCAATTTTTCCTATAACTCATTATTTAGAGTTCAACAACACGAGCTGAAGTTTTTTTTAATACAATCCTAATCCAAAAAAAGTTGGGACACTGTAAAATCTACATAAAAACAGAATGCAATGATTTTCAAATGTTATAAAACCATATTTTATTCACAACAGAAAATATAAAACTTACCAAATGTTTAAACGTTTAAAAATGTACCATTTTAAGTAAAAAATAAGGTAATTTTGAAACTGATGGCAGCACTGCGTCTCAAAAAAGTTGGGTCAGGGTAACAAAAAGCTGGCAAAGTAAGTGACACTAACAATGTAGAGCCGGAAGAACATTTTTGCAATGAATTGGGTTACTTAGCAACAGGTCAGTAACATTATTGGGTATAAAAACAGCATCTTCGTGAGTCAAAGTGTCTCAGAAGTAAACATGGGCAGAGGTTCACCAATCTGAAAATCTGCATTTAAAAAATTGTCAAACAATTTCAGAATAATGTTCCTTAATGTAAAATTGCAAAGACTTTAAATATATCATCATCTACAGTACAGAATATCATCTAAAGTGTCAGAGAATCTAGAGAAATCTCTGTGCTCAAGAGACAAGGCCGAAAACCAAGTATTGTATGTCCATGGTCTTCGGGCCCTCAGACAGCACTGCATTAAGTACAGGCATGATTCTGTGATGGATATCACTGCATGGGCTCAGGAATACTTCAAAAATCACTGCCTGTGAATACAGTTTGAAGTGCCATCAAAAAGGGTAAATTTCTATCACGCAAAGAAGAAGCCATATCTGAACATGATCCAGAAACACCACCATCTTCTCTGGGCCAAAACACATTTAAAATTGTCTGTTGCAAAGTGGAAAACTGTTCTGTGGTCAGACAAGTCGAAATTTGACATTCGATTTGGCAATCTTGGGTGCCACATCCTCGAGCCTAAAGAGGAGAGGGATCTTTTGACTTGTTATCCATGCCCAGTTTAGAGGCCTGCATCTCTGAAGGTATGGGGATGCATCAGTGCGTGTGAAATGGTCAACTTTCACATCTGGAATGGCACCATCAATGCTGAAAGATATAACCAGGTTTTAGAGCAGCATATGCTACCATCCAGATGATGTATTTTTGAATGCTAAGCCACATACTACTTCTATGACAACAGCATGGTTTCATAGTAGAAGAGTCCAGGTGCTTAACTGGCCTTCCTGCAGTCCTGACCTTTTACTAATTGAAAATATTTGGCGCATCTTCAAAAGAAAAATACAACAATGAAGACACAGCAGTTAGAATCCAATATGAGGCAAGAACGGGACAACAGTCCTCTCCCAAAACTCCAGCAACTCCTCAGCTCCCAGATGTTTAAAGAGCGTTGTTAACCACTTCCCGCCCGGCCTATAGCAAAATGACAACCGGGCGGTGGTTCAGTTATCCTGACTGGGCGTCATATGACGTCCTTCAGGACAACAGCCACCAGGTGCCCATGGGGGCGTCCGTCGCAGCGATTGGTAAAGACGTTCTTTACCACGTGATCAGCCATGTCCAATCATGGCTGATCACAATGTAAATAGGAAGAGCCGTTGATCGGCTTTTCCTCACTCGCGTCTGACAGACGCGAGTAGAGGAGAGCCGATCGGTGGCACTCCTCTACAGGGGTCTGCGGTGATTGTTTATCCGTGCACACCCCCCCCCCAGATGACCACACTGGACCACCAGGGATGCCACTAGGACCACCAGGGAAGGGGACAACATGTTGATGGCCAGGTATGTACCTTATGGCCATCCACATGTTCAAATGAATGCCCAATCTGTGCCAATCAGTGCCCACACAAATGGGCACTGATTTGCACTAGTATGTAATAAAAGGCAACAGTGATGCCCGGAAATACCACCCATTATTGTCATCAGTGCCCATCCATGCCTATCGGTGCCTATCAGTGCCACCCATAAGTACCCGTCGGTGCCACCTATGAGTGCCCATCAGTGCCACCTCATTGTTGCCCATCAGTGCCGCCTTATCAGTGCCCGTCAGTGCAGCCATATCAGTGCCCATCATTGAAGGAGAAAACATACTTATTTACAAAAAAATTTAACAGAAACAAAGAAAAACTTGGGTTTTTTCAAAATTTTCGGTCTTTTTTTATTTGTTGCGCAAAAAAATAAAAATCGCAGAGGGGATAAAATACCACCAAAAGAGAGCTCTGTTGGAACAAAATGATAAAAAATTTGTTTGGGTACAATGTCACATGACCGCACAATTGTCAATCAAATTGCGACAGCGCTGAAAGCCTGGTATTGAAGTGGTTAAAAGAAAAGAAGATGCTACATTGGTGGTAAATATGGCCCTGTTCCAAATTTTTTGAGACCTGTTGCTGCCAACAATTTTAAAATTACCCTTTTATTTTTTTATTTTTATTTTTTAATGGTATATTTTCTCAGTTTGAGTTTTGATATGTTTTCTATTTATTATTGTGAAAAATATGGGTTTATAAGATTTGTAAAAATCATTGCATTCTGTTAATACAGTGGCTAAAATTAGTATTTGACCCCCTGCAGATTTTAGAAGTTTGTCCACTTTTAAAGAAATAAAAGGTCTATAATTGTTATCATGTATTTTAAATGATAGAGATAGAATACCAACCAAACTCCAGAAATTAAAAATCATAATACAAATGTTATAAATTGAGTGAGTTGCAGTTCAGTGAGTAAAATAAGTATTTGATCCCCAAGCAAAACATGACTTTGTACTTGATGGAGAAACCCTTTTTGCCAAGCACAGAGTTAAGACGTTTCATGTAGTTCGTTACCAGGGTTTGCACACATCTCAGGAGGGATTTTGGCCCACTTGTCTTTACAGATCTCTCAATCCTTGAGGTTTCTTGGCTGTCGCTTGGCATACATTTTCTATAGATTAAGGTCTGGAGACTGGCTAGCCCACTCCATGACCTTGATTGATTGTTAAGAATTATAGACCCTTCATTTCTTTGTAACTGGGCAAACTTACTAAATCTGCAGGGGATCAATTAATTATTTCCCCCACTGTATGTAGATTTTACACCAAGTCCCAACTTTTTTGTAATTGGAGTTGTACAAATTAGTGAGTCAGAGCAGCAATGCCTACCTCTGTTCGTTAGAGATTTCAGTCAGAAACAAATTGCCTTCAGCTAACACACAATGCTCTGGGAATCCTTTGTCTTGTAATTTTTATTTCTTAAACAAACTTTATGAACTCCTGATCATCACACCTATATAAAATTATTTGACATCCCATTCCAAAACCATTGGCATGAATATGGAGTTGCCCCCTTTTTGTCTATAACAACCTCCATTGTTTTTGGAAAGCGTTTCGCAGGATTTTGGAATGTGTATGTAGAAATCTGTCCCATTCTGCCAAAAGAGCATTAGTAAGGTCAGGCACTGATGTTCCAGTTTACTCCAAATCTGTGCAGTGAGGTTGAGGTCAGGGCTCTCTGCAGGCCACTTCTTCCACACCAAACTGGTCACATAATGCCTTTATGGAGCTGGCTTTGTGCACAAGGGGTACAGCCATGCCAAAACAGTGAAGGGCCTTCCCCAGACTGTTACCAAAAGGTTAGAAGCGCATAATTGTCCAAAATATCCTTTTATGCTGCAGCATTAACAGTAGCTTTACTGTAAACACCTGTACAGCCCTCATCCACATATTGTTTGCCATCTTGGTAGGTATGATGGTCAGATGTCCACAAATTTTTGTCTATATTATGTTTGTGTTTAAAATATACCAGCCTTTCGCAACCTTTTTAACTTGAAATGACTTTCCAGGCTCAGGGAACTCCTACTTAGAATTACTATATCTACGGATTATAGTGCCTTTTCACTGGAATGAATGCTCCTAATTATTGTGATCATTGGGAATTATCCCCCTTTACAGATGGCTAAAAGGATCAATGGTGTCACGTAACCCCTGGAAACCTCTGAAGGAACCCTGGGGTTCCAAAGAACCCTGGTTGGGAAAGGCTAGTATATGTATTTACAATGGTTAGCTGCCTTATAGATATGATTCCAGTCATACTGACAATCTGAAGATTCTACAAGCATGCATTTTTTTATGCATTTAACCTTTTTACAGGCTTTTTTTGTCATCGCGCTTTTCTCTGATGAAAAGTGATGCTTCTGTCCAGGGGAAAAGTACTTTGTGTTTTTTATTTTTTTTTCTCTCCAAAATTTGGATTTTTGTATTCACACCCCCCTCCCTGAGCAATTACATCATGAAAATGTCGCTTTGTCCCAATATTTCAACTGCCACAGTGCTGGGAGAGCTTAAAGCGAAAGGTGAACGGGTTAATCGGGATTAAATCCTTCTGGGGGGGGGGTCTCATCCCCCCCCCCCTTACCCTTGTTGTTGATGCTGAAGAACTCACAGAGCATGTAATTAGAGGAATGTGAAGGGCTGGTGCACCTGCAAACATGGAGCCAGTGTCTGGGAACCTGCGCCCAATCTCCTCTCTGACATAACTGCTGCTTATTCAAGCATCGTGGCTGGGTAGTGGGTGTCATCTGCTAAAGCAATCTGTGGTGCATTTTTAGTGAGTACGCACTGTAAGTTACTATTGAAACTTAATGTAGAACTATAGGCAAAACTTCTTTTTTTTTTTTTTTTGGATAGAGCAAAGAAGGGTTATAACTCCTGTCATATATTTTTTTTCCCCACTATTTGTGTCAGAGATTTCCCTTCACTTCCTCTCCCATAGCCAAACAAGAAGTGAGAGAAAATCCCTGAAAATTATTTTTCTGGGGACAACCCAAAATTTGGGATTTTTGGAAAAAAATAAATAAATAAATTGCCTGTGTTACTAAACCCGCAATGGTAAAATCAGTCTATATATGCAGTAAAGCATGCTCATTATACTCACTGTGGAACCTAAGGGGATAATACTCTGCATTGTGTAAAAAGGCTGTTTGATCCCCCCTCCTCTGATCCGCCCCTTCTCCCATTGTCCCCTAATCATTTCCTGATAGTACAGAGCTTGGGGACTAGCTGCACATGCTCAATTTGGCACTGTCCAGACAGAGGGTCAGAGGTCCTGCATCCTTATAGGACAATCAGGGGAGAATGAAATCTCCTACAAGCTTTAACCAGACATTGATAGAAGTCATGAGACTGCTCTACCTGCTGATGAGAAAAGGTAATTAGCAGTTTATATTTACTAAAATAATTGCATTTCCATGTTCTGTGTACTGTGGGAGACCAGATGTAGCGAATGCAGGTTCCTGTGTATAGTAACACTTTAAGTCTTAAGATTTTAACTCTCCTAATTTACTTGCTGTCTGTAAATAGGACAGTGTTATCAGCATTCTAGCTTAAAAAACTGCAACAAAATGAATCAGCCTCTTTGAGTACCTGTATTTCAGAACAGTCGCACACAAAGGATTTTGCAATCAAGCAAACACAAAAATTCTGTTTAATTTGCCTTCGTTTTTTTTTTTTTTCAACTGCTGAAGCTTTTTGTTTTAAATAAGTAGAAAAATATATGGAGAAACGTTGAAGGATTGGTGGAAAATAAAAGAGAAAAAGGGAAGCGAGAAAAAATGGGGGGAAGGGGGTTTAAGCTTTTGTTGGCTTGTATTATTCCTGGGTTATCATGGCATTGACACAATAAGGCAGGAAGCATTTAATTGGCAGAATCTGCAAAATACATTTCCCAAAGGCATTGCCACTTCCTCTAAAGCTAAACTCCAGGCACAAAAACATTCATTTAAATATACTCCTCAATATCCATATCAAATGCTTTTGCAGATACGGTTATTACTTTGCAAAAGTAGCATTGACGTCATCATTGTGCTGTACAGCGCCTGTGCAGAGAGCAGAGATGTGTGAGGATCCCAGCAGGCCCCACCCACTACAGGCTGTCTGCAGAAAAATACAGGAGGGGGCAGAGACGAGACCAGTCACTCGGAGCAAAGAGAGAGAGAAGCAGTGACTGGTCTTCATTACAGGAAACTCCTGCACAGAGGCAAATTTTCATATTGGATTACAGGTCTGGAAGAAATACAGAAAGCACACCAAGATTCAGGTAAAAATACATATGCCTTTTCTATTTAGGCAATATGTGCTTATCGCAGAATTCAACTTTAACCTCTTAAAGACCACCCACCGCACATGTACTGCCGCAGGGCGGTTCTATTGTACATCGTTTCATGCAATAGATACTGTGGGAGCACTGGCAGAGCACGACCGCGGGTCCAGCGGACTCTGTCAGCCAGCCACCTGCGATTGTGGTACAGAGAGGCAGAAGGGGGATCTGCCTATGTAAACAATGTGGATCCCTGTTTTGATAGGGGACAACACTGATGCTAGTGATCAGAAACAACTATCTCTGTGTTGTCCCAGTGAGCCCACCCTCCACACAGTTAGAACACACCCAGGGAACACAGTTAACCCTTTGATTGCCCCCTAGTGTTAACCTCTTCCCTGCCAGTGTCATGTATACATTGATCAGTGTATTGTTTTAGAACTGATCACTGTACTAATGTCACTGGTCCACAAAAATTGTCAC
Organism: Lithobates pipiens; assembly: GCF_037356315.1. Classification (NCBI taxonomy): domain Eukaryota; kingdom Metazoa; phylum Chordata; class Amphibia; order Anura; family Ranidae; genus Lithobates; species Lithobates pipiens. The sequence goes on along the minus strand of NW_027507903.1, from coordinate 483,815,360 downwards.
TTGGAGTCAGATTTGTTTGCTGCAATGTTGCAGACCTGCTAAAAATCGCAGATCGGCGCCATTACCAGTAAAAACAATAATTTTTTTAAAAAGTCCTTAAATCTATTCCCTATTTTGTAGATGCGATAACTTTTGCACAAATCAATTAATATACGCCTATTGCGATTTTTATTTTATTTTTTAATTTTACCAAAAAAATATATAGAAGAATACATATTGGCCTAAACTAATGAATACATTTTATATTATATATATATATATATTATTTTTTTGCATATGTATTCTAGCAGAACGTAAAAAAATATATATTTTTTTTGTCAAAATTGTCGATCTTTTTTTTGTTTATAGCACAAATAAAAAGCGCAGAGGTAATTAAGTACCACCAAAAGAAAGCTCTATTTGTGTGAAAAAAAGGGCACAAATTGTGTTTGGGTACAACAACCGTGCAATTGTCAGTTAAAGAGACGCAGTGCCATATCGCAAAAAAATGGCCTGGTCTTTAAGGGAGCAAATCCTTCCATGGCCGAAGTGGTTAAGAGGCCATACCAGTGTGGTAAAATATTGATTTTGACCTTTAGAGGAGAGCAGAATGGTTTGCAACATGTCATCATCGGTGATGAACACATACGAGTCTTGCCTCTACAGGCGTCCCACTTTGTCCCCGAACACTGTCTGCTGATGTCAGACTTCTGAGCTCCTGGCAGGCGTGTTGATAAGTGCGACCCATCATGCTTATCTGCTAATCAAGAACCTTGTTAATTCTGGTTATAATGACTCCTGGCACATTCCTGTTACTGAGTGGCCCCCAAAATATTTTGTATCTATGCAACCAAATACTGGCTGCACTGGAAGAAGAAGCTTTAAAGTATAAGTAAACCCATTCTTAAACATCTCGGATAAGCTTTAACATGCGTGTTTTAGCTGTGTTAGTTTTGCTTTCAGTTGGGGAGCAGCAAAGGTCACTGGGAAATTTTAAAGTAGATCTGTAACACAAAACTTTTTTTATTTTATTTTTTATTTTGATATGGTAAGGATTGCTTTAAGAGGAAATCTCTCCAAAGTAAGGGAAAATGTGATATATTATAAGGACAACTCCCGACAAATGGCTACATACACACCCCAAACACATATACTCACCGGCCACTTTATTAGGTACACCTTGCTAGTACCGGGTTGGACCCCCTTTTGCCTTCAGAACTGCCTTCATTCTTCTTGGCATAAATTCAACAAGGTGTTGGAAACATTCCTCAGAGATTTTGGTCCAGATTGACATGATAGCACCACATCCCAAAGGTGCTCTATTGGACTGAGATCTGGTGACTGTGGAGGTCATTGGAGTACAGTGATCTCATTATCCTGCTGGAAGGAGCCATCAGAAGATGGGTGTACTGTAATCATAAAGGGATGGACATGGTCAGCAACAATACTCATATAGGCCATGGCACTTAAACGATTCTCAATTGGTACTAAGGGGTCCAAAGTGTGCCAAGAATATCCCCCCACACCATTACACCACTAGCTTGAACTGTTAATACAAGGCAGGATGGATCCATGCTTTCATGTTGTTTACGCCAAAGTCTGACCCAAACATCTGAATGTTGCAGCTGAAATTGACTCATCAGACCAGACAGCATTTTTCCAATGGTCTATTGTCCAATTTTGGTGAACCTGTGTGAATTGTAGCCTTCGTTTCCTGTTCTTAGTTGACAGGAGTGGCACCCGGTGTGGTCTTCTGCTGCTGTAGCCCATCTTCAAGGCTCAATGTGTTGTGCGTTCAGAGATGGTATTCTGTATACCTTGGTTGTAACGTGTGGTTATTTGAGTTACTGTTGACGTTCTATCATCTCAAACCAGTCTGTCCATTCTCCTCTTACTTCTGACATCAACAAGGCATTTTCTTCCCCACAACTTCCGCTTACTGGATATTTTCTCTTTTTTGCAAACCCCTAGAGATGGTGGTGCGTGAAAATCCCAGTAGATCAGCAGTTTTTTAAATACTCAGTCTAGAGCTGCACAATTAATCAATAGAAAAAAAATCACAATCTCGATTCAACCCCCCTCACGATCTTAATCTGGCATTTCCACAATTCATTCATTGACACTCACAGCTGTCAAAAAAAAATAAAAAATCCGACAAATGTTTATGAACATTGCACAGCGCTGGGAGATCAAAGGAAACATTGTAACATTTAGTTCTTTTAGATCAAAGGGAAGAACTTTTGTCTGTAAATGAGGTCAGTTTAACCACTTTAAATCAGTATTTTCTTTTTTCCAATAAAATATTTTATTGATTAAGAAAGGAAAGAAGATACAAATTTATATATTGTGAATGAAAATTTACATAGAATCACAAACAACAAAAACAATAATAATAACATGGGAATATAAAATAAAGCAGGAACATCTTTACCACTGACAGAAAAGAACAGGAAATATAGTATCATTAGACAAACAATCGTGAATTAAATCAGTATTTTCTGCTAGAAAATTACTTAGGACCGTAGAGAATAAAATGGTGATCGTTGCAATATTTTATGTCAAACTGTATTTGCAGAGCAGTCTTTCAAACGCATTTTTTTTGTGAAAAAATACACTTTGATGAATTTTAAAAAAGTTAGCCCAATTTTTTTGTATAATGTGAAAGCTGATGTTACGCCAAGAATCGCAAGAGAATCGTGATCTTTATTCTAAATAAAAAAATTGTGATTCTCATTTTGTATAGAATCGTGCAACTTAGACCAGCCCGTCTGGCAACAACAGCCATGCCACTTTCAAAGTCACTTAAATCCCCTTTCTTCCCCATTTTGATGCTCGGTTTGAACTTCAGCAAATCGACTTCACCACATCTAGATGCCTAAATACATTGAGTTTCTGCCATGCGGATTAGCAATTTGTGTTACCAAGCAATTGAATAGGTGTACCTAATAAAGTGGCCGGTGAGCGTATATCCGGGTCTATTTTAGCCACTTTAGGATTTGTAAATAAAGCGTTATTTCATGATCCCACATCCTTGTTATAATGTAGAATGACACCGTGCCTGTCCTCCTGACTTTTGATTATTAGTAAATACCATCACACCAGTAACATGCAACATGAGCTCTTTTTCCTTTTTCTTTCCTACATTCCTGCCTCATTTGTAGGGCTTACAGACCAAATGCTCGAACTGTACCCTGATTTCAGCCTGATTTCATGCAGCTTTGCAGTCATATAAGGCGACATACTTTTGGAGTTGATTTACTAATTGCGAATATACTGTGCGTTGCAAGTGTAGTTGCTCTGAAATGAGGGGAAGCTCTGCTGATTTCTATCATCTAATTATGTACCACAAGCAAAAATGCTGTATTATATTTTCCTTGCATGTGATTGGGCTTTCTTTGCTAAGTGAAGCTTTACCTCATTTACAAAGCTTCTACAGTCCCTGGGGACTTGGTGCATGCAGCCTCTGGCTCTCCATGGTTTCTTAGCTGTGACCACATTTAAAGTGCATCTGTGCCTACCAAATGCCAGGCCTCTATCCCTTATTAACCACTAAGACAGTCTCAATGCCACTAATTGAGAAACAAATGCTCACATTATCTGCAATGATAAAGCCATCTGTTGCCTTTGGTGATTTTTTTTTTTTTTTTTTTAATCACAGCACCACTTTAAATGTGCACATGGGAAGAAACACATGTAAACTTTGTTCAGTGCAGCTTACAGCAGGCCCAGGCTGCCCTCCTTGGGTTTGGCTCAGGACGGAGACTCTTAAGATCTCCCTTGCAGTGTCCGATCTCTCTGTGGGGTTCTTGTGCGGCTGGCGGCACTTCTGAGAATCGTCTCTGAAATAACCGCTCGTCCTTTGGCATGAGCACAGAATACCCCGTAGGAGCATGTCAGTTCTGGATGGTCTCTTCCTCTTGCCCTTCCAGAACCAAAACACACACTCAGTGGTAGCTTCCACTTATTCCGGATTAACCTGTTAATTGCAGAATAAAATTGTGGCGCATTAAATGAGGATCAGCTGGTGGAGTCAGTCCGAAGGTTCAAGTATTCCTCCTGACAGTCTGACAATGGTGGGGGGGGGGAGAAAATTCTTTTACCTCCACATAGCTATTCATATTTATCATATCAGGAGAAACATATATATATTCATATATTTGACACCAACAAAACAGTTAACCTTATCCTATGCATATTTAAAAAGATTTTAGTGATCTACTTAAAAATGTAAAGCCCAATTTTTTTTTTTTTTGTAAAGCTCAAACTTAATCTGCTCATATTTTCACCTTCTTGGTTCCTCCCTCCTCTCTTCAACATGCAAAAAAAAAACAAAAAAACAGGAAATGGAAAAAAAAAACCTCTCTGTTTTCATTAAAGCGGCGTTCCACCCACATTTTTTTTTTTTTTTTAAATGCATCCCCTGATTTTTTTTAATTAAAACAATATTAATATGTTATATGCCATGCTGCTTTTGTTTTTTTGTTTTTATGTAAACTAGCCTTTATAGTCCTTTGCCAGCATGCTCCCATCTTAATTGTGGGCATGTGAAGCCCACTTGTATCTTCATCTGGGATAAGGTGCTGCTGGGTACTCAGCATGCACCTCCAGACCTTGCGCATGCACGCAAACCACAAGGCACAATGCACACATTGTAGTTCGGGTTGCCATAGCAATGATGGCGTTGGAAGAAGTTCCCGCCCCATTGCTATGGCCACCTGTCACTCAAGACTAAACCCTGGAAGCAAGAGGGTGCTTGTCGCCACCTTGCATCACGTTATTTCCTGTTTGGAAATAACGCAATGCTTCCAGGCAGTGATGCCCACTGACTCCTGGGAATGATGACACACATCTCCCAGGAGCCAGTGTGCCGGCAGCAATGACGTACCTCACCGTGGCAAGATAAACAGGAAGAAGAAAGATAAGCCCTTGGAAACAAGGTAAATGGAGCGGGGGGAAAAAATGCTTTTTTTAAATGCTGCAATGAAGCAGATGGTGATAACATAAAAATGTGGGTGGAACTCCGCTTTAAATACCTTATTTTATTATACATTTTATATATACATATTATATATTTATTATACCTGGTTTCATCACTGGGTCTCTGTACTTCTCTATGATATGCAGGCAGATCAGGACCAATGGAAGGGATCAGCAGGGTGCTGTATATAGCTTTCTAAAATGTGCACAGCACCGTGCCTCAATCCTGATACCATTGTCCTGGTTTTTGGGACGAGTTATACAAATATCAAATTGCCATAGAGTGTGGGTGCCAGTCTGGGAAAATACAGGTGATACTCGAAAAATTTGAATATCGTGCAAAAGTTAATTTATTTCACTAATGCAACTTAAAAAGTGAAACTAATATATGAGATAGACTCATTACATGCAAAGCAAGATAGTTCAAGCCGTGATTTGTCATAATTCTGATGATTATGGCATACAGCTCATGAAAACCCCAAATCCACAATCTCAGAAAATTAGAATATTACATGTAATCAATAAAATCAGGATTGTATATAGAACAATATCGGAACTCTGAAAAGTATAAGCATGTATATGTACTCAGTACTTGGTTTGAGCCCCTTTTGCAGCAATTACTGCCTCAATGCGGCGTGGCATGGAAGCTATCAGCCTGTGGGACTGCTGAGGTGTTATGGAAGACCAGGATGCTACAATATCGGCCTTGGGCTCTTCTACATTGTTCGGTCTCATGTCTCTCATCTTAGATTCTCTATGGGGTTCAATTCAGGCAAGTTTGCTGGCCAATCAAGAACAGTAATCTCACGGTCATTGAACCAGGTTTTGGTGCTTTTGGCAGTGTGGGCAGGTGCCAAGTCCTGCTGGAAAATGAAGTCAGCATCCCCATAGAGCTCGTTTGGGGTAGGAAGCATGAAGTGCTCCAAAATCTCCTGGTAAACGGCTGTGTTGACCCTGGACTTAATTAAGCACAGTGGACCAACATCAGCATATGACATGGCTCCCCAAATCAACACAGACTGTGGACATTAGTGAAATAAATTTAACTTTTGCACAATATTCGAATTTTTAGAATTTCACCTGTAGGTGTTCCTAAGCAGGCTGTATTTGCATGAAGACCACTCTAATTAGTTCCCACATCTGAGCCGCCATGGTTGGAAGAAGCTGGGCTGGGGAGCAAAGAGCTAACTGACACCGAACGGCCTCCAGTCGGGGAATGAGGCAGGGTCTATATGCCTTGGTGGGGCTTCTAATGCACGTTGTGAGAATCTTAGTGTTCATGAAATTAGAGAATTTTCAGTACAGAAGAAAAGCCTGTACAATTGTGCAAGAGTGAAGGGGAAGACTGGATTTCAGCTTAAAAACAAATTCATGGCCTGTTGTAAAGCCCAAAAAACTTACCAGACTACATGTAGGGAATAATCGCACTCTTATTGCTGCAAACTATTTTATGTCTCTATTAACATTCTTGCCAGAATGGAATTGGAAAGAAATTGCACACATGCTTGTACCTTTCTGTGAGCCTGTTTGTAGTGCAGTTCTGGATAACATATTTTGTCCTGGTCCATTTCCTCTTTTATCTGCATTTTTGTCACCAGAATCTACCACTGAATGGTGGGATTAACTGCTGCTGATCTTATTCGCCCAGCTTTGTACCAGCAGACGGGGAGGGATGCTCTGTGTAGTGATATTACCCCCAGGCTCCACTCCATGACATTCCCCAGTGCAGGACCTTCCACTCTGCTTATAGCTCTCATCAATTTACTTCTTTTTCTTGCTCCTTATTTTAAAATAATTATGTATGTTTTAATAAAAAAAATTTAAAACTCCATCCACATAGCTAATTTGTGGCTTTTAGGTTATAGCTGTAAAGTCAATATACACCCCAACTTGATGACATGTAGTTTACTGTGCACTTTATATATTAAGCCATCTTGTACAGTTGTATGGACTCCTCTCCTCCACTGAAATTGCTGACTCTGATTTCACTGCACACTGTGAGCTTCTCACAATGTGCATTAGAAGCTGCACAAGTCAAATGGAGCCCACCTAATTTCCCTACTAGAGGACATCAGCATCATCTAGACCAGGGGTCTCCAAAACTTTCTAAGCAAAGGGCCAATTTACTGACCTTCAGGCTTAAGGTGGGCCTGGACTGTGGCCAGCTGCGGTAGAAAATGCCCCGGCATCAGTGCCCCAACATAGTGCCCCATTGTTGGTATCAATGGGATAAATAGGAAACCAATGATGGTTTCAGTAGGGGTAATTGTGCCCCATCATTGGTGTCGATTGGTAGAATAGTGCCCCAAGGGCCAGATAAAGGCAAGAAAAAGGCCACATCTGGCCCCCGGCCACAGTTTGGAGACCACTGATTTAGACATTTCTTCCCTGGCCCAACTGTCCCTGTTACACCCCTTTTAATTCATTGGATCTTCGTTTTTTTCAATCATGGAGGCTCAGCATTACATGTGGACATTACCTAGGGAAGTCTGCATACAATTGCAGCCTGCATTGGTACATCTACTGCTCCAGACTAAAGCCGGCCATATACGATACAATTTTTTGCAGGAAATAAAAATCGCTCAACTCCCCCCATTAACACAGTCCGTGTTGATGAGGGATTCCCACCTACAGAGCTATTGTGTTCTCTCAGCAGGGGGGTGCGGGAAGCCGTCCCTGCTGGGAGAACACAGTGATTATTGGTTGCGATTATATAGCCGCTTGTAATAATCATATCCCAAAAATCCAACATTCTGGTTGTACTCAAGTCTTTTGATGGATCATCTTGGGTACAATCCGCCTGCCCATACATGGTTTGAATTTCGGCCGGTCTCTGCTGAACCGCCTGAGATTTGATCCGTCTATGGCCAGCTTAATATTCACCCATCAAGGCCTTTTGATATTTGCATAACTCCTCCCAAGAGCCAGCCCACTCCTTGCTTTAGAATCAAGGGCTCTTGAGGAGCACTGAGGCAGGGTGCTGTGATGTTTTCAGGAATCTTTGTACAGCCTCCTGCCGGTCCCTCCTACCATCCATGATCTGCCTGCACTGTATAGAGAACAGAGACCCAGTAATGATATCACTGTAACTAAAATAAGGTATGTAATGAAAAATTTTTATTTAAAAAAAACAAATAATTATTATATTGATGAGGGGGAATGGAGGAACCAGGGAAGACCAAATGTATGCAGATTTAACTTTAGCTTTTAGGATTCCCAAAGACAAAAGAAATGCCTTTTGCCCGAGAATTAGTTAATCAGAAGATCGTACCTGCAAACAGCTGAAATGGGACTTAAAGTATAACTAAAGGCAAAACTTTTTTTTAGCTTTGGATAGAGTGGAGAGGGATTAGAACTCCTGTCAGTTTTTATTGCGATCTGTGTCCCCGCTAGGGAGATTTTCCCTATTTGTCCCGTTTACCATTATCATTGAAAGGGAAATTAAAAGAAAATCCCACATTTTGGGTTGTCCCCAGAAAAGTAATATGGGGCAAATCTTTCAAAGGGGACAATAGTTCTGGTGACCTGGGGGTCCCCAAGTAATTCCCTTAATGTGCAGGGATTTGCTCTTATTTCCTGTTTGGCTATGGGAGAAGAAGTGAAGGGAAATCTCTGCAATGAGACAGATGGCAAAAATAAACCTTACAGGGGGTATAACCCTGCCTTACTCTATCCAAAATAAAAAAAATAAGTTTTGCCTATAGTTCTGCGTTTTCATAGAGAATAAAACTGACTGAATAGGCAGATGCAGCAGAGAAAGGTTTTATCCGGCTTTGTATGGCTAGTCTTACAGTGCTAGATGACACTGGTTATGCCCCCCTTCTAGTTATGCCTGTTTTACCCTGTTTAGGGGACATACAGTTATGCTCATAAGTTTACATACCCTGGCAGAATTTATGATTTCTTGTCCATTTTTCAGAGAATATGAACGATAACACAAAAACATTTCTTTCACTCATGGTTAGTGTTTGGCTGAAGCCATTTATTATTGATCAACTGTTTGTACTCTTTTTAAAACATAATGACAACAGAAACTACTTAAATGGCCCTGATCGAACGTTTACATACCCTGGCGATTTTGGCCTGATAACATACACACAAGTTGACACAAAGGGGTTTGAATGGCTATTAAAGGTAACCATCCTCACCTGTGATATGTTTGCTTGTAATTAGCATCTTTCATTCAGTGCTGCACTGACTTTTCTGGATTCTGAGTCATAGGGGAAGCAAAAGAATTGTTAAAGGGTCTGCAGGAAAAGGTAGTTGAACTGTATAAAAAGATATCCAAGGAATTGAGCATGCCAGTCAGCAGTGTTTAAACTCTAATCAAGAAGTGGAAAATGAAGGGTTCTGTTGAAATCAAACCACAGTCAGGTAGACCAACTAAAATTTCAGCCATAACTGCCATTAAAATTGTTCGGGATGCAAAGAAAAACCCACAAATAATTTCAAGTGAAATACAGGACTCTCAAAACTCTTAAAACATGTGGTGTGGCTGTTTCAAGATGCACAATAAGGAGGCATTTGAAGAAAAATGTGCTGCATGGTAGAGTCACCAGAAGAAAGCCATTACTAAACAAATGCCACAAAGTATCCTGATTACAATACGCCAAACAGCACAGAGACAAGCCTCAAACCTTCTGGCACAAAATCATTTGGAGTAATGAGATCAGAATTTAGCTTTTTGGCCACAACCATAAACACTACATTTGGAGAGGAGTCAACAAGGCCTATGATGAAAGGTAGACCATTCCTACTGTGAAATACGGAGGTTGATGTTTTGGGGATGTGTGAGCTACAAAGGCACAGGAAATTTGGTCAAAATTTATGGCAAGATGAATGCAGTATGTTATCAAAAAATACTGGAGGAACATTTGTATTCATCAACCAGGAAGCTGCACATGGGACGTACTTGGACATTCCAACATGACAATGATCCAAAACACAAGGCCAGGTCGACTTGTCATTGGCTACAGCAGAATATAGTGAAGGTTCTGGAGTGGTCATTTTACAATACATGGTATTAAGAACTGGGGTATGTAAACTTTTGATCAGGGTAATTTTTCTAGTTTCTGTTGTCATTATGATTTAGAAAAAAGTAAACACAGCTTATTGGTAATTAATGGCTTCAGCCAAACGCTGTCCATGAGTGAAAGAAAAGTTTTTGTGTTCTCATTCATTTTCTCTGAAACCATACATTTTGCCAGGGTGTGTAAACTTATGAGCACAACTGTATTGTGGCCTCTGACTTCATGGAATAAATTAAGCAGACACCCTCCATATAACTGGTTCCTATAGAGTTCTTCTTGCACTTCAAAGCTTCACACAGGCCAAGGACTGTTTCCTGTAATATCACAAACAGATGGTGGTGTTTGCTCACCATGTCCTGTGTTATGACAGCGATAAACGGCTGTTCCCCACTGTGCTTTTGTTTCTGATAACCAGAAAATGGTGTCCGTTCCCCTAGTCACCCCCCATACCAAATCCCACAGTCATTACTAAATTTGGCTTAGTGTTTTTATCAATTTCAAAAAGAAAGTTGTTTCATCGGTTCTTACAATTGTAACTTATTGAATCGCTGTCTTGTTGTTTCATTGAGGCAATAGAATGGGGAATTTTTGTTTGTAAAGAGAACAGGTTACAATTAGACATGAATCTTAATATTCAGTGTTAAAGTGGAACTTTGGCAAAAATAAAAAACGTGGAAAGTCGTCCCTGCCAGAAGACTGTGGTTATTGCCAGCAGCTAAACCAGCTGCTAGCGATAATCACAAGTGAATTCTGCAGGCTGGTTGTACCCAAGTTGATCAATCGATCAACTTGGTACATTCAGCCTGCTTACACACGGTTCAAATCTTGGCCGATTCCTGATGAACCAGCTGAGATTCGAACCATGTATGGCCGGCCTAGATGTCTTTCGTTCAGCTCACTAGCTGACCTATATAAACCTATGTATGAATGGCCAGCTTATAGGACACACAGTGATGGCAACTGTGAAAAACCTGATGTATGTAAACCCTAAAAATGAACTTTTTTTATTTGTTCCCTTTTGGTACCTCTGCTGCAATAAAATCCCAAGCATTGTTAAAAAGATAACGTCACTTTTTAGAAAAAATAAGTGCACATTTTTTGCAGGTGAAAAACGATGCATTTATTCTTATTTTCTTTTGGAGCCTATAAAGCATTGCACCAGCGATCAGCAGATCACTGGTGCTATGCAGGTCTCCTTCAGATCGGTCAGAATATCTGTGTACCCGTACTTCCCATACGGGCAGGCAGATACAGCGACAGGAAGAAATCGATGAACTACAACGGAGCTCCACAGCGCCCTGGTAGTTCACTGAGAACTAAAAGCCAAAAACTGCAAAGGATGTCAGGACTAGAGGTCGACCGATATGGGTTTTTCTCTGGCCGATGCCGATATTTAGAAATCATGGCGGCCGATGGCCGATATACGATGCCGGTTTTTTTTGGGCCGATATGTTAGGCCGATTTTATTTTATTTATTTATTTTTTTCCTTTTTTATTTATTATTATTATTTTTTTTTTAATCCCCCTTGATCTAACATACCTTTCCCACTGGGACGTTTGTCAGGCGCTTTTGGGCTAAAAATAGCGCCTGTAAAGTGCCTGCAAAATGGCTCCCCTGCAGTCTGTGTGAAAGACAGAGTGCTTTCACACTGAGGCGATGCGCTGGCAGGATCTTAAAAAAAAGTCCCGCAAGCAGCACGTTTGGAGTGGTGTATACCGCTCCTCCACCACTCCTGCCCATTGATATGAATGGGCACCACTGCCGAAGCGCATGCAATGCGATTTGGCAGCAGTGCTTCATGGGCGCATTTAACCTCTTCCTCGGCCGCTAGCTGGGTTATATGTGCCCCACTAGCAGCCAAATAGCGCCGCTAAAATGATGGTAAAGAGCCACTAAAACTTGCGTTTTACCATCAACACCTGCCCGCTCCAGTGTGAAAGCAGTCTTCATAAGTGATACAGAAAATTTCTTACATTTAAACATTTATTAAACAAAACAAACCTCCAATCAGTTTACTTGTATGTATGATTTAGATAAAAAAAAAAACTATATATTAAATAAAAACAGGTAGTCAAAACTTTTGGACGGAAAAAAAAAAAAATGGGCTAACTTTACTGTTTTTATTTTATTTTTATTTTTTAAATAGTGTATTTTTTTCCCAAAAAAATGCATTTGAAAGACCTCTGTGCAAATGCTGTGTGACATAAAATATTGCAACAACCGCTATTTTATTCCCTAGGATCTCTGCTAAAAAAATATATATAATTTTTGGGGGGTCTAAGTGATTTTCTGGCAGAAAATACAGGATTTTTACTTGTAAGCAACAAGTGTCAGAAAAGATTTAGTCTTTAAATGGTTAAACTGAGAACTCTACACACTGAGATGATTTCATTCATTGAAGTGTAAACATTGTATCATTTTGTTCTTTTCTTGGCAGCCTGCCCAGAGAGGAGGAAGACGTTTCTATGGCAACTTACACTGACTTCTATACAGAAGTCATTTCAAAGTTCGGCTGTAGTTCTAAATCGGCTTTTTATCAGCACAATCGGCCGATGCCGATTATTTAAAAAACTGCAAATATCGGCCGATATATCGGTCGACCTCTAGTCAGGACTTGTAGTTCATTTACACACAGAGCTGTGTGAAAAAGTGACGCGTATGTGTGGGTGGAGCTGATTTTAAAAAATGACAGCTAGTACAGAAAAATTCTTCAAGTACTGCTGTCACGGGGGGAGGGGGGCTTAGCGGCTGCAGCATTGATAACATGCTACATGTTCCACCTTAAAAACGGGTGGAACATGTAACATGTTTCCAAAAGGTGAACTTATCCTTTAAGCTTCCCATACACAGCTCGATTTTCTCTTGTTCAGTCTGCAGACTGAAGGAGAGAAATTCAGTCCACTTCCCCATTCACACTAAGGCTACTTTCACACTGGGATGGTGAGAGTGTCAGCAGTAGCTTTTCGGCCACTAGCGGGGTGCTTTTAACCCCTGCTAGTGGCTGAAGAAGGGGTTAATACTGCCCGTGTAGCGCTGAAGCGCTTTGCAGGCGCTTTGGCAGTGCTGCCTATTCATTTCAATGGGAAGGGGCGGTTTTGGAGCGGTGTGTATACCTCCACCACCCCAAAGATGCTGCTTGCAGGACTTTTTATAGCGTCCTGCAAGCGCGCCGCTCCAGTGTGAAAGCACTCGGGCTTTCATGCTGGAGTGACAGGAGAGGCGCTTTACAGGCACTCATTTTAGCACTAAAACGCCTGTGAAGCACCTCAGCGTGAAAGTTGCCTAATGCCGCGTACACACGACCGGACTTTCCGGTAGACTAATTTGATCGTTTTTCGAAAAATAAATCTGATGGACCTAGAAATAGAACATGTTTCAAATCTATCCGACGGACTCAATTCCGACTGACTAAAATAGGGAAAACCGTTTGTCTGTGTGCTGGTCCGCCGGACCAAATACGACACAAGGGAAGCTATTGGCTACTGGCTACTGAACTTCCTTGTTTAGTCCTGTCCTACGTCATCACGTTCAAAACAAGTCCGTTCATTCGGAAAGTCCATCAGGAAGACCGTCGGACCTAGTCTGCTAGAAAGTCTGGTTGTGTGTACGCGGCATAACAGTGTGGATGGTGGAATGGAGGGAGAAATCTCCACTGCCACTTATACTATTTAGCATCTGCGGCAGCCTCAGGTGCCTGGATACAGTGGTACTGCTGAACAATTGAATGCATCTGATTGGATGCGATGCAATCACTGTTCAGATGATTGTTTTCATCTGGTTCAAAACATTTTTAAAATGACTTTTGTTTAGCCTGATAGTGCTTGCAGAGCCACCAGCATTGTCACACTAGAACAGGAAGTGTGCAAGTGGCAGAATCACCAGATAAAAATAAAGGGAAAAAAATCCCGAAAGAATGTGCAGCCAGCACATCTTGGGACTGTGGTAGGTTGCAATATAAGCTGGCCATAGATGGTTGGAATCCCGGCCGGTTCAGCAGGGACGAGCCAAGCTTTGAACCATCTATGGGTAGGCTGATTGTACCCAAGTCGATGCATCGGTCGACTTGGGTACAAACAGCATGTCAGATTTGTAGCTTGCGATTATTGCCAGTGGCTATAGCTACTAGCATTCATCATTGTGTTATCCTAGCATGGACGGTTCCCCACACCCCTGCCCCCCCCCACCCCTAGCCAGGAGAACACAAAAACTCAGAGGATGGGATTCCCCATCAACGCTGACTGTGTTGATGGGGGAATCAAGTGATTATCTATGGCTTGCCTTAGTCTTTAGTACCATCTTTGGGTGGGGTTGGCCTTTACAGCTGAATGCCAGCTTTCCCTTTCGTCTTCCACAATTTTATAGGCCCCTCTCCTATACTAAAATAGCTTACTCTGATTTCACTGCACACAGTAAGCGTCTTACGGTGTGCATTAGAAGCCACATCAGGTCAGATGGAGCCTGTCCCATATCCTGGCTGGGAGACGTCCTCTAAACCTAAAAGCATAAACGGCCTCACATGTATTCACTGGAGATGGTTATTAACAGGTGAGGATACAGACTGATGAATGGGCATGACGATGATCCTGAGGATGCCTCAGTCATGTACAAAGCTTTTTTTTTTTATTTGCTGTATCATGTGGAACAAATCACATATCTTGTAAATCTCAGCTCCTGCTATGATTGATGCCCGATGGCCTCCACAGGGCGTCTTGGGCTGTGCAGCTGCTGCTCTGTTTGGATTCTTCACTACATGTATCTCTGCTCATCGAACCAGCCGGGTCTTAAAGTATTATATGTGAAAGAGCATCCATTTGCTATCAAATGTTATTGTAACTTCAATCACTAAAATCTCATAAAATTTAACATGTTTTTTGTGGCTTAAAAAGTCGCAATCTCTTTGCAGCATTCTTTAAAATAATACCTGGTGATCCCACCATGAAGGTCCTTGTTCAGGCACTTCCTGTTATAGAGTGATAGCGGTCTCCCAGTTGTTCCCTTACATTGGCACACTGTCATGCTCCCTGGTAGAGACTACTAGTGACTGTGCTAACACAGTGTGCAGACATGGTCCAATAATATCACTATCAGGAAGCCGGTCCAGAGCAATAAGGTGCAGCCAAAACTTGAGCGCATACATATAGACGGGAAGTGACTGATGAAACCGGAGGACTTCAGCAGTTTTAATATAGGAAAAATGATAAAAGAAAGGTAAAAACAAAATAATATGAAAAACTGGCAATTGGTTAAAAAAAACTGGCACAGCTGTGCCGAAAAGTTTGCATACCCTCATATAATTGGTCATATACAGTATGTACCATTTTTAAAGAAAACATGAGTGAGCAGGCAAAACACATTTCTTGTCCGTCTTATGGGATTCATATTCAACTGTTGGTCAGAATGGCACAATCGTAAAACAAAACATGTCAACAAGTAAATTAAATGGCCCCTGCTCAAAATTCTGCATCCCCTCATTCTTAATACTTTTTATTGCCCCCTTTAGCATCAATGACACTGTGCAGTCTTTTGTAATAGTTGTCTAGGAGGCTCTGAATTCTTGCAGGTGGTATAGCTGCCCATTAGTCTTGGAAAAATGCCTCCAGGTCATGCAAAGCCTTTGGCCGTCTTGTATAAACCACATGTCTGAGATCGCCCCAGAGTGGCTCGATCATACTACGGTCAAGAGACTGTGATGGCCACTCCAGAACTTCACCTTTTTCTTCTGTAACCACTGAAGGGTCAACTTGGTCTTGTGCTTAGGGTCATTGTCATGCTGGAAAGTCCACGAGTATCCCATGTGCAGCATTTGTGCAGATGAATGCAAAATGTCTGCAAGTATTTTCTGATAACATGCTGCATTGATGTCGCTAGCAATTTTCAAAGTCCCCAAACTTCAGTGAGCCACCACTATTCTTCATAGTGGGAATGGTATTCTTGCTGCAATATGCCTTGTTGACTCCTCTCCAAACCACACTTTTGATTTTGTCACTCCAGATTACAATGTGCCAGAAGCTGTGAGGCGCGTCAGTGCGTTGTTGGGAATTTTGTAACCAGGCTTTTTTTCTACGTTGGCACAATAAATGCTTCTTTCTGCAACTATACCATGCAGCTAATTTTTGTTCAAATATCGTCGTATTGTGCTCCCTGAAACAACCACACTGTCTTTTTCCAAAGCAGCCTGTATTTCTCTTGAGGTTATCTGTGGGTTTTTCTTTGTATCCTCAACAATTTTTCTGACAGTTGTGGCTGCAACATTTTTGGTCTACCTGAGCTTGGCTTGGTATCAAGAGATCCCCAAATTTCCACTTCTTAATAAGTGATTGAACACTACTGACTGGCATATTCAAGGCTTTGGATATCTTTTTCTATCCTTTTCCATCTTTATAACGTTCCATTACCTTATTACGCAGGTCTTTTGACCTTTTCTGCTCCCCACGGCTCAGTATCTAGCCTGCTCCCTGCATCCACACGAGGACTAACACACTTATTGACTATTTATACACAGACACTAATTGCAATTTAAAGCCACATATGTGGGAGATTAAATTGGTTATAAAGGTAGAAGGTTTTTGCATCTTCATGCATTCTTTGCATGAAGGTAAAATACCTCCCACTGCTGTCAATCACAGGCAGGGAGGAGTGACGGCAGGACTGAGCCTCAGCCTCATAGACACACAAATGTGGCTCAGTAGCGATGACGTTCGAGTGCCCCCATAGCAAGTGGCTTGCTATGGGGGCACTTGGCAGGGGGGAGGAGCCCAGAGCGCCAGCCAGGGGGACCTGCGAAGAGGAGGATTGGGGCTGCTCTGTGCAAAACCATTGCACAGAGCAGGTAAGTGTAATGCCGCGTACACACGACCAGACTTATGTCCGACAGACTTCCGAAGGAGTTCTGCTGGAGTTCCGACAGAGTTGTGACGGACTTTTCGAATGAGCGGACTTGGCCACACACAATCACACCAAACTCCGACGGATTCGAACGTGATGACGTACGACTGGACTCAAATAAGGAAGTTCATAGTCGGTAGCCAATAGCTGCCCTAGCGTCGGTTTTAGTCCGTCGGAATAGCACACACGAGCAAATTTTTCGGTAGGAACTGGGTCCGGCAGAGTTCTGGCGGAAAAATTTGAAGCATATTCCATTTCTAAAGTCTGTCGGACTTTTGCGAATCAAAAGTCCGTTGCAGCCCACACACGATCGAATAGTCTGCCGGAATCATTCCGTCACACTTTGGATGTTGAAAAGTCCGCTCGTGTGTACGGGGCTTTACATGTCATATTTTCAATATCAATGCTTAAATTTCACAATTTCTGCCAGGGTGTGCAAACTTTTGAGCGCAACTGAAATGCACAAGAGTAAATGATATCCTTTTAGGTTTACCATTTACTTCAAAAGGTCAGCTCTCTCCTTTAAGATGTTTCATCTTTTGGTAGATACTGGAGATTAACCATCACCATTAAGAATTTGGCAATAGTATGCAGTCAACGTTGGAGTGAGTGCACAAAGCAACTAGCTGATATAAGGTGCAGGAGATCAACAGAACTGAGATGGGATGAAAGATAAAAAAAAAAAGTGGAAACAGTATTTTATAATTAAAAAAGAAAAAAATACATACTAATTATTTGGACAGTACGCAGAACAAACTAAATTTTCATCCAGTTACATCAACATTAAAACTGCACTCCAGACATGCATAACTTGCAAAACTAGCATGTGATAGAAGTATAGGCCATGTAACACTGGCGATCTTGAGCATTCAAATTGTCACCAGCATCAGGATTTCTGGCAGACTGCTTACCTGTCTCTATGATATTGTATACTTTGCTAACCGGACCAACAAAGACGTCACTCCCTCAACAGCCAGGGAGATTTGGCATTCAGGACCAGAGAGGGAGAAAATCCACAGAGGTTCATTGAAGTCTGTCCAGCATGACTCTGTTTCTTTGGATATGTGTCTGCAATTAGGCCAGTTTTTTGTTAAAACACATCAGTGAAGGAGGTATCAAGAAGGGACTTTGTGCCTTCTTGTCCAGAACAGTAATGGTACACCTGCCTTAAATTGTTTCCTTTGGTTTACTGGTGTTTGGAGCATAGAACAGTCCCTGGTCGGCTTTCGACACCTGGTCATCCAGGGGACTGACCCAGTGTAAGTGGCAAGCAGCGAATATATTTCTTAGGCCGCGTACACACGGGTGGACTGTCTGACGGACTTGGTCCGCTGAAACGTGTTTCAGCGGACAGTCCGCTCGTGTGTGGGCTTCAGCGGACTTTTTCAGCGGACAGTCTGGCGGACTAAATCTTTCGGAATTTCCGTAATATTGTCCGTCCAACTTTGGTTTCAGCGGACAGTCCGCTCGTGAGTAGGCAAGTTGGACGGACTAAGTATGGCGCATGCTCAGAAAGGATTTACACGGCCGAAGGTTGCATTGCAGTGTATTGGACGTCGTATTTCTAGTCCCGTCGTACGTGCTGTACACGTCATCGTGCAAGCTTTCAGCGGACTGTCTGTTCATCGTGTGTGGTCAAGTCCGTTCATTCAAAAGTAGGACGGACTGTCTGTCGGATTGTCTGACAGACTTAGTTGGCCAGACAGTCCGCCCGTGTGTACGCGGCCTTAGTTTACAGCCAAAAATATGTTGCTCCCTTGCTGCCTCCTTGCTATCAAGGGAGATGTGCTACTAGAGGCAGACTTGCCTGTGTGACATTAGCCAATAGCTACTAAACCAAGTCCGCACCAGCCCCTCCAAAGTTCTTGTTGGCTGAGTGACCTATCAGGTCCATGTACTAGAACATACTTCCGCAAATACCAACTTTTAGAAAATCACTCTTTACCTCTAATTGGGTACGGCAGACGTTCTATGTTAACATTTCTGGCTTAGAGGATGTAAATAACACTAAATAAAATGGAAGATACAAATCTTTCATAAGTAAGCCTGCATGGTTATAATATTTAAGGACTGAAAATTCCATTCCTGCATATTCCCAATTGTTACTATTTTTCCATGACGAGGCTCAGTTCACACGAACACCTGTAAAAGGAATTGTGAAAAGCACAGTAACTTGCACTCATGAAATAATAAAAATACAAATATAAATGATAATATACAATAATGATAGGAGACAGTTCACTGAAATACCCACTAACAAGTTATTAAACAATAATATAAACTCACAAAATGTTGAGCTATCCTTGTAAATCAGTGCCCCTACAAAGCATGTACACCAATGAATTGTAAATGACAATGTGAAAAAAGTGGCCTGTTCAGCAAATCAAAATTGTGAAACATAAATACACTCAAAATCATTTAATAATAGTGAAAAATAGTAATAAGTCCACTTCAGTAGAGATGATTATAACTTATGAAGCCCATATCATTGTAACACATCAGGTGACAATCTTTCCTCCACCAACATGAATAGCAGGACTCTTACCAGAACAATATGACCCCTAACCACAGAAAACCTGTTTGATTGCTTATGTCACCACTCAAAGTAGAGGCGAAGGCCTTTTCCTGTGTCCCAGAACATAAGGTGCAGGCTTGTCCTAATACCAATCCAGGGGGTTAGTAAATGTAAAGAAGAAAGGATTGCTGCTTCCTCCGACCAGCCCAGGTGAATAAGCGCTAAAGAATGGCCTCAGCCTACCTGTCTCCACCAGACCACACCCCCTGGTGCATTTCATCCCGCCCATCAGTGCTTAATCATAGGGCCCTATGATTAAGCCTGGTGGGCATGGCAAAATAAATCAGGGTAGGTGGTCTGTTGGAGACATGTAGGTTGGGACTGCTCTTTATCATTTATTCACCTGGGCTGGTCGGGATTAGCAGCGATCCTTTCTTTTTTACTCTTACCACAGGAGATCAAACACGTTTGCCACAGAAGAGATCTTTGCGTAGACACTAATAAGCCACCCAAAATGATCATCGCCAACCTCACTGGCAGCATAAGTAAAACTGCATTATCAGAAGCCAGTGCCACTCGGCATTAGTGATGACATGAGATCCTATGCTCCGTCCGATGTGTTTTGTCAAAATTGACTGCCTTGGGGGCCGAGAACAAAATAATTGTGTATTTTTAATATAAAGTTTAATTTCAAAGGGGGAATGTATTTTCCCACACTCAGCTGTCACACAGCCTGTTCTCCATTAAAAGGTATGTGCATATCCTTCCAAAGCTCCTCTATCTCTTCCAGACTACCCATTCCAATCCCCTACGCCCACTTACGCAAGCTCCAAGGCGATGCCTTGAGATATGTCTGGAACTACAAAAAACACAGAATAGCAAGCTCTGTCATGACCGCGTCCCGTGCAGATGGGGGATTGGTATTTCCAAATCTAGGAAAATATTACCAAGCATTCCAACTAAAGGGTTTGCTCTCGTGGTTCCCCCAGATGTCCTATAATAAATGGACGCAGATTGAAAAAATATGGTTGGCCGCAATTCACCCTAATAGCTCCCTGTGATTGTGGCGGTATCTCCGAATCGAATGCTAGGACCGATGTCTCACCTCCGTCAGCTCTGGCACAGGCTATCCTGCTCTGGGGAACTGCAATCAGAATGTTCAGTAATGAACTCCTTCCTTTATAACCCCAAAATTCCATCCAGCCTCACTCACCAGATGTCTTGGCCTTGGGCCTCCAGAAATTTGTTTCACTTCGGCCACCTGGTACACCCTAGAACCCGTAGGCTGCTGACATTCCCGGAGCTCCAGACCAAACATGACCTGCCACAACAGACACTTTTCAGCTACCTACAGATTAGACACTTTGCCCAGACCATAGCCCCAAACCTGCAATTCTCCCCACCATCTCCATTTGAACAGATTATACTAGAGGGGCGTAATCGTAGGGGCCTGATATCGGATATATATCAGCTCCTAAACACATTCCCAATGAGCATGAAAGGTAAACACGCATACATGATGAGGTGGGAGAGAGAGCTGGGGGAGGAACTCCCAGTGGAGGCATGGCAGGCAGTCTGGAGGCAGGCAGCTAAGAGCTCTGTATGCACTCTCTATAAAGAAAATTCATATAAGATTCTCTACTTTTGGTATCGGACCCCAGAACTCCTGCACAAAATGTATCCCTCCACTTCTGACCAATGCCGGCGATGCCAGCGCGACAGGGGCTCTCTCTTCCACATCTGCTGGACGTGTCCCCTAATAACTCCATACTGGAATTCCATCCAACAATTATTGTTCCACCTCTTTGAAACACCCATACCCTTCACACCAAAATTTTTCCTATACGCCAGAATTAAAGATGTTGAACTGATGGAAAAAATGACGGCCAGAATGAGAGACAAGCTGGACTAACACAATGCGATATGGGAGAGTTGGCCTCTTCGGGAGGACACGCGGTGAGCCGGCCTGGGAGTTGGGATGGTAGTCTACCAATCTATCAAATCCTTAATTATTTCTTCACCTTCTCTCTCCCCCCTTCTAACCCCCCCCCCCACTCTTTCCTTTCTCTTTTCTCTCCTCTCCTTTCCACTATTAATTCTGTGCTTTACTACCTTATTATTTGTGCACCTTGCAGACTACTTATGTAGGGCCATGTATGACAGTAGTTGTTGATATTGCTCTTCAAGCCTTTGCCTTAAAGATACCGCAATTGAAAGTCACAGTTTACATGTACACCCTACCACTGCACTTTTTGTTACTGCTGATCTCTGCAAAACTGTGTAATGTTGATCTTTTTGTACTGAATCTGCTGATAAAAACTGTTCATTGGAAAAGGGTATGTGCAGCCATCGTTTTGCAAGTGATTCCAGAGACACCAGTTTTATGCTTTAAGCCTTCAAGCTAGTTCTTGTAGAATCAGCACAAGCTACCTCCAATGGTCTGCCACAAAATGGCTTCCTCTACTCTATACAGATCATAGTGGCTGTGGGTAGCCAAATGCTTTTCTTGGAATCTCACTGTTATTGTTAAGTGCTGCTGAGTGTGTTCTTATCACAGACCCCCCTCCCCCCTTTCCTTTTCCCAAACCCGACTTGTGACTCCCTTATCCGTTTTCCATGGCACACAGCACAGACCCCAGGGAGCACTAGCAATGTGCCGTATCTGCAGCAACTGGCTCAAATCTCAGCCGTTAATTCTGCTTATCCAGGCGCTGACAGGCACTTAAGTCCATGTGTGCTGAGACATGTCACTCCTCATGCTGCCTGTTCCGTCTGTGGATCAGACACAGCAGAGATTGTGTATGGTCTATCCCGAGCCTCTTCACACCTAATAGGGCATGTTGCTGTGTGCACGAAATGAACTACGCCAAATAAACCAACTGTTGCTGTCTTCTTTTCCTATTATATTTAGAGTTCCCCCAACTCTTCGATTGTAAGCTCATTCAGGCACAGCTGTGTTCTCCTGCATCTCGGCTTTGTCATTTGCACCCTTTATGCACAATCCCTAGTGAGTTATGACATTGATAAGGAGTGCAAAACTTTGACTTTCCTGCCTGATGTTGTTACTTCCTTGTGAAGTGCTGCACTTTTTTCAAACTTTCTTTAGCCTGCAACTAATATTCCGCAAGTCCTGCTATTTCTTGAGAATGGTGTTTTGGTGAATTTTGTTAAACTTTTCTCCTGCTAGAGTGAGGTCATTTCCCAATGTTCTTGATCTTAGCTTCACATTGAAAATGCTGCCCTCCTAAACCTTATTTACACCCTTCTTTTATTTTATTTTTTTATTTTTTATTTTTTTATATATTTCAGTCATGTTTCCCCTCTCTCTTCTTTCCTCAAGACTGTACATATTAGGTTCCTACATTCTCTCCTGGTGTGTTCTATCCCTCAGACCTTTCACCTCTTGTATTGCCTGTGTCTGGATTCTTTCTGTCTTATCAATATCTTTTTGCAAGTGAGGTCTTCCAAACTGAACACGGTATAAGCCCCGGTTCACACTATAACCGGCATTCCTGTGCAATTTACATGCTATACAGTGCGGTGTGATTAGTGCCCATTTATTTTGAATGGGCTTAAATCGCACCGCATTGCACCAAATAAGTGCAGAAATTTTTTTTTGGTCCTTTTGTACCATGCAATCCGGTGCGGGCAGACCGCACTGCGTTTGCGTTCCTGTTGGGGTGTTGTCAACTTTGTATTGACAACAGCACAGTTTGAAGCTGCGGGTCCGAAAATCCAAGATTACGCCGCAGCGATCACACTGAAGGAGTCCACGAGGCAGACAAAATGAAGGACCTGGGACCCAAATCACAAAAGCCGCCGAGGACACAGGGTAAGGAGGTCCCCAGGGATATGCTGCTACACCCAGAAGATGACTGGGCTCACGGGGTCAGATCAGGCTGGACACTCACTGAACACAGGGCATAGCCACTCTGGGATGAAAGCACAGGCAGCCATCAGCCATCCTAACTGCACACAGTGGGGGTGAAGAGACAGATCATGCTGATCCTATAACCTCGGGCCAAAACAACCCAGTCACAAAAGCCCCAACTCAGCTCACTTTGGCAGACATCCTTAGGGCAGTGAACATATGCATTGCTTCTGTAAACACTATGAAGTGGCAATTTGGAGGCATGTGGGAAGAAGTTTCACTGCTGAGACAGGATTTACAAAAAATCAAGGAGTGCACTATGGCTGTGGAAAGCAGAGTTAGTAAAATTGAGGATCGATTACTCCCTATATCAAGGGATATCAACTCAGCGTACCAAATGGAAAAGGAGGCTAATGACAGAGCAGAGGATATGGAGAATGCAAATGTTATTTCAGACGAAATAACATTCACATTGTAGGCCTCCCTGAATGGGTGGAATGCAGAGACCCCACGGCTTTTGTGGAAGGTTGGTTACTAGACCTATTTGGAAAGAATGTTTTCTCGCCCTTTTTTGCAGTGGAACATGCTCATAGAGTGCCTCTCGCCCACCTCAACCGGGGGGACCACCCAGATCCATGTTGGTGAAATTGCTTTACTACCGTGACAGAGAAATTGTGCTCCGACAGGCAAGGGAATGGGCTAACATACAACATAATGGCACCAGGGTGTCCTTTTATCCTGATTTCTCGGCGGAGGTTCAGAGACGCAGGGCCAAATTCTCTGATGTGAAACTCCGACTCTGGCTCCTACAATTGTCCTATGCTATGTTATATCCAGCTAAACTCCGGGCTACCTTGAGAGGCCAAGCTCAATTTATTGAATCGCCCAAAGATGCTTCCAACTAGCTTGACCGCAATGAGCAGGTACTAAAACAGCGATGGCAAGAGGGGGAAAATGATTGATGCCCAATCCCTGGCTCTAATTGTGGTTTCAAAGTTACAACCCATCTTCACTGCTAGAGACATTGGTGAGGGAATTCCTTCCACTTGTTCAACAGATGTTCTCTGGGTGAGGGACATAATATTTCAACAGATCAAGATGTAAGCTACAAAAATTGAAATGTGGATTTACAATCTTTAACAACGTTTGCGCCTAAGCGCTTGACTGAAGTTGCAATGTCCAACTCTGCCCTGTTGATGGAGCAAGATGAACGATGGTTAGCTTGGTTTGCAATTCTTGAAAAACATTTTTTCTTCAGCGTTCTTCAGAGTTCTACCAGCGTTTCCAAAAAGATGAAAATTTGGTTAAACAGCACAGGAGCTGCCTCCTTCTACACATCAGTCTGTAACACTAACTTACCTCTCTATATGGTGAAGATTCCTATAGTGTCCTGGAATATGAGGGGACTCCACTCTCCTCTCAAAAAAAACATGATATTTATGTGCTTTAAAAAATGTAACCCTGGGGTGTTTTGTTTTCAGGAAACTCATTTGACTGTGGAGACGGTGAGATGTTTACAGTACAAATGGGTGAGGAGGGCATATCACTCCACTCACACCTCCTACTCAAGGGGTGTGAGTGTGTTGATCCATGTTTCCCTGGACTACCAGGAGTTCGACAGTAAGGTTGACCCGGAAGGTCGTTTTGTGTTTATACACTGTCGTTTCGGTTCATTAACATGTATATTAGCTTGTGTATATATCCCTTCACTCTCTACGTCAATGGTGCTCCGGCTCTTAATTTTTTACGTGGACGGTAGGCCAAATGTGCCATTGCTCATCATTGGGGACTTTAATTGCTGTCTGAATCCTGCCTTGGATAGACACCCAGCCCCTAGCTCCTCTGCCCTCTCCAGAGGTACTCCCTTGGCGAGGTTGTTGCAAGAGGTGGGCTGGGTGAATATCTGGTGCCAACGTAACCCTAATGTCAAGCATCTTCCGTGTTTTTCCAAGTCTCATGGTAGCCTGTCTAGAATTGACCTGGGGATGGGCAACTTGAGCATGCTCCCGCTTGTCTCGGGTTTGGAGTATAGACCCCGTAGTGTGTCTGACCATTCTCCTTTGGTAGCACATATAACGGTATCCCAGCCAATTTCACTACCTAAAGCCCTGTGGAAATTGAATGCATTCTGGCTGAAGCTTTTCTAATATCATGATACAATGGCGGGGAGCATGTGAGAGTTCTTTATATTTCAGGATCTAGAAGTTTCTTGCCTACAGCACTGGGAGGCTTTCAAGGCCTTCTTGAGGTGTTTATTAATAGCAGAAATGAACAGGGTCAAACGAGCTTCATCGGCCCTAAAGGATGAGGTGGAATCTAGAGTTCAGGTACTGGAACAAATGTACATTGTAGATCCCTCTGATTCGGCTAAGGAGGCGTGGCAGGCTGCCCAATCTGCCTATGAGCAGAACCCATGAGGTTCTTTGCTAAGCAGGCGTTTTTTGAGGAAGGGGAAAAAACTGGACGTCTTTTGGCAAGAATAGCGAACTCACACCAAACTTCCCCTGCAGTAAGAGCAATAAAGTCCCGGGCTGAGCCCTTAGTCAGTTCGCCTGAATTTATTATGCAGGAATTGGCAAGTTTCTATGAATCCTTGTACTGCTCTGGCAGTGCTTATTTTCAGGATGACCTAGACCAGTACCTTCAAAATATGTCATTCCCTAAATTGACAGTGGACCAGAGGGAGGGTTTGGAAGCCCCACGTACTGTAGAGGAACTTAAGGAGGCAGTCGGTTCTTTTCCTAACTGTAAGGCGTCGGGGGAGGATGGGATCCCTATAAAAATATACAAACAATACTCTGCTGTCTTGCTACCACATTTGCCAAAAGTCTTTAATGCGGCCCTGGAATGTGGAGCTTTTCCACCCTCCATGTCAAAAGCAAACATCATATTGCTATTTAAGCCGGGTAAGGATCCTGTAGACTCGGGTTCCTATCGAGCAATTTCATTGCTGCAGAGAAACGTTAAGATCCTGGCAAAGGTGTTGGAAATGTGGATGAATAGAGTTATTACCTCCCTTGTGCATGATGATCAGGCAGGATTCATGCCCAACAAGTCCACAGCCATTAATCTGAGATGATTATTTCTGAATTTGCAGTCCGCAACTGAAAATGTAGAGAGCAGGGCTTTGCTGTCACTAGATGCCACAAAGGCATATGATAGCATAGACTGCGAATTACTTATGGGCAGTGTTGGAGCAGTTTGGGTTCAGACCTGTACACATATCTTGGGTGGGCCCGCTATACAGTCAGCCACAGGCTGCTATTAGGGCCTTTGGCAGTCTGTGGCATAATTTTGCACTGGGGATTGGGACTAGGTAGGGCTGCCCGTTGTCCCCTCTTCTTTTTGCACTGGCTATCAAGTCATTAGCCATAGAAATCAGGGCTAACCCACGTATTGTAGGATTTTGTTATGGCAACCTGCAAGAAAAGGTGATGTTATATGCTGACGATACCTTGCTCATGCTGGGAGACAGATGTTTCCTTGTGGGAGGCCATGACAACCTTGACGAAATTTGGTGCCTTGTCCGTCCTGCATATCAACTTGACAAACTCTGCTTTGCTATTGTTGGATGGGGATGCCACGCAACCAATGGCCACTAGGTATCCAATACCCATTACCACATCCGTCAAGTACTTGTGGATCCAGGTTACCTCAGATCCGCGGGATTTCACCCATTTAAACATTTCCCCTTTACTTCAAAGGTTTAGGGAAAGGGTTAAAACGTGGAACAACCTCCACCAATCGGTGGGGGGAAAGGTGAATTTGATCAAGATGATTCTCATGCCAGAACTGCTTTATTGTCTTTACAATGCCCCAGTGGTTGTCCCATTCAAGATCTTTAGAATAGTGAACGCTATCTTCTGTACTTTGATCTGGAAGGATAGACCACCTAGGATCAAGCTACAATATCTTCAAAGGCCCAAAGATGATGATGGGTTGGCTTTGCCCAACCCGTGGCTATATTACGTGCCTGTACAGCTGCAACACCTTATTGGTATATTTCAAACTGAAGGGGAACCCACTCACAAGCAGGTTGGTTCCTCCCAGGTAATCGTGCTTCATACCATAGGTGGGGGTCCCATTCCGATGGCACTGGAGGCTCAGGGCTTTGCAAGGCCACATAAAAAGTACCCGACATATAGGGGGTTGTTTACGAAAAGGCAAATCCACTTTGCACTATAAGTGCAAACTACAAGTGCAAAGTGCACTTGAAATTGCACTGAAAGTGCACTTGGAAGTGCAGTCGCTGTAAATATGAAGGGAAGCTCTGCTGATTTGATAATCCAATCATGTGCAAGCTAAAATGCTGTTTTTTTATCTTCCTTGCATGTCCCCCTCAGGACATGTAGTGCAAAGTGGATTTGCCTTTCGTAAATAACCCCCATAGTCTCATTCAAAAGGTGTGCTACAAATGCAAATACATCCAGAAGGCTGATTGGCATACTGACCATAGTCCTATTTGATTAAAAGATACCTACCCTGAACTAGCCAAACTGAAATCTGGAGCTTGGTGATAATCATATGGGGTTATACACCTTAAGAAAATATTTCGGAATGGGATGCTCCAGATCTTCACGGCGTTAGATGGAATATAATCTGCCGACTTCAATTTTACTATCTATAGCTCCAGCCTGCAGTTAAGGCACAGAGTAGATCTTCAGAGTGGCATCTATCCTTGACCCCAGTGTTTAGTCCCATTAGGGATACTGACTCATCTGAGGGTTTTATTTCACAATGCTATGCCATCATTTTGCAATACTACTTGGGGCGCCATCCCCTGACAGGGAAAAGTGGGAGAGGAATGTGGGCCTGATGGATGGGGAGCAATGGGAGGAGGCATTTCAGGTGGTGGGCATTTGCTCATTGAACGTATGCCTTACTTAGCTATATATAACATTGAGGGTTTACTACACACCCCATAGGCTCCAGATGATGAATCTGCAATCTGAGGCCACATGCACATGGAGTAAACGTGATCATGGCGACCTTATCCATTTCTTGTGGCGGTGCCCCAAACTGCACATATATTGGGCCGGAGTGGTGAATATAGTTAATTCCATATTTAAAGTTTCTTTACCTTTGGACCGAAGAGCTTGTCTGCTTGGGAGTACTGGAAGAATATGACTGGGAGGTGCATACTAGAGAGGCCATTCATAAAGTTCTTTCTCTTTTGTTCATTGACGGACACAGCTCCAGTAATCTTGATCGTAGGGTTATTACGCCACCTTCAGGAGAGGACTAGGCAGAACATGTAATACATTTGAAAAACAGAACTTTACAGTTCCACCCAGGGGGCGGTCCCTCTGGTAATAACCCCTCAGCCTGCCTACTGCAGCTCAGTTTTTTTCTGCCTAGTGAAGGAGAAGGACCTAGGCTCCCTGCGGGACCATCGGTCCTGGGAATTTTCTGGATTTTTGCCTTTTGCGCAAGATTTTGATCCTGTGATCTTCTATCAACAGTTGGCTGGGTGACAGGCTGGATAAATATAGATCCTTGTAGTCTCCCCAGCCTGGCCATTGAGTGTGTGCAGACCCTACCTAAGTGCTTGGTCAGCCACAACATGCCCTTCAGGCTCCAGGGGCGGCCAGTGAGTGCAACGCTCCGGGGCACACATATGACCGGACTACCGATGTCCTTGTCACAGTGTACCGTGGCTAGCCGCCACCCCATACTGTTCGGGAGTGGGTCTGTGAAAGGATGTCCCCAGCTCGTCCAGATGGTAAGTACAGCTCTTCCTACCTCGGCGGGATTGAGCAGCTGGGCATTCCCTGGGAGGTTGATTAGGGTGTCCCTCGCCTCTCTCTGTCCCGATTCCCCCCCCCCCGTGGGGGATTCTGCATGGCTGGCCTGCTGAGCGGTGTGTACCTGAGCCAGGGGTCCTCCGAGGGGGCTCTGACCTTAGATTGGGGGCTGCGCTGGGTGTCTGTGTCCCTGAGTGTCTGTGGTCTGTCCGCTGGGTGTCTGGAGACTCTGCATGTGCTGTCGCCATAGCGCTGTTCTGCCGCCATTATCTCTGTTCATTCACTGTGTACAGTTGCTTGTTGGCCATTTTCTGTGTGTCTCAGTGGAGAGCATGGTCAGGGGCCATTTTCCCTGTGATTGTCCCTTATACAGGGCAGCCGGTGGCCATTTGGTTGTAGCTCTGAGTGTTTTTTATCTTCAGCGCTGGTCCCTGTTGCTCAGAACAGCGCGTTTTTTTGCTCTGGACACCTGGGGGCTGATACTGGACACAGGTACCTGTAACAGAACGACACAGCACTCGGTCGGGGTGGTGAGTCCTGCGGTGGGGGCCCCTCAGTCTGCAGCAGCTAGGAGGGTGGGATTGTGCACCTGTCCTTAGTCCCCAAGGGTGGCAGATAGGGTGGGTCAGCATGGCTTCAGAAACTAGTGTTTCTTCCCCAGAACTCCCTGCGATTGCAACCGGCTGCCAGCAGTGCAGTTCCTTTGGACGCTTTGTCAGCAGTCCTTGAAATGTTCGTTGCCAGGGTGGAGGCGGTGTGCGGGTGCAAAGGTGGTAAAAAGCGGCCCCTGCCCCCCCCCCCCCGTCCTCCGGGGAGAGCTCTGATGCAGACGTGGGCCCCGCAGCGACTGGCGGCCCCTGCTCTGATGTTTCAGATGACGCTGACCAGGACACATCAGACAGTGAGGATGACTCCCCGTCTGGGTCCGTGCAAGACAAAGCGCTAGTTGGAGCACTAATCACAGCTGTGCGTGATACCCTGAAAATTCAGGATACAGCAGGATCCTCTGCTGAAGTAGCAGTCCCTTTTGGATCCCATAAGCCAGCCTGTACACCTAAATGTTTCCGTATCTGACTTATTTCGATAAGTTCATATACAAAACTTTTGCATCGTGAATTGGAGAAGCAGCAGGCTACTGTCTGCGTGGAATTAGCAGACCAGTTGATGCACGGCCTTAAGTATGTTTGTGACACGGCCCTGGATACACTTCCTTGCTCTCCAGGGCTTCAGTGTCAGCAGTGTTGCTGTGGCGCCTGATTTGGCTAAAATGCTGGTCTGCGGACTAGGCATCTGAAAAAAGCCTTGAAGGATCTACCCTTCCTTGGTGAGCGGCTATTTGGAGCCTCATTGGATGACATTATTAAGAATGTCACAGGTGGGAAGAGCACCTTGCAGGCTAGGAAGAGTAAGGAGCCACTCCGCAGGCAAGGGCCTTCATTTTCCGCTTAAAATAGACTTTTTCGTCAACTCAGGACTTCGGCTAAACGTTCCCAGTCCGACACGGCGATGACTAAGGGACAGAAGCGTCCCTGGACTCGCAAGCCTAACAAGCCTGCGAACAAAAGTGCTACCACATGAAGGTTTGCCCCCGCCCATCACTCAGGTGGGGGGTTGCCTTTGGGAGTTTGCAGCCCGGTGGGCCTCTCAGCTGTCCGACCAATGGGTCTGCGAACTGATTTCATCGGGCTACAAGATAGAGTTCCTCTCTTGGCCACCAAACAGATTTTTCCCCTCCAGCATACCCTTCGTCCCGGCTGGCTGGGAGGCCCTGCTTGGGGCAGTAAGGGACCTGCTAAGCCGCGGGGTGATAGTGCCTGTTCCAGAAATGGAAAGGTTTCAGGGGTTCTATTCCAATCTGTTTGTAGTCCCTAAAAAGGAAGGGTACGTCCAATCTTGGACCTGAAAGCCCCAATTGCTTTGTAAAAGTACAGAGGTACAGAATGGAATTGGTTCGCTCAGTTGTCACTGCACTCCATAAGGGGGCCTCCCTGGCATCCTTGGACATCCAGGACGCGTACCCGCACATACCCATGTGCCTTAGGCTACAGAGGTTTCTTTGATTTGCAGTAGGGGAAGCCCACTACCAGTTTGTGGCTCCCCCTTTTGGCTTGGCTTCAACACCCTGAGTCTTTACAAAGGTATTGGCCAATTTGGCCAATATTGGTCAATTTTGGCGTTGTTGCGACAACGCGGGATCGCAATCGTGGGTTACCTAGACGATCTCCTGAGAGCAGCTTCCGCCTTAGAATTACAGGAGGATGTGGCGATTGCCATGCAAACCCTGCAGGAATTTGGGTGGCTGTTGAACCTAAAGAAGTCGGAGCTTGTGCCGACTCAGCGCCTGGAGTACCTAGGCTTACTGCTGGACTGCATGGAAGCGAGAGTGTTTCTCCCTTCAGACAAACTGCAGATTCTCAGAGCTGCAGTGAAGCTGTTGATGAAGCGCAGGTGATCGTCACTGCGCTTCTGCATGCAAGTCCTGGGCCTCATGGTGGCCTCCTTCAAGGTGGTACTGCACGCCACGTCACACCAGAGTCTTGCAGAAGGAGATATTGACAAAATAGGACAAATCTCCGTTACCCCTGGATTGGCAGATTTGGGTGAGCCAGTCAGTCAGGGACTCCCTTCTCTGGTGGCTGAGATCCCCGGCACTTCAGTCCGGGAAGTCGTTCTTACCTCTGCATTGGACAGTGATCACAACGGACACCAGTCTGACTGGCTGGAGTGGAGTACTGGGAGTAAAGTCGACCCAGGGCCTCTGGTCAGGGGAGGAATCCAAGTTGCCGATCAATGTGCTCAAGCTCCAAGTGATCAGGCTATGCCTCTCCACATGGTCGATGAGACAAAGAGGGCGTCCGATCAGGATCCAGTCAGACAACACCACGGCGGTGGCATATGTCAACCATCAAGGAGGAACAAGAAGCTTGGCTGCAGTACGGGAGGTCGCTCACATCCTTCGGTGAGCAGAGCGCCATGTACCGGCCCTGTCGGCCATTTACATCCCGGGAGTAGAAAACTGACAGATGGACTATAAGTCACCAGATGCTGGACCCAGGAGTATGGTCGTTGCATCCAGAGGTGTTCAGGCTTCTGTGCCTGCGGTGGGGCACACCAGACGTGGATCTCCTGGCCTCCCGACTCAATCGGAAGGTGCCAAGGTTCGTATCCAGGATAAGAGATCCTTGGACGAACCCGTCAGACACGTTAGTGACTCCAAGGGCTCAGTACCAACTGATCTATGCCTTTCCTCCGCTAAAACTGTTACCACATCTGCTCCGCAGAGTGGAGGCCGAGGGGATCCCAGTGATACTGATTTCCCCAGATTGGCCTCGGCATCCCTGGTACGCCGACCTAGTACACCTGGTTGCGGACGTTCCCTGGCGGCTACCGATGCGAGAAGACCTTCTGTCTCAAGGTCCGATTCTCCATCCTGCTTTATCATCACTGTTTTTAACGGCATGGCTGTTGAGAGCCAGGTGCTAAGGAACCGAGGCCTGTCTGACTCGGTGATTTCAACTATGTTGAGGGCACGGAAATCTTCTTCTCGGAAGATATACCATCGTACATGGAAGACCTATATCTCCATGTGTGAGGAGATGGGGTGGCATCCGCGCACCTATTCCATTTCCAGGATCCCGCTGTTCCTACAGCGAGGAGTAGACCAGAAGCTGGCCAGAAGCACCATTAAGGGACAGATATCACCCTTTTTCCAACGACCCCTAGCTTCTCACTCTCTAGTGAGAACCTTTGTAGTCCCTCCGGTGCGTCCACCCTTGCTCCCGTGGGATCTGAACCTGGTGTTATCGGAACAGAAACCGCCATTTGAGAACATCAGGGAAATTCCCTTGTTGACTTTCTCAGAAAGTGGTCTTCTTGGTGGCCATTACATCGGCCGGGAGGGTTTTGGAACTGGCGGCCTTGTCTTGCAAGTCGCCCTATCTTGTTATCCACAAGAATAAGGTGGTGTTGGCTTTTCACATCAATGAAGACATAGTGTTACCATCTCTGTGTTCTAAACCGACACATCCTAAGGAGGTGGCCCTCCATTCCCGTGGTCCAGGCTCCAAGGGTATATCTGTCTGCCACGGCTCCCTTCCGGAAGTGAGACTCTGTTCTTTTCGGCAGCTGGTCCGAAAAAAGGGATGATGGTCTCAGCCACCATTTCCAGGTGGATTAGACAGATTGTGGTTCAGGCTTATGCCTTGAAGGGGCAGGTGCCCCCCTTTCCTGTCACGGCCCATTCCACCAGGGCAATTGGGCTTTCTGACATCAATCGTCAGTCGCTCAAGTGTGTAAGGCGGCGACTTGGTCGTCTGTTCACACCTTTACAAAAGTCTACAAAGTGGAAGTAAGCGCATCGTCTGATGCCTGCTTTGGCCGCAAAGTTTTGAAGGCGGCCGTGTAAAGTTGCAATTTTACACTCTTTCTTCTGTTAAGAAAAAGTTACCTTTTGAATATTAATACACCTTGCTGCATTTGTTGACCGCAAGTTCTGATGCGGTTAGTTCAGAGGGTGACTCCTCTGTTAGGGAGCATCGCTGGTTGTGGGTGAAGTTATGTTGCTGTTCCCACCCCTCGTTATGACACTGCTTGGGGACATCCCTACGGTCAAGATTACTGGAGCTGTGTCCGTCAATGAGCGAAAGAGAAAATAGGATTTTTGTACTCACCGTAAAATCCTTTTCTCTGAAGTTCATTGATGGACACAGCGCCCTCCCCTCCTATTTATGTTATACTGCTTGTTGACGTACTGAGCTGCAGGAGGCATGCTGAGGGGTTATTACCAGAAGGACCGCCCCCTGGGAGGAACTGTAAAGTTCTGTTGTTTTTCACATGTATTCCATGTTCTGCCTAGTCCTCTCCTGAAGGTGGCGTAATAACCCTACAGTCAAGATTACTGGAGCTTTGTCCAGCAATGAACTTCAGAGAAAAGGATTTTATGGTGAGTACAAAAGTCCAATATTGGGGAGGTATTACGAATGGAGAAACTTATATACCAACATAGGGGAAGTACACGGAAATACAAGAGATTATGGGCTCTGTGGTTGGATGCCCCGGGGCTTGCCATGGTGGATTTAATCATGGACAAACTAATGGAACTTAATGCGGTCTGAGGAACAGTCTAGACAGGATAAGAGTGGGGGAAAACTGGTGTTGTGACGTGTGTCTTACTGTGGTACGCTTTTGCTATATGGTTGTATTGCAATGTACTTTAATGTAAAACTGCAAATGGATGGATACCAATCTTCTTTAATAAAACCTTTTTGTTGGATAAAAAAAAAAAGATCTCTATAGGGGAATCGGGACTTCCTTCCTCCTGTTGACAATCCTTCTAGTGATAACTAAAGATCTATATAGGGGAATCAGGACCTCCTTCCTCCTGCTGGTAATCCTTCTAGTGATAACTAAAGATCTTCCTCCTTCTGGTGATCCCTCTAGTGCAGGGGTGTCCAAACTTTTTTCAAAGAGGGCCAGATTTGATGAACTGAACATGCTCGAGGGCCGACCATTTTGCCTGACATTCTTTGAACCATTAAAATTCGGTCTAAATGTGTTCGGCCGAGCACTAATACACTACCCAACAAGAATTCTCATGCCTTTGTGGCTGTGTGTGGTGAAGAGATGAACTCAAGTGTATTATTTGGATACACCGTATTTTTTGGGGTATAACACGCACCTTCACTTTAAGAGGGAAGCTTCAGGAAAAAAAAAATTAATTTTAAATAAGGAACTGAAGCAAAATAAGGGTCAGTGCCCATCTGCAGACCCACCATTGCCAGGAACGCAGCGCCCACCATTGCCAGGAACGCAGCGCCCACCATTGCCAGGAACGCAGCGCCCACCATTGCTAGAAATGCAGCGCCCACCATTGCTAGAATTGCAGTGCCCACCATTGCCAGGAATGTACCCACCATTGCCACGAATGCAGCCCCACCATTGCTAGAAATTCACTCATCATTGCCAGGAATGCAGCCCCACCATTGCTAGGAATGCAGCGCCCACCATTGCTAGGAATGCAGTGCCCACCATTGCTAGGAATGCAGTGCCCACCATTGCCAGGAATGTACCCACCATTGCCAGGAATGCAGCCCCACCATTGCTAGAAATGCACTCACCATTGCCAGGAATGCACCCACCACTGCTAGAAATTCACTCACCATTGCCAGGAATGCAGCCCCACCATTGCACGGAATGCAGCCCCACCATTGCACGGAATGCAGCCCCACCATTGCACGGAATGCAGCCCCACCATTGCCGGGAATGCAGCCCCACCATTGCCGGGAATGCAGCCCCACCATTGCCGGGAATGCAGCCCCACCATTGCCGGGAATGCAGCCCCACCATTGCCAGGAATGCACCCACTATTGCCAGGAATGCAGCCCCACCATTGCCGGGAATGCACCCACTATTGCCAGGAATGCAGCCCCACCATTGCCGGGAATGCACCCACTATTGCCGGGAATGCAGCCACCATTGCAGCCACCATTGCCGGGAATGCAGCCCCACCATTGCCGGGAATGCACCCACTATTGCCAGGAATGCACCCCCACCATTGCCGGGAATGCACCCACTATTGCCAGGAATGCAGCCCCACCATTGCCGGGAATGCACCCACCATTGCCGGGAATGCACCCACCATTGCCGGGAATGCACCCACCATTGCCAGGAATGCAGCCCCACCATCGCCGGGAATGCACCCACCATTGCCGGGAATGCAGCCCCACCATTGCCAGGAATGCACCCACTATTGCCAGGAATGCAGCCCCACCATTGCCGGGAATGCAGCCACCATTGCAGCCACCATTGCCAGGAATGCAGCCACCATTGCCAGGAATGCAGCCACCATTGCCAGGAATTCACCCCCAATTGCTAGGAATGCAGCCACCATTGCCAGGAATTCACCCACCATTGCCAGGAATGCAGCCACCATTGCCAGGAATGCAGCCACCATTGCCAGGAATGCAGCCACCATTGCCAGGAATTCACTCACCATTGCCAGGAATGCAGCCCCACAATTGCAATTGCCAGGAATGCAGCCACCATTACCATCAGTGCAGCCATGGAGGGCAGGACGAGCGCCAAAGACATCCTACAGGAGAATTTCCTGTTTACACAACGGCCCCTTTAAGAGAAAGTCCCGCCTCCTCTGATGGACAGAACAGTCGTCCAATGGCAGAGATGGGACTTCCTATTACAGCTGCCATGTACACAGGAAATTCTCAGCCTGTGTGCACGGCACTCGTCCTGCTTCCTCCCTCCAAGGCAGCTGGACTATATATCTTTTGTGACCCCGGCGCTGGGAGATCGCCGGGGGCCACAAAAGATGTATATGTTTAAATAACCAGACGGGCCGTTCAAAACCGGGCCGCGATTGGCCCGCGGGCCGGACTTTGGACATGCCTGCTCTAGTGATAAATAAAGATCTGTATAGAGGAATCAGGACGTCCTTCCTCCTGCTGGTGATCTTTCTAGTTATAACTCCAGATCTATATAGGGTCATTAAAATCTCTTTCCTCCTGCTTTGGATTTCTCTATAACTAAATAAGTAAATAGGGGGATCCCTCTAGTGATAACTAAAAATCTAAATAACGGAATCAGGACCTCCTTCCTCCTGCTGGCGATCCCTCTAGTGATAACTGCAGATCTATATAGGGGAATCAGGATCTACTTCCTCCTGCTGGTGATCCCTCTAACGATAACAAAGATCTATATAAAGGAATCGGGACCTCCTTCCTCCTGTTGGTGATCCTTCTAGTGATAATGAAAGATCTATATAGAGAAAGCAGGGCCTCCTTCCTCTTGCTGGTGATCTTTCTTGTGATAACTACAGATCTATATAGAGGAATTGAAAACTCTTTCCTCCTGCTAGGGATTCCTCTTTAATTAAAAATGTATATGTGGGATCCCTCTAGTGAAAACCAAAAATCTATACAATGGAATCAGGACCTCCTTCCTCATGCTGGGTATTCCTCCAGTGATAACTAAAAATCCATGCAGGTAAATTAGGACTTCCTTCCTCCACCTAGTTATCCCTTAAAGGGTTATCAAAAGATCTAGTGATGCACCCAGAAGCCTATTCCCTTTCCCCATGGCCTGGCCACATTGTTTATTTTGTAATCTCCTGAAATAGGTACCCTCAGATCTTTTTCCTCTGGTAGTTTGGGCCAACATTTTACCCCCATTGTACTTTATTTGTCAGTTCTTTTACACCAAGTGTATTCTTTTGCAATCTTCGTCAAAAAGAAGCTTGGTTATTTGTATATAATAATGTTTGTGACAGATATGGTTGACTATGGAGGAGGGTCATTCTGTGTATGTACTGAACTGTTTCTGTTATGCCTTGCGGCTAATTTTTTTTCTCCTCATCACATAGATGATCCAGCCCCTCCTAGACCTCGACCAAAACCGCAGCAAACTCAAACTATACATTGGGCACCTGACTGCTCTGTGCCATGACAGAGACCCCCAGATTCTAAATGCACTTCACCCGCCCGAATCCTACCACCTGGACGACAACCGGGCAGCTTGGGAGCAGAAGCTGCAGACGCTTAGCGCCGAACAGGTGAGCGGACTAATGTGGATTCCTGTTCATTTATAGAAAGACAGTTAATTATTATATTCTTACTTTTTGTGTTATTTCAACATGTACCTAACAAGTTATTATTCACTCAAATGTACTTATCCTTGCTTACTGTGCTATATCTGATTATATTTGATTTGTAGATATTTGGACATTGCTTCTTCCAGCTATTAACAACTATATATAGAAGCAATGATTGTTATAATTTTCCTTAAAATGACACTAAACAATATATCTTTTCTCTTTCGTTCATTGACGGACACCGCTCCTTTAATTCTTTTTTTTTTTTTTTTTTAAACAGCACAAGTTTATTGAAAAAAACAAATAAAAGAGAAAACAGTACAATAGGTACAGATATAGAACTCTCTATAAATACAGGATATTGGTAGGTCATACAGTAGAAATCTGACAGACTTGACTGCAACTCCGGCTCAATTCACTCCACACATGTTTGCAAACTCTCTGCCCACCTGTCCCAGATTTTATGATATTTGGCTGGGCAACCACGGTGTCTATAGACCAACTTAATATAGGGTAGCTTATGATTAATATCTACTATCCACTCACGAGCGGTAGGTATGGCAGGACGCATCCAGTATTTAGCCACCAACTTTCTTGCACTAAACAGTGTGGAGCGCAAGAATGTAGCTAAAAAATTATCTACGTTAGCATCGGGAAGTATGCTGAGTATACAAATTTTAGGATCCAGTTGGAGGGGTGAACCCATGTGGTCGTGCAGAAACTTAATAATCTGGCCCCAAAACTCCTGGATCCTTGGGCATTGCCACATTAAGTGGTAGAACGTACCGTCTGGGCTTGAGCATCTGGTATATCCCGGGTTGTAATCAGGGTGGTATCTAGCAATTCTGACAGGGGTAAGATATGACTTATGTATAATGTATACCTGTGTTAAGCGGTCAGGTAGGTTAAGTGAAATCTGTTTGACATTCTCCAGTGCGTCATCCCATTCCTCTCCGTCGAAGGGATCCATATCTTCTTCCCATCTTATCCTAGCACGTTCAGTGATTTGCGCCACAGAACGGGCACGCAACAGATTATATAGGGTCGAGATTAATTTAGTCGGGTCATCTCCCATTATCAGATCTATTAAAGCTAGCGGCTGTACACCCGGGAGGCCTTGAGCAAATTGCGAATGGAGCGCATGTCGTAATTGCAAGTATCGGAAGTGCATGTGAGGGGGTATGTCGAATTCCGCTTGCAAGGAAGGGAACTCCCTAATGCCCAGAGGAAACACAACCTGATGCAGGTAAACAACACTCCAGGAAGCCCACAATTCTGCAGCAGGTAACCGGCGCAATTCGTGTAACAAGGGGTTGTGCCATAGCGGAGTATGTGAATGGTAATAGTCCGCACCCACTAATCTAAGGGCTGGTCTCCAAATACCTCGGTGGTGTGGTAGGATCCGGGCCCGGACATCTACCACCCCACCGCCACGGAAAATCATTTGAAGGGGAGTATGTGTGTGGGATTCAGCACCCCTACCCACCAAAGCCTGATATCTGTGTCTGTCTAACTTGTGCAGATGATAAAAATGAGAAATTTGTGCTGCTATATAATACGTGCGAAAATCAGGGAGGGCCGGGTTGGCCCCATAGAGGTCGGGTTTTTGAGAGTGTTCCATGCCACCTTATGACTAGATGGGCCCCATATAAAGGTATTTAGAATACTGTCTAGTGTTTTGAAGAATGTCAGAGGGACCATGACAGGGGAATGCCAGAGTACATAGAGGAGCTTTGGCAACAGAATCATTTTAGTAAGGTTGACCCATCTCATAACCCCAATGGGGAGACGGGACCAAGCCTGCGTCCTTGTCTTCACATAGAGAAACAATGTTTCGATGTTGTAAAAGA
Source organism: Lithobates pipiens (assembly GCF_037356315.1). Taxonomy (NCBI): domain Eukaryota; kingdom Metazoa; phylum Chordata; class Amphibia; order Anura; family Ranidae; genus Lithobates; species Lithobates pipiens. The sequence goes on along the minus strand of NW_027507903.1, from coordinate 483,775,906 downwards.
CATAGTCTCGAGGCTCTCTTGTGACCTGTACTCCCAGATATTGAATAGAAGAAACTCTGGAGAGCGGAAGAGAGGCGGCACACTGGTCTGGTGGGGAAAAATCGAGAGCTAAAAGCTGCGACTTGGTCCAATTAATACGTAGGCCGGAATGACTACCAAACTCCTCTATGACCTCCAAGGCGATCCGCAACGATGGGCCCGAGTCCTCCAAATATAGTAGGGTATCATCCGCGTACATACGCACCGATTCCACCAGAGAGCCACACCGGAGACCCACTATGCCTGGGTGAGCCCGGAGTATAGCGGCTAGTGGCTCCGCTGCCAAAGCATAAAGCATGGGGGAGAGTGGACATCCCTGATGTGTCCCATGTCCTAACGGGAAGGGGTCCGACACCCAGCCATTAACCGCTACTCTAGCCATTGGGCGGTGATACAGAAGGGTGATCCATTTAACAAAATTAGGGCCAAAGCCAAACTTACCTAAGCACTCCCAAAGGTAATTCCATTCAATGAAATCGAACGCCTTAGCGGCGTCCAGTGACACCACTGCCCTCGACCCCACCATCTCGTGCCCAGCCTGAATGTTCATATATAGGCGACGGATTTTCATGGCCGTGTTTTTCCTGGGCATGAATCCCGTTTGGTCTGGGTGAATAAGTGATAGAATGATACCACTCAAACGGGTGGCAAGTACTTTAGCCAAAATGTTTATGTCTGCCTGGAGCAGCGAGATGGGACGGTAGGAATCCAGAGAGTGGGGGTCCTTTTCTGGCTTGGGTATTACTATAATAACGGCTTGCCTTAAAGTATCAGGAAGGGATTCGGACTCAAAAATATGTGTAAATAACTTCAGTAGCTCCGGCACTAGCGTCTCGGCGTATTGGGCATAAAAATCTAGTGGAATACCGTCAAGCCTGGGGGCCTTGGCCATGGCCAGGGAAGCTATAGCTAGGCTGATCTTGTCCGCTGATAACGGAGCCTCAAGATCCCTGATCTGTGCATCAGACAGCCGGGGAAGGGAGACACCCTGGACGTATGCCCCAGTCTCAGCTCTCGGTGTAGTCACCTGTGACGCATATAGGGCCGCATAGTATTCCCAAAACATTTTAGCTACCATCGGCGGATCAGTCACCTCCTCACCCCTACGGTCAGTTAACGATACCACCGGGGGTTTGGAGTCCTGATGCGCCAGGTATGCCAAGAGCTTTCCTGCCCGTTCCCCCTGCTCAAACACACGTTGTCTAATAAAAAACAGCTTCTGTCTAGCCTGCTCAAACTGGAGATGGTCAACTACCCTTGTGTGGTGTCTTACAGTGCCTTGCGAAAGTATTCGGCCCCCTTGAACTTTTCAACCTTTTGCCACATTTCAGGCTTCAAACATAAAGATATAAAATTAAAATTTTTTGTGAAGAATCACCAACAAGTGGGACACAATTGTGAAGTGGAACGAAATCTATTGGATAATTTAAACTTTTTTAGCAAATAAAAAACTGAAAAGTGGTGCGTGTAAAATTATTCAGCCCCTTTACTTTCAGTGCAGCAAACTCACTCCAGAAGTTCAGCGAGGATCTCTGAATGATCCAATGTTGTCCTAAATGACTGATGGTGATAAATAGAATCCACCTGTGTGTAATCAAGTCTCTGTATAAATGCAGCTGCTCTGTGATAGTCTCAGGGTTCTGTTGAAAGCGCAGAGAGCATCATGAAGACCAAGGAACACACCAGGCAGGTCCGTAATACTGTTGTGGAGAAGTTTAAAGCCGGATTTGGATACAAAAAGATTTCCCAAGCTTTAAACATCCCAAGGAGCACTGTGCAAGCGATCATTTTGAAATAGAAGGAGTATCAGATCACTGCAAATCTACCAAGACCTGGCCGTCCCTCTATACTTTCAGCTCAGCCAAGGAGAAGACTGATCAGAGATGCAGCCAAGAGGCCCATGATCACTCTGGATGAACTGCAGAGAACTACAGCTGAGGTGGGAGAGTCTGTCCATAAGACAACAATCAGTCATATACTGCACAAATCTGGCCTTTATGGAAGAGTGGCAAGAAGAAAGCCATTTCTCAAAGATATCCATAAAAAGTCTTGTCTAAAGTTTGCCACAAGCCCACCTGGGAGACACACCAAACATGTGGAAGAATGTGCTCTGGTCAGATGAAACCAAAATCGAACTTTTTGCCCACAATGCAAAACAATATGTTTGGCGTAAAAGCAACACAGCTCATCACCCTCAACAGACCATCCCCACTGTCAAATATGGTGGTGGCAGCATCATGGTTTGGGCCTGCTTTTCTTCAGCAGGGAAGATGGTTAAAATTAAGGGGAAGATGGATGCAGACAAATACAGGACCATTCTGGATGAAAACCTGTTGGAGTCTGCAAAAGACCTGAAACTGGGACGGAGATTTATCTTCCAACAAGACAATGATCCCAAACATACAGCAAAATCTACAAAGGAATGGTTCACAAATAAACGTATCCAGGTGTTAGAATGGCCAAGTCAAAGTCCAGACCTGAATCTGTGGAAAGAGCTGAAAACTGCTGTTCACAAACGCTCTCCATCCAACCTCACTAAGCTCGAGCTGTTTTGCAAGGAAGAATGGGCAAGAATTTCAGTCTCTCGATGTGCAAAACTGATAGAGACATACCCCAAGCGACTTGCAGCTGTAATCGCAGCAAAAGGTGGCTCTACAAAGTATTAACGCAAGGGGGCGAATAATTTTGCACGCCCCCACTTTTCATTTTTTTATTAGTTAAAAAAGTTTCAAAAATCCAATAGATTTCGTTCCACTTCACAATTGTGTCCCACTTGTTGGTGATTCTTCACAAAAAATTGAATTTTTATATCTTTGTTTGAAGCCTGAAATGTGGCAAAAGGTTGAAAAGTTCAAGGGGGGAGAATACTTTCGCAAGGCACTGTAGTATCTGGGCCTTGGTGGGTGTAGGGTCAGTGGTAAAGTCAGTGGTGGCAGAGTCCAACTCCCACAGGGCATTGGACAACAGACTTTTGGAGGACCGTTTTAACCTGTTGATCTGCCGTGATGAAGTGGAGCGCACATGCAGCTTGAAGGCCTCCCAGATGCTATCAACTGAAGCCGTATCCCGGTTGGTATTAAAAAAAACTGCCACTCACCCCCAATGTCCTCACACTCTCTCAAAGCGGATATCCAGAAAGGATGAAGCCGCCATGGTTTAGGTCCAGTAGGCCGGATCAGTGAGAACGTTGCCCAACAAGGGGCGTGGTCCGACAGTGATCTGGCATAGTAGCCCGTATCTACTAGCCTGGGTAGCAAGTGGTTGGATACAACAATGTAATCAATTTGCTACATAGAAGAATGGGTTGCAGAGAAACAGAAATAAGTGCGTCCATTCGGATACCTAAATCGCCACAGGTCAGTGAGAGAAAATTCATAAAACGTGTGGCTTAACCTAGTGTCCCCATGCTGTTGTCCCCCTCGACCAGGGTATAGTTTATCCACTACTGGGTTAAGAACCATATTAAAATCCCCAAGCCAGATCGCTGGAATAGTGGGGTGTTGAGCCATAAAGGAGAGCCCCTCCGTAATTATCCTATGGTCATAAGGCGGGGGTATATAATAGGCAAGAATGAGGTATTGTTCACCATGTAACAGGCAATGTACAAATATATACCTGCCCTGTGGGTCTGTCCTCAATGAGATTAAAGTGAATTGAGCCGTCTTAGCCACCAACATGGACACCCCAAGGGAGTATGGTGTATGAGTGGCGTGATAGGCCCAGCCAATCCAAGGGCGTCGCAGCGCTAATTGTAGTTGCCTAGTGACATGTGTCTCTACCAGGACCATGATATCTGCTCTATAGGATTTAAGGCACCCAAATACCGCCGCACATTTACGTTTATCCCGGATCCCTCGGACATTCCACGTTAGTAACTTAAAAGTGCCCATGATATAGTCTTCTCCAACATCTCCAGGGGAGAATAGCAGGTGTACCCCAGGGCAGGGCTGCACACACTCCTGCAGTTGTCATTATATAAACAGAGGAGAAACATTTTCCTGTACCATATCCAATTATATCTTGTGCTATAAACTGAACATACAGCATAAAAACAAAACCCTTAATGTAACACTTTACATCTCATCCCCTCCCTCCCTGCTCTCAGCCACCCAAACTGCTGGAGCTCGTGTCCCAAAACAAACTAACAAACACTCGGCAATGTCAGGTTAGGCTGGAATTGAACCATGTGTCCATTATCCGCACACCTCGCAGTTGTGCGGTGCCCAACACATTGGCAGAACTTACAAGTCTAAAAAGGGGCATGTAGCAGGTTGGAGTTCAGGCATAGCAGTCACATTTGATTAGTCAAGGTGTCCTGCGACTCTGCCATCTTCCCAAGAGAAGGGCCCAGGGGGTCCCGCTATGAGGTCTAGCAAGGCTCCAGGGGGGAGGGAGGGTATGGAACGAACAGGGGAGGAAGGCGAGGGGGGAGGGCAGGGAGGAGAAAGGGACAGAGGGGGGGCACGGGGTATGGGAAGGAGGAAGCCAAGGGGCATAGAACTATCTCACAATCCTCATATACACATGACTAATACCATGAAATAAATCGGGGATAGACCAGCGGAGCTTGGGCATAGAAATTGTCAGTCACCTCGGACAGTGAGGGTGGCAACCGTTACCGTTACGAATATACCGTGGGAGTATCAGGGGGGTAACAAAAATTAAAAAAAAAGGGGGGGGAAGAGGGGGACATGGCTGCCGTCTCGAGGATTCTGTTTAGTTAACAACGCGCAGGCAGTTCACCAGCACCTCGCGTTCAAACAGAAAGGGGCGGCCAGGTAAGTGTACTCACAAATCCTGTGACAAAGTCAGTCCCGAGGCTGCCGATTCCGTGCCGCATCTCTCTGATCCAGCCAGGCCACCGCCATCTCAGGATCTTCAAAAAAGTAGGCCCTGTCATCACCTACAACGCGGAGCCTGGCCGGAAACAGCATGGCATACTTGATGTGATGTGCCCTGAGGCGCCTCTTAATTTCCACGAATCGGGAGCGACGTTTTTGAACTTCCGCAGAGAAGTCAGGAAACACCGAAATATGCCCATTCTGGAACGGATTTTCCCTCTATCCCCGGGTAAGGCGCAGGATGGCATCCCTGTCTCGGTAGTTGAGCAGTTTGGCAATGCACGTGCGTGGGGGTGCTCCCTCCGGTGGTGGGCGAGCAGGCATCCTATGAGCCCGTTTAATTACAAAGGAGGTAGAAAAGGCTTCCCTACCGTAAGCTTTAATCAGGAGGGTTTCCAGAAACGTTGCCGGGTCGGCACCCTCGGAACCCTCTGGGATACCAATGAACCGCAGGTTAGACCTGCGAGCCCTATTCTCGAGGTCGTCTTGTTTCTGGGCTAGCTGCTGGAGCTGTCTCTGTACATCCTCCTGGGCATGCTGCATGGGGAACAAGACATCCTCAGCCTGACTGATCCGGGTTCCGGGTTTCAGCTTCCTTCACCCTATCCCTCAGCTTAGCCATGTCCTGTCGGATCAGTGATACATCCACTTTAACCTCCTCCAGCTTAGATGTCAGCGTGGACTGGCAGGTAGAAATCGCCTCGAGCACCTTCACTGTGTCCGACGTGGCGGGCTTAGCAGGCGGAGATGACTGTCCGCCATGTTGGCCCTCATGGTACCGCCGGAATTTGTCAAGTGTTGCAGCCGCCGCAGCGCTCCTCTTCGGCGGAGACATGACCCCTAACTGCACAGGGTAATAGGGGATACAATACCAGTTAGAACTTAGGTAATGTATTCGGTGGGCACACAGGATCGCTGCAGGAGATCGCGGTAGGAGTGGAGCTCAGCTCACATGCGTCTTACTCCATCGCTGTCCAGGCCACGCCCCACCGCTCCTTTAATTCTTGACCTTAGGGTTATCACGCCACTTCAGGAGAGGACTAGGCAGAACATGTAAAAACAGCAAGACTGCACAGCACCGCCCAGGGGGTGGTCCCTCTGGCTATAACCCCTCACCCTGCTTCCTGCAGCTCCGTTATTTTTCTGCCTAGTGTAGAAGGACCTGGCTCCCTGAGGGGACCATTGGTCCTGGGATTTTTTTTTTGATCCTGTGATCTACTATCAACAGCCAGCTGGGTGACAGACTGCATAATATAGATCCTTGTAGTCTCCCCAGCCTTGCTTTCGAGCGTCAGCAGACTCTATCTACGCGCTGGGTCGGCCACGACATGCCCCTTCTGCTCAAGGGGCGGCCGGGAGCTATATGCTCCGGGGCACACATATGACTACCGGCTACTGCTGTCCGTGTAACAGTGTGCCATAGCCAGCAGCCACCCTGTACTGCTCGGGTGATGGGACTGTGGTGGAATGGGTCCAGCAATCCTGACAGGAAGGGCAAGTACGGCTCTCCCTGCCTTGGCAGGATAGAGCAGCGTGTGGCATTCCCTGGGAGGTCGACTAGGGGGTCTCTCACTCTCCCTTTCCTCTCGCCCTATCCCTCATTCCCTTCTCCCCCTGCTGGGGCCGCTGTGTGACTGGGCATGAGGTGTGGTGCATATACCTAGACCGGGGGTCCGCCGGGGGGGGCTCCGAGCTTTGGCAGGTCTGCGCTGGCTGTTAGGGTCCATTTTTGTTTTTTGTTTTTTCTGACCCTTTTTACTGCACTGTGAAGCGCCTGCGAAAATTTACCTCAGGAGAGGTCGCCGCCATTTTGCTGAGGCCGTGGCCTTTTTCCTGTAGTCTTATGCAGTGTATGGCTGTTAGCCATTTCCTAGAAGGTTCAGCGGCCATTTTCTTGGTGATTTTTGTACTAAGGATGGCCAGCAGCCATTCCCTTGAAGCCTCAGCACGTTTTTACCTCTAGCACTGGGTCTGTGTACCTCAGAACAGCGTGGGTTTCACTCTGAGCACTTTGTGACTGAAATAGGGCAGAGAGGTCAGCGGCAGCACAGCGCAGCACTTGTATAGGGTGGTCAGTCCTGCGGAGGGGCCCCTCAGTCTGTGAGCAGCTAGGAGGGGGGGATATGTGTACCTTGCCTTAAGTCCCTAAGTTGTGGCAGGCGGGTGAGGGTCAGCATTGCGTCAGAAGCTGGCACTTCTTCCCCAGACATCCCTGCTATTGCAACCGGCTCACTTGCAAAAAATACGGTGTCTATGGACGCTTTGTCGGCGGTCCTGGAGACCTTTGTTGCCATGGTGGAAGCGGCGTGCGGGTGCAAGGGGGGGGTAAAAACGCCCCCTGCCCCCCCTGTCTTCTGGGGAGAGCTAGGATTCAGACTCGAGTCCCGCGGTAACTTGTGGCCCCTGTTCTGACGTGTTAGAGGATGCGGACCAGGACCATTCGGACAGTGAGAATGACTCTGTGTCCAGGTTAGCGCAGGAAAAAGTAGGAGCACTTATCACTGCGGTGCGAGATACCCTGAAAATACAGGATGCAGCAGGAACCTCTTCTGAGGTGACGGTCCCTTTTGGGTCCTGCAACCTGGCCTGCACACCAAAGGTGTTTCCGTATTTGACTTATTTTGATAAGTTCATCTACAAGGAATGGACAGCGGGCATTTTCAGTCCCAAGAAGAATGGCGGTGCGTTACCCCTTTGAGGAGAGCCTCCTGAAAAATGTGCGTCTCCTCCAGTCATTGACCCCCCAGTATCCAGGTTAAATAAAGTAACCACGATTCCGGTAGAAGGGACTCCTGCCTTCAAGGTTCCTGCCCATAGGAGGGCCGAAGCAGTGGCCCAGTCCATGTTTACGGTAGTGGGCTCAGCGTTTATTACCTGTGCTGGCCTTGGTGTCGCAGATGCTTACTGAATGGGCAAAGCTGTTGTACCGTGAATTGGAGTAGCAACAGTCTCCCCCGGTCTGCATAGATCTGGCAGACCAGTTGGTGCATGGCCTTAAGTATGTCTGTGATGCGGCCCTGCATACGCTCCCCCTGCTCTCTAGAGCATCAGTATCAGCAGTGGTGCTACGGTGCCTGATTTGGCTAAAATGCTGGTCTGCGGACTAGGCATCTAAAAAAGCTCTGGCGGATTTGCCCTTCCAAGGTGAGAGGCTTTTTGGAGCTTCGCTGGATGACATTATTAAAAATGTAACCGGTGGGAAGAGCACATTGCTCTCACAGTCCAGGAAGGGTAAGGAGCCATGCCATAGGCAAGGGCTCTCTTTTTCCACTCAGAAACTGCTTTTTCGCCAACCTGCGTCGGCAGGTAAGCGTTCCCAGTCCGACAAGGCTCCTGCTGAAGGACAAAAGCGTCCCTGGTTTCGCAAGCCAAACAAGTCGGCAAACAAAAATGTTACCACATGAGGGCTTGCCTTCTCCTAACTCTCGGGTGGGGGTCTCCTTCGGGAGTTTGCAGCCTGGTGGACCTCTCTACTGTCCAACCAGTGGGTTTGCGAACTGGTTTCATTGGGATACATGATAGACTTTCTTTCTTGTCCCTCCAACCTAGATCTATTTCCAGCTCATCTGGAAGCCCTGTTCAGGGCAGTACGGGACCTGCTACTGCACGGGGTGATAGTACCTGTACCGACTCTGGAAAAGTTTCAGGGATTCTAAGCCAATCTGTTTGTAGTCCCCAAAAAGGAAGGGGTACGTCCAATCTTGGAATTGAAGTCCCTCAACAGCTTTGTGAAAGTGCAAAGGTTGAGGATGGAATCAGTTCGCTCCGTGGTCACTGCACTCCATCGAGGGGGTTTTCTTGGCGCCCCTGGATATCCAGGATGCGTACTTACATGTACCCATATGACTCAGGCATCAGAGGTTTCTGCGATTTGCAGTCAGGGAAGAGCACTATCAGTTTGTGGCTCTCCCTTTTGGCCTTGGCATCAGCACCCCGAGGCGTTACCAAATTGTTAGCTCCAATTCTGTTAAGGCAACGTGGGATCACAATCGTGGGTTACCTAGATGACCTCCTTCTGAGAGCAGCTTCCGCCTCAGAATTAAGGGAGGATGTAGCGATCACCATACAGACTCTCTGGGAGTTTGGTTGGGTGCTGAACCTAAAGAAGTCGGTGTTAGTGCCGACTCACCACCTGGGCTTGCTGTTGGACTCTTCAAACTGCGGTGAATTTGTTGATGAACCGCAGATGGTCGTCGCTGCACTTCTGCATGCACATTCTGGGCCTCATGGTAGCCACTTTCGAGGCGGTACCATACGCTCAATTTCACACTCGAGTCAGAAGGAGATTTTGTCAGAATGGAACAAACCTCCATTATCCCTGGATTGTCAAATTCGGGTGAGCCAGTTAGTCAGGGATTCCCTTCTCTGGTGGCTGAGGTCTCCGGCCCTTCGGTCTGGGAGATTGTTCCTTCCTCTCAATTGGACAGTGATCACAATGGACGCCAGCCTTACCGGTTGGGGGGCGGGGGTGCTGGGAGTACAGTCGGCCCAATACCTTTGGTCGAGGGAAGAATCCCAACTGCCGATCAATGTGCTCAAGCTTCGGGCGATCAGACTTTGCCTCTCCACATGGTCAGTGAGGCTACAAGCACGTCCGATCAGGATCCAGTCAGACAACGCCATGGCGGTAGTGTACATCAACCATCAAGGAGGAACAAGAAGCTCAGCTGCAGCACGGGAGGTTGCTTACATCCTCCAGTGGACAGAGCAACACGTTCCGGCCCTGTCGGCCATATATATCCCGGGCGTAGGAAACTGGCAAGTGGACTATATAAGTCATCAGATGCTGGACCCAGGGGAATGGTCGTTGCATCCGGAGGTATTCAGGCTCCTTTGCCTAAGGTGGGGCACACCAGATGTGGACCTCTTGGCTCAATCGGAAGGTGCAGAGGTTTGTGTCCAGGACAAGAGACCCCTGGGCGGATGCATCAGACGCGTTGGTGGCTCCATGGGGGCATTATCGCTGATTTATGCCTTTCCCCCCCCCCCCACTCAAGCTTCTACCACGTCTGCTGCGCAGAGTGGAGTCCGAGGGGATTCATTGGCCTCGGCGTCCTTGGTACGCCGACCTACTATGACTGGTGGCAGATGTTCCTTGGGGGCTACCACTGCGAGAGGACCTTCTAGTGCAAGGTCTGATACTTCATCCTGCTTTACCATCGCTGGTTTTAACGCCATGGCTGTTGAAAACCAGGTTCTAAATGACCGAAGTCTGTCACTATGCTGAGGGCACGGAGGTCTTTTTCTCAGAAGATTTACCATCGTACATGGAAGGCTTACATCACCATGTGTGAGGAAATGAGGTGGCGTCTGCACACTTATTCACTTTCCAGGATCTTGCTGTTTTTGCAGCAAGGAGTGGATCAGAATCTTGCCTTAAGCATCATCAAGGGACAGATATCAGCCTTGGCTGTCTTTTTCCAACGCCCCTTGGTGACTCACTCATTGGTGAGTACCTTTTGTGCAAGGGGTTCGACAAGTAGTCCCTCCAGTTCAACCACCGCTACCTCAGTGGGATCTGAATATGGTGCTATTGGCGCTTCAAGAGGAAGTAAACTCAGCCCACAGAATCCACATTCATCTTTGAATCAATACTTTCAAATATTACAAAGTGCACTCCCATGTCAATTCTTCTATTAATGTTTGTTTTTATATACATTTTCCCTACTCTCTATATCGATCTTCTGGCAGCAGGATGTGCCATTTCAACTCCTGGAATCCTGTTCCAGAGCGGCGTATATTTCCACCCTTCCTACCTTAATCCCACGCATGTGCGGGTCTTTCTATCTTACTGGCCATAGACCCGGTGTTTACACAGCCCGCAAGTGCGGGAGCGCTGGCGGGATTAAAATAGATGCTGCTGAGTTCTGATGATGCCACCACAGCACGTTTGTGAAGGGCTCGATAGCCTCTAAGAGTGCCGTGAATCAGCACATGCGCAAAAGAGGTCACTGCAGGGGCCAGAGGTAGATTTCTCTGGAGCGGTGCAGCTGTGGGGAAAATAAAGCCAAGCTACATGTAAGTTATTACAATATGCTTTGTGTAGAAAACTTCTATAGGAGGGTTTACAACCACTTTCAGAAACTGTCGTTTGAGAACATTAGGGAGATTCCCTTGTTAACACTCTCGTTCAAAGTCGTTTTTCAAGTAGCTATTACATCTGCCAGGAGGGTTTCTGAGTTGGTGGCCTTGTCATGCAAGTCTCCCTACCTGGTCATCCACAAGGCGGTGCTACGTCCGCAGCCTTCTTTCCTTCCAAAGGTGGTTTCGGCATTCCACCTAAATGAGGACATTGTGTTACCTTCCTTATGTCCTAAGCCGACACACCCAAAAGAGGTTGTCTTACATTCCCTGGATGTGGTCCGGGCTTTACGGGTGTATCTGTCTGCTATGGCTCCCTTTCGGAAGTCAGACTCAGTCTCGATGGCTGGTCCGAAAAGAGGTCTGGCGGTCTCGTCGTCCACCATTTCTTGGTGGATCAGACAGATCGTGGGTTCAGGCCTATACCTTAAAGGGGCGGGTGCCCCCTTTTCCTGTGACTGCTCATTCCACCTGAGCAATTGGGAACTCCTGGGCTTTCCGACATCAAGCGTCTGTCTCCCAGGTGTGTAAGGCGGCGACTTGGCCGTCCGTTCACACTTTCACTAAATTCTACGAAGTTGATGTAAGCGCATCTTCAGATGCTTGCTTTGGCCACAAGGTTTTGCAGGCAGCTGTGTAAGGTTGCAATTACACTTTCTTTGCTAGTTGTAAACTCATATTTTGATGCACAAGTTGGCCTGTGGTTTTGATGGCTGCCGTTTAAGATGGCGACTCCTCTGTTGAGGTGTTCCCTTTGTTGTGGGTGAAGTTATGTTTTGCGATTTCCACCCCTCGTTTTTTAACACTGCTTAGGGACGTCCCTAAGGTCAAAAATTAAAGGAGCTGTGTTCGTCAATGAACGAAGGAGTGGGATTTTTGTACTCACCATAAAATCCTTTTCAAGTTCATTGACGGACACAGCACCCACCCCTCCTTTTTATGTTTGTACTTCTTTTTGACGAACTGAGCTGCAGGAAGCAGGGTGAGGGCTTATAGACAGAGGGACCGCCCCCTGGGCGGTGCTGTGCAGTCTTGCTGTTTTTACATGTGTTACATGTTCTGCCTAGTCCTCTCCTGAAGTAGCGTGATAACCCTAAGGTAAAAAATGAAAGGAGCTTTGTCCATCAATGAACTTCAGAGAAAAGGATTTTATGGTGAGTACAAAAATCCCACTTTTTTTTCTGCAAAAATAATCCATACGCATCCCTGGCAATTATTGGCCCTTTAATATATTTTTTATGAAATTGTGTCTTACTGTTTTTCTGCCTCTGTAACCCATCCTCCATGATCTCAGAACTTCTCCATTTACTCCTCACTTCCATTTGTTTGGAACAAGCGGTGTGCATAAGATGCAGTTAGAATTCAAACTACAAATCCCGTAGTTTCTCAGAAGCAAGCACATGAGGGTGGGTATGTTCCTACTTTTAGTGGGACCATGGAGAATGAACAAAGCCACCCTCTAACAGGATATTAAAAAAATCATGAATTGAAGAAGGCTGAAAATAAAGGCTTGAATGTTTTTGTTTTTTTTCTAAAATAACCATCTGCGCAGTGGTATTGCACAAAGTGGCCTTAACCTCGTCTTCTGGGGGCCCCTTCTTTTTTGTGTCTGCCACCACAGCAATTGCTTGCTATGAGGGCAGACATGCAGGCTCTCTGTAAACGCACACAGCTTGGCCCTTCCCTCTCCTCACATGATTTGATTGACAGCAGGAGCCATTGCTGCCTCTGTTCCTGTGAGGAATAAAAGAGACCAACATCACTATAGACGGGCACAACGTTGGATCAAGATAGGATTAGGTAAGTATATAGAAGAGTGAGGGGGTAATACAAATACTGGGAGGCTTTTTTTTGCAGGAAATTCATTAAGGTAAACAAATAGTCTAACCTTTAGAAGTACTTCAAGAATACATAGTTTATTAGAATGTTCCTTTTTTTTAAACCACAGTTTAAAAACTTTTGGGGTCAAATAGATACATCCCAAATAGGATCCCTCACCTGCTTAGTTAAGGATCTGCCTATATGGTCATATGATCACAGTCAGTGTTGTAATAAGTAACATTCCCACCATCCCAAGTCATCCCTCTAAACCAGACATGTCAAACTCCAGTGAAATAGCAGGCCATATTCAGTGGAAAAAAGGGCCGCATTGTCGGATTGATTTACTAAAGGCAAATAAACTTTGCAAAGTGCAGTTGCTCTAGAGATTAGTAAATGAGTAGAAGCTGACTTCCATCATCCAAGCATGTGCCAGCAAAAATTCTTCAGTTTTTTTTTTTTTGTTTTTTTTATGTGATTGGATTTTTTGCAATTGCAAAGTGAACCTGTACCACATTTACTAAGCTTTGGAGCAACTGCACTTTGCAAAGTGCAGTCTATTTGCCTTTAGTAAATCAACCTCTGTCTACTGAGGGCAAAAAAGCAAAAACAAAAGTGAGAGCACGAGTGCTTTCACACTGAAGCGGTGCACTTGCGCGAAGGGAAAAAAAAGTCCTACAACCAGCATCTTTGGGGGGTTGCGGGAGCGGTGAATACACCACTCCTAAAATGCCCCTGTCATTGAAATCAATGGCCAGCTTTGCCATAGCGATTCGGCAGCAGTGCTTTTAACCATTTTTCAGCCACTAGTAGGGATTAAAAGCGCCCCGCTACCGCTGACGAAGAAAAAAAATAAGCCAGTTACAGGAGCAAAAAATCCCTTTTCCAAATTGTCTACAGTGCTTCGCAGTTTAAAAAAACAAAAGTGAAATTTTGACAGGTTGACTTTAAAGGATACGTTCACCTTTTTGAAAAAAATTAAAATAAATCAATGCACATCTTTTTTAAGCTAAAAAAAAAGTGCAGTTAGAATTGTTTTTATTAGGAGCCTGTAATGCATTGCACCCACAATCAGAAGATCGCAGGTGCAATCTCAGGCATCTGCAGACTGTCAGTGTATCTGTCTGCTCGTACCTCGTACAGGCAAGCAATTACAGTATGGCAGGAAGAATCAATAAACTACCCAGAACACTCCTCAGCGCCCTGATAGTTCATTAAGAATGAACAATGACTGATGGTAGTTGTGGTCCCTCATTCACAGAACTCTGTGATGAATGACGCGGCTGGGTAGACAGAGCCCTGCGTGGGCGCATTTTTTTTAAATTTGTGATAGCAGGTACTGGGTGAAGATCCCCGGCCTGCTGTCACAGCAGACACTCAAGGAGATGCAGGGTCCTGCTCATTTACCTACATGTTACACCCTGGATAAGGAAAGAATGACCATAAAAACTTGTTATAGAGGGAAATGCTGCTCCGTTCACACCTGGACGTTGTGGGATTGTGGCAGAATTTCTGCGATTCAGGCACTACAGTCACAAAACATAGGTTCAGGTGTCATTATTTTCAGGCACCTTAAACACTGTGCATTTTTCATGTGATTTACTGCGCGACAATTTGTATTGCGTGAAGCTTGTCACCCCAAAAGGAGCAGGAGCTTCTTTTGGGGCAACAAGCTTCATGTGATTCGATTTGCTGCAGTTATTGTGCAATTTACTGTGAAGCGATTCTAATTGCATGAAGCTTGTCAACCAAAAAGAAACAGGAGCTTCTTTTTGGGGACAAGCTTCATGAGATGCGATTTACCACACAACAATCATGGCAAAACTGCACCACGTTTTAAGTAGCATTGCAAATAATGAAACCTGAACCTGTGTTTTGAGATCCCAAAATGCCCAGGTGTGAATGGAGCCACCCTAGTTCCCACATAATGAGATTCTCACAGATTTGCATGACAGGCTAGATATTATGCATTCCTATTGAGGTGATTCACACAGATTCGATCCACACGCATTGTGTTTTGAGTGCCATTATGAAAAGCACCCTGTGCGAGATTGTAGAGGTGTGTTCTAGACTTACAAGTGATATGCCACGTACACACGATCGGATTTTCCGACAACAAATGTTGGATGTGAGCTTGTTGGCGGAAAGTCCGACCGTGTCTATTCTACATCGAACATTTGTTCTTGAACTTTCCACCCAAAAATTTTGGCTAGCACGTTCTCAAATTTTCCGCCAACAAATGTTTGTTGTCGGACTTTCCAATCGTGTGTACACAAGTCCATGGGACAAAAGTCCATGCATGCTCAGAATCAAGTACGAGCTGGAAGTACTCGATCTTGTAAAACTAGCGTTCGTAATGGAGATATCACGTACGTCTTGTACGTCACTACGTTCGTAATTGTTGGCCAACATTTGTGTGACCGTGTGTAAGCAAGACAAGTTGGAGCCAACAGCCTTCGAACAAAAATCCACGGTTTTGTTGTCGGAAAGTCCGATCGTGTGTACTGGGCAATAGAGTGGCATGTGGAGATAACTGTTCACATAGGATTGCTATTGACAGGCGTTACTACATTGACGTGAATGGCAGGCATTTTTGCATTGAGGTCAATAGGAGGCAGTTGTGGAGAGAGAGGAGACACAACTGCACCTGACTGAATTCACACAGGAACTGGAATGACTTTGTGATTTCAATTTACATAGGTGTGAACCAAGGCACCAGGATGTAATTTCTAGTCGCCATGGTGACCTGGCGCCTAGGATTTGTCGAGCCCTGGTGTAACAGGTTATGAAAGATGAACTTATCCTTTGAACTTCTTTTCATTAGGTTCTGGAATTATAATATATTACATATGATATCAGTTATTGGTTTGTGAGATGATGGTGGTTATCCTGATTTTGCTGCTAAAATCTCCTCTTCTTCCTTCCAGTTAAGCGAAGAGCTAGAAAAATGCGAGCACGAGAGTGCGGAACTGCAAGAGTTCGCCAATGCCATCCTGCAACAAATTGCAGATCACTGCCCCGACATCCTGGAACAAGTTGTCAATGCCTTGGAAGAGTCGTCATGACCTCACCCATCACGGGTAGCAAAGGACATCCCGCACGGCCCTGTTACATGGACACAGTGTTAGTCAAAGACTTTTTTGTTTCCTTCCCCCTCCTCCATCGCACAGGTGGGGGACCCGCACACACAGCCTTGCACTGCCTGTCGGCTCACTGCGCACTTTCGCAGTGGCTGACCTGTCTCATGGAGTTCTGGGGTGGCAGCATTGATCCCTCAGGACCAAAAATGATTTCTTCTATTCTTTCAGCATGGATCGGACCTCTCCCTAGTCCTTGGTGGGTTTACCCATCTGTTCTACAACCAACCCTTCAGACACTTCAGAGACATTCTACAGAGATGCAATAATGGTCTGCCTTGGGGGGGGCCTCGTGTTCTAGTGTTTGAATGCAGCTGCATCCGGGGCCCATCACACCAGTCCCGGAAGGTGTCAGCGAATTAAACTGTTACAATGGGATCACTTTTAATCTAAAGAGATTATGTTTCTGTCCTACAACCTACCAGCACTACATTATCAGACCAGGCGTCTTTCCTTTTCCGACCTTCCACCTGCCTTTTTCTCAAAGAGTTTTCTTTACAGCTTATGTGAAAAAGCACCTGAATTTTTTTCTATTTAATGGTTCTGGAATTCCCTCAGCTAGTGAATATTTCCCAGTCCAACACTAGGTCAAATTTTGATAGTTGACTCCACGGATATCACCAATCCACAATAGCCAGATAGAGTAAAAATTTACAGTGCAAGTCTGTCTCCTCAATAAAAGCAGCTTGTAACATTATGTGGAAGTGTCCCAGATTTAAGGGCAACTTAGTGCCAATATCCACTGCCTCATTTTTTTTATTTTTATGAAATCAATCTTTTTTTCTGCAACGTGCTTTAAGTGATGCCAATTTTTTCCACTACAACTAGTTTTCATGTGTCATAGCCATGATTCCTGACACATGCATGAATTGTATGTGCTGCCTGAACACCTCTCCAACAAGCCTAGTGCATGAAAATCATACAGCCAATCCTGCAGTTTGGAGAGGATTAAGATTTTGTGTCACTCATTTAACCAGCTGTAGATGGTGCTAAACTTGAACCGTAGAAGGAGCTAATGGTTTTTATGTAAAGGATTAGAGGCCAGTACAATAAATGGGAAATTCCATTACTGGCATAGGTAACTATTTTTTTTATTTAGCAGCTATTGAACATTTGGGAAAATTGAGTTTGGCATCTAGGTTAGTGCAGGCATTTTGCTTTACTGACAGCCATTAGAAGCTAATAAGTAAATCATGTATTTGCCCTTGTGCAAAGCATAGAGTTTTGGTTAGTATCCTTGATGACCTGTTGGACATCTTAACTTCACTTTCCCAAAATCATCCTCTTCTACCTGAATCATTGGCTTGTCCATCCTGCAGAAAATGGAAACCCCCTTGCCTCTGTCAACCTCAGGAATCCAGCTCATCATCCAAAATCTGGGCAATTCAGGTCCAAAAAAGGGGTTAAAAGGGGGTTGAGAGGTGAACAAGAGATATTAAAGTGCTCTCTGCACCCATTGCATCTCTTTAAGTTATTTGAATGTTATGGAATGCATTGAACTGTTCTGGCTTTTTCAGTAAACGATCACCAGCCAAGATCATAGGTTACTGTCAGTCTTGGGATTATGCCAAATCGCTACACAAGAATTTTGTTAGAAACTACGATGGCCATTTGACTGTTTCTGCAGGATAATTTTGCTATAAATGTTAGATGCATCGGTTTAGACACTTTGGGGTTCCACAAAACCATTTTGCTGCCATTTTGAAGCACCACCTTAGTGGGTAAATCAGATTTTCCAAGAATTCCAGCCCTATCATTCACATAGCAGCATTTTCATAGTCCAAAGTGAGCTAATAGGCATTCTTGTTTGTGCCTTAAAATGATCGCAGGTCATGAATGAACAGATTGCCCAAGTATTGCTTCAGTTTGGCTGCTTTTGTTGTGAAGACCAGATTAAAATGCTATGACCATACATTTAGACAAATTCAAATTTTAGGTTGTTGGTTTCTGTCTGACCACGCCTCACATATTTGCATTGTTTGTTTTAAATCACTTAATCACTCTCCCATTCAATACTGTACAACTTTGAGGGTTGTTTTCTCTGCTGTCAACCCGAAAAATCCTTTAGTAGCAAAAAAAAAAAAAAAAGGGCTGTATGATCGAACCTTACATCCAGGGCACCGTGGCCAATCATGACTGTTAGATCAATACATTTCATAGCCGCGGTTCATGTTATGTACTGCAGTGCTCCAACAACTTTACTAAGGAATAGTCAACATATGGAAATGGTGGCAGAATCTTAAGGGAGTGCTTCTTGAGAATTATAGATCACCTAACTACATAAACTTTAATGAGTTTGGACATTCAGGAGTATGAAAACCTTAGGAACTGGCACACAGTGCCTACAGCCAAGAAGATTTTAGGATTAAAAACACTAAGAAAAGAACTGTAATTTTGTCCTTAGCATGGACTGCAAGAAAGCTGCTAGAATGGTATTTTCAAGTAAACATCCGCCTGGAACTCTTTCATGGGTAATCATTGTTACTTTGAATGCTGAACGCAAGACGTCGCATGCAAGTCACAGCTCTGCAAATTACCTTAAGGCACGTTATTGCCTCATATTCTCTCTAATACAATAATCTGTATTGTGAGGAACACAAAACAAAATCTCTTTTTATTAAAAGGAAACATGTCCGTTTTTTGGGTGGGAGGGGGGCATACAGTTTACCATTACAAGGATAGCTATATAAAAAGATTAAAAAAAAAGTGTTTGTAACTACACTACAAAAAGATCTTTACTGAGCAAAATGGCTGGCGCTGCTAAAAATGTTTAGAATAAAACTATTGGGAAGGGGGAACTTTTTTTGAAAAAATTTTGTGTCAAAAATAAAATAAGAAAAACCTCCATTCCTGGTGTGTTTTGAGGAGTAATGTGTCACCTGAATTTTTCAGGCCTTTTTACTTTATATAAATATATATAAATATTTTTTTTTTCTTGTGGTTTATGCCTGCGCCTGGCCCTTAATGAACTCCTCTTATTTGTGTACATGTCTAATGTCTGTTACTTACTGTATGGACAGGACGACCCCTGATTTTGTTCAGATTGTCAGTACATTCAAGGGGGCGATCCGGTCAACCAATCCACAGAAGTAGAGAAAAAAAGTGTGTGTATATAAACTGTTATGGCACACATGTATGTATAGATGTATGATATGTGTGCGCGTGTGTTTTACGTATGGAATATTTGCCATATTGAAAATGTATTTTTTTTGTTTTAGTTGTACACTACAAAAAGCAGTGAACATCAAGAAAATATTCCCTCCTAGGTAAAGCTCGGCAGAGTATCATTTATTTTTCAGTTAGGAGACATACAGACAAGCAGTTAAAGTGGAAAGTCCTGGTCTTTCCCATACAATATATATGTCCAGCATTGACCTTGAAGACATCAGCAGAAGATCATTTTGCTCACATCGGACAATGCTCAAGTCCTCCATAGAGACGAATGGCCTGTGGGTACTGTGATAAGTTTTTCCAAAGACTAATCAAGAAGCCTTTTCCTTGCAAGAAGACAGCTCTTCATATAACATGGGGAAAAAAAGCCATGCCGTAGGCCTCCGACTCCTTGGAGGACTGAGCAGCTGGTCAAGTATGTGTTGAGGAATTATACACTGGATCAGGTGGGTGAAAGTAGGGCTTATTACTTATAAAAGTAATATCCCCATCAGATGGCCCACCATGGCAATGTTTTGGTTCAGATTATAGTGATGATTGAATGTTGGTTTACATAGACATTCCCGACTAAATATTCTTGGAGAGGTAGCAATCGCCTGGATTAGGTTCCATTGCAAGACCAGTGTTTCCCTGGAAGTAGGCCAGTGCTGGGTATAACTGGCCACTCTTCTGCCATAGGCAATAGCAAAATAGTTTGGATGATTCAAACGAGCAGGTTCACATTTTGATTGTTAAAAGATAAAATCATTCGAAAGATAAGTTGAGTCCACATGTCTATCTGATTTCAGTACTCATCTACTTTCTTTCGAAGCAGCTTTCCCCCATGGAAACGGGTGGATACCTTGGTGCATCAGCTCATACTCGCTCCCAATCCTAACATGCAAATTGGTCACCTTCATGTAGTGATCAATGCATGATTCAAGTGGAATTCTGGGCAAAATAAAAAATTGCATATATACTACATTCTGTGAGTAGCCTTAACGCAGTAGTTTGTGATTTTTCTGCACCCCCCCCCCCCCCCCAACATAGTTGTATTACCTGTTGTTTATATAACTATATTAGTTATTTTTCCATTTCCTTTAACAGGGTGACATTGATTTTCTGCAGTGAAATCGCACAGCAGTGATTTAACCCTATGGACAGGGTACATGGTACAGCAGGCACATATCAGGAATATTAAATGTTGGGTTTACATACTCTCTAATGGATTTAATGGCAGGATCAATGGGTAATACAACTATATTACAGGGGGACCTTAAAAATGGCTTTGTTGATGTTATTCTCAGACATCATGTATGTCATGTTTTATTTTGTCCATACTTCCACTTTAACTTTCCTTCCCTTTAAGTGAATTTGCCAAAATGCAGACACCTTGTAGTGCCTTCAGGTACATTTTTGATAAACCTCTAACCATTTTCTACACCCTTGGGATGCCGCTATTTGTTGGATGTATGCTATACAGAAGGCCTTGACTTCTGGCCACCTTTGAGCTAAGCGCCTTTTTGTCAGACAACAATCCAATGCCTTAAGTTGGCCATACATTATTCCTCTGAATTGGCCTAAACTCTAACAGTGAGCGGTACTACAAGCTTATCAAGTCGAAAACTCAATAGACTTTTATCAAAAGAACCAGGAATTGTTGGCTGGACAGGACCTATAGCCAAACAGCTGTAGACACCGTTGTAGTATTCTGACAGCTGGTACTTGCAGCAGTCAAAATACTATAGCAGGGTAGAGGGGTTTTATCCATCCACACTGTTTTAGTGGATGGAGGAATCTGTCTTCTGTTCAGTCTGCATTAAAGAAATCTGTTAGTGTATGGGCAGCTAAAGCGTCCACAAAGAGAAAAGTCTTAACATGTTTTCTGTTAAAGGGCATGGAGTGGGGCTTAGCACCAAGTTAGTCAGAAGTTGTATAGAGTGTCTGCAGTTGGCAACATTGCTAGTTTAGACATATCAATGTACATAACAGGTTCACTTTAAAAGGAGGATCGCCAATCTCTACGCAGAGAGTTTGCAAGTAAGTGGAAAGTTTCTGTGTCATGGTTGTCTCAAGAAAGTCCTTGATGCCCCAATCATCAAAAAGGGAAGTATCAGACCACATATGGACCCCATTAAGCGTAGTTGAATTGATAGTAAGCGTGTTAAAGGCACAAGACCACGATGTCAGGCTAAATGTAAGGAAAGCTTGTGCGTGCCCTTTCACAATCATAGAGCTTTACCTTGGGAGAATTTGATCAACTGCTTTTTAACCCTTTGCATTGCTGACCTCCGTGGGGCTACAAAGGCGTTATTCCAATTCTGGTTCTTCACACGGAGCGGGGGGAGGGGTTGGGGGGTGTTATGAGGGCTACTGAATGTATTCTGTGGCATGTTATAGGGGAGGGAAGTTTGACATCTTGTGAGAAGGGGAAATTATTTTAGGGATTGTATGGTGGCCCCCATTTGTTGAGTTACAGGGGCTGCTAACTTGCTGCTGGCCAACCCTCCGCTTTTGTTTAATGTCCAGTATGTTTCTACATGTTACAATGTACCCCTCCGCTGCCCATGCAGCCAGCCTCGACGTACCCATCCTTTACAACATAGAGGGTTCATCTGTGTCCTCCCTCTGTATTTTATTGGGCTGTTTTGTGCCTTTTTAAACCTTGTAAAAACTTTTTTTTTTAACAAAAAAGAATTTAGTCTTCTCCTTTCCAGGGGGTTCCGAGACTGGCATTCAGCTGCATCCCTGGGCTTCTGATGAAAATATTCATGTATCCTGTCATTCTTTATGTACTCATTTTTTTATTTTATTGTTTCCCCCCCCCCCCCCCCCCCGACACAAGATGCCAAAAAATGTTGAAAAATAAAATAAAGAAAAAAATGAATGAAGTGTGACATTTGAGTTTTATTTTACTGACTGAATTAAGTGCATCAAAGGCATTGGCTTTAAGGTGAATATAAAAAATATGTATGCAGTTACCCCCATTTCTGATTGCAGGAGCAATAATTGCACACCCAGAAGTGTGTCTGCATACAGCAAGGCAGAGTGGAGTGTGACAAATTAGATTAAAGTAGACCTAACATCTTAATATTTTATGTTAAGTATATGCATGCTAAGTAATGTGTCAGTAACACTTCCAGGTGTTTATTACTTTTCACAGAGATCACAGTACTCCACCTGACAATGTCTTCATCTGCTTTTTCTCACCTCGTCTTTCAGGGCAGCACCTGGAGAGAGCACAGCTCCACCCACTTCCCAGGAAACACTGCAGTTATTCCTTTAAAGCCTACACACTTCCACCATGGCCTCAGTTGTAGTGTTTCCTCCGGCCATGGTGGAAGCGCTACAGGGGACCAGGGGTGTGCTGCGCTCTCTCCAGCTGGAGGTGAGTGAAGGGCATATCTTTTGATGTAGTTTTTTTCTCTTTTAGGCCCAGCTCAATACCCTTCCCCGACGCATGGGGGATATTGCGGTGTCTTCCACTTTTCGAGCCCAGAGAGGGCAGAGGCTGCCGGGGGTCCTGCTCCAATAGACGGCAGGTGCGGACTTCTCCACTGAGGAGCCTTGAGGTTCTGCACTTGACCGTTCTGAGGGGCGGGACTTCCGGTGGTGTGTGGTGGCTCCGGTTCCAGCCGATGGAGCATGGAAGTGAGAGGCGGCCTCGGCCATGCAATTTCCAGTCCTCGTAGTGGCGAAGGACTGGGAAAATTCAAATATAAAAACAGCAGCTTATTTAAAAGTTCATGGGTGGGTTCATACCCACGAGAGAGGCAAGAGACAACACCATTAAGATTCTTAATCTCATTCAAATTACGGCCAACCTAGACGAGTTGTACAATGCGAATTTTCTGGTAGCTCTTAAAAGAGCCCAACAAGATCTAAGAGATTGGGAAAACCTTAACGTATCTTGGTTTGGACGCTCGGCCCTACTGAAGATGATCACTTTACCGCGCCTTCTCTATCTCTTGCAGGGCGTCCCGATCAAGATACCGGCTTCATTTTTCGCTGCCTTTAAGAGAGCAGCTTCCCTGTTCCTTTGGAGGAGCGCCCCCCCCCACGCATTAGCTACCAGCGCCTTACCAGTCCGAAATCAAGAGGAGGCATTGGTCTGCCGGACCTTTACAAATATTACTTAGCGACCCATCTTACACGTTTGGTCGATTGGAATGTACATGGGTTGGGGAAAATCTGGGTGTCCCTGGAGAAATCGCTTATTCACGACCCGCTTGAATCTTTACCCTGGATAATGCCACGACATTGGCCAATGGAGGTCTACTCGCACCCCCTTATTGGCCCTTCCCTGGCAGCTTTCAGACAGGCAACTAAAAATGGCTCCTTATCTTCAGCTCCTGGTCCCCTTACCTCGCTAAGGAACAATCCCGATTTTACGCCCGGAATGTCCAATGATTTTTTAAGACGAGTTTGGCCGCACGATAAGGTTCTAGCGAGCCAATTCTTTGCACAGGGGTCCCTTTATACCTACGAGGACTTGGTAGCTGTATCCCGCTCCAACTCCTTTCCATTCTGGACTTATAGGCAAATAAGACATTTCTTGAGCTCCCAAGCCCCGGCAGGGACTTGGACAAGACAGTTGACTCCTTTCGAACTACTCTGCTCAAAACCTCCCCCGCAAAGACACTTGATCGCATCTATCTATGCTATACTCGCAGAGGACAGGCTGACCACGTCGGATGCGGCGCACACGGCTTGGGAAAGGGAGTTGGGAATTTCCCTTACGGACGATGACTGGTCACTTGTCAACGAATATATTCACAGAGGCTCTCTCAATGTAGCTATTCAAGAGAACTGCTATAAAATCGCGACGCGGTGGTATAGGACCCCTACGCTCTTGCACAAAATCTCCTCGGCAATCCCGGATAGGTGCTGGAGATGTGACAGGGCGGAGGGATCGATGCTCCACATTTGGTGGACCTGTGAGGCTTTACAACCTTTTTGGACGGAGGTCCATGGACTTATTGCACACATCACCACATATACGCTGGATTACTCCCCGGCTCAATACTTGCTACACCACTCTAGTCTACCCAAACATACTTACTTTAAGTCACTAGCTATGCACCTAGTAAACGCGGCTCGATTATGCATTCCGGTACATTGGCGATCGACACACACTCCCACGGTGGGAGAATGGTTCCGGCGGATCTCTAAAATAGAAGAGCTTGAGGAACTGGTCCACATTTCCCAGGAACGAATCACAAAATTCACGAACACGTGGGCATGTTGGATTCACTTTAAAACGACACCACGTTTCCGATCATATAGCCCTTGAAGAGTGGAATCTGTGGCGACTGGTCTGAAGGCCTTTTGACCCTCTTGAGCAGACCGTACTGGAGAACGACTATTGATAACAGAAGAGATTCAACATAATGTCACCCCCCCCCCCCTACCTCCCTGTCCTTCAATAGCCACCCCCCCTTTTTTTTTTTTTTTTTTTTTTTTTTTTTTTTTTTTTTCTTCCCCCTTCTCTTTTCTCTTCTCTTTCCTTTCTCTCTTGCTCTTTAGTCCCCTTTTTGAAGCTTGAACCCTCCCTTGACTTATGGCACCATACTACATGAGGCTCTATGGTGAATGTAAGGTTTATACCCTTTCTTTAGATAACTCCTTCACCTGCAGGGTCACCATCAGGGAGTTGATTTTTGTCTAGCTAAGGGAACTCCTTAACTTTAATATTGTACTTTCCTATTTGACTATTTCCTGCTACAAATGCTGCACATGTCTGTGATTATTGTTCACGTGTATTTTTGTATTTCAATAAATTTATTATGGAAAAAAAAAAAAAAAAAGATTCTTAATCTCCTTCACGTAGCAAGAGCCAATGGGACCACCTGTGTATTTGTGAGTACTGACGCTGAAAAGGCCTTTGATAGGGTGAACTGGAACTACATGTTCTCCGGCACATTGGCTTAGGAGATAAGATGTTGAGATGGATTAGTAGTATATACTCAAACCCCTCGGCCCAGGTAAAGGCAAATGGAGTGCTCTCGAGCTCATTCTCTATTGGAAACAGTACAAGACAGGGGTGCCCATTATCCCCCCTTCTTTTTGCCCTTACACTAGAACTGTTTCTTTGCACCATCAGATCGAATCCGGACATTACAGGGCTCCAAGTGGGTAGTCATCACTGCAAAATATCTGCGTATACAGACAACCTATTATTCTCCTTAACAAATCCTAATGTTTCGCTACCAAATCTCCTTCGGGAATTTAAAGTTTATGGGGCAATTTCCCATCTAAAGATAAACTTCTCTAAATCTGAAGCTATGGGGGTAGCAGTCACCCCTCGCACCCTACTGGACCTACAAGCCAACTTTCCTTTTAAGTGGACAGACACAGCTTTAAAGTATCTAGGCACTAAGATGCCTTCTGACATTTTACGGATGTTTGACCTTAATTTCCCCCCACTATTGACCAAGACTCGCATCCTATTGGAGAAGTGGCGCACCGGCCTCTATTCCTGGTTTGGAAGGCGTAACCTACTTAAAATGAGCATACTACCCAAATTTGTTTACCTTTTGCAAGCCCTACTGGTCCATATCCCACCCGCCTTTTTTAAGCAAGTACAGGCCCTCTTCACCAGATTTGTATGGGTGCATAAAAAGCCCAGGCTCCGCCGCTCTCAAATGACACTCTCCAAACACTACAGCGGTCTAGCGCTAACCCAACATACGACAATACTATCTCGCTTCAAACTTGGGCCAGATACTCGACTGGAGATGGAATAAGTCATCCAAATTGTGGGCGCAGCTTGAGCAGTCCCAAACTTATGTTCCATTGAAAGGGCTGCTATGGTGCTATGGGGATCTTCCCCAAGGAGTGAAGTCACACCCGCTGATGGGAACTACTTTGAGACATAGCCAACGAGTAGCATTCCATACAGCCCTCACATCCAAGGACTTGCCACTACTCCCAATATTCGGCAACCCTGAATTTGAACCGGGCCTACATTCACCGGAATATACTGATCTTAGAGAATCTGAATGTGATCATGCAGCCAAATTTGTTATTGACGGGAAGTGGCCATCCGTCACGGATCTGACCGACTTGACAGGAGCTTACAAACTCCCTTTCTGGAAAGCGATTCAACTACACCACTTCCTCCATTCCCTCCCTAACCCCCAAGATTTTGTGCGTCAGCAAAGGTCATCCGAGGACCTTTGCTCGGGAACTAACCCGTTGGCCCATATTTTATCCCAAACATACTCACTATTAATCACTCCAAAAGAACAGCCACATGTGCCCTGTCTGTCCAGCTGGGAGGTTGACCTTAACTGCACGTTCTCAGTAGCACAAAAGTAACAGATTTGTACTAGAATGTAAGAAATTAACTTCAAATTGATGACCCGCTGGTACTTAACACCCTCCAGACTTCAGAAATGCTTCCCCTGAGGATGAGGGAATGCTGATACATATATTCTGGTCTTGCCCTACATTTAAAGAATTCTGGGGTGAAGTTCGCCACATTACACAGAAGTTCACTGAATACGTCATCCCAGAGGATGGCGCATTTTTCCTACTACACCATTCAAAGATCCCTGTCAAAGCATACAAGAAGTCGCTAGTACGGCACTTGCTCAATGCAGCAAAGGCGTGTATTCCCCTCCAATGGAAACAGAACTCCCCCCCAGCCATAACTCATTGGCTGCGGAAGGTGGAGAAGGTGAAGAAACTCGAGGATTTGATCCTCACTGCACAATATAAACGGGAAATATTTAAGAAGACCTGGGACATTTTGAACGGCTTTATTTACTCAGAGGAGGGACAACGTTTGCTGGGATTGTAGCAATTCTTCCTCTCTTTTGGGAGTCCGTAAAACTCGGCTACCGCCATGTCTTCTCTTTCTCTCCTTTCCTTTCTACCCACCCTTCTCCCTCCCCCCCCCATCACAAAACTCACCCCGTCTGCCCCCATTTTAACAAAAGTCGGATTTTCCTCTTTATGAGGGAGGGGCAGGGGGAGAGACCCCAACATTGAAATTTCTCATCGAGCTTAGATCCGGGTCGAGTGTGACCCGAGTTACAGTTGGGCACTGGATACAAAAGTGTATACTAGCACATGGGCTGTAAACTATTTTGAATGTTAGTTATCCTCTGCATGATCTATATGGATATGTTAATGATCACACTCATGTTTGTAATGTGGGGTTCTCGCCCCTGTTTTGAGTGGAATAAAAATTTATATTTGAAAAAAAAAAAAAAACTCCAGGATGGTAATCCTCTGAATATACAAGCATATAAAGAAAAAATGGGAAAGATTCCCAAAGATATTCTTCAGAGAGGATAAACCGGCTTGAAAACTAGATTTCTTTATTGAATATCCAACCATTGATTTTATTTATACATTTTTAGAAAAAATATAATTCTATACACCCACCTCTAACACAAATAATTAAAATGAAGACAAAGAAAGTCTTAATGAGACACCGGTGCCCACCACAACCAGCCATACACAACTCTCAGTCATCCCAAACGCACGAGTCTACCCAAAATATTCATATAGTTTAAACTTCATTTACCCAAAAAAGTTTCTGGCTATACTAGAATGAAAAATATTTTTTGCATATGAATAAAGTTCATTTATATTGAGAGTTCGTTAGCTCCGTTTGAAAAAAGTGCATGTGCTTTATATAGTGTTGCTGATTTCCACTTTAGCATTAAAATAGCCAGAAGGTGAAAAAAAGGGGGGAGGAGAGTTCATTCATTAAGAACTTTGCAAGGGTACATTGAGTAGGTGATTATCATACAGGTGGTTCTTGAATCACAGACCGGTAAATATAGAGATGACAGCGATCAAGGAAACAAAACGGTTTTAATTCTGAGTAAACATCCCCTTCATTTTGAGGGGCAGATACAGCTCACCGTTTGACGTCTTGTTCTGTGTCCTTTATCTCTTAATTTCAAGTCCATATATGTATGTAGCCCAATCACCTACCCAATATATTCCTCCAGGTCAACTGCCTTATAGCAATGTCCCAAAAAGTATCCACATACTGTACAAGCAAAACAGCACTGTCTGATCCAAATTTCTCAGCGAGATACTAGGGATATAGCATAGTGGAGACTCGAGATGAGTAGAGATAGTTTGCTGTATGGGTGGACGTGCTTACACCACAAGAGATGTAATGGTGTCTTGCTTACATGTTTCGCTTGTAACCAAGCTTCCTCAGAGCACACGCAGTGTCTCAAAGGGTGTCCTTAAAGTGGTTGTAAACCCTTACAACACACTTTGACCTACAGGTAAGCCTAGATTAAGGCTTACCTGTAGGTCCAGAAATATCTCCTAAACCTATACGGTTTAGGAGATATTTGCCCGAAGACAGGCACCGCTGTCTACGGCGCATGCGCCATAGAAAGCTGCGCGCCGGCGCACTGAGCGCGGCACCGTCAACGACCATCGGCTCCCGTGCGCATGCGCGGGAGTGACGTCATCGCGGCTTCGCCGAATGAGAGCGGCGGAGCTGCGAGACCCCACCCAGAAGATGGATGCGCCGGACTACAGGGGACAGCGGTGACTTCGCTGGCTCCTGTGTCAGGTAAGTGACACATAATGGACTACTATGCGATGCATAGTAGTCCATTATGCTTTGCCTTTGCAGGGAATGAAAGAGAAAGTAAACTGATATAACTTTCACCCAGGGTGATCCCTCATTGCCAGGTTGATCCCTCATTGCCAAAAATTGCACACCATTGCAGTACACTAAATGTAGCTAATCCATTGCAGTACACTAACTGTAGCTAATCCATTTTTTGTTGTTAAATCAATACACTGGAATTATACCACACAACAGGACTGCTACCAATATATATCCCAAGGGTCAAAAGCGGAAGACTAGCAGCAGAAGAACCCAGATAGACAAAGCAAGAACAAACATGAAAATAAATACAAACGACAGGGATAAAAAAATACAATCCTATGATCAAAAGACTGAACAATAAGCAGCCAGTCGATCTCATCTTTTAAAGGAATAGTCCATGTATCCGGGAACATTAGCATTTCTTTAACCCCATTACTGTTCTAAAAATACCTATAGGGTACATTCATTATTTAACGCAAGGAATTGCATACTGTTTAAATTGAAGATCCACATCTTCTCTTTTTGGTACAGTATCCTTGTCAAAATCCCCCCTCTTCTTGGGAGTAGGTTGAGCCTATAGATTCCCTTACATTTAAGAGCAGCCGGTTCCCCTCCATGGACCTTCAAAAATGTAATGAGAGAATATGTTCATCATCCTTCTTAATTATGCTCTGGACATGTTCACCCACTCGTATCTTAAGTTGTCTTTTAGTCTTGCCCACGTAGATTAATCCACATGGGCCAGTTAACATGTAGATGACACGATCTGTAGAACACTTAATAACCCCAACAACCCCTTTGCAGCATTCAGGAGTTTTGGGGTAATTGTTTTCATATATTGTTTCTTTGGGGTTTTGGAATCGTGAAATAAACACACCTGTATATTTTCTATTTTCTCACCAGTTATCTCCTTTATATTTCTCACTATTTCTTTCCAGTACTCCTTTATTTTAGGGCACTCCCACCATATGTGTGCCATTGTTGCCCTTTGTTTGCAGTTTCTCCAGCACAGTGGTGATCTTTCCAATTGATATTTATGGTTTCTCTCTGGAGTCAGATACCAATCTTGCTAACAATTTGTAATCCATTCCAATGGTATTCATATCCCAGGCATTATTGTATCCAGCTCCTATCATCTTCTCCACTTCGTGATCATCTGATTTTAAATCCAGTTCTTTTTCCCATTGTTCTATGTAGGCAGGTCTTCCTTGTCCTTCTATGTCTGTCAATATTCCATATATTTTCGATATTCCATCTTCTAATGGCGTTTGTGTAAAACAGAGTTTTTCCAAGAAATTTAATTCCCCTTCATTTCTCATTGGGTGTGGGAGTCTGTTTACTTAGTGTTTTAACTGAAAAATTTTCCATTCGCTTATCTTCCACCCTTTATATTCTTCTATTTCTTGTCATGTTTTCATCCTACCTTTTGTGATATCTTTCAGTTGTGGATTTAATTTTTCCTGTCCAGCGAAAATCTCTTTCCCTGGTATAAAAAAATGTGTTCCTGTGAGGGCCATTAGGGGTGAATTGTACTCCCACTCTTTTTTTCCAGTGCACTACGTCCCAAATTTTAAAAACATTTTTAGTCAAATCATGTGATTCCGGAGCCAATACCCTAAACTTTTGTGGTATCCATATGTTTTTGTGTAATGTGGTTCTACTTATTGTGTTTTCCATCTCCACCCACCTTTTTTCACTGTTTTCATTTGTATACTCTCCCATACATGCTAGAACTACCGCTTTATAATACCTATTTATATCTGGGGTTGCCAATCCACCGTGTTCCCTTTTCCTAGTGATAAGTGAAAATTTTATTCTTGGCTTTTTATTTTGCCAGATATATTTTCTCAACATTTTTTTATTATCTTGAAAAAACTCTGCGGAATCCCTATTGGTAACATGTGAAATTTGTATATTATTTTTGGTAATATCACCATTTTAAACATTTACTCTTCCAATCAATGATATTGGTTGTATACTCAATTTCTTTATTTCTGCCTTGACCTCATTAATTAATGGAATATAATTTGCTGGATATATTTTTTCGACCGTTGATGTTAGTTTAATTCCCAAGTATTTTAATTCTTCTTTTACCCACGTAAATGGGAATTCTCTTTGAAGAGTCAGAGCTTCACTTTTTCCTAGTCCTATATTTAATACTTCTGTTTCTATAGGATTTTTTTTTTTAATTTGAGAGTTCCCCATACTTTTTCACTTCTTTAATTATATTTGGCAAAGTCACCCTTGGGTTAGTCACGTACATTAAAATGTCGTCTGCGTACGTCGCAATTTTATTCTCCTTTTTTCCCACTCTCACCCCCCTACATCCTGGTTATTTCAAAGTGTCGCCAAAAAAGGCTCCATTGTGTCAATAAAGACGTTCTGGTAATCCAGCTGTTTGTGGAAGATCTGTGCGCAGAATTCCCATCAGAAAAGCCAACCAGCGCACGCAGGTGCGCGATAGCGTGAACGGGCGCCCACAGATGTGCGCAGGGGGCACGCAGACGCGCTGTGTGACAGCACTTGGCGCCAAGAAGCTTATTTAAAGGAGACTGTCACCATGCCTTCTTGCTGTCCGGTCTACAGCGTTCTCTGAGACCCTTGCCCTTGCTAGACCCTTGCTACTCGTTACCGGATTCCTACTTCCCTGATTCCTGTCTACCTGGCCTGTTTCTGACTACTCCTGTTTGCTGCCAGTCTCCGACCCCGGCTTGTCCCGACTACTCTTTTGCCTCTCCCTTTGGTTTGATCGCTGCCCGCTTTTTACCGACCCGGCCTACACCTACTCTCCTGCTTCCGTCTGATACCTGCTCTGCCCGCCAGTGTTTGACCCTGCCTGTCTGACTTTGCCAAGTGTTCCTGCCAAACTACAGAACACCTCCTCACTGTCTGCTGTTCCAGTGTTCCTGCTGAACTACAGAACACCCCGCTGCCTGCAGTTCCTGTGTTCCTGCCAAGCTACAGAGCACCTCCTTGCAGCCTGCTGTTCCAGTGTTCCTGCTGCACTACAGAACACATCCTCGCTGTCTTACTCAGGCTGTAAAGAACCTGCAAGAAGGCTACAGTCGACTGGAAGAATGTGTCCAAGCCCTGTCCGCATCCACACCTTCTGCTTCCGGGACTTCTGCTGCACCTTCAGTGGTAATGATGCCGCCAGAGCCCAGTGTCAGCACACCTGAAAGATTCTCAGGCAACCGGGGTAAATTCAGGACATTCCACAATGCTTGTGAACTTTTCTTTGCCCTGCAGCTGAGGACCTTCTCTCTTGAAGCCACCAAGTTGGGATTTGTTATTTCGCTGTCCTGGGCTCATCGCCTCCTGGAAAAGGATTCCTCGCTTGATATTCTAAGCACTTTTTTTCAGGCCATGTCACTCCTCTGAGGATCCACAACTAACCTCCACTGTGGAGGCAGCTCTGCATGCCCTGCTGCAAGGCCGCAGACCTGTGGAGGACTACGTGTCGAAATTTAGGCATTGGAGTTCCGACGGAAGCTGGAATATTGCTGCCTTACGGTACCCTGTCTCCTCTACCAGGGGCTCTTGAGCCAGAGGCATACAAGAGGCTGCTCCCTGCATTCTGGGCTCTATCCATCACCAGGTACGTGACACATCGACAGTGCATATAGGAGAGGCGAGAGTGGGCATCCTTGTCGTGTTCCATTAAACATCTCAAACACAGATGAAAATCTCCCATTGACCTTCACCATTGCTGTTGGCCCGTTATATAAGTTTTTGATCCACTTCATGTATTTTGGTCCCATTCCTAGATGTTGCAACGTATCCATCATGAATCCCCAGTCTACCCTATCAAATGCTTTTTCTGCATCTATTGACAGGAGCAGAGCTGGGGATCCACTGGATTTCCCCTTACGTAGCATCAGAATTGGTTTTATACTATTTTCCCCTCCTTCTCTGCCCGGAAAAAATCCAGTCTGATCAGAATTTATCCAAAATGGTATTCGTTTTTTTACTCTAGTGGCCAAAATATTTGTGTAAATTTTTGTATCGGCATTTAATAAAGCAATAGGCCTATAACTCAAGCAATTGGTTTTGTCTTTTCCTTCTTTAGGTATAATTGTAATGTGTGCTAATAGTGATTCTCGTCTTACTACTTCCCCTTCTCCTATAATATTCAAGTATTCGTATAGCCTTGGAATCAGATGTCCTTGACGTTTTTTGTAATATTTGATTGTAAAACCCTCTGGCCCAGGGCTTTTTCCTGATGTTTCTTTCATAGCCAGTTTGATCTCCTCTTGTGTTATCCTTTTTTCCAACTCTTTTATTTGCTCAGGTTGAATTTTTGGTAATGTAGCTGTTTTTAAATAGGCTTGTATCTTCTTTTTTTCGTATTTCTTCTTCTTGTTGTGACTCCTGTTTTTTTTATTGCGTATAGTGCACTTTAATATTGTTGGAATACTATTGATGTCTGATGTACTGATGTGTTATTTACTACCGTATTTATCGACCTATAACACACACATTTTTCCCCTTTAAAATCAGGGGAAAATCGTGGGTGCGTGTTATAGGCTGATCTCCCGCTGATTGTGGGGAAAGGAGCGAGCGGAGCCGAGATACACAAAGTCGAAGTACACTCGGCTTTACTCGGCTCCTCTCGCAGCCCCGCCCACCTCCACTGATTGCGAGAGGAGCAAGCACCGCTGACATACAGAAAGCCGAGTGTACTTCGGCTAGTCTCGGCTCCTCTCGCAGTCCCGCCTCTGACTGTGAGCAGAGCTGAGTCTAGCCGAAGTACACTCGGCTTTCTGTATTCAGCGGCGCTCGCTCCTCTCACAATCAGTGAAGGTGAGCGGGACTGCGAGAGGAGCCGAGTAAAGCCGAGTATATTTCGGCTTTGTGTATCTCGGCTCCGCTCGCTCCTCTCCGCTCAGTCAGCGGTGGATCGGCGCCAAATTTAAAACGGGGCAATCCTGAAAAGCGACTGGGCAAGGCTGCAAAGTGACTGGGCAAGGCTGTAAGGGCACTGGGCAAGGCTGCAGATGGATACTGACTGGGCAAGGGTGCACTGATGGACAAGGCTGCAGATGGACACTGATAAGGCTGCATTGATGGACATTTAAATGTAAGTTTTTTCCTTAAACTTCCCTCCTAAAAGTTTTTTTCCTTAAAATTGCCTCCTAAACTTGGGGTGTGTGTTATACGCCGATTAAATATGTTAATTCTCCTTTCTCATTTTTTATCTTCTCTATGTAATTTAAGGACTTCTTTTTTCTTACCATATTTGCAAGATATTTTCCTGGCTTATTAACCCACTTATATCTCTCCTGAGATGCCCTGTTAAGATCCCACCTCTCTTCTTGTTCCATCAAGAACTTTAATTGTTCTCTCTTTAGGATTAGAGTCCAGTGTGTTTCATTTTCTGCATGCTTTTTGTGTCTTTGTTTCAGTTTGTGTATTTCTTTTATAATTCTCATCATATTTTTTGTTCTTTTCTGCTTTTTTCCTGCCCCAATAGATATTAATTTACCTCTGATGATGGTCTTATGTGCCTCCCAGATAGTTGCTTTTGAAAGTTCTGGGGTGTCGTTTTCCCGGAAGTATTTTTCGATCCTTTTATGATTTTTTCAATTTCACTGTCCTCCATTAAATCTTCATTTATTCTCCACGTACTTTTCCCAAAGGGTTCCCCATGTAGTTTCATCCTCAACATCACTGGGATATGGTCTGAGGCTGTTATTCCTATTTTTGTTTCTGTTATTTCCTCCAAGCTTCTATGTAGGGGCCACGAGTGGGGGTCCCCTGAGGCGACATGCAGGTTTTTTTTTAGTTTTAAGCAGGGCAGAAAGGTCACTAGATCCTTTTATAGAAACAATCCTCATCCCTCCCTTTCCCTTCCCTCCACCCTTCCTTCTTCTCCCCTCCCCCACCCCCCCTTTGTTGTTGTTTTGACCTCATGGTCTTTAGAACAGGTGAATACTTTATTTTTGGGGCACCCCCTTGTCCCCACTGCTCTTCCTTGCCAGAGGTAGAGATCTATTTGGCGCGTTGAGCCCACCCTACTTATATTAAGATGGATGGCCCCTGTGCCCCCCGTAGGTCCCGGTCCCTCCTCCCTGCCTATACTATTTTTCCAACCCCCCCACCCCCCCTCCTCCCCCCTCTGCATTTTAAGTATTAAGATCTTTTATTATATTTAGCCTGTTACTCTATTTTCTTGAGCTCAGTTGCCATTGTGTTTCATCTTGTGTCGTCGTTGATTTTTGTCTAGGAGTTAAGTCTCTGGGGATTTCTGGTTTTGGAATTTTGAATCTTTTACAAAAGTCAGGTATTTCTTCTATAAATCTTAGTCTGGCGCTTCGTCCATTTCTCCTGGCGATCAAGCTTGCGGGGAAACCCCGATTATATTGAATTTCCTGTTCTTGAAGAATTTTAGAATAGAGGTTTCAGCATCCTCCTTCTTCTCAGGGTTTTTTGCGATAAGTCCTGAAAAATTCGTATAGTTTTTTCTTCATACTCGATTGGTGGCTTTTTCTTCAAATTTGTCCAGATTAGATTTTTTTTCTTCCCAGTTTTGAAATCTTGCTATGTTTAAATAAATGATGTCTCTTGGATTTTCATTTGGGAGCCCTTGTGGTCTTCTTATTCTGTGTGCTCTTTCCATTTGTATTATGTTTGTTTCTTCTTTTCCCAAAATAGGGTTTCTACCTGAGTAGATTCGGGGAGACCTCAGATTCTCAGATTTTTCCTTCGATCCCTATATTCTTGATCTTCTATTCTGTAAGCTTGTTCCTGTTGTTCCTTTTTAACCACTTCAATACAGGGCACTTTCGCCCCGTTCCTTCCCAGCCCAATTTTCAGCTTTCATCGCTCTAGCGCTTTCAGTGACAATTGCGCGGTCATGCTACACTGTACCCAAATTAAATTTTTATCATTTTGTTCGCACAAATAGAGCTTTATTTTGGTGGTATTTATTCACGACTCCGTTTTTTATTTTTTGCGATATAAGCGCAAAAAAGCGGAAATTTGGAAAAAAAACAATATTTTCTTTTTTCAATTTTAAAAGAAATCCAATAAAATCAAATTTTGTCATAAATTTAAGCCAAAATGTATTCTGCTACATGTTTTTGGTAAAAAAAAATTCCGTTAAGTGTATAATTATTGGTTTGTGTTATCACGGACATATATACGCAAATGATCATGTACATATGTGTGCAGGTGATCACGTATATATGTGTGCAGATAATCATTGGAACATGTGATTTTAGTGGGACATATGTGGGGGACATGTTTTTATTATTAGGGACATGTGTTTTTATTATTTGGGGACATGTATGTTTTGGGGACATATGTGGGGATTGTGTTTATACTGTGTGCTGTGTTGTGTATTACACTAGACTGGTGATCAGTGAGTAAAAAGCTGTAAAAAACAGCTCATACTCACTGATCATCAGCCGGCTGCAGCGATCTGCTCTCCTCTCCTCAGCGATGACTTCTGTGTGAGGAGAGGAGGAGCCGATTGCCTAGCAACCGGCTGTTTGTTTACATCACATGACGGCCGTGATTGGACACGGCCGTCATGTGATCAGGAGGGCCAATCACAGAACCCTCCTGCCGATCTGAGATGCGCCGTGTCCGGGTGACACGGGCGCATCGGGATCGTGCCGCTCCTTCTGATGGACGTTCCTGAACGTCCTATCAGAAGTAGACAGCTCCCACCCGGCCGTATATGTGCATTGGCCAGGTGGGAAGTGGTTAATGTATTTATTTCTCCCCTCAACTCTTTTATCATTCTTACATGGGAATCCACTTTTATCTCTACCTCTTCGACTCTTGAGAGCATATGGCCTAAATCGTTATGAATTGTTGCCATTTCTGCCTTTAAAGAGTTTTCCAGGACCGTAAACATTTTTTCCATATCAGATTTTGTTGGCAATTGGACTATCTGTTGCTCTTCCGCCCTTCTAACACCTCCATCTACTTCTACTTCCATATCCTGATCTATTCTGGATTCTGAGAGTAAACTAGTTTCCACTGTTGTCTTATTCTTACCCTTCTCTTTTTTCTCCTTTTTTTTCCCTTAATATCCATTTGTCGTCCTTTTATACTCTGTTGTCTTTCTCCCTCCCCATCTCCTTGTGTTAAGTATTTATTCATGGGACCAGAGCTGGGGCTTAAGCTAGGCCGTGGTGATTTAGCGACCGCTCCGCCACCTCTTGACGCTTTATCCCACATTTAGTGGGGGAAAGGGGGGGGGAACAACAAGGAGTGGGGTTGGGTAGGGGTAGCAAATCTGTCCTGTCCCCTTTATTTTCCCAAAATTGCGCTTATATGTTGTTTAATTCTCAAAGGAGACACCATCAGAGCGAAGCAATCAACTACGATCCACGATTTAAACAGTAGGCAAGGAAAGACCAACAGCTTCATTATCTCATGGAATTATATCACTAAGGTATATATATATTTTCCTACATATCTCCCTGTTTCCTCATGCACACATTTTCATGGATCCCCAGATATGTACAAAAATGTAATAATTCATCACTCTATTAATCCATCAAGTCATTGGTCGATCGTTCATCCGACAATTTTATCATTCATTGAAATACAAACATTTATCATATATACTCCTTTATGGCGTCTGTTTTTTTGATTTGTGCCCTATAAACCTCCTCTCACGTTTCTTCTGCAAACTTGCTCCTCCAGTATATATTGCAGGCACTTTTATTCTTAATTTTTCAGCACAGTCACATTTACTCTTATCTTATAGTGAGGGTTAGTGAAAGTTTTACTTATCTGCGGGGGCAGGGGGGGACTCCGTCTCCCAGCTTCTCTTCGCTCAAGCCTCAGACCTCACATCCACCAGTCCACTCGGCTCCGTTCGTCACTGCTTGTTCACGTTCGTCCCGTCATTCACTCTCTGTCTGCTTTCTGACAGCCTCCCTCAGCTTCCTCCTAGTGGCTGATCACCAAGCACATTTCGAGCAACGATTGGACCGCCAGGCCACCGAGCTGAGACGGAAAAGAGACTCCGCTCACCCCCTATTCATCATCCACGGGCGCACAGCTCCACAAAACCATGCCAGCACCACAGCCCTTTGTATTCTTCCCTCTCCGCAGGGGGGGGTCATCAGCGAGGGAGTCAAGGTGAGAAGGTGCAGGGACCGAGGGGGGGCCGTAGCGGCATTAATAACTTTTCATTTCTGGAGGCAGGAGGAGAGATCATGGACTCCTCACGGCATGCAGCTTGCTGGCGCCATTTTTAGGCTCCTCCCTCTGCCCGTCACCTTTCTATCTTTTAGATTGGTGGCTCTTCTGGCCATCAACAAAGGTCTGTCTCTGACAATACCACCAAGTATAGGAGCCTCAGCTAGGATATGCCAGTGATGGCTCAAAATGTCTTTTACCTGCTCCCACTGTGCTCCATACTTGGTAATTATCCTTTATTGGAGTTGGTTTAGTAGTTTCACAATCTCCCCCTCCCCTGACGGCCAGAAGATCCCTCCTGTCCATCTGAAAAGCTCTTTTTAGCCCTCTTGACAAAGGAATGGGAGTAGCCTCTGTCCTGAAACCTCCCATAAAGTTCAGGTGTTTCATTTTTGAAATCCTCCATGTCCGAACAGTTCCTCCTAGTACAGAGGAACTGTCTGACTGGGATCACCTGCATGAGCGACTTTGGATGATGACTCGAAGCCAACAATAGGGTATTCGCCGCTGCATCTTTTCTAAATGTTTTTGTCCGCAATTTGCCATCCTTCACATAGATAGTAAGGTCCAAGAAGGGTAAAGTCGCTGAATCAAAGGAATAGGTCAGCCTGATGATTCTATTGTTACTGTTTAGTTCCTCCATGAACAGAACCAATTCTTGGGGTGTCCCCCCCCCCCAAGATCATAAACACGTCATCGATGTACCTCAGCCATAGATGACAGTGGCTGAGGTACATCGACGAAGGATAGAATAAATCCTCCTCCCACAACCCCAAATGCGGGCATGCATATGAGGCAGCCGATGGTGCTCCCATTGAACTGCCCCTGATCTGCTGGTAATTGATCACCAGAAACTGAAAACAGTTGTGTTCAAGCATGAATTTTAGCATGTCCACAATAAATTCATTCTCTAAAGCAAGGAGGGGAAATTTGCTCTCAAGGAAGTGATGGACTGCTTTGAGGCCCCAATCATGCGGGATCGAGGTATATAGTGATTCTAAGTTGATCCCTACCAATAGGGCCCCTGGTAGCAGGGAAACATTTTCTAACTTACATAGCACATCCCGTGTGTCCTGAACAAAAGAAAGGAGTTCACATACCAGTTCTTTAATCAATGTATCCACATATTTACCAATCCTTTCATCCCGTGTGTCCTGAACAAAAGAAAGGAGTTCACATACCAGTTCTTTAATCAATGTATCCACATATTTACCAATCCTTTCTAGCGGACCCTTTATGGCCGACACAATCAACCTTCCTGGTGGTCTAGTCATGGATTTATGAAGTTTCGGAATCATATAAAATGTAGGGATGTTAAACTTATGAACAACCAAATATTCAAATTCTTTACGTGTAATTAGATGAACATCCAAAGCCAATTTCAGTTCAAAATTTAAATTGGCTACAATTCCCAAAAACAGCTTCTCTCAAATCATATATTGAATATAAAGTGATTCCAAGAGGTTTGAGGGAAAGGGTTATCCCCGGTCATCTACATACACCACGATTTCTTGAATCGTGAAAGAAAAGCTGTTTAAAACGTAGGTTATACATTTTACAAATGATAGTTGATGAACAACTACAGCTTGAGGAAATCAAAAGTGAAATAGACAATAGTGTGCAATTATTGGAACCTTTTAAATTTGAGCCAAACTTTCAGAAGGGTAATGATCTTCTGAAGAAAGAAGTTGAAAAAATACAGAGGACGTTAAAGAGTAGTAAACAGGAAAAATTCAAGCAAAATCTATTGGACTGGGAAAGTGGAGATATTTTTTACCCTACTGTCTCCAGAGGTAGAAGCAGGTCACGTAAGGGTAGAAGAAATAAATCCAATACTGTGTGAAATTCGTTCATCTACGGATAGTGAATCAGAACATCAAAAATCTGTCATTTTTTTTAGAGAAGGGAGAGCGGAGACGACTCTGTCCCCAAAAGAAGCAGGCACAAACCATTACTTCGGAGGAGATCAAATCCTCTGACTCAAACCATCGATCAGGGAAGAAAAAAAGATGAAGGCAAAAACCAAAGAAAACTTGGCTCAAGACAGAGGAGAACTTAGTGGGCGATCTACATAATTATAGCACCAATACACCTATCGACTCCAATCGAGAAGCAAAGTTGGTTAATTTAACTGATTTTCCTCTCAATCAGTATCACATCTCTCTGTTACAGAAGGGCCTGTCATTCTCACCGAAGGCAGTGATGGATAAATTTGACGTATTTAAAGATATCAGTATTTTCCTGCGGAAGGTGGTTTTTAGGTATCGGCATTCCGAACATAACAATAAACAAGAAGGTTCAGCTGAATTTAGCAAAGAAGAACGTGAATCGCTGGATGCCTTGGTCGCCCTTCTGCCGGAAAATCCTGATTTTGATTCAGACACTTTCTAAGCATAAGTGGATTAACCTGTTCTTGGAA
Organism: Lithobates pipiens; assembly: GCF_037356315.1. Classification (NCBI taxonomy): domain Eukaryota; kingdom Metazoa; phylum Chordata; class Amphibia; order Anura; family Ranidae; genus Lithobates; species Lithobates pipiens. Next base: position 483,735,664 of record NW_027507903.1, on the reverse strand, counting down.
CAGGTCAAAAAAGATTTATCTAAAGTGGACTGGAAATGGAATGGGATAGACAATCTAAAGAAGAGAGGAAGGCCTGTAAGGAATTAGAGGAGGCCGCCGATATCGTTATCAAAAGTAGCGATAAGGGGGCAATACTGTTCTGCTCTCACAGAGTTTGTATGAGGGAGAAACATTGCGCCTCCTTCAGGATGAAATTACGTATTGGAGACTCTCATCCAATCCTTTTTTGGGAATTGTAGCTAATTTAAATTTTGAAAAGAAATTGGCTTTGGATGAACATCTAATAACACGTAAAGAATTTGAATATTTGGTTGTTCATGAGTTTAACATCCCTATGTTTTATACGATTCTGAAACTTCATAAATCCATGACTAGACCACCAGGAAGGCCGATTGTGTCAGCCATAAAGGGTCCGCTAGAAAGGATCAGTAATTATGTGGATACATTGATTAAAGAACTGGTATGTGAACTCCTCTCTTTTGTTCAGGACACACGGGATGTGCTATGTAAGTTAGAAAATGTTTCCCTGCTACCAGGGGCCCTATTGGTAGGGATCGACATAGAATCACTATATACCTCGATCCCGCACGATTGGGGCCTCAAAGCAGTCCATCACTTCCTTGAGAGTAAATTCCCCCTCGTTTCACAGAATTAATTTATTGTGGCTATGCTGAAATTCATGCTTGAACACAACTGTTTTCAGTTTCTTGTGATCAATTACCAGCAGATCAGGGGCACATCAATGGGAGCACCAAGGGCTCCCTCATATGCATGCCTGCATTTGGGGTTGTGGAAGGAGGATTTGGTCTATCCTTTGTCGATGTACCTCAGCCACTGTCGCCTGTGGCTGAGGTACATTGATGACATGTTTATGGTCTGGGAGGGGGACACCCCAAGAATTGGTTCTGTTCATAGAGGAACTAAACAGTAACAATAGATACATCAGGCTGACCTATTCCTTTGATTCAGCGACTTTGCCCTTCCTGGACCTTACTATCTATGTGAGGGATGGCAAATTGCGGACAAAAACATTTAGAAAAGAAACCATGGCAAATACCCTATTGTTGGCTTTGAGTCATTATCCGAAGTTGCTCATACGAGTGAGTTCGGTCGGACAGTTCCTCCATACTAGGAGGAACTGTTCAGACATGGAAGATTTCAAAAATGAAACACATGAACTCTATGGGAGGTTTCGGGACAGAGGCTACTCCCATTCCTTTGTCAGGAGGGCTAAAAAGAGAGCTTTTCAGACGGACAGGAGGGATCTTCTGTCTGTCAGCGGAGGGGGAGATTGTGAAACTACTAAACCCACTCCAATAAGGATAATTATCAACTATGGAGCTCAGTGGACGCAGGTAAAAGACATTTTGAGCCATCACTGGCATATCCTAGCTGAGGCTCCTATACTTGGCGGTATTGTCGGAGACAGACCTTTGCTGACGACCAGAAGAGCCACCAATCTAAAAGATAGGTTGGTTCACTCAGAATATCAAGACCAAAAAAGCATAATTGGCTCACTGACCTTCCACTATTAAAATGCATGCATCCATGTGGCAGATGTAATATCTGCAAGTGTGTGGATAAAACAGACACTTTCACCAACTCGGATGGTAGTAAACTATTTATAAAATTAATAATTGTATTAATTGTTTTACAGATCATGTGATCTACATGTTAACTTGCCCATGTGGATTAATCTACGTGGGCAAGACTAAAAGACAACTTAAGATACGAATGGGTAAACATGTCCAGAGCATAATTAAAAAGGACGACGAACGTCCTCTCTCATTACATTTTTGAAGGTCCATGGAGGGGAACCGACTGAGCTTAAATGTAACAGAATCTATAGGCTCAACCTACCCCCAAGAAGAGGGAATTTTGACCGGATACTGTACCAAAAAGAAAAGATGTGGATCTTCAATCCAGTACAGTATGTCCAATACAGTATGTCCACCTGTACAGCGAACTCTCTACTCATCTCAAGTCTCCGCTAGTCCATATCCCTAGTATCTGGCTGGGAAATTTGGATCGGACAGTGCTGTTTTGCTTGTATAGTATGTGGATACTTTTTGAGACATTGGTATAAGGCAGTTGATCCGGAGGAATACATTGGGTACTCTGTGAAGCAAGAACTTTGCTGAATCCATACTGATGATTCATTTTTACATTTGATCATTGAGGTGATTTGGGTTACATACATATATAGACTTGGAATTAAAAGAGTTAAAGGACACAGAACAAGACATCAAACGGTGAGCTGTATCTGCCCCCCAAAATGAAGGGGATGTTTACTCAGGATTAAAACTGTTTTGTTTCCTTGATCGCTGTCATCTCTATGTTTACCAGTTTGTGATTCAAGAACCACCTGTATGATAATTAGACATATGCACACTGAAATATTTTGTTTTGGAATTTAGTTTTCGTCCAAAAAATAAATTTATTTAGTTACTCCCGAAATTTGTTTTTATTTATTTTGTTTTTTGTAAAAAATTGCATTAGTCCAAAAATCCAAATTAAATAAGATCGAATCTGTCATTGAAGGCTTTATGGTGTCTGTCGAATGTTCAAAGAAGATTCGATGGAGCAGCTAAACTGTATGACTCCGTATAGTTTAGCTGCTCCGTCGAATCTTCATAAAACTTTCGACAGACACAATAAGCCAAAGATTCTATATTTGTATGTTGTTCGCTGCTTTGTCGAACCTTTGTGGTTCATGTTGAATGTATATGGTTCAAACAGAAAATAGACTGGTGATAATGATCACTGATCAGACAGGTAACAAGATAGGGTATATAGAATCTATAATAATAAATCCCCCCCACACACACACACACACACACACAACACGGGCAACCTCTGAGGCTATCACAACACTAGCAACACTAGTATCACTATCAAGTTCACAACACTAACACAATAGCAGCAGATTATTATGAAAAAGTTAAGTTGAACTGTAGCTTTCTTCACTGTTCTGCTGCTGTGCTTATGCTTAATTGCTAAATAATTTAGGTTCTCTGACAAACGGATCAGCTAAGATTGACTGTCTACCTGAAATTCGGACGAAAATGCATTCGGACAAAAACGAATGCACATGTCTAATGATAATCACCTACTCAATGTACCCTTGCAAAGTTCTTAATGAATGAACTCTCCTCCCCCCTTTTTTTCATCTTCTGGCTATTTTATTGCTAAAGTGGAAATCGGCAACACTATATAAAGCACATGCACTTTTTTCAAATGGAGCTAACGAACTCTCAATATAAATGAACTTTATACATATGCAAAAAATCTTTTTCATTCTAATATAACCAGAAGCTTTTTTGGCTAAATGAAGTTTAAACTATATGAATATTTTGGGTAGACTCGTGAGTGTGGGATGGATAAGAGTTGTATATGGCTGGTTATGGTGGACACCGGTGTCTCATTAAGACTTTCTTTGTCTTAATTTTAATTATTTGTGTTGGAGGTGGGTGTATATAATTATATTTTTTTTCTAAAAATGTATAACTAAAATCAGTGGTGGATATTCAATTAAGAAATCTAGTTTTCAAGCCAGTTTATCCTATCTGAAGAATATCTTTGGCAATCTTTCCTGTTTTTTGTTATTATCCGTCATTGAGCCTTTCTTGACAATTTTTCCAGATCAAGTAGTACTGAGAACAGACCCAGGGTTTTTGCCAAAGGTGGCTTCAGTTTTCCACAGAGCTCTGGAGATAATCCTACCAACATTTTGTCCAAATCCAACAGGCCCTAAAGAAAGAGAATTTCATAGTATGGGCGTAAAGAGATGTGCTTTATGCTATCTGGAGGTAACAAAGGAGTTTAGAAGATCCAATTCTCTTTTTGTTTTATTTTCTGGGTCTTGTAAGGGTTACGGAGTGTCTAAAAACACAATTGGTAGGTGGCTTTGGATGGCTAGCCACAAAGCTTATAGGGCTGCGGAAATCGAACCCCCCACAGGGGTGGTGGCCCATTCAACCCGGGCTGTAGCTGTGTCCTGGGTGAAACGAGCTGGAGCTTTACCAGGGCGAATTTGCAAGGCGGCCAAATGGACGGGTTATTCCACTTTTACTCGTCATTATAGGATGAACCTACTCTCGGCAGCAGAGCAGTCGTTTGGCAGGAAGGTCCTGCAAGCAGTGGTCCCACCCTAAGAGTACCTACTCATTTGTCATCTCCAGGTGCTGTCCTGAGGGACGAGGTGAGAAAACCTTAGTTGGACTTACTGGTAACGGCATTTCTACGAGTCTTTCAGGACAGCGCCAATGACCCTCCCTTGTGTTATAAATGTTTATAAAATGTGTATAAATGTTAATGTGTTATGGTTGCTATGTTCTGCTTATATATGTTCAGCATGGCCAGAGGTACTCGGTAACAACTGAGGCCATGGTGGAAGTGTCCAGGCTTTAAAGTAATAACTGCAGTGTTTCCTGGGAAGTGGGTGGAGCTGAGCTCTCTCCAGGTGCTGTCCAGAAAGACTCGTAGAAATACCGTTACCGGTAAGTCTAATGTTTTTTCTCCAGGAGAAGGAAAACATGTTTGTTCAGGCATTATACAAGATCAGTGTATAGTCGGTGTCTCTGTACAGCACTGTGGAATATGTCAGCACTATGACATATGTGAGAGCTGTAAAATGCTTGTTTAATACAAGTCTGGCTCAATGTTTTTCCACTTATATTTTTTAGTCAAGACACTCTTTGAAATTAGGCACCGCATTCTAAAATGTAAAAATTAAACTAATAGTTTTACATAAAGCAGTATCCACACACACAGGTCTCCCAGCATTAGAGATTATTTATTTTTATAATACAAATATACCTTTACACATGTACCAACATGTATTCGAGCGTTTATCTCCCTCTTTCTTGTGCAGTTCACATTACCCCAGTGCTGACGTAGAGGGCCAAACAAGGATGCCATGCAGGTGCCTGATACGTTGCTTATCAACCGATGATGTAATTGGTTGTTAGTATGCCAGCGACTGGCCTGCACATGCCCCAAGGTTGTAATGCTGTAAAATAAACACATGTGGCTTTGTGTAACAAAAAAGGCAAGTTTGATCCACCACTAGCTTGTTGGTACTTCTTGGCATCCCTGAAGAACCCTGATAGCACCCCTGGGTGCCTTGGCACTTAAGTTGAAAAAGACTGCGCTAGTCCTGAGACCCTGTTCACACTTGGATGACTAGGAATTAAGGGCAGATGCGCTGTTGGGTGCCATTCATCCCGATTGAATTTGCAGTGGGATTTTTGCCATGATACACGCCTAAAAGCGCACCTGGCTCAGGGCCAAAATTTGAACTTCTTTGACACAACAAACGTGTATAATACAGCCCATTCAAGTGAATGGTATGCCCTATGCACGACTTGCAGAAACTCATGTGAATCACTTTTAAAGTCAAGAGCGGGAACCCGGGGCCTTACATTTTTTTGTTTTTCAGGGGGTTTCTTTCCCTTTATTTTTAACTGGTAATTCTGCAAATACCACACTTCCTGGCCCTGGGTGGCTACACTTACTCCTCTACTGTATCTACAGGGCAATCATGGTTGTCACAGGCTGAACTTCAAACATGTTTAATTCGATGGGACTAGTAGTTTACAAAAGAAAGATAAGATTGTTGCTTTGGCTATTCAACTCTCAGAAAGTAAAAAGAGTCTGCATGTCTGGCAAGACAACAGATATTTTCTGTACTTATTGAAAATGTTCTTAAAGAGGGATTCCACCAAAAAAAAAAATATTAAAAGCCAGCAGCTATAAATACTACAGCTGCTGACTTTTAATAAATGGACACTCACCTGTCCCGGGTTCCAGCGATGCCGAGGCCGATCGATCGCTCGGCTCTCGGCTGCTGCCGTCACCCTTCTAGGTGAGGGAATCAGGAAGTGAAGCGAATCGGCTTCACTTCCCAGTTCCCTACTGCGCATGCACGAGCCGCGCAGCGCAATAGGAATTCTCCGCGCTGTCTGAGACCCGTGTGTGTCCCAGCAGACAGCGTGGCAGGACAGGAAATGGCGTAGACTCCCACGGGAGTCTATGCCCGGAAGTGGGTGTAAATACCTGTCTTTGACAGGTATCTCCACCCCCCCTCCCCCCTGAAAGGTGCCAATTGTGACACCGGAGGGGGGGAGGGTTACGATCAGCGGAGGTTCCACTTTAGGGTGGAACCCCACTTTAAAGGAGAAGTAAAGCCAAAGCTTGTTTGACTGTACTTCTGTTGATCACAGGCGTGCAGATCGTTTTGTACTCCTGTGATCCGTTTTCAGCAGAGAGCAGGCTGAAGTCCACTCTCTGCTGTTGTTACAGAGTCGGTCCAGGCTCTGCGTCATCACGACCACACAGATGGGATCCACCTAGATCCCTGGACCGACGCCCCGGCTCAGCCTCTCAGCAAGCCATTGAGAGGCTGAGTCAGCCGCTCTGCCCCCCCCACAGCTCAGCGCTCCAGTGAGCAAGGAGGGGGCAGACAGTGGTGACTGGCAGTCACCAGCTCTCTGCTCGGGGAGCTCTGAGAACCTCAGTGTAGAGGCACCGGAGGACAGATGCAGAATCGGACCGATGCTACATCCACCTAGATAAGTATGAATAAAATAAAAAATGTTTCTCTTTTAACCTGATATTTATTATTTAAGGACTGGTTGAAATACATATGTTTGTTTTTTGGGTTTATATTCTATTTAAGTCAAGCATTCTCTGCGATCTCTTGTTTTAGCTGTCGTTACAATTAGAAGCTGCTTCCTCTAGGGGCTCTTTGGATTTCAGAGCAGACAGCATCTTTGCTGAACAGCTACTGTAAACCAATTACAAACAAACCATCTAGCGAGAATACTTGGTGCCAGTTAGTCTATTAACAGATCTCTTTTCCTTAAGATACTAGAAACAGTGAAAGCACAAGTGGTTCACTGCTACACTCAGCTGTACTAAATTCCACCGGCACATTGTCTAGCTAGTCTTCACAAAATATTATTATACAGGATTTATATAATGCCAGCCATTTGTGCAGTGCTTTACATTATAAAGGGATATAGTACAGTTATGATACAATTCAATACAAGATGGTTAAGAGAATCCTGCTCCTGAGAGCTTACAATCTCATAGGGAGAGTCAATTGATACAAAAGGTGAGGGGTGAGCTGATGGAAGCATTAAAAGATCATTTTAAACTGTTGGAACATTTAGGTTAAAAAGGTTTTTTTGTACCATATATTCGCAAATTCTAATGAGTAATGCTACTGCATCAAGACATCTCTGCAAAGTGCAGCCCTAATGCTAAATGATCTGAGTACCTGATCCAGGACAAATATAGCAATGAATACATTGAGAATATGCTTATCTGGAGATAGCTTCTTCCTCTTTAAAGGTACATCAACTCACTACAAGCCCAACATCACTCAAGGCTTCAGAAGACCTCCAGTGTATGGCTACACTAAATCCACTAAAAAGCAATGGCATCCACTTGGAAAAATGTGTAACCTAAAAAAGAGGTGCACTTGGGTATCAGTGATACTGAATATTAAAATAATTCCTCAGCACTTCATCCTGCCAGTCAGCGCCACTGAGCAGGTTGTACAGCCTGCAAATTTAGTAAGCAAATAGAAGTACTAATGTTCTGAAAAATGGATTATACAGTTCATCTGGAAAGTATTCACAACCCTTCACTTTTTCCACATTTTGTTGTTACAGCCTTTTTCTAAAATAGATTAAATTCATTATTTTCCTCAAAGTTCTACAAACTATACCCACAATGACAACCTGAAAGAAAGAAGCCGCTCTTCAGTAAAAGGCACATGACAGCCCACCTAGAGTTTGCCAAAAGGCACCTGAAGGAAGACTTTCAGACCATGAGAAACAAAACTCACTGGTCTGATGAAACAAAGACTGAACACTTTGGCCTGAATGGCAAGTGTCATGTCTGGAGGAAACCTGGCACCCCTTACCTTGCCAATACCATCCCTACAGTGAAGTATGGTAGTGCCAGCATCATGCTGTGGGGATGTTTTTCAGCAGCAGGAACTGGGAGACTAGTCAGGATCGAGGGAAAGATGAATGCAGCAATGTACAGCGATAAATAAAAACCTGCTCCAGAGCGCTGTGGACCTCAGATTGGGGCAAAGGTTAATCTTCCAACAGGACAATGACCCTAAGCACACAGTCAAGATAACAAAGGAAGTGGCTAAGGGCCAGCTCTGTGAATGTCCTTGATTGGCCCAGACAGAGCCCAGACTTGAACCTGATTTTAACATTTCTGGACAGATCTGAAAATGGCTGTGCACTGACGCTCCCCATCCAACCTGATAGAGCTTGAGAGGTCCTGAAAAGAAGAATGGGAGAAACTGCTAAAAAAATAGGTGTGCCAAGCTTGTAGCATCATACTCAAAAAGACTTGAATATCAAATAAAAGTGAGATTGCGCTATGGTTTATTTATTAAAAAACTTTTTTGGTAACAAGCTACCTCTACCGTATTAGTCTACCCATCAAGGTGGACTGTACTATGCGCAAAGAAAGGTGGGTAGATTTGGCGCTATACCTTTTAAGATAAAAAAATCAGAGTATAAAATATTGTGTTCCTCTTATAACATAATCTGTATGCTTCCTATAAAATGATATAATGATCGTGATTAAATCTGTCAGGGTATGACAACCTCCTGAGTTAATTATAAATTCCTCTCCTCCAAAAAAAAAAGGGGGGGGGGGGGGTTGTGAAAACACTAACGTGAAAAAAACAACAACTTTTTTTTACTATTCGTGCCTAAAAGTAATGTCTTATCAGCTCGCTGCCAATAAACAATCAGTGTACATGTAATTAAAAAAATATACAACTATAAATATGAATATATAATCCAGTGCAAGTAAAAGGATAAATAAATAAATATATAAGTGAAAGTTAATAAAATAGGAAGATTATCAGAAAAGTCCCACAAAATGAAGAAAGTGACTTGTGCAAAATATCCTTGGTTTTTCACGGTTGGACAAAAATCTCCCGATGCGCTTTTCAGTGCTCAATATTGTGATTGCCCTCACCAGAGATCCTACCCCTGTTGGGGTGGATTAGCCTCCACAGTGTAAGCCCCTGTGCCGCTCTCTGGCGTTATCCTGGGAGATGCTTGTTCATCCACTGGTGTTATATCCTCGTTTGTATGTATAATGGGAAAAAGACATATCCATGGTGTAGTATGTAACCACAATATCCTTTATTTAAATAGAAAACTACTCACATGTAGGAGAGTGTACATCGTATGGCCACCAATATCACTGATGTTTTTTAGGCTGTATATCTTACATTCCAAAGCCTCAAGTGTCTAGTGGCAGGGGCTGGACTTGAACCCAGGACCTTTGCTGTGTCTGGCAATGACTCTTCTTGCTGAGCTACCTAAAGTGCTGAATGGTGGCCATATGACGTACACTCTCCACAACAAACTGCAGCAGCTGGTGGCAATTCTTAAATATTGCGGTTTTAATAACAGCTACATGTGAGTAGTTGTGAGTGAGTGCACAAGTCATTTTCTTCATTTTGTGGGACTTTTCTGATAATCTTCCTATTTTATTAACTTTCACTTACATATTTATTTATTTATTTATACTTTTACTTGCACTGGATTATATATTCATATTTATAGTTGTATATTTTTTTAATTACATGTACACAGATTGTTTATTGGCAGCGAGCTGATAAGACATTGCTTTTAGGCACGGATAGTAAAAAAGTTTTTTTTTTTTTTCACAATAGTGTTTTCACACTCCCCCCCCATTAAAATTAACGCAGGAGGTTGTCATACCCTGACAGATTTAATCACGATAATTATTTTATAGGAAGCATACAGATTATGTTATAAGAGGAAAACAATATTTTATACTCTGATTTTTTGATCTTAAAGGTATAGGCCAAATCTACCCACCTTTCAAAAAGACTTGAGGCTGTAATTGGTGCCAAAAGTGCTTCAACAAAGTATTGAGCAAAGGCTGTAAATGTTTATGTACATGTGATTTTTATTTTTTTTAAAGTGTTACTAAACACTTGTTGTTTGCATTAAGGTAAAAAAAAGTTTTCAGTTTTTTCTGTGTGAAGGGGAAGAGAGGGGAGAAGAGATCAGTGCTGTGCATGTCTGCATCTATTCTCACCTCTTTTCCTCTTGACACAGTAATCGAGCAGCAGCAGGAGCCATTGATTCTCTCTGCTGTCAATCAGGTGCAGTGAAGATAAGGTAAGGGGCGGGCCAAAGTCCTGCTGTGTAAGTCTATGGAACTTGGCTCCATAGACACACAAGTCGGGAGTGTGCATACTACGCTCTCCCCATAGCCAGCGGCTGGCTATGGTAGTCCCCAGAAGAAGAGGAGGAGCCAAGATTGCTGCCTGGGGCCCCCGGAGGCAGAGGATCGGAGCCATTGCACAGAGTAGGTAAGTATAACACATTTGTTATTTTAAATAAAAAAAACTTTTTGACTTTAGTAACACTTTAATAAATTTGCAAACATTTCAAACAAACTCCTTTCACATTGTCATTATGGGGTATTGTTTGTAGAATTTTAAGTAAAATAATCCATTTAATCCATTTTGGAATAAGGCTGTAACATAACAAAATGTGGAAAAAGTGATGCGCTGAGAATACTTTCCGGATGCACTGTAAACCTACAAGTAGTTATAACTATACAAATAAAATCAGCATAGTTTCTCTCACATTTTGATCCCCTTGCCTCCTATGTTCTGCAGTTCACATGGTTCTCTAGAATCGCGCTCAAAGTTCTCAGAGATCTGGGGGACGTTTGGGTGGTCCCGGCTATCAAAGATTACAGGCAAGTCAGGGAAAAAAATGACCTCTGGGTCCGGCTATTTTCTAATTTGGTGCTTCTGTTTCGTCTGAGTGAGCCCAGCAAGGATCCGGGTACGGAGGGCCTAGAAGGGGAGAGAGCCCCATGTGGGAAGATTGGAGATGGGTTTTCACAGGCTGCAGAGTGATGGACTGGGGATAGACTGATAATTAGGCTGGTTAGTGGGGGGTCAACAGGATTGTTTTCAAAAACATGTCAAACAAGAGCATTTTAATGAGCCCGGGGAGATGGAGAGGTGGTGGAATGTGAAAGAAGTTGTCTGAGAACCTGAAGCATTGAGACAATAAGAGAAGAGTCACCGAGGTACTTAAAAAAAAATAAAAAAAAAAAGAAAAGAAAAAGGACCATTTCTTTGGAGGCCCACAGAAACAAAATTTACAACTTTTTTATGTTGGTTTATGTTAAGTTCAACAAAATGTAGGATTTCCGCATTCATTAGTGCTCATTGACCAATATAAAAAAAAAAATCACATTCTGCATTTGTCAAACAGCACCTGAGAAGAAAAGTAAAAAAAAAGAAAATTACCTTTTACCCTGGATTCGGTCCATATCATGTAGAAATGATGGATAATACTGTACTGGAGCATCTTCTTGCAAGGTTTGGGATCCTGATAGTTCCCAGGATCTCATCAGAAGGCCCCTCCCTTGTTAGCCCAGGCAGAAGCTGGGGTATGAGTTAAGTATGTTTGAAATTCTTCTCCTAATTGTTGATTTTTACAAATGTTTACTGCCTTGTTTTTACAGGGAGGGGGCAGCCTGGATCTAAAGATTACGGAAACCCTGCCTGCAGCCTGTTTTATCCCATCCATGGTGCAACAGAGGCTTCCACTTTGCTACTTAATTCAAAGCAGTATTAAACTGCAGTTTACTAATTCCTAGCTGTGGTGGCTCCATTTGTTTATTTAAGGCTCTTTTTTATTTTGTTTCCCACTGTTGATCCTGAAGGTAGGATATTTTTCAACTGTGCAGAGCTAGGAAAAAGACAAACACAAATAAAGCTATGCTTCCATATGTTAAATGTCCATAAAATATAGATGTTGCATTCATGAAACCTGTAAATCAAAACAGTAAATTATATTGTGAATCTATAGTATATGTTTCTTAAACTTCAAAGTGGTAATCACCACATGTACCACCACCCAATGGAATCACACTTGCCAACTGCATAGGAAGATCATATTGTGCATGTAGTATAGATAGGATTCCACGCAGGGCCGTCTTAATAGCATTGTGGGCCCCTGGACAAAGTAATGCTCTAGGGCCCCTACAATGGAGATAACGCAGGTAAACAGACATCAAGTAGGTAGGAGGCAGACAAGCCGAGCTTCCCCCTTTGGGTGGAGCTCCACATTAACTACATGAACAATCATTCTGTACAGCAAAGAAACAGTGGGAAAATACTACATCAAGTAATAAAGCTGTCCTGTGCCTATAATAAATTGGCTAGATTGATGCCTCCCCAGCACTATGGCTCTTCTACATTCTAGATATCCCCCCAGCACTCTGACCCCTCTACGACCCAGATATCACCTCAGCACTATGTCCCCTATAAACCCTAGATATCCCCCTAGCACTCTGACCCCTCTACACCCCAGATATCCCCCTCAGCACTCTGACCCCTCTACATCCCAGATATCTCCCAGCACTCTGACCCCTCTACACCCTAGATATCCCCCAGCACTCTGACCCCTCTACACCCTAGATATCCCCCAGCACTCTGACCCCTCTACACCCTAGATATCCCCCAGCACTCTGACCCCTCTACATCCCAGATATCTCCCAGCACTCTGACCCCTCTACACCCTAGATATCCCCCAGCACTCTGACCCCTCTACACCCTAGATATCCCCCAGCACTCTGACCCCTCTACATCCCAAATATCCCCCCAGCACTCTGACCCCTCTGCACCCTAGATATCCCCCCAGCACTCTGACCCCTCTACATCCCAGATACCCCCCAGCACTCTCACCCCTCTACACCCCAGATATCCCCCAGCACTCTGACCCCTCTACATCCCAGATATCCCCCAGCACTCTGACCCCTCTACATCCCAGATATCCTCCCAGCACTCTGACCCCTCTACATTCTAGATATCCCCCCTGAACTGTTACCGTATACCATAAGATACCCCTTGTATTGTGACCCCACTACATCCCTGATACCCCCTACACTGTGGCCTCTCTACATCCCTGATACCTCTAGCACTATAGCCACCCAAGCTACCCCAAGCATTGCTACCCCCTACACACCCCAGATCCCCCCCAGCATTGTTTTTCCCCATACACCCTTGATATCCCCCAGTACCATTATTCCATCCATGTGGTACCCCCTTTTCCAGTGGAGATACAGTGCATGTAAACTTTTGGCTATGTGCCCACCTCCAGCACTGGACTCACCTATACCAATCAATCAAGCAGGCAGAAGGAGGGGTGGAGCAGGGAGCATCCCTCCAGGCATTCCCAGCCCTTATGTGTAAACAGTGCTGGACAGCTGGGCTCACCATGACACCATCCTCAATGCTACTTCTGCAGGTGGGCTCTTAGTGCTACCGACTCAGCAGCTCCCACTCCAGCTCCTACCCCGTGGCTGCCGAGTCCCGAGCATTCAAGCTGCATGGGGCAGGATCAGAGCATCACTGGCGCTCTGGCCCTGCCCCTCCCTGCTGGCTGTGAAATAATAGGTATCGTTCTGCACGGCTCACCGCTGCCAGCCTGCCTCCCCTGTGTATCCATTACTCTCTGTGAAGTCACGGGGCCCCCATCTTTGGGGCAGCGTGGGCTCAAGGACCAGCTGCTTTGGGGAAAGTGCAGGGGCCCATGGACATTGCCCACTCATTAAGACAGCCCTGATTCCGGGCAACTTCAAAATAACTCCCAAATGGTAGGACCGATTAAATACAGTGCCTTGAAAACGTATTCATACCCCTTGAAATTTTCCACATTTTGTCATGTTACAACCAAGAACGTAAATGTATTTTATTGGGATTTTATGTGATAGACCATCACAAAGTGGCAATTAATTGTGAAGTGGAAGGAAAATGATAAATGGTTTTCAAAACTTTTTACAACTAAATATGTGAAAAGGGCGGCGTGCATTTTGATTCAGCCCCCGAACCCCCCCCCCCGGGGTCAATACTTTGTAGAACCACTGTTCACTGCGGTTACAGTTGCAAATTATTTTGTGTATGTCTCTACCAGCTTTGCACATTTAGAGAATTACATTTTTGCTCATTCTTTGCAAAATAGCTCAAGCTCTTTCAGCTTGGATGGAATAACAGAATTCCATCCGATGACGTTGTGCCCCTGGACAAAGTCATCTGTGACGAAACACATAGGGAGGAAGGACATGCTCAGGTCTCCAAGTTTGTGCAGGTCCCGGAGTGATGGGCTGCTAACTTTGAGCCAGCCGCCTTGTTTTATGCTGAGATTTACTTGCATAACTGTTAAGTGTACTATAATGTTTAACAATAAAATACCCAAGGATTTTATGCTATGGAAGCTTTTGTTTCTTGGGGATCCTGTTTCATTGTGCCCTCATTGGGTGGTCGAGTCCGTGAAGACGCTGTGTTCTTTCAAGGCCCTAGCTGGGTATAGAGCTGAAAGCGCTTGTGATCTCCCATAATAGGAAATCATAGGGAGTCGGTAAGAGGCAGTAGAATTAGAGGTGGAACTCATCTTTCTGCACATTGCTTTTCCTTTGGTGCACTGATATATACTGTCACGTTGGATGTCACTTTATTGAATGGACTTTATCACCTGTTAATTATTCACCACTGCTTCCAAGCACAACTTATTTTTGAATGGAGATTGGACGGAATGCATCTGTGAACAGCAAGTCTTGCCACAGATTCTCAATTGGATTTAGGTCAGGACATTGACTGGGCCATTCTAACACATGAATATGCTTTGATCTAAACCATTCCATTGTAGCTCTGGCTGTATGTTTTGAGTCGCTGTAAGGTGAACATCCACCCCAGTCATCCCACCCCAGTCAAATCTTTTGCAGACGCTTTAACAGGTTTGTTTCTAAGATTGCCCTTTATTTGGCTTCATCCATCTCCCACCAACTCTGACCAGCTCCCTGTCCCTGCTGAAGAAAAGCATCCCCACAACATGATGCTGTCACCACCATGTTTCATGGTGGAGATGGTGTGTTCAGGGTGATGTGCAGTGGGGTTTTTTTCCGCCACACATAGTTTTTTGCTTTTAGGCCAAAAAGTTCAATTTTGGTCTCCTCTGACCACGGCACTTTCTTCCACATGTTTGCTGTGTCCACCACATGGCTTCTTGCAAACTGGACTTCCTATGGCTTTCTTCTTGCCACACTTCCATAAAGGCCAGATTTGCAGTTGTGTCATACTCTTCCCATTTTTGGATGATGGATTGAACAGTATTCCATCAGAAGTTCAACGCTTGGGATATTTTTTTTAGAACCTAATCCTGCTTTAAACTTCTCCACAACTTTATCCCTGACCTGTCTGGTGTGTACCTTTGACCTTCATAATGATGTTTGTTCTCTAACAAACCTCTGAGGGCTTCACTGAACAGCTGTATTTATACTTAGATTAAATTATACACAGGTGCACTCTACTAATTAGGTGACTTCTGAAGGCAATTGGGTTCACTAGACTTTAGTTAGGTGTATCAGAGTAAAGGGGGCTGAGTAAAAATGCACGCCAAAATGTGGAAAATTTTAAGGGGTATTAATACATTTTCAAGGCACTGTATTTCAAAGCCATAATAGCTTTGCATGAGGAAACAAAGTCTTCTGTCATAACAAAGTTGGAATACATAAAGAGAAAACTTTTTCTTATGCCCCATACAGACAAGTGGATTTTCTGTCGAAAAAAACTTGGATGGCTTGGCTTGCATACACACGATCACACAAAAGTTCGCTGAACTTTGGCGTCGTTGTCGCCATCCGGGGGACTTCCCAGGGACGGGGACGACGGCATCCCCCGGCAATGTGACATCATAAGGGGCAGGGTCACCATGTGACAACACCCGGTGACCCAGCCCCTTATGCCTATATAATTTGCAGCGCATTACAGCCGGAGAGAGCGCTGTGTCAACATTGGAAGAAGAAAAGACGAAGACGGCGATGGCGGCAACAAACGAGAAGACCGGGCCAACGCTAGTAAAAGAGCTGGAAGAAGATAGCGGAGGAGCCCGGCAGAAGAACCAAAGAGCTGAAGAAGAGGCCGGAAAGTGCGGAGAAGTCAGAAGAAGACCCCCGAAGTTGGAAGAAGACCCCCAGACGGTGATGAAGGAGAAAGCCGGGCTCCTCTGCTAGCAAAAGAGCAGAAGATAGCGGAGAAGTCCGGCGAGAAGACCCCTGAAGTCGGAAGAAGACACCCGGAGCTGCCTAATAAATGACTTTAAAAACCTGTGTTGTGTGTTTTTTTATTTACGCTTTCCCCCCCCCAGTGAATGGGTAGGGGTACGATATACCCCATACTCATTCACATAGGGTGGGGGGGTCTGGGGGCCCCCTTATTAAAGTTGGCTCCTGGATTCTGATAAGCCCCCCGCTCGCAGACCCCGACAACCAACAGCCAGGATTGTCGAGAAGAGGCCCTTGCCCTCCTCAACATGCAGACAAGGTGCTTTGGGGTGGGGGGCCGCAGGGCACCCCCCTTCCCCAAAGCACCCAGCCCCCCATGTTGAGGGCACACGGCCTGGTACAGTTCAGGAGGGGGGGCGCTCGCTCATCCCCACCCCCTTTCCTGACCGGCTGGGCTGCGTACTCGGATAAGGGTCTGGTATGGACTTTGGGGGTTCCCCTTAAAATCCATACCAGGTGACGGGGCTAGCAAGGTGTCAATCTCGCCGATGGAGGTGGCGACATTGACTTCCTTTGCTAGTCCCGTCATACCTGAAGTCACGTTCAAAATGAACAGACTTTACTCCATGTGTTGGCAAGTCCGTTCATTTGGAAAGTCCGGCGGACCTCCGCCAAAAGTCCGGCGGATCGAGGATCTAGAAGGAGGGTTTCCCTCGGGCAAGCCGTGATGATGTAACAATCATCATGGAGGGAGGGGCCTCAGGGACCCAGCCAGACAGCCCGGACAGCTGTGGAGAGCACGGAGAGTGAGAGACCCCAGCAGCTGACAATTCCCCGAAGCGCCACCGCTCCCCCAGGTCTGAGGGAAGACATCCAAAGGAAGGAGGAGAGAGAGGAGAGATGAGAAGAGAGGGAGCTGGTGACAGGACGTGGGATATGAGAACCACGGCGGCGCCCCCCCTCCCCCGCTCTACACCCACACGCCGTGATCGAGCAGAGGACGCTTGAGTGGAAGGGACCGCAGGGATTCCCTGGAGTGCTGTGAGTATATATGTATAAAAAAACTTGGAAAAGCTGTGCACCGGGAGAAGAAGGTAACAATATTGAGAAGGGAATGACTGCTGCTTGTATATAACATTTAACAGAAAAACCTTCCTGATTGTTTGCATGGCATTAAATGCTACCTGTAAGAAGTAATCGCTGAACTTGAAGGTGTTAGCCTGTGAAAACGCACAGGAATAAACAAAAGTTATTACCTTAACGCACTTTAATGCACCTACGTCACTAGTTAGACCAATGGTTTAACTTGGTTGAACATATAAAAAATAGCCCACAGGAAGACTATTATTAACAAACATTAGACCACATCTAGGATCTCTCCAATATCATTCCCATAAAAATCCCCTAACAAGGAAGGAGTGGAGGGGGAGGGAACAAAATAAGTATCAATATTATAATAAGGCCCCGGCAAAGAAATAGGTTTAAGACTAGCCCTAGTTACCTTAGCCGCCCCTCCCTCCCCCCCCCCCAGGTAACGCCCAGGGACTGTGCGGGGGTGAAGATTGAACCGTATGAAGATCCATCGGTAAAACCAAGCCCGCCCCCCTGAGTCATAGAACACCTGGAGCCCCCTGAACAGATCGGATAAAAGGCCAAGGGGTGTACAAGGGGTGATTACTAGAGGAATAGAGGAGCCTGGGGGGCGAATTTAAAAAAATAAAAAGTTTAACAAGCTGGGGATGCGTGTAAAGAGAGGAAAGAAGAGCAAAATGTAAAGGTATGAAGGGAGGTGCACCTAAAACCCAGAAAGCACCAGCAAGTTCCATTAAGAAGTACATGAGCCAGGGAGGAAGTCCTCAAACTTCAGGCCCAGGGAAACAACCCCAGACCAGAATGGATAAGAAGAAGGGTACAGACAAAAAACTTGGGGAAACACCTGACCAGTCTAGAGAGGAACTAACAATAGAGAACGAGTTAGAATCGAGCAGAGCAGATGAATTAAGTGTAACTGCTGCAATTCCTACTAAAGGAGAAATGTTGGAGATGTTCACAAAATTAGACCCAAGATGAACCTCCTGAGAGCAGACCTTGGACATCTGCTGGCAAGAGTAGAGATGGTGGAGGAGAGAATGGACAAACATGACCAGGACGTCTGTAAATTAAAGCAGCAACTTAACAGTACAACAAAATCTGAGAAATATTCTCTATAGATTAGAAGACCAGGAAAATTGTAACAGAAGGCAAAATTTGAGAATACGCTCGATTCCAGAGGAGAAGAGTGAAGATTTTAAAGAAATCATAAAAACAGTCCTTAGTCCTCTCCTAGACAGAGAGTTGACTAACACTGGAGTCGCTAGACCAAGGGATATTATAGTCTGTTTTGTTTGAAGATAAGGCCGAAATTTGGACTAATTTGAGAGGAAAACCCCCCTTACAACACCCAGGTCTAGAGGTACAGGTCTTCACTGATTTGGCCCCTGAAACTTTAGCAAGAAGACGATTACTGAAGCCTCTCCTGGCTCAGATGCGAGTACAAAATATAAAGTACACGTGGGGGTTTCCAGCCTCTTGATTGGTCTAAAGGAGGGGATATCAGCCAGGTTAAGATTTCCAGAGGGCTCGGTCGAGTTTTGCAATAAACTGGACATGCAGGTACCCAAACTGCCAGGATGGGCCGATGAAGAGGGAGAGATCTAGATGCGATTTTGGATAACGTACCACGGAAGTTAGCACAGAGCAGAATAAAATATAAGAGGCGTGGGTGGCAGGGGGGACAAAGGGGGGAGGGCAGGCTGTTTTGGGTAGGGTGTCGAGCTGAAGGCCGTTGCGTCCTCCCCTTAGTCCCCTTCGCCCCAAAATTAGGTGTCAGGGCTGGGGGGGGGAAGCGCTTCCTGGACCCCACCTCAGGTTGAAGAGAGTTGGAGATGGGCACGGTATCCGGGACCACCGACAACTCAGAGGCCCAATTGGGGCCGCAGGGGAGAGAGGGATGAGGGGGGAGATGGGGAGGAAAAGAGGGAGGGGACAATCGATACTTCCGGCGGCATATATGAAAGGAGAGCAATCTGGGTTGGACAACAGACGAGGAGCTTAAAAGTGAAATAAAAAATAGAGATGATAGACATAAATTTTATGACTTATAACATAAGAGGCCTCAATACTCTGAGTAAGAAATGTAAGATCTTAGAAGCATTAAAAAGGTATGGGGCAGATGTAGTATATCTACAGGAGACACACCTCTCACACACGTCAAATGTGAAACTATATTCAAATAGCCACCCCACGTGTTACTATGGGGTCACAATAACAAAAAAGAGCAAGTTCGCAAGAAGAATACAGTTTAAGTTAGTGGAAAGAAAAACTGAGTCAGAGGGCAGATTCCTTTTCCTCAGAGGCAACCTAAGTGGAGTGTACCCTTGCAAACATATATGCACCCAATAAAAATCTGTTAAAATATTTTAGGGGAATCTTGGAAAAACGAATGGATTTTAAGAGAGGACAAGTCATCCTAATGGAAGACCTGAATTTTTGTTTGGACTTGAGGGTAGATAATTTGTCTCGTGTGTGGGGGACGAATAACGTCCAGTTAAAAATAATTTAAAAAAATGCATTTATGTCAATTAGTTCATGTATGGAGGATCCAGCATCCCGAAATACAAGACTATATGTTTTGCTCCCCCGTACATGAGACTTACTCGAGAATAGACTATATACTTGTCGATCATAACATGCTGGGAAATATTATTGAAACTAATATAGAAACAACTACGTTATCAGATCATGCACCAGTGAAAATGAAAATAGCAGCCACCGGCATTCAAAGTCAAATTGGCGACTAAATGAAGATTTACTCCGAGATGAGGTAGATATTGGAAGAGTGGGAGAAGAACTCGAACAATACTTCTTAATTAACAACACAGATGAAATCTCAGGATCGATTTTATGGGAAGCCCATAAAGCTTATATTAGGGGGGTATTTATAGCCATGGGAGTGAGGAAAAAAAAAAGAGAGAACAGAGAAAATTTAAAAATTAGTCGATGAAATCAACAGAGCTGAACAAGAACATAAAACTTATCAGGGTCAAAATAGACAAAATTGTTTTAAAAAGGGACAAACTTAAAGAGCTCCTGGATCAAGAAGAAAAAACCTTTAATAGAATAGCTAAAGAAAGATATCAGTGGGGAAATAAACCCAGTAAACATCTAGCAAAAATGTTGCAGAAAAATAAATCTATAAATTATATAGAAAAAATACAATTTAAAAACGGGGGAATGGTGCACAAGACAAAGGAAATAGCAGAAACATTTAAGAACTATTATAAGGGGCTGTATACAGTAGAACAGAAGGAAGGACAACTTGGAGGGAAAAGAAAAATTCAGAACTGCCAAAAATCTCTGAAAGTGATAGGGAGACATTGGAAAACCCTATCACCGAGGAGGAAATAAACAGAGTGTTGGAAGATTCCCACCCGGCAAAAGCCCAGGCCCGGATGGGTTCACAAACACTATATTATAAAAAGTTTAAAGAGATTTTAATACCTAAATGATGCCGTTATATAAACAGATTAGGAAAAGATTATGAAATGAGTAGGGAAGCATCGGCTGCAACGATTACAGTCATCCCGAAGGAAGGAAAGGAAAGCTCGCTATGTTCAAGCTACAGGCCAATATCCCTGCTAAACGCAGACACAAAATTGTACGCTAAAGTATTGTCAGGACGGATGAGAGGCTTGTTGAACAGGCTGGTACATCTGGACCAGGTTGGTTTTGTAACAGGAAGGGAAGGCCGAGATAATGGGGTGAGAACATTGTTAATCCCCCAAGAGGTAAGAGAGATTGGGTCCCCAGGTCGATTCCTGTCGACGGACGCAGAAAAAGCGCTCGACAGGGTAGACTGGGGATTCATGTTCCAAACAGCATGCTAAAACTTTGTACCATCAGCCGACACCATCTGTAAAAATAAATGGAGCAGTTTCTATACCCTTCGAGATGAAAAAGGGACGAGACAGGGGTGTTCCCTGTCCCCTCTTTTCTTTGTTTTGTCTTTAGAGCCATTACTTTCTACAAACCGAAAAGACCCCGAAATAAGAGGAATAAGGATAGGGGATGAAGAACATAAACTCGCAGCGTTCGCAGATGACGTTCTTTTTTACATAAGGAACCCATGGAATACAATGCCCAATCTACTAAAGTCCCTGGAAAAATATGGCGAAATCTCGAATTTCAAAATAAACTTGACAAAATCGGAGATATTAAATATTAACTTGAACAAAAATGAAGTCACGAGGTTACAACGGGAATTTAAGTTCCCTTGGAGGAAAGAATTAAAATATTTAGGAGTCAAATTAGTGAATTCTATGAAGAAGTTCTATAAAATAAACTATATACCCTTATTAGACGAAATAAAAAAAGAAAGTAAAGAGTTAATAAATAGGCCACTCTTGTGGATAGGACATGTAAATATGTTAAAAATTACTATCCTCCCCAAGATAACATATATGTTTCAAATGCTGCCTGTACCACTCCCACAGCTATATTTCAGAAAATGAAAATCGTTGGCAATGAACTTTGTATGGAAGAATAGAAAACCCAGAGTTTCTTTTTCAATATTAACTCAGGACAAAAGACATGGAGGCTTAGCAATCCCCGATATTCAAAAATACTACAATGTGGTAGTACTGTCAAGAAACCCCGAATGGGTTAGGGAAATAAATGAAAAGAGGTGGGTCAATATAGAAAATACACCGTGTAAGGCAAGGCTGAATAGCATAATATGGAATCCCCCAAATTTTAGAGCACTAGACGATAAAACTCATGTTTTGACAGGAAACACATTAAACATTTGGGATAAAATATATAAAAAAATGTACGGGAAATATAACTCGCCACTGATCTCACTGAATGAAAAGAATTATTTTCTACCTGGGAAAAAGTCAATAGGAAGGGGCTGGATAAAGGGAGATAGGGTCCAATTGAGAGATGTTTACAAGGGGGGGGGAGATTTTGACATTGCACAAAATAAAGAATAAAAGGGAATTAATGGAAATTAACGACTGGCGGTATCTACAGTTGAGTCACTTCATAAAAAATTTACCCCAGCCTATTAGAGCAGGTGAGGATCTGACACCGCTGGAAAGGCTCTGTACAATGGAGAACACAAAAAATATGGTATCAAAAATGTATAACCTGTTGTTGAAGGTGGACGAACTGGAGTTCCTGCCATATATTAAAAAATGGGAGAGGGAATTAGGTACACAAATCGATAGGAGCACCATAGGAAAAGTTTTGACATTAACCCATAGTTCGACGGTTGACAGCCGAACAGCCGAGATGAACTACAAATGCTTAACTGGGTGGTTGCCACTCCTGATAAAATCAGTAAATACCAAACTAGTAACTCAAATGAGTGCTGGAGAAGATGTAATAAGACAGGAACAATGGCTCACCTTTGGTGGGATTGTCCTATTATTAAAAACTACTGGGTTAAGAGCCTACAATACATAAGAGAAATCACCAAAAAATAAATAGTGAACGTTCCATGGGCTATTTTGCTGCATGGAGTGTAAGGAGGGATTGAACAATATAAAGATTCACTAGTACCACATCTTCTGAATGCAGCAAAAAGACTAATCTCTAAAAAACGGAGACTGGTGGATAGTCCATCAGTTTGGGAATGGGTAGATGCGGTAGAGGAAACATACAACATGGAATGTTTGAGGTATAACCTTGAGGAAAGGAACGAGAGGATGGGGGAAAATTGAAGTTACGCTGAAGCACTGAGGTCCTAGGAAATGGATACTTTGAACAAAAATAACTCAAGGAAGAGAAAAAGTAAGGCCACACGGAGGTAGGGGTGGGTACCAGGGAGGATCAGGGAAGGGGGGAGTAGGGGGTGGGTTAAAGTTATATTATTATAATGAGAATATGTGCATTTTGGAAAAATAGGTGAGGAGGAGGGAAAAAAAAAACTCCCACAGGAAATGAAACGGAATAAAAGTGTTATAAGAGAATTATAAAGGCCACAATGATGTGGAATTGAGAAGAGACATAAGGAGATATAAGGTGAATCAAGTCTCTCGAATGAGTACGCTGAAGTGGCAAAAAAAATAATAATAATAAAGTCCGGTGGATTGTCCGCTGGACCTAGTCCGCCGGATAAGTCCGTTCCTGTGTGGGCAAGTCCGCTTGTTCAGAAAGTCCGGCGGACCTCCGCTGGAAAGTCTGATTGTGTGTATACGGCAATATAATTGTCAATGCCGGTGTCTCTGTGCTGCTGTTCCATGAGAGACACACTCTCTGCTCAGAACCGTGCTGTCCTGAGAAGGCAGACAGCACTGATAGGATTCACTGATGAGCGCTGATAGAATGAAGGCACTGATAGAAGGCACTTATGGGCACTGATAGGAGGCATTTATGGTCACTGATAGAAGGCACTAATAGGCACTGATAGAATGCACTAATGAGCACTGATAGAAAGCATTTATGGGGCACTGATAGGTGGCACTCATAAGCACTGATAGGGGGCACTGATGGGCACTGTTAGGATTCACTGATGAGCACTGATAGAAGGCACTGATAGGAGGCATTTATGGGCACTGATAGGAGGCATTGGTGAGCACTGATAGGAGGCACTAATGGGCACAGATAGGCCACATTGATGAGCACTGTTAGGAGGCACTAATGCACACTGATAGGCTGCACTGATAGGTGGCATTGATGGGCACTGATAGGTGGCACTAGTGGGCACTAAGGAACACCGATAGGCAGAACTCAGGCAGTATTGATGGGCAGCACTGAAGAGTCTGTTTACATATGATCAACTGAACACATGGTAAAGGACCACTGTGATTGCGCTGGATGCATGTCCCACGGGCATGCAGGAAGCACGGTTTTGGGAGGATGTCCATGGACACCCTCCCAAATTTGGAAGCCCGGGGATCGGATGGAAGGGGGGCCCATCATGGTTTCTTGCAACGGGGGGGCCCTGAAGGTTTTAGTTACGCCTCTGAGATGTTTCTTGTAGTTAGTGACCAGGTTTGCACAAATCTCAGGAGGGATTTTGGTCCACTTTTTTTTACAGATCTTCTCTAGATCCTTAAAGCGGAGGGCCGGTTATAAAAAATAAAAATAAAAAGTCAGCAGCTGCAAATACTGCAGCTGCTGACTTAATAAACACACTCACCTGTCCAGGGCGCCCGCGATGTCGGCCGCCCGAGGCCGACCCGTCCCTCGGCTCTCGGGTCCCGGCGCCGCCATCCCTTGTAAGGGAAACAGGCAGCGGAGCCTTATGGCTTCACTGCCCGTTTCCTACTGCGCATGCGCGAGTCCCGCAGCTACTGCGCATGCGCGAGTCCCGCAACGCTTTCTGAATGGGACGCGCTGTGTTCTGGAACACACAGTTCCCGGAACACAGCGCGACTCATTACCCAGAAGATGCCGCGACGAAGAGAGAAGACAGAAGATCTCCGCGGAGGAGGAAGAGGAAGATTAGGATAAAGTGCCTAGCAACAGGCATTTCTGGTAAGTGAAAAAAAAAAAATTTTTTTCATTTTTTTTTTTTAGGTTTTTTGTAATTTTTAACATTTTTTTGTTTTTCAGGGTGGCCCTCCCCTTTAAGGTTTCTTGGCTGTCGCTTGGCAACTCAAAGTTTCAGCTCCTCCATAAATTTTTTATAGAATTAAGGTCTGGAGACTGACTCGGCCACTCTGTCACCCTAATGTGCTTCTTCTTCAGCCACTCTTTTGTTGCCTTGGTGGTATCTTTTGGTTCATTGTCATGCTGAAAGACCTATCCACGACCCATCTTCAGTGTTCTGGCTGAGGAAAGAAGGTTCTCATCCAAGATTTTACAATACATGGCCCCATCCATTGGCCCCTCAATGGGCCAAAGTCAGCATGTACCTTTAGCAGAGAAACAGCCCCAAAGCATCATGTTTCCACCTCCGTGTAGGGATGGTGTTCATAGGGTCGTAATCACAATTTCCTTCCTCCAAACAAGGGTCGAGTTAATGCCAATGAGCTCAATTTTGGTCTCATCTGACCACAGCACTTTGTCCCAATCCTTCTCTGAATCATTTAGATGTTCATTGGCAAACTTCATATGGGCCTGTACATGTGCCTTCTTGAGGTGGGGGATTTTGCGGGCACTGCAGAATTTCAATAGCTGGCAGTGTATTGTGTTTCCAATGGTTTGCTTGGTGACTGTGGTCCCCACTGCCTTGAGATCATTCACAAGCTCCTTCCATGTAGTTCTGGGCTGATCCCTCACTTTTCTCATGATCATCCTTACCCCATGAGGTGCAATCTTGCAGCATGGAGTTCCAGACCGAGGGCGATTGATGGTTTCTTTGTATTTCTTCCATTTGCAAATAATAACTCCAACAGTTGTCTCCTTCTCACCAAGCTTCTTACTGAGCACTTAGCCTTGTGCAGGTCTACAATCTTGTCCCTGATTAGTGATGGCCGAACGGTTCGCCCGGCGGTCGTTTCGCGGCGAATTTCCGACTTTCGCCGTCCGCGGGTTCGAACGCCTTTTTCCGTCGTTCGCCCCGGCGGACTTACGTGTTTAATGTATACAAGAACTTTAACCTTTCGTGACACGTTTATCATGTGTTACAGGACAACCAATTGAGACATGACAGCTCATGGACACTTGGACATTCCCCCTAACCTATAAATACACCCGATCCGGTGGCCATTTTACATTCTTTCTTCTGTCACTGTAGGGAAAGGATCCTGTGTGGAGTAGGGACAGAGAAAACGCTAGCTATTTGGTACACAAAAGTTCTTTTCAGGACTGGTATAGGTGTTAGGTCAGCAGCCTGAGTTTCTTTTGTCAGTTTAGATAAAGGGACAGAGCGCTGTATGCTGCTATTTTAGGGACAGCTCAGCCAGATTAGTCTTTCTTCATCATCATCATCATCATCATCATTAGCTGTTACTATCAGGTCCACAAAAGAGCTGTTCCAGCTAATCGTTCCAGCCTACTCTTTTTTGCCAATTTGTATAGGGACAGGCAGGAAGCAGTGTGTCAGGCAGTGAGGATAATTTTAAAGACTTGCTGTTACTATTAGTTCCACAAAGGTTCTTTTCAGGACTGGTATCAGTGGTACGGTAATAGGCTTGTACACGTATAATATTCTTTCTTCCAAATATAGAAAGAATATTATACTTGACTGCTGCCCTTCTGCTGCAGTCTGCTAATCATTCACAACTCACTTGTTCCACAAAGCTCTTTATCAGGACTGGTAACTTGGTCTGTCTAGGGTGCTACGGTACATAGGCTTGGGTGCGGTACAGTCTGCTGTTCTGTAAGGACCGCTATCGGTCCACAATACATAGGGTTGCCGTGCACTACTGCTGACCGCTGCCCTATACTGCAGCAGTCCTTCATTGGTATAGGGACTGACGTACAGTCTGCTAATCACTAACACACAACCTGCTTGGTCCACAAAAGTTCTTATAAGGACTGGTAACTTGGTATAGGGTGCTACGGTACATAGGCCTGAGTGCGTTACAGTCTGCTGTTCTGTAAGGACCGCTATCGGTCCACAATACATAGGGTTGCCGTGCACTACTGCTGACCGCTGCCCTATACTGCAGCAGTCCTTCAGCGGTATAGGGACTGACGTACAGTCTGCTAAACACTAATACACAACCTGCTTGGTCCACAAAAGTTCTTATAAGGACTGGTAACTTGGTATAGGGTGCTACGGTACATAGGCTTGAGTGCGGTACAGTCTGCTGTTCTGTAAGGACCGCTATAGGTCCACAATAGATAGGGTTGACGTGCACCACTGCTGACCGCTCACCTATACTGCAGCAGTCCTTCAGCGGTATAGGGACTGACGCACAGTCTGCTAAACACTAACACACAACCTGCTTGGTCCACAAAAGTTTTTATAAGGACTGGTAACTTGGTATAGGGTGCTACGGTACATAGGCCTGAGTGCGTTACAGTCTGCTGTTCTGTAAGGACCGCTATCGGTCCACAATACATAGGGTTGCCGTGCACTACTGCTGACCGCTGCCCTATACTGCAGCAGTCCTTCATTGGTATAGGGACTGACGTACAGTCTGCTAATCACTAACACACAACCTGCTTGGTCCACAAAAGTTCTTATAAGGACTGGTAACTTGGTATAGGGTGCTACGGTACATAGGCCTGAGTGCGTTACAGTCTGCTGTTCTGTAAGGACCGCTATCGGTCCACAATACATAGGGTTGACGTGCACCACTGCTGACCGCTGCCCTATACTGCAGCAGTCCTTCAGCGGTATAGGGACTGACGTACAGTCTGCTAAACACTAATACACAACCTGCTTGGTCCACAAAAGTTCTTATAAGGACTGGTAACTTGGTATAGGGTGCTACGGTACATAGGCTTGAGTGCGGTACAGTCTGCTGTTCTGTAAGGACCGCTATCGGTCCACAATACATAGGGTTGCCGTGCACTACTGCTGACCGCTGCCCTATACTGCAGCAGTCCTTCATTGGTATAGGGACTGACGTACAGTCTGCTAATCACTAACACACAACCTGCTTGTTCCACAAAAGTTCTTATAAGGACTGGTAACTTGGTATAGGGTGCTACGGTACATAGGCTTGAGTGCGGTACAGTCTGCTGTTCTGTAAGGACCGCTATCGGTCCACAATAGATAGGGTTGACGTGCACCACTGCTGACCGCTGCCCTATACTGCAGCAGTCCTTCAGCGGTATAGGGACTGACGTACAGTCTGCTAAACACTAATACACAACCTGCTTGGTCCACAAAAGTTCTTATAAGGACTGGTAACTTGGTATAGGGTGCTACGGTACATAGGCTTGAGTGCGGTACAGTCTGCTGTTCTGTAAGGACCGCTATCGGTCCACAATAGATAGGGTTGACGTGCACCACTGCTGACCGCTGCCCTATACTGCAGCAGTCCTTCAGCGGTATAGGGACTGACGTACAGTCTGCTAAACACTAATACACAACCTGCTTGGTCCACAAAAGTTCTTATAAGGACTGGTAACTTGGTATAGGGTGCTACGGTACATAGGCTTGAGTGCGGTACAGTCTGCTGTTCTGTAAGGACCGCTATAGGTCCACAATAGATAGGGTTGACGTGCACCACTGCTGACCGCTCACCTATACTGCAGCAGTCCTTCAGCGGTATAGGGACTAAGAGTTTTGTCACAGGGTCATTTAAAAAATGACATGCAGAGGAAGAGGCAGGCCCTTCCGCAGGGGTGGTAGGGGTAGGGCAGGAGCAACAGGCTTGAGCCAAAGTGGGAAGTTGCAGAAGGTGCGTTCAATTACTTTAAAGGATGCACCAGACTTGGTTGAGTGGCTCGCTCAGCCTTACTCTTCTGCACCCTCCTCATCCTCTCGATCTGCACCCTCTTCTTCACTCTCTGCTATGTGCACCCCCAAAGACACTACCACCAACAACACGACCACCACCACCACCACCACATACCTTCCGCTTGAGTCACTGGAATTATTTTCCGATCCATATCAAGAGGACATTTCTGATGCGCAGCCACTCTTGGTATTGGATCAGGAAGAGGAGGTAGCAACAAGCGCTACTCAGCAGTCTGACGCCAGTACCCAGATCAGCCCAAGGAGGAGGTTGGTCCCCGGTGTTGCTGCCTACTCTACTTATAGCGGTGGGGAAGGTGACGTTGATGATGACGTGTCTAGTGATGTCACGTGGGTGCCCACAAGAGAGGAAGAGGAGGGGAGTTCAGAGGGAGATATGGACCAGCAGATAGGGAGGAGAAGCAGCAATGACTTACATTGCACAGCAGGGACAAAGCAGACTGCAAATGTATCAGGAGCGAGTCATCGACCATGTACGGTCACATCTGGCGCTCCCAGGACACCGGCACATGGCTCCGCAGTGTGGGCTTTTTTTAACGTGTCCGCTGCTGACAATAGCGTTGCCATCTGCAATCTTTGCAGTCAACGCGTTAGTCGCGGTAAGCCCAATACTCACCTAGGGACGACCGCCTTAAGAAGGCACATGAGCAGCCATCACCGAGCCCAGTGGGAGCAACGGAACACACAAAGCCACACTGCAGGCTCTCACCGTCCAGCCTCGTCTTCTACTTCTCCTTCTCCTCTCTCCTCACAATTGTCCTCCACTCCACCTTCCATCACGCCAAGCTCACATTTTTCTGCAAAAAGGCAGGCTTCCGTGGGCCTAATGTTTGAGCGTAAAAAAATGATGACGCCGGATAACCCTCTTGCCCAACGGTTGGCGGCTGGCTTGTCAGAACTCATAGCCCGCCAACTACTGCCATATAAACTGGTGGACTCGGAGGCCTTTCGCAAATTTGTGGCCATTGGAACACCACAATGGAAGGTCCCAGGAAGGAAGTATTTCTCAGAGAAGGGCATCCCAGAGCTATATGGCCATGTTCAGCGGCAAGTGAATGTATCTCTGGCACACAGTGTCGGTGCCAAGATACATCTGACCACAGACACGTGGTCTAGCAAACACGGGCAGGGAAGGTATATCAGTTTTACTGCCCACTGGGTGAACCTTCTGACGGCCGTCAAGCATGTAACCCGTGGCACCCGTGTAGATTTGGTTTTACCGCCACGGATTGCATGCAGGCCTGACTCTTCTTCTCCTCCTCCTACTCCATCCTCCTCCCTCTCCTCCTCAGCTGCCTCCTCCTTTTCCGCTGCTAGCGTCTCTTCCACTGCACCGCCCAAGCTCCCCAGAACCTATTCCACATGCCAGGTGAGACGTTGCCATGCCGTGCTGCGTCTGTTGTGCCTGGAAGCAAAGAGCCACACTGGCCCGGCACTCCTTTCAGCTTTGCGTTCACAGGCAGATGAGTGGCTAACACCGCTCAATTTGACAGTTGGTAAAGTGGTGTGTGACAACGGTGCCAATCTGCTTAGCGCATTGAAACAGGGCAAAATCACGCACGTGCCGTGCATGGCACACGTCTTAAACTTGGTCGTGCAGCGATTCCTTGTCAAATACCCTGGGGTCCAGGACATCTTGCGGCAGGCAAGGAAAATCTCGGCCCATTTCAGAAGATCTTACACGGCCATGGCTCGCCTTGCTGACATTCAGCGGCGACACCATCTGCCGGTCAGACGTCTTATTTGCGATTGCCCGACGCGATGGAACTCAACCTTCTATATGCTTGATAGGCTGCTCCAGCAGAAACGTGCAGTTAACGTCTACCTGTATGAACTCTGCGAAAGAAACGGTTCTGGGGAGCTGGGTTTTTTTTCACCGCGCCAGTGGCTGCTCATGCGCGACACATGCAGACTTCTGCGGCCATTTGAGGAGATCACCAAACTGGTCAGTCGCAGCCATGGCGCCATCAGTGACATGGTACCTTATGCCTTCTTTCTGGAGCGTGCATTGCGTCGTGTCATTGATCAGGCTGTGGAGGAGCAGGAGCGGGAAGATGAGGAAGTCGCAATGCTGGATGAATTCCCAGGGGGGGCTACTCTATCTGAGACAAGTCAACAACAGGAGTCTGATGAGGAGTCAGAGGAGGATGGTGCCGGGGCGGATGAGCAGGAGCAAGAAGAGCATGCTTTAAACCTTTCTGGGATCCCTGTTGTGCGAGGATGGGGAGAGGAGAATGAAGAGGACGACATTATCCTGGATGATGAGCAGGAGCCAGGCCACCACACCGCTTCCACTTTAGTGCAAATGGGGGCCTTCATGCTCCAGTGTTTTAATAGGGACCCCCGTATAAAAAGCATGAGGGTCAAGGACCAGTACTGGGTGGCAACGTACTTAGACCCCCGGTACAAACACAAAATGGCGGAAATGTTACCGCCGTCGCAGAGGGCTGTCAGAATGCAGCACTTCCAGGCCTTGCTTCGAGAAATGCTGCATTCTGCTTTTGCGTGCGCTGGCAGAGGAGCAATTCCCACTCCCAGAGAAGGATTTGCGGGTACCAATCCAACAGCGCCTGCAAGAAGAGGCCGGTTTGAAGATGTGTTGGTGACTTCGGATATGAGGTCATTCTTTCAGCCGACCCATCGACAGGTGTCATCCGGATCCAGCATCAGGGAACGCCTAGACCGTCAGGTGTCCGACTACATTGGGTTAACGGCCGATGTGGACGCTCTGAGGAGTGATGAACCCCTAGACTACTGGGTGGGCAGGCTTGACCTCTGGCCAGAGCTTGCCCAATTTGCAATCGAACTGTTGGCTTGCCCCTCATCCAGTGTCCTGTCCGAAAGGACGTTCAGCGCAGCAGGGGGGATTGTGACCGATAAGCGTACTCGCCTAGCTCACCACAGTGTTAACTACCTCACATTTCTAAAAATGAATGAGGCATGGATCTCGGAGGAATTCAACACATGTGATCAGTAGACCATGTATATGTCTATAAACAATTTTTGGAATCAAGCACACAGACCTTCTTAATTCATTTGGCTCACTTCCCTGACCCAAAAAAGCACACCGTACTATATGCCCCTACCCTCCTCTTTGAAGAGGTTGAGCGGTGTCATATTTCTACTGGGGCTGCTTATTATGAGGGGTTCCCACCATCCCTGTGCTGTGCTGACTTCCTCCTGGGTGTTCTTATTATGAGGGGCTCCCACCATCCCTGTGCTGTGCTGACTTCCTCCTGGGGGTTCTTATTATGAGGGGATCACACCATCCCTGTGCTGTGCTGACTTCCTCCTGGGGCTGCTTACGGTGCTGCTGTCAGCGCTGTATGTCACGGAGCTGCTGTCAGCGCTGTATGTCACGGAGCTGCTGTCAGCGCTGTATGTCACGGAGCTGCTGTCAGCGCTGTATGTCACGGAGCTGCTGTCAGCGCTGTATGTCACGGAGCTGCTGTCAGCGCTGTATGTCACGGAGCTGCTGTCAGCGCTGTATGTCACGGAGCTGCTGTCAGCGCTGTATGTCACGGAGCTGCTGTCAGCGCTGTATGTCACGGAGCTGCTGTCAGCGCTGTATGTCACGGAGCTGCTGTCAGCGCTGTATGTCACGGAGCTGCTGTCAGCGCTGTATGTCACGGAGCTGCTGTCAGCGCTGTATGTCACGGAGCTGCTGTCAGCGCTGTATGTCACGGAGCTGCTGTCAGCGCTGTATGTCACGGTGCTGCTGTCAGCGCTGTATGTCACGGAGCTGCTGTCAGCGCTGTATGTCACGGAGCTGCTGTCAGCGCTGTATGTCACGGTGCTGCTGTCAGCGCTGTATGTCACGGAGCTGCTGTCAGCGCTGTATGTCACGGAGCTGCTGTCAGCGCTGTATGTCACGGAGCTGCTGTCAGCGCTGTATGTCACGGAGCTGCTGTCAGCGCTGTATGTCACGGAGCTGCTGTCAGCGCTGTATGTCACGGAGCTGCTGTCAGCGCTGTATGTCACGGAGCTGCTGTCAGCGCTGTATGTCACGGTGCTGCTGTCAGCGCTGTATGTCACGGAGCTGCTGTCAGCGCTGTATGTCACGGAGCTGCTGTCAGTGCTGTATGTCACGGAGCTGCTGTCAGCGCTGTATGTCACGGAGCTGCTGTCAGCGCTGTATGTCACGGTGCTGCTGTCAGCGCTGTATGTCACGGAGCTGCTGTCAGCGCTGTATGTCACGGAGCTGCTGTCAGTGCTGTATGTCACGGAGCTGCTGTCAGCGCTGTATGTCACGGAGCTGCTGTCAGCGCTGTATGTCACGGAGCTGCTGTCAGCGCTGTATGTCACGGTGCTGCTGTCAGCGCTGTATGTCACGGAGCTGCTGTCAGCGCTGTATGTCACGGAGCTGCTGTCAGCGCTGTATGTCACGGAGCTGCTGTCAGCGCTGTATGTCACGGAGCTGCTGTCAGCGCTGTATGTCACGGAGCTGCTGTCAGCGCTGTATGTCACGGTGCTGATGTCAGTGCTCTGTATTACGGTGCTGCTGTCAGTGCTCTGTATCTCCTGCACCCTCTTGTTTGCCTACCCTGGTCCCTGACCTTCCCTCTCCTCCATTGCCTTCATTAGCTCCATAGTCCTGAATTGTCAGAACAATTTCCCAAATAAAAAAAAAATGCTTGTAGTTATCGATCCCAAATTCACCTCATACATGTATTATGCTATTGTCCAGGTGGTGGGACTACGTGCTACCCCCTAATAATTACCCCGTGGCCGCAAATTCGACCTAAAGGTTTGCGAAATTCGCCTCCCATTGAAGTCAATGGAGCCCGCGGCGAACGGTCGTTTTCGCGAACGTTTGTGTCCGTTCGCGTTTCGCGTTCGCGAAACGTCCCGTCGGAAGTTCGTCCATCACTATCCCTGATGTCCTTTGACAGCTCTTTGGCCTTGCCCATGATGGTGAGGTTTGAATAGAAAAAGCAATTCTGTGTACAGGTTTATTTTATACACATGAGTTGTCGTTAGGAGCACCTTCTTAAATGACAGGACTTATCTGTGTACCACATGAGCACATACTGTAGCCAGCCTGTAGGAGCCAGAATTATTGTTGGTTGGTAGAGAATAAAATACTTATTTTACTCACTGAACTGCAACTCAATTTATAACATTTGTAACGTGTTTTTTTTCTGGGTTTTTGGTTGATAGTCTAACTCTATCATTTAATGAATAATGAATGTCAATGAAGATCTGCCAGCCTAGTATAGACAGGGTTCAATATGGTTAACATGCCTCTCCAAGCCCATTAACATTACATACATTTTGTAAGTTTGCCCACTTACAAAGAAATAAAGGGTCTATCATTTTTATCATAGGTGTATTTTAAATGGTAGAGACAGATTATCAACCACAAATCCAGACAAAACACATGTTTCAAATGTTATAAATTGTGTTGCAGTTCAGCAAGTAAAATACATAATTGATACCCAAGCAAAACATGACTTAGTACTTGGTGGAGAAACCCTTGTTGTCAAACACAGAGGTAAGACATTTCTTATAGTTGGTTACCAGGTTTGCACACATCTCAGGAGGGACTTTGGTCCACGCTTCTTTACAGATCGTCTCTAAGTCTTTAAGGTTTCTTGACTGTCCTTTCAGCTCCCTCCATACATTTTCTATAGGATTAAGGTCTGAAGTGCTTCTTCTTGAGCCACTCCTTTGTTGCCTTGGCAGTATGTTATGGGTCATTGTCATGCTGAAAGACCCACCCATGACCCATCTTTAGTGTTCTGGCTCAGGGGAAAAGGTTCTCATCCAAGATTTTACAATACATGTCCCCATTGGCCCCTCAATGCGGCAAAGTTGGTCTGTACCTTTAGCAGAGAAACTGCCCCAAAGCATAATGTTTCCACCTCCATGCTTGACTGTAGGGATGGTATTCTTAGGGTCATAGTCAGCATTTTTCTTCCTCCAAAAACATAGCAAGTCCCCCTCCTCAAGAAGGCGCATGTACAGTCATGCAAGGAACATCTAAATTAGGGGCAGTGAATTAAAATTCACGGGGGTCCGGTCAGAAAAAATTTCTTCTAGCGGAGGTCCGAATGTCATATTGGTGCTATGACTCCACATGATATCCTCCACATCTCAGCCTCCTGTGCATGTCACAGGCCCCTCATCTCAGACCCTTATCATAGACTGGCTCCCCTTTTCACAGACTGGTGTCCCCCATCACAGACTGGTCCCCCCATCAGAAACTGGTCCACCCATCACAGACTGCTCCCCTCTCATCACAGACTGGTCCCCCCTCATCACAGACTGGTCCCCCCTCATCACAGACTGGTCCCCCCTCATCACAGACTGGTCCCCCCTCATCACAGACTGGTCCCCTCTCATCACAGACTGGTCTACCCATCACAGACTGGTCCCCTCTCATCACAGACTGGTCCCCCCTCATCACAGACTGGTCCCAGACTGGTCCCCTCTCATCACAGACTGGTCCCCTCTCATCACAGACTGGTCCACTCTCATCACAGACTGGCCACCCCTCATCACAGACTGGCCACCCCTCATCACAGACTGGCCACCCCTCATCACAGACTGGCCACCCCTCATCACAGACTGGTGCCCCCTCATCACAGACTGGTCCCCCCTCATCACATATCAGCCCCCTCATCACAGACTGGTCCCCCCTCATCACATCCCGGCCCTCATCACAGACTGGTCCCTCCTCATCACAGACTGGTCCCTCCTCATCACAGACTGGTCCCTCCTCATCACAGACTGGTCCCTCCTCATCACAGACTGGTCCCTCCTCATCACAGACTGGTCCCTCCTCATCACAGACTGGTCCCTCCTCATCACAGACTGGTCCCCTATCATCACAGACTGGTCCCCTATCATCACAGACTGGTCCCCTCTCATCACAGACTGGCCACCCCTCATCACAGACTGGCCACCCCTCATCACAGACTGGCCACCCCTCATCACAGACTGGCCACCCCTCATCACAGACTGGCCACCCCTCATCACAGACTGGCCACCCCTCATCACAGACTGGCCACCCCTCATCACAGACTGGCCACCCCTCATCACAGACTGGCCACCCCTCATCACAGACTGGCCACCCCTCATCACAGGCTGGTCCCCCTCATCACATATCAGCCCCCTCATCACAGACTGGTCCCCCCTCATCACATTCCGGCCCTCCTCATCACAGACTGGTCCCTCCTCATCACAGACCGGTCCCTCCTCATCACAGACCGGTCCCTCCTCATCACAGACCGGTCCCTCCTCATCACAGACCGGTCCCTCCTCATCACAGACTGGTCCCTCATCCCAGACTGCTCCCCCCATCACAGACTGGTCCCTCCTCATCACAGACTGGTCCCTCCTCATCACAGACTGGTCCCTCCTCATCACAGACTGGTCCCCCCTCATCACAGTCTGGTCCCCTATCGCAGACTGGTCCCCCATCACAGACTGCCACCCTCATCAGACTGGTCTGCCCATCAGACTGGCCCCCCTCGTCACAGACTGGTCCCCCATTACAGACTGGTCCCCCCAACAAAGACCAGTCCCCCATCACAGACTGGTCCCCCTTATCACAGACTGGTCCGCCTCCCATCACAGACCCCCCCTAGATAGCAGACTCCTGTCCTCATAACAGCACAGCACTTCCTACTCCCCGCAGACCCCTACCTTATTCAAACAAGACATGCAGTGTGGCCGCTCTGGACAATGAGTGTGACTTTTCAAATTAAAGGTGAGTGATTGATTGCTAGGACCGCCCCGCTGTGTAGCAACCAATCGCCCACTTCTTAATTTAAAAAGTCCCACCCTTTGTCCAGAGCGGCCGCACTTCTCATCTTGTGTAAATAAGACAGACTGAGGGCGGGGCAGTGCAGTGATCTGATCCTGAAGGGACAGACAAACCCGTGCATGGCACCTGTGAACATAGCAGCAGGCAGGCAGGTGAGCCAGCAGAGAGGAGTGGGGCAAACAGGCAACTATTTGGCGGGGCTGCAGTCCGGGTAGTATGGCTACTGGGGCCAAACCTGGACTGCGGTCTGCCATTTAGTGATGCCCGATCTAAATGATTCAGGCAACAGTGCTGTGTCAGATGAGACCAAAATTGAGCTCTTTCGCATTAACTCAACTCGTAGTGTTTGGAGGAAGAAAAATGCTATGACCCTAAGAATACCATCCCTACAGTCAAGCACATAGGTGGAAACATGATGCTTTGGAGCTGTTTCTCTGCTAAAGGTACATGCCAACTTTGCCGCATTGAGGGGCTAATGGTCAGGGCCAAGTATTGTAAAATCTAGGATGAGAACCTTCTTCCCTCAGCAAGAACACTGAAGATGAGTCATGGATGGGTCTTCCAGCATGACAATGACCCAAAACATACTGACAAGGCAGCAAAGGAGTGGCTCAAGACAAGAGAACATTAAGGTCATGGAGTGGCCTAGTCAGTCTCCAGACCTTAATCCTACAGAAAATTTATGGAGGGAGCTGAAACTTCGAGTTGCTAAGGGGCAGCCAAGAAAATTTAAGGATTTAAAGAAGATCTGTAAAAAAGAATAGATCAAAACCCCTCCTAAAATGTGTGCAAATCTGGTCACCGGATACAAAAAACATCTTACCTCTGTGCTTGCCAACAAGGATTTATCCACCAAGTACGAAGTCATGTTGGGGATCAAATGCATATTTGACTCACTCAACTGCAACTCAAGTTATAACATTTGTATTGTGTTTTTTTCTGGATTTTTGGTTGATATTCTGTCCCTATCATTTAAAATACACCTATAATACCTATAGTAAAAATTATAGACCCTTAATTTCTTTGTAAGTGGGCAAACTTACAAAGTCTGCAGGGGATCAAATAATTATTTTCCCCGCTGTAGTTGAACCTCTCCAGGGCTATTGCAATCCCTACTGCAATAATATCCATGTGGGCAGGTACAGAGAAAATAGGTGGAGTTAGGTCTGGGGGCCCTTCTCTATTTGTGGTGGAAAAGGGAACAATCAGGAACCACAGTGCATGCTGGGACATTGTTGCTGCTGCAGTAATTTTTTCGGGGATGTTGGGGGACATGCTGAGAGCCAGTATTTAAAGCCAATGTATTTTACATACTTTTGCTGCAGCTAGTGATTACCTCTACACTGGGGCTGTTAGAACCTTATGCAGACATAAACATAGCTTAATGCAGAGGGGTATATAACTCTGTAAAACAGGAGGGGCTTAGTATTCCCTTTTGGCCCACCTCAGCTGAACTGTAGCGATTACTCCTGAGCTCTTACAATGAGAGCGGCTGTTTAACAAAAATATGAATGTTTTTTTTACTGCAAGATTTTTTTTCTTTGCAGGAGAAACTGTGTATCTTCTCTGCACAGACAATTTGGAACCTTGGCCATGCTAATTCATTTCTTACATCTATTTAATGTCTAATCCCAGGAACCGGGGTCATAGAGAATTTCGATCATTGCTTCCACCAGAGCTTTTTGGCTCTCCTAAAGAATAATTCTGAATTTCATCATCCCGTCTTTCTCCGATTAGATGACTCTAGACCTTCAAGTGTTGCTGTGTTTTGCAGACATTTTAATGAAGTGTGATAATGAATGACATTTCTTAAAATAATGGATTTCAGAACATCGTATTGAAGGGAAGAAAAAATGTCTCCTTGGTCTGTGACTGATTAAATGAAGGCTGCAAATGTTTTTGAGGTGACTGGATCGCAGCGGAGTAATAACGTATGAATTTGCTATTTGTTTGCTGTTACTATGGCGGTGTTTACACATTGAGCGCTTCTGGGAACGAATCTCCGGAATCTTTTACAAGGCACTGATTCTGGCGAGCTGGACACAGTGACGGAACTTGGACTGAGAGACATGGAGTTGTACTTGACACCTTCAACAGGGACCATGACTTATATGCAGGACCATCAATTTCCAATCTTGGGTCATGTGTAGGTGTATAATAACACATATCAGATGATATCTGATCTTATTTGATG
The DNA here is from genome assembly GCF_037356315.1 of Lithobates pipiens. Lineage (NCBI taxonomy): Eukaryota > Metazoa > Chordata > Amphibia > Anura > Ranidae > Lithobates > Lithobates pipiens. The sequence goes on along the minus strand of NW_027507903.1, from coordinate 483,697,228 downwards.
ACCAAGGTTTATATAAAATGTATGCACAAAAATGGATGTGAATAGGGGTGGGTGTAAAATATGCTCAGTTTTTTTCTGCCGGCCATTCATGGGTTTATTAATTTAGTGTGAGCCAAATCTTCTTTTAAATGAGTACATGTACAATGCGCTTATGTCTGTGGAAGCTAAAGATTGTAAGCTCCTGTGTAGTAGGGAGTGATGTGAATAATATATATAGAGGGTTTTTTTTTTGTCTTCCAAAAAGCTACTATTTGCAGGTCTACACACAGCTATTTGTAACCGATATTTATGAGTACTGAAGAGTTAAAACAACGGTCAGCCTTTTCTGTCCTGCAGTTACTACAGTTGCTGGATTTACCCACAGTAGTTTGTGACTCTGCCTCACCTATAATGGTAAGATATCCCTGTAAAGGTTGTGCCTCTTCCCCTTGAACCCCTTTTCTCGCAGTAGTGTACCTCTGCGGCTCCCAGGATGGTGAGATTTCCTTGCGGTACTTTATATCCTCCTCTCCCACAAGAACGTTTCAGGAGAGAGGACATCACTCTGTCAAAGCGCTGAATGGGGAAATAAAGTCACCTGCAGTCTGGTGTTTTGTAAAGTGGATTGCTGTTGATTTTTTTCTTGATGCAATCGCTGAAGTGCAGAGCAGAAGTGCCCATTAAATCAAAGAAACCTACTTTATTGAAAGAAAGCCAGTCTATGCCGCCCCAACATGTGAGTACAATACCTTTTAATAAAGCTCTTTCTTTGTAAACATTATTACACTATGAGAGACTTTTTCTTTTGAATGCCTGTCCCGTGGGGAAACATTGAGTGGAGGAACCGAATGGCATAACTGGAGGAATGAGGAGAGGAACCAGAAGGGCCTGTTGTGCTTTCCTACCTGGGAGAAGCCCATTGCGTAGGGAGTCTTGGTGGAGATCTGGATGGGATTATACTTACCTGTGTAAAGAGTTTCATGACTCACTTAAAGATAATGAGTCATGAAAATGTACTCTTGGAGGGGATTATAAGGGACTATATATACAAGATTTTCAGAATGAGAAGGGTATCATTAGCAGTAATCAGCATGGATTTATGAAGAATCGTTCTTGCCAAACCAATCTATTAACCTTCTATGAGGAGGTGAGTTGCCATCTAGATAAAGGAAGGCCAGTAGACGTGGTGTATCTGGATTTTGCAAAAGCTTTTGACACAGTTCCCCAGAAATGTTTACTGTACAAAATAAGGTCTGTTGGCATGGACTATAGGTTGAGTACATGGATTCAAAACTGGCTGCAAGGGCGAGTTCAGAGGGTGGTGATAAATGGGGAGTACTTGGAATGGTCAGGGGTGGGTAGTGGGGTCCCCCAGGGTTCTGTGCTGGGACCAATCCTGTTTAATTTGTTCATAAATGACCCAGAGGATGGGGTAAACAGTTAAATCTCTGTATTTGCAGACGATACTAAGCTAAGCAGGGCAATAACTTCTCCGCAGGATGTGAAAACCTTGCAAAAAGATCTGAACAAATTAATGGGGCAAATTACATGGCAAATGAGGTTCAATGTAGAAAAATATGAAATAATGCATTTGGGTGGCAAAAATATGAATGCAATCTATACACTGGGAGGAATCTAGGATGGAAAAGGACCTGGGGGTCCTAGTAGATGATGATAGGCTCAGCAACGGCATGCAATGCCAAGCTGCTGCTAACAAAGCAAACAGAATATTGCCATGCGTTAAAAAGGGGATTCATTCCAGAGATAAAACGATAATTCTCCCGCTCTACCAGACTCTGGTCCAGCTGCACCTAGAGTATGCTGTCCAGTTCTAGGCACCAGTCCTCAGGAAGGATGTACTGGATATGAAGCGAGTACAAAGAAGGGCAACAAAGCTAATAAAGGGTCTGGAGGATATTAGTTATGAGGAAAGGTCGTGAGCACTGAACTTATTCTCTCTGGAGAAGAGACTCTTGAGAGGGGATATGATTTCAATATACAAATACCATACTGGTGACCCCACAATAGGGATAAAAAAATTTGCAAGGGGGGAGTTTAACAAGACTCATGGTCACTCATTAAAATTAGAATAAAAGAGGTTTAACCTTAAATTACATAGAGAGTTCTTTACTGTAAGAGCGGCAAAGATGTGGAATTCCCTTCCACAGGCGGTGGTCTCAGTGGGGGGCATCGATAATTTAAAAAAACTATTAGATAAGTACCTGAATGACCGCTATATACAGGGATATACAATGTAATACTGACATATAATCACACACATAGGTTGGACTTGTGTCTTTTTTCACCCTCACCTACTATGTAAGAACACAGAGTACAGTGGAAAATACAGTGAAATATTGTGTGGAGTACAACATGAACTGTATTATAATTTCCTGCTTAACATGTACTGTATTATGACTTTCTGAGGACTTGAAACACTGCCACTTTAACTTGGTTTAAGCATATTGTTATCACACATGTTGGTGATGTTATAGTATTTCAATATATACATACAGTATTTGACAAAAATAAGTACACCCCTCACATTTTTGTAACTATTTTATTATATCTTTTCGTGTGACAACACTGAAAAGTGATGTCTTATGAAAAGTGTGTAAATTTTCTGTCCCCTCAAAATAACTTAACACACAGTCATTAATGTCTAAACCGCTGGCAAAAGTGAGTACACCCCTAAATGAAAATGTCCAAATTGATGTGTCAATATATTTTGTAGCCACCATTATTTTCCAGCACTGACAGTGTGTGGCGTATGGTCTGAGTACTGACAAGCTGACTCCCCACCCCTTCAGCCTCTGCAGCAATACTGGCAGTACTCATATGTCTATTTCCCAAAGACAACCTCTGGATATGATGCTGAGCATGTGCACTCTGCTTCTTTGGTTGACCATGGTGAGGCCTGTTCTGAGTGGAACCTGTCCTGTTAAACTACTGTATGGTCTTTGCCACAGCTCAGTTTCAGGGTCTTGGCAATCTTCTTATAGCCTAGGACATCTTTATGTAGAGCAACTATTCTTTTTTTCAGATCCCCAGAGAGTTCTTTGACATGAGGTGCCATGTTGAACTTCCAGTGACCAGTATGAGAGAGTGAGAGCTAGAACACCAAATTTAACACACCTGCTCCCCATTCACACCTGAGACCTTGTAACACTAACGAGTTTGGTCCCAATTGGGACATTTTGAGGGGACAGCAAATTTACACTGTTATACAAGCTGTACACTCACTACTTTACATTGTAGCACTATGTATTTTCTTCAGAGTTATCACATGAAAAGATATAATAAAATATTTACAAAAATGTGAAAGGTGTACTCGCTTTTGTGAGATACTGTAGATCTACATACAATATTTTTTTAAGGATTGGTGTTGCACATTTAATATAGCACTGTTTTTTTTTTTTTATAAAGTACATAATATGTCTACACACCCTAAGGAGATATAGGCACTAGCAGCGCTAAACTCTTATATCAATCCCAGAAATATATTATTTTTAAACACATAATATATAAAACCAGCACAATGTCCTCATTATAAATGAGAAAAAAGTCTCTGTAGCGTAATCAGCTGTAACAAAATAACCAAAAGTGCGTGGGGGAGGGTTGAAAAAATTGTAATTATAATTAATTCCTCAGAATCTTCATCTCTTCAACACACCACGTGGGACACCGCTCCCTTAAGATTTTACACTCACCAGAAATCAGGTGAAAATCAGCCTTAAGCTCCACAAATAAGCAGACTTCCTCTTCTGGTCATCGGATCATGGTACGGACTACCTCTTTCGTTTCTTACGTAATTTCACCAGTATTAGGTCTGTATGGGTTCACACTGTGTTCTATCCTGGAATGCCAGACTCCAATAGATTTCTACTGGATCCCAAGCTCATCAGCGATCATGCCCAAAGAATAAAGAAGTTCTCATAGCATAATTCAGTTTTAAACAGTTTTTAATGAAACCCCAAATCCCCCCTTACATATTGCACTTACAAATATCAGATTAAAAACAAGCATGTAAACAGTAGCTTGCCTGCCTGGTGTCACTCCACCGCTCTTAGTATTGAAAGGATCGTGGTGATGCCCGGGTTGAGCTCCATGAGGGTAGACAAGCGGAGTATTAGGTGTGAACGCATTCACACCTAATACCGTTGAAATTACGTTAGAAGCTAAAAAGATAGTCCATATCACGATCCAATGACCAGAGGAGGAAGCATGCTTATTTGTGGAGTTTAAGGCTGATTTTCACCTGATTTCTGGTGAGTGTAAAATCTTAGCCACTTCAGCCCCAAAAGATTTGGCTGCTCAATGACCAGGCCATTTTTTTGCGATACAGCACTGCATCGCTTTAACTGACAGTTGCGCGGCCGTGCAACGTTGTACCCAAACAAAATTGATGTCCTTTTTTTTCTGCACAAATAGAGCTTTCTTTTGGTGGTATTTGATCACCTCTGAGTTTTTTTTTTGCGCTATACACAAAAGAATAGCGACATTTTGAAAAAACATTATCTTTTACTTTTTGCTATAATAAAAATCCAATAAAAAACAAAAAACAAATCTTTTTACTTAGTTTAGGCCGATATGTATACGTCTACATATTTTTGGTAAAAAAAAATCACAATAAGCGCATATTGATTGTTCTGCGCAAAAGTTGAAGCAAAAGGTAATAACTGTGGGGAATGAAATGATGGTGAAAATTAAAGTACAGTTGTTTGGGTGTGGGTAGGATAGGCTTCTCTGAAGAGCAGGGTTTTCGGGGATTGTCTAAAAGCTAATAGAGTTGGAGATAATCGGACAGGTTGGGGTAAGGAGTTCCGTAGGATTGGAGAGGCTCTGTTAAAGTCCTGGAGGTGAGCAAAGGAGGAGGTGACGAGAAAGCTAGAGAGCAGGGGGTCTTGAGAGGAACGAAGAGAACAATTAGGTTGGTATTTTGAGACTAGGCTAGTGATGTAGCTGGGGGCTAAATTGTGGATAGCTTTGTAAGTTGTTGTTGGCAAGGCAAGAGATGACCAGAGAGTGAATTAAAAGCTTTGTTGGGTTTGTTTTAAAGGGCAGTCCCTTGAAATCAGGGACAGTTGGGAGCTATGGATTGGTAATAACTGAATTGTTATTGCTTGGCATTGTATGTAAGGGACAGATGATCCAGGAGTGTTTTCTTTCATCATTCTCATTACCAAAGCATGGACAAAGAAATATCCATCCAGGTCAGTGCACAGCAGCATGCAGCTGTTTTGATGGTGGTGGTGTTTGAAGTATTTGTAAGTCCTAACAATAAACTTTCCTGTTAACTTCTTTCCGCCAACATAAGACCTACAGTATTTGCAGCAGTACTTTATTGTCCACACACTGCACATCTGTTTCCATGCCTGACCAAGGTTTCTGTGCTGAAAGAGCACTCAGTGCACTCTCCCAGCACAATGACCAAGCTGTCATAGACAACTCCTTGTCTCAGTAATGATTGGGAGCCAGTTGCGCAAACATGAGGCCATTGCGACAGCCAATCATGACCAGGGCCGGACTTACCCTTGGGCTTGACTGGGCTCAAGCCCATGGGCCCCACCCAATAGGGGCCCCAGTGGACCCCGCCCATTTATGGTTTAAATACCGTATTTTTAGACACACTTTCCCCCCCCAAAAAAAATGTTGGAAAGTGCCTGTGCGTCTTATGGAGTGAATGCTCACTCTGTGCACACACATGGGACACACCACCTACTTGGTCCGCCCTCACTCACTCCAGCTAACCAGAAGCCGGCCCCACCGAAGGCAATGCCGTGCCGCTCCTAATCGCGGCGCCACTAGCTGGGGTGACACGAGAGTCTGCTGTTAGTGTTACCAATCACGGCCATCCACCCCATGACGTTTCTGGGGACACCTTCCTCCTGAGCTTCTGTGAGCCAATGGGGGCAAAGTGAGGCAGGGCCAACTGCCAGAATGAGTGGGATGGGCAGTGAGATGGAGAAGCGACCAGTGTGTTTATAATGTTGAAATATACAGTATGTATATTATGGGAGTATTTATGTGGAGATCATGCTAGGTGCTTAGATAGATGGGACGAGACATGACTAACTACACTGGTTCTCACTGTCTTTTTTTACTATTTAAGTATCTTTGCTTGTATTATGACAGTGGTGTGTGCATACTGTGCTATATCATCACAAATTGGTGCTGTGAGAAAGTGCTATATGCAATTAAAGTGCAAATGCTTCCTAATTATAAAAATGCAATCAGTATTAAATCATCATATGTATCTCATCATAATTAAATCCAAAACCATGAAAATACAATCAATATTGAGTCATCATATACGTGTCATCATGCTGTAAGTGAAACCTAAAATATAATAAACATTTACTTAGGTCATTGCAGGTATTGCGTTCCTATATAAAAAAGACAAAATTCTTTCAGACAGCCTAAGAAATACTACTGATATCCTTCAATGTCCTTATTCAAAATAAAAATGAACCGTGCAAATAAGTGCAAAGAAAGTGCAAAAAGGCTAGAGATCAGAAACCAAGTTCAGCCAATAGTCGCATAAAGACGCATGTGCGTCCAATATGTGTCCAATGTTAATATTTGGCTGATGATACTGCCACCGCAGACTACTGCTGTAATTGATATGTGAGTTCAATAGGGAACGTCTCATCCAGTAATGCAAACAGTGCGGGTGATCAATTGGAAACCTTCATCCCCGGTGCGCCACTCAGTGCTGTGATATGTAAATGCTCTCACCAGAATTTACGCCCCTTGTGGGGCTAGATGGACCTTCACAATGTAAGCCACTGTGTCGCTCTCTGGCTGCTGCTGGTGCACTTGGGTGAAGTTTCACTGTTCCGTTCGTATAGTCTCCAACGTTAATTATACATGAGGAAAGACATATCCATAGTGTAATACGTTTTTAACCAAATCGTTCGTTTATTTGTATAAAAAACTACTCACATTTATTATTGAAAGCATATGCATGTAAAAACTCCGCCGGAGTCTGGAGCCAGAGCCAGAGCACGTCAGAGTGACGAAACGCGTAGGGCGTGGCCACGTTGCGTGCACCCATCTGAACTGATAGAGACGAACGGCGGAGTTTTTACATGCATATGCTTTCAGTAATAAATGTGAGTAGTTTTTTATACAAATAAACGAACGATTTGGTTAAAAACGTATTACACTATGGATATGTCTTTCCTCATGCATAATTAATGTTGGAGACTATACGAACGGAACAGTGAAACTTCACCCAAGTGCACCAGCAGCAGCCAGAGAGCGACACAGTGGCTTACATTGTGAAGGTCCATCTAGCCCCACAAGGGGCGTAAATTCTGGTGAGAGCATTTACATATCACAGCACTGAGTGGCGCACCGGGGATGAAGGTTTCCAATTGATGACCCGCACTGTTTGCATTAGTGGATGAGACGTTCCCTATTGAACTCACGTATCAATTACAGCAGTAGTCTGCGGTGGCAGTATCATCAGCCAAATATTAACATTGGACACATATTGGATGCACATGCGTCTTTATGCGACTATTGGCTGAACTTGGTTTCTGATCTCTAGCCTTTTTGCACTTTCTTTGCACTTATTTGCACGGTTCATTTTTATTTTGAATAAGGACATTGAAGGATATCAGTAGTATTTCTTAGGCCGCGTACACACGGGCGGACTGTCTGACGGACTTGGTCCGCTGAAACGTGTTTCAGCGGACAGTCCGCTCGTGTGTGGGCTTCAGCTGACTTTTTCAGCGGACAGTCTGGCGGACTAAGTCTTTCGGAATTTCCGTAATATTGTCCGTCCAACTTTGGTTTCAGCGGACAGTCCGCTCGTGAGTAGGCAAGTTGGACGGACTAAGTATGGCGCATGCTCAGAAAGGATTTACACAGCCGAAGATTGCATTGCAGTGTATTGGACGTCGTATTTCTAGTCCCGTTGTACGTGCTGTACACGTCATCGCGCAAGCTTTCAATGGACTGTCTGTTCATCGTGTGTGGTCAAGTCCGTTCATTCAAAAGTAGGACGGACTGTCTGTCGGATTGTCTGACGGACTTAGTTGGCCAGACAGTCCGCCCGTGTGTACGCGGCCTCAGGCTGTCTAAAAGAATTTTGTCATTTTTATATAGGAACGCAATACCTGCAATGACCTAAGTAAATGTTTATTATATTTTAGGTTTCACTTACAGCATGATGACACGTATATGATGACTCAATATTGATTGTATTTTCAGGGTTTTGGATTTAATTATGATGAGATACATATGATGATTTAATACTGATTGCATTTTTATAATTAGGAAGCATTTGCACTTTAATTGCATATAGCACTTTCTCACAGCACCAATTTGTGATGATAGGTTAAATCAGCACACCACTAATCGGGTTTAGCGCCATAACCTTTTCATTTAACACTCTCAAAATTTCCCTCCCCTCCCTGTTAAGGAAGAGAGGGCTTCAGGTATAGGCAGCTCTAACCCTGTAAACATTTTTTTCATTTTTCCCACATTTCCTCTTATCACAATTTTTTATCACATTGAGGTTTGTTTGTTTTTACACAATTAGGGTGATTTTTCCATAGCGCGACTTTACTTATTCATTTATATACTGTGCTATATATCCATAGGAACATGGGAGACACATGGGAGATCTACACTGTCTGGCCTTATAAGATCCAATTACTTGCTCATCAGATTATACTCACATAAACACTGGTGTATCTTTATTTATTATAGGAATATATACCACTGGCTAATGTACAAGTTATTTGCCAGGCTTCTGTATGGGTAAGAATATTTTTTTTCTTGTTTTCTGCCTCTAAAACCTAGGTCCGTCTTATGGAGCGAAAAATACAGTATCTTCTTTACGTTTATGTATGATTTTGTTCTATTTAAAGTAATGTATAGAAGGTAGGGCCCGAAAGTGACTCAAGCCCAAGGGCCCCCACCACCCCATGTCCTGCCCTGGTCATGACATCGGCTGTCCTTCATTTTTATATCTGTTTAGTAGTTTGGTATGCATAAAAAATACCTATTGATCTTGCCAGATATCTTGTCAGATGATATCATCATGTGCTCTCTGGCTATGCTTTACTTTGATCAGCATTGTCACCCTAGGACAGGAAGTGTGTTGGATTACCAGGTAAAAATAAATGGGGAAAAAAGCTGAGAAAAAAATTGCCAAATCTAAACTGCAATATGCAAACATTTTGTATTTATGTGTAGTTCTGAAAAAACAAAAAACAAACAAGGAATTCCTTTCAATGGCTTCGCTACAATGTTTCACAAACATGTCAAAATATGCATTTTTTACAAGAAAATTTAGCAAAAACACCAAGAGTACATTTTCTAAAAGTGCAACTGTAGAATACAAATTTAGCCATCAGGCATATGAGCGGCAGCTTGACAGATGGAAGCCTAATGCGTGGGCTCCCCACCGCTCCGGCCTAATATCCCCTCCAGCACCGAGCCTCAGCCGCAAACAGACCCCGCTGTCGGGGGAAACATCAAAGAGCCCCGGGATGGCAGAGGGAACAGCGAGGAGAGTCCTCTCCCAAGTTCTGGACATGGCACCAGTATACGCGGCCCCAGCCAAGATAGCGCCGGACGCCGCCACACAAGGTGGCAAGCAATAAATAAGCTCCTTGCGGTAAAGTCAACTATCAGAGACTCTGCTATATCAGATCATTCTATGGTTACTGTCTCCCTCCGCCACTCAAATAACAAAAGAAAATAATTTAAATGGCGACTCAACAAATTGCTCCTAAGTAATCCGGTCCACTGTTCTTTGTTAGAGAAGGACCTTTTTTTTCACACGAACGACACAGAAGCAATCTCCCCGGCTGCGCTATGGGTGGCCCACAAAGCAGTGATAAGGGGCAAAATCATTCAGCTCTCACCCCGGTTAAAAAACAGAACACAGAGCCGAGATAGGCAACCTCACTAAAGAGTACCAGGAAAGCTGTAAGCATTACAAACGAGAACACACTCAGTCATCTCTACAAAAACTAGAAGCAGCCAGAGTGAAGCTCAACTTGGCCCTCACTACCGAGGCTGAAAAGCACTTTTGCTGGTTAGGATAAAAAAGATAAAATCTGGTCCAAACTAGCCCCCAAACTTTCCCCCAAACCACCATCTTTTAGCATTTCCCAAAATATGTTTGCCTTCTATGCTTTCCTTTACAAAGATGACATTTACAGCCCTTCCTCCAGCATCACAGAGTTTCTCGACTCCATTTCAGTGCCCAAATTCTCAACGAACCACATGAATCTTCTTGAACAACCCATTACATCCATAGAGATCAAAGATACCATCAAGAATCTCAAACAAGGCTCCACCCCCGGCCCTGATGGCTTCTCTGTGGGCTACTACAAAAAATTCTCGCGCACCCTGACACCTTACCTGGCCAGATTTTTCAACTCCCTATAATTAGGAACTCCCCTGGATAGATCCTTGAACCTGGCATACATATTGGTTATTCCAAAACCAGGAAAGTACCCCTCAGTGGCAGGCAACTATCGTCCGATCTCCCTGATCAACAATGATCTCAAATTGTTAACAAAAATAATGGCAAACCGTTTATCCACAAAGATCAAGCTAGATTTATCCTGGGGAGACATGGTCCTGACTAGGTAAGAAGGGCTATAGACATAGTGACCCTTCTAGGCTCTCAATGGGATGAGGGACCCTCTCAGGAGGGATTCCTGCTTTTCATTGATCTTCAAAAAGATTTTGATACGGTCACGTGGCTGTATATTTTCAAGGTCCTGGAAAAATGGGGAATGGGCCCCAACTTCCTGGGCATTCTAAACTCCCTTTACTCCAATCCCAGTAAGACTGCAAGGCAGGTACTCGGATGCGTTTAATATAGAGAAAGGCACCAGACAGGGTTGCCCATTGTCGCCCCTGATTTTTGCAATCACCATAGAATCCCTAGCAATCGCCATTTGTAGCCACCCAGACATTAAAGGAATCTCATGCGGCCCTCAAGGACATAAATGCACCCTATTCGCGGACGACCTACTCCTCTTTATTACATCGCCCCTTATCTCCACCACAAACATGGTTAAGCTCCTTGAGCAGTTTGGGGTAGCCTCAGGTCTCCGAGTCAACATTTCCAAATTTGCATGTCAGGTCACCTTGAGGCGAGGTGACAGGTGCACACCGTAGGATCAGGAGTGCACCGCAAGGTTGTGGACCCTACGGCTGACTGCTGCAGACGGGGGACAGATCCCACTGGGGTTAGAGCGTAAGATTCCCTGGGGCGCGGAGTCTAAGAGCCAGCAGGTGTTCACCAGCGCCTCTGGTGGTGAGGATGGACTTGGCTGCAACTGGCTCCAGGTCGCGACCCCCAGGGTCCCCCAGCTCACACCCACAGTAGGCAACAGGAGGATAGGGATGGTGAGGGACAAAGCCAAGGTCGGGGCCACAAGCAGACAAGAATAGTCGGGGACACGCCAAAAGGTCAGGATCACAGGCAAACAGGGATAGTCAAACACGCCAAAGTCGGTAACGGAAACCAGTAGCAGAGCACACGGCAGGAAACAGGAAGCTAACACACATAGGAATATACAATGGTTGATCAGCCCTGATGGCCTGCAGTGCACAGGTTAATATAGGGCTTCCTGATAGGGCCTGGGGTGGAGCCATGCTTAGAGGAGAGGTTATAAAAACCACCAGGTGGAAGTGCCAGGCCTCTTAGGCTGAAGACATGAGGGGAGGTAAGCAAACACAGGAAGATCACTGCATAACTATGACAGTACCCTCCCTCTTACGAGGCCTCCCCCTCCCCCGCCTGGGTCCAGGCTTAAAGGGAAACTCCAGATGGAACCTCCTTAACAGACAGGGAGCAAAGACCTCAGATGCAGTGATCCAAGACCTCTCCTCAGGACCCAACCCTTTCCAAAGTACGAGGTATTGAAGAATGCCTTTACGGAGCCGGGAATCCAAAACTTGACTAACCTCGTATTTTAGATTATCCTCAGAGACTGAAACAGAGGTAGGGAGAGGACGAGAGGACTTGAGGACAAAAGGCTTTTTAGGAATGGGTAAGGGCATGAGAAGATCAGGAGTCTGAGCAGGGACCCCCACACCCTTAAAGATGAGCTGGGCATCCATAACAGGACCACCAGACTGGGCAGAGGTCAGTGGATCCCTGAGGTCATGTTGGTTAGAAAGTGACATGTCACAAGAGTCAAGCTGGGTAGCTGCAACACAAACAGAATGCAGAGAACCCTGAGAAAAAGATTGAAAACCCCTCCTGGACGAATGAGGTATTCTATCCAAAGGATGGATTGAGCCTCTTAAACGGGTTTGAACGGACATAGTAGCAGTAGGGTTAGGCCAGGTCACCGAAGGTGCTAAACAAGAAGCAGGAAGCTCATTGGGCATGGGCTGGACTGGCATAACTGGTGCAGGGGTCGACTGAATAGTATTGTCAGGTGTAGCGACCATCTCAATCGCATTACAGGGCATAGCAACTGTGGAACTTGCAGACAAGTTAGTCTGGCTGTGCGTCCAAGGGAAATTAGGGACAGGCAAAGGTAAATGGTTATGCGAACTGGAGTGAATGATCGATTCAGGTTCATAGGTGGGCCCCTCATCCAGAGTACCACATGACCTAGAGAGTGCATCAGTCCGACTATTGCAGGACGCATCCCAGAGATCTCTATATACAGCGGGAAGAGCAGAAGAAACTGGGATGGTGGTAACAGGAAAGTTCTTCTTTGGGGTACCCTTGAGTAGGCAGGAAGAGGAACAGGAGCAACCCCAAGCCAGGACCTGACCGGCAGACCAGTCAACGTGTGGAGAATGGAGTCGTAACCAAGGAAGACCTAATATGATAGGAGATGAAGCCTTAGGTAAGACAAGGAAGGATATCCACTCCTGGTGGAGTGTCCCTACTGACATCTTAACAGGAAGAGTCTGGAAGCGGATAGGGCCCCCTGGGAGAACAGTGCCATCAATCGCCAAGACCACCAATGGCGTTGTAAGGGGCAAAAGGGTAAGTCTCATGGAGGATGCAGTTTCCCAATCCATGAAATTGGCAGTGGCTCCGGAATCCAGATGTGCTGAGACCGAACGAGAGGAAGCACCGACATGAAGCAACACGGAAAGGAGAAGACGAGAAGGTGAAGGTGATATTTCAGGGTCTAATACTCCACCTTCCACATGTATTAGCCCTGAGCGTTTTTCCGGACGAAGAGAACAAGTATCACGGAAATGACCTTTGGCCCCACAATAGAGGCATAGGCCCAGAGTTCTGCGCCTAGCACGTTCTTCGGGAGATAACTTTGTCCGGCCCAACTGCATAGGTTCCTCAGCAGGCAGGGGGTGCTCCTCGGATCGAAGAGAAGGGACTGGGGGCTCAGGCTGCCTAAAGAACGGGGAGTGCTGGCGTCTTTTTTTCCAGGGCCCTCTCCTCAAAGTGAATATCGACCTGGTTACACAAGGTGATGACACTGTCCAGATCAGCAGGAAGGGATCTTCCTGCTAATTCATCCTTCACTCTATCAGAGAGGCCATGTAAAAAGGTTGCAACTAGGGCCTCATTATTCCAGCTCAATTCAGCTGTGAGGATACGGAACTGAAGAGCATACTGTCCCACAGACACAGACTCTTGACGGAGACGTAAAAGAGCGCTAGCCGCTGAGGAGACACGACCCGGTTCCTCGAAGATATTCGGAAAAAGTTTCAAGAAATCAGACAGGCTAGAAACCACTGGATCATTCAGTTCCCACAGAGGGGCGGCCCAGGCTAACGCCTCGCTGGACAGGAGGGATATGATATATGCGACTTTTGCCCGATCGGACAGGAAGTTTTGGGGCAGAAGTTCAAAATGAATTGTGCACTGGCTAAGGAACCCCCTGCAAGTCTTGGAGTCCCCAGAGAAACGGACCGGAGCTGGAAGTTGTAATGAATGTGTGGCTGCGACTGATGCGATAGGTGCAGCGGCAGATAACGGTTGAGGTTGTTGAACCGGGGGTCCTAATGAGGCCTGAACCTGTTCAACATGGGATGCCAAATCCTGAAGGATTCTTGGGTCTCAAGTCGCCGAACTAAGCTCTGCAATGGATCATCTGCAGGAAGTGGCACGTCAGCCGGGTCCATGGCTGATCAAACTGTCAGGTCACCTTGAGGCGAGGTGACAGGTGCACACCGTAGGATCAGGAGTGCACCGCAAGGTTGTGGACCCTACGGCTGACTGCTGCAGACGGGGGACAGATCCCACTGGGGTTAGAGCGTAAGATTCACTAGGGCGCGGAGTCTAAGAGCCAGCAGGTGTTCACCAGCGCCTCTGGTGGTGAGGATGGACTTGGCTGCAACTGGCTCCAGGTCGCGACCCCCAGGGTCCCCCAGCTCACACCCACAGTAGGCAACAGGAGGATAGGGATGGTGAGGGACAAAGCCAAGGTCGGGGCCACAAGCAGACAAGAATAGTCGGGGACACGCCAAAAGGTCAGGATCACAGGCAAACAGGGATAGTCAAACACGCCAAAGTCGGTAACGGAAACCAGTAGCAGAGCACACGGCAGGAAACAGGAAGCTAACACACATAGGAATATACAATGGTTGATCAGCCCTGATGGCCTGCAGTGCACAGGTTAATATAGGGCTCCCTGATAGGGCCTGGGGTGGAGCCATGCTTAGAGGAGAGGTTATAAAAACCACCAGGTGGAAGTGCCAGGCCTCTTAGGCTGAAGACATGAGGGGAGGTAAGCAAACACAGGAAGATCACTGCATAACTATGACACTGCAGCTCTGAATATATCGATCTCGCCAAACCTTCTTAAACGCCTGCAATCAAACTTCCCTTTCACATGGAGCTCAACATTTTCCCTATTTGGGCATAAACCTTACCCCTAGATTTGACATGTTATTCGCCAACAACTACCCCAATATGTTCAAAAAACTTGAAGCTGACGTGTCTGCATGGTCCAAACATCATCTATCCTGGGTTAATTCCATTAAAATGACCCTCCTTCCCCGCCTCCTGTACCTCTTCTGATCTCTTCCTATCCCAATTAAAAAAGTGCAACTCCTGCGGTTCCAATCCTCCATCCTGAAAATCATCTGGGGATCCAAAGGCAGATGATGTTCCAAAGAAACACTATATAGACTCAAAACCCAAGGTGGTCTGGCCCTCCCTAATATTTGGTAGTATTACTAATCAATTAGCTCAGATCTCTGTAGCCTACTCTAGGGGCCCTAAATCAGACTGGCTACTGCTGGAGAGACAAGCGACACCAGAACACACGATAGATTACTTACTCTGGGCTCTTTCGCGACTCAGACCAGCAATATTAGCCCCAACCCTTTCTCACCAACTGTCCTTATGGGACAGATTTCCAAAACACTCTGCCATAACTTCCCCCATTCGCCCACTGGCCCACTTATTCCACAACCCAGAATTTCCCCCGGGTCAAAATATACTTGCGTTTAAATGGTGGCTAGACAAGGGCCTACACAGGATTAGACATTTCCTCAACTCCATGGGCCCCCTTACTGTTGAATACTGTGTAATTTGGAAATGCCTGTTTCCGAAAGGTACAGACTATTCCAAATCACTCACTTCCTGCATTCAAAATGGTCTGATAATCAAGACCCCCCGGCACTGACTGCATACGAAATGTGGTACTCCAACATAAAGGATCAGAAGGGGGGTATCTCCATTATCTACAATTCTATAGCCAGAACCTCAAACAAACTGCTTTATGCCCGACTTTGGGAACAAGATCTGGCAAATGAGTGGGACTTGAATAAATAGTATCAATGCTTCCACAGATCTTTTAAAGGCATCATGAACATTTCTCTAATGGAAGCTAGCACTAAAATCATAACTCGCTGGTATCGAGTTCCGGCCACCCTGGCAAAAATTTTCCCAGATTCTTTCCCTCTGTGCTTCAGGGAATGTGGCCATGTTGGCTTTCTACTCCATATATGGTGGACATGCCCTCAACTAAGGAACTTTTGGAACGGCTTTTTCTGCTTATTGCGGAAGATCACAGGCGTAGCCATTCCACAGGTTCCGGAAATAGCACTTCTCAATGTCCAGGTAGAGAATACTTCCAAACACGCTCAATCTTCTATATGCTCTTAGGAGCCAGAATCACCATTGTCAAGAACTGGAAAAGCCACGCACTACCTCTAGCTGTAATGAAATGATCTCACTCCTCCCTTCTTCTTCTTTCTTCATGTGGAAACAAAACACCTCTCTTGTCTGACTTTCTGACAAGTGGATGTTGGCCTATAACATTAGTTTATCCTCTTACCTGGTATAGTTAAGGCCATAAAGTAAGGCAATCAGGATCAGCTACATAATAGCAGATAGCACTGTATGTTTGAGTCTATGACCACTATGTTCAACATATCACCAAGAACTAGGGGTGCAATGGATCGTCACCGATCCGTGACCCGAATGGGTCACCCCACTCGGATCGGCACACGCCGTGATACGCGGAGTGCTCCGTGGTCTCGGCCTTAGGAAAGGCTGCGGCTTCGGCCTAGCTCCGAAGCGGCAGCCATCTTTCTACACCTGGGCTGTTTACAATGTGATCCCTCCGTCAAATGACGGAGCGATCACTTGTAAACAAACCAGTGTCATGTCATGATGCCGGTTTCTCTCTCCCCTCTCTGTACTGATCTGTACAGCGGAGGGGAGAGATCGGATGGAAGCAGCGCTGTGGGCTGGATCTGTAGTGCCCACAGCACTGCTCTGTGACAGCCATCCCTCCATACCCAGCCAATATTCTGCAATACCCTGCCAATACTCTGCGATACCCAGCCATACTCTGCGATACCCAGCCATACTCTGTAATACTCTGCAAAACCCAGCCATATGCTGTAATACTCTGCAATACCCAGCCATACTCTGCAATACCCAGCCATACTCTGCCATACCCAGCCATACTCTGCCATACTCTGCAATACCTATCCATACTCTGTAATATTCTGCGATACCCAGCTATATTCTGTAATACTCTGCAATACCCAGCCATACTCTGTAATACTCTGCAATACCAAGCCATACTCTGCAATACCCAGCCATACTCTGTACTACTCTGTGATACCCAGCTATACTCTGCAATACCCAGCTATACTCTGAAATACCCAGCCATACGCTGTAATACTCTGCGATACCCAGCCATACTCTGTACTACTCTGCGATACCCAGCCATACTGCGTAGTACTCTGCGATATCGAGCCATATTCTGCAATACTCGGCGATACCCAGCCATGCTCGGCAATACCCAGCCATGCTCAGCCGTACCTAGCCATACCCAGCCAATATTACAGTGGGGGAGATGTCCATTACAGTGGGGGACATTGTGGATATTACAGTGGGGACTATATGGTGGTTGAATTTTTACAGGCTTTTGCAAATTCAATTATTATTTGCTGATCCGAAAAATAATCCGATCCGAGGAACGATCCGATCCATGAGTTTTTTGATCCGTTGCACCCCTACCAACAACGCAACATTATTGGCGAACCAGTGTAGTCATGCTTCTTCCTTTCGACCGGCCATATCATTTCCCAGAAGGGATTTTCTCGGTCCGTCTTCTCCACAGTGTGTTCCCCTAGGGGTGGAGAAGCGGCCCAACACAAGCAATCTATCTCTCAGTTCATCACAGGTTACAATATGGGCCGTTGGAACTGAGTCGACTTCATACTACCCTAGGACATATTGACTGTATGTACTTGTCTCCCTGGTCTCGATCTAATCCTGAACGTAACCCTCCCTTGGGCAGGGTGAGCTTACACTAGCTTTAACTAGTGGTCAGTGTTAGTTGTCTACTGTTATTGTACTCATATGTTGACTCTGTTCTCTCAACTGTAATGCCTTAGCAGAATTTGATATTACCATGTATCCTTGTATGATATAAAATCAATAAAAATATTGGAAAGAAAAATTTAACCATCACAATTTTTTACAGCATGTTGTAAGATATTGGCTCAAATGTTTATCATTTACTACAAACTGGAGAGATTTTATCTCAATTCCTGTTGTATTGACAGGACAGGAAGCGAAGAGAAGTCTTTTTATTGGGACACAGGTAACAAAACAAAACACTTAGTACTCGAATACACTTAGTGCTGCTTTGGTTCAGCGTAGTGTGTTTTTGGCATATAGACTTCAATGAGAGTGCATAGAACATGCATGTACACAGGGGGCTGTGATCTTAGCTGACCCTTCCAGGCCCAGAGCTGGGATTAGCAGAGGAAACCAAACTTCTATTTCCAGAGTGAGAAGAGCAACAGAGTGCGCCCAAAAAAGAGGTGACAGCATCGCCCACCGCAAGTAAGAGAGCAGGCTTTTATCTGCAGAGGACAGGCACTACCCAGGAATAGCTATATTGCAGGGAAATTAAGGGATTGGGAAGGGGGGGGAGGTTCTAAACTGTTTAACCCTTTCAGCTAGCTGCTAATGACGGTGCATAAGGGACACCTATAGTGAGAACTGAGAGAACTTGTGTTGGAGATTTTAGCATGTGCCTGTCACCTGATCACTATGCAGATTGCCATTTAAACAGTTAGTCTTATCATTCTATCGAAATTCTCTGTTTCTTCCTCTCTCTAAATTTCCTCCTCAGAAAAACTAGAGTACTGCTGGAGGACTCTGCCTTTCCTCTATCTCTCTTCTCCTAATACTGCGTACACACGACTGGACATTTCAACAGTAAAGGTCCAACGGAACGAATCCGCTGGACAATTCGATCCTGTGTGGGCTTCATTGGACCTTTGCTGTCTAAAAATCAGACAGACTTTAGTTTTAAAACATGTTTCAAATCTTTCCGACGGACTCAAGTCCGGTCGAAAAATCCATTTATCTGTATGGTAGTCCGACGGATGAAAACCGACACTAGGGCAGCTATTGGCTACTGGCTATGAACTTCCTTATTCTAATCCGGTCGTACGTCATCACGTTCAAATCTGTAGGACTTTGGTGTGCTTGTGTGTGGCCAAGTCCGTTCATTCGGAAAGTCCATCGGAACTCCACCGAAAGTCCGTTGGGAAGACCGTCGGACCTAGTCTGCCGGAAAGTCCGGTCGTGTGTACGTGCCATTAAATACTTTTGTCTTCTGGAGGACTCTGCACCTTCCCCTATCTAAGGGTAGGTTCACACATGTGCGGGTAGTTGCAGGAATTGCACCTGTTCCTACACCCGCGACCACCCCCAGCCAAAACGTGTTGCTCTTTTACAAACGCACAGAGCTGCCATTCATTCATAATGGCACCCCCACACTTCTAAACACAGTAGTTTGTGTGTACAGGAAGTCATATGGTGCAAAAGCATCATGAGATTTGCCTTTGGTTGCAGCTTTAAAGAATCTTTTTCCTGCGCTTTCCACAAACATAGGTCACACTGAACGCATAGGTGTGAACCAAGCCTAAAGCAGCCCATACATTAGTCTTTTATTCCCATTCAACCAGCGCGACCCTCAGCACATTCAAAAGTAAATGGGTGAATCAATCCTGTTGAGCTATGGTGGGGAGACTGCCAACTATAGCCCGCGGCACTGATTGGGCACTATTTATCCAACAGGCTGGCTTTACAGAAGTAGATAAGTAGATCGACTTATGTACAACCACTGTACCCATACATGGATCGAAATTGGGCTGGCCACATTTCACTTCATGTATGTCTGGGTTAACTCTCCTCCCCCAAAATACTCTGTTCTTGTCAGGGCTGGGCTCTTAGCCCTCCTTTCTCAGCTTGCTCAGCTGTCAGTTAATTGCCAGCACTCATTGTTCCACAGTGGCTCATCTGGTGATCATTTCCTGCTCTTTGGTCCAGCCTTCAGCCAGCCCCTTTTGGCTACCTGTTTTTTTTCTTCCGTGCCTTCACCTTGGTCAAACATATCTGGATGCTCCTTCCTGATTTACTGGCTTGTTCTGACTACCTGCTTTTGCTACTATGCCCTGGCTATGTTTTGACTACGTTTACTATTTGTACCATTTTTACCATTATATTAACCACTTGACCACTGGGCACTTAAACACCCTTAATAACCAGACCAATTTTCAGCTTTTGGTGCTCTCACATTTTGAATGACAATTACTCAGTCATGCAACACTGGACCTATATGAAATTTTTGTCCTTTTTTTCACACAAATAGAGCTTTCTTTTGGTGGTATTTAATCACCTCTCAGTTTTTTATTTTTTGTGCTATAAAAGAAAAAAGACCGAAAATTCTGCGAAAAAATTAATTTTTCTTCGTTTCTGTTATAAAATTTAGCAGATTAGTAATTTTCTCTTCATAAATTTTGGCCAAAATTTATACTACTACATATCTTTGGTAAAAATAAGTACAAATTGGTGGATATTATTTGGTCTTTGTGAAAGTTATAGAGTCCACAAGCTATGGTGCCAATATCTGAAAATTGATCACACCTGAAGGACTGACGGCCTATTTCAATTCTTGAGACCCTAACATGCCAGAAAAGTACAAATACCCCCCAAATGACCCCTTTTTGGAAAGAAGACATTCCAATGTATTTAGTAAGAGGCATGATGAGTTTTTTGAAGTTGTCATTTTTTCCCACAATTCTTTGCAAAATCAAGATTTTTTTTCCTTTTTTTTTTTCCACAAAATTGTCATATTATCAGATTATTTCTCACACACAGCATATGCATACCACAAATTACACCCCAAAACACATTTTGCTATTACTCCCGAGTACGGCGATACCACATGTGTGAGACTTTTACACAGCGTGGCCACATACAGAGGTCCAACATGCAGGGAGCGCCATCAGGCGTTCTGGAGCACCCAGGACAATTCTGACATTTCTCTCCTACATGTAAAAATCATCATTTATTTGCTAGAAAATTACAGAGAACCCCAAAACATTATATATTTTTTTTAGCAAAGACCCTGGAGAATACAATGGTGGTCGTTGCAAATTTTTATCTCACACTGTATCTGCACGATTTTGCTAACGCGTTTTTTTGGGGGAAAAAACAGTTTTGTGCTTAAAAAAAACAAAAAAAACTGTAAAGTTAGCCCAATTTTTGCATAAAGTGAAAGATGAAGTTATGCTGAGTAAATAGATATCGAACATGTCACTCTTCAAAATTGCACATGCCTGTGGAATGGCGCCAAACGTCGCTACTTAAAAAATCCCCATAGGCGGCGCTTTAATTTTTTTTTACTGGTTACATGTTTTGAGTTGCAGAGGAGGTCTAGGGCTAGAATTATTGCTCTCGCTCTAACGTTCGTGGCGATACCTCACATGTGTGGTTTGAACACCGTTTTCATATGTGGGCGGGGCTTACGTATGCGTTCGCTTCTGCATGCGAGCACAGGGGCGCTTTACATTTTTTTTTTTTTTTTATTGTTCATTTTACTTTATTTATTTTAGTTTGACATTTTTTTCCCCAAAAATAAATTTTTGATCACTGTAATAGGAATATGGGGTGACAGGTCCTCTTTACAGTGAAATCTGGGGGTCAATATGACCCCACATCTCACCTCTAGGCTGGGAAGCCTGAAATAAAAAAAAAATAAAATAAAAAGATTCTGGCTTTGATCGTACTGGCGAGTTGGTAGAAGCACCGGAGGGCGGTGAGGGGTGGGGGGGCGTCTATGGCTGGGTATTGCAGGGTATCACCGAGTATGGCTGGGTATGGCAATTTATGGCAGGTTATTGGCGGGGTATTGGCGGGGTATTGGGGGGTATTGCAGAGTATTGGGGGGTACTGCAGAGTAATGGGGGGTACTGCAGAGTAATGGCAGGGTACTGCAGAGTAATGGCAGGGTACTGCAGAGTAATGGCGGGGTACTGCAGAGTAATGGCGGGTACTGCAGAGTAATGGCGGGGTACTGCAGAGTAATGGCGGGTACTGCAGAGTAATGGCGGGTACTGCAGAGTATTGAGGGGTACTGCAGAGTATTGGGGGGTACTGCAGAGTAATGGGGGGTACTGCAGAGTAATGGCAGGGTACTGCAGAGTATTGCAGGGTATTGCAGAGTATTGGCAGGGAATTGAGGGGTTAAATTCGGTGAGCAGAGACGTGGGCACTGCAGATGCAGCCCACATCGCTGCTGACACCGATCTCTTTCCCCTCCGCTGTACCGATCGGTACAGAGAGGGGGAGGGAGGAACCGGCGTCATAACATGGCGCCGGTTTATTTACAAGTGATCGCTCCGTCATTTGACGGAGCGATCACGTGGTAAACGGCCGCGACGAGCGTCCGTTTACCGTGATCCGTGATGCGCCAGGTCCACTGGACCCGGCGGTCACGGATGATCTCGTTTGCGCGCCCCAGGGGGCGCGCGAGTGCAGAATTCTGGGAAGCTGTTAATTAACGGCCTCTCAGAGTTAAACAACCGCCCTGAAGCCGTTAATCGACAATGGGCGGTTGTTAAGTGGTTAAAAGGTGTGATTTTAACTCTATTTTCTGTCTCTATCTGATTCATGGTTCCTGACACTAGGCGAAGGCCATGGATTCAGAAGATGCAGGCAGTCCACCTAGTGGTAATATTTTTTCCAGATTGAATGAGCAGGACCACCGCATGGATCAGTTTGCCATAACATTACTGATATTCCTGATTAACGCTGCTCACCTGGATCCTCCCACTGTGGCTTTTTCGGGACAACCTATGTTGCAGGCCATCCCTGCTGCTGCACCAGTCTCTGTACAGGCACCCGCTTTGAATATTACCTCTTTAAGAGGTATGTCTAATTCCGCTCTGCTTCCTTAGCGATTTGGGGGCGATCCAGTTCAATGCAGAGGGTTTCTCAACCAGGTTGGGATTTAATGAGATGTTGCCCCAGGCATTCCCCACAGACAGAAGCAAAGTAGGCTTCATTATTTCTTTGCTTTCTGATAGAGCCTTGGCCTGGACAAACCCTCTATGGGCAATGCAAAAACCCATCGTTCTGAGCAGGGGCGTAACTAAAAATCACAGGGCCCCATAGCAAAATGTTGTATGCCCCCCCCCCCCCACAAAAAAATAATTAACTAATGCCATTGAACAACAGACTACCACATCCATGTGGCACAGTACCCAGGCAACGGTTTATATTAATTTTTAACAACAAAGTATGCAGTATACTGTATGCAGCCTCTGAAGGGAACACATTGCTGACCTCCATGCCTTCTAACCAATTTCTGTTCTGTTATATAAAACAAAATAGTTCAACTCGCCATAATGCCATAATGCAAAATCAGTGGGATCCCTGAGCGTGTCACTTGCCATCATCGCCTGCCACCAGAAGCAGATTTTAACTTGTCATACGTTGCAGAATGTCACCTGCCACATGTTGCGGATTGTCCTCTTGCCACATCCCAGATTGTCACTTGCCACGTCACTTGCCACGCATTATGGATTGTCACTTGCCACGTCCTGGATTGTCACTTCCCACACATTAAGGATTGTCACTTGTCACATCACCTGCCAAACATTGCGGATTGTCCACTTGCCACGTCGCCTGCCACCAGGTGCAGATTGTCACACGTTGCAAAATGTCACATGTTGCGGATTATCCACTTGCCACGTCCCGGATTGTCACTCGCCACACATTACGGATTGTCCCTTGCCACGTCCTAGATTGCCACTTGCCACACATTATGGATTGTCACTTGCCACGTCCTAGATTGTCACTCGCCACACATTATGGATTGTCACTTGCCACGTCCTAGATTGTCACTTGCCACACATTATGGATTGTCACTTGCCACATCCCGGGTTGTCACTTGCCACGTCACCTGCCACACATTACGGATTGTCACTTGCCACGTCACCTGCCACACATTACGGATTGTTATTTGCCATGTCACGGATTTTCACTTGCCACGTCACCTGCCGCATATTACGGATTGTCACTTGCCACATCCAGGTTGTCACCACATCACCTGCCACACATTACGGATTGTCACTTGCCATGTCCCAGGTTGTCACTTGCCACGTCACCTGCCACACATTATGGATTGTCACTTGCCACGTCACGGATTTTCACTTGCCACATCACCTGCCACACGTTATGGATTGTCACTTGCTATGTCATGGATTTTCACTTGCCACGTCACCTGCCACATATTACGGATTGTCACTTGCCACATCCAGGTTGTCACTTACCACATCACCTGCCACACATTACAGATTGTCACTTGCCATGTCCCAGGTTGTCACTTGCCACGTCACCTGCCACACATTATGGATTGTCACTTGCCACGTCACCTGCCACACATTACGGATTGTCACTTGCCACGTCACTTATTTTCACTTGCCACGTCACCTACCACACTTTACGGATTGTCACTTGCCACGTCACGGATTTTCACTTGCCACGTCACCTGCCCTAGTTAGGGATTGTCACTTGCCACGTCACGGATTTTCACTTGCCACGTTACCTGCCACACATTACAGATTGTCACTTGCCATGTCCCGGTTGTCACTTGCCACGTCGCCTGCCACACATTATGGATTGTCACTTGCTCTGTCACTTTCCTGCTGTGTCACAGAGTCAGACAGAAGATAGTCAGGCAGCAGAGAGATAATGTAATCTCTCTGCTTCCTGGCTGCCTGCACAGTGAGGGGGAAACTGCACTGCAGGGATGCAGGGCGGGTGCCGGGCAGTGAGAGATGATGTCATCTCTATGGTCCCCCACCCGTCAGCTCCCTGATTGGCCAGCCCGCTCACGCCCACTCTCTCACCCGCGGAGCCGCCCGCTCTCTCCCGCGGAGCCACCCGCTCTCTCCCGCGGAGCCACCCGCTCTCGCCCGCGGACCACCCGCAGAGCCGCGAACCACCCGCGGGCCACCCGCTCTCACCCGCGGAGCCCCAAACCACCCGCGGAGCCGCGGGCCACCCGCTATCACCCACGGAGCCGCCCGCGGACCACCCGCGGAGCCGCGCTATTACCCACGGAGCCGCGCCGCCTGTCCTCACCGGGCCCCACTTGACTGCGGGCCCCATAGCGCCCGCATGTGTTGCTATGGCGGTAGTTCCGCCACTGGTTCTGAGTCACCCTGAGTTTGTGGCTTCATTAAAAGGGTATTTGATGTTTCCACATGCTCAACTTCTGCTGCCAAGAGCCTCATGTCCATCAAACAGAATACGAGAACCATTGCCAATTACACCATTGATGTCCGCACTCTGTCAGCAGAGGTCGCTTGGAACAATGAGGCACTCGTGGCTGCTTTTTCTCATGGTCTCTTGGATAATGTCAAAGATGAGACAGCAGCCCGAGACATACCTACAGATCTGGAGAGTTTGATCACATTGATCATTCTCATTGACTCCAGACTCTGAGAGACCTTCATTTAAGGAGCGCTTGTGAGAGCTTCTTGGATATTTGGCTCCGAGCTTTGCAGTCCCACCCTTGCCTCCCTCACCTCCCTCACCTCCCATGCCTTCTGGTACTGAGTCCGCCAGTGATGTAGAACCCAGGCAGATGGGCTTCACCTGTCTCTCTGGGGTTGTTTCTAATTTACCATTATATAGGGGTTTGCATACCACTATTGGTTACTGGCCAGACATATTTGTACCCATTTATCTTGCATGCTTCATATAAAGTCCCACTGTTCTCCTCCCTAGTTAGTCTTGCAATTTAGGGATGGAGGCTATAAACTTTACTTGTTATAGCCTCATATAAAGTACCACATGTTTTTAAATTCAATAGGGATGGAAGTATGCACTATGTATAGCTTTTTACTAGTATATCTTTATTATACAGCAATAGTGCAGATGTTTATCTTTTTTTACCACTATCTCCTCTTTGGTGCATCAGCATGGGAAAAGTCTATGAGAGTGTAGTCTGTGTAAATCATTTAGTCCCACCCTCTGTGGTTGTGGTCTTGTCATGGATGTCTGTGAGTGCTGTGGACTATTGATTCCGGCTGAATTTCCATAGTCTAGGGAGCTGCGAGGCACACCGCACACCTCCCCTTACCCCTTTTCGCCCTTGAGATGCGGGGTTTTGGGCCATGTTCTGCTGTGAGTCTATGCCACGCCCCCAGCGTCCTGCTCATGACGGCAGTTACGCTTGCGTCAGTGCGCCAGTGTTATGTCCAAAAATGTCCGCCTATCTAATAGTGTCTGCTGTGTACTGCGCAGGCACAGCGCTTGTGCAGTACAGAGCACAAGGAGATTCGGAAAATCTCCGAAGATGAACGGCGTCTGTGCCCGTGAGTCCAGGTGCAAGCTCCACTATCCAAGTGGACATAGGGCTGCACATATTAGAGGGCCCCTGCGGGCTCGCTTCGCTCGCCATGCTTCGGGCACGGCCTCGCTTCGCTTGGCTCTTTTTATTCTAACTCTATGTCCACTTGGATGGTGGGGCTTGAACCTGGACTCACGGTGCAGGTGCCGTTCATCTTCGGATATTTTCGGAATCTGCTTATCCTGTGTACTGCGCATGCGCAGTACACAGCGGACACTATCCGATGGGGGACACTATTTGACACGACACCAACACTGAGTATTTCCATCGGCATCTCTCATGGGAGGTTTGGCGCCTGGCGGGCTTGTCCGCTCAGATGATGGCAATTCCCCTCCCAATAGACGCCTCAATGATGTTGATGGTTACCTAGACACTCTTTGTGGCTGGTTATGTGGGCACTGTGCATCATTGAATCTAGCACATTGCTCTAGATATTAAGGTAAGAATTTGGTCCTTTACTTTCCTTTTCTGGCTTTCCACTCCTTGGATTTTTCTTTTGTTATTTTCTTTTCTGAGATTTACTGGGTTACTCCTTTATTATCTTTCTTCTATCTACATCCTAGGTCTTACCTTCTACACTTTGCTGATTTTATTCTTTATAACTGTCTGGTACCACCTGTGGTTCACCCACATACTTACTAGGTGTATTATACTGTGATTTGTTCAATCACTATGATATTTATTTACTTATATAAATTTTGGTGATGTTATCCATATCACCCTTATTCATGGGATATCACACTCCTCTGAATATCTGTTCCCTAATGGGTTGTCATCATTGTGCTTTGGGTTATACCATCTCAGCTCCCAGGACCGTTGAGTACCACGGCTGGCCTCCAGTCTTCACCGTTTCACACTCAGACTCCTACTTGATTCCTAGCAGGGTGGGTTCTCTTCCACTACCCTCTCTTTGTATCCCCCTCTCTCATGCTGAGACATAGCATTAATTTATAATTAATATCTATTTACATCTTTAGATACCGATATCGCATCTGCTCCTGATGAGTGAAGTAATTCCACGAAATGAGTTGAGCAATTGGATGCTACCCTGGTTGTTTACATTCTGGAATAATTAATAACCCTACTTTACTATGCTGGTATTATTTTATATGTTTTACATTTATGTTTTTTTATGGATCAAAGGAGTATGGCAATACCACGTATTACTATTTTATTATGCTTGTATGTATTATATGTATGGAATAGATATTTTATTTTCATATTAAGTTATTCCTTGTTTACACTTTACCACTATCTGTTACTGGCCAAACATATTTGTACCCATTTATCTTGCATGCTTCATATAAAGTCCCACTGTTTTCTCCCATAGTTAGTCTTGTTCATAGATAGTGCCTTTGTGCCTAAGCACTCAGTTCCTCTGCAGCTTCGTGCCCCTCCACTTGCCATTGAGGCTATTGATGGAAGACCTTCCAAGTAATTTCCTCACCTCATTACCCGGAGGTTATTGGTTGTCCTTGGTTACAGAGCCATAACCCCTCTTTTGATTGGCTTCATGCTGTGGTTCTTTCCTGGTCGACACAATGCAGTAAGATAGGTTTTCAGAAGGTGGCTAAGGTCTTTTACACCTCTTCACTCTCATCCTTGGTAGAGGAGAACCGCAAATTTAATGATGTCTTTGATAAAGATCGAACCGGTAGTTTGCCTCCACATCGGTCGTATGATTTCGCTATTGACCTTCAACCTGGTGTCATGTCCCCTTCGTGGCCAGGTTTACCCTTTGTCTGTCTCGGAGGATAAAGCCATGGAGGAGTATGTTGCCGACGCACTTTATCAAGGGTTCATCTGCAAACCCTCGTCTCCTGCTGGTGCTGGCTTCTTTTTTGTGAAAAATAAGAATGGTGAACTGAGACCTTGTATTGATTATTGGGGTCTCAATAGCTTCACGATTAAGAATGCATATCCAATTTTGTTGATTACGGAATTATTTGACCGTCTCAAGGGAGCAACGGTTTTCACAAAGTTCGATCTGAGAGGGGCATACAATATCATGAGGATCAAGGAAGATGACGAATTGAAAACTGCATTTAATACCAGGACAGGACATTACGAATACCTCGTAATGCCGTTTGGCCTTTGTAACGCTCCTGCAATTTTACAGGAATTCATCAACGATGTCCTCTGAGATATGTTGCAGCAATGTGTGGTGGTTTATCTCAACGATATCCTCATTTATTCTAAATCCCTAGAGAGCCATCACACGTCTCCCATGTGCTACAGAGGCTGAGAGATAAAACCCTGTATTGTAAGTTGGAGAAGTGCGAGTTCCATGGTGAACAGGTTACATTTCTGGTACTGCTAGTTTTTCGATGGACCCAGATAAACTATCTGCAGTTCTACAGTGGCCTTGATCCGTAGGTCTAGGTCAGCTACAAAGTTTTCTTGGAAATTGTCTCTTGCAATTACGAGATTGGGGACAGAGAATTGTTAGCTATCATTTTAGCTCTGAAAGAATGGAGACATCTCCTGGAAGGTACCACTGTGGCAGTCCTCATTTTGACTGACCATAAGAATCTCACATTCTTGTCTGAGGCAAAATGCTTATCTCCCAGAAGGGTGCATTTGGGCTCTTTTTCTGTCAAGCTTCAATTACATCGTTTCCTTCTTACCCGGTACTAAGAATTTAAGGGCTGATGCATTTTCACAACAGTTTTCCTCCCCTTCCCAGATGGAGTAGGTTCCTGCTTCTGTGATACCTCCCGATCATATTCTGGCCACTGTTCGTACTAGTCTCTCTTCACCTTTGGGTGACAAAATTCTTGCCTCTCAGATCCCTGCGAATCTCCACACTGCTTTGCTCCAGACTTACCATACTCCCAAGGCAGCTGTCAATCCAGGGAATATTTAACTCATCTGGGCTATTGCTCAACAATTCTGGTGGCCTAGTCTCCGCGCTGATGTGACCGCCTACGTAGCCACTTGTTCCGTGTGTGCTCAGTTTAAGACACCACAACACCTTCCAGTGGGCCTCCTTCAACCCATACGTAATGGAGAGAGGCCATGGACCCACCTGTCTATAGATTTTATTGTGGAGTTATTCTTATGGTGGTTAACTGGTTCTCTAAAATGTCTCATTGTATTCCACTAGATAAGTTGCCCACATCTAAAGAACTGGCATCCATTTTTGCTTGGAAGATCCTTCGGTTACATAGTTTTATAGTTAGTAAGGTTAAATAAAGACACCAGTCCATCCAGTTCAACCTGAGTGAGTGTCTACAATTGTCCCTATCCCTTTACATTGTACACTCACATTGATCCCTGCCATCAAGGAGCCCACAATCCAAGGTCCCCATTCATATACTAGGGCCAATTTTGGATGGGCTACCCAAGGTTATCATCTCAGACAGGGGTAGTCAGTTTGTCTTCAGGTTTTGGCAAGCCTTTTGTGCACAGTTAGGAATTCGGATTTCTTTCTCCTCTGTGTATCCCTTGCAGTCCAATGGGCCAGTAGAACGAGCCAACCAAGCCTTGGAGCAGTTTCTACATTGCTATATTTCTGACCGCCATAACAGCTGGTAAGACCTCTTACATTGGGCGGAGTTTGCTCACAATAATGCCGTCTTTTGTTCCTCAAAGTATTCTTGTGTTAGAGGAGCATCTCTGTGATCTTCGTTCTACTTGGGTGCAGCTCCTTCTACTGGCCAGCTCCAAGCGCGTAGCCTTTCATTCCACAGAGACCATACTGACCCCTTCCTCCCGCCCCCGTGCTGGTGACATTCCTTTTTCCGGTTCAAGCTGAAAAGCATGGAGCTGACTACTTCCTGGTTTTCCTGAATGTACAGCTATTCAGCACAACATCACACCAGAACCTTTCCCAGCTACCCGGATCGTGTAAGGAGCCTGCGGGACGCAGTAGAACTGCCAGGACTACATACTTATGACGAGCATTACTCCCACTTATATCTTGTAAGTGTTTTTAATCTTGTGCAATAAATGATACTGTTTTAATACTACACTTAGAGAGGTGCCTCCCACACCCCCCCTGTTTCTTTTATATGTTTTGCAGTTGCTGGACACACTCTTAGCCCCCACACACAGGGTCGGACATTCCAGAGGAGAATGTCCAATCGGACCATGTTGTCGGATAATCCGACCGTGTGTGGGCTCCATCTGACTTTTTCCGTCCGAATGTCTGACCAACAAAATTTGAGAGCTGGATATAAAATTTTCCAACAACATGATCCGAACGGACTTTGTCCAATCGTTTCTAGAGAATTCCGATCGGACAAAGTGCCACGCATGCTCAGATCAAATAACAAGACCAAAGCTATTGCCTACTAGCCTGAACGTAGTCCCTTCGTAACGAACGCACATCAACACGTTCCGAACGATTGTATTTTCCGACAACTTTGTCCGACCGTGTGTATGCAACACCAGTTTCGGACAAAATCCGTCAGAAAAAAAACAACGGATTTTGTGGTCTGAATGTCCGACCGTGTGTACGGGGGCTTAGGATGGCTTCCTCTTTTTAAATCACCCCCTTACCGTGGTTCAACTTTGTTTTACCTAAAGACTGACTAATCAAATGTACATTATTATAAACTAAGGACATTGCCTCCTGGAGCACCAGATACCCAATTTATCTTCACTTGAACAATATGTCCCAGCTTAGGACACTTTGGCGCCCCATGTCCTGCCAATATGCCCTTACATCAGAAAAAAACTTGACTTCCTTTCTATACATCCCCAAAATGCCTGACAGCCTCACCTACTTTATTTCTCCTCATTGGGCATCGAGGAACCAGTTTAATTTTAGCCATTTGGTAGACCCTAAGTCTCCTAAATTGCTGCCATTTGCTGAACTTCAGGATAAATTTGATTTGCCTCAGGTGTTTTATGGATACCTGCAGATCCGTCATTATGCCCAAACTATAACCTCAAATCTACAATTCTCCACTCTGTCCTCCTTTGAACATATTATTTTAGAAGGCTCAGCATGAAAGGGACTGATTTAATACATTTACTAGATATTGAATGCCTACTCTATTCAAGTCCAAGGTACACACTCTTACATGCTTCATAGGAAGAGGGCGTTAAATGAGGACATTTTCTAGAGGCGTAGGAGGTGATCTGGTCTCAGGCAGGTAAAAGTTCCCTTTGTACTCTTTATATGGAAAAATGCATATAAAATTCTCTACTCTTGGTACCTGACACCTGATGTACTCATCTATCCTACTAGCTCTGATTGCTGTTGGCGCTGCCACAGGGACAAAGGTACCCTCCTCCATATATTTTGGAGCTACCCATTGATTGCCCCATTTTGGCACTCAAACCACCAGTTGTGGGTGGGACTATACAGCATCATTGTACCACTTCCGGTTTCGAGCTGTGGATTGCAGATTGCGCCAGTTTCCTGTTTTTAAACACTGTTTTCACTTTTAATGATTTTTATTAAATGTGAGTACCCATCAGTATTATACATTTTTGGATATTTGTACAGTATCACACTATGGAGTCTCTTTCCTCTCTACATGTGGGCAACATCTAAGCCCCTGTCGGAAAATCAGACAGAAAAATGTCCGATTGGACCGTGTTGTCTGATAATCTGACCGTGTGTGGGCTCCATCAGACTTTTTCCGTTGGAATGTCTGACCAACAAAGTTTGAGAGCTGGATATAAAATTTTCCGACAACATGATCCGATGCGCGTCAGTTCCGATCGTGTGTGTCCTAGTCCGAAGGACAAAGTACCACGCATGCTAAGAATAAATTCTGAAATGGAAGTGCTCGGTCAGATAAAACTACCATTCGTAATCGATATAGCACTTTCGTCACGCTGCAATGTTAAAAGTTCTTTAATGCAGCGCATTCTCTTTTTCTTTATAATGCTACAAGAATGAAGTTGTTTTGCTGCTCATATTTACACACACTTCTCCCAAACGTATTTCTTCTTTTTCCTCATTTCATGAATATAATATTTTAATTCGTCACATCTCCCCAATCATTTTTTTTTGTTTAAATTTTGTGGTTGTTTTTTTTAATCAAGATCTCCTTTTTTGACATTTTGCTCATCTTCAGAATTTTTTTGGTGTGTTTTGTGTGTCAACTTATCACAGCACCATTGTTATCTTTTTAATTTATTGTTTTCTTTTTTAATCTCTAGGAGGTTGTTTGGTGTTGGTGCCCCTTGTTATTAATTTGACTTTGTATTTTTGAAATGTACCTGCCTACTCACAAAAAAACTGTCCTTTTTGAAGTAAAACACCTAGGCAAGTATTTCTTGAACCAAAAAAAAACTTTATTTAGGTTTCCAACAAATAAACAGGAAGGCAACGCTGGAGAAACTGGTTAATTTGGCGAAGCCTTTGGCCCCCAGAGCAGACATCAATTATTTTTTAAATGCAAAATTGGTGGCCTGAGGAGTACATATCTAAAGGGAGAACAGTCTGGTCCAGAAGTCCAAGAGATCAGGAAGAACAGATGACATCTATGTCCCCAGGCTGTGGTCATACAAGAGCCTGCATCTTCTGTCAGACCAGACTAAACCAGGCCATCACTCTCTGGTCTTCCTTGGGCACTTCCCTCCAGGCTTCCTTCCAGGCTGTGACTCTGCCTTCCTGGCACTTCCCCTTCTAGCCTTCCTGACTGTGACCCATCTACTCTTGTCTGGTGCCTACACCTTTTTGTCTCAACCCACCTCTGTGCCGGCCCCTGCCGTGTACGTTGCTGGCTCTCCTTTAGTATAGAGGGTCTTCTCAGTGCTGACAGTTGCTTCCCTAGATTCAGAATCTGGGCTTCCAGGGAAACAACGTGCTTACATTTTGCACAGCAGTATTCGCCCTCGATCAGATAATTAAGGACTTCATACATGCCTCAAGATGTACACCCAGTCACATCTCCACATCCGCCGGGCATCGTACCAACCAATTTAATGAGGATTGGGTTTATACCCTGTCCAAATTACCTAACAACTAGATTCTTGACACTACTACTCAACAATATAATACACAGATTCTCAACAAAGCAATAGACAGGTACTTGCAGACCCACGTGCACTCCCAGACCCACATGCACTCGCAGCTTACGTGCACTCGCAGTACACAGGTACACACAATACACAAGTATACACAATACACAGGTAATAATGATCCACACTCTACTCAGACAACACTCAGGTACTCACAGTACACAGGTACTTTGAACCCTGTTATAACCTCCTGTTTTTAACTCACCACTTAGTGCAGTTCCACTTGCTCAGAGTTCCAGCAAGCTCAAGATGAGCAGGCTCAAAATGAGTCCTACAGAAATGTATATAGGCGTCAAGCACCTGTGACCAATTAACCACTCCCCTTAATTAGTAGGCTGAAGGAAGGAAAGAAAAAGGCTGATTCCAGTGCTAGCAACAGCCATTCATCTGACAAATCACCCCCACCGCTGAATTCCCAGTCAACCCTGAGACTACATTCCCCCCCTTGTCCTTTGCAAAATTGTCCCTGAATGGCAAATGGCAGTTTGGAAATGTGGTCATCCTACCGGAGGGCAGGGTGGCAATTTCCCCCCGGGCCGCTCTGATGCCCTATACAAAGGCTGCACCCCTTCTCTCAGATCCATCCCAAACTCAATCCATATCCATAGTGCACTATTGCGTATAGTTTATATACTGTTTTTGTGCGTGTTTGCAAAATTAAAGTGGGCGGGTCCGGGTGAAGTCCTGGGCCAATTTTTTGTCCCAGTCCAGCCCTGTCCAGCAATACAAGAGTCTGAAAAGAAGAAGCAGCAGAGGTTAAGACCGAAGCCTGGCAGAATCATGTGTGTTAGAGGCTCAGCCCAAGGGGAGCCTGTTCGTTGCCAGAGGTAAAGGAGAAGCAGTTGCAGGAGGGATGATCACTCCTGTTACCAGAGGCAAGTTTAGAAGGGATAAAGTTCTGAAGGAGTACCAGAGCAGACACTTTACTAGCCGGGGATGGTGAAGTAAGTGGGAAAGCTTCAGTGGAGACTCCTCCAGGAATACAGTGGTTAGCTGTAGGTGAAGCTTGAGGGATCCAGCAGGCAGCTGAGAGTCCAAGAAGTCTAGTGAGAGACAGCAAGCTGAGCTTGAGGATCTACAGTGGGAATACTGAGAGAGAAGTTGTTGCTATAAGAGACAGCAGTTGCTACAAGAATACAGATTGCTGCATTCAAAGGCCCTTTTCTATATTGCCGTCTGCCTAGTTCTATTTTTGTCTGTAGAGTAGCCTAATTTCTATTGCATTTGCCCAAGGGTGTCCTGTGCCCTACCCCTCTCTCCCACCATCCCTGTTAAGAGAAATAAAATCTCTTTGTTCATTTTTACAAAAGGTGACTGGCGTCCAATCTTTCCACTTTGCACCACACCCACTATGCCTAGTAACCTGCACCCTGAGTAGGAATGTTAGTTCTCCCTGGCTCTGGGGGTCACCATCAGGCCCATGTTGGACGCCAAAATGTAGTGGACTCCTTGACTTCCAAGGGCCTGATGGTGACCCCCAGAGCCAGGGAGAACTAACATTCCTACTCAGGGTTGTTTTGGTCTCCCCTGGTGACGGACTGCAACTACAAACATGGGGCTCAATGTAATTGTTGTTTTGGTTGCCCCTGGTGATGGAATGTAACTACACAAGGATTTTGTCTTGCTCAGTGGAAAAGTGGCAAGTAACATCTTTATTTCTCAGAGACTGTGTTATTATCCTTGTGAACTGTGTGGGCAAGAACCTAAGTGTCTTTTTGCTCTTGGGAGAGTGTCAGCCTGGTCTTTTGTCACTTTATGCCGGTTCTGCAGGGATTAAAGCAGACTACATGATTTTGGCGCTCTGCTGGAGAAAAGAGGCAGGTGCTGAAGTCACTGAAGAACATCTGAACCAATCCCTTGGCAGGGGGAGGAGTTGTTTCTCTGCAGAGGAGGAAAAGGAGACGCTTCCTTGCGCACCATCATTACCAGTACACGTGTTGAGCTACTGTTATCAAGTGGAGAATATGGCTGAAGGAGGTTCTCACTAATACCCGAGTGTGATATGTACCAAAAGGTAGCCTGGCACTTTACACAGCTGGGGGCTATGAATCAATTGGGCTGTTGTGTGCAAAGTGTTCCAGCCTATCTACCATTGTTTGCCCCTGGATTACCTGTGGGCACTGTGGAGAACCACTATTAGAGGTATTTCCACCAGCCCTACCTCCATGGGTGCTACAAGTGAATTTTTTTTTCATTTTTATTTGGGTGGGTGAATGTTAGAAGTAAGATTATGTATCTGGAATAAAATGTATGTGTAACGCCGACTCCTGAAGAGCACGTGCTATGTGTTTTGTCATTTAACTTTACCCTTGAACTGCAGTTTGGTTTTGGGTTCAATTATCCTAAATTTAGACCTCAGCACCAGTCTAGCTGGACTGCCAGGTGTTCTGCCTGACCATAGGTGGCACTGTCATCATGGCAGGGTGCGGAATGCAGTCTGGGTGGGTGCTCTCGGAATCAGCCCAGTGGGAGTGGCACTCTTGCTGTGCCTTCTGGGAGAGGATACTTGGAGTGTGGATGTGGTATGTTTCGGGGGTTCCGGTCCAGAAGTGCTTTCTGACTGTTTGGTCCTGGTCCTCCTGACCAGCCCCCAGGATTGCCATGACCTGGGGTGCAGATCCACCCGACTTCAAACCTTGGGGCTGGCTAGCCCGATGTAAAGAAACTTAAGGAAGGATTCGGAGGTGGTCCGGTGCCGTCTCGGTTAGTGAGAGGCCCAGCAACTGTGAAGGTCTCCAGGGGAGGACTCTTTGGGAAAAGGCCACGCAAGGGTTGGCTTCTCAATAATAGCCTGCACCAGTTGGAAGACCCCAAGTGAATCCAATCTCGTGTGGTATCATGGGACCGATTGCGAGATACTGGTGCCATACGAGGGTTCTACAAGTTGTCTACAAATTCTTCAGTTTCACTAAAGTGTTCTACACTGAGTCTGTGGCAGAGACTTGTATCTGATTTAAGCACCTTGTTGGCTACTAGGCCTGGTGAGAGAAGGACTATCCAACAAGAGTGAGGATCCAGTTGTGAATGGCTGTTCTCTGGATTACCTGATATGAGAGGTGTGTTTCTTTCATACTGGCTTAACATTAGGAGTACCTGGACTTTCTTCCCTACCTAAACCCTCTAATCCCATGTTGAACTGTGTTCGTTAACTATCTTTTTGCAAATAAAAATCCCTTTGAGTGGATCTGGCGTCTCTGCAGTTTTTGGGCCATCTACCTCAGGAAATCCCTAGACGTGCACGAGGTGAAGAAGGTAACGGTAAGCCCAATTATTTCAGCCTCTCCTTCGGGAGTCAGTGCTACATATGTATAAATGTATAAGGTGTACTATTATGAAAAGAATAAAAAAAGTACTGAATCACAAAAAACAAGGGAATTGGGACAAGTGTGTCGCTATTCCTGCTGCAGAAGTTCCTGTGAACATTGCTACTATCTCCCTGCTTGCTGAAGTGGCTGCTTCTTCAGTTATTGTGACTGCTCCAAAGCCAGGTAACCCAGTGATCTCCTGTAGCCGAGATCGGGACCATCAATGATTTTTGATGGTGGAAACTCCCAGGGAGAAGACAACTGAGTCGGGTAAACCTGATGTGAGTGAGGGTAGTTTGCCCGTGAGGACTGTTAAACCTGTAGCCACTAAGGGAACAGAGTTTTGAAAGTCTGCTGTTACAAGTTCAAAGTGCAACTTGCTCCCAGCTGAGAGTTTTCAACTCAGATTCAAGTCAGATTCAGACATTCTGTCCAATCAGATATCTGAACTGTTTTCTGATAATGTGTATTGGCCTGAGTGGTGGTCAGAAAGTGCTGGTCAGAAAGTGCTGGTCAGAAA
Source organism: Lithobates pipiens (assembly GCF_037356315.1). Lineage (NCBI taxonomy): Eukaryota > Metazoa > Chordata > Amphibia > Anura > Ranidae > Lithobates > Lithobates pipiens. Next base: position 483,660,281 of record NW_027507903.1, on the reverse strand, counting down.
GTGCTGCAGTGTGAGTCCGCAGAGGAGGAAGTTCTCTCCACTATTCAAACCTCCGGTGCTGGGCCTGAGTTGTCAGCAGCTGCATCACCTGTTCTTTGCCCTGCAAGTTCCTTGGAAGAGCAGCGGTGGGCTCACCATGCCAAAACCCCTGATGTCATGGGGAAAAAGGTCCTCTCTATTTCCAATTTTGTCTCAAAAGCCTGCCAAAATTGCAAGCTATCATGTCAAGTGTGCCTTATTCTGCGTACACACGACTGGACTTTCTGGCAGACTGGTCCGATGGACTTTCGGCGGAGTTCCAACGGACTTTCTGAAAAAACAAACTTGGCCACAGACGAATAGACTAAGTCCGTTCAAAAGTACGTTCATTTTTGATGACGTAAACGGGACAAAACAAGGAAGTTCAATAGCCAGTAGCCAATAGCTGCCCTTGCGTCGTATTTGGTCCGTCGAACTAGCACACAGACAAACGGTTTTCCCGATTTTTAGTCCGTCTAAATTGAGTCCGTTGGATAGATTTGAAACATATTCTATTTCTAGGTCCATCTGATATTTTCTTTGAAAAACGATCGGACTAGCCCGCACACGATCGGATTGTCTGACGGACTGATCCTGTCGGACCTAGTCTGCCGGAAAGTCCGGTCGTTTGTACATGACATTAGATACACAAGTGTTACCCGGATGTGGGGATCCTAAACTATTGCCAAGATTGTCCAAGTTGCGAAGAATTGTCATGAGAAAAGTGGCTGAGGAGTATGGCTACTTATATCTATATGTGCCTGAAAGTCTGGATGCTGAAATCCAATACAAACGAGCACAGTGGGTTGATGCTGCTATCTGGGAGTACCTGAAAATTCCTGCTCACTGTGATATAAGAAAGTTGTCACCCTGGGAAGTATACAAATGTTCTTCAAATCTGGAACTATGGTGGCCATATTTACCCAGACTGTGTTGTTCTTCGTAGGCCTAATCAAGTGGATGTGCAGCACTTTATTACTACTATTGGCTCACCTTGAAAGCCTGTTTAGTTACATGATCCTCGTCACTATTGGTAACATTCTTTAATCATTGAAAGTTTGTGTCAAGTCAGTGTGGAACAAAGCAGTTTACTTAGTTTGGCTGTGTCAGTTCCACAGGAAGCTGTTCTGCATTTAAAATATGTTGAGTGGGGACACTCCTGCCTGTGCTGTTGCTGCTGGACTGTGCTCCTGATACCAGCAATTGCAGGGGGTTCCCTAAAAGGTGACAGGCTGGCCTGTGCCCTGGAATTGCCAGTATGCCTCACTGTGAAAAGTGATATGCTGATCTGTTACCCTGGATTACCAGCATGTCTTGTTCTTCCTATGTGAGTAAAAGGGATCTCAGTGCCCGGCTGTGATAAAAAAAAGGCTGAGATATGTCCTATTTGCAAGGGGACATTGATGTTCAGGAAGGTGGAAAAGTTCTTCCAGATTACAGTCCCTTGCATGCTTGTGTGGCTAAGATGCTTGTTTAAAAAAATAGCCATGCACACAGTTCCAGTGCTTGTTCTGGGAAGAAGTGGAGCTTGCTGGAAGGTTGCTGACCATGTTGCTGCAAACCACAAGGAAAATGTCTATTGGACTTTGGGGCTTCAAGGACAATGGGATGTTTAGTTAGTTACTTAGCAAAGTAGACTGTGCTGTGGCAAAGAGGCAAGTTTTTTACTTCCAATTTGAATCTCGGATTTAAAGCGGAGCTCCACCCTATAGAAAAAAAAAAAATTACGTAAAAATGCTCCTAAAAATGTAAAAAAAAAATATATTTTTTTTACTTACCAGAAATGGGTGTTAATAGGCAGATTGTCCTAATCTGCCACTTCCTACTCCGCGGTGATCTTCATTCTTCTCCCCCTGGCATTGTCTTTTGGGGAATGGGGCGCACTGTGTTCTGGGAACTGTGTGTGTCCCAGAACACAGCTGGCCATTCACAAAGCGCTGCAAGACTCACGCATGGGCAGTAGGAAATGGGCAGTGAAGCCTCAAGGCTCCACTGCCTGTTTCCCTTAGTTAGGATGGAGGTGCCAGCACCCGATCCGATGGTCGGATCGGTCTCGGGAGGCCAACATCGCGGGCTCGCTGGACAGGTAAGTGCCCTTAGTAAAAGTCAGAAGCTACAGTGTTTGTGGTTGCTGACTTTTTTTTTTTAAACGGCCAGACCTCCGTTTTAAATTGTTACCTATTGACTATTATTATCATTACTGACCACTAGAGTGTTCTTGCTTTCCAATTTTCTAGTGTATATTGCTAAGTGAAATCTCATTTTAAGATATGCTAAAATGCTTTGAAAAAATGGTGCCACTCTCACGGGAGTGAGGCCCTGTTTCCAATTGTAAATATTTCCAGTAATGGTTGTCTGCTAGGATTGTGTACATATATTAGGATATAATACTGTGTTTAATTTACACCCCTTTTTGTTGCTCTTGGCTGAGGTTATACAAAACTTCACTAATGTATATAAGGTTTATCTTTCACTAATATTGCTACAATGGTAAATTATACTATAGAAATGTTGCTAGGATGTCATATTTTCTTTGTTGCATAATCTAATGTCTTTCAGGTGTCCCTGCATCCCTTGCGTCTTCCTTGGCTGAGGACAGACAGGAGTTCACTGTATACAGTGATGTCATCTTTAATGGCTTTATCGTTTAAATATTAGATAGATAGGATATAGGATTATTACTCATTGAGGGTTTTTTTCACAGCTATTGTTTGGTACACAACACATAATTGTAAATAGTTTCATATTTGTTTGTTCTTATGTGAAGTATTATTTGTAATTGTACATCCGTTATGTTCATCCACGTTGCAACTGAATGTTCATCCTTCCCCTTATCCCTCCCTATCCACTTTTTGCCAGGACATCCACTCTTAGGATTGAGAGTATATGTTTTTTTGTTTACAAACTCCAAGACGTAGTTTTCTTGGCAGGGGTAGATTGTAGCACCCTGGTCCTAAACAGGGCTGTTAATAAAGCTAGTTGTGCTAGGTGGTAATTAGCCTGGCTAATTGGTAGTCTTTGATCCACTGATTTCTGTCCTAATTCTGAGTTCAATTTGGGGTCTCTCTCTTTTGTCAATAGGTGGTTTTGTTGCTTTTGGCATTAGGATGATGTATTACAGTTAATTCAGGTGATGAGTAAATAAGTTGTCCCAGCCAATTAGCAGGAGTTTCTTTTGGCCACTTTGCATGCTGCCGCCTGGATGGATGCGTGTCAAACAGCTCCTGGCTGCTAAGCCTGAGGCCTATCCAGGGGTCCTACTGGCTGCTAGATCTACGTGAGGCCTATCCAGTAATGCAGGGGTCGGCAAAGGAGAGGCAGAAGAGGTTAAGCCTGATGCCTAGGAACTATCACTCCTATTACCAGAGGCAGGTTGGAGTGGATGAAGTTCAGAAGGAGTACCAGAGCAGATGCTTCACTAGCTGGGTCAGTGAAGTAAGTGGGAAAGCTTCAGTGGGGACTCATCCAGGAATACAACAGTTGGCTGTAGGTGAAGCTCAAGGGATCCAGCAAGCAGCTGAGAGTCCAAGAAGGGGGTGGAAGGGCGCAGTGAAGTGTCCTTCTAAAACAGCCATCACTAGTTTGCTGGGACCGCAGGTTTCCCCAGCAACCAGTGATGTGTGCATGTGCCCACCCCTGCTCCTCACCGCAGGTCTCGGAGTTGACAGAAGACCAGCCCGCACTCAAGGGCCACGAGTACTTGCGGTTCCCGAGTCCTGGCTCTCCATATCTCGCAGCTTCCGCCCCTTCAGTATGTCAGTTGTGCCTTCAAGGTATGTGTGCCCATCAGAGTGCCCCTTAACATAAAATGTGCCCATCAGCGTGCACATTAAAATAAAATGTGGCCATCAGAGTGCCCCTTAACATAAAAAGTGCCCATCAGCATGACCCTTATTTTATGTTAAGGGGCACGCTAATGGGCACATTTTATGTTAAGGAGCTCTCTGATGGGCATATTTTATTTTAAGAGCAACACTGATGGGCACATTTTGTATTAAGGTTCACTCTGATGGGCAGATTTTACGTTAAGAGGCATGTTTTGTTGTGCCCATCAGTGCCCCTTAATATAAAATGTGCCCATCAGGGTGTCCCTTAACATACAATTTGCCCATCAGAGTGTCCCTTAATATAATAAGTATATTCTTGTTTTGAAAAGGCATTGATTCTTAAAAACAGGGGGGGGGGGGGAATTTGCCATCTTTACTCTGGGCACCAAATGGCCTTGTCCCAGCACTACCAAGAAGTCTAGTGAGAAATGGTGAGCTTAGTTTGCGGATCTACAGTGGGATTACTAATACAGAAGTTATTGCTATAGGAGACAGCAGTTGCTACAAGAATACAGATTGCTGCATTCAGTTTAAAAGCCCTTTTTCTGTATTGCCGTCTGCCTAGTTCTATTTTTGTCTGTGGAGTATGCCTAATTGCTACTGCATTTGCCTAAGGGTGTCCTGTGCCCTAACCCTCTCTCCCACCATTCCTGATGAGAGAAATAAAATCTCTTTATTAATTTTTACAAAAAGTGACTGGCGCCCAATCTTTCTTCCTTGCACCACACCCACTGTGCTTAGTAACCTGCACCCTGAGGACGAACTAAGATTGCTCCATCCACACAAACTAGGTAAATGGAGGAATCCTCAACCTCCCTCCCCCTCCCCCCGTCAGGACATTGTATTCTGACAGCAGCTCCCACTGCTGTCAGAATACACTGATCAGCAGCTGCAGTCAGCGTGTTTGAATTTGATCAGGCAGGGCCACACATAGAAGGAAATTTATCCAGTCCCTCTATGAACAAATTTACTCTCCTTTCCTGAAATACCCTGTACTGGGTGAGGACTCTGCTCCTTTCTCTAACTCTTCTGAAATGTTCTGTACTCTAGGTCAAATCCATCTGTTCTGCCTTAGCTCTGAACATCATGTCTATTGATTTGTTGTCCCGACTGGACACGACTTGTGTTTACACTGTCCCTAATCCCTGTGCTATACCTTACACAGATCACATGTCAGTAATTAGTGCTGCAGTCTTGTTGTTAAAGTAAAGTTTGTAAACACTCCAAAGCTTCTAGGAATGTATGACGGATATCGCCCGCTAATGGTGGAGGATTATTTCCCCTAACACCCTGCAGGCAGGGAAACTGACACCTGCTGGGGGATTACTAACAGACAGTGCTATCAGCCTTCCAGCTGTTGAGGAACCACAACTCCCAGCGTGCCCCAGCCAGTTGATGATTCAAGAAAAACTGTATCACAATAAACAAAAAAATAGAAAGAATATCCCCAGGTAACACAAAACTATGAGGAAAATAAATAGCATTGAAATATCTCTTGAGTCTCCTTTGGTTTTGCTTTGCTGCCTGAATAGCAATTTGCGTTCTTCAGACAGGGAGTGCTGAGGCGTTATTACCTACTCACGGCCTGTTTTTGCCCCTAAATTACTAGACGATGGGGCACATTGCACTTGCACCTGTAGCATCCCTAGGAACCACTGATGTCATGGGGAATCCCTGTCACTTTTAAAGTGTTACTAAACCCAGGACCCTGCATTCACTTTATCTGGTCTCCCACAGTTCACAGAACATGGAAATGCAAAAGTTTTAGTAGCTATAAACTCCTAAATACCTTTTCTCATTAGCGGTTAAAGCAGTCTTGTGACTTCTATCAGTGACTGTTTAAAGCTTGTAGGAGGAATTTTCATTCTCCTCTCACTGTCCTATAAAAGTGCAGGTCGTCTGACCCTCTGTCTGGAAAGGGCTGATCACATGCACTCTCCCAAGAAAAAAAAACTCTCTAGAAATACACACCAAACTGAGCATGTGCAGCTTGTCCCCAAGCATCTGTAATATCTGGAGATGGTTTGAGGTCAGTGGAAGAAGGGGGGGGGGGGGGGGGGAATCAGAGAAGACAGGATCAAACTGCCTTTTTACACAATGCATAGAATAAACCGCTTAGGATCCACAGTGAGTATAACAAGCATGCTTTACTGCATATACAGACTGATTTTACTTTTGTGGGTTTATTACCACCTTAACTAAGCATGAGGGGACAACAAAATATGGCCATGGCCATTTTTGGTCAATTATGTCACCACTATCCCCACTTATGGAGTTGTCATTTGGCTAGTGTCAACCTTGCGTGCACTGGGTCATTGTTTTTTTTTCTGAGCTGCATGGAATTTTAAAAAATTAAAAACATTTGCATCAGCTCCGTGCTATTTTTGACACTGCCTTGCTTTTTATCTCAGTATTGTATTTAAACAAGTGTATCATAGTTTATTGTGTCCTGTATCCCAGATTGACACATTTCATGATGTGATTTGTATTTTATAAATAAATGTAATTAAAGTATTCATTCAGTGACATGCCTCATTTAAAGTCCCATTTCCCTCTCTTTCCAAATGTTGTAATATATTAGGAATGGAGGCTTTGCCACTGCTACAGATAGATTGTGTTGGGTCGCATCACATGATTGTAAAGGGAAAAAAAACCTGTTTTAAAATAACAAAAATTCCATACTTACCTGTGCAATGGTTTTATACAGAGCATCCCTGATCCTTCTCTTCTTGGGTTCCCTGTTGGCTCTCCTGGCTCTTCCTCTCTGCTGAATGCCCCCATAGCAAGCCACTTGCCACCCCCATAGCAAGCCACTTGCTATGGGGACACTCATACAGGCTCATTGACACACACAGCGTGGCACAGCCCTGCCACTGGCTCCCTCCTCACTGGCTGTGATTGACAGCAGCAGGAGCCAATGGCTCCCACTGCTGACTTTGAGCCAGTGAGGAAAGAGAGCAGTGATGCTACAGCATTGGATCAGGATTGGGCTCAGGTAAGTATAAGGGGGAGCTGCAATCAGAATTAATGCATAGAATGCATTAAACACTTGAGGAACGGAAGGATTTGCCCCCTTAAAGGGGTTGTAAAGGTAAATGTTTTTTCACCTTAATGCATTCTATGCATTAAGGTGAAAAAACATCTGACACTGCCGGCGCTCCCAGTCCCCCCGTTTTACTTACCTGACCCCTCGAAAATCCCGCGCTCGCCCCCGCCGTCCTCTTCGCCGCTCAGCCTGGCCGCTGATTGGCTGGAGTGGATGGATTGAAAGCAGCGCAGCCATTGGCTCGCGCTGCTGTCAATCACATCCAATGACGCAGCGCGCCGGGGGTGGGGCCTTGTGATACAGCGAGCGGCTATAGCCGCCGGCTGTATCACGGGAGCGCGCCCGCAGGTGCTTCTCACCAATGCGAGGGAGCTCGCATGAACGTGAGAAGCACCTGTGGGAAGAAGCAGAGACAGCCGCCGAGGGACCCCAGAAGAGCAGGTTCGGGGCCACTCTGTGCAAAATGAGTGGCACAGTGGAGGTAAGTATAACATGTTTGTTATTTTAAAAAAATAAAAAATTTGACTTTACAATCCCTTTTAATGACTAATGCCGCATATACACGATCGGAATTCTCGTCGGAAAAAGCTCTGATGGTTTTCCCCACGGAATTCGGCTCAAGCTGTCTTGCCTACACACGGTCACATCAAATTCCGATCATTTATAACGCGGTGACATACAACACGTACGACATGACTAGAAAAAGGAAGTTCAATAGTCAGTAGTTAATAGCTTCTGTCTCGTAGTTGAATCTGAGCATGCGTGATTTTTGGCATGTCGGAATTGCATACACACGATCGGAATTACCGATAGAAAGTTTTTCCGTCAGGAAAATTGATGCTCTTAATTTTTGGCTGGCGGAAATTCGAACAGCTAAATTCCGATGGAGCATACACACGGTCGCATTTTCCGATGAAAAGCTCTCATCTGACTTTTTCTGTCCGGAATTCCGACCGTGTGTACGCGGCATTAGCCATTTTTTGCGATACTGCATTGCATTAACCGACAATTGCGCGGGTGTGCAGCATGGTACCGGAACAAAATGCATGTACTTTTCTTTTCCACAAATAGAGCTTTCTTTTGTTGGTATTTTATCACCTCTGCGGTTTTTATTTTTTGCGCTATAAACAAAAAAAGTGACAATTTTGAAAAAAAAGAAAAAAACATTATTTTTTGCTTTTTGCTTTAATAAATATCTCCTCCCCCCAAAAAAAAAAAAAAAAATGTCTTCATCAGTTGTTTAGGTTAATATGAATTCTACATATTTTTGGTAAATAAAATGCAATAAGCATATATTGATTGGTTTGCACAAAAGTTATAGCGTCTACAAAATAAGGGATAGATTTATGGCATTTTTATTACTTATTTTTTTTTTTACTTGTAATGGTGGCAATCTGTGATTATTAGTAGGACTGCGACATTGCGGCAGACAGATCGGACACTTTTGACACTTTTTTGGGACTAGTGACTAGAGCTAAAAATAGCCACTGATTACTGTATAAATGACCCTGGCGGGAAGGGGTTAACATTAGGGGCGATCAAGGGGTTAAGTGTTCCCTAGGAAGGTGTTTCTAACTGTGGGAGCAATGTACTGACTGGAGGAGGAGAGAGACTGCCAACAATAAGCAACAAAAATACGTTTTGTGTCAGATTTCATTTCATAGAGATCACAGTATTCCCCCCCTGACAATGCCTTCATCTGCTTTTCTCTCCAGAAGGAGAGAGGCGTCTTTGTTCAGGCATCACCCGGGTTCACTGTCTACTTCCTGGACTGAGATTCTGACTCAGAGATGATACAGTTGTAAATCCTTGTGCCCCTGAAGCTCTTGGCTGCCTTCACAAATGTCTGCCACAGGTCAGCCCCTATAGCATCCTCTCATCCTGTGACTTGCTACAAAGTTACAATGTTGCAGTCTGAGCACTGGGGCAGAAATCGACTGAGGAAATGCTGCCTACTGCCTGCAAGACTGAGGACATCATATCAGCCTAGATAAAGTCACTGACTGGAGATCAACCATGGTGTCTTAACAAGACCGGATATAGAGGGTGCTAGGGTGGGCTGTGACCCCACAGATTTTAGGTGTGCCCCTCCAGGTCTCTGAGAGTGCATCCACCGATCCACGAGTCAGTCTGATTTGGGCAATTGATGTAAGGACTCGGAGGAAGCACGCCGATGGGCACACCTGTTGTAAGGGGGCACGTTGATGGGGACACCTGTTGCAAGGGAGCACTTTGATGGGGATAACTGATCACATGTATAGGGGACCCTGATATAAGGGAGCACTCTAATGGGAACCAGATGTAAAGGGGCACTCTAATGGTGACACCTGGTGCAAGGGGTCACTCTGATGGGGATAACGGATCATATGTAAGGGTCGCTTTGATGGGGACACCTGATGTAAGAGGGCACTCTGATGGTGACACCTTGTGCAAGGAGGGCATTCTAATGGGGACACCTGGTGCAAGGGGGCACTCTGATGGGGATAGCGGATCATATGTAAGGGGCACTTTGATGGGGAAATCTGATGCAAGGGGCACTCTGATGGGGACCCTGATGTAAGGACGCACTCTAATGGGGACACCTGGTGCAAGGGGGCACTGATGGGGATAACTGATCATATGTAAGAGGCACTCTGATGAGGAAATCTGATGCAAGTGGCACTCTGATGGGGACCCTGGCATAAAGAGGCCCTCTGATGGAGATTCTGATGTAAGGGGGTACTCTGATGAGGACCAGGATGTAAAGGGGCACTTTGATGGGGACACCTGATGTAAGAGGGCACTCTGGTGACACCTGGTGCAAGGAGGGCACTCTAATGGGGACACTCTGATGGGGATAACGGATCATATGTAAGGGGCACTTCGATGGGAAAATCTGATGCAAGGGGCACTCTGATGGAGACCCTGATGCAAGGAGGCACTCTAATGGGGATAACGGATCATATGTAAGGGGCACTTTGATGGGGAAATCTGATGCAAGGGACACTCTGATGGAGAATCTGATGTAAGGGGACACTCTGATGGGGAAAAAGAAAAAAAATTCAAGAAAAAACTTCACTCTGATGGAGAACCTGATATAAGGGGGCACTCTGATGGACACCCTGATGTAAGGGGGCACTCTGATTGAGACCCTGATGTAAGTGGGCACTCTAATGGGGACCCTGATGTAAGGAGGCACTCTAATGGGTACACCTGGTGCAAGGGGCACTCTGATGAGGACCCTGAGGTAAGGAGGCACTCTAATGGGGACACCTGGTGTAAGGAGGCACTCTAATGGGTACACCTGGTGTAAGGAGGCACTCTAATGGGGACACCTGGTGTAAGGAGGCACTCAGATGGAGACTCTGATGTAAGGAGGCACTGTAATGGGTATACATGGTGCAAGGGGGCACTGATGGGCAGGGCTGTCTTTAATATTGATTGGACCCTGGGCAAAAATTTTCTTGAGGCCCCCCATGCAATTTCGCTCTCCACCTGCTCTGATACATACAATAAATAGTAGCTAGACTTAAAATCAGTTTACTGTATCAGATCAGGCAGCAATTGTGATTGGTTGCCAGTGGTTACCGCATATCATTACTGCTTAATGACTGGTTGCTAGAGGTTACAGCACACATTACAGCTCACTGATTAGTTGCTAGAAGTTACAGCAAATGATTTCTACTTGTTAATTGGTTGCTAGAGATTACTGTACAGTAATACTGCTCAGTGATTGGTTGCTAGAGGTTTCAGTACATCATCTCCTCACTGCAGGGGAGCATGATACGCATATGAATGCCACCTTTATTTACATATCAATGCTGTCGGCTGCAGCTATTTACTTAGTAATGCCGCCGCTATTTACATATGAATGCTGGTTATTTACATGTAAACACAGGGTCTGCAGGTGAGTCACCTGCACATAAAAATAGGGCAGAGCTGGGCAGCATTAGTACCAACACTTCACACTGTGACATTGGGACACAGCACAGGACTAAAACTTCAGGATAGTTGGAAAGTATGAGGCAGCTGCTTTGGGCCCCACAACAATGACAGGGCCCAGGCAGCTGCCCCTTTTGCCCTGCCTTAAAGACGGTCCTGATGATGGGGATAACTGATCATATGTAAGAGGCACTATGATGAGAAAATCTGATGCAAGTGGCACTCTGATGGGGCCCTGGCATAAAGAGGCCCTCTGATAGAGATTTTGATGTAAGGGGGCACTCTGATGAGGACAAGGATGTAAAGGGGCACTTTGATGGGAACCTGATGTAAGGGGGCTCTCTGATGGGAACCTAATGTAAGGGGCACTCTGACGGAGACCCTGATGTAAGGGGGCACTCTGACGGAGACCCTGATGTAAGGAGGAACTCTGACGGAGACCCTGATGTAAGAGGCACTCTGATGGGAACCTGATATAAGGGGGCACTGTGATGGAGACCCTGATGTAAGGGGCACTCTGATGGGAACATGATGTAAGGGGGCACTCTGATGGGGACCTGATGTAAGGGGGCACTCTGATGGGGACCTGATGTAAGGGGGCACTCTGATGGGAGACCCTGATGTAAGGGGGTACTCTTATGGGAACCTAATGTAAGGGGGAACTCTGACGGGGAACCTGATATAAGGGGGCACTCTGACGGGGAACTTGATATAAGGGGGCACTCTGACGGGGAACCTGATATAAGGGGGTACTCTGATGGGGAACCTGATATAAGGGGGTACTCTGATGGGGAACTTGATATAAGGGGACACTCTGATGGGGGACCTAATGTAAGGGGTCATTCTGACAGAGACCCTGATGTAAGGGGCACTCTGATGGGAACCTGATGTAAGGGGCACTCTTATGGAAACCTGATGTAAGGGGGCACTCTGACGGATACCCTGATGCAAGGGGTACTCTGACGGAAACCCTGATGCAAGGGGTACTCTGACGGGAACCTGATGTAAGGGGCACTCTGATGGAGACCCTGATGTAAGGGGGCACTCTGATGGAGACCCTGATGTAAGGGGGCACTCTGATGGAGACCCTGATGTAAGGGGGCACTCTGATGGAGACCCTGATGTAAGGGGGCACTCTGATGGAGACCCTGATGTAAGGGGGCACTCTGATGGAGACCCTGATGTAAGGGGGCACTCTGATGGAGACCCTGATGTAAGGGGGCACTCTGATGGAGACCCTGATGTAAGGGGGCACTCTGATGGAGACCCTGATGTAAGGGGGCATTCTGATGGAGACCCTGATGTAAGGGGGCACTCTGATGGAGACCCTGATGTAAGGGGGCACTCTTATGGAAACCTGATGTAAGGGGGCACTCTGACGGAGACCCTGATGTAAGGGGGTACTCTGATGGGAACCTGATGTAAGGGGCACTCTGATGGAGATCCTGATGTAAGGGGGCACTCTGACGTGAACCTGATGTAAGAGGCACTCTGATGGGAACCTGATATTAAGGGGGACTCTGATGAGCACTCCAGATGTAAAGCAGGTCTCTGATAGGGACAACTATAAGGGAGTACAGGTTCTGTTTAATCACCCTAACCTAATACATACTAGTGTTTCCCAGGACATGACAGACTGTCAGTGACTCACACAGTGTTGTCATTGTGCCCCCTGACTTTTTTTTACTGCACTCCCAGACAGTGGCGTACTAACTGGGGGGCGGGCCGCCCCGGGTGCCACACACTGGGGGGGGTGTCAGGCCAGCGCCCTCCCCCTCCGAGACTGAAGAGGAGACAGAACCGCAGGTTAGGCAGTGGCACCGCGCGGTGACAGACCACACAGGGAGAGCCAGAGGCAGTGGCTTTGCAGTGCACAGACCCCCCTAACAATACAGACCCATAATGTACCTCGGAACACACACGGAGAGCCCAAGGCAGTGGCATTGCAGGGGGGGAGGTGCGAGCAGCACCCAAGTGACACCTGCCGGCACAGTGATCCGGGACCCAGCGCAATGATCGCCTTCTCTCTGTGGTCACGGCTCTGATCAGTCTCGGCAGCGGCTGTCACAGCCGAGCAGAGTGAAGCCACCACCCCCTCCTCCTGCATGCACAGCACTGTGTAGACATAAAGGAGGAGGGGGAGGCGGCTTCAGTCTGCTCGGCTGTGACAGCCGCTGCCGAGACTGATCAGAGCCATGACCACAGAGAGAAGGAGATCTTTTGCGCCGGGTCCCGGATCACTGTGCCAACATGTGTCACTCGGGTGCTGCTCGCATCTCCCACCACAATGCCATTGCCTTGGGCTCTCCGTGTGTGTTCCGAGGTACATTATGGGTCTGTAGGGGGGTCTGTATTGTTGGGGGGGTCTGTGCACTGTAGGGGGTTCTTTACTGTGGGGGGTCTGCACGGTAGAGGGGATCTGCACTATAGGGGGAGGAGTCTGTACTGTAGGGGAGGATTCTGTACTATAGGGGGGTCTGCACTGTAAGGGAGGATACTGTACTGTAGGTGGGGGTCTGTATTGTAGGGGGGTCTGCACTGTAGGAGAGGATTCTGTACTGTAGGGGGGAGGGGTCTGCACTGTAGGGGAGGATACTGTACAGGGGTCTGCACTGTAGGGGGTCTGTACTGTAGGGGAGGATTCTGCACTGTAGGGGAGGATTCTGCACTGTAGGAGGCAGGGGCGGACTGACAACTCATGGGGCCCCCGGGCAATAGGAGATTATGGGGCCCCCAGGCAATCGGAGATTATGGGGCCACATAGTATACACAAACACACACACAGTATAATATCACACACACAGTACACACAGACATGTTTCTATTGGCTGAGAAGGTACTGGAGAGGTGGGGCAACTATAATCTTGGGTTTTACTGAGGCTGGCAACCCTGATGGGGCCCCCTAGTGGCATGGGGCCCTCGGGCAGTGCCCGAGTAGCCCAATGGTCAGTCCGCCCCTGGTAGGGGGGGATTATGTACTGTAGGGGGAGAGGTCTGTACTGTAGGGGAGTCTGTGCTGTAGGGAGGGGGGGGGGGTCTGCACTGTAGGGGAGGATTCTGTACTGTAGGGGGGTCTGTACTGTAGGGAGGGGGTCTGCACTGTAGGGTGTCTGTGTAACATGCAGGGGGTCCAGAGCTGTGAGGGGCTGTGTAATGTAAAGAGATGCAGAGTGCTGTCTAATGTAAAGGGATCCAGAGGTACAAGGGCTGTGTTATGTAAAGGGATCCAGAGGTACAAGGGCTGTGTTATGTAAAGGGGTCCAGAGGTGCAGTGTGCTGTGTAATTTAAAGGGATCCAGAGGTGCAGTTGTGGAGAGGGGGGTACACAGTAGTGACAAAAATATATTGAAGGGTGCAGAGGTCTGCAGGGGGCACAGTGGGGTGTTTTTACATTTTAAGGTGTGTGTGTGTGTGTGTTTTTGTGTGTGTGTGGGGGGGGGGGGGGGGGCAGATATAGAATCCTCTCCGGGTGCCAAATGCTCTAGGTACGCCCCTGCTCCCAGATCTGATAGGCTAGGTCTGGCCCACGTTTTAATAATAAAAAGTGAAGATTTTCTGAAAAAAAAAAATGATACTGTTGCTATATATTATAACAGATCAGGAATTAATTCATACAGAATGGTTACTGAAACATCCACATTCATTGCCCCTTATTTTAATTCCTAGTTAGTTTCGTTTCTACTTTATTTATTTTTTCTGACCTATCAGATGAGTGTATGGAGTTTCTGGAGTATGATGGAGTTGTGAAGAAGATATGGGGGGCGCTGGGACACCTCCAGGAACAAAGCCCGATCAGTCCTGGACATCAGCAGAGCTCAGCGATCCCCTTCTTCTCTGTACTTAGGTAGTGGGCGTGGTAATGAGCGGTAGGCGGGGAGACACACTCGCTATGCAGAGTAGGCTTGGAGGTGTGTGCTGCGGTGGGCGGGGTGATCGCGGGGAGGGGGCGTGTCTGGGGCTCTCCGCTCTGCTCTCACTAGTGACACTGGCCGCTCCGGGAAAGTTTCTCATCTGGAGTGTCAGGGGCCACACAGAAACTCTTAGGGGCCACAGTGTGTATGCAAGGGTCGGTCCTTACAGCCTGGGAGCACACCTGAAGCCAGGGGCAGCAGAGCATCTCTTTCAAGGGCCACCTTCTGCAGACAGGAACTACAGAGCTCTTTTTTTTTCCAGGGGCCACAGCACATCTCAGAGTCCAGTCTCTGCAATCGGGGGCCACACCTGCAGCCAGGGGCCACACTTTGCAGCTGGGTACCCGTACATACATTTTTGGGAACACATTTATAGCCAGGAGCCACAAATCGCCTCGCAGGGGCCACAGAGGAGCTGTCAGGGGCCAATTCCAGCGTAGGAGAGTGACTTGGACTTGTGTCTGTGGTATGACCCCTGGAGCCCGGTGACCCGAGGGTGACAAGGAAATTATTTTTGTCCTGGGATCCTGTGCTGGACATGCAGGTGAGTCCTGTCCTTGGTGACAACACTAACTAACCCACACTTACTAGTGTCCTAGGGGGTCACTAACTCTGCTAGCCGCCCCCCCCCCCCCCCAAAGGGGAAGATCAGGCATCTCCAGGGGCACGCACCCTGCTCTTCTGTCCCCTGATCACATTAGATTGTCCTTTTAGGGGGGGTCTGTTTCACTTTTGTTTCAGAATTGATTGTATTTATTTATTATTGTATTCTTTTTATTTATTTTAGAATGCAAATGTATTATGATCCAGTTTGGTAACTGGGTGGGGAGAGGGTTCTGTGCTGGAAATTGTGGGGTCAGATGCTGGACAGTTGTCAAAAATCCCTCCTTCCCCTTCAAGGGTTAATCCCGCTCTCCCATGGATGGATGTCAGTATATACTGGAAATTCCTATATACAAAGAAGTGCTCTACACTTGTATTAGGACTATAGAAGGACCCACACTGATCGTGGGAGTTACTTTGTAGCAAAGGTTGACTATAGATAGGATTTGCGTCAATCAGATCACCTCAAAGGCAATCGCCATCTGGCAATTATCAAGCAAACGGTTTTCCCCAACGCAACAAATAAAAAAAGAATAAAAAAAAAAAACCCTGTTGTGGACAGGAGACGTTGCCGTAAAAAAAACAGGCGCATGGCAATTTGCAGAAAAAAAAAAGAAAAAAATTATATATATATATTGATGATTGATCACTTACCACTATTAACTGGAATTTGAATATATATATATATATATATATATATATATATATATATATATATATATATATATATATATTTTTTTTTTTTTTAATTCCTGGCCATACACTATACAATCCGCTTCTAAATTTATTTTAGTGTCACACACCTATATATAGTAGCTGGATACACACTATACAATTATCTGTAAAGTTTTTCCTTCAGATTTACCAAAACCATATAATATGAGGTCAAACCTTAAAGCCCCATACACACTATCAGATTTTCTGCTGATTTTTGTCTTCAGATTTAACAAAACCATGTAGTAGAAGGGCCTGCCTGATTGCTTATACATTGAAACTCCTAAGGTTTGACCTCATATTACATGGTTTTGGTAAATCTGAAGGAAAAAATCTGCAGAAAATCTGATAGTGTGTATGGGGCTTAAGAGTTTCAATTTGTATGCGATCAGGCAGGCCCTTGAACTACATGGTTTTGGTAAATCTAAAGGAAAATGGACAACAAAAGTTGTATAATGTATATGGGGTCTACGTTTGTTTTGTATCGTATTGTAAAATATAGGATTTTTGAAACAGAACTATATTTTTTTTATTGTGTTTAAATATAAAAAAAAACAAATTAAAATGACATACAACATTACTATACAATCAGATTGCACAATCTGCCCAATTTATATCCAATCGGGAAGGTCCTGGCACTACATAGATGATGGTGAATCTAGAGGAGATTGTACAATCAAATTGCATTACGCACAACCAGCTTAGGTTTGGCTGGTATTCCTGAGCGCCATTACGATTCATTTTTTCGGTCGGCCGTATACGTTCGTTTAGTCAAATCTTTATTGTCTCTGGTATAGGCGGCCATACCTCCAGGTGAGTAGTCGGTGTCATACTCCCTTATCAGTCGTCTGCCGTTTATCTCAGTGGAATTGCTAGAAGTTGGTTTTTGTGAATCAGTTGTTATCCTGTACATTGTTATCTGTTTAGTTTTATTACTCAGGTATTTTGTAGCAATGCTTAGTCCTTATTCACTATCCCACAGTGTGTGTGTGTGTGTGTGTGTGTGTGTGTGTGTGTGTGTGTGTGTGTGTGTGTGTGTGTGTGTGTGTGTGTGTGTGTGTGTGTGTGTGGCGTACAGCTGAGTGCGTTAAGCTTCCTTGGAATGATGTTAGAAGATTCATGACTTTGTGGTCCTGTACTCTTTTCTTTCCATCCTGTTACTTCCCATCCCTGGTGGATTCTGATTTATGTTCCATCGTAAGCCGTTATTGGAACCAATCGGTTACAAGGGCCCGTTCACATCAGTGCTGGTGGATGTCAGCGGTACTGATATGCCGATCGTGGCGCATCACACTGTTTATTTTTTAAAATGAACTTTATTGAAACGTCACAAAGTGACATTTCATTAAGTTTTTTTTTTTTTTTGTGTAATTCCTTTATGTTGTTTTCAGAATGATGCATTTAACAGTCAAAAATGGATCATTAGGTTATTTTTGTCGCAGTGCGAGGAGATAGAGAATTAAATGCATGCAGCACTCCACCGCATCCCATTGGTGTGATTTTGGCCGGGTAGGGGACGAGGCTTTTTGCCTGGTTTTGCAGGGGAACTGCACTGGAATGGCTGCCCAACGCAGTCTTGCCGCGCTTAGTGTGAACAGGCTCTTATTATGTATGCAAACCCCAAAAAACTAAAAATAAACATGTGATACATTTTGGTCTGTTAAATGCACCACTGCAAGTGTTTTGTTATATCTGTTTGATATGTTCAAAAAATAACCTTTGATCCTACCAGAAATATTGAGACCTGATAACTTCCTATGCTGACTGTTATCAATTACTTTGTTGTCAGTTATCCCCGAGGACTACAGAGCCACACCCCCTCTGTGTTATGTAGAATAGGAGAGAGGCAGGGTTCTGTAGTGCTGTCTTGTTCCTCTTATCCTAGTACAATAGAGCAAGGGTGTCAAACTCAGTTTCATCACGGGCCGCATCAGCATCATGGTCACCTTCATATTGCTGGTTGTAAATAGTAAGACTAGATTTCCAGAGCACCTCACTCCCTCTTATATCAGATGTCAAGAGCCCCATCAGAAGTCACAAGAGTCCCCCACCCTCCCTTACATCACAGTTCACCCTCCTTACCATGTGCAGCTGCCAGGAAGAAGCTGGAGGAAGAGCTGGGAGGCAGAAAGGGCAGGGTCTGGAGGAGGATCAGAAGAGGGCTGGAGTCCGCTGCAGAGTCTGCTGAATGCTGAGACCACCAGGGGAGGCAGAAGTGCTGTGGCTGCACAGAGGCACAGGATCTGAAGGAGGGATTCTGTTCTCCTCTCTGCTGCCAACTGCTGAGATGGTAGGGTGGCAGAGACAAGCCTCTCTGCGGCTGCACAGAGAAGCGCAGGATCTGGCAGAGCAATTCTGTCCTCCTCTCCTCTGCTGACTGCTGAGAGAATGTGGGGACAGAGATCAGAGGGGTGTCGCAGCTGCAGGAGAGGTGCACATGAAATGGCCTGGCGGACTGGATTTGGCTCCCGAGCCTTGTGTTTGACACATGTGCAGTAGAGGGAGAGCATTGTCATCTTGCGACAGGAAGTGTGTTGCTGGCAGGATCAGCGGGTGAAAATAAAGCAAAAGAGGAAAACTAATGCTATCACCATATCAAAGGACTGGTAAAGTGTAATATTTTACGATTTGTTTTTGGTTCAGATATCCTTTAAAGAGGCATTAAACCCTGTTGGGTTTACTTCTTCTTTGTCTCCCTGCAAAGGTAAAGCATAATGGGCTACTATGCATCGCATAGTAGCCCATTATGTGTCCCTTACCTGACACAGGAGCCAGCGATGTCACCGCTGTCCCCTGTAGCACAGAGTGTCCATCTTCTTCTAGCTATCGCTGCTCCATCCACTAACAGCGGCGGAGCAGCGATGACGTCACTTCCGTGCATGCGAACGGGAGCCGCCACTAACGGCATATCGCCGTTAGCAGCGGCATGCTGCTAACGGCGATAGTGTGCCTGCACGCAGCTGTCTATGGCGCATGCGCCATAGACAGCGGTGCCTGTCTTTTAGTAAATATCTCCTAAACCATGTAGGTTTAGGAGATATTTTTTGGACCTACAGGTAAGCCTTAATCTAGTCTTACCTGTAGGTCAAAGTGGTTTGTAAGGGCTTACAACCACTTTAAAGGGTACATAAGGCCAAAAAAAAATGTCTTTTCCTTTTGCATGGAGAAGAGAATGTTGAGGCCGCTGTTTTTTTTTTTTCTTTTCCTGCCTGCGTCCCATCGAAGGGATTTGCCTTCACTTCCTGTCCTGCAGACACAGCAGAGCTGAGAGGTCTCCAAAGTGAAAAGATATCCCCTCCTAGATAGTTGGCACCAGCACAGTTGTCCCCATTTGAAGATTTCCTATCACATCCTATTGTGAAAACTCAAAAGTTTTGGATTTTAACTATTTGTACCAGAGCCACTAGGACAGACAAAATTGGAGAATCTCCCCAGCAGCAGCACAGACAGCAATAGAAACCTGCCAGGGTTTCTAATCCTTCCCTCACTTTATCCAAAACTAAAAAGGACCTTCTGGATGTCCAAGTTTTGATACAATAACGCACCTCACGCTGTCCGCGGATTCATATGATTTCTGCAAATGGCGCAGCGTCTATGAAAGTCATTCGTGACGTTTGGGTGATCTGTAACTTATCAAGCTGCGGGTGTGTTAAAGTGGTCTGGGAAGCCCCAATATGAATGATCATCCATAATTCTTCGGTTCTTGTGACTTTGTGTACCCACAGCAGTTGCAGCAGGTGTCAGTGGTGTTTAAATTGGACCTGTCATCAGATAAATGTTCTAATGGTAAAGGTGGCACCCTCTGTGATCCTTCTGGTCATCTGCTTTTATCTCCAAACAGTGCCATCTTTGTTCAGGAATCATCCAGGGTCACCATCTACTACCTGGACTGAGATGCCAGCCTTAGAAATGACACAGTCATGTAAATCCTGGGGCATGTGCAGGGCATGTGCAGTTCATGGCTGTGTTCACAAATATCTGACATGGATCAGCCCCTGTATGAAGCTTCTCCCCTTGCTACAAAAGTACAATGTTTGCAGTCTGATCATGAGGAGACTGAGAAAATGCTTTCTCCTGCCTGGAGAAGACTGATTACATCATCCGAACCTAGAAAAAGTCACTGACTAGGGCTTAACGTGTTACTAAACCCACAACAGTAAAATCAGTCTGTATATGCAGTAAAACATGCTTTCTATACTCACTGTGTAGCCTAAAGGGTTAATCCTCTGCATTGTGTACAATTTTGATCCTGTCTTCTCAGAACTTCCCCTTCTTCTACAGTCCCCAATCTATCTTCTAATAGTACAGAGCCTTGGGGACAAGCTGCACATGCTCAGTTTGGTGTGTATTGCTAGGATTTTTTTTCCTTGGGAGAGTGTATGTGATCAGCACAGGGCCAATCGGCACTGTCCAGACAGAGGGTCAGGGGTCCTACAGCATCATAGAACAGTCAGAGGAGAATTAAATCTCCTCCTACAAGCAGTAACCAGACACTGATATTAGTCACAAGATTGCTATACTTTATACTGCTGATGAGAAAATGTATTTAGCAGTTTATATTTACTAAAATAATTGCATTTCATGGTTAAATAATAGGTGAGGTTGAAAAAAAACACAAGTCCATCAAGTCCAACCAATGTGTGCGATTATATGTCAGTATTACATTGTATATCCCTGTATGTTGTGGTCGTTCAGGTGCTTATCTAATAATTTTTTTGAAACTATCGATGCCCCCCGTTGAGACCACCGCCTGTGGAAGGGAATTCCACATCCACTGAGCCTAGGTGGAAGGGAATTCCACATCCTTGCCACTCTTACAGTAAAGAACCCTCTATGTAGTTTAAGGTTAAACCTCTTTTATTCTAATTTTAATGAGTGGCCACAAGTCTTGTTAAACGCCCTTCTGCGAAAAAGTTTTATCCCTATTATGGGGTCACCCGTATGGTATTTATAAATTGAAATCATATCCCCTCTCAAGTGTCTCTTCTACAGAGAGAATAAGTTCAGTGCTCGCAACCTTTCCTCATAACTAATATCCTCCAGACCCTTTATTAGCTTTGTTGCCCTTCTTTGTACTTGCTCCATTTCTAGTACATCCTTCTTGAGAACTGGTACCCAGAACTGGATGGCATACTTCAGGTGCGGCAGGACCAGAGTCTTGTAGAGTGGGAGATTTATAGTTTTATCTCTGGAGTTGATGCCCTTTTTAATGCATGCCAATATTCTGTTTGCTTTGTTAGCAGAAGCTTGGCATTGCATGCCATTGCTGAGCCTATCATCTACTAGGACCCCCAGGTCTTTTTCCATCCTAGATTCCCCTAGAGGTTCTCCCCCCAGTGTATAGATCCCATTCATATTTTTGCCACCCAAATGCATTATTTTAACATTTTCTACATTAGACCTTTTTGCCATGTAGTTTCCCACCCCATTAATTTGTTCAGATCTTTTTGCAAGGTTTCCACATCCAGCGGAGAAATGATCGCCTTGCTTAGCTTAGTATCGTCCGCAAATACAAGATTGAACTGTTTATCCCATCCCCCAGGTCGTTTATGGACAAAATAAATAGGATTGGTCCCAGGACAGAACCCTGGGGGACCCCACTACCCACCCTGGACCATTCCAAGTACTCCCCATTTATCACCACCCTCTGAACTCGCCCTTTTAGCCAGTTTTCATTTTAAGTACTCACCCTATGGTTTATGCCAACGGACCTTACTTTGTACAGTAAACATTTATGGGGAACTGTGTCAAATGCTTTTGCAAAATCCAAATACACCATGTCTACGGGCCTTCCTTTATCTAGCTGGCAACTCAACTCCTCATAGAAGGTTAATAGATTGGTTTGGCAAGAACGATTCTTCATGAATCCATGCTGATTACTGCTAATGATACCGTTCTCGTTACTTATACTTCTATGTTCTGTGTACTGTGGGAGACCAGATATAGTGAATGCAGGGTCCTGGGTTAAGGCCCCATTCACACCTGAGCGTTTTGTAGCTTGAAGCCTGAAGCTACAAAACGCTGGAGGGGAAAAAATCTATTATTCTCAATGGAGATGGTTCATATCTCCACTCCAAGTCACCTGAAACCGATCAGCTGACGCTCAAACAAGTTCTGAACCCTTTTTTGTCACTCGAATTGGGCAGATTTGGGCGTTTTTCTTCTTTTTACATTGGTGCCCTTTACAAAATCGTGGCAAACACGGTAAAAAACGCTGCAAAATTGCGGTAAAATAGCGTGATTTTCTGCCTGAAAATGCTATGCTCAGGTGTGAATGGGGCCTTAGTAACACTTTAAGGATGGCTTTTTAATGACTAAGGGGGGAGCTTTTTCTGAACAATGATACTTTTGCTTTGTATTGTGTATGTTAGGAACTTCTTTGTGCAGATTTGTTAAGTTACTGAATCTAGGTGTATGGGGGAGAAAATCACAGTAAAATTGCGCAACTAGAATTGCGGGATGCCCATCACCCAAAAGAAGCTCATGTACTCCTGTTCTGTTTTTACCACGATTGTCGCTTGATGAATCACGGTAAAATCGCACCGCCTTTGGGGTGCTATTGAAATTGATGGGCAACACATGGGCTTCTCATGATTTGCCACTATTGCGAATCTCAAGCAGAATCCCAGCGATCACGCCCCAATTCGGAACGCGGACATGTGAACGGAGCCTTAGGAAAAGGGAGCCTAACACTGTTCATAGATGGATGGAAATTCATACAGTTCAGCAAAGACCAGCCAAATTTCGATCCATGTATGGCTGTTCCCGCTCAGCAGAAGTTGTATCTAAAGATCAACTAAAAATATATACAGTATATCCAGCAGTAGTGCTGCCTCCAAAGTCGAGATTCCATCCAACCCTGTACCCCTTTATGACATGGTTATCCTCACTATGTAAGAAGTAAGACGCTGAAGGAAATTTTGCTTCCCCCATTCGATTGTGAAAAGTTGTTCTATTTATGGAGAGCTAGGTCATATTTTCTGACTTTGAACAAAAAATGTAATTTTCAACCTTTGTGCTTCTTTCTCATCGCTTCCAACACACGGGCCCATATTAACACAGCGCCGGTGAAATGCCTGCGTCGGGGACTCTTGTTTCAGGGAGCGCACACAAAAAGGACATTGTATATGCCTGTCGCAGAGTGTTTAAGGTGAGCCGTGTACAATCAGACATGTGGATCCCAGACTACGCACTGTAAACATACAAAGATTAGGGAAGCTGTTAAAGTTTGTTGCCGCTTCGGTGGACAGATATGTCATGGTTATAAAGTTATACATTCACAGAGGGCAAGTGTGTGTCCAGACCTTTCTATATATGCTTTTATATATATATATATATATATATATATATATATATATATATATATATATTACATCATTTAAAATGTCTAAAATCGTATAAAACATTGACCCAGGACGACCTGGACTAATGTGTGCTCAATGTCTATAGAAATAACATGTACAGTATATCATAATTTAAATGTCCAAGTCGTACAACTGGTAACATCATGAAGACATACAATTTTATATATCACAAAAAGTCACAGCTCTATTTCCAAGGAGTGTGCAAATACACTACATTGTCAAAAGTTTTGGAACACCTGCCTTTACACCCACATGAATTTTTTTTTTAACAGGTAAGTTTTTATTTATCACCATTAAATAAATGAAACAAACATTGGTACAATACAACAGCGCATTGCACATCCCAACATAACATAGTGTTCAGTGTACAATCGGTTAAACAGACTTATAATTTAGCTGATGATGGTCAAAAGGTATGGGAGAGGAAATAAGGGAAAAGGGAAAAAGAAGGGGAAGAGGAAAAAAGGGGGGGGGGGGGGGAAGGGGGGAAAAAGAGCAGAAGTCAAATCTCCAGAAATAGTTCATAGTGACAAACAATTCACATCAGTACCGCATTTAGCCCACAGCATTCAGTAATGATCAAGTAAATACCGGAGAACATCCTGAGACCCGCAACCACCCATCCCGCTAGTTACCCATCTACACTCCCACCCAAGACCCCCAAATCTTATCAAATTTGGATGGGCATTTACGACTCATGTATGTCAACTTGTATAGTGGAAGAGCGGAGTCAATCAGCCCTTTCCATTGTGAAATCCCAGGGGGGTCCGCCTTCTTCCAGTTAAGGAGAATAGTCTTCCTGGCATAAAATGCCGCATAAAATACAAACAATTGTCTATGTGTACCCACCACTACTTTGTCACATACCCCCAACAGCAAGACCACAGGGTCCAGCCCCACCGAGAGGCCCCCCACCGAATTCAGCACCCCCACCACCCCCCTCCAGAAGGTCTGAATAGCTGGGCATTCCCACACCACATGCAGAAATGTCCCAACCTCCACACCACATTTCGGACATCGATCTGAGCTTAGTGGGTATATTCTCGAGAGTCTCTGTGGAGTGTAGTATGCCCTATGAAGAAACTTCAGTTGAATAAATCTGTCGCGCGCAGAGATCATCCGGGGAATGTAATTCTGAATGCCCTCCTGCCAGTCCTCCTCATCCAGTGATGGGAGATCAGACCTCCATTTGCTAAAAAGCGCAGACTCCGTCTCGGGTTCCGAAATGGAGAGCCTAAGGTACAGGGAGGAGAGGACCCGATCCGCATATTTGGCTATGAGAAACTTTTCAATTTGGTTCGAGCAGACCGAGATTTGGGCAGGGAATTGGGCCCGCGTCGCATGGCGCAGCTGCAGGTATCTAAAAAACATCTTATTCGGCAGCCCAAACTCCCTCTTGAGAATGTCAAAGTTTAGGAGGACCCCCCTAGGCATAATCTGCTGTATGGTCGTGATGCCGTATCTGGCCCACAGGGCCGGATCCGGGATAGATTTGAAATGGCTCAATTGCGGATTGCCCCACAGCGGCGTATGGGGTGAAACCTCCAAAGGACCATTAAGTTTCCTCGCCACCTGCATCCACACACGCACCGTCGTCGCCATATTCGACGTGACCATAGGGTGAGCTTTAGGGCCCCTAAATACCAAATTACTAAGCGCAGCATAGGACCCCAGGATGGCCGCCTCTAGGTTAACCGACGGATTGGATCTCGATTGTACGAACCACCACCGCACTGTCACCAGTACCGCTGCCCAATAGTATTGTTTCAGGCATGGTAAGGCCAGGCCCCCAGCCGAGAGAGGCCGCTGGAGGGCCAGCCTCCCCACCCTGGGCACCGCTCCAGCCCAGATAAACGTATTGATCACCCGGTCTGCCCTGAGGAAAAAGGAATTCGGGATCGGGGTGGGGGCGTTCCGAAAGACATATAAAAACTTTGGCAAAAAGGTCATCTTCAAGAGGTTAATTCTACCCACCGGTGACAAGGGCAAAGACTTCCACATCTGGCACACACCCACATGAATTTTAATGGCATCCCTGTCTTAGTCCGTAGTGTTCAATATTGAGTTGGCTCACCCTTTGCAGCTATAACAGCTTCAACTCTTCTGGGAAGGCTGTCCACAAGGTTTAGGAGTGTGTCTATGGAGTGTGTCCCTGCCCTAAAGGAGCTTACAATCTAGGGTCCCTAACTCACATTCATACATACACATACTAGGGCCAATTTTAGACAGGAGCCAATTCTTAGGAGTGTGGGAGGAAACCCACACAGGCACAGGGAGAACATGCAAACTTCAGTAGGGATGACAAAACCAATGACCCTAGTGCTGCTGGTCAGACGTGTTAGCCACTGTGCTGCCCTAAATCAATGCTTCTAAAATATGTATAGATACTTTGACACTGATAGAATTGTCAGCACTTGCGTTTGGGGGTGGAAAAAACAGGCAGTTGAACTGTGTTTTTATGCCCCCCCCCCCCCCTTAATTTGCAAAGGACAAGGATTTACACAAGCCCCTGCAAAAAAAAAAATATCCCCCCTCTCTTATTCTGCAGACAGGACCGATGCCAAACATGACTTTTTCAAGTGAACAGGGCTGCAGCCATGTGGCATTTACAGGGTTAAAACATCCAGTGAGGAGGCGACCATCTCACTGCCTATCAGACACTTCTGAAAAGCCATCCACCATGAAACGCTTTTCAGAAAGGCTGCAAAGTCTTCCATACATCTAAACCTAGGCATAATGCCATTGCTATGAAATACATGGCGATGTCAGCCCTGTAAAATGTGAAATCATTTAATCCCAATCTCTACAATCTCATATAAGTTTTAACACATTGATTGAATTTCAAAGCAGAATCTTCCACTCTTCACAATCACACCTTAATCACTTGTTGCCCAAGGTAAGTACATGGACGTCCTTGGGTTGCAGTGGTTATACCAAGAAGACGCCTGCACCTACAGGCATCATAACAGTATCACTCTTTGCAGCTGGCAATTCTCTATCTGGCAAAAGTGATCTGAGTGGCTACATAGCCCCTCGATCACTTCTGGGGGTGGCGCAAGGGTGTACCCCCCCCCCATCGCCTCTCCTGAGCTCTCCGGTGTCATTGTGGAGGTCGGGAGCAATACGACCAGAGGCCGGTCAGTGAAATTTTCTTCCAGGAAAGGTCAGAATCTCATGTTTGTGTAATGACTTGGATTCTTCACATCACAGCCCCCATCTCCTATTATATCACAATTGCTTTCTTACATCAGTGTCTTCAGTCCCCCCCCCTGCACATCACAGTCCCCCCCTTTACATCACATATCAATCCTTCACATTACAGTCTCATTTTTAAAGCGGAGGTCCACCCTAAAGTGGACCTTCCGCTCATTGGAATCCTCCCCCCCTCCGGCGCCACAATTGGCACCTTTCAGGGGGGAGGGGGGTGCAGGTACCTGTACAGTACAGGTATCTGCACCCACTTCCGGGATAGCTCTCTGCGGAAAGGGGCGTAGATTACGCCCCTTTCCGAAAGTCCCCCACTGCCTGCTGGGAAACACACAGATCCCAGAGGCAGCGGGTCCATCCTTATTGCGCAGCGCGACTCGCGCATGCGCAATAGGGAACCGGGAAATGAAGCCGAAAGGCTCCACTTCGTGATTCCCATACCCAAGATGGCGGCGGCAGCACCCGAGAGACGATCGAGAGATCGGCTTCGGGTGCCGACATCGCGGGCGCGCTGGACAGGTAAGTGTCACTATTTTAAAAGTCAGCAGCTGCAGTATTTGTAGCTGCTGGCTTTTAAAAAAAAAAAAAAAATGCGGACTCCCGGCGGACTCCCGCTTTAATACAGTATCCTCCGCACAACTTCACAGTAGTATCCTCAGTCCCCCTTGACATCAACCCCCCTTCACCCCTTTCACATAGTATTCTCAACCCCGTCCCCATATCACACCACCTTCATTCACAACAGTGTTCTCAATACCCTTCACATCAACTCTCCTCAGCAGAAGAGTTCTCAGCCCCCCTTTACATCACATTCCCTTCATAGCAGTGTCCTCAGCCCTTTTCACATCACCCCTACCCCTCCCCATCTTTCATACTTGCGTCTTTAGCCCCCTTCACATTGCCCCCCCCCCATCCTTCACAGCAATGTCCTAGCCCCCTTTGCGTTGCCCCCATTCATAGTAATGGCCTAGTTCCCATCCAGAACTGTTTTAGTGTGAAGATGATAGCAGTGGGGGCAGGTGGAAAAACTGTCTCCCAAGTGGGCGGTCTGGATTGTACAGTGACTTGGTCAACATCCAGACCTTGGTCCACTGATCTAGCCATTTTCGCCCTGGCCTGACTGTCCCTGGCCTGCGCTTTTCATTCATTGGATTTCAGTTCTTTTAAATCATGGAGGCTCAGCTGTTACCTAGAGCAGTCTGAATGTAAATACAGCATGTCTAAAGGTCCGAACACACGATACAAAATTGGAAGTCAGATTTCATCCGAACGATCTGCCTATTTTCGGATCATTATTATAGTGCTTTCCAGAGGCGTAACTAGAAACCTCAGGGCCCCGGTGCAAGAAATCAGGAAGGGCCCCCCCCCGAAAAGCATGATTTTGATACTATATTTTTTTTCCACTGTACAACAAAGTAAAACATTTCTGTGCAGCCTGTGTCCCGAGTGGAACTTGTGTCACCAGTGCAGTGGTGGCCGTGGAGAGGGGTGGTGGTACTGGAGGTGGGTGGCGGTGGTGGTACTGGAGGGGGATGGTGGTCCTGGAGAGGGGTGGTGGTGGTACTGGAGGTGGGTGGTAGTGGTACTGGAGGGAATAGTGGTCCCGGAGAGGGGTGGTGGTGGTACTGGAGGGGGATGGTGGTCCTGGAGAGGGGTGGCGGTGGTACTGGAGGTGGGTGGCGGTGGGACTGGAGGTGGGTGGCGGTGGGACTGGAGGTGGGTGGCAGTGGTGGTACTGAAGGGGGGGTGGTGGTACTGGAGAGGGGTGGCGGTACTGGAGAGGGGTGGCGGTGGTACTGGAGGGGCATGGTGGTTCTGGAGGTGGGTGGTGGTACTGGAGAGGCATGGTGGTCCTGGAGAGGGGTGGCGGTACTGGAGAGGGGTGGCGGTGGTACTGGAGGCACCCCAAGTTTAAGAGGGAATTTTAAGGAAAAAAAACTTTTAGGAGGGAAGTTTAAGGGAAAAACTTACATTTAAATGCCCATCAATGCAGCCTTATCAGTGTCCATCTGCAGCCTTGCCCATCCTTCTGCAGCCTTGTCTAGTGTCATTTGCAGCCTTGTCATTGCAGTCTTGAAGTTTTAAAATGGCGCCGCCAAGATACAGAGTCCTGTGTATATCGGTGGCTGTCGGGTCCTCTCGGCAGTGTAACGACATATTCGGTGACCCATCGCAGTTTGCTATGGAAGTGGAGTTCCGTTGCCGCCATCTTTCCACACCCCACACTCGTCCACAGTAAGGATACACTAAGAAGGGGTAAAGCGGACATGTTACACCCACCAGAGTCAATTTATATAGTGAAATACAGGACTTAGAACTCCGTCTGACTACTTAGATCTTGAATTTTAAAAGCAGCGGAAACCCTGCCCATCTCACAGGTTTGCTAATCTGACAGAAGTTCGCTGCTTTTAAAATTCAACATCTAAGTAGTCAGACGGAGTTGTAAGTCCTGTATTGTACTATATACTAACTTTAATGTTATAAATAGGTCTAAAATGCAAAACTTCGGTGGGTGTAACAACATGTCCACTTTACCCCTTCTTAGTGTATCCTTAGTGTGGACGAGTGTGGGGTGTAGCAAGATGGCGGAGACGGAATGTAACTTCCATAGAAAACTGTGATGGGTCGCCGAATATGTCCTTACAGTGGCTCTCAGGTCCTCTCGCAGTCCCGAGCAGAGCCGAGAGTAGCTGAGTGTACTCGGCTCGGCTCACAGTCACGCCCAGTCCCTGTGTTATGTCCATCATAGGGAGGGAATGGGCATGACTGTAAGTGGAGCCGAGCTGAGTACACTCGGCTATGTATCTCGGTGGGGCCCGCGGGGCCCCCTAATAGGCAGGGGCCCATGGGCTTGAGCCCAGTCAAGCCCAATGGTAAGTCCTGCCCTGCATACATACATACATCTGACGTTGTATTCTGTCATACAAGATTTTTCGTATGGTGAGTAACCTCTTCACTTTCGACATGAGACTAGCATGCAACAAAAAACAGACGAACGGTCGTCTGAAAATCTGATCGTGTGTACGAGGCCTAACATCACCCACTTCTCCAAACTGACATCCACCTATCAGGGAAATTTGATATTTGCATAATGCATATGTAATAAAAATGGAAAGTTTTTATTTAAAAATGGAATTTGCACGTTGATGAGGGAGGAACTGAGGAACCCGAAATTTAGGCAGATTAAACTTCAGCTTTAAAAATTAAGCCCTTTCAGATCACCTGATATAACAGGTCTAACTGGAAGTTAAAATTATACAGTGTATCTGAAAGCATTTTAGTTGAATGGAATAGTAAAATATTTGACCCCCTGTCGGGTTTTTATTGCTGTCTGTTTCCCCACCAGGGAGATTCACCCTCTCTGATTATTCTAATACCCACTGTCATCAAGGCAGAAAGTATTGGACAATTGTTACTGAAGGAGAAATTGAGTGGAAATCTTTCAACAGGGATACCTGCTCCAGGCCTGACAGTATAAAATAGGATTTTCTCTCACTATGGAGAGATTTCCTTTCACATACAATTGTGTCTATGAAACAGGAAGTGAAAGGAAATATCCTCAATAGAACAATTTAAAGTGTTACTAAACCCAGGACCCTGTATTCACTATATCTGGTCTCCCACAGCACACAGAACATGGAAATACAATTATTTTAGTAAACATAAACTGCTAAATACGTTTTTTCATCAGCAGTATAGAGCAGTCTTGTGATTTCTATTGGTGCCTGGTTAAAGATTGTAAGGGGAGTTTTCATGCTGCACTGGCTGTCCTATCAGGATGCAGAACCTCTGACATTTTTTGGGGGCAATGCAAGAAGGGGAGGATCTGTGCATACAGAATCAAACAGCCTTTTTACACATTGCAGAGGATTAAGCCTTAGGTTCCACAGGGAGTATAAAAAGCATGCACTTTAGGGTTGTAAAGTCAGGCCGCGTACACACGAGAGGATTGTCCGTCCAACTTAGTCCGCTGAAACGTGTTTCAGCGGACAATCCGCTCGTGTGTGGGCTTCAGCGGACTTTTTCAGCGGACAGTCTAGCGGACTAAGTCTTTCGGAATTTCCGTAATTTTGTCCGTCCAAACTTGGTTTCAGCGGACAGTCCGCTCGTGTGTAGGCAAGTTGGACGGACTAAGTATGGCGCATGCTCAGAAAGGATTTACACGCCGAAGGTTGCATTGCAGTGTATTGGACGTCGTATTTCTAGTCCCGTCGCACGTGCTGTACACGTCATCGCGCAAGCTTTCAGCGGACTGTCTGTTCATCGTGTGTGGTCAAGTCCGTTCATTCAAAAGTTGAACGGACTGTCTGTCGGATTGTCTGACGAACTTAGTTGGGCAGACAATCCGCCCGTGTGTACGCGGCCTCATGAGTTTTTTTTTATCTTAATGCATTCTATGCATTAAGATAAAAAGCCTTCTGTGTGCAGCAGCCCCCCTAATATTTACCTGAGCCCCATCTCTGTCCAGCGATGCCCACGAGTGTCTCAGCCGTCCGAGACTCTTCCTCCTTATTGGCTGAGACACAGCAGTGGTGTCATTGGCTCCCGCTGCTGTCAATCTAAATCAGTCAGCCAATCAGGAGAGAGAGGAGCAGTGCCAGGGTGGAGCTCCGTTTATGAATGGACACAGGGAGCTGTGGCTCGTCTTGGGTGCCCCCTCGACAAGAGGGGCCAGGAGCACAGAAGAGGTGCCCGAGAAGAGGAGGATCGGGGCTGCTCTGTGCAAATCCACTGCGCAGGGCAGGTAAGTATAACATATTTGTTATTTTTATAGGAAAAAAAACAAGACTTTATGTAATACCCTGATATGTAGGCAGGGTTGCTATCAAATAGTTGCCTTGGCCAATTGTTAGGAGATCGATTGATTTACCCCTAATTCTGGAATTGCTGTACTTCTCTTTTCTGTAACTAGGTAACCTGGTAGCTGGTGAAATTGGATAAGACAAGGGCATAGCAAGGACAGATTATGAATACATGGGGTGTCTCAGCCAATTGACAGGGGTTTCTTTAAGTCCCTTGGCCTGCTGGGAGAGCCTATTTATTTGGGTGGAGTCAGGTGATTGGTGTTCTATGCCCCCTGGATGGTTGTCTGGGTGGAAGTGTGTTATGCTGCCCTGGGCTGAGGCCTATCCCGGGGACATCTGGCTGCTAGGCTGTCTGAGGGCCTATCCAGAAGCAGGAGATCAGCATAGGGTTGGGACTACTGGCTTGTAGTCCAACCAGAAGGAGCGGTTCAGCTGGATGGGGAACCAGCTGTGGTTGGAGGTTGAAGGGGAAGCTGTCGCCACTAAATGGCCACCCACCTGGTTACCGGAGACCACTGTGAGTAAGCTGAAGCCAGTACCTAAGCAGTCTTCTCACCAACCGGGGACGGTGAAGAAGTGGAAAAACTTGAGCAAGTGCCAAGTCAGGGACCCTACCGGTCAGCGGAGGTGACACAATTTCCTTTTGCATTACACCCACCATGCCTTGCAACCCACTCTACACCGAGGATGTCAGCTGTCCCTAACTCTGGAGGTTACCTTTAGGCCTCAGGGGCCCTGGGACTTTGCTACACTTTACAGACACGCTACACTCCATCCAACACTAAAAAAAGTTTTGGCTTGAGATACACTTTTATGTATCAAACCCACATGAAGTATAGTTACATTGATCGAGCGTGGACCAATATAACTATGCCATACCGTTGGGATCTCTGTGGAAGCGGAGAATCACAGTGGCAGTCACTGCTACTACAGTAATCACCACTGGTTTCCAGGTCCCGTGCTGAGCATTTACCTTGCTGCATAGTAACCACAGGGTTGTCTGCTGGGCATGGGCACCACTGCACTATGCAAGATGTTCTCTGATTGAGCGAGTTGGAGAGGCGGGACATCGTCATCACAATCTCTACCTCATTCAATCAGAAAACATCTTGCATTCATTGCGAAAGGAATTCTGCTGAACCACCAGGTAGATTTCTTCTATAGCTGCAATTGGTGGTTCACTACTTTGAATTATTATACACAATTATTGTGCATATTATGAAGGGATCCCACCACCCCTTTGTTGTGTTTCCAGGTCTGCACACCTGTTGTGTCCATTTTGAGGAGCTTTCACCATCTCTGTGCTTAGTTCCCAGGTTTGCTCACCTGTTGTGCCCATTATGAGGGGTTTCCATCATCCCTGTGCTAATTTCCCGGGTCTGCACACCTACTGTACCATTGTTAAAGGATTCCCGCTATCCCTGTGCTGAGTTCTTGACTCTGCAGACCTGCTGTGCCCATTATAAGGGTTCCGCACCATCCCTATGCTAGTTCCTAGTTCTGCACACCTACTGTGCTCATTATAAGGGGTTTCCACCATTATTGCACAAGTTTCTAGGTCTGCACACCTGTTGTGCCTATTAGGGGGGGTTCCCATTCTCTGGAAATGTTCTAGAGCAGAATTTCAAGAGGCCTGCTGTCATCTCTGTTAGCCAGAAAAAGCCACTTCTGCACCTCTCTGACTTTTTTTTTCACTTTATTGCTGTAGCTCTATTATCTATTTTAATGTATATTAGTTTGTAAAGATCAAAAGTTGAAAAAACACTTTCTGTGTATATGTGGACATCCACTTTTGCTCATTACATATGAAGGATCTGTTTTCTTGAAGGAATCTTTCCTGAATTTGTTTCTTAGTCCCTCTCTCATTTGCAACAGCAGCTTTATACAGCTAATCTATTTTATCTCAGCAATTTGGCAGCACAGGCGCTAAATACTTCTCTTAGTAGATTTGATTGTTACTTTAGGTAGAATCCTCAAATCTGATAATATGGCACACTGAAAGCATATCGGCGTGAAAAAGTAAAAAATGCCTGACTTTTTCTGTATACGTATTGTGAGCTTACCTTGAGAAGAAGTTTTGTGTTCCTGGAAGGAGATGATTCCTCTCAGGAGACCCACGCCTTTCCCAGACCCGCCATCTGATAAGTCTGTTATCTGAGTGTTGTACAGCTGGGGCTGTGCTGATAAATCCTGATCACACGTTTACTGATTAAAGGGAGGCGATAACATTTGCAGTTCAGGTACTGCCTGGTATTTTGATTCTGAAATCTGCAAAACATTACAACTGGGGTGAAAGAAAAATCCCAATCCTATCTCTGTCTGACACGCAGGAGACAATTGGGCTACCCTAGAGAGTTAAGTGAGAGCAACAGACCATCTGTAAAGCTGGCCATAGATGGATAGAAATTCGGCTGAATCAGCAGGGACCTGTTGCATTCTGATCCATCTATGGCCCTTTCCCTTTAAGAGAAGTCAATCTGATGATTGGCTTCTCCTGGACTGGCTTGTTGGAAAATTTACCTTCGATCAGTGCTGCAGCCGATTGGAGTGCCTGCTGTTAGAATACAGTAGTGCATTGTGGAGGATTTCTCCATAAACCTTAGCCCTTGTACACACGGTCCGACATTCCGACAACAAAATCCATCGGAAAATCTGATCGTTCAGAACGTGATGACGTTATTTCGTTACGACGGGACTACGTTCAAGCTAGTAGCCAATAGCTTTGGTCTAGGAATTTGATCTGAGCATGTGTGGCACTTTGTCCGATCGGAATTCTCTACACACAATCAGACAAAGTCCGATTGGATCATGTTGTCAGAAAGTTTTATAGCACAGCTGTAAAACTTTGTCCGTCGGATATTCCGACGGAAACAGTCCGATGGAGCCCACACACAGTCAGATTATCCGGCAACATGGTCCGATCGGACATTTTCCGTCGGAATGTCCGACCGTATGTACAAGGGCTTACTTGTGTGGATGGAGGAATTTGTTTAGTTTTTTTGATCATTCCACTGGTCAATTTCTCCCTATAAAACAATCAATTGTTATATAGTCCCCCCTACCCTCCTCT
Organism: Lithobates pipiens; assembly: GCF_037356315.1. Lineage (NCBI taxonomy): Eukaryota > Metazoa > Chordata > Amphibia > Anura > Ranidae > Lithobates > Lithobates pipiens. The sequence continues at coordinate 483,625,795 of NW_027507903.1, read as the reverse complement.
GTTCCATATATTCACTATCCTTTCACTCCTTCGCTTCTCTGGTCACCTTCCTGAGTAAGGAGTAGAGGTCCCATGTAATCTCTGGTCAGAGCTTACACAGGGTTAAAGACTACCCCCCACCCCATGTGACAGCATTGGTGCCTAGTGATTGGCTTCTTAGGAACCTGCATTTTGGGAGGAAAGGAAACGAGTCGAGTCACGTGCCTCCCATACCTGGAAGTACTGGGAGGATGGTATGGCAATTGAAGTGAGCTTGCTGCATTGCCCTGCATAGAGCTCTGTTAAAATGGTAGCACAAGTCTTGCAAATTTGCATCATATAAATGCAAAACAATACCTATTGGAGAAAATACTGCTCCTTACTCACTCCTGTGCTGGCATTGGCTTAGGCATTGGGTCTCGTGATCTCTGTAATGCCGTGTCCACACGACCGGACTTTTCGACTGACTTTCTGCGGAGTTCCGGCGGACTTTCTGAATGAACGGACTTGGACATACACAATCACACCAAAGTCCGACGGATTCGAACGTGATGACGTACGACCGAACTAGAATAAGGAAGTTCATAGCCAGTAGCCAATAGCTGCCCTAGCGTCGGTTTTTGTCTGTCGGATTAGCATACACACATACGGATTTCTCGGTCCGGGCGGAGTTCCGGCTGGAAAATTTAAAACATGTTCTATTTCTAAAGTCCGCCGGATTTTTGGCAAGTAAAGGTCCGATGGAGCCCACACACAATCTAATTGTCCGTCGGACCTTTGCTGTCAAAAAGTCTGGTCGTGTGTACGCAGCATAAGAAGAGAAGGTCATTCTTCAGATTGGATGATCACTGAATCCTCAATGAAGTTGTTCCTGCAGCAGAAATTGTCATTTCAGTTGTGATCTGTCAGGCAATTACCTGCTTCATGGTTGGTTAATTTTGTTTGTATCTGTGACACTTTAAAGAACAACTTGACACACATATTTAGCAATTAGCTACTCTTATTTTATTTTTTGTATTTTTATTTTATTTTATTTTTAGTATAGCTAAACATAAAATATTTTGAATAGAGTATGGAATAAGGTATAACCTCTATAAGGCTTTTTTTCCTGTCTGTTTCCCACAGGGGAGATTTTTCTTTACTTCCTGACCCAAAGACACAACAAGAAGTTAGAGGAAATGCCCTTTTAGACAGTTTTCACTGGAACAGGTGTCCTCATTTGAAGATTTTTCATCAATTACTGTTTCAGTGACAGCGGTACTAATTTGGATTTCACATAGAATGTCTGTCCTGATGGCAATGGTCATTGATGGCAAGTATAGGCAAATTAAATTTCAGCTTGAGGTTAATATAATTTCAGTTTTTTCCTTATATTTGTATATTATGTATACATCATGCAGGCTGCAAGTTCTTGAAATGCTCTGTTCTGTGACCTATATGATTGCCAATACTGGGGTCATGGGTGGGCATCTTGCTCTGTCCGGGGCACCACACGGTGTATAGGCAGGAATTCTGCTGTTACCACTTGTGTGGCCAGTACGACATTTCTTCTCTCTCAATTTCATCATTTTTCACGTTTAAGCTCCTTCCACAAGGCCCTGATTGTGTAAAAAGCAGCTGGGAAGAGTTGAAGTATTGCTGAGAGTGGCGTTGATGGAGAAGAGAGTGATCAGTGACACAAAGGGACACGAGGGTTTGTCACACATGACTGATTGAGATTTGGGTGGTCCTGGGAATAAAAGTAGCAGACGGGCCTAGCAGCCTGCAACCTTGAAGGGTCATGAAGGTGAAGGTCAGTCATCTAGGGTGATGGCGATCCGGCTCGCTGAGCCTGGGGGATATCCCACTTAAGAGCCACAGAAACTTCATTTACCTCAATCAGAGGGATGGATGATGAATTGCCCATGTCAGCCATTCACTTAAGAAGTGCACAATACGCTCATTACATTCTACAATGTTCATATTACGATGTACTGCATACTTATGGTGTCCGAACACCAAGGTTAAGGGGGCCCACTACTGATTCTACACCTGATACAAAGACCCTAGAGAGCGATAAGCATTTTCGCTTAGAGCTGACTACAGTCTGCAGAATATTCAACTCAGTTCCAGCAATGTGAAGGTTAGATCTCTCACTGGCTGCAGACATCTTTTCCCTGGGCTTCTACTAGGTACCAGGCTTCTTGATTGGCAGGCAGTGATGGCATGATCCTGCTCATGCAAACAGGGTTCTTTCTTCCTAGCACAGTGGCACTGTGCCAAGAATGTACACTGAGCTGCGCATGCACAGCACAGTGTTTATTCAGTAGAACAATGGTCTCCAAACTGTGGCCCTTTGCTTGCCTTTATCTGGCCCTTTCGGGCAGTGTTCTTCTCACTGATACAAAACACTATTCCAACCACTGACACCAACCATGGAGCATAATTCCTCCCACTGATACCAATAATGGGGCATTCTTCTTCCTACTGACACCAACAATGGGTTACTATTCCTCCGACTGTCCCAACGGTCTGGCCCCTCTAAAGTCTGAAGGGCAATAAACTGGCCCTTAGTTTAGAATGTTTGAAGACCCCTGCAGTAGAAAATTGCGAACAGGCAGGTAAGTTGCTTGAACAGCAGTACAAGGCCCACTTTGGCATATAAGGTTACATTAATGTAGAGAAGAGAATAGAGAATGGAGAAAGGTGGGTTAAGCAAGAATATAAAAGTTATTATGATTTGTAAATGCTTAACAAAAATTGAACAGTGGGTGCCAGCTCTTCAGCTGGCACCTCGCATGATGCAGACACAGGCCATAGCGCAGTTCAGACGTGTCAGTCTGCAGACTGACTTGTCTGTTGTTGCTCCTCAGTGAAGTCATCAGCATGTGTAACATTCGTTTGATGGTGATTTCACTTGAAAGGAGATGGAACGGAATGGAATTAAGTTAGCAAAGAGCTTTATCGGTGTGCAGGAGACAGATCCCGCTCCATCGTAAAGATGAAAGCTCTCAGATATTATGGATAAGGTGTAGGGTTAGTGCAGTGAAGATGTTCCATCGTCTAATAGGATCCATCTTTCTTTAAAGAGATCGGCTGATAGACTGTCAGAGACACTTAGCTGAAGAGGACGTGGACTCGGGAGACAAGTGTGCCGGACAGACATGACAACCGTAGAACTGGAGCCAAGATTTTGTTCCGGCTGAGAGATTGGAGAGTGTGGCTTACACAGAGCTCCCAGGAAATCAAGTTGCAAAATAATTGTAGGGTTCCTAGGGCCAAAAACAGACCTGACGGTCATGTCCAACCTTAGAGCAAGCCAGACAATGCAAAAATAAATTGTGGTCAGTTTTAACTTAGAGGGGGAAAAATATTCCCCCGCAACCCCTCAAAGTCAGCTGAATTAGTTGTCTAAACTAAAATATCCCCAAGTTATCCTCATAGATGGTAACAATCCCAGATTTGTAGGACAGTCCTGCATCTTGGCACTCTCTCTGCCGATGCTGTGTCCCCGGATCACCGTATCCACTTTATTTGAGTTACTCACATGCACTGTAACTGAAAATGACATTCATTTGTGGAGATCAGAGGCATGATTGAATGGCCCTGTATATTTAGGGGCATGTTTTCAGCAGGGCCAACCCATAAAGTGGGTGTGATTTGGGTGCAACCATCTGGCAAAGGGCATACTATGTGAACTGTGGGTAGTTTTAACAGTGTCCTAGGACCTGCTGTAAGTAAATGTCCTTTAATAACTAGGGCACACTCTCGTAAGAAAATCCTTAATTTCTAACTTCCATGGTTGATTTTGCCATTACTACCTGAAGTGTATAGAATTATACAGCTTGAATAATCTTACTGTAATGATGCCCTTCGTATACTGGCAGTAAAATAATATTTTCTAAATCAATTGATATCCAATTGAGATAAGGCTGTGGGGACTGGTCTTACAGGCCTGTGGGAGAGAAGTATCGGGTAAATAAAAGTGCACCCTAGAGCAGTGGTCATCAACCCTGTCCTCAGGGCCCACTAACAGGCCAGGTTTGCAAGATAACTGAAATACATCACAGGTAATATCATTTGCTGCTCAGTGATTGCAGTATTCTAGTCTGCATTTCCCCCGAGGTAATACATAAAACCTGGCCTGTTAGTGGGCCCTGAGGACAGGGTTGATGACCACTGCCCTACAGCATTTAACTGGAAATACAGGCAGGTACTTATCAATCATGCCATATTATCAGGGTGGTGTGTATTTAACATCAAATGTATTCTGCCGCAGGACAATGAAGCCAAAGATATAGCCAATGTCATTAAGACCTATCTTCAGCGTAAAGAAGTTCTGTAAGTGATGGTTTGGCCCCCACAGAGCCCTGAGCTCAAGAGTATCAAGTCTCTCTGGGACATCTGTTCTGAAAGATCTGTGGTTAGTTCCCCAAGGTGTTTGAAATGACCTACCTGCTGAGTTCTTTCAAAAACTGTGTGCAAGTGTACTTCTAAGAACTGATGGTGTTTTGAAAGCAAAGGGTGGTCACGCCAAATATTGATTTGATTTGGATTTCTCTTCTGTTCATTTACTTTGCATTTTTTAATTGATAAAAACAAAATATTAACATTTCTATTTCTGAGAGCATTCTTAATTTACAGCAATTTCCACATCTGCCTTAAACTTTTGTACAATACTGTACATACATATACACACAGAAACACACACACAGACTTTTTAAAATCTGCAGTACTATAACTGCACTCACTGATGTGCCGATGTTGGGCGGAGGAGCGGGAGCTTGGTCTGATCCAAATGCCTTTCTGTACCTGGGTGCCGCAGCACCCTTGACGACCACAGGCGGCACCGCTGTTCAGAAAAGCTGGTTTCAGAACAAGGAAGAAAGGTAACTGGCAGGATCAACCAGATACATCAAATGCCAGAAGTACATGAAAACGATAGAGACAATGATTTATAAAATTCACGTACATAAACATAGAAAAAAAATATTTAGGGTAACATACCATTTCAAATGATGTGCTCAATCAAATTGATTACAAATCCCCAACAATGTAAACCCTGAAAATGAATTAAGTGCAGTGCAAAATAAATATATAAATAAAATTAATCAAACACAGTGCAATATACAGTGTGTGCGTGCGTGTGTATGTGTAATATATATATATATATATATATATATATATATATATATATATATATTCCAGTTTTCTCAACATAGTCATTGAAATCCTAACTTCTTCCCTAATACTTTCTATTGCTACAAATTCTTGGAGGGCTGTCAGGGTGAAAAATAGAAAACAAATGCAGATATCACATCTGATACAACAGATAAGCTGCAATATATTACATTTTTGGTCTTGGGTTTGAAATACACTTTATAGTGTTTGATCTGGTTCTCTGGGGTCTAGTGATGGCTTTCTCACAGATTTTGCTATCCTGTGATAGAGAAACTTCTTCTCTGTGCACTCTGCAAACGTCCTTCATGTTTAGGGCACTCTATTTATGAATTAATTATTCTACCTTCTCCAAACTGCTACCATAAACGTCCATTGCTTAAAGTGGTTGTAAACACCTATTGATTAATTGTACCTATAGGTAAGCCTATAATAAGGCTTACCTATAGGTACTGTAAATATTTTCTAAACCTGCACTGTTTAGGAGATATTTACTGTATATGCAGCCGATGACGTAATCGGCATAATCGCTCTGAAGGAACAACCACCCGTGCCGTACCTGCAGAGCGCTGTGCGTCTCTTGCGTGAATGCATGGGAGTGAAGTCACACGGCTTCAGCCAGTCACATAGTCGGAGTCTGTGGACTCGCAAGGAAGACAGGGGAAGGTGGATGCAGCCTCCAGCAGTGACAACGGGGGTTTCGTTTGCAGGTAAGTTTCACATAATGTGCTAGTATGCGATGCATACTAGCTTATTATGCCTATTATGCTTATTATGCCTTTACTTTGCAGGTTAGAAGTTTTTTTTTTTTTTTAAACAAGCAGTTTACTTCTTCTTTAAAGGACAAATCATCTATTGTCCGTCTCTCTGATTTTATTTTAAACTTGTGCAACGTTTTAGTTTATCCTTTACAACTTTTCCAAAGTACAATTGGAGAAACCTTTATGTCATGTTTAAGGCGGGAGGCTTATCTGAAAATTTTGTATCCAGATTTTGATGTTTCTGAGAGCGCTTTGAATTCAAAAAGGGGTTAACTGGAGCTTTTTGTGCGATGCTGACAGCCGTTACCCAGAGAGGACTTTTTCTCGCAGTGATTTGTAATACTCTAAGTCTTGCGGAGATGTCAGATGTAATAAAAGGGATTTTTCAATCTGCACATTAGTGCGTTCCTCTCCATCCCCCTCCCGCCGTCCCACCCTCGGCTTCCTCTCCTGCCCCTGTCTCACGTTGCTCAGTTTCCACCGGTCCCCCTTTTTTGAGCCTCCCAGTTAATCTGGGACACATGTTGCCCCAACTTTATAGACCTTGAGGGACATTTAATGATTGCTGAGGAGCCGGAGCACCGAGCAGCTCTCTCATCGTTCTCTCACTGTCCTCACTCCCTCTCTCTCACACGTACACATACCTCTCCCTTTTCTTCTGTCTTTAAATATCAATCGGTCTCTCCGTCTCTTTATTCTTCTCTCTCTCCCGTTCTTTTTTTTTACTCCCTTTCCTTTTTCTTCTACCTCTTAAGCTGGATATACACTAGTAGAATTTCGAATGAAAAGTCATACAAAAATTCTCAGAACATTTAAATGTATTTTTTTCTTCTCTGGTCCCTCTATTGCTTTCTACCTTCTCCTTACTTACATCTCTTTCTCTGTCTCTTTCTTCCTTTCCTTCTTACTTTGCATCGCTTTTCTCACCATCTTTCTTTTGACCCTCCTTCCTAAGCTGGCCATACACGTTTTTTTTTCTTTTCATTCAGCCAGTGGGATCCCCCCTTCCATACTCCCCTTTCTCCATCCCTCTCTTCGTTTTCCTCCCTCTTTCTTTCTTTCTCTTTCTCAAATTCAAATAAGCTTTATTGGCAGGACCATATACATTTTAGCATTGACACAGCAATTGAGGAGTTATTTTGGGTTGGATGGGTGGGGAGGTGTTGGGTAACTCTTAGGGCATTATTAAAGGATCATTTAAAGTGGTTGTAAACCCTGTTACACCACTTGTACCTGCAGGTAAGCCTATAATAAGCACGGTTTAGGAGATATTTACCATGTACGCTTGCGCCAATGTCATCGGCGTATGCGCGCTGAAGAAACGCAGCTCATTATAACTTTGTCTTGCAGGTTGTTTTTCTTATTTATTTTTTTATATGGGTTTACAACCACTTTAAAGGGTGGTGAGTTCGGGTCCGGTATGTTATCTTAAAGTAACACTAAACTCTGGTTTAAAAAAATAAATTCACCTATGTATTATTAACTCAAAATAGCACCTTCTATTGTGCCCAGCCTCCTCCAAATCTCCAATTTTTATTTTATTTTTTTTGCTGCTGGGGTCCAACTTCCTATTAGAGGATGGGTATGTTCATTCTCCATTGTACCACTGTTTGTAGCAATGTAGCCACCCTCACATGCTCAATTCCAAGATGGGTGATAGGCTATGGAATTTGTAGTGTGCATAGAGCAGTAAATCATATATACGGAAAGAAAAAAATGTGGGGAAAGACGCCACTTAAAGCTACTAGAAATCTTAGATAAAATAAAGATTTATTAAAATAAATACAAAAAATGTAAAAAGTAAGTCAAAACATTGTGCATACTCCATATACTGTATATCCAACCCTTTTTTTTTTCCAACCAGGTTGGCTTTTGTCTAATCAGAAACATTTTTATTATGTAATAAGTCAATTTTTGCACCATATTGTGCTCTAATACTGATATAGTCTTTACAGGTCTTGTTAGTTTGCTGTCTGCCTGGAGGGATTATCTTTGTGGTGGGATATGCGCATTGAACAACAGTGTTCATTTTAAGGCCTGTACACATGATCAGAAAATTATACAAAAAATACCACTTTGGAAGTGATTGTACGATAATCTGATTGTTAGAACACAGCTTTTGTCCAGAATTATCCAAAGGGACAAACACGAAAATGTTTCTGGTACGATACCAGATCGTACGACTTTCATTTAATCGGTATAGTTTTTGTCCCAAAATGCAATACAAATACAATACATCATTTCCAAATTTTTATTCTGTTATACGAGAATTTTCATACTTTACTACTTCATTTTCGATATGAAGACTAGCATGCAAAAAAAAAAGGACAATCATTCGACCGATAATCTCACCATGTGTGCTAGACTTTAGGGCTTGGATTTTCAGTACTGCGCAAAGGTTTTAGGCAGATGTGAAGAAATGCTGTTACGTGAAAAAATGCTTTAAAAAATATATATTTTTAATTGTTTTATTTTTATCAATTTAGAAAATGCAAAGTATATGAACAGAGGAAAAATCTAAATCAAGTCAATATTTGATGTGACTACCTTTTGGCTTCAAATCGACCTCAATTCTTACACTTGCACAAAGTTAAGGATTTTGTAGGATTAGAATCAGGTGTATGAGTAACCAATTATATGGCTTCAAAACTGTGTGCAAGTGTACTTAGAAGAATGGATGCTGGTTTGAAGCCAAATGGTAGACACACTTACATTAATTTGATTTGGATTTTTCTTCTGTTCAATTATTTTCCATTTTGTGACTAGATAAAAAACAAAACAAACAAAAAAAACCAACTTAACACTTCCATTTATAAAAGCATTCCTAATTTATAGAATTTTTTCACAACTGCCTAAAACTTTTGCACAGTAGTATATATGGGGTATGTACAGTGTTTTGGCTTACTTTTTCTTCAATTCTTTATTTCATTCAAGCTTTCCAGTAGCTTTGAGTGGTGTCTTTCCCCTCATTTTTTCTTACCTAATTTATCATTTGTATGCTTTACACAGTGATACCTCCTACCTTTAAAGCAGCTTGAGCACTGGTTACAAATATACTATGGCTCCCACTGCCTAATTCTTTAGTGTATATGTATATATCTGCTGTCTTTCCCTTTCTGCGCTCTTTGGAAAGTGCAGATTGTGTTAGAAATCTTGTTTCCTCATTCAGTAGTGAGTGTGGAGTCTGGGCTTACACTGTATGAGAGCTGATTGGAGGAAAGGCACTCCCCCTCCCAGCATGCAATGCTGCACTCTGAATAGACAAGCTCTCTGATAAACGATTTCTAAGCTCCCTCCCTGACGCAAATTTTAATTTGCTTTTATCTTGTGTGTCGGAAAAACTTGTCAGAAGTGACTGCTGATAACAGAGGAACAGAGCAGCAGAAAGACAGGCACATAGAGCTTTGGAGAGACATACGTAAACACTACAGACACATGTGCTTAGGTCAAATTTCATGAATGGGGTTTGCAACCATTTTAAAATAGAAATGAAAGGCAAAACGTTTGTGCATAGATATAAAAAAACACTATAAATACATTGGGGCAAAAAAGTATTTAGTCAGCCACCAATTGTGCAAGTTCTCCCACTTAAAAAGATGAGAGAGGCCTGTAATTGTCATCATAGGTATACATCATCTATGAGAGACAAAATGTGGAAACAAATCCAGTTAATCTCAATATTTTGTTATATAGCCTTTGTTGGCAATGATAGAGGTCAAACGTTTTCTGTAAGTCTTCACAAGGTTGTCACACACTGTTGCTGGTATGTTGGCCCATTGCTCCATGCAGATCTCTAGAGCAGTGATGTTTTGGGGCTGTTGCTGGGCAACATGGACTTTCAACTCCCTCCAAAGGTTTTCTATGGGGTTGAGATCTGGAGACTGGCTAGGCTACTCCAGGACCTTGAAATGCTTTTTACGAAGCCACACCTTCGTTGCCCAGGCGGTGTGTTTGGGATCATTGTCATGCTGAAAGACCCAGCCACGTTCCATCTTCAATGCCCTTGCTGATGGGAGGAGGTTTGCACTCAAAATCTCACGATACATGGCCCCATTCATTCTTTCATGTACACGGATCAGTCGCCCTGTTCCCTTTGCAGAGAAACATCCCCAAAGCATGATGTTGCCACCTCCATGCTTCACAGTAGGTATGGTGTTCTCTGGTTGCAACTGAGCATTCTCTCTCCTCCAAACATGACGAGTTGTGTTTCTACCAAACAGTTCTACTTTGATTTCGTCTGACCATGTGACATTCTCGCAATCCTCTTCTGGATCATCTAAATGCTCTATAGCAAACCTCAGAGGGGCCTTGACATGTACTGGCTTAAGCAGGGGGACACGTCTGGCACTGCAGGATCTGAGTCCCTGGCAGCTTAGTGTGTTACTGATGGTAGCCTTTGTTACGTTGGTCCCAGCTCTCTGCAGGCCATTCACTAGGTCCCCCCCACCATGTGGTTCTGGGATTTTTGCTCACCGTTCTTATGATCATTTGACCCCACGGGGTGAGATCTTGCGTGGAGCCCCAGATCGAGGGAGATTATCAGTGGTCTTGTATGTCTTCCATTTTCTAATTATTGCTCCCACAGTTGATTTCTTCACACCAAGCTGCTTGCCTATTGCAGATTCAGTGTTACCAGCCTAGTGCAGGTCTACAATTTTGTTTCTGGTGTCCTTTGACAGCTCTTTGGTCTTCACCATAGTGGAGTTTGGAGTGTGACTGTTTGAGGTTGTGGACAGGTGTCTTTTACACTGATAACAAGTTCAAACAGGTGTCATTAATACAGGTAATGAGTGGAGGACAGAGGAGCCTCTTAAAGAGGAAGTAAACCCTGATGGGTTTACTTCCTCTTTTTTTCCCTGCAAAGGTAAAGCATAATGGACTACTATGCATCGCATAGTAGCTCATTATGTGTCACTTACCTGACACAGGAGCCAGCGAAGTCGCCGCTGTCCCCTGTAGTCCGCCGCATCCATGTTGCTTGTGGCGTCTCGCAGCTCCGACGAATCACAGCGGCGCAACCGCGATGACGTCACTCCCGCGCATGCGCACGGGAGTCGCGCCTCGCAGCTCCGCCGCTGTCATACGGCGAAGCCGCGATGACGTCACTCCCGCGCATGCGCACGGGAGTCGACAAATTTGGCAAATCCATTCTTGGATTTGCCGCATTTACTGCGCATGCGCGCCGCTGTCTACGGCGCATGCGCCGTAGACAGCGGTGCCCATTTTCGGGCAAATATCTCCTAAACCATATAGGTTTAGGAGATATTGCTTGGACCTACAGGTAAGCCTTAATCTAGGCTTACCTATAGGTCCAAGTTGTTTGGAAGGGTTTACTTCCTCTTTAAAGAAGAAGATACAGGTCTGTGAAAGCCAGAAATCTTGCTTGTTTGTAGGTGACCAAATACTTATTTTCCACCATAATTTGCAAATAAGTTCTTTCAAAAATCAGACAATGTGATTGTCTGGATTTGTTTCCACATTATGTCTCTCATAGATGATGTATACCTATGATGACAATTACAGGCTTCTCTCATCTTTTTAGGTGGGAGAACTTGCAGAATTGGTGGCTGATTAAATACTTTTTTTTGCCCCACTGTACTTTTTTATTTACTTTTCCTCTGTTCTCAGCTGCATAACAGCTTGGGGAAGAGAAACAGCAGCACACTGATCTTCCCAGTGAATGGCTTGCAGAAGGGGGAGACGGCATGTCAGGACAAGTCTGATCATTGGAGGAGAGCAGACTGAGTTTCCTACACAGCTAGAGAATAACCACAGTGTGTTCTCATGCTTAGTGTGGTCAGTTTTTTAATAGCAAGGCAGAGGGACTGGCAGGAACACCCAGGAATTCACAAAAGGAAGCAATACAAAGAGAACAGGATACTTTTTCATACAAGTACAGGGTACAGCAGCCACATATCAGCAATATAAAATGTTTGGTTTTTCATATTCTTTAAAGTAGAAATGCAGTCAAATATTAGTTAATCTTAAACCTGCTCTTATCTCCATTCTAAACCATATACTACCCTGTAAAGGAAAGATGTCTATACTTACCTATTCTGAAGGTGCTCCGTCGCATGATCGGCTCCCAGCCCTGGCTTCAGTTAGAGGAGAGATCACCAACAACAGATGCAAATCCTGTGCAGTGACATCACCCAAAGGCTTATTATTGGGCAGCCATTGTCAGCTGTCGCTCCTCTCAGCTGAAGCCAGGGCTGGGAGCAGATCATGTGACCGGCGTGCCCTCAGAATAGGTAAGTATAGACATCTTTCCTTTACATGGTAGTTAGTGTAGAGCTTAGGCCTCATGTATACTGCTGCTGGTAAACGGATGTTTTAGGGGCAGTTGGGTGTTTTTTTCAGCTGCCCCTGCATTCTCCCAAGGGTCGTTTATAGTCGTTTCCAGGCAGTTGAGGTTAGAAGCATTTTTTGGAAAGAAAAAAAATGCATTCAGGACGGATGTTCAGAGGCATTTGAAATGCCAAACACCTGTAACAGCTTGTAAACGCGGTAACTGACCTTTAGCCGTGTTTCACTTATAGTCATTTTAAATGTAGATACATTTTTAACTATTTGCAATGCAGAAAACGCTTCTAAATGCAAACGCGGCCCAATGGACGTTCTTTAAATGTCAGTTACTATCCGTCAAGTTGCATCGTTCAGGAGAGGTTTTAAACCTCCCGTGTACATGAAGCCATAGGCCTCTTTCACACGATAAGCCCGCTCGGATCCGCCTGTCCGTCTTTCAGACAGATCCGAGCGGGCCATCCATTGACTCCTATGAGCAGGCAGATGTCAGCGGAGATGTGTCCGCTGACACCTGTCTGCCATCCGATCTGCTCAAGACAGACACATGGCGATACATCTGCCATCTGATTGGATGAGATCTGATGAAAACGTGACATGCTGCCGGTTTTCGTCCGATCTCTCCATAGAGATCAGCGGAGCTCTGACAAACCCCTTCCCGCTCAGTGAGCAGAGACGGACCTGTCATCCACTGGCTCAGTGGAGATCAATGGAGCAATCTTCTGCTGAGCTGGCGGACTCCGCTGAGCGGATCTGCCCCATGTGAAAGGAGCCTTAAAATGGGGGTGGAAGCAGGTTTCAGCTTAGATAGTATTTGACTGGACTTCTACTTTATTTGTTGAGCATTCGTAAGTTGTGTTGTAGGCTTTTATCTGTTGATTATGTCTTCAGCATACAGCAGGACCTTCGCCTCTGTGTCATGTAGAGTTAGTCCGGTGCTGAGGATTCTAGAGCTGCAGAGAAAGTTAATTGATGGTATGTGTTAAAGAGAGTTGGACTGAGGCCCCGTTCACACTTGAGCAACACTCAACGTAGTGCTTTTTAAGCTTTTTTTTGCACCATTTTAGTGCGTACTTGGAGCCACCATTCATTTGAATGGGCATCCTTCAGCTTCAAAAACACACTAAAGAAGCTCATGCACCAATTTTGGACATGACCCAAGCGTGTTTTGCGTCATGCATTTTTCTCGTGTTTTGTGCCGCAGAAAACATATCTCCCAACTGTCCCTGATTTCGAGGGTCTGTCCCTGATTTGGAGCAATGTCCCTCTGTCCCTCCTCATTTGTCCCTCATTTTGGTCTGATCTATATAGTTGTATATGAAATGCACTTTTTACCTTTCAAAAAGTTTTTCCTAGAGCTAAACCTTTCATCCAAATGCAACATTTCTGCATTTGTAAATTTGAAAAGCCAATATAAAGGAATAGTAATGGTAAAAAAAAATCACTTGTGGGTTTAAGTAATCTTTTTGTTGGTGGTTAATTCTCATTTAGGGGGGTGTGTCCTATGCCTACATACTTTTGCTAGTAGGTGTCCCTCATTCCCATCTCAAAAAGGTGGCAGGTATGAGAAAATGCGCAGCAAAGTGCACTACTGATACGTGCGTTTGGGGTTCTATTAAGAAATAATGGCTTTGCAAGCATGCTGTGCATTTTAGCGCATTTTTTGCACAGTTGCAGAAACATCGTCAGAAACCCGAGTTGCCCATGTGTAAACAGGGCCTTAGACTCTCTCATCCGCCCCCCCCCCCCCCCCCCCCCACACACACACACACACACACACACACTCTCCAGTTTATGACATAAGTCCTACCTGTTTATACCAACAAGCTCATCTCTGTCAGCATTTTGCAAACCTTTGTCCTCAGACCAAATAACGGACAGTGACCGGTGCAAGAGCAGGAACTTCTGCACACATACAAAATGTGAACTGTTTTTATTTTCCTGCAAACTTTAGTGTTTAGGTAAGGCCATTGATGAAGCAAATTTCTGGAAATGCTCTCGCTTTGCAGGAAACAACTGCTGTGTGTAAGCAGCTACAGCCATTCTTACATGCTCCTGTTGACTGCCAGATCTAAGACCAATGTTAAACACATAGAAATGCACAATACATGACATGATTATTAAGAACCTTCTCTGCCTTAAAATGCATGAACATTTGCATGAATGTGCATAGTAGTCCCCAGAAATTACATATTGGTGGTTGTGAATCTCTAGCTGACCTCATCTTTCTCTGGGTGACTTTGATAAAATTCCCTGTTGACATTTGTGTCTCTGCATCTCTCAAGACAATAGTGAAGTTATTGGTTTCCCAGAATTGTATTCATCTAATTATTTATTAAATCTACATTATGAGGAATTTTAAAGAGAGAGTAAGCTTACCATAAACGGAAAAAAAGCCAAATTTCGATCAGTGTGTGACCATCCCTGTTCGACAAAAGTCAGTCATTTTATCAACTTCTGTTGAACAAACAAGTTGGAAAACTTTTGTCAACCAGTGGCTGCGGCCATTTGACTTTACCTTCTAATCAGTGCATGTCCCAGCATGGATGGAGAAATCATTTTATTTTGTTTTTGTTCAATCTGCTGGATGGAAAAAAATGAGCACTGTACAGCCAGCTTAAGACCATCATTTGGCTTTTTAATGGCCTCTGCAGTTGGGTGGAGCTGGAAACTTGGTAGAGACATCCCACCAAAAGAATGCTTGAGACCAGGACCGGGACAAGTGGTGGGTAGAAGGCAGTGGCGGCCATTTTGGGGGGTGGCAAACAAACCCCCCTGCCAGGTCCACACTTATAACATCCAGGTCACGGCTTCCCGCCTTCTCCTTACGGCTAATCCCATCTTAAGATCTGCCTCCTGCCCTGATTGGCCGGGAAGAGAAGGCAATACTGAATATTGACTGCCCAACCTTTGTGAAGCCATTTTAGAGCCTCAAGCTCTAATAATGTGCTTTACAAAATAAAACTACTCCTAGAATCCTATGAGTCCAGTGCCTTGCTTGGAGATTAGTAGGCGGTGCATGGGGATTGGGGGGGCAGCGCCCCTTATGGACCAGCCGCTGCTGGCAGAAGGGGAGGCTGCCCTGGATACAGTGTTCAATGTAGTGATATAAATTCCTTCTACTATAAGGCTGATGGGAGTAGTGACAGTGGCATCACTACTTTTGTCAGCCCAGCTCTGGAAGCGGTAAGGAGAGGAAGAGAAAGATGGAAGGAGGTGCAGGCTTGCGCATAACTGGGCAGGGGGTGTATATAATTTGGTAGCTATCTTGGGATTCAGCCTGCTGTTGTATGAGTATGTGGATTTTTACTCAGTTCTTATGTGGTGAATAGGAAGTGGGGGTGAATCTAACACTTCTACGCTCCAGTTCTAACACTCCTAAACTCCAAAATAAATATTTTTAGCTGGAGATCCACGATAGACACCATTGCTGCCTGTCTTGTAAATTTTCTGTTGTAATGCTGCTTATGTTTTCTGTCAATTCCTGTCCTGGTGCATACTGGCACAACAAGATGTCACTGGAACAGGATGTAGGAACATAAAAAGCAATAAAAAGTTGGCAGTGGTTCTAATCCTTTTTCCTTGTCTCTGGGAGAGATTTACTAAAACTGGTTCACGCAAGAATTTGGTGCAGATGTGCATGGTAACCAATCAGCTTCCAGGTTTTATTGTCAAAGCTTGATTAAACAAGCTGAAGTTAGAAGCTGATTGGTTGCTATGCACAACTGCACAAGATTCTGTGTGCACTTGTTTTAGCACAGTAAATCTCCCCTATGTGACTATAAAAAAAAGGGAAATTAAGGTTTAACCTTACCATATTCGCTGGGTTTGAATACAAAGAGTACGAGAGGGCTAAAATATTTACCTTTTCTGGTGAGAATGCTTCCTTTAGTGCTGACCATATAACCAAAAGCCTAGGCATTTCATCACATGATTTCTGGGGGATACAAGTTCACATTGGATGGTCTTTCCATTTAGCCTAGATCATGTGACTAAAGGAGAAGGCCTGTCCTATGGACAGTATGTCATTTTTATTTGTTGTGTAGGTTCATGTAAAAAGCAAGATATTGGCTGCTTTATATCCAGGTGGGGGGCTATCTACTTTACACACTGGCCATCTAAGCTACACTATATGGCCAAAAGTTAGTTAGTTAGTTAGTTAATAACCCTAAAAATGATTGAATTCCGATATTACCAGTGAATGGTACTGTTAATACTATAGTATCATGACATTTTAGACTATTGTGTGCCTCCCACCTTATGACAACAGTTTGGGGGAAGGCTTTTTTTCTGTTCCAGCATGACTATGCCTCTTGTTAAAAGTCATCTCCATAAAGACAGACACAGTGTGGACAGTTTGTAGGGAAGGAACTCAAGTGGACTGCACAGATCCCTGATCTCAACCCTACTGAACACATCTGGGATGAATTGAATCATTGATTGTGAGGCAGGTCTCCTTATCCAACATCAGCACCTGACCTCACAAATGGACACAAATTCCCACAGACATCCTCCAAAATCTTGTGGAAAGCCTTTCCAGAAGTGTAGAGGCTGTTATAGTAGCAAAATAGGGGTGAGGGGCAGCTTCTTTCTTATGCCCATGGTTTTGGAATAGGGTGTCCAGCAAGCTGTTGTAGGTGAGATTGTCATGTGTCCGTAAACTGTATGTGCGTGTTGCCAATATAAACAAGCTTGCATTTATTAAATCCATGTTTTCAGGAGTCATTTTTGCAGGTGAGGGCAGATGATTTCATACGAAATCTTCACATAATTGCCAGGTCACATATTTGGCCTGTTTGCTTTTCTAATACAGTCCGTCAAGTGGGTACATCTCAGTGAGTCTGGATTGTCATGTCTGACAGACTGCAACCCACATAGCAATCATCTGTAATGGGAAATGTGGCATAAAAGGTTTCATTTATTAAGGCAGACTGTCAGTGGGTCAAAGATGACATAGAGGGGGGGGGGGGGTTTAGACACAGGCAGGGATGGTAGGGGGGTTAGACAGAGGCAGGGATGGTAGGGGGGTTAGACAGAGGCAGGGATGGTAGGGGGGTTAGACACAGACAGGGGGGTTAGACACAGGTAGGGTGGTTAGACACAGGCAGTGGTGGTGGGGAGGGGGTTAGACACAGACAGGGGTGGTGGGAGGGGGTTAGAAACAGGCAGAGGTTAGGTTCAATACATTATTGTCTTATCAACAGAAAATAAACAAAGATGTGACAAGGTGCAAACCAGTAGGCACGCTGGCATATTAAGCTTGGATTGTATATTTGTTAGTAATGTATTCTATATAGCAGGGATATGCAATTAGCGGACCTCCAAATGTTGCAGAACTACAAGTCCCATGAGGCATAGCAAGACTCTGACAGCCACAACAATGACACCCAGAGGCAGAGGCACGATGGGACTTGTAGCTTTGCAACAACTGGAGGTCCGCTAATTGCATATCTCTGCTATATAGTATACATGAATATGTGAAAGTCAATACCATCTGATTCAGTGTATGGAACCTGTAACCTTCAATATGCGGTTCCTGCCAGCCCAGACACCCCAATGGGAGAAAACTGTGTTTTATGGGCTGGGGGAACCGCCTTAAGTGTCGTTTACATTAATGTAAGTTTTGTCATTAGCTCAATAATGGGGAAGTTAGTATCCAGTACTTCTTGGTGCACAAATATTACATTTATGACAATTTGAGTGGCATTGAGTAGAGAACTAGAATACCGGTATTTCCAAAATGAGATTATGTTCAAACGAGGTGAAGGTGTAGATAAGAGAGAGGAAGGTGGTAAGAAAAAAAGGAAAGACATAAAAAAGAAGAAAAGAATATATAGAAAAGAGAGGGGGGGGGCAGCAAGCTCCGTTCAAGGGGGGCTTCAAGTCGGGAGGGTACAAGCAAGATTTCTAAGTGTTATTGTGGTTAGGTTCACGGGGGGTTCTCATTGACGAGATTCTATGTTTCAATTTCTCAAACGTAGAGTAATGCCTCCAGATGCTCCAGATAGTAGAGAATTTGTCCAATTTATCCAAGGCTTTGGCTTGCATCTTATCCATAAGCATGAAATTGTTGATCTCACTTACCCACTCTAAGCCCCTGTACACACGGTCGGAGATTTCCACAACCAAATCCGTTGGATTTTGCCCGTCGGATTTTGTCCGTCAGATCTTTTCCGAAACTGTTGCATACACACGGTCGGACAAAGTTGGCGAAAAAATCCGATCTTTCAGAACGTGATGACGTCATTTCGTTATGATGGGACTACATTCAGGCTAGTAGCCAATAGCTTTGATGTAGGGCATGCGTGGCACATCAAAATTCTCTACACATGATCGGAGTATGTCCGATCGGCCCAGTTGGTCGGGAAATATTTCTAACATGTTGGAAAATTGGGTCCGACGGATATTCTGACTGAATCAGTCCGATGCATACCACACACAGTCGGATTATCCGACGACACGGTCCGATAGGACACATTCAGACGGATTCTCCGACCGCGTGTACAAGGGCTAAGAGAGTTGGAGGGGAGGTGGTTTTCCAATGTCTAGGAATGAATGAATTGCCTACCTACACTGAGAAAAAATGTTAAAAGGCTAGCCTTCTGGGATTTTATTGGGGCCCGAGATAGATGACTTATGAGTAAATAGAAAGGCCTTGTGCCAGTCCTCTTCAGATATGTCTATCCCCAGCTCCTCTGACCAGATCTTAGGGTACCATGTGTATGGTCCAGGATCAGACTATAAATTGCTGATAAGGTATGGCAAGGTACTTCAGGGAGTGTGCATAACTGTTCGAAGTTTGTTAGGGGTCTATGAATTTGTTTTGAGTCATGTAGTAGTTTGCAATAGGAGGATAAATTAAGTTGTGTCAACCATGTTATGTTGGAAGTTGCGGTGGTTGGGCCTGCCACATAAGATCCATGATTGTTATGAACAAATTGTTTCACTGTGTGCCATGTGGATCTATTGTAGGTGTCTATGGTTGGGGCAGCTCTGCCCTCTGGTAGGGCTGGGTTATCGAATAAGGGGATGAGCAGGCTAGGTTCAGTGGACAGCGAGTATCCATTTCTCCTGCGGTACCAAATGTGCAGTGCATCAATTGTTAGATGGGATAAGGTAGGTAGGGATTTGTAGGCCCGTTCGTAACCCCATAACAAGGCACAAAGGTCGACTGGGGACATATCTTGTTCCACCGAAATGGAGACTTTAGTCGGGGCGGGGAACCATTCCAGAATGCGGGAGACCACTGCAGATGTATGGTAGAGCTCAATTGGCTGTGGAAGAGCATAGAAGTTTATGTTTTAATCTAGGATGGTTCCCACGCCAGAGAAAGCAAATGGCCATGGAATGTAGGGTGTGAAAAAAGGCAGACGGAAGTGTTATCAGTAGGGCCTGGAATAAGTTTAACAGTTGTTATGTGAGACGTCTGAGTTTTGTAAAAATTCAGGGCATATACATACGGTATATGAGCCGGGATTGCGATGCCTAAATATGAAATTGATTTAGATTGCCATTGAAATGGAAAGTTGGTCCGGAGGGAGGAGAGAGTGGATTGTGGCAGGGAGAGGTTGAGAGCTTTCATCTTGGAAATATTTAGTTTATAGTTGCTGAACAGACCAAACCTCTGGATCTCAGAACCTATGGAGGGAATGATAATGTGAGGTTGGGTTACATATAGGAGAAGGTCGTCCATATACAAGGAGAGTTTACATTGCGACAAGGGGGTCTGTACTCTGTGTATGTTGGGATTTGCTCTGATGGCTTGGGCCAAGTGTTCAGTGAACGAGGAGAGGGGGCATCCTTGTCTAGTGCCGTTGGTGATATTTAGTGTCTCCGATTGGATTTCATTTACTAGGACTGTGGCTGAGGGTCTGGAATAGAGGACCCTGTTGAAGGCCTTCTCCTCGTCACCGGAGAGAGGGCACGTCGGAAAGTGATTACGTTGGGCATAAGCAATGAGGTGTTGTAGGGTCTTGGTGGTGTTGTCTCTGGCTTTGCATCCAGGGACAAAGCCCACTTGGTCTTTGTGGATCAGTGCTGGTAAAAGGAGTGAAAGGTGATTTGCCAGGATTTTAGCGAATCATTTCACATCTATGTTCAAAAGGGATATAGGTCTGTAATTGGAACTCAAAGAAGGATCTTTGCCAGGTTTAGGGATGACCATGATCTGGGCTTGTAGTAGGGTGTGGGATGGGGGGAGGGGGGGTGAGTCTCATCTATGGCATTAAACACTTTCGCTAATAGTGGGGTGAACGTTTTATAAAAATGTGAAGAAAACCCATCTGGGCTGGGGATCTTCCCATTTTTGAGGCCTTTAATGGCTTGTAAGAATTAGTTTCTGATAGGGAAGACTCAATCTTCAGAATCTGGTTCTGGAATGGTTGGAAGGGTGGTTTCTTGGACACGGGAGGGCAAGTCTTGTGGTGTTTCACCACTATGAGGCGAGGGAGGTACAGTCTGAGGGGTTAGATTATATAAGGTACAATAGTATTGCTGAAATTCTTCAGCTATTGCTGAGTTAGTGTATAGTTTACCCTTGGTTGGAGAGTGGATGAAGGGGATGGACTTGCGTGTGTGTCTGGGGTTTAGGACATGTGCCAGATGTCTACCACATTTATTGGCTTCAGAATAGTGGGTGAAGCGTCCCCTATCTCTCGCCACCAGAGTTCTGCGAAGATTCGTAGTACGTCCCTCCCAGTATTGGATAAGTCAAGTTGAGTCGTGGGGTCTGGGGAACGTTTATGGGAGCCTTTCATGGATGCTATTTTGGCTAAGAGGTGTGAAATGTCAGCCGTACGTGCCTGCTTGTGGCGGGAACCATGTTGGATAAATTTGCCCCTAAGGACAAATTTAAGTGTTTCCCCCTTCGTTAGGGGGTTGGTGTCATCATGAGCATGGTCCTTGACAAAGTCTCTAATGGTGTGTAATATCTTGGGAACAGACCAAATCCAACAATACGTTGTTGTTCAGCCTCCATGAGAATCTTTTCCTATGTGTGGGCATTCGTCCGAGACTCATGTGGATTGGGGCATGGTGAGACCAGAGTGTCAGGCCTATCGATGTTACCAGGGAATAGTCCAGCAGGGATTAGAATGTAGTCTATACGGCTATATGAGGAATGTGCAGGGGAGTAGTATGTGTAGTCCCTATTTGAGGGGTATAACACTCGCCATATGTCTACCAGCGACAGCTCAGAAAAGAGCAAAGCATTTTGGTCAGGGAAGCTGGGGACACTGAGGACTTACCCGTAGATGAGTCTAAGCGTGGTACCAAGGCAGCATTGAGGTCGCCCCCCTAGGATCACATTGACGGCGCTAACCATTTCAGACGGGACGTCACCAAGGAGAGGAATCGCAGTTGATCCTGGTTTGGAGAATACATGTTAACTATAGTGAAAATCTATTTTTTTTTTCTGTCTATATGACAGTTTCAGAATGATATATGTTCCTAGCGGATCAATGTCTGAGTCGAAAACATATGGGGTGAAGGAAGCATGAAAGGCGATAGAGACCCCCTTAGACTTTGCAGAAGGGTTGGTGCTGTGAAACCATGTAGGATAGTGCTTGTGGAGAAGGTGCGGGACAGCATCGGATCTAAAGTGGGTTTCTTGAAGGAGGAGGATTTGAGTGCTAGATTTTGTGAAAATGGTATAATATTTGCCTCCTTTTCTCAGGGGTGTTAAAACCTCTGCAATTTAGAGAGGAAACCTGCAGAGAGATTCTTGGAGCCATTTGTGAAATAATATGGGGTTAAGAATAATGTAGATAAGATTGGAGCTTGCTGTCTCAATGAGAGAGATAGGAAGAAAATACAGGTGGGTAGAGCGGCCTCTAGTGGTGAAAGAATAGAAAGTAGAAAAGGAGGGTAAAGGAGGAAGACAGAAAGAAAGGAGGGTAAATAACCAAGGCCTCAATGGCCAAACTAAGAATTTTTTGTAAACAACATGTCAGCTAAGACCACTGAAAATCCTAATGTGGGGATCGCGGGTCAGCGCACAGAGGGGCCCGCACACACCGGGTAACAATAAAGAACTTTTCATGTACAGATTGCAGCTCAGAGCTCTGATAGTTGCGTGAAGAAAAAACAGAATCCGATAACTTACAATTAAACATTTTGATATACAGGGCCCATCACCAACGCTACATATACCTATGTAATGCGGTCGGTGGTGGGAGGGGGGGAGGATGGAGTTGGGAATGAGATAGCAGCATGCAGTTGTAAACGCATGTAAACGCGGTAACTCACATTTAGCAGCATTTCGTTTACAGGCGTTTTTCATTTTTGCCTATTTGAAAAATGCTTCTAAACGTAAACGCAGCATGTAAATGCAGCAAAACTTACTTTTATACGTTGGTAACTATCTGTCAAGTTTTTTTATCTTATCAATTTTTAATGAGATTTATCATAACAAATAAGAGAGAAGAAAAATGAAATTATACACTCACTTCCGTTATTAATCTTATGAATTGTGTCTCAACTTACATATACCACTCAATATATTTTCATTCCATACAATATAAATTATATGAAATATAACAAAACAAAAAAAGAGAGAGAGAGAGAAAAAAAAGAAGAAAAAAAAAAGGGGGAGGTGGCAGAGGGAGGAAGGGAGGTACGGGAATACATTCCCTCCCCCTCCTGTCACCCCATCAAAGCGTAGTTCATCTATGTAGTACAAGGGGAGAGAGGGATAGAGAGGGAGAAAGAGAAAAAAAAAAGGGAAAAGGAATTTTACCCTTAACCAACAACCTACACCCTGTATAATCAACCGTGAATATATGTGCTTAGTAAATACCTATCCAATGTGCTAAAACTCAACCCTGTGCACCACATCCCATATTCTAACTATATAATTATGTGTAAAGGGCATCTAGAGGGACTTATAATCTTTACCCCCAGATGCTTAGTAATAGTAATTTTCTATTCCAAAAAATAAAAATAGAAAAAAAAAGGAAGAGGGAGAGTCCTTTGCGCATAACAAAAAACGTACATCTCATTCCTATCTCACGTGCCACAAAATATCTGAGCACAATGATCAACTGTGAGTGTGTGTGTATATAATATATATGTGTGTGTGTATATATGTCCAAAGTGTAACAAAAATACATATATATTTTTCCCTTTTCTTCTTCCCTCCCCTTCTACCCTCTCCCCCCAAAAACAGAACAAACAAAAAAAAAATATTAATGAACTGTCAAGTTAAATTGTTCAGGAGAGGTTGTAAAAACGTCCCGTGTACATGAAGCTTTAAACAAGCCTAGGTGCCCAGACCGTCCGGCAACAAGCCCACAACCCTGGACACACAAAGTACATTACACATTGTCATAAGCATATAACATTCCACAATGGTTCAATAACAAGGTAAAGTGGACACAATATTGATCACATCTCCAAG
Organism: Lithobates pipiens; assembly: GCF_037356315.1. NCBI lineage: Eukaryota > Metazoa > Chordata > Amphibia > Anura > Ranidae > Lithobates > Lithobates pipiens. Next base: position 483,602,200 of record NW_027507903.1, on the reverse strand, counting down.
AGATGAGCAGACAGACAGAAATAATAGGTGACTCGATTAATAATGGGAATTCACACCTAGGAGGCACACAATGGGGCAAAAACACACATAACACCTTAAACAGATTATAGCTGGAGGCCAGTATCCAGTTGTCTTGAGCTGATTAAAAAAACATCTGCTCTTAGTCTCACAGTCTAAAGCAGTCATTGCTGGTTTGGGCATTGAGGCCGCAAATATGTATCTGTGCCCTTCAGTTCCCAGAGTCTGCGTGTTTTGGGGAGACAGGGACTTGAATCCAAAGCAAGACCACTCCAAGGGTCCCACAGGCACACACCTCCAAAGAATAGAGCCCCCTCAAAAACCAGGGCCCATAGTCAGTAGACAAGAGGCTACCCTGCAGTCCCTCCCAAAAGCCCCTGTTGATGATGGTCCATGTTATAGGAAGACAATGATATGTTGCTGTCCCTCAATTGTGCTCCTGTGTTGTCACCTTGTCACATGTGCTCCTGGTGGAGCAGCCATGCCGAAACACATTATACAGGCATTGTCCACTGTTGTCACTATCACTACAAGCTGGTCCAGTGATGTGCAGATGACACTGGACCAAGTGTATGTAGATAGAATGTGAAAAAAGTGACATGACAGATATGAGCTATTAGTTGACAGTTTCAGCAGTTTTTTGGCAATGTCATGCCATTGGTTGATCCATCAATTTTAGTCTGGTAATACTTGTTGCGAGATGACAGTCACCCAATGTGCCCGGTTTGCTTCAGACTAAATAGTGATCTTGTGCTTGTGTTTGTTCCCGACACCTCTGCTGGAGGGAACAAGCAGCTTATTCTCATTTTTTTCGCCCACAGCTACTTGTTAAAGCGGAGGTCCACCCTAAAATGGACCTCCGCTCATCTGATCCCTCCCCCCCTCCGGCGCCACAATCGGCACCTTTCAGGGGGGAGGGGGGTGCAGTTACCTGGATAATCCAGGTAACTGCACCCACTTCCGGGCTAGCTGCCTGCGGAACGAGCGTAGGTTACGCCCCCGTTCCGCAAGCGCCCGCCCCCTTCAGGAAGTGCCCCGCTGCCTGCTGGGAAACACACAGCTCCCAGAGGCAGCGGGGACCGTCCGGATTGCGCCGCGCGGCTCGCGCATGCGCAGTAGGGAACCGGGAAATGAAGCCGAAAGGCTCCATTTCCTGATTCCCATACCCAAGATGGCGGCGGGACCCGGCCGCCGAGCGAGCGATCGGCTTCGGGTGCCGACATCGCGGGCGCGCTGGACAGGTAAGTGTCACTATTTAAAAGTCAGCAGCTGCAGTATTTGTAGCTGCTGGCTTTTAAAAAAAAAAAAAAAAAAACGCGGAGTCCCGGTGGACTCCCGCTTTATGACCAAACAGATGGAACTGTTTAATATCTATTAGTATTGCAAGAAGTACAATTTCTGAGACACAATATTTTTGTAGAAACATCTTTCCGCATACCAAATACGAATTCTTCAGTTTTTCTAGGTAAAGAAGTGCTATAGGCAAAACTTTTTTAGTCATTTTGAATAGAGCAAGGAATGGTTATAACCCTGATACTGCACTCTATCCAAAACTAAAAAAAAAAATTTGCCTTTAGTTATACTTGAATATTAATGACCATGTACTTGAAAAACAGAGACTCTGCGTGGCTTTGATATTGGCTTGATGGCAGATTTTGTGCCAAGGCCATGTTATTGTAAAAAATAAAAAATAAAATTTAAAAAAACTGAAAAAAAAGTGACTTTTATATTTTTCAAGAATGTTCTAGTCCTGGCTACTATAAGTAGTGTAGAGATGAAGATGTCATGAAAGATGAAGTATAAGTAGATTATTGTTAATGTGACATCATCTCCACATTGGTTTGGGACAAGGTGCAATCACAATTTTTACCTGCCTGGAATTGGCCTTTTTTAAAATAGTTTTGGATAAAACGAGGAAGAGTTAACATTTCTGTTTGTGATCCCATTGGGGGAGATTTTCCCTCACTTCCGGTCCCTGTGATTTCTATACAAGAAATGTAGGGAGTGGCTTTCACCATGCCTCCCAACTTTTTTAGTTGGGAACAAAGGACACCTATTAGAAAAAGTGCATAGACATAGGACACGCCCCCTTAAAAGAGAATTATACAAAAAAAAATATTAGTTAAACCCACAAATGCATTTTTACCACTACTATTCCTTTATACTGGCTGGCAAATACTTTTTGAAAGATAAAAAGTGCATTTTATATACAAATATATAGATGCGACCAAAATGAGGGACAAATGAGGAGAAATGAGGGACATTGTTCCAAATCAGGGACAGTTGGGAGCTATGGCTGTCACCAGAATAGGAATTATGCATATCATGGAAAGGGTTAAATCCTTGGTGGAGGTGTAAACATTGACAGTGTGGCTGGTATGTGGAATGTGTCCAGAGTGTCACAGAGGGTGAAGGAGATGGCTGTCTGCCCCCCCCAATGCCCCACTATCTACATACCAGACTGTACTTCACCCTGGTACTTCACCTCGTGACAAACTCGCTACAGCGCCAAAGTTCATCTCCATTCACTCACAGTGATATGACTGGCTTCAGTATTGGTCCTTTTAGGCATTATAGATGATCAATTTATAATAATAATTCTCAGCTATCAAGTGTTAGAAAGTCTTTAAACATTCATAGCCAATGTGTTTTGCTCATTTTCATATTACTCAGCAATTGGCCACAACAGAATTTTAAACCTTAAATCCAGGCACAAAAAATTTCCTTTAAAATGTTTTCATCAATAGCCACAAAATATATAAATCCTCTTTGCACCAAATACCTTTGCAAACACAGATATTAGCTTAGAGTAGCAATGGTATCATCCAGGGGCGTTGCTAGGTCTACAAAAAATCTGGGGCTAGAGCCCATAGCAGCGTAGTAAAGAAAGTCATACGCTTGGGCGGGCATACACATGTATATACAGTAATATATGTGTGTGTGTATATATATCCCCAGAGAGCCCCCCACTTACATCAGGGTTCCCACAGAGCCCCCCTTACATTAGGGTCCCCAGAGAGCCTCCCCCTTAAAATAAGGGTCCCCAGAGAGCCTCCACCTTGCATCAGGGTGCCCAGAGGGCCTCCCCTCCCCTTGGGACACCTGCAGAGACTCGGGGCTATGGGGCCCAAGATTCTGGGCTATAGCCCCAATAGCCACCCCCTAGCGATGCCACTGGTATCATCGCTGTGTCTGTACATACAGAAGAGCTGTGGGATGGGCCCAGCAGTCACCTTACAAGACCAGTCACCCAGCACAAGGAGAGAGATCAACAGTGACCGGTCTTTAGTACAGGAAGCTCCTACACAGAGGCTAAAGCCTCATACACACAATGAGAATATTGAACAAATGACCACCGTCTTTTTTTCTTGCATGCTCATACGACAGAATACAACTTGGGTAGTGTGTTGTATTGTATTGTAATGTATTCTTTCGTTTCTAAACGTGCGTGGTCTTGCCTGCTCTATCGATTTTTTTTTTTTGTATGAAAACTGTGCTGATTAAAAAAATCATATGATCTGGTATCGTACGAGAAAAAATATCGCGTTTGTCCCTTCAGATAATTTCAGATGAGCGGTCGTGATCGGTTCTTGAAATTTGAGTACTAACGATCAGATTATCATACGATCCTTTCATAAGTGGTAGTTTTCATCCAATTTTCTGATCATGTGTACTAGGCTTAAGTTTTACACTTAAACAAATCAGAAAGAATTACACAAAGCACACCAAGATTCAAGTAAGAATACTCATGTATTTAGGGTTGAAAATATTTTTATTGGTAATAAGAACATTGTAACAGTTACATGACTGATATATCAAAATAGTAAGGGCCGGTTCACACTGCAGGCGAGGCGAGGCGACTCCGACTTGCCTCGCCGCGACCTGCAGCGGCCTCGGCGGCGACTTGCAAATGACTTCTGTATAGAAGTCAATGCAAGTCGCCCCGAGGTCGCCCGAAAGTAGTACAGGAACCTTTTTTCTGAGTCGGAGCGACTCGAGTCGCTCCTCTCAGAACGGTTCCATTGTACAGAACGGGGGCTACTTGCGGGAGCGAGGCGAGGCGAGTCGTGTCGCCTCGCATCGCCCGCTGTGTGAACCGGCCCTAAAAGAGGGCCGTGAGCAGGCCAAGTGGCTATCGCCTGCAGCCATGCTCGTGCCATAACTCAAAGACACAGAGAAGTGCAAATAATAAATAATATCAAACAATAAATAAAAGCAAAAAGAAAAAAGGGGGGGGGGGGGGGAGAGAAGAGATAGAGAGGGGTGGAGAGCCAAGGAAGGAGAGAGAGAGGAGAAAAGAAGAGAGAGAAGAATTCTGCTGGGAAAACATGGAATAGAAGAAATAAGAACTGTACTTGTGGGGATCATCGCCACATGTGATAATTCAGGGTAGGGGCGGGGATGAGTTTGAAGGGGTAAGGAGCATATTAGTCAGAGTGTCGGATGAGGAGAAGCACAGCCAAATGGACTATAGAACTTTATATTTGAATACTCATGTATTTAGACAGTATTCACATATCTCAAAGTTCAGCTTTAGAGAAGAATGGAGCAATGTAACTATGCATATACCATGGTATTCCTCTAAATGCTGCTCGACAGGCTGCTTGGTCAGCACACCATTCAGAAAATGCTTTGCATTTTCTGAAAGAATGCAAATCGTTCTTTGATTGGACAAGGTGGAGAGGCATGGTAGTGATATCATGCTCTCCACCCCATTCAATCAGAGAAAGCTTTGTATTCATGGAGAAAATGTGAAGCATTCCTTGAATGGCACCTTTGGTGGCCAACCTCCTGTTGCTCCCTTTAGCAATGGTGTCACTTGAAAAGCCATGTAGCAACAGAATGGTCCTTTTAATCAGCTTTGCCTTCCCCCTTCCAGTGAACTCCTTTACGGCCCTGTGTTAGTTGTAACTCTCCCTGCTGCAGCTGAAATTCGGCTTCTCTTCCTCTCCCTTCAGCTGGCTTTCAGCTGTTGCAGGAAAAGTCACGCAGGGCATCAGTTCCTGTAATTACCCCCCCACAGCACCGATCACCCCTTCTGTACAGGATCTGATTCCCCGAGCTGCCTGGGCTTGCTTAAGTTGTTGAATGAACAGGAGCCTCGGTATATAGTGCCCCGTGTTCATTCATTTAGTACAGCTGAGACTAAAGAGAACGGGATTGGGGAATTTATGTCCTCAGCCCCTCTCTTTGTTTCAAAAATTAGACATTAAGGGTCTGTTTAGACCCCTGATATTTCACTAAAGCCCCCCCCCCCCCCACCAACAGTGTTGTAAAAACAAAATATGTAAAAAATTTTTTTTAAAAAGTACATTTTTTTAAAAAAAGTGTAAAAAATTAAATGACTAAAATTGTAAGGAAAAAAAATTAACTGCTCATTCACACTTGTTATGCTGGATACACACAGGAATGTTTTTTTTTTTTTAGTTCAATTCAGCAGGCTGAATGAAAAAAAAAAAAAATTGCTGTACTAGCACATCTAGTGTGGCGATCTCACCACTGAACTATTGTGTTCTTACTGGGGGACTGCCCCACCCCCCAACCCCCGGTCAGAGCACAGTGATCAGCACTCGCAGCCATCAGTGCTTTTTCAGGCTCAGTAAGTAGACCTTTATGTATTGGGACGATAGGGGAATTTATCAAAGCTGGACAGCCACAATCATATTTTATTGTATACAGGCATACCCCACTTTTAAGTACACAATGGGGTTTATTTACTAAAGCTGAAAAGTGCAAAATCAGGCTCACTTCTGTATGAGTATGTGCATCTGCATGGACCAGGAATAAAGTGACTTCTAGCTTTGTCTTTACATTAAGACTTTAAACACATGATCATTAGTGGCAATTAGGTAGTAAAGTATGTGCTGCCCAAAAGCGCATAGATCATCCTTTCTGTGGTCTGTGGGCATCCACGGTGACCATCCTCTGTTTGAGAAGTCACCATTATGGCAACAAAACCTGTTACACATGCAGTGCTACCTTGCCACACTCGAGTGTGGCCACGGTGATCTTTGTTCTCCTGGGAGGCACATACTTGATAAAGGAAGCATATCTGGACCTTATGCTGGCCATACACTATACGAAAAATTGGGCGAACCCAATTTGGAAAAACAAATGTTCGGCCGCAAGTGCAAACGATGCTGCCATCATGTAATGACCGATAAATCGTTCAGCGGACATAAATATATACATTTTATGTTTGTTTTTTTACATATACCTAGTGCAGACAGGTCGGACTGGGAAACACATTAACCTTTCAATTTATCGTTCGTTCGGCAGAAAATTTCCAAACTTTGTTTTTTCAGCTCAAAAATGTCTAAACGATTATCGATTTTGTGCCCATTAACTTGCCGAAAAAACAAACGAACGGTCTAATGACTGAATTTCGGCCGATTTTTTGTATAGTGTATGGCCAGCATAAGTCTTAGCCCTTGTACACATGGTCGGAGAATCCGTCGGAATGTGTCCTATCGGACCGTGTCGTCGGATAATCCGACTGTGTGTGGTATGCATCAGACTGATTCCGTCGGAATATCCGTCGGACCCAATTTTCCAACATGTTGGAAATATTTCCCGACCAACTGGGCCGATCGGACATACTCCGATCATGTGTAGAGAATTTTGATCGGACCAAGTGCCACGCATGCTCAGCTCAAATTCCTACATCAAAGCTATTGGCTACTAGCCTGAATGTAGTCCCATCGTAACGAAATTACGTCATCACGTTCTGAAAGATCGGATTTTTCGCCAACTTTGTCCGACCGTGTGTATGCAACAGTTTCAGACAAGATCCGACGGACAAAATCCGATGGGCAAAATCTGACGGATTTGGTTGTGGAAATCTCTGACCGTGTGTACAGGGGCTTAGTGTATACAATACTTAATTTCTAAGGAACAAAAGTTGGGTGATTTTATAGTTATGTGTAATAGTGTACAAATATATTGCTATACGTCTGTTTTTTTGGTCATTTTTGGCCCTAATTTTGTGACGAACTGTGACTCATTGGGAGTGCCGCTGTATAAACTTGATTTGAATGAATCTCTCTCAGATTACGAAGAGTGTTTATTACCATTACTTTACTCAAGTTATTGAGTGATCTGGTAGACTGTATATCATCATGTGCTTACATTTGCCAATTACATTCTGGGATAATTTCACATACAGTCTGACAACACATAGTAATAAATCCTATGCTGGATACTTTTACCATCAAACTGTGATTGTCATTATGTGGAAAGACAGATACCTGGGACATTTATTCAGAAATCACCCTTTATAAGACATCTAAAACTGAGGATCTATTCATATAAAGGTCCTAACTCCATCAATAGATCACATTGTTTTGGAACTGAAATTGCACAGGGTAAAGGTTGGTCTTTGCTATTTGGTGGAAAAATGCAGCATTGGAACTAATACATTATGTGCTGTATTTGGATGTTCATCTTTGGATATCATAACCAGCAATCAGGGCCGTCTTTAATGTGGGACAGCCCCGGACCCAGTCATCCTTATGAAGCCTAAAGCAGCTGCCCCTTCAACCTGCACTGTGCGCAAATGGTTTTCCCGGCTTTTGTTTTCCAGGGGGCACACTCCACAATGTGCGGACACACAACACATGCAGCCTCCACGCTGGGAGCCTACAGCATCCTGCCCAATCAGACGCTGCTTATTCGTAGATGGACAGCACAAATGGAAGTAGTGGCCAATGAGAGTGGTGGCCTGGGTCAGATCGCAGGGTGGCCGCAGTCATTGTTAACAGAGCAGAGGATGGGGCTCCAGACTGCTGCTGTGCTTGGCCGGGGCTGCGCTGACCTTTGTGGTTGAGCTGGAAGTGGGGAAGAAGAATGATGGTGGAGAGCAGAGAAGTGCTGGTTGCCTCTCGACCCCAGACAACGAGTTTCACCGGGAGAACAAACTTTGTGTAAAGCCTCGTACACACGATCAGAATAGCGTACAAAAAAAATACCACTTTCAAAGCGATCTTCTGATAATGTGATCATTAGTCCACAGCTGTCATCTGAAATTTTCCTAAGGGATAACATTTTCTCATATGATACCAGATCGTACAATTTTTAGTTAATGTGTACAGTTTTCATCTGAAAATACAATACAAATACATTACATTACTTCCGATTTTTTTTTTCTGTCGTACAATAATTTTCGCACTTTATTAACCTATTCGTTTTCGATATGAAGACTAGCATGCAAAAAAACAAAAAAAAAAAAAACAGACAATCATTTATCCGATAATCTCATTGTATGTACTAGGCTTTAGGCCGCGTACACACGCGCGGACTGTTCGCCCAACTTTGTCCGTCCAACAGTTTCGGCAAACAGTCCGCTCAAAATTAGCATGGACGGACATGGCCACACACGACGAACGAACAGTTTGCTGAAACCGTGCGCGATGACGTGAACGGCACGTACGACGGGACGAAAAATACGACGTCCTATACACTGCATTATAGCTTTCGGCGTGAAAATCCTTTCTGAGCATGCGCGCAACTTTGTTTGACGAACAAGCCTACACACGGGCGGACTGTTCGCTCAAACAAGGTTTCAGCGGACAGTTTTTCGGAATTTCCGAAAAACCTTGTCCGTCCAACTGTCCGCTGAAACTGTCCGCTGAAAGCCCACACACGAGCGGACTGTCCGCCCAAACACTGTTCAGCGGACAAAGTTGGGCGAACAGTCCGCCCGTGTGTACGCGGCCTTAGTCTCACTTGCCCTGTGTGACTGCTCTATTCATGGTAGGTCCTTTTACTGCAGGTGGCATGACTAGTCATTTATTCCTGGCAGCTGATTCTTGGGGGTGGGCTGCCAGGAAAATGTTTTTCCAGGATCCAATCAATATTAAAGACAGCCCTGCCAGCAATGATCCAAATTCCTTTGGGAGCCACGAAATCCAGTTTCTGTAGTCCATGGGGCATACAGAAGGGGTTCAAGTGTGGGCAGACAGCATTGCATGTGTAATGCCTTTCTTCGTCATCGTGTCAACTTTCGTAAGCAGAGGGTGGTCACTGTGGATGCCCCTTGAACTACAGAATTGTTTTTATTTTTTAAGTGTTTTTAATTCAAGGTTGTCTTTTTTGGCTAATAGAAGAAGAATATAATTTGTAACAACCAAATGGCGGCAGACGGGTCTCCTTGTGTTTTTTTGAGATCAAGGATGGCATTTTATGCTGTCTGCAGTCCCCACTACCTGAATCTGTGCAGTAATCTGGGCAAGGGTCGGTTTGAAGGACTCCAAAGGGGTAATTTTCAGGAGGAAAGCCGGAGCTCAGAAGAGAAACGTCTTGCCCCGATCACATCTGGTCACGCCCTCGTTTTTGTATGCTTTTAAAGAGATGTTTGTATAATCAAATATTTTTATAATATATTGGTTATATATAGCCTTTGTATGGTACCATTAAAGTCCAAACAGCCTCAAAACCATTCTTTCTCTATTTGATAGGACTTGGTACCCCCCTCTTTTTCATGAACTTTTATCATTTTTTTCTTAAAAGGATTGCCTATTAATTTTGTATGAGACTTTAGGGATTGAAAATCTTAACTTTCTGTATGATTTTCTTATATTTCAGGTAAAAAAAATGTGTTGGCATGCAAAGTTCCCAAGTCCAAGACCAAAATGACAGCAAATTTTTTTGTTGAGGTTTTTAAAAGTTTTTCTTCCCAAAGTTCTTTGTGAGTTATGAAGAGTGATGAAAAGTGATTTTAGTGATGCCAAAAAAAGACTTCTGACCTCTGACTTTTCTGAATGGGTAGGAAATGCCGGAGGGGATCTGATTAGCATTGGAACCTGCAAAAACCAAAACATCTGTACCTACAAAACCTAAAGAAAATGTACTCATTTCTGTAGAATTCTAAACCTACCCGACACCGGGGCAAGGAATGTTAATAAATGTTCAGCGCGGTTAATCTGGCGTTAGAAGGGTCCGGTGGATATTGCAAGTTTGATTTTTCGAACAAGTTTTTCCCAGGGCTGGACAACTTCTTTTATTTGGTTCTGCTGGCACAGGGAGAGAGGGGGAGGGGGACACAAAAATCAGCCATTTTTACTTCCTCTGTTAACTCTTTCAGGTAGTGCCATGGGCGTGCTGAATAAGAAGAGGGATTATACTTCATTCAGGCTGGGGGGAGGAGGTAAGGGGGGTTTCTGAAGAGGGATTTTGGGCAGACATCAGAGGAGCAGTGTATACATTTCTGTAGTGCGTGTGCGCTGGCTGACAGAATCTTTTTATCGTTGATGAGATACAGGACCAGCTAATCCCGCCGTTGCGCCACTCCGGAGGCCTCCTTTAAATCTTCCTACACCAGAAGGAAACACTACAAAAATAATGGTTAAATAAACCAAAAAGTTGTCCCTCCTTAGAGTAGGTAATAAATGGAGGTTTGTCAACTTAGTAAAGCACATAACATTTGTTACTGCATTGCACTGCCATTTACTTTGAAAGGCACCCCAAAGCATTGCGTTGTAGCATGCCACAATGCAAACAAAGGTTCATGTGGGGTATTTTTTTTAGCATATGTTAGGATTGCAAAAGGAAAAAGCCACGCACATACATAAATACTCTAAATACATTAAATATAAACAATTAATTAAAATTTATTGATTACAATAATAGTGAGAAAAATTGATCTACCACTGTAATAAAACATAACATAATTTATAAAAAGCATTATAAATAACAAGTGTTAATAATGAAATTCGAAAAATCCCAGTGAAGTGATAAAAAAGTCCAATAAATGAAAAATAGTCCAGTGAGAACTTAATAAATACCTAAATTGATAAAAAGTGAAAATTCATAAGAATTCATGAAAAAATAAAAAATATTAAGTTCATTATTTAAAATATATAGGTTATTTAAAATATATATTAGTGATAATAATAAAAACATTTTAGTGGTAATAATGAGTGTAATAATGATTTAAAAATAAAAAATAATAAATAAAAAAATTGTTCAATCTTCTGTGCAACCGAAAAAACACCAAGGATCGTGACCACCACCACACAAAATATGCATTACCAAAAGGCAAGCAATTTCATGCCCATAGTCAATTTCCACAGCACCTCCTCAGACCATGATCACAGTAGGGCTCCCTTATTGAATAAACAGGTCGGGACCATCAACAGCAGCACGTGAAGCAGAAAGGCAGTACTCGGGATCTCAGGGAAATGGAAAGAAGACTCACCATAGCATAATTCCGTATAACAAATTTAATAAAGGTAAAGAAATACACTTACATAGAAAGCAGTAAAAAACGCCCATAAAAAATGCTGGCCGGCATGCAATCGTCCGTCCAACCTACGCTGTATCGCAAAAACGTCAGCCCATCTGCCACCTGACGGTACGTTTCGTCGTAAAAAGACTTATTCGTGTTAGGATTTGTTCGCAGCCCTTTATAAGTAATAGGCTGCATTGATGCAATGCATGTTATCGCACGATATACAACAAACACCACGTAAAGAATTAAATAGGCCATCAATGTGGGTAAATAAATTGCTTAGAGGATCTTTGTATTATGTGGTGTGATTACAGTGGGGGAAATAATTATTTGATCCCCTGCAGATTTTGTAAGTTTGCCCACTTACAAAGAAATAAAAGTTCTATAAAAATTTTGAATAGGTATACTTTAAATGATGGAGACAGCATATCAACCAGCTATCTTTGTGAGAGGAAGGGAGGGAGAATTTCCACAATGAGTACAGTTATAAAAACCCAACACAGATCTATGCTTTAAAGTGTTAAAACATTTTAGGCCTCATGCACACGAGACGCAGATGAAACCTCTGTTAAAAAAAAGCTGAAACGCGCGTTTAGAAACGCGCGTTTTGCCGCGTTTGCATGTCGCGTTTAGACGCGTTTAGACGCGTTTAGACGCGTTTAGACGCGTTTGCGTTTAGACGCGTTTATAAAGATAACATCATGTAGACCCTCCCCAAGCTCTCAAAGCATTTTTTTTAACTATTTCTGCTATTTTGATCAGAGTGAGCAGCAGCAGCATAGAGAGCAGTTGTACACTTGCATTTGCCGTGTCACTTGCCACGGCACCTGCCACAAGTTGTGGATTGTCCACTTGCCACGTCACTTGCCACAAGTTGGGGATTGTCCACTTGCCACATCACCTGCCACGTCACCTGCCACAAATTGTGGATTGTCCACTTGCCACGTCACTTGTCACATCACCTGCCACGTCACTTGCCACGAGATGTGGATTGTCCACTTTCCACGTCATCTGCCATGCCACCTGCCACAAGCTGTGGATTGTCCACTTGCCACGCCACCAGCCACATCACCTGCCACAAGTTGTGGATTGTCTACTTGCCGCGTCACTTGCCACATCACCTGCCACGTCACTTGCCACGTCACCTGCCACAAGTTGTGGATTGTTCACTTGCCACGTCACCTGCCACGTCACCTGCCAAAAGTTGTGGATTGTCCACTTGCCACGTCACTTGCCACAAGCTGTGGATTGTCCACTTGCCACATCACTTGCCACGTCACCTGCCACGTCACTTGCCACGTCACCTGCCACAAGTTTTGGATTGTCCACTTGCCACGTCAGCTGCCTCGTCACTTGCCACATCACCTGCCACGTCACCTGCCACAAGTTGTGGATTGTCCACTTGCCACGTCACTTGCCACATCACCTGCCACGTCACTTGCCACGAGATGTGGATTGTCCACTTGCCATGTCACTTGCCACGTCACCTGCCACGTCACTTGCCACGTCAGCTGCCACGTCACTTGCCACAAGATGTGGATTGTCCACTTGCCACGTCACTTGCCACGTCCCCTGCCACAAGTGGATTGTCCACTTGCCACGTCACTTGCCACGTCACCTGCCACAAGTTATGGATTGTCCACTTGCCACGTCACATGCCAGTCACCTGCCACAAGTTGTTGATTTTCCACTTGCCACGTCACCTGCCAAGTCACTTGCCGCGTCACCTGCCAGGTCACTTGCCACAAGTTGTCTATTGTCCACTTGCCACGTCACATGCCAGTCACCTGCCACAAGTTGTTGATTTTCCACTTGCCACGTCACCTGCCAAGTCACTTGCCGCGTCACCTGCCAGGTCACTTGCCACGTCACCTGCCACAAGTTGTCTATTGTCCACTTTCCACGTCACTTGCCACTTCACCTGCCACGTCACTTGCCACAAGTTGTGGATTGTCCACTTGCCACATCACTTGCCACCTGCCATGTCACTTGCCACAAGTTGTGGATTGTCCACTTGCCACGTCACTTGCCACAAGTTGTGGATTGTCCACTTGCAATTGCAATTGTTTAAAATATTTTTCTAATGGTTTTTCATCATTTGCAATCATTTTTGAGATTTTTAATGTAAAAAAAAAGGTCACCTTTAAAAACGCATATAAACGCAAACGCGGCTAAACGCGGTAGCGGCGTTTTGCCGCGTTTTACCGCATTTTGCCGCGTTTTGCGTCTGAAACGCAGAAATTTTTGTTTCTGAACGCATTTTTTTGCTTCTGGAAAAACGAGATTAAACGCAACTGCATATAAACGGAAAAAAACGAGACTGTGTGCATGGACACATAGGATAACATTGAATGAGTTCAGGTGCAGTTGAAAAAACTGTCCAACTGCATCTGAACACGCGTTTAACTGCGTCTCGTGTGCATGAGGCTTTAGTATCCAGAACACTTCCAGGAATGTCAGATACTGGGTTCCCCTGTATACAATGTGGTTCCATCCACTTGCCCTACGTCAGCACAGGACACAGTAGTGATGGGAGGGACCACAGAGGTAACGGGGGATCAGGCATCCAGAGGGGTGTCTCTGGAATACAAAGGCAGCATGGGCAGAGGGCCAGATAAGCATTTTTGGCCCATTCACACTTAAAGCAGAGTTCCACCCAAAAATGGAACTTACGCTTTTCAGATTCCTCCCCCCCTCCGGTGTCACATTTGGCACCTTTCAGTAGGGAGGGTGGAGCAGATTCCTGTCTTATCCAGTTATTTGCTCCCACTTCCAGGCATAGATCACCACAGGCTCTACGACAGCCACAGCCCACGACCAGGGGTATGGTATATTGGTCACATGATAGGGCATTGCCATGACAGAAGCTTGTTTTTGTGATTTGTACAGGCCGTTGGAATCAGCTTAACCATTGTAGGTGCCTTCTTGCACAGTGTGGCTTGTGAAAGCCTTGAGAAAGAGAAGCAGTGAACGCAGGGTGGTGCTTTCATCAACAAGTCTGCATGAATGCATTTTGGACATGTTACTGTATACAACAACAGTATAATTTTTCATAAAAGCCATACCTTTTTACTATTAAAAATCCATCCTTGGGTTCTAGTCAGGTTTTATTACATTACAAATGCAGCATGTGTCTTTGTAACTCTTCCAGGTATACATTACTTTGCTGTGTTCACAAATGTCAGGCACAGATCAGCCCCTGCTGCTGCCTCTCATGTTGTGACTTGCTACAAGGTTACAGTGTTGAAGCCTGATCACTGGATAGAGGAGGCTGTGGAAATGCTTTCTCCTGTCTGCAGCAAAAGTATAACTTAGCCCCTGTTCACACCGGTGTGACATGTCATGCAATTTCACAGATCAAAGTTGCATGACAAGTTGCACCCTATTTCTGGGACCGTTCATAACAGTGCGATTCCAACTTGCACCGATTTTGAAAAGGTTCCTGCGCTCCTTTTGGTGAATTCATGCGTGACTTAAGTCGCACATGAAATTGCACTGACTGGCGGCTTTGCAATCGAGCTGAAGTAACACAATTTCAAAGCAGCATTCGGTGAAAATTGGGACCTGGTCCAGGCAAATTCACTATCCAGCTCCAGGATGGCTTTTTAATAATTAAAGGTGGAGCCTTTTTGAATTAAGATATTGTTGCTGTGACATGTTAGGAATTTAATAATGCAGATTTGTAAAGTTAATTAAAAAGACACTTTAAGAAACCTCCATTCGCCACGTTTCCCAGCTTTGATTGGCATAGCAGTGTCTAATGGTATTCTCTATTACCCAGCTTGTTGACACGTTGTAAATTAATGAGATTAATGATGAAACTGGGATGTTTAATAGCGGTTAGCGTTCCTGGGAGATGGAGACTGTGCACTGTGGGGGAATCTGGGGGAGGCATAGATGTCTTTTGGGTTTAATTAAGAATATTTTGTACAGTCAATTTCTCATCTGCGATGGGCGGGCAGCTCTCCCGATTTTATACAATGCACCAGGGAGGACATTAAACAGCTACGGGCCTGCACAGTTTGCTGGAACTTGTAGTTCTACAGTAGCTAGTCTGACGAGTTCTGCAGCAGGAATAGAGTACTGGCATCACATGACTATGCAGAAACTGTGGCATGTCCCAACATTGTGTCACTCATCTGTTCAGGAACTATAAGCTTTAACAAGTCACGGCAGGTGATGATTTCAGCACATTCTGAGACTTCTAGTTCCTCAGAGGCTGGAGGGCTTAGAATTAACAAATGTGAATAAGAAAAAAACAAATGTGAATATAAACAGTGGAGTTATAGGCAATTAAGTGGGCAGTAGGCAGGTCAAAATACAAGCTGACTAGTTTAAAGATTCTAGTAAATGTTCCTGCACAATCTAGTAAGTGCTGGCAATTTGTTTTGTATGGATCTTTCCCAATAGTGGTCAATGGTCACCAGTGACATTTATACGAGACTGCACTGAGTCTGGCAGCCCAGTCTTTAAACTGATTTGGTCATACATTGATATGATTTTGGCACAGCCAGTGGTATGGTTTCCTGCACCTTTGGGTGCAGGAATGATTGGTCTTAGGGGGTGCCACCTTTTGCTCCATTGAAAAACAAAAAGGAAAGGAGGGGGAAGGGGGAGTTGAGGGGCATGCATGTAATGCAACACTACTACAATAAACCAACAAAATTGGTTTATACATGTACATTTCTTTACATATTTATATTTTTTTATATATATTATATTATTTATTTTTATATGTACATTTTTAAAATATGAACGATATATAAATCAGCTAAAGGAATTCGTTTTTGAGATGTAAAATAGGAAATGGCCAAGTTTTTTTTTTTTTACACTTGAAGGTTTGTTGTGGATATAGCAGCCGATAGTAATAATCACAATCTTCTCCTGACGGGAACGGTTTCCCCCACCCTCCCTCACTGGGAGCAGACAATGGCTCGGCAGGAGGGATTCCCGTTAACACTGTCTGCGTTAATGGGAGAATCATGCAATTTTTTTTCCTGCAACTCATCGTTGCAGGACAGATATTTGCACCATGTATGGCCTGCCTAATCAAGAAATAGAGAGTAACACTTGTAACACTTAAACACTATATTTTTGAATGAAGTCTGCAGACAGTACTTGCAAGCTCCATTCATATAGAAGCTGTTGTCACATTCCAGTATGGACAGTAAGTCCCAATATTACACTAGGAAAGCAAATTTTATGTAGCAAGTAAAGAACCTGACAGTAGTAATAAAAAAACTGTCTGGTTCAATACCAAATGGGTTGCAGCCCATGCTTATCTTCTGTGCTGAGAAGCCCTGGTGCAGGAGAGGTGATTTGCAATCAAAGGATTATGTTTACTTTAGGGTTAATAGAAGGGGTACAGCATGGCTGTTTGTATTGACAAAAGCTAGCAGCGATCATCTCCGCAGGTTAACTTCAGGAACTCACAAAATTCTGAGAGCACAAACCGTCAGAAAACTAGTATTTTTAAGTAGGTGGTCAGCATTTTGTCTCAGTATGGCTTTCTTTACACTCTCACAATGGTGTCAGGCACATTCAGGCCATTGATGGATAGGATAAAGTGTGGTAGCCATTTACATTGTAGTGTGTTTAAAATCACATGACCAGTTTGTGAATTTGTTTAGTATCCTATGAGACAATAAATTAATAAAATTGATATTCCTTTAACTGAAAACCATCTTCAGTCTGAAATCCTAATGCCTTTTTCGGTCATTGGTGGCAGCCATTTTGTGTTCAGAAACTATAGCAAGAGTAACGCTGTGAGGTGAGGTATTTCATATCTGTGACCACCATGCAGCAGACAGTCCCAAGTCTGTTTTTCAGTGTTTCCGAATGTCAGTTTACATCACGGTCCACACGCAGTTCTCCGTTAGCTGGTGTTCCGGCACTCCCGAGCTTTTATTCAATTTGTGTACAGCTGACTGACTGAAAACGTGTCAGTGATCTCTAAATTAGCCTTTTCCTCATTTTAAAGCCCCGTTTTATTTAACTAGCAAATCCCGGCATAAAATATTTATACTGCAGTAAAAGGGTCCTTTTCAGGGACTCTCAAACATGGCCACCCCTGTTTCACTTCCTGTAATCCAAACCAAATCCCAGAATTGGGAACTGCGCGGTCTTCTCACCTCATTCAGGCCTGATCCATTTCCCAGCGCTGGCGGGTGGGGAGAGCAGGCCTTGACGTCTGTTGCGCCTGGTGTTGTGGGCCCGAATTTGAAAATAATGGCAATGCATAAAGCATGTAATTATATTTTTTTCCTGTCTTGGCAAACCTAGTAGAATTTTGTAAGCGTTTTCTTTCTTTTTTTTGTGCTGTCAGCAGTGGATCTGCTGAATTCATTTTTTAAAGACAAAAAAGGTCACAGAAAATGTAGGAAAGCTTAGTGGACAAGGAAGGAAAAAGTCTAGTGAAATAACTCAGAACGCAATGATAAATAGCTATAAGACAATTTTTTATAAACGGCCAATCCAAACCTGAATCGGGGCTGTACAAAATTATCTTTTAATGGTAAAATATCAATGTAAAGGTTGTCTTTCAGTAAATAAAATTATAATGAATTTAATCACAAAGAATGCATCAAAGAATATAGATTGAAGAGAATTAAGCCTATCTGTTCACTAGAATCTGATGAGGAGCACTGAGAATGTGGGTTACCTGTTCCCTAAAAAATGGTGACATCACTGAAAATGTTGCCTATCCATTCACTAGAGACCAGGGACATCCCTGAGAATGCATCTTATCCACTTACTAAAAACCAGGGACATCCCTGAGACTGCATCCTATCCACTTACTAAAGACCAGGGACATCCCTGAGACTGCATCCTATCCACTTACTAAAGACCAGGGATATCCCTAAGACTGCATCCTATCCACTTACTAAAGACCAGGGACATCCCTGAAAATGCAGCCTATCCAGTTGCTAGAGACAAGGGACATCCCTGATAATGCAACCTATCCATTCACTAGAGACCAGGAACATCCCTGAGAATGCACCCTATCCATTCACTAGAGACCAGTGACGTCACTGAAAATGCATCCTATCCATTCACTAGAGACCAGGGACATCCCTGAGAATGCACCCTATCCACTCACTAGAGGCCAGTGACGTCACTGAGAATGCAGCCTATCAATTCAATAGAGAATGGTGACATCACTGAGAATGCAGCCAATCCAATCACTTGAGACCAGTGACATCACTGGAATGCAAGCTTATCAATTCAGTTGAGAATGGAGACATGACTGAGAATGTTGCCTATCCATTCATTAGAAAGCAGTGATATTACTGGAGATGTGGCCTATCTATTTACTAGAGAATGGTGACATTGCTTAGAATTCAGAATAGAATAGAAAAGAGGCCGGTGACATCACTGAAGATGCAACCTATTCAAGGGTCATGATTTCATGGGAGTACTCCTGTTGAACCTCATAAAAGCTGCAAGCCGTTTCATATAATAAATGTTTCAGTCTAATCCCATCCTGGATAAACTCTGAGAAGAGGGGCTGCAGCCGGAGGATCGATTACCCAGCTCAGCTCAGGCTACATTCCAGGCTGCAGAATAGGCCATTGTGACGAAGCCAGAATCCTCCAACAGGAAACAGCATAATGACCAACGCCTGGCATGTGCACCGCCGTGAATTTCCTTGAGATCTGGCAGGTCCCAGGCTGCTGCTGCCCCTTTTATGTTAGAAGTTGCTTGGAAAGGTGCTCTGCATGGGGACAGGAGACACACGCAACCTACAGCAACTACCAAAGCGTTGCCATATCCCTTGAAGAAATGGCAGTGTGTGATTGCATTGGTTGTTTGAAGTCCGGATAACAGCAGCTCTTTCTGGTATCATAACACTGAGAGTGGTACATCAGATTTCGTGGGAGATCAATAAATTATCCATCTAATGCTGCTGATTTCCTATACTACATCATAGCCAGGGAATGAGAGATTGTGAGGTGTTCCAGCCTGGAAAAAAAAAGTCAATGGCTATAAATACTGTAGCTGCTGACTATTAATATTTGGACACTTACCTGTCGAGGGACCCCTCAATGTCGGCACCCCAGCTGATCTTCGGATCGGCTGTTGGGTGCTGCCACCGCCATCTCCACTAAGGGAAACCAGTAGTGAAGCCTTTCGGCTTCACAAACTGTTTCCTACTGCGCATGTACGAAGTGTGCTGCACTTTCTGATTGGCCCGGCGACTCAGTGGCACCGTCTCCCGGAACTGGGGACAGGAACCTGTCATAAACAGGTACCCGTTCCCACCCTCCACCTGAAAGGTGCAAATGGGGTGGCGGGGGGAGCAAAAATAAGCAGAAGTTCCACTTTTGGGTGGAACTCTGCTTTAAGTCAATTTACATTTTTAGCAATGTGTTAAACTTATAGTAAACTTTTTTTTTTTTTTCTAAAATAACAAACATGTCATACTTACTTGCTCTTTGTTTTGCACAGAGCAGCCCCGATCCTCCTTTTCTGGGGACCCCCGCTGGCACTCCAGGCTGCTCCTCTTTGGCGAGTGCTCTTGAGCTGCCCAGTCTGCGTCCATTGACCGAGCAACTCGGCCTGCTCTCTCGCTACAGCGTTGGATTGACAGCAGCAGGAGGCAATGTCTGCCACTGCTATTATCCTGTCCAATGAGGAGGGAGACAGTGGGGAGACCCGCTGCTCTCCTGCACATCACTGGATCAGATCAGGCTCAAGTAAGAATGGGGGGGGGGGGCTGGGTGGCTCCTGCAGCACATAAGGTTTTTTACATCTTTACATTTTTTGCATAGAATGCATTATAGTAAAACACCTTGAAGCTTTAGAGCCACTTTAAAGCGTTTATGAGATTTTAGGAACTGGGGCTACCATCTACTGTAAACTGCTGGAAAATCCCACTTTATAAAAATGTTACTTATTCAACAGATTTGTATATTGGAATGGGGGATAGGGTTTGTGTGGTGAAAAGAAGAAGAGCTCATCCTCATCTCTGTTCTATCCCAATCATCTCCAGAAATAATTAGAGGATCCAATCTTTATCCCAATGCACCCTTTCTGCATGATTAGCCCCCCTTTCATGAATCTGACCCCCTTTGTGTGACAATAGAGGGTCCAGTGCTTCCAACTGGGACATCTCTATTGAAATGAAGAAGATTTTCAGGCACCCTTTAAGCAGGTTGTGAATTTATCTGGTGCCAGAGGCAAGAGGAGGGAACCAGATTAACCTTAAAGGCAGATTATATCCCTTGTGTGCAGGATGCCTGGATGTTACGCGCTTCACTTGTCAATTAAACGTTAACTGAAAAATTTAAACCTCAAAGCCCTTGTCTATGATTCACTCCTAGCAGCCCTGGAATGTTAGGGGAGAACTCCAGTTTCTCTGTCAAAGCTATTATAAAATCTGTTGTATTTTCTCCTATCAATGATCTCCAGCTCAGGACCTGACACTCAGAAAAAATCCATTGTCTGTGCCCTCCTCTTCTACTCTATCATGCCAACAGCGCCATAACCAGAGAAGCTTGTGTACATCACTGTGCGGAGCTTTTTTTTTTTTTTTTTTTTTTTGACCAGGTTCAGACATATTCAGCTATGATATACAGAGTAGTCACACATGGGTACTTATACGTTTAAATATTTTAAAAACAAAAACCCCACTGCAGGTTGATTGACGCTGGGTAGTCAGTGAGTCCAGGGTGCTGCCTTACAAATTTTGTGCATTGTTCGATTTTCAGAAAGTTTTTGTGCATTATCAATTTTTGTCAATGGGCTGCCGTAACTCAATGCTTGTTAACACACTGCAAACATTTAACTGGGCCCTCAAAGAATTCCAAGTGATTGCAAAATCTCTGTTTAATCCTTCTGTATGCACTGAAAAATGCTGAACCTTGCTTGTATGCTATTTTTACCAGTAAGCCCTTGTACACACGGTCGGAGATTACGACAACCAAATCCGTCGGATTTTGTCCGACGGATCTTGTCCGAAACTGTTGCATACACACGGTCGGACAGAGTTGTCGGAAAATCCGATCTTTCAGAACGTGATGACGTAATTTCGTTACGATGGGACTACGTTCAGGCTAGTAGCCAATAGCTTTGATGTAGGAATTTGATCTGAGCATGTGTGGCACTTTGTCCGATCGGAATTCTCTACACATGATCGGAGTATGTCCGATCGGAGCATTTTGTCGGAAAATATTTCCGGCAAGTTGGAAAATTTGGTCCGACGGAAACAGTCCGATGCAGACCACAGTCGGAATATCCGACAAAACGCTCTGATCGGACACATTCTGTTAGAATCTCCGATCGTGCGTACAAGGGCCAACAGTTCTTCATATCAGTCCCCTTTCACATGAGGCTGAATCCGCCAGGGGTCCGCCTGCTCAATAGGGAATCTGTCCACTGATCCCCGCTGAGCAGGCAGATGGCTTGTTCGTGTCTGCTCCACTTGTTCGTGCCTGTCCGTTTACACCTGACAGCCATTAGATCCGCTGGATGGAGGGGGAATCCCCATCTGTCTGTTTTTAGCAGATAGGATCAGATGTCGGCAGGTGTCAACGGACACATGTTCGTTGACACTCGCTGCTCCATAGAAGGCAAAGGATGGTCCAATCGGGCTCCGCCTGAAAAACTGACAGGTGGACTTGATTGGTCTGCTCATGTGAAAGGGGCCTTACAGTGTATCTAAACCCAAGAACAAATATGCAATATATTGCAGCTTACCAGTTCTTAGATGTGTTGGCTGCACTAGTTTTTTCCTTTCAGTGTTTTCTCCTCTTTATTTATAGCTGGTGATCCTGCCAGTAACATGTTTTGTGTCCTAGAGTGACAACGCTCACTCAATGTACCGTATCTATGGAGGAGCAGCTAGGTCACCCTAGGACTGTACTATAAAAACCTACCACTAATAATTAGAACATAAAAAGGGAGGGTGTGGTTCTCATAGATAGCTGGGAACAATGTAACCGATAGGAGGGCAGTACAGAGTACAGGAAATTATCACCCCTGAATTTATGGCAGGATCAATAGGCATTTTTCTCTTTCTCATAAAGTAGCTATAACAAAATGCTTTAAATGGTACATTTAATAAACACAAATGAAACAAAGAAGAAGTTAATTGTAATGCTGTATACACACTAACGGTTTCTCCGACGGAATTCCAAGGGACTCCCACTCAAGCTGTCTTGCATACACACGGTCTCAGCAAAGTCCGACCGTCAAGAACGTGGTGACGTACAACGGGACTTGAAAAAGGAAGCTCAATAGCCAGTAGCCAATATCTTCCATCTCGTACTTGCTTCAGATAATGCGTAGTTTTGGGTACGTCGGAACAGCATACAGATGAGCGGTTTTCCTGATAGGAATTGGTTCAGTCGGAAAAATTTAGAACATGTTCTTTTTCTAGGTCCGTCAGAATTTTCGATGTAAAAAGTCCGATGGGGCATACACGCGATCGGAATATACGATGAAAAGCTCCCGTCAGACTTTTTCTGTCGGAAATTCTGCTCGTGTGTGCGGCATTGGGGTTTACACTCCCTTTAATTTCCGGTTTTTCCTTGCATGCCAGCTGAAATTTTTAATTGCTGAAAGGGCGAGTTCCTTTACAGCTTCTGTAAGAAGCAGACAAAGAGTGGGAGTGAAGCAAAATGATGTCTGTATCACATAAAATCTGCCCATAAATTTGGTGAAATACTTCATATAGTGAGTGAGATTTGGGGAGGAGCAGCTATACATATGAAATACTGATGCAACCTGCCACTGTATCTACAGTCTGTTTTCATCCTATTAAGATTTGGACAGTGTTCACAATGACAGTTTTGCCACAGACTATAGTAAGGCTTACCTATGGCTACAGTAAATATCTCCTAAAAGTGCACAGTTTAGGAGATATTTACTTTTGATGTTGCCGGCGCATGTGCTCTGAAGGGACTGGACAGCATACTGTGCCATTCCTTTAGAGTCCTGTGCTGTAAACAGTCAATCCCGTATGCATACGTGGGAGTGACAACATCGCGGCTCCAGCCACTCACACAAGCAGAGTCTGCAAAACCGGAATGAAGACCAAGTGAAGATAGAAGCGCCTTCAGTGACGCGGTGACAGCGTGTAGCTGGATGGCTTTGTTTTAAGGTAAGAAACACATAATGTGCTTGTATGCGATACATACTAGCACATTATGGCATTGCCTTGCACGATTTAAAAATAGACAAAAAAAACAAAAAGCGCTTTACTACCGCTTTAATTATGATAAAAATCTTTTGAGCTGATAACTTAAAGCCCAACTCAGTAAAACTTCAAATTAAAGTTAAAGTGCTTCAGCTCTCCCTTGGACTAAACAAGCTGTAAGGGCACAAGCCCGCCTGCAACGGCCAATTTTCAATTTCTCAGAGTTTGTCTTCAAACAATTGCTGTATGGGATTGGCATTCTTTGTGTACAAAATGTTCAGTTCTTTACCATAATGGTGTCTGTATCACCATGTGAAATTTTTACCGGGCAGCAAAAATGTTTCCTGACGCCTTCATGGCAGCACACACTGGGTTGTGACTCCGCCCCCACAACCTGACAGGATTGGTTAACTATAAATTTGAAGGGGAGACCTCCCGCTGCATTCTCTTTTTTATCCTCACCTGACAGGTTGGAGCGTTCGAGTTTCAAAGATACCTACAGATGAATAAGCCTCTTACCGCCTCACCCCAGCAGGTTCAAGCCTCTCCTGTTTGGAAGTCCCTCCTGTACAGTCTCTAAATGAGCTCTATGGAGGGAATCCCCGTTCTGGTGGTCTCAGGGGACTTCTCATGGATTTTTTTATAGGCTTTAAATAAGCCTTTATTATGCAGTGGGCTCCCTTTTTATATATCCTGTTCGTTTGTCTGCTTAAAGTACATTCTCCTATCTTACTTTTCTTGCAGGAGTGGCTGGGTCTTGCTGTCCTCCAGGACAGCTGTCATGGCCGCCGCTAGTGTCCTCGCCGCTCTGCGCATGTCTGTTGGCATCTGGTTGTTTTTTCTTTCCGAAGAGAGGGTTTTTCCCTCTTCCAAGATGGCGCCGGCATCCTCGAGCCGTTCTGCGCATGCGCGGAGCGTCATTCGGCGCCGTTATGGCGCCGTTTTTAAAATCACAGCTGTATGCTTCTGCATGCTGCTGTTTGCAAATTACTGCCCTGTATTTCGGTTATCAGCTGGATAAGGTAAGAATATTCCTTATTTTTCTACTGTGGCTGCATAGTTCTTTGTGTGTATATACTCCTCCTGTTTTGCAGATGCTAAAATTTTTAAAGGGACAGGTTTTCAAAAAAAAAAAATTCTTTTAAAAAAAAAAAAAAAATGTATGTTTTTTAATTATTTGTTTATTATCGGTATCGCAAGGAAAATTCTTTTCTTCTTCCTTCAGCCTACTCTGTCTACCTTTTTTCATGGAGTCCACTGCCCACGCAGACCATCGACAGCTGGAAAGGTAAGAGGCTCTACAAGTCGTAGGTGAGTATTGAAGGGGAAAAAGAGTGCCGACTGCTAAAGATGCTGCTTTTCTTGCAGCCCTACCAGATCAAGGGGAGCAAGTTCCAGGCATGGAAGAGGCTCAAATCGCACTTCCAGTAGGAGATCGCACAGAAGTCGCTCCAGGTCCTCATCTCGTCAGAGACATGGTCGCTCCCACCACGGTCGCACTCGGCATAGCCGCTCGGATCACAGGTCTCCTTCCTCTCATCACAGCCATCGCACCAGACCCGCAGCTAACGCCTGCTGGATATGTGGCGCACCGGCCCTTCCGGAGAAGCTTGCCTGTCGCTCTTGCTTCAATGAAGCAACTAAAGAGAAGGAAGCAGACGCCAGAATTGCGACTGACCTCATAAGGGAATCAGTGCGTGAATCTATTTTGGCAACAGCACCTGCTATGGAGGTGGCAGGCCCTAGCACATCCACGGCGCACACATATCATTCCCAAGCCTCAGAATCATCCTCAGATAATGACGACCAGGAGATGTCTGCAGGATTTGATTTTTCTTTGGTGGAACCATTTGCAAAATCGGTCAAGGAGGCTATCGGCTGGGAGGATATTATTCCAGAACCTCAGAAGACCCGCAAGTACTTTCCCAATTTAAAAAGACGACCAGAGTCCTTCCCATTTATTGAGGAACTCGGAGATCTTATTAAAGATGAGTGGGAATCAGACAAGCGACCCAGCATAGCGAACAGATTAGCGAAGATGTATCCGCTGGACGAATCAAAGGTTAAACCTCTGATTAATGCTCCCATAGTGGATTCCTCCCTGATGCGCCTGGCCCGTCATGTCACTTTACCCATTGAAGATGCGGTCTCTTTTAAAGACGTATTGGACCGTAAAATGGACTTGGAGTTAAAGAAAGCGTATTCCATGGCAGGGGGCTCCTGCAGACCGGCTATTACTACAGCGGCAGTGGCAAGAGCTATTTCTGGATGGGCTACTAAATTGGAGAAGGATCTGCTAGAAGGTGCAGAAATGGAGAAATTAGTCTCTTCCTTGCAAGAGATCAGATTGGCAGGCGACTTTGTAGCAGAGGCCTCAGTGGACATCATAAGATCCTCGGCCAGAACAATGTTGGCATCGGTAACAGCTAGAAGGGCCCTATGGCTGAAGCCATGGATGGCCGATACAGCCTCTAAAATAAATTGGTGTAAGATCCCTTACGATGGTTCTAGTCTCTTTGGAGCCAAACTGGATTCGGCTATTTCCAAAGTCACAGGAGGGAAATCTGGCCTGATTCCCTCCGACAGAAGACCCAAAGCTCACAAAGGGCCTTCTTTCAGGCGAAATCTTCCGGACAAGTATAGAGAGTCCAGATCCTATCGTCCCGGCAGAGAATTCAGGAGGGATTGGAAGAATACCAAGCCTTCTTTTCTGAGAATGCAAAAGACCAAGGCTACGCCCGCAGGGGAGCATCCAAAATCCTTTTGAAAGTTTGCCCGCTCACCCAGCCCAGGTGGGCGCCAGGCTAAGAGGGTTTATTCAGATCTGGACAGCACATATACAGGACAATTGGGCACTGTCCACAATCAGGTATGGGCACAAGTGGGAATTCATCAACGGGTTTCCAGGCAACCACTTTCAGCCTACCAGACTGCCTTCCACACTATTCAGGAAAAGCCTCCTGATAGAATATGTAGCGGATTTAAAACAGAAGGGGGCTATTGTAGAGGTTCCATCAACACAAAGAGGGAGAGGTTTCTACTCCCCGTTATTTTTGGTAAGGAAGAGAACAGGAGATTTTCGTCCAGTACTGGATCTCAAAAAGCTCAACAAGAACATCAAAATAGAAGCCTTCAAAATGGAGAGTCTCCAGTCCATACTTCTGGCAATAAATCTGAGCGATTGGATGCTGTCCGTAGATTTGTCGGACGCCTATCTTCACATCCCAATACATCCGGCCTTTCAGAAATTTCTTCGGTTCTCCATCAATCATTCCCATTTCCAGTTTCGATGCCTTCCATTCGGCATTTCGTCGGCTCCCAGGACTTTTACCAAAACTCTTCTACCGTTAGTAGCGTTCCTGAGGGGGAAAGGTCTTCGGATTCACCATTATTTAGACGACATCCTGCTGTTAGCAAAAAGTCAAGAGCTATTACTTCAGCATCGGGAAATTCTTCTTTCAACTCTCCACAACTTCGGGTGGATCGTCAACTTCGAAAAAAGCAGTTTACAACCTACACAGAAGATGGTGTTTCTAGGGGCACATCTGGACACCAAACAGAACAGAGTTCAGTTACCACAGGCAAAGATTCAGCTCCTAATTCAAAAGATGCGGAGACTGCTGTCAGCAAGTCATCTTTCAGCCAGGGCCTGTCTAAGCGTGCTGGGATCCATGTCGGCCACCATACCCATGGTGCAATGGTCCCAATGGCACATGAGGATCCTACAAATCTCCTTTCTCAGGCAGTGGAATGGAGTGTCCATGCATCAGACCATTGTCATTTCCAAGCCGGTGAAACGGTCAGTATGGTGGTGGACACACCAGAGCAATTTAGAGAGAATCAAGCCAATAGTCCCTCCAGACCCAGAAGTGGTGACTTCGGACGCCTGCCAGAGCGGCTGGGGAGGACACTACCAGGATCTAGCAGTCCAGGGCCAGTGGCAGTTCCAAGCCTTAGGGGTAGTTTCCAATATTCTGGAACTCAGGGCAGCCTTCCATGCCCTAACGGCATTCACATCTCTGCTTTCAGGGAAGAGCGTGCTTATCAGGATGGACAACAAGGTGGCAGTATCTTATGTGCAGAGACAAGGAGGTACAAGAAGTGTCACCTTGATGGAAGAAGTTCGTCCCATTTTGGAATGGGCCCAAGTTCACCTAGCAGACTTGAGAGCAGTATATGTTCCAGCAACACAGAATGCATTGGCCGACTATCTGAGTCGGAAGCCGTTGTCCAACAACGAGTGGTCTTTGAGTCCTCAAATTTTTTCTTTCCTGACGGGAACCTGGGGGACACCGGAGATAGATCTAGCAGCTACTCCCTTGAACACCAAATGTCGCAGGTTCCTGTCGAGGAATCCGTTTCCGTCAGCCGAAGGAATAGACTGCCTGACACATCAATGGAGCTTCAAGTTGGGGTATATATTCCCGCCTACTCCTCTAATTGCGAGGTTCCTGTCCAGACTTCGGAGGTCTTCAGTAACAGTGATCGCAATAATTCCGTTCTGGCCGAGGAGGCCGTGGTTTACGACTCTTCTTCAACTCAGTGTCCAGCCACCAATTGCTCTGCCACTAGAACCAAACCTTCTCTCACAGGGGCAGTTTCTTCATCCTGCTCCCGAGAGGTTACATTTGATGGCCTGGAAGTTGAAAGGTCTAGGTTGAAGGCGCAAGGCTGCTTCCAGGAGGTCATTTCTACTTTAATGCAGGCTAGGAAAGTTTCCACGAATTCCATCTATTCTAGAATTTGGGAAAAGTTCTGCCTTATGGCCCAAGAAAGAGGTTGGAACCCTCTTGCTCCGGGACCACCTCAAATCCTGGAGTTTCTTCAGTCAGGGATTAGCAAAGGCCTCAGTTCAAGCACCCTCAAGGTGCAGGTTTCGGCTCTCTCGGCTAAAACAGGCACAAAATGGGCTTTTCATCCCCTGGTCATCCAATTTCTTAAGGCTAGTCTGAAGATAAAGCCTCCTAGGAAGCCTATGTTTCCGACATGGGATCTATCGGTAGTTCTCCACGCTTTTTCTAGTCCACCATTTATTCCTGTGGAATCTATTTCACTATGGGACCTGACCTTGAAGCTTGCCTTTCTAATTGCCATAACATCAGCCAAAAGAGTGTCGGAAATTCAAGCCTTGGTTATTTCGGAGCCTTATCTGGTTTTCTTTCCAGACAGGGTAGTTCTTAGACCCTCAGATCGTTTTATACCCAAAGTGGCTTCTTCCTTTCACTATAACCAAGATATTGTCCTTCCATCCTTCACTGATGATCAGGGATATCCTCATCCGCTGGACATTAAATCCACCATCACCAACTACCTGTCAGCTACAACCTCTGTTAGGAAAACGGACTCTCTCTTTGTTATTCCTCATGGAACTAGACGCGGAATGCCAGCTTCCTCACGCACTATTGCGACCTGGTTGGTGAGGGCCATTAAAAAGGCATATTCTACGCAACATTTGGCGATTCCAGAAGACGTCAGGGCTCATTCTACTAGGGCAGTGGCTACTTCCTGGGCGGCATATTGCAGAGTTTCTCCGGAGACGATTTGTAGGGCAGCTACATGGTCTTCTGAACATACCTTCATTTCTCACTATAGAGTGAACTCTGCCCTTTTGTCCTTGGCAGAGTTTGGTAGATCTGTTATTAGAGCCAACTCTTCGGCATTATAGGAATTAAATATATTTTGCATTTACCCACCCGTCTGGCGAGTTATTTCCCAGTGTGTGCTGCCATGAAGGCGTCAGGAAAACGGAAAATTCTATACTCACCTTTCCGTAATTTTCCTTTCCTGACGCATCTTCATGGCACCACACAAATCCCTCCCGTTTGTTTAATTTATGATGATAGTTACAGAGAATGCAGCGGGAGGTCTCCCCTTCAAATTTATAGTTAACCAATCCTGTCAGGTTGTGGGGGCGGAGTCACAACCCAGTGTGTGGTGCCATGAAGATGCGTCAGGAAAGGAAAATTACGGAAAGGTGAGTATAGAATTTTCCGTTTTTTGGTAGGCAAAACTTCAGACCAACAATAAACCATAGGAATAACTTATTTGCTGCTTGACAGAAGTGCTAATGAACTACTCTACTATAACCCCTGAAAACCTGATTGCAACATGAACGTTTCTGTATTAGAGACCACACTAAAACTGGCTATAGACGGTTATTTTTTTTCGTTAACCCAGTAGGCTGAATAAAAAAAAGCTAAATCCTCCATCCACACAAACGAGAGGGGACATTGTATTCTGCCACTGTCAGAATACGCTGATCAACAATCAATCGACATAAAGTTTTTTAGCAGTGACTTCTGTTGAGCCACCTGAACTGCTGAACCAGCCAAATTTAGATCAGTATATGGCTAGCTT
This sequence comes from Lithobates pipiens, assembly GCF_037356315.1. Lineage (NCBI taxonomy): Eukaryota > Metazoa > Chordata > Amphibia > Anura > Ranidae > Lithobates > Lithobates pipiens. The sequence continues at coordinate 483,572,459 of NW_027507903.1, read as the reverse complement.
AATGATTGCAGACTGGGCCATTAGAAAAGCCATCCAGTTATGCATATAAAGCTATCTCACTTCAGGCGGGGGTCTAAATCGACATAGTAGGCCTTGGCCAGCGTTCCAAAAGGAAGGGAGCCTAGCTTGGCAAAGCAATGCAGAAATGAACAAAACTGACTGGGGGGTCCAACTTTTGCCTTTGCTCTTCTCTCTATCGATAGCCCCCAAATGTTGGAGGGGCATCAAGGACACACGTTGAGTGATTAACAATAAATGGACTTGGATTGTATACTTCAGATTAATTATGTTCTGAAAATGCAAAAAAGAGGAACTAAAACAAAAGTAACAACCCCATTCTGTCTTCTCCACACTTACATGCCAATTAATTGGGAGAGTGAGCCCAGGCATCTTTACTGTAAGGTTTGTTGTGGAAAAATGTACCCATGTAGCAGCATTTGAGGACTAGCAACTTCCCCTGGAGTATCAAACATACAATGGATACAAGTTGGCCAAGGCTTGGTTACTTTTTTACAATGAACTTAGCCAAGGCTTGGTTATTTTTCATAATGAACTTGGGCAAGGCTTGGTTACTTTTCACAATGCTTGGTTACACAATGAGCAAGGAATTCTATCTTACAAATACATTTTCCAAATCAGCCAATATGCGGCATGGTAGACTGCTATCACATTGGTTTGGGTATGACATGGGTAATGATGTACAAAGAGGGACTTAAAAAGTAATATAGAATTGACTGATTATCGTTTACATTATTGGGTTTCATAGACATCATACCAAGGGGCAGAACACACTTACCCACAAGTGGCCCGCTGGAATCCCTCCTTTGTGGAATTTCATAGCCAGGCCGTCCCTTCTTAAAATGGATGCATCATGGCAACTTCCAGGAAAGGCAAAGCTGACACTGAGACTATGCATAAGTGCATCACAAACTTGAAAGTTTAGTGAGTGGAAGTGTTGTATACTCCACCACTTCCTCCCTGTGATGTGGGGGTGCAATTGGTACATGGGTGCAATCACCTGCACCCAGTATATTGGGCATCTGAGTTAGGTGGTAAAGTGCCTATTTGATAGCCAGCCACTTACTATCAGATGTAGAGAAATGGATCAAGCAGTGTTTGTATTGTGCTGCTGCCTCCAACACCTGCCTCAGTATGTGGGATAAACTGGGTTGGCTCATTCTGAATGCTCATGCTAATGCCTACCAAATGGAGGATGCTAGGACCTTCCCTAAAGCAGGCAAGGCTCCAGTGCACATCGTTTGTGGCTCCAGATCCTTTACTACAAGCTGGAGCAACTCCTGTATGGCAGGCCAAGACAGGCGATAACGCTTCACCACCTCAGCATCAGAGAGAGAATTAAATGGAAAATTCTGAGTTTGAAACTGGCAAGGCTGTCTTAGCCCTAGAGAAAGCAGCAGCTCACGTTCAGCCAACACTAGCTGCTACTTTCTCCTGCCAAAAGCAGTGATGCTGGAGTTACATCAATAGGAGGAAGGAATAAAGCCATTCTCAAACAACCCCAATGTTATCCAGCAAATGGACAGCTACACACACCGGAGATAGAGAAATGTAAGAAAAGGTCACCTACCTACAGCATGTCAAATGGCCAAAACTACCAGCTTACCACAAGCCATAGCTTTCAGCTGGGTAAATATTTGCCAAATGTTAAATTAATCTTAATCTACATATTGATAAATAGGTTGAATAGTACAGCATTGAACGACAGATATTGGTGAATCTTGTTTGATGTTATTTTCACATTGTTTGAAGCAACTTTTTTAGCAAATAGGTCTTGGAAAATGGGCAAAAACCATAATGATAAACAGTGTGAGTCCTGGTTCACACGGATGCGGTGTGGAATTCACAACAATTCCTGTGCGTTTCTCGCACCGCATCACAATTGCACTCTGTTCATGCACTTGTGTGGGTGTTAATGTTAGTGACACCCCAAAAACAGTTCACAAAACATAGTGCGATTGGCTGAATCAGATCGTATGGGTGTGAACACCCATGCAATCCTATTCCAGTGCAGCAAAAAAGTGTGCATGCAAATTTAGGGCCATTTCACACAGGCTTCCCGATCAGGTCAGTTTTTCAGGCGGACCTGATTGGACACTCCATTCACCCCTATGGGGCAGCAGCTGTCAGCGGTGACATGTCTGCTGACACTTTCTGCTATCCGATCCAATCCTGTCCGCCAAATCCAGATGGATGGTGACCCTATTTTCCATCCGTCTATTGGACCGGATAAATCTGATGAAAACGGACAGGCGGCCTGTACACATGGTTCGGAATTTCGGCCAGCAAAAGATCGATGAGAGCTTTTTGTTGGAAAATGCGATCGTGTGTATGCTCCATCGGAATTTCCTGGCCGAATTTCCGCCAGCAAAAGATTGAAAGCAGGTTCTCAATTTTTCCAACGGAAAAAAGTTTCTATCAGAAATTCCGATCGTGTGTATGCAATTCCCACACGCAAAAACTCACACATGCTCACATTCAACTACGAGACAGAAGCTATTGGCTACTGGCTATTGAACTTCCTTTTTCTAGTCCCGTCGTACGTGTTGTATGTCACCGCGTTCTTGATGGTTGGAATTTGGTGTGACCGCGTGTATGCAAGACAGCTTGAGCGAAATCCCGTCGGAATTCCATTGGGAAAACCCTCAGAGCTTTTTCTGACCAAAATTCCGAATGTGTGTACGCGGTATTACAGATTGTATTTGCATGCAGACTGCCCTGGGTAATGCCCACATGCAATGCTAAGCCTCCATGATTGAAAAAAAAAAATGAAATCCAGTGAATGAAAGGGGTTGGCAGGGAAAGTCAGCCTGGGGAGAATGAGCTAGGTGATACTGGATGTCCTCCGCCAGGATATGAGAGGGGCTCTGACTTGCTGCAGCTTCTAATGCACATTATGAGAAGCTCACAGTGTGCAGTGAAATCAGAGTAAGTACTTTCAGCCCAGGAGTGAGCCTGCATAACTATACAAGACTGCAGGAAAGTTCAGCTGGCTTAGCAGTGGTGGAGGGTCGCAGATGATGTTTGCCGTGTATGGACTGTGATGCAGCGTGATACTAATTTATGCCGGAATTATTTTGCTCAATGCAGCTTTTTGCCCGGAGTGCAGCGAGGTGCTCGGCGTGTGTTGGCAATGTGCATTGGGCACCCGATGCCGGTGCCGCTGCATGAGAGGGGCCAAGGAATAAAAACTTAGCTTTGCCTACTTCAGTTTTTATTCATACTTTATCCCAGAGCTTCGACATTTTCCCCTAAAAGCGTTGAAGCGTTTAGCAGATTTACGGCGCAGGTGGTTTATATTAGCGAGCCAGGCAGGTAAATTGTGTGGATTTAATACTTAGGGTGGATATTAAAAGCAAACGGCAGGCTTCCTCTCCGAGTTTTTCTGTGTGTAAAAATATTGAGAAATGTTTCAGGCGCATAATACGGCAGAGTTTGGTGAGCTTGTTTGATAGGAAATTACAGCTGCCAATGTCTACCCTCTTAAAGCAAAACTCCACTTGTGTAAGAAAAAAAAAATACAACATACTGTATATCGTTGCTACAGCTACAAACCATTTAGAAATGTGAAGACATTTAAAATTCACTTTTTCATTTAAATCTGCAGCTGACATTAATTTCCAAGAATATTATAATGTTGTCCCCTTTTGTCCTTGGCAAAATGTTTATGAACAGAACAACCCCCGGGAATCAATTTTCTTGCTTCTGTGATTGGCTCACTGTTTTTCCCAGGAGTTGGCGCAGACCTTTAAAGTGCTACTAAACCCAGGGCCCTGCATTCACTATATTCCTCCCACAGTACACAGAACACGGAAATGTAATCGTTTTAGTAAATATAAATGGCTAAATACCTTTTCTCATCAGCAGTATATAGCAGTGTTGTGACTTCTATCCGTGTCTAGCTAAAGCTTATAGGAGGAGTTTTCATTCTCCCCTGACTGTCCTATGAGGCTGCAGGACCCCTGACCCTCTGGACAGTGCTGATTGACCCTGTGCTGATCACATATACCCTCCCAAGAAAAAGAAAAAAACTCTCTAGCAATACACACCAAACTGAGCATGTGCAGAGTGTCCCCAAGGCTCTGTACTATCAGGAGATGGATTGGGGACTGTAGAAGAAGGGTAGGATCAGAAAAGACAGGTTCAAACCACCTTTTTACACAATGTGCAGGATTAACCCCTTAGGTTCCACAATGAGTATAACAAGCATGATTTACTGCATATACAGGACATGGGCGCGGCCAAAAAAATTGTTTTGTTTTGTTCCGTAGGAAAAAAAGTTGTATTTCGGAATTCATGTACGAAATTCAATTCGGATTCATACGAAATATTTTTTTGCATCTTCCCAATTCATAGACATGCATTGGTTTTCCCTTTTAGGCTTTCTTTTCTTTATTTTCACTTGGTGATCTGGCCAGTAAGTCTGTTTTTTTTTTTTCAAAAGAACAAGCTGTCCTGCAGATGTAGTAGTTAGAGGGTTGAGACAAACCATTTACCACTGACAAGGGTGCTTACAATAATCAGCTTTTATTTATGTAAAACCCTTATCGCAAAAAAACTGCTGTTATAATTGCTTATAAAGTATTAGCTGGAGTATGGCTTCAATTTGTTAAATTGTTAGGACATCTAACACTCCTCTCCCCCCAGAATGACAATACTGCTGTCCATATGTGTCTCCTGTGCTCATTTCTCCAGAGTGGGGGCACTCTAATACAACAGGTATGTTACTGGCCAAATCGCCAGGTGAAAACAGAGGGGGAAAAATGTTAACAAAAAAAAACGAATGTAGCCACTACATTTGGACCTAACACCCCCCTGGTTCGGTCCATGCCAGAACTCTTGAACATCACAAAAGTTCAGACCTAAACTCCGAACCCTATTGAAGTCTATAATACCCCAACTTGAAAAATCAAAAGTGCCCATTTTGAAGGCTTATATGTAAGTTATTGGCCATAAAAGAGGTATGGGGGCCCGGGTACTGCCCTGGGGGACATGTATCAATGCAAATTTTTTTTTTTAAAGATAATTTTTAAAGGAGCAGGGATTTTAATGATGCTTTAAGTGAACCCATAAAAATTAAAAATTCCTTTAAATATAGTACCCGGGGGGGGGGGGTCCCTTTAGTCTGCCTGTAAAGTGGCGCATCTGTACTGTGTATTGAACCTGCTGTAGCAAAACGGCCATTTATGAAGAGAAAAAAAATTACACTTAAATTGGCAGCAATACAATACCATTGCCGGTAATAGACAAATGTAAAAAAAACAGCATGGGGTCCCCCCCAAAATCAATTCCAGACCCTTATCGGAGCATGCAGCCTAGCAGGCCAGTAAAGGGCGAGGGGAGAGGGAGCGCCCCTCCTTTTCTGAACCATACCAGGTCACATGCCCTCAGGCTCTGCCCCCCCTGCCCTAAAGGACCTTGTACCCATGTCCTCTTCCAGACAACCCTGGGCTGTAGTTTTGGGGGTTTGCGGGCCGGGGGCTTATGGGAATATGGAAGGGGGTTCCCAGATACTGCCCCCCATTTAAATGAATATGGGGTACATAGGGGTTCACCATTAACCCCAAAAAAGTATTTTTTGACAATTCCTTTATTAAAAATAAAAGAACAATGTCCCCCGATGTAGATCAATCACGACGACCGCCACCAACGCTGGACCCAAAAAAAGAAAAAGCTCCGCCTACAATGAAGGCAAACCGTGGACTGCAGGCTCCGCCATTTGACAGATTTTATATAGTTAAAGGGCGGGGCCACCTGGGGCCATCACCACCAATGGGCAAACAGGCTAGGTTCAGGCCGAATTTTTGCTCGGCCCGAAGCATTTGCCCAACTCTAGTAGCCACCACATCTAACGATTGGTAAACTGCAATATATCACATTTATATTTTTTTGTTTAATACCACTTTAAAGTGAATCTGCCGGTTTGTAAAAGAAAAACAAAAACCAAAAAAAACAACAACAATGAAGTCCCTGTAAAAGATTGGTAAAGGGTTTCCAAACCCAAGATATTACAGCTGACCAAATTAGTGTGAAACTACCTCTGTGCGGGAGCTTCAAGCAATGAAGACCAGTCACTGCTGCTCTCTCTCTTTGTACAGGATGACTGGTCTTGTCTCCGCCCCCTCCTGTAGTTTTCTGCAGGCAGCCTGTAGTGGGTGGAGTCTGCTGGATCCCTCCCATAGCTCTGCTCTCTGCACATGTTCTGTAGGGCACAGTGAGGCCACTGCTACTTTCACAATGTAATATCTGAGTTTGCAAAGACATTTGGTGCACCCGAAGTGGACTTTTTATTGAGTGACTCATGAAGAATATTTCTTTACACATTTCTGTGCCTGGAATTCAGTTTTAACTATGTTGTTTTGCATTTCATTTTTTTATACAGCAACATAGTCACTTTAAGATTGGCTAAAGAGATAGAAGGGCAGTTACCTCCCACACCCTGGCCTGTGCTGAGAGGTTGTTCCTGCTGTGGTTTACACTGGCACAGAAGATACACAGGAGTGGCTTACATAAGTATAATGTAGGTTATATCCTTCACAGGGGCTGGGCCACACACTAAGGAAGGGCAGTGAAGATGAATGTGCTCAGCTTCACTACCTAAGGAACTGGCAAAATAAAATTACATTGACAAAAGCAAAGCATAACCTGATCTCAAATAAACCCCAAATGGACGACCTTTTTGTTTTTAATAAAATCCTTGTTTTCACCTCTTTTTTTTTCTTCCTTTGTTATATCTTAGCGATCCTAAGATACAACCTCTTTACATCCACTTCATGTCTATATGCACTCCAGCAATGTCGGCATGGCATTTCTCAAGGTGTGTTTTCCGATGGTGACAACAGTGGACCATGTCTGCATAATGTGATCTGAAATGCCTGGTTGATCTGTCCATCTTGTGAGCCATTAACCCAGGGCAAGTATCTGGATTTAAGCCTCATACACATTATTGGATTTTCTGCAGATTTTTGACTTCAGATTTACCAAAACCATATAATATGAGGTCAAACCTTAATGTGATTGTAAGGGTTAGTTTCTTTTTTTTCTAAATAACAAACATATCATACTTACCTCCACTGGGCACAGAGTCACCCCAATCCTCATCTTCTGGGGTCCCCCGGCGGCTCTCGCGGCTCCTCCCCACATCAGATAACCTAGGACAGCCTTTCTCAGCCTTTTCAACGCAGAGGAACCCTTGACATAGTTCTCCGGTCTCAGGGAACCCCTGCTAAAAATGTGAAATCTACAATTCATGATACATTAGTGTGATGGTCAGTGGGAAGAAAGGTCCTTACACTTGTGGTCATTGGGAAGAATTACCTCCTTACAGATAGCTAAAAAGATCAATGGTGTCAGTGGGAACTTATCTCAGAGGCAGAAATTGCCCAATGCTGAAGGAACTCCTAGAAACCTCTGGAGGAACCTTGGGGTTTCACAGAACCCTGGTTGAGAATCACTGACCTAGGAGAAGTGCTCTCCCAAGGGGGTTACCTTCCGGACGCGCTCCCAAGTCCATCTTTCAGCATCCATAGCCGCCGAATGTATGACCCGCATCATGACCCTCTGGCGCCTGTGTCATTGGATTTGATTGACAGCAGCAGGAGCCAACGGCTGCGCTACTATCAATCAATTCAATCAAGAGCCGCAAAACCCCGGGCAGAGAGACAGCGCGTCCGGGCCAAGTTCCAGGGCTCAGTGCCAGTCACTGCCAGGTGTTTTTTTACCTTAATGTATAGCATGCATTAAGGTGAAAAAGTATGAAGGTTTAAAAGCCCTTTAAGAGTTTATATTTGTATCTCATCAGGCAGGCCCTTGTACTACATGGTTTTGGTAAATCTGAGGACAAAAATCTGCAGAAAATCTAATAGTGTGTATGAGATATTAGATCTTCTAAAAATCTGATCTTAGCTCAGTGGGGATTCTGCTGCATTTATTTTATTCCCCCTCGCTTAGTTAATAATTGAAGAATTACAGCGTTCTAGTAAGAAAACTCCTCTGCATTCTGGGTACTTTTTGAGGTGAGAAGGATTCTGGTTAATTAGCTGAAAATTGCTTGCCAATCTGATTTTTCATTGAATAGAACCAACCAAAAGGTGTTTAGTTTTGTCCTGTAGTGTGCATTGCCAGGTCTAGTCTGGTTTGTGAAGCCATACTGCCCCTCCCTGCCAAAGAGAAGTATTGCAGCCAACACGCTGATAGCTGGGGAAAGCAGCAGGACCTATTCGCAGAATTGTGAACCTTTCTAATAAAGAATATATATACACTACATTGTAAAAAGTATTGGGGCACCTGCCTTTACATGCACATGATCGTTAATAGCATCCCAGTATTAGTCCGTAGGGTTCAATATTGAGTTGGCCCACATTTTGCAGCTATAACAGCACTGTGCAAATTTTTGGCACTATATAAATCGTCTATAATAATAATTGTAACGGCCAAAACCCTTTGCAGGGTGGCTTAACTTTTTGGGCTTACTGGTTACCTCCGCTTGGCTTGTTCTTCCACGTCTAGGGGTTCTCAGGGTTGATACCCAACAACTTTGGACGCTGACACCAATAAAGTCCTTTTGAAAGGTTTTATTTTGCAGGGGTAACATCCAACAACACAGACTCATATAGGAACAGAGGGCAAGGGTGAAGAACTCGGGCACCTTGAACGGTAGACATAACAAAGTCTCTAGTACCACCCAGAAAGCAACCCCTCGCAGTTGGGTGCTTCAAGGCTGAACAAATCCCTACCCAGAGATTATGGCAGTCAGCACTTTGATTCAGAACTTGTAAAATCTCTGACCTTGAACAAGTTGTAACTGAAAATGAACAGGAACCTTTTTCCTCAGTACCTGGAACGTTCTCTGTCTCCTTGAGAGTACTGGAAAAAGCGTGGATTCGTCAATGTCCTTACCAACTCAGTAACCAGGCACTTCTCAGGATGCCAGCTTGTTGGCCCTCCTCCGAAGAGTCCTCCCCCGGTCACCTTCACGAGCTGTAGTGCCCCTCCAAGCCGAGAGCACACCCGGACACCTTGAATCCTCCCTCAGTTACTGTGCCTCAGACCAGCCAGTTCTGAGACTCGTAAACAGACGGATCCTTATTCCAGACCAGGCGGGTCTATTGGAGGTAACCAACAGATGCATGTTGCAGAGCGTCGAACGCTCTGTGACCAGGACCCCCCGCGGGGCTACCCCAGGCCAGGAAACAGGAACAGACCGCTAGGGCCTCACGAACGAACCACCTGTAACACGTGACCTCAACATCTTAAGTACCCTTCCCCAGACTCCTCAGCGAGGCCCAGCACACCCACTGATTGGCTCTGAGGAAGCTGATACCCAAAACGTCCAACCAGGCCTGGTTCTGGCCTGTCCTGTGCACCTCACTGTCTACATGACCAGGCAGAACTTTAACACAGCCCAGACAAACTGATGTCAAAGTTAACCTACATAACCCCATTACCGTTCTGAGGCAAAGACTAAATTTCCAATCGAATGACACTTTGTCCAAAATGTCATCCACTACATAATTATGTAAATGATCAGTGCTAAAAATATGCACTGTCACTGTAGTAATGACACTGGCTGGGAAGGGATTAATTAGTGTTTTCTCACTGTGTGGGAGATGCTTTTACTAGGGGAAGGCATAGATTCACGTTCCTGCTCAGGAACACAGGATCAATGCCTTCCCTACTGACAGAATGGCAAACTGCCTTGTTTACACAGGCAGACTGATCGGCGGGTGCGCCTCAGACCTGGAAGTGTCAGATTAGGTACTAGGTACGTTATCTGTCGCAAAGCGGCTGCCCTGCCACAGTATATTTGTTATATTTCCAGGAATATCTCATTCAGGAAAATAGCACATTATGGGCACCCGATGTAGCTGATGATCATAAGAAATAAACATATTAGACACATTATGGGAATTGTTTGCGATGGCTGTGCAAATGCTGACAAATTCACACAGTATTTTTTTTTATATAAATAGACCCCAAATGTATATATGGGTATAATTTAAAAAAATAATAATTTAATACACCTCTATAATACATGCAATTTTCCATTGTTTTGTCATTTGTCTAAAAATGCTGCAAGTACTTCCAGGTATCTAGTGAGTGCTTAACTTCCTGCAGTGAACTGACAAAGCTGCCTCTGCTGCACTGCAATCCCAAGAGCTCAGTTCTCTTTGTGGATTATAAAATACCTCCCGTTCGCGGGGGGCCCCCCCGAGGCTGGCGGTTGCCGGCCCTGGGGGGCCTACTGGAACGGGCCACTGGTTGGGTGGTCCCTGCAGCCCTCTCTTCTCTGTTCTGACTGTTCTACTATGTTGTAGTAATGCATGACGTGTAATGCACTCTTTGAATATAAATAAATATATTATTTGAAAAAAAAAAAAAAAATACCTCCCTTTGTGTTATGTAGAGTTGGAGGTGTTCTGTTATCCAGAGGCGGCTGTCAAATTAGGTACATTAGGTGGTCGCCTAGGGCCACGCAGCCGCCTAGGGCCACGCAGCCGCCTAATTTTCCCAACAGAGGAAGAGGAGAGCCCAGCATAAAGAAGAAGGATGCGGGACCAAACTCCACTTGTGGGAACTCTGTACTGTCTGCTAACACTGGACTGCTTCTCCCTCCCATTTCTATCACGGGCTGCATGAAGGGAGAACCAGGGTGAGTCACTGCCTCCCAGGCCGCTGTGATACCCGTAAAAAGGGCGGCACCAGCGATGACAGGGGAGGAAACCACCTCACTAGTTGGTCCAGAGACCAATGATCTGTAGGCTGCCAGGTTGACTGATAGCTGAATCCCTGCCCCCCACGTGTGTTGTGGTTTCATCTCAGCCCAGTGAATGCAGAGGCTGCTCAGGGTGCTGGTAGGAATGCCAGTCTGGTGAGTTTGGGGATTGGGGTAAGTCTGACGACAGGGAGGATTGTTTTTTCTACACGCGGAAACATGCCCATCACCCAGCCCCTGTATGCAAACAATTCTTCCATGTGACTGGATCGACTCCTGGAGTCCGCACACATCCAGAGACATCACAGGCTATCCCGGATCATACACAAGAGTGCAGAACAAAAAGCCCCCTCTCTCCTCTTCCCCCCCTTTTTTCTATCCCCCTCCTTCCTGTCTCTCCTCCCCTCCATTTCTCTCTCTCCTTCTCCTCCTCTCTCCTACACCCTCTCTCTCTCTCTCTACTTCCTCTCCCTCCCCCTTCTCTACCCCCTCTCTCTACTTCCTCCTCCTCTCTCACCCCCTTCTCTACCCCCTCTCTCTACTTCCTCCTCCTCTCCCTCCCCATTCTCCACCCCCTCGCTCTACTTCCTCGTCCTCTCTCTCTCCCTTCTCTACCCCCTCTCTCTACTTCCTCCTCCTCTCCCTCCCCCTTCTCTACCCCCTCTCTCTACTTCCTCCTCCTCTCCCTCCCCATTCTCCACCCCCTCACTCTGCTTCCTCCTCCTCTCTCTCTCCCTTCTCTACCCCCTCTCTCTACTTCCTCCTCCTCTCCCTCCCCCTTCTCTACCCCCTCTCTCTACCTCCTCCTCCACTCCCTCCCCCTTCTCTACCCCCTCTCTCTACTTCCTCCTACTCTCTCTCCCCTTTCTCTACCCCCCTCGCTCTCGTCGCTCTCTTTGTCTCTCTTCCCACAATATTTCCCCTCTTTTGTTCTCCCCACCTCTCTCTCATCCCCACCCACACTCTCTCACATCTTTTCCTTTCCTCTCTCTTCCTCCCTCCCGCCCTCTTCGTTTGCTCCCCCCTCTCCCTCTCCTTCTCTCATTGCTGCACCATGGGTCTCTGGGTTGTAGTCCCCTGGGCCAAGGGTTGCACTGGGATCATAGGATGTATGTATGTTTTCACTACACTGGTTTGCCTTTTCTCTACACCGCAGTACAAAGAAATTCAGCACCAGGTGCTGTTCGGTATTCAGGGTCACTGACCATAGTCAATGCACTGGTTGTGTCCGCAGCACATATGGGGCACAGGTTTAGGAAAATGGACCATAGCCTTTGTTAGGTAATGTGAAATGTAGGCATAACTGAGAGCTGTCTAGTAAGTGATGATCACTATACAGAGGGAGCTTGTGTTGTAGTGCATATCCTGGTGTAATAGGTTTCAATGACATGCTGGAATCCTTGAGGACTGGCCATGGGTGACTTGCCATCAGTTCATTGTACAGTGCAATGTATTATTAATTTTTATCGCTTGAATTATTTTTTCCATTATGGGCGTGAGTGGGGCCTCATGTCTTCGTTTTGCCTAAGGCCTCAAAAGTCTAGAGCCGCTGTTCTGCCCAATTGAGTCCGACCATCGATATGTGTCCGTTCCGTACTGCGCATGCGCAGTACGGAGCAGACGAAGCTTCTGAAAATCTCTGAAGCTGAACGGCGCCTGCGCCGTGAGTGGAGGAGGTAGCCCCACTATCCAAGCGGACATAGGGTTTAGAATTTTAGAGGGCCCCTCGCGGGCGAGCTTCGCTCGCCACGCTTCGGGCTCGGCCTCGCTGCGCTCGGCTCTTTTTTATTCTAACTCTATGTCCACTTGGATAGTGGGGATAGAACCTGGACTCACGGCGCAGGCGCCGTTCGTCCTCGGCAATTTTCGGAATCTGTGCTCCTGTGTACTGCGCATGCGCAGTACGCAGAGGACAGCATCTGATGGAGGACCCTATTTTACAAGACACCGCCTCTGCTGTTATCCTAACACATTTACTCTGTAGATAAAGTACAGCAAGTGAGCGTTGTCACCCTAGGACAGGAAGTGTGTTACTGCAGGGCCACAAAGTGAAAACAAAAGGAACAAAGCCTAAAATAATGTAAACTAACACAGCTACCACATCTAAGGACTGGTAAGCTCTAATTTATGACATTTTTGTTCTTGGGTTTAGATAAATTTTCTGTGCTGGGTGGGAGTAAAGGGGAATAATATAAAGTGTAGTAGCAGCAGTCTCATGGCTTTTGGATGTATACACACGGTAGGCTTTGACAAGTAAATAATATACATAAACACATGAAATGAACATATTATCTTATCCACTTTCCTACCACGCTATAGTTAAAAGATGGCCACAGCGCAGCTCTGGCCATGGACGTCCTCCCAGAACCGTGCCTTCTGCACACCCTGTGACTAGTGTTCTTTGGACAGCTGATCACAGATCGTGGTAAAGGGCCAATCACAGCAGCCTTTTACCATGTCCAATCATGTCTCTGTGTGAGGAAAGGAGAGCTGATAACCGGTGTCCTATCATATAGAGTCCCCCATCGGATAGTGTCCGCTGTGTACTGCGCATGCGCAGTACACAGCACACACAGATTCCGAAAATAGCCGAAGATGAACGGCGCCTGCGCCGTGAGTCCAGGTTCTAGCTCCACCATCCAAGTGGACATAGAGTAGGAATAAAAAGAGCCGAGCGCAGCGAGGCCGAGCCCGAAGCGTGGCGAGCGAAGCAAGCCCGCGAGGGGCCCTCTAATATCGGCAGCCCTATGTCCGCTTGGATGGTGGGGCTACCACCTCGACTCACCGCGCAGGCGCCGTTCATCTTCAGAGATTTTCCGAAGCTTCTTCTGCTCCGTACTGTGCAAGCACTGCGTATGCGCAGTACGGGGTGGACAGTATCCGATGGCAGGACACTATATGCCAGAACACCGGCAAGGCTGACAGTACATTGTTTACGATGATCATCTGTGCCCTGATTATCAGTGCGTGCCCATCAGTACAGCTTATCAGTGCAGCATTATTAGTGCACATCAGTAAAGAAGAAAAATTACTTATTTACAAAAATGAATAACAAAAAATAAGAAATATTTATTTTTTCACAATTTTTGGTCTTTTTTCATTTGTTTAGCAAAAAATAAAAAACCTAGTGGTGATTAAATACCACCAAAAGAAAGCTCTATCTGTCTCAAAAATGATAAAAATTGCATTTGGGTACAGTATTGCATGACCGCGCAATTGTCATTCAAAGTGAGACAGCACTGAAAGCTAAAAATTGGCCTGGGCAGGAAGGGATAAAAGTAATTGAAGAAAAAGAACACTGGCCGCACACCATGGAAGGAGGTTACTTTAATATCAAGGTGCCAAAGGACGTAGACCGGTTTCACACAGATAACTCGTTCTTGTTCACAACAAAAATATAGGCCCAAACCTGAGCTATTTAAATGCTCCACCCCAAAGTGATGCAAAAAAAGCCCAGTTTGATTGGCTGACCAACATGTATTTGCAATTAAACACACCAGACAAAATCATTAAATCACAAAGTGTGTAAAAACTAGACTTGAAAAAACAGACATAATGAAGATAGAATGAAGAGTACATCATGAGGAGAAATATACATAAACATATATGGTATATAAATATATATACACATAATAAAGACCCCCAAAAAGTACCTAGAAAAATTCCAAGCGGTGTTACACTCTTTCTGGGGGGGGGGGGGGGGGGGTAAAAGTGCCCCGGTATTGAAGTAATTATGGGGAAATTTTTGTTGGCATAAATGGTCTGGTGACAGAGTCTCTTTAACCATGTATATTGAAGCCCAGAATTAGATGTACTATTCGTGTTCTTTTTTTCTGTTCATCTGCCTTGTTGTGTTTGTAACACATGTTCTCACTGTTCTTTAGAATGCTGTCATCTTACATTTTCTGTTGCTATGGGCACACATTCCTCGCCTTCTGTTTTCAAATTTCAGTCTAATTGGCACAAAATAAAAAGGAAATGGTGGTCAGAGTAACCATTCCATGTATCGTTGCTCTTGTGCAGTCTGTAGAAGACACAGGAGATTTGGTTCTCATGGGTAATAGGTAGAAGACTATTGAATTTTTTTTAAAGCTGCTCTCCGGAATAGTGTTAAGACCCCTTTCACACTGGGGCGTGTTTCAGGCGTTTTAGCGTTAAAAAAAAAAAGCGCCTGAAAGAAGCCTCATCTGCAATCCCAATGTGAAAGCCCGAGTACTTTCACACTGAGGCACTGCGCTCGCAGGGCGTCAAAAAAAGTCCTGCAAGCAGTTTCTTTGCAGCACTTCTGGAGCGGTGAATACACCGCTCCTAAAGCGCCCCCTTCCCATTGAAATCAATGGGAAGCGCCTGCAAAGCGCTTTTGCCAGCTGCGCTTTTAACCCTTTATTTGGCCACTAGCAGGGGTTAAAAGCACCCCGCTAGCACTTGAAAAACGCTTGTAAAGCACCGCTAGTTTAAGCAACGTTTTACCAGTGTTTTTCGGGTGCTGGCAGTGTAAAAGGGCTCTTAAAGCACTTGGGCTTTCACATTGGGATTGCAGATGAGGCTTTTTTCAAGTGCTTTTTTCTTAACACTAAAGCGTCTGAAAATGCCCCAGTGTGAAAGGAGTCTAAATGTTGAATATTACTCCCTTTCCCAATGCACATTACAACATGCTTTTATTTTTTTAACATTCCTAGTTTTTGGGAATAATAACATTAAAGTCTGTGACAGCATTGCTATTCTAGAGAAAATGCAACTATGCCTGAGCACCAGGAAAAGATGTCAGTGTAGCGCCAATGTAATTTCCTCAGAATTGCTGGAATAAACTAAAATTCCTATCATGAAATGGGAATTGTAGCTGTCAATGGGGTGTGAGAGACTGGGAGTCTGAGATGGCCGGATTCTTCCACTACACGTATTGCTGGAGGAATACTGGGCAGGATTTTTAGTTAATTTGGGTGGGAGGGATAGACTGGGAGTTCGAGATGCCTGGGTCCTCTCACTACAGACATGGTGGGAAGAATATTGGGCAGGATTTGTAGTAAATCTTGGTGGGTAGGATAGACTTGGAGTCTGAAATGCCTGGGTCCTCCCACTACAGATATCATGGGAGGAATACCAGGCAGAATTTATGGTCAGTCCAGGTGGGCAGGATAGCCTGGGAGTTTGAGATGCCTGGGTCCTTCCACAACAGGTAGCGGGGTCGGGATACTGACCAGGAAGTGTGGTCAATCATAAGTGGGCAGGATAGACTGGGAGTCTGAGATGCTCGAGCCCTCTCAATGCTAGCATGGAATTTTGGACAGGATCTGTGGCTGATCCTAAGTGGGTGGGATAGACATTGAGTCTGAAATACCTTGGTTCTCCCACTACAGTTAGCTTGGGTGGGATACTGGGCAAGATCGGGTCCTCCCACTACTAGCAGTGTGGGCAGGATATTTGGCAGGATTTGTGGCCAATTCTAAGTGAGCAGGACAGACTGGGGGTCTGAGATGCCCAGGTTCTCCCACTACAGGCAGCATGGGTGGGATACTGGACAGGATTTATGGCCAATTCTAAGTAGGACAGGACAGACTGGGAGTCTGCGATGCCTGGGTCCATCAACTACAGCCATCATGGATGGAATTGTGGCCAGCATTTGTGGCCGATTCTAAGTGAGTGGGATAGACTGGGAGTGAGAGGCCTGAGTCCTCCACTACAGCCAATCTGGGTGGGATACTGATCAGGATTTGTGGCAAATGAGCGGGCAAGACAGACTGGGAGTCTGAGATGCTCGGGCCCTCCCCCTACCAGCAATATGGGCAGGATATTTGGCAGGATTTGTGGCCAATCCTAAGTGAGCAGAACAGACTGGGAGTCTGAGATGCCCAGGTTCTCCCACTACAGGCAGCATGGGTGGGATACTGGGCAGGATTTATGGCCAAACCCGAAGTAGGACAGAGCAGATTGGGAGTCTGAGATGCTTGGGTCTTCCCTCTACATGCAACATGGACGGGATACCGGGCAGGATTTATGGCTGATCCTAGGACAGCTTTCAAGACCAAAATATAAAATCTTATAGGTCATTGTAAAAATCGGTCAGATCAAGTTGGCAGTGAGTTTCTTCAATTTTTACAACAAGTCGGTTTTACACTGGCATATGGAAGGGTTAAATGCTGTGCCAGAAAGTGGGGCACCACTGGCAATGTTGTTGTAGAAACAGGAAATGAGGCTGAAATCTCCTGTGGGGTCTCCACTCTTTGTATTTCTACTGCTGCTGTGTTTCTGTTTGGAGAGATTTCCTCTCATATACACTGTAGGGGCAATGTGATGTCTGCCCTGTAAAATGATGTATAAAGTTCAAATGATAAAAATAAATACATAAGCTCTTTCATAACTTATGGGGGGTAAAAAAAAATAAGACAGCACCTAATAAAAGCCATTACACGTAACATTCTGTAACCACGCACATTAAATAATTACAGATATGCTGCAGAGGCTGCAAGTAGAAAGTATTTGAATACCGTACTTTATAGGGAAAAAAATGGAATTTTAACAGGAATAAAATGCCCCTTTAGTAGTGTGCTTGCTAATTAAAACCCAACGGGATGCAAGTAAATGTGAAATAGGAGCCAGCTGCAGGTCTGCAGTGTCCTGGCATGGAGGCCCAGGCCAATCTGCAGGTAGACATAAAAGGCAGCCAGCAGGGCTCCTCTGGTAAACATCAGAGTCTGTGCATGTCAAATGTGACGGCTGGCGGGTTCTGACAGCGCAGACAGAGCATGGCTGACCTGCCAGCATCTACTCTGAACCTGTGCTAAGAATTACATTACAGAGCTGCTCCCTGGTTAACACTTTGTGTTCCTGGCTTGGAGGAGCTAGGGCTAAAGACTAAAGCTCTTCTAAACACGTTTCTTCTGGCAGGAGAAAAGCAACTTCAAAAACGTGCCTAAGCTGCATTTTTGTAAATTATTCTAGCTACTGAAATTAATAAATGGCTGAATGTACATGTTTAGGTGTGTTTTGGTAATTTTTCTGCCTAAATGCTCCTCTCTTGAATGCACAAGTGATGGGTTTTCATCTGCCTCTAAACTTGTATAAACAGCTATGTGTGCATGAAGGGGCATTTAGAGGCAGAAAAAAACAACCGTGCCAAGTTACTTTTAGACCCCTTTCACACAGGGGCGTTTTTCAGGCACTATAGCATTAAAAATAACGCCTGCAAACCTCCTCAAAACAGCTGCTCCATGCACTTCAGTGTGAACGCCTGAGGGCTTTCACACTGGATCGGTACGCTGGCAGGGCTTCAGAAAAAGTCCTGCCAGCAGCTTCCTTGGAGCGGTGAACTCACCCATCCTCCACCGCTGCTACCCATTGAAATCAATAGGGCAGCGCTGCGATACCACCGGCAAAACGCAGCCTCAGTGGCATTTTGCGGGTGGATTTAAGCCCTTTTCGGCCGCTAGCAGGGGGTTAAAAACGCCCCCACTATCGGCCGAATAGCGCCGCTAAAATGATGGTAAAGCGGCGCTAAAAATAGTGCCGCTTTACTGCTGATGCCCGGGACGACTCGGTGAGAAAGGGGTCCAAGGCTGCTTTCAAACTGGGGTGTTGCGGGCGCTGGCGGTAAAGCGGAGCTAAATACCATCATTTTAGCGGTGCAGTTTTAACCCCCCGCTAGCAGTCGAAAAAGGGTTAAAACCGCCCGCAAAGTGCCGCTGCAGCGCCGCTTTGCAGGTGGGTTTGCAGCGCTGCCCCATTGTTTTCTATGGGAAGGGGTGCTTTAGGAGCGGTAAATACACCTACAGAGCCACAAAGATGCGACATGCAGAACTTTATTGACCGTCCTGCAAACGCACCGCTCCAGCCCTCTGGCTTTCACACTGGAGAGACAGCAGCGGCTGTTTCAGGGTGCTTTGCAGGCGCTATTTTTAGCAATGTAGCGCCTGCAAAGCACTCCAGTGTGAGAGGGGCCTTATGCCGCGTACACACGACCAGACTTTTCAACATCAAAAGTCTGACGGAATGATTCCGGCAGACTATTCGAACGTGTGTGGGCTGCAGCAGACTTTTGCAAAAGTCTGACAGACTTTAGAAATGGAACATGTTTTAAATTTTTCCGACAGAACTCTGCCGGACCCAGTTCCTACTGAGAAATCCGCTCGTGTGTGTGCTAGTCTGACGGACTAAAACCGACGCTAGGGCAGCTATTGGCTACTGGCTATGAACTTCCTTATTCTAGTCCAGTCGTACGTCATCACGTTCGAATCCGTCGGACTTTGGTGTGATTGTATGTGGCCAAGTCCGTTCATTCGGAAAGTCCGTCAGAACTCTATCAGAACTCCGTCAGAACTCCGTCGAAAGTCTGTCAGACTTAGTCCCTCGAAAAGTCTGGTCATGTGTACGCGGCATTAGTCTTTAAAGTGATTGTAAAGCTTGTTTTTTTTCTGTTTCAATGTTTTAAAAAAAGATTAATAGAGATTCCAGCGTTGATTTTGAACCTTATGCAATTTCTACACAATGGGATGCATATGGAATAAAGGCAAAAAATTATGCATTATGACTAGTCAAATAAAAAAACAGAAGGCGTATAACATTGATCCCTGCATTGGCAAAGGGCTATTCTCTCTGAAATGTCTTTCCTCTGCACATATCCGAGACACATGGCCGTGGGCAGGGCCGGACTTTCAATAGGGCTTGACGGGGCTCAAGCCCATGGGCCCCGTCCAATGGGGGGCCCCGCGAGCCCATACTTTGCACTAGGCGTCCGCGCTATAGCAGGCTACAGCGCGGACGGCAGTTGCTGGGAGGACGTCTTTGTTTACTTCCCCTGATGCGTGCCGCGGGTGCGCATCGGGGAAGTTCTGTGTCGGCAGTGTCCCTTGGACACAGCCAATCACAGATCATGCTAAATGGCCAATCACAGCGGCCATTTAGCACTGATCTGTCCAATGAGAGATGATATCATGAGATCATCTCTCATCGCCGGCTCTTCCCCTCACAGAGACAGCCTGTGAGGAGGGAGAGCGACGTGCAGCCTGTCACTGTGAGTAAAAAAATAAAAAAAACAATGTAAAGTGCTGTCCCCAGTGCCACCTGTCCCCAGTGCCATCTCTCTGTCCCCAGTGCCACCTGTCCCCCGGGCCACCTGTCCCCAGTGCCATCTCTCTATCCCCAGTGCCACCTGTCCCCAGTGCCATCTGTCCCCAGTGCCATCTGTCCCCAGTGCCACCTGTCCCCAGTGCCATCTGTCCCCAGTGCCACGTATAAGTGCCATCTGTACTCAGTGCCATCTTTTATCAGTGCCACCTGTCCCCAGTGCCACGTATAAGTGCCATCTGTCATCAGTGCCACCTGTCCCCAGTGCCACCTGTCCCCAGTGCCACCTGTCCCCAGTGCCACTGCCATGTATAAGTGCCACCTGTCCCCAGTGCCATCTGTCCCCAGTGTCACGTATAAGTGCCATCTGTCCCCAGTGCCACCTGTCCCCAGTGCCACTGCCATGTATAAGTAAGTGCCACCTGTCCCCGGTGCCATCTGTCCCCAGTGCCACGTATAAGTGCCATCTGTCATCAGTGCCACCTGTCCCCAGTGCCACGTATAAGTGCCATCTGTCATCAGTCATCAGTGCCACCTGTCCCCAGTGCCACTGCCGTGTATAAGTGCCACCTGTCCCCAGTGCCATGTATAAGTGCCATCTGTCCCCAGTGCCACCTGTCCCCAGTGCCACTACCATGTATAAGTGCCACCTGTCCCCAGTGCCATCTGTCCGCAGTGCCACGTATAAGTGCCATCTGTCATCAGTGCCACGTATAAGTGCCATCTGTCATCAGTGCCATCTGTCCCCAGTGCCACCTGTCCCCAGTGCCACTGCCATGTATAAGTGCCACCTGTCCCCAGTGCCACGTATAAGTGCCATCTTTCATCAGTGCCACCTGTCCCCAGTGCCACTGCCATGTATAAGTAAGTGCCACCTGTCCCCAGTGCCATGTATAAGTGCCATCTGTCATCAGTGCCACCTGTCCCCAGTGCCACATATAAGTGCCATCTGTCATCAGTGCCACCTGTCCCCAGTGCCACTGCCATGTATAAGTGCCACCTGTCCCCAGTGCCACGTATAAGTGCCATCTGTCCCCAGTGCCACTGCCATGTATAAGTGCCACCTGTCCCCAGTGCCATCTGTCCCAGTGCCACGTCTAAGTGCCATCTGTCATCAGTGCCACGTATACTTGCCATCTGTCCCCAGTGCCACCTGTCCCCAGTGCCACTGCCATGTATAAGTGCCACCTATCCCCAGTGCCATCTGTCCCCAGTGCCACGTATAAGTGCCATCTTTCATCAGTGCCACCTGTCCCCAGTGCCACCTGTCCCCAGTGCCACTGCCATGTATAAGTAAGTGCCACCTGTCCCCAGTTCTGTGTCGGCAGTGTCCCTTGGACACAGCCAATCACAGATCATGCTAAATGGCCAATCACAGCGGCCATTTAGCACTGATCTGTCCAATGAGAGATGATATCATGAGATCATCTCTCATCGCCGGCTCTCCCCCTCACAGAGACAGCCTGTGAGGAGGGAGAGCGACGTGCAGCCTGTCACTGTGAGTAAAAAAATAAAAAAAACAATGTAAAGTGCTGTCCCCAGTGCCATCTGTCCCCAGTGCCATCTCTCTGTACCCAGTGCCACCTGTCCCCCGTGCCACCTGTCCCCAGTGCCATCTCTCTATCCCCAGTGCCACCTGTCCCCAGTGCCACCTGTCCCCAGTGCCATCTGTCCCCAGTGCCACCTGTCCCCAGTGCCATCTGTCCCCAGTGCCACGTATAAGTGCCATCTGTACTCAGTGCCATCTGTCATCAGTGCCACCTGTCCCCAGTGCCACGTACAAGTGCCATCTGTCATCAGTGCCACCTGTCCCCAGTGCCACGTATAAGTGCCATCTGTCATCAGTGCCACCTGTCCCCAGTGCCACCTGTCCCCAGTGCCACTGCCATGTATAAGTGCCACCTGTCCCCAGTGCCATCTGTCCCCAGTGTCACGTATAAGTGCCATCTGTCCCCAGTGCCACCTGTCCCCAGTGCCACTGCCATGTATAAGTAAGTGCCACCTGTCCCCAGTGCCACGTATAAGTGCCATCTGTCATCAGTGCCACCTGTCCCCAGTGCCACGTATAAGTGCCATCTGTCATCAGTGCCACCTGTCCCCAGTGCCACCTGTCCCCAGTGCCACTGCCATGTATAAGTGCCACCTGTCCCCAGTGCCACGTATAAGTGCCATCTGTCCCCAGTGCCACCTGTCCCCAGTGCCACTACCATGTATAAGTGCCACCTGTCCCCAGTGCCATCTGTCCGCAGTGCCACGTATAAGTATCATCTGTCATCAGTGCCACGTATAAGTGCCATCTGTCATCAGTGCCATCTGTCCCCAGTGCCACCTGTCCCCAGTGCCACTGCCATGTATAAGTGCCACCTATCCCCAGTGCCATCTGTCCCCAGTGCCACGTATAAGTGCCATCTTTCATCAGTGCCACCTGTCCCCAGTGCCACCTGTCCCCAGTGCCACTGCCATGTATAAGTAAGTGCCACCTGTCCCCAGTGCGATCTGTCCCCAGTGCCATGTATAAGTGCCATCTGTCATCAGTGCCACCTGTCCCCAGTGCCACGTATAAGTGCCATCTGTCATCAGTGCCACCTGTCCCCAGTGCCACTGCCATGTATAAGTGCCACCTGTCCCCAGTGCCACGTATAAGTGCCATCTGTTCCCAGTGCCACTGCCATGTATAAGTGCCACCTGTCCCCAGTGCCATCTGTCCTAGTGCCACGTATAAGTGCCATCTGTCATCAGTGCCACGTATACGTGCCATCTGTCCCCAGTGCCACCTGTCCCCAGTGCCACTGCCATGTATAAGTGCCACCTATCCCCAGTGCCATCTGTCCCCAGTGCCATGTATAAGTGCCATCTTTCATCAGTGCCACCTGTCCCCAGTGCCACCTGTCCCCAGTGCCACTGCCATGTATAAGTAAGTGCCACCTGTCCCCAGTGCCATCTGTCCCCAGTGCCATGTATAAGTGCCATCTGTCATCAGTGCCACCTGTCCCCAGTGCCACGTATAAGTGCCATCTGTCATCAGTGCCACCTGTCCCCAGTGCCACTGCCATGTATAAGTGCCATCTGTCCCCAGTGCCACTGCCATGTATAAGTGCCACCTGTCCCCAGTGCCATCTGTCCCCAGTGCCACGTATAAGTGCATCTGTCATCAGTGCCACGTATAAGTGCCATCTGTCATCAGTGCCACTGCCATGTATAAGTGCCACCTGTCCCCAGTGCCACGTATAAGTGCCATCTGTCCCCAGTGCCACTGCCATGTATAAGTGCCACCTGTCCCCAGTGCCACGTATAAGTGCCATCTGTCATCAGTGCCACGTATAAGTGCCATCTGTCATCAGTGCCATCTGTCCCCAGTGCCACCTGTCCCCAGTGCCACTGCCATGTATAAGTAAGTGCCACCTATCCCCATTGCCATCTGTCCCCAGTGCCACGTATAAGTGCCATCTTTCATCAGTGCCACCTGTCCCCAGTGCCACGTATAAGTGCCATCTGTCATCAGTGCCATCTGTCCCCAATGCCACCTGTCCCCAGTGCCACATATAAGTGCCATCTGTCATCAGTGCCATCTGTCCCCAGTGCCACCTGTCCCCAGTGCCACGTATAAGTGCCATCTGTCATCAGTGTCACGTATCATCAGTGCCACCTGTCCCCAGTGCCATCTGTCCTCACTGCCACCTGTCCCTAGTGCCATGTGCCATCTGTTATCAGTGTCACGTGTCATCAGTGTCACGTACTAGTGCCATCTGTCATCAGTGCCGCGTATTAGTGCCATCTGTCAGCAGTGCCACATATTAGTGTCATCTGTCATCAGTGTCACATGTCATCAGTGCCGCATTTTAGTGCCATCTGTTATCAGTGTCATGTGTCTTCAGTGCCATGTATTAGTGTCATCTGTCATCAGTGTCACGTGTCATCAGTGCCACGTATTAGTGCCATCTGTCAGCAGTGCCACATATTAGTGCCATCTGTCATCAGTGTCACATCAGTGCCACGTGTCATCAGTGCCACATCAGTGTCACGTGTCATAGTCCTGGTGCTCCTGGGCCTTCAAAAGTGTAATAGGTAGTCAAAAAGTTAGATGTGTAATTTATGCTCCTAGAACACGTGACGGCGCTCCCTGCATGTTGGGCCTCTCTATGTGGCCAGGCTGTGGAAAAGTCCCACACATGTGGTATCGTAATACTCAGGAGGAGTAGAATGTACAATTTATCTTGCACTACTTTGTTCAATGAGTTATTTTGTTATATTCTTGCAATTGATTTGTTATGATTGCAACCTTACAAGGTAGTTGATTGTTTTTCAATATGTTTTCCAGTTAAATAAGTGTTTTATGTTCTCATTCTGACCAAGATATTTGTGCATTGCAATAAACACTTGATCACTTTGAACTTTTTTAATCATTATTTATTTATTGGAAAAAAAACTTTTCAAGCTTCAATCAGTAATAGATTATTACTTTGTTTAGCATTTAACACTGTCTACGGTAGAGGTCGACCGATATGGGTTTTTCTCTGGCCGATGCCGATGCCGATATTTAGAAATCATGGCGGCCGATAGCCGATATATAATGCCGATTTTTTTGGGCCAATATGTTAGGCCGATTTTATTTTATTTATTTATTTTTTTTCCTTTTTTATTTATTATTATTTTTTTTTTAATCCCCCTTGATCTAACGCACCTTTCCCACTGGGGTGTTTTTCAGGCGCTTTTGGGCTAAAAATAGCGCCTGTAAAGTGCCTGCAAAATGGCTCCCCTGCAGTCTGTGTGAAAGACAGAGTGCTTTCACACTGAGGCGATGCGCTGGCAGGATCTTTAAAAAAAAGTCCTCCAAGCAGCACGTTTGGAGTGGTGTATACCGCTCCGCCACCACTCCTGCCCATTGATATGAATGGGCACCACTGCCGAAGTGCATGCAATGCGATTTGGCAGCAGTGCTTCATGGGTGCATTTAACCTCTTCCTTGGCCGCTAGCTGGGTTATATGTGCCCCACTAGCAGCCAAATAGCACCGCTAAAATGATGGTAAAGAGCTGCTAAAACTTGCGTTTTACCATCAACGCTCCAGTGTGAAAGCAGCCTTCATAAGTGATACAGAAAATTTCTTACATTTAAACATTTATTAAACAAAAAAACCTCCAATCAGTTTACTTGTATGTATGATTTAGATTTTAAAAAAAAAACAAAAAAACCTATGTATTAAATAAAATCAGGTAGTCAAAAAATGGGCTAACTTTACTGTTTTTATTTTATTTTTAGTGTATTTTTTTCCCCAAAAAAATGCATTTGAAAGACCTCTGTGCAAATGCCGTGTGACATAAAATATTGCAACAACCGCTATTGTAGTCCCTAGGATCTCTGCTAAAAAATATATATAATTTTTGGGAGGTCTAAGTGATTTTCTGGCAGAAAATACAGGATTTTTACTTGTAAGCAACAAGTGTCAGAAAAGATTTAGTCTTTAAATGGTTAAACTGAGAACTTCTACACACTGAGATGACTTCATTCATTGAAGTGTAAACATTGTATCATTTAGTTCTTTTCTTGGCAGTCTGCCCAGAGAGGAGGAAAGTGTTGCTATGACGACTCAGGCAACTCACACTGACTTCTATACAGAAGTCATTTCAAAGTCCCGCTGTAGTTCTAAATCGGCTTTTTATCAGCACAATCGGCCGATGCCGATTATTTAAAAAACGGCAAATATCGGCCGATATATCGGTCGACCTCTAGTCTACGGTACCAGTCACCTTTTAAAAGTAGCTTGGCACTTCAAATAACATATGGATCGATTATATTGTTACGGCACCAGATGGCGACAAATTAATATAGAAGGTAGGGCCCGAAAGTGACTCAAGCCCAGGGGCCCCCAGCACCCTAAGTCCTGCCCTGGCCGTGGGCTACAAAATGTATTCTCGATCAACTGCAGTCTAACCCTTATAGTTTGCGAAAAGACTGTAAAACATAGAAGTCTCAGTAAGTCTTTCTATTTCTATGATAACAAAATGATTTGATGAAGTTTAGAGTATACCCTCTACATTCCGAAGTGCAAATGCCCTCAACCATGGTGAGAAGGATACTCTATCTTCCACAACTGTAGAATTACATAGTCTCAGTTTATTAATCTCACAGGTAACCAGAAAAAAAGAAGATTAATAAAGAGGACAATGAGGAATAGAGAGGGGGGAGGGGGTCTGCATCTACCACGAGGCACGCTAGTCAGGTATAGTCTGAGGATTGTTGGTCAAGTGTCTGAGCCACAGACCCCAGACCTTTTCAAACACCTTCATTTTGTCATTTAGGGTTGCTGTTAACCGTTCATTTATCATAAGCCAGGAAAGCTTGTGTTTGAGCTGGTCAAATGGAATGGTATAGCCAACCTCCAGTTTCTGGCTATGGTAATTTTAGCTGAAATAAATATAAAAGTGTGGAGTCATCTCTGGTTTTTTTGAGGCTTCCTCCACTTTCATACTTACCAACATTCCCGGGATTTAGACTCTTTTCTCGATTTTATTATTTCCTGGGAAATGTCCAGAGAAATCAGTTTTTCACGATTTTTCGCCACTGCCGCTAGAGGTCTCCGCTGGACGCCATTTTTAAGAAGACCAGAAGAAGTGGAGTGGAGCTGGGTGGCTACAATAGAAACAGAGCTGCTGCGGCGCCACCCACCCCCCGCCCCGCTGACGGTCTGTTATGGAAAAGGGTGGGAGGTGGTTCTATTGTAACCACATGGCTAACACTTGTCCTTCGCAGTACGAGGCAGACACTATCCGATAGGGGGACACTTCTAGTCAGAACGCCGGCTGAGACACTATTTTGTTCCCCCTTGGCCTTCCGTAATGGTGGCGGAGACACCGCTGGGAACACCTGATGTAGGGGGGGCTCCGCTGGGGACACCGGATGTAAGGGGGCTCCGCTGGGGACACCTGATGTAAGGGGGCTCCGCTGGGGACACCTGATGTAAGGGGGCTCCGCTGGGGACACCTGATGTAAGGGGGGCTCCACTGGGGACATCTGATGTAAGGGGGCTCTGCTGGGGGCACCTGATGTAAGGGGGGCTCTGCTGGGGACATCTGATGTAAGGGGGGGCTCCGCTGGTGACATCCAATGTAAGGGGGGCTCCGCTGAGGACACCTGATGTAAGCAGGGGCTCTGCTGGGGACATCTGATGTAAGGAGGGGTCCGCTAGGGACATCTGATGTAAGGAGGGGCTCCGCTGGGGACATCTGATGTAAGGGGGCTCCGCTGGGCACATCTGATGTAAGGAGGGGCTCCGCTGGGGACATCTGATGTAAGGGGGAGTTCCGCTGGGGACACCTGATATAAGGAGGGACTCTGCTGGGGGCACCTGATGTAAGGACGGACTCTGCTGGGGGCACCTGATAGCATCTGGTGGCAGGTGACATGCTCAGGGGTCGCACTGATTCTGGATTATGGTGAGTTGAATGATTTCATTCTATATTACAATGTAATAAAAGTAATAATGCGCTTCAATCATCCTGACACCACAGCAACCATGGTGCTGGGATGATTGAAGCACTAACACCAGGTGTTTGGAGTATCTTTATCTGCTGATTTGTTAAACTCTGGAATACGCATTCCTATTGTGGTGTAGGATCTGGGCCTGCTGTCCCTCCATCCCTCTTTCCTTCCTTCTCTCTCGTTCCCTCCTTCTTTCCTTATTTCTTTCTCCCTCCCTCTTTTCCCCTTTCTTTCACCATCTCTCATTCATCTCAGACTGTCATGGTTATGCAGTGATCTTCCTGTTTGTTTACCTCCCCTCATGTGTTCAGACTAAGAGGCCAGCTACTTCCACCAGGTGGTTTTTATAACCTCTCCTCTAAGCATGGCTCCACCCCAGGCCCTATCAGGGAACCTTATATTAACCTGTGCACTGCAAGCCAAGAGTGCTGATCAACCATTGTGTATTCCTTTGTGTGTTTAGCTTCCTGTTACCTGCCGTGTGCTCTTCTGTTGTTCCGTTACCGACTTTGGCGTGTCGTTGACTATCCCTGTTTGCCTGTGATCCTGACCTTTTGGCGTGTCCCTGACTATTTCTGTCTGCTTGTGGCCCCGACCTTGGCTTTGTCCCTCACCATCCCTATCCTCCTGTTGCCTACTGTGGGTGTGAGCTGGGGGACCCTGGGGGTCGCGACCTGGAGCCAGTTGCAGCCAAGTCCATCCTCATCACTCGAGGCTCTGGTGAACACCTGCTGGCTCTTAGACTCCGCGCCCCAGGGAATCTTACGCTCTAACCCCAGTGGGACCTGTCTCCCGTCCGCAGCAGTAATCCGTAGGGTCCACAACCTTGCGGTGCACTCCTGATCCCTACGGTGTGCATCTGTCACCTCGCCTCAAGGTGACCTGACACAGACTCTAACCACACCCCCAAGTAAACCACAACCATATAAGCCACGCCAACTATTTCACGTAAACCATGCCCATTTTCCTCTTTTTTTTTACAAAGCCACGCCTACAAACACATGACCTGCCCCCTAATTATAATATGACTCCGCCTACAGCCAACAAAGTGTCCCTATAAGTTTTTTTTACAATGTTGGCAACTATGCACTTTACATTCCAGTAATGGGTGTTTTGCAGACTTGATCTGAGTAAGAGTAAAAATAAAGTTGTAGACTCTGATCCAAAACCGCCTCACTTTGGGATATTGCCACCATATATGTTATGGCATCCCTTCCTGGCCACAACCTTGTAAACACTTGGACAAAACTCCCGGGACATAAGTGACCAATCTGGCCGGCACCATATACCAACTCAGCAGTACTTTATAGTTTGCTTAAATAATAGAATTATTGAGTGATCTCGAAGCTGTCTGTGCTATCGAGTGCCAATCCTCAAGTTCAAGACTTTCCTGGATATCTTGCTCCCATTTGACTATATAGCCCAGTTTAGCTGAAGTATACGTTAGAATAGTATATATTTTTTAGATTAGGACTGCAACTAATGATTATTTTCATAATTGATTAGTTGGCGTATTATTGTTTTAGAATAATCAGATAATAACCTTAAAGTGTGGTGTATAATTAAGATATGTAAAGTTTAAAAAAAAAAGGCAATTTATTCTTAAATCTCTATAATGCAGTGGTAAATATAAATAACCAACTACCGTATATGGTTAGGGAGCAAAATCTCGAATCCACTCTGAGAATAACAGACCGAAGAGATATGCTGTATATACTAGTAGAGGTTGAATCTGGTAAATATCATCAGAGCCAGAAATTTTATTTAAAGAAAAAAAAAAAATGAAACACTGTTTTGCCGATTTTTAGACAGAACTGTAATATATTATGTATGACACACTCCCTTGTCATAGACACTTGCTGTCACTTATGCTGGGCATACAAATACAATGTCTTCCTTAAAAAAAAATTTAATTTTCAAGAAAGTTTTCTAATCGTTAGTGGGGTCAAATTGACGATTGATTTCGACCACAGTGACCGGAAAATTTGAAGGAGCAGAATAGAAAACTTCTTGGTCAAAGGAATTTTCAGACAGACAGTATATGTGATTTTTGTCCAGAAATAACATTCATTTTAAAACTGAATGTTAAAAGCAAGTGAAATTTTCAAACGACATTCTTTCATTCAGCGAATATACAAAGATTTTTCTTATGAATATTCTCGTCTTAAAATCGATACGTGTATGGCCAGCATAAGGCTCAGTTCACACCTATGCAGTTTGCTTTTTATCTG
This sequence comes from Lithobates pipiens, assembly GCF_037356315.1. Taxonomy (NCBI): domain Eukaryota; kingdom Metazoa; phylum Chordata; class Amphibia; order Anura; family Ranidae; genus Lithobates; species Lithobates pipiens. Next base: position 483,542,958 of record NW_027507903.1, on the reverse strand, counting down.
TTTCTGCAGTGCTTTTTGTTGGGATTTGTGTTTTGCATTCTTTTATTTTTTTTTGCCAATTTGTTGTTGGGCAGATTAAAAAATGCAAATTGCAGCAAAAAGGCACTACATGCTTTCCTGCAGCTTCTCCATTGACCCAAAAAAAGCTTGAGTTGAAAAAGGTCCTTGACCGTTACCAAATATGCAGCGGCTGAAAAAAGCATAGATGTGAATGTGTCCCATAGGAAACCATGTTAAATGAACTGAAGTGTGTTTCTGCAAAAAGCACAAAAAAATGCATAGGTGTGAATCAAGCTTACGATGTTTAGTAGCAGCAGCATGTTTTTTTTTGTTTTGTTTTTTTGGTATCACCTGTCATAATGGGGTTAAAAAAAAAAATAATTAGCCCTTTATAGTGCAGAAAGAGCAGTTGATCGCTACTATAAGGGGTTCATTTATACTGTAAAACAGTGAAAGTTATATCATATATATAATAATAAATACACCCAGAAGTAAGATATGTGGGCATTTTAACTAGGAGTCAGACATGAAGCTATATGAAGGGTGGAAGGGAGATACATTTTTTATATTAACGTAGTATGGAAGATTTTACCCCCTTCCTGACCTTCCTTCCTGAGCACTTTTTACAATTTGGCACTGCGTCGCATTAACTGGTAATTGCGCGGTCATGTGATGCTGTACCCAAACAAAATGTGCGTCCTTTTTTTGCCACAAATAGAGCTTTCATTTGGGGGTATTTGATCACCTCTGCATTTTTTATTTTTTGCACTATAAACAAAAAAGCAGCGACAATTTTTTAAAAAAAAACAATATTTTTTTACTTTTTACTATAATAAATATCCCCAAATTTTTTAAAAAAAACAAATTTCTTCATCAGTTTGGTCCAATATATATTATTCTACATATTCTTCGTAAAAAAAAAAAAATCGCAATAAGCATATATTGATTGGTTTGCGCAAAAGTTATAGTGTCTACAAACTATGGGAAATATTTATGCCATTTTTATTACTAGTTATGGCGGCGATCTACGATTTTTATCGGAATTGCGACATTGCAGCAGAGAGATCTGACACTTTTGGGACCAATGACATTTATACAGCTATCAGTGCTATAAAAATGCACTGATTACTGTGTAAATGTCACTGGTAGGGAAGGGGTTAACACTACAGGGTGGTCAAGGGGTTAAATTTGTGTTCCCTCAGTGTGTTCTAACTGCATGGGGATAGGACTGAGTCAGAGAGTAGACATATCGTTGTTCCTATTTACTAGGAACAAACGACATGTCTCCTCTCCGCTGACAGCACAGGGATTTGTGTGTTGACACACACAAATCCAAGTGCTGGTGATCGCGCCCGCTGGCCACGCGCATCAGGTGATTTTTCAAACATGTTATACTTACCTGCTCTGTGTAATGGTTTTGCATAGAGCAACCCGGATTCTCCTCTTCTGGGGTCCCCCGCTGATGCTTCTGGCTTCTTCTGCCTTCAGAGTGCCCAATAGCAAGCTAAAAAGCACAATATAGAGTGCCTCTATAGCAAGGTAAAAAAAACTTCTGCCTTCAGAACTACTCACTTCCTGCCCAGGACCACATGTCCCATAAAGCATTGCTCCTTTGACATTCACAAGTTCTCAGCCACTTACTGACATGTATGGAGGGTGTATTGAGCTGTATATGTGCTTCACTGTATTTCCTGATATGTAAACAAATAATGCATTCTGTATGCTGGCCAACTAATCCATTATGAAAATAGAAGACAACTATTTTCATAATTCGTTCAGATACAGGACCTCAGATTTTATTATACTTGTGACATAAATATTCCATAGGTGACAAGATCACATTTGCAAGATATAGTATACGGCAATGTTTTATTTGAGTGTACCGAAAGTGTTCAGAGCCTGACAATTAGTACTTATTCTATTAGGTGAATACCCAGTGTGAGAGAGCCTCTGATTCCCAGTTAAACTTAAAGGATTGTTTAAGGGCTTCTTTTGTGCTGTCCTGTAAAAAAATGTTTAGTGCCTGTGACTTGTCATGGTTAATTTTAAGACCTGAGATCCTTAAAAAGGGCTGAAGTACCGCATAAAGGATAGGGAGGGTGGTGATAGGCATCAAGATGAGCATCAGGATGTCATCTGTGAATAGTGAGCATTCTATCCCCTTTACATCTGAACAGTTTGAATATTAATAGCAAGCAGTTTCTGGGGTCCCCCCGCTGATGATCTTGGCTTCTCTTCTGTGTCTGCCCCCATAGCAAGCCATTTGCTATGGGCAGATGTGCATCCATAGACACACATAGTACGGCTTTGCCTGCCCCTCACTGGATTTGATTGACAGCAGCACGAGCCAATGGCTCCCACTGCTGCTGAGTCTGCAGTGAGAAAGCAGGAACAAGAGCTCCTGCAGACGGGCACAGCGCTAGATTGAGATTGGGCTCAGATAAGTATTTACAGTGCCTTGCGAAAGTATTCGGCCCCCTTGAACTTTTCAACCTTTTGCCACATTTCAGGCTTCAAACATAAAGATATACCATTTTTATTTTTTGTGAAGAATCACCAACAAGTGGGACACAATTGTGAAGTGGAACGAAATCTATTGGATATTTTAAACTTTTTTAGCAAATAAAAAACTGAAAAGTGGTGCGTGCAAAATTATTCGGCCCCTTTACTTTCAGTGCAGCAAACTCACTCCAGAAGTTCAGCGAGGATCTCCGAATGATCCAATGTTGTCCTAAATGACTGATGGTGATAAATAGAATCCACCTGTGTGTAATCAAGTCTCTGTATAAATGCAGCTGCTCTGTGATAGTCTCAGGGTTCTGTTGAAAGCACAGAGAGCATCATGAAGACCAAGGAACACACCAGGCAGGTCCGTAATACTGTTGTGGAGAAGTTTAAAGCCGGATTTGGATACAAAAAGATTCCCCAAGCTTTAAACATCCCAAGGAGCACTGTGCAAGCGATCATTTTGAAATGGAAGGAGTATCAGACCATTGCAAATCTACCAAGACCTGGCCGTCCCTCTAAACTTTCAGCTCAGATAAGGAGAAGACTGATCAGAGATGCAGCCAAGAGGCCCATGATCACTCTGGATGAACTGCAGAGAACTACAGCTGAGGTGGGAGAGTCTGTCCATAGGACAACAATCAGTCGTACACTGCACAAATCTGGCCTTTATGGAAGAGTGGCAAGAAGAAAGCCATTTCTCAAAGATATCCATAAAAAGTCTCGTCTAAAGTTTGCCACAAGTCACCTGGGAGACACACCAAACATGTGGAAGAAGGTGCTCTGGTCAGATGAAATCAAAATCGAACTTTTTGCCCACAATGCAAAACGATATGTTTGGCGTAAAAACAACACAGCTCATCACCCTCAACACACCATCCCCACTGTCAAACATGGTGGTGGCAGCATCATGGTTTGGGGCTGCTTTTCTTCAGCAGGGACAGGGAAGATGGTTAAAATTGAGGGGAAGATGGATGCAGCCAAATACAGGACCATTCTGGATGAAAACCTGTTGGACTCTGCAAAAGACCTGAAACTGGGACGGAGATTTATCTTCCAACAAGACAATGATGCCAAACATACAGCAAAATCTACAAAGGAATGGTTCACAAATAAACGTATCCAGGTGTTAGAATGGCCAAGTCAAAGTCCAGACCTGAATCCAATCGAGAATCTGTGGAAAGAGCTGAAAACTGCTGTTCACAAACGCTCTCCATCCAACCTCACTGAGCTCGAGCTGTTTTGCAAGGAAGAATGGGCAAGAATTTCAGTCTCTCGATGTGCAAAACTGATAGAGACATACCCCAAGCGACTTGCAGCTGTAATCGCAGCAAAAGGTGGCTCTACAAAGTATTAACGCAAGGGGGCCGAATAATTTTGCACGCCCCACTTTTCATTTTTTTATTAGTTAAAAAAGTTTCAAAAATCCAATAGATTTCGTTCCACTTCACAATTGTGTCCCACTTGTTGGTGATTCTTCACAAAAAATAAAATTTTTATATCTTTATGTTTGAAGCCTGAAATGTGGCAAAAGGTTGAAAAGTTCAAGGGGGCCGAATACTTTCGCAAAGCACTGTAGGGGAGGTGGGGGAGGCACAAACACAAAGTTTTTTTTTTAACCTTAATGCAGAGAACGCATTAAAGGCTAAGTTCATCTTTACATTAAAAAAAATGCACATCTTTAGGCAGGTACAAAAATGTGCAGTTATTTTTTAAGACAGGATCCCGGAAAGCATTTTACCCACGATCCAGAAATTCTTAGTATCAGCCATGACACCTTCTTATGCCGCGTACACACGACCGGACTTTTCAACATCAAAGGTCTGACGGAACGATTCCGGCAGACCATTCGATCGTGTGTGGGCTGCAGCGGACTTTTGATTTGCAAAAGTCTGACAGACTTTAGAAATGGAACATGTTTCAAATTTTTCCGCCAGAACTCCGCCGGACCCAGTTCCTACCGAGAAATCCGCTTGTGTGTATGCTAGTCCGAAGGACAAAAACCGATGCAAGGGCAGCTATTGGCTACTGGCTATGAACTTCCTTATTCTAGTCCGGTCCGTTCATTCGGAAAGTCCGTCAGAACTCTGTCAGAACTCTGTCAGAACTCGGTCGAAAGTCTGTCGGACCTAGTCCCTCGAAAAGTCTGGTCGTGTGTACGCGGCATTAGAAAACAGTTGAAAGTGCAGATTTTTTTTTTCCCCAGGCATGATGTTTGAATGGGAAGGTAAAAAACCTCTCCTTTACAACCACTTTAACAATGGGATATTTGCAGCTACCTTTAGGTGATTGGACGCTGGCAAAAAAAGGAAGAAGAGGAAAGCAGTCAGAGCATCCCCTATATAACTCCACCTACTCCCAACTAGACAGTTTTTTGCTTGTGTCCTTAGGCGATAAGCATCTTCTCTATCAGTTTAACCCTTTCACACTAAGGCAGTTTTCAGGCGTTTTAGCACTAAAAATAGCACCTGAAAACTGCCTCTCATGCCTCCCCAGTGTGAAAGCCAGAGTGCTTTCACACTGGGGCGGTGTACTTGCGGGACGGGAAAAAAAGTTCTGTAAGCCGCATCTTTGGGGCGGTATACAGCGCTCCTACACCGCCCCTGTCCATTGGAATGAACAGGCAGGGCCTCGGAAGCGCTGCAAAACGATACGCTTTTAACCCCGTTTTAAGGGTTAAAAGCACCCCTCTAGCGGCTGAAAAGCACTGCTAAAACTTGCAGCGATTTAACGCTAATGGACCTGCCTCCCCAGTGTGAAAGCATCCTTCACCTCTTTCCTATGGAGGCCTTTTCTCTATGTTGATTCTCCTATCAAGAATCCTGGATGCACCATAACCACTGTGGCTCCTCCTGCAGCTCCCGGATCAGTACACTCCTCAGGCCATATTGGATCCCATTTGAAAATGAAGAACTGGCCTGTTATGTTGTTGCGGAGTTAGCCACAGGGTGCTATACAGGTCCAGGGCTGTGGTGTACCCGAGTCTTGTCCCTAAAGACACCTTCAGGGTATGCCCACTATGGATGCCTATTTGGGTGCAAACAGCCTACAGTGTCTGGCACAGAAGGCTTACTCCTTCTCTCCACAACAGCGGAGGTCATGAGTAACACTCTGGGGACACTTTTACACTACACATGGCAGATCACAAGCACAGGGGTAAAGGATCGTATGGCTTCACTAGCTCAGACTCAGCATGTGGATCTGGGGGGGAATTACCCGACATTCACAGGGCTTTAGTACCTTCTGTTCATGTTCAGATAGTTGCCCCGTCTTCCTCTGGGGACTTTGTTGGCCCTTGGCAGCTTTGCCTTCCTACTACTTGTCTAGGGAGGAATTTTCTGCCGCAATGTCTGATTTCACATGTAGAATTTCGTCCCTATTATAAGCCGTAGATAACAGGGGTCATATGTGAGCACCTTTATGCCTAGTACACACAGTGAGATTATTGGATGAATGAGCGTCTTTTTTTTTTTTTGCATGCTAGTTTCATATCGAAAATGAAGCATTTACTAAAGTGACAAAAATTCTCGTATGACAGAATTTCAGATGTTATGTGCTGTAGTGTATTTGTTTTGTATTTTCAAACAACTGCACTGATTAAATGAAAATCGCACAATCTGGTATCTTAAGAGAAAAATGTTTGTGCTTGTCCCTTTGGATAATAAATCAGATGACCTGTCATAATCGGCTCTCAAAAGCTGTGTACGAACGAGCTGATGATTATAGTACGTTTGATGCAAAAGCGATATTTTTCATAAAATTTTCTGAACATGTTTTCGGGCCATTAGTCTCACCTTCTGGGTCAATTTCTGTCTTGGTTGAAGACACTTTGCCTGAGAAGGCGGTAGATGAAAATGATCACAACTCTCCTTCTGAGGAATCGATCAGAATGAGATGCCTTTGGGTGAAATTTCAACTAAGCTTAAAGTGTATTTCTATTTTTGCAATCTACATCTACTTTAAATTTGCTACATTTAAATAGTAAAACATTTTTTTAAAAAAGGCCAATTACCTTTTCAATCCTTACATGCTTTCCCTTCTTTGTAATGTTTAGGAGGGGGCTATGGAGCAATGTTTCACAAAATGAACTCTGAATTTACTGTGTGCAGCTCTTCATTATCAGCTGTAAACTTAATTTCAACACTCTGTCCTAACAAGGGGTTAAAATTTGACCAACCACCCTCCTGCACTGCAAGTTAATGAGGGATAGCATAGTCTGTGTAGGGACAAAGACACTGAGACTGTCCAGAAATTCTTAGCTTTCAGCTAATCTAAGCAGTATCTAAGGTGGGGCCATGACCGAAGCAATAATGATTTTTTTCGGTATGTGTGAATGGAAACATACATATAGTGGGTTTTTCTCAAATCTGACCACAAAAGTGAAAATACATCCTGGCCCTTTAATTTTCTGATGCCGGAAGGGGTTTCTGATCAGGTGACCACGATTGGATGTCACGTTATCGTAAATCTCCTGATCACAAGTAGAAATCAGAAAACTTCCTTTAGCCACCGGTAACTGTGCCGAAAGCGTTCTCTTGGCATAGCTCCGTTTACATGCTGGTTGGCATATATGTGGCCTCTCTGCGTTAAGGCCCACTCGCCAAGAGGTTATTAACCTCCCTGACGGTAATCCCAAGTCTGGCTCGGGTTGGAATTTTACTATCATAAGCGGTAACCCCGAGCCAGACTCGGGATCGCATCGCTGGATACAGGGAGGACATGGAGAAGTTACTTACCTTGTTTATCATACCCAGGATGTATGCTAGACTCTGGTTTGAACAGATTTAAGAGAGTTTTTCCTAAGAATTACAGGACTACAATATAAAACACCAAATTTCCATGCAAAATAATTGTACCGCTTTCAGCACCTAAAACCAGAATGAATCATACCGCCAGGGAGGTTAATACAATTTTCTACAACTATTGATGCAGTACGCTCTTGTTCAGTGGCTTGAGACTCCTTATCGCACATGGGGTCCCTACAAATACCCAAGCCTGCCAAGACCTTTTCAGTCCATTCACTCTTAGACCCTATCCAGTATGGTGACTGGCATCACCCTGAAAAAAGGTATTCACTCCTCCAAAATGTTTTGCTCAGCCATATCCTATCAAGGAGATTTCATGCTGAAATGGATGGTCCCCATGATGGACCCTGTCCTCTCTCTGTCTAACAAGACACCATCACTGTAAATGATAACTTGGTGTTCGAAGGAGCCAGTGAATAGAAAGTTAGAGGCCTTTTTACACCCACTTTTTCCTCAACATGCCCAGTGGCAGATTTTTCCATACCCTTGCTGTCATAACTAATGATCTTTCTAACTAGCGCTTTAACTGTGATGATTCTGATCAACTGAACACCCATCCACCAACTGGGTCTGCCTTTTGAAGGAGAGACCTATTTGGTTCTTCATTGGATTAGAGAGATCACACAGTGGTGTTGTGTGGTCAGCAATCAGCATGTCCAATTTGTTGCCCTTCCCATGTCCCCCTGGGTTTTCACCAAGCTGCTTGTCACAGTCTAAGCTTTGCTCCGTTCCCAGGAGAAATACTCCTCCTGTTCTTTATACCAAAACTTCATGGGACCTGATTTTCTTGGGTCATCAACCTACTAACCCACCCTCCACAGATACATAACTCACTCCAATGGCTGTAGCCGCCAGTAATTGAACTGATCAGAGAGGGTCCTATTGAAGTCTATGGAACTGTAATATGCAGACTCGGCCAGAACAGTGAAGACTTGCACTACTCTATATACTTAAAAGCCAAAAGGCCACTGCTGTCAAATTGAGGGGAGTACACATCCATGGACGATGAGGGTGAGTGAGGTTAGCACACACTGATAACAATGCTGGGGTTTTTTGCACACCACCTTCTTCAGTGTACATTGAATTAGGCTGCAAAAAATGCAGCAGGACCAAAATTTGTGTTTGAGGTCTAATTTATCCCAGTTATTTTGAATAGGCTTCTCAACCTGGCACAAGGCATGGAAGTGTGCTGCTATTGTATGGTCCTCTGGAAGTGTTGGGGGCCACACTTATGGTCAAAATCATAGAGGGCCTCAACTGTTTATATTCATTTCAAATAAAAGCTGACCATTGTATTCACCCAACCAGTGCAAGGACATCTTGTCAAAAGCAGTTTGACAACAACACACCTCAATAGGACACATGGCACCCAAAGAAACAGTGCAATGCAAAGCAAGTTAGTCTTAAAGTGGAACTAACAAAAAATGTTAATAAGTGCAAACAGGCAGGATCTTTATTGCAGAAGAAATATGCAATGGCTCTTCTGCAATAAAATACACTTACATGCCTGGTCAAAATCTTCTGCAAAATATACATGGAGCTACAGCTGCACAGCTCCATTTACAGTACAGTGACACAATGAATTACTCTTGCGCATACACAGGAGTGACGTCACCCTGTAGCAGCTAATCAAGACTGCCAAAGTCCGCCCACCTGAAAAAAAAAAAAAACTAGGGAGAATACTGCAGAACAGGTGAGTATGACTGTCTTGTGTACTGTTCTATTAAAGAACATGGCAATATGGCTATCTGACCTACATTTGATGTGCATTTCAAATGGACATCAAACAAAGCTCATCAACATAAGCCCCAATATGGTTTGTTGCAACCCACTCTGACAATTTTTCTGGATAGCCTGGCCTCTTGAAGAACATTGGAAATTAATGGCAGTGCTGATAGGATCTGCACTGTGTTAATGCAAGTAACTATTGAAATTTTAAATTATGCGCGTAGTTCCACTTTAAAACACTATACATGAAAGACATTTCACTACCATTTTTTGACTAGTTAACACTTGTGGTTGGGGTGGAAAAAACTGTTTCCCCACTCATTGCATACGGCGGGTGCCACCCGCCAACTCTACTTATTTAGGTGAAGGTGGTATGGGTTTTTGGGGGGTAAAACAGGAGATGAAAAGGCAATAAAACCTCTCACCACCTGCCAAGCACTCTTTGAAAAGTAATCCACCACCGATTGTGCTACCACTAGTGTAACTAAGCCTTTATTGATTTGCACAAGGTACAGAATTTCATTTAGTACCATCTTGTCACACTATTTGTTCTCTTTGAAAAGGTGGTTAACAGATAAACCAAGCTTAAAAGCACAAAACTAACTTCACAGATTTTCTACACAGCAGCCCTTCTTGAACAGTCTGGAAAAAAAAGCAGCATTCATGCAGCAGGGGAGAAATGTGTAAAGGAAAGAAGCATGCCCCCTCCCTGCTCCATTTAAAGGGACCCCCCTGACACAGCGAATTCTGTATGCATGAATGAGCGCAAAGGGTGGGGGCCTAACTTTCCAACAATGGCTGAATCCTTTAAGCATGTTACATCTCCCCCACTGCTCCCTCCCTGAATCTTCACAGATCTTACCAGGATCTCCTTACAATACTGCCAAAGACATCTTTGGAAGAAAAGGATTAACATAGTTTCTGGGAGATAACACTCCCCCAGCAGCAGGACACAATGCAGTGGTACATATGCCAGATCTGGCTCCACTAATTATGTTGCTTATTTATATTTTCAAAAGTCCATAGCTTCAACATTCTAGAGTGCCTAAAATACACTATTAGTTTTAATGCTGCAGCTAAAACATGCATCTTTATGCTAAATTTGAATTCTTCCACCCTACCAACTGTCAGAATATAAAGTTCCGATTTGGTTAGCCAGGAATAGAAGGTTCCACAGACATTCAATGCAGCTGTAACTAACAGGCTGGGGTAGTGGTCTATAGCTATAGGGGCTATTGTAGAGCCTGTAAGTGAGACATTTACTTCAAGTATCTATATTGTGCTGACAATTTACACTCTCTGTACATACTGCACAATCACATCAGTCCCCTCAAGAAGCTTACAGGCTAATGTCCCTGCCTCACATGCAGGCACGCTATGAGCACTTTTTAGACAGGAACCCATAAACTTATCAGTATGTCTTTTGAGCAATGGAGGAAAGCCCATGCAAGCACAAGGAGTACATGCAAACTATGCCAGTAGCATGCTGGTCGAAATTCAAATAGGGGACCCCAGTGCTGCAAAGCAGAATTATTTTTTTCCTCAAAAGTGTAATCTATGATCAAACATTTGTTGTATTAATTTTTGGAGAGAGCTGTTAAGGGTTTGCTCCCCTGCTTTTTGAATCCCCACTGGGTAAATATGTACAAATATATTGGGGGCCATTGTTAGCAAGACAGAATGTAAGGCAAAATACAAAGTTTTAAAGTGGAAGTAAACCCATCAATTTAACAGTTTCCAAAAACATGTATATTCCTGGCATGCCGGGAATGCTAACTGTCACATTGGTTGTGCTGCCAACCAAACTGTCAAACCATCCAATGGCTGGTGTCATAACTGATCACATGTGCAGCATTATGGCAGTTGAAAATTAAACAGAGGCCAAGATGGCAGCTTCCTTGGATGAAAACAATAGGCGGGTTTACTTCCACTTTAAGCTGTCATAACTGGAATAGAGGGGGAAATCTTATAGTATGGATACTTGGTGTGACAACCAAGAGGATTTCCATAATCTATTCAAAACTAACAAAGAATTTGGCTTTAGATTCAATAATAATTAAGTTTAGGACTGAAGTATCCAAATTTAACTCAGGCATAGACAACTGGATAATTTGAGGTCAGTGATTTCTGATACTATAGCCAGAGATAAGAACCAGCATTTTCTGGAGGCCAGCAGCCTCCATATTTTTCAGTAGAGGTTTCCTTTAAGAGGAAAAAAAATGCCGTAAACTAATGTCATGGTCACCCCATGCTTAGCATGGCATAAGGTTACAGCATTTTTATTTTCCTCTAAAGGAAACCACTACTGAAAACAATGGAGACTGCTGGCCTCCTGGAAATTCTAGTTCCTATCTCTGGCTTCAGTAACTGAAATCACTGACCTCTATCATGCAGCAAGGAAAATCAGAAACCTTGCTCAAGCATAGTTGCTCCAAGTTGCATGAAGCAGTGGTGATATTGAATCAGCTTAAGGGTCCTTTCACACGGGGCGGATCAGTTCTGATCCGCCCCGTGGATATCCGTTTGCTCAGCGGGGATCACTCCGTCGATCCCCGCTGAGCAGGGAGATGACCGGTCCGTCTCTGCACACTGCGCAGGGACGGATCTGTCACAGCGCCGCTCTCCCCTATGGGAGATCGGATGACGACGGACCGCAGTGCCCGTCGTCACCCGATCCGATCCGCAGACGGATGAAAAAATAGCTTTTTCCTCCGTTACACTTTTTCGGATCGGAGCGGGACGGATGTCAGCGGACATGTCACCGCTGACATCCGACGCTCCATAGACCTCTATGGAGCACCCGTTCAGGTCCGCCTGAAAAACTGACAGGCGGACCTGAACGGGACGTCAGTGTGAAAGAGGCCTAAATCTGTCAAAAACCCATGTTATTTAAAATATTCTTTCCATGAAAAAAAAAACAATGTTTATGCAGACATTACTTTCAGTGAACACCACATATCAAAACGATCATTAGGTCAAGCTATAGGCAGGTGCTAAGATAGCTTATATATATATATACACACACTCACACATACACCTTAGTTTAGCCACGCCCCACCACTATTGATCAGCAAAATTCCTCATTGTCAGGGCCAACAGAAGGATGGGTGTGGGCCTGGTTACAACTACAGGACAATTGCAGTGGTCACCCAAGGGAATATCTGCTCATACATTTTTTTTTCAGTTTCATGTATGCCCTTACTGAGGATTGCCACTTCATATTATACAGGACTTTTCTCCAGGAAAGCTCAATGTGTCATCTTCATACATCTGCTTATATTTTTAAGAGATCTCAGCAATAGCAGCCTCTGTTTTTCGCATTAACATGTTTCTTTTATAGCCTTCAGTCCATCTTTTTTGTTTAGAAAGTAAATTTATCTGGGAGAGGGGCTTTAAACTATTAAACGTTTTGGCAGACTTTATGAAATATCTTCTCCAACAAGGGTGGGTATTAGGCAAGCTGCCTCAGACCTGTAAATCAAACATTACAGTGGATTGGGGTGTGGAATGAAGATAAAAGGCCTGCAAAATGCAAGCAGAGCCACCAATGTTAGCACATATTCAAGTAGGCTGTGCAGTAGTATCATTAAAGTGATTGTAAAGGTTTAAATTATAAATATGGTATATTTATCTGCTCTGTCTAATGGTTTTGCATAGAGCAGCCCCAAGCCCCACCCCATAGCAAGCCACTATAAGGGCAATTGTGTGAGCTTGATCCCAAGCCATGTTGTGTCCATTGACACACACAGCACAGCTCAGCCCTCTTTATTTTTTACCTTAATGCACAGACTGAATTAAGGTAAAAAAAAAAGTCAGCCTTTACAACCACTTTAACCACCTTCAGACCGGACCATTTTGCTGGTAAATGACCAGAGGTCTTTTTACAATTTGGCACTGCGCTGCTTTAACTGGTAATTGCGCGGTCATACAATGTTGTACCCAAACAAAATTTGCGTCCTTTTCTTCCCACAAATAGAGCTTTCTTTTGATGGTATTTGATTGCCTCTGCGATTTTTATTTTTTGCGATATAAACGTAAAAAGACCGCAAATTTTGAAAAAAATGATATTTTCTACTTTTTGTTATTAGAAAAATCCAATAAACTCAATTTTAGTCATACATTTAGGCCAAAATGTATTCAGCCACATGTCTTTGGTAAAAAAAAAGTCAATAATTGTATATTTATTGGTTTGCGCAAAAGTTGTCACATCTACAAACTAAGGTACGTTTTCTGGAATTTACGCAGCTTTTAGTTTACGACTGCCTATCTCATTTCTTGAGGTGCTAAAATGGCAGGGCAGTACAAAACCCCCCCAAATGACCCCATTTTGGAAAGTAGACACCCTAAGGAAATTGATAAGTGGCATGTTGAGCCCATTGAATATTTTATTTTTTTGCCTCAAGCGATTGAATAATGACAAAAAATAATTTATTTATTTTTTTTTACACAAAGTTGTCACTAAATGATATATTGCTCACACATGCTATGGGCATATGTGAAATGACACCCCAAAATAAATTCTGCTGCTTCTCCTGAGTACGGGGATACCACATATGTGGGACTTTTTGGGAGTCTAGCCGCGTACGGGGCCCCGAAAACCAAGCACCGCCTTCAGGCTTTCTAAGGGCGTAAATTTTTGATTTCACTTCTCACTACCTATTACAGTTTTGAAGGCCATAAAATGCCAAGATGGCACAAAACCCCCACAAATGACCCCATTTTAGAAAGTAGACACCCCAAGCTATTTGCTGAGAGGCATTTTGAGTCCATGGAATATTTTATATTTTGCCACAAGTTGCGGGAAAATTACAAACTTTAATTTTTTTTTTTTTTTTTTTCACAAAGTTGTCACTAAATGATATATTGCTCACACATGCTATGGGCATATGTGAAATGACACCCCAAAATAAATTCTGCTACTTCTCCTGAGTACGGGGATACCACATATGTGGGACTTTTTGGGAGCCTAGCCACGTACGGGGCCCCGAAAACCAAGAACCGCCTTCAGGTTTTCTAAGGGCATAAATATTTGACTTCACTCCTCACTACCTATTACAGTTTTGAAGGCCATAAAATGCCAAGATGGCACAAAACCCCCACAAATGACCCCATTTTAGAAAGTAGACACCCCAAGCTATTTGCTGAGAGGCATGTTGAGTCCATGTAATATTTTATATTTTGCCACAAGTTGCGGGAAAATTACAAACTTTTTTTTTTTTTTTCACAAAGTTGTCACTAAATGATATATTGCTCACGCATGCCATGGGCATATGTGAAATGACACCCCAAAATAAATTCTGCTGCTTCTCCTGAGTACGGGGATACCACATATGTGGGACTTTTTGGGAGCCTAGCCGCGTACGGGGCCCCGAAAACCAAGCACCGCCTTCAGGCTTTCTAAGGGCGTTATAGTTTTGAAGGCCATAAAATGCCAAGATGGCACAAACCCCCCCCAAATGACCCCATTTTGGAAAGTAGACACCCCTAAATTTAGGGGTACACTAGTGAGACTAGGTAATAAATGGCAGGTGCCCTGAAACTATAAAAAAAATAACTAACCAACCAGCGTCACCTGTAACAGTTATATGGTGATCACTGGTGAAAGGGTTAACTAGGGGGCAATCAGGGGGCTTTATGCGGTAGTATATGGGGGTCCCTGGCGCTATAAAAAGCTGCGGCGAACCTAAATACCTACCTGCCTAACTAGCGTCACCTGTGACACTAATACAGTGATCAGAAAAGCGATCGCTTATTAGGCTGGGTTCACACTGGAGCGATGCGGGAACGCCACGAATCCGCGGCGGTTTCCCGCATCGCATGCCTCCCGGCGGCAGTTCACACTGCCCTATGCGAACTGCTGGGAGTGTCAGTGAAATGTTAATGACACCCCCAGATCAGTTCGCATATCGCAGTGCGATCTGCAAACTCGGATCGCATGGTGTGAACACCCATGCGATCCGATTCTGCTGCGGACCAAAAAAAGGGTCCCGTGCGAGTTTGCGGCGGGTGCGACACGAATTCAGCCATACTATCTGTATGGCTGAACTCGAATCGCACAGAGATCGGATGTGATTTGCACTGCAGTGCGGTGCGAATCACATCCGTTCTCATAAACCGCTGCAATGTGAACCCAGCCTTAGTGACACTGGCGAGGGGGGGTGATCACGGGGTTAAACCTTTATCGGGGGGGTACCTTAGAACTAAAGGGGGCTAACCCTAACTGCCCTAACAGTTATTACAGTCACAAATGACACCCGCCGGGTGATCAGGGGGTTAAACCTTTATTAGGTAATAAATGGTGGGTGCCCTGAAACTATAAAAAAAATAACTAACCAACCAGCGTCACCTGTAACAGTTATATGGTGATCACTGGTGAAAGGGTTAACTAGGGGGAAATCAGGGGGCTTTATGCGGTAGTATATGGGGGTCCCTGGCGCTATAAAAAGCTGCGGCGAACCTAAATACCTACCTGCCTAACTAGCGTCACCTGTGACACTAATACAGCGATCAGAAAAATGATCGCTTATTAGGCTGGGTTCACACTGGAGCGATGCGGGAACGCCATGAATCCGCGGCGGGTTCCCGCATCGCATGCCTCCCGGCGGCAGTTCACACTGCCCTATGCGAACTGCTGGGAGTGTCAGTGAAATGTTAATGACACCCCCAGATCAGTTCGCATATCGCAGTGCGATCTGCAAACTCGGATCGCATGGTGTGAACACCCATGCGATCCGATTCTGCTGCGGGCCAAAAAAAGGGTCCCGTGCGAATTTGCGGCGGGTGCGACACGAATTCAGCCATACTATCTGTATGGCTGAACTCGAATCGCAAAGAGATCGGATGTGATTTGCACTGCAGTGCGGTGCGAATCACATTCGTTCTCATAAACCGCTGCAATGTGAACCCAGCCTTAGTGACACTGGCGAGGGGGGGTGATCACGGGGTTAAACCTTTATTGGGGGGGTTAGGGGGGCACATTAGAACTAAAGGGGGCTAACCCTAACTGCCCTAACAGTTATTACAGTCACAAATGACACCAATGCAAAAAAAAAAAAAAGCAATTGGTGTCACTGTGACTGGGGGGGCAGGGGTAATTGGGGGGTGATCGGGGGGTAAAGGGGGGGTGTGAGTGTGCCTGGCATGTTCTACTGTGTAGTGTAATGCTTGTGCAACTCACCGATGCTCTCTCCTCGGTGCCGGAACGAAAAATACCGACACGGAGGAGAGAATACATCACCTCCTCTCCTGTGTTTACATTACAGGAGAGGAAGTGATGTCACGGGACATTTTCATTCGTCGGGAGCGATCGCGAGGGGGTGGCCATGAATGAATGGCCGTCCCCTCGTCCGGGATCGCTCCCGAACGAATACCGACCGCCGCAGGCACCGGGCGGGGGCCCGATCGGGCCCCCGACCGGCGGGCAGGCAAGGACGTACATGTAAGCCCTTGCCATTCTGTCGACGTACATCGTCGTGTGGCGGTCGGCAAGTGGTTAATCTGAAAGCACATTAAACACACATTACACTTTTAAGAATCCATCGAAAGCAAACTTTTCATGTGACTTTCCAGAGATGTTCAGAACTTAAAGTGGTTATAAAGTCAGAGGGTTTTTTATCTTAATGCATTCTATGCATTACATAAAAAAAAAAAAAAAACCTGTGTGCATCAGCCTCCCTAATACTTACCTGAGCCCTTTTTCGATCCAGCGATGTTGCACGAGTCTCAGCTGTCCGGGACTCTCCCTCCTCATTGGATGAGAGAGCAGCAGGGCGCCATTGTCAAAGTCAGTAAGCCAATGTGGAGATAGAGGAAGCGGGGCCGAGCAGTGGCTCTGTGACTGAATGGACACAAAGAGCAGCTTGCTGTGGGGGGACTTGGCAGGAGGGAGGGGCAGAAGGAAGAAGAGGATCTGGGCTGCTCTGTGCAAAACCACTGCACAGAGCAGTTAAATATGACATGTTTATTTAAAAAAAAAAGAAAAAGAAGACTTTAGTATCACTTTAAAGCCCCAGCTACAGGCACAATAAAAACACTGCCCTTGCAGTGGGGACTCGTTATTTCTTGCATGGGGTAGGGGAATAAGGTGTAATACATTATTTCTCACTTTAGCAGTCCCTCCAGTGGTGTGACTGGTACCGTCGCAGTCTCTTCTCTAAGGTGCTCCCAGCTGGACTCCTGCCTCCTCTATATACAGTGCAGGGTTAATAGTCCTGCACTGTACGTGAGAATGCCAAGGGCCACCCACTGAACAAAGTGCCACAAGTAGAAGAGAATGCCATTAAAAAGAGAACAGCCAAAGCTCGATTGGCTGTATTTCTCCTATAGATCACAGGAGTGCAATTAGTTTTTCACTCCTGTGACCTGTTTTCAGCAGAGAGCTGACGTCACAGAAATTAGTCTAGGCACCAGAAGTCTGGATCTGCCAGGTGTCTTGACTGACACCCCGCTCAGCCTCTCAGTGAGCCACAGAGTCTGAGCAGGTTGCTCCCCGCCCCTCTACAGCTCAGCGCTCCAGTGAGCGAGGAGGAGGCAGAGCGAAGAGCTGCTGACTGACAGTCAGCAGCTCTCTGCTCGGGGAGCTGTCAGAACCGAGTGATTGGTGGTGTTCAATCGCTCTTTTCTCAATGTGGAGGAGGCGGGGGACCGATGCTGCATCCACCTAGGCAAGTATAATTGGGGGAAAAAAATCCTTTACTTCTCTTTTAAGGGATTATTTCATATCCCTCTAGATCAGTGGTCTCCAAACTGTTGCCTGGGGGCTGGATGCGACCCTTTGTTTACCTTTACCTGGCCCTTGGGCACACCGTTCCACCAACTGGCACACCATTCTCCCTATTGACCCCATAAATGGGGAACTATTCTTCTCATTAAACAATGGGGCACTATTCCTCACATTAAAACCAATGATGTGCCAGGGCGTTGTTTATTCCCACTGAAAATAGTCTGACCCCCCTAAAGCCTGTAGGACAGTAAACTGGCCCTTTGCTTAGTAAGTTGGGAGACTCCTGGTCTAGAAGGATCAAGCATTTAAACCTTTCATTGTTTGCGCTGAACCCTTCACCCCCCCAACATAGCCAACAGTACTCGCAGTTCCTTTCAATTAACTGCTAGCCTCTTTTCATTCGAGGTAAGAAAAGTTTGCAAAGCACATGATTACAGTATTTTGAATATATAGGCTTGTTTTTAGTCAAACTTAGACAAGTTTTTAGCCCCCAGTGTAGTATTGGAGTATTAAAAGGAAACACTGACTGGTTGCGGTCAATGGCAATTGTTTTTCCTTCACTTTCTGTGATAGGCCACACTAATGTACACATCCTATCCTGACATACTGTTAGCTGTTCATTCAGATATACAGTATCTCATGAGAGGGAGTACTACCCTCACATTTTTTTAAATATTTTATATCTTTTCATGTGACCACACTGAAGAAATTACACTTTGCTGCAATATAAAGTAGTGAGTGTACAGCTTGTAGAAGTGTAAATTTGCTGTCCCCTCAAAATAACTCAATGTCTAAACCGCTGGCAACAAGTGAGTACACTCGTAAGTGAAAATGTCCAAATTGGGCCCCAATTAGCCATTTCCCTCCCCGGTTTCATGTGACTCAGTGTTACAAGATCTCAGGTGTGTTAAATTTGGCGTTATAGCTCTTACTCTTACTGACTGGTCACTAGAAGTTCAACATGGCACCTCATGGCAAAGAACTCTTAGGATCTGAAAAAAAGAATCGTTGCTCTACATAAAGATAGCATAGGCCAGTGATGGCGAACCTTGGCACCCCTGATGTTTTGGAACTACACTTCCCATGATGAATGAAATATTTGTATAGCGCACAACGCGAACTGAATCGCCTCAAGTGTAGTTGAGCATCATTATACAGTGCAGTGTAATTACAGTGCAGTCCCCTTTATATCATAGGTGTCCCTGTACATTACAGCGTGGAGGACCGACACACCACCCCGGGTCCCTGGAAAAATTGGCTACTCAGTCTAAAATGCCCAGGCCTATTTTTTTTTTCCCCAGTACGGGCCTGGTGGATGAACAGAAATATTATATATATATATATATATATATATATATATATATATATATATATATATATATATATATATATATATATAAAACTTCTGGCTGCACGTTTAATTGCATTTGTCCAGCACTGACTGTGCTCTCACCAACAACTCCCAATCACACAGTGAAGATTGTGAGCCTGTAGGACAGACTCTCAAATGTTCACAGTGACAGCCAATCAGTAATCACATGATCAGGAGCTCCTACTGCTGACAAGAACATCCCTCTAAAGGGCCAGCTTCTACCAGCAGAAAGGCATCAATAAACACCCTTCATCAGCAATAACTACTCTGCTTTTTAAACAGATACAAGAAAACTGGAGCCATTTCTCATAACTCGGGTTTCAATTTGTCCAAGGACAGCTATTGTTAAAAGCTCCACTTCTGCTCAATAATTCTGCCCTGTTTAATTAATGCAAAGCCCCCCCCCCCCCAGATGTACAAAAAACAAAGACAGAAGCAACATCTTTCTCAAAAACATACATCATATTTCCTCTTTTATTATATAAATATCCGTTTAACCTTTTAACTGTAAGAATATAAAGCGTTTTCGGAGGATCTTTTCTTTATACAAATTCACAGACAGTACAATGAAATTCGGCACGTTTCTAGGTGAGATCCAACTGTGGAGATGCTCAGGGAAAAAAAAGGGGGGGGGGGGGGGCAAAGTTTATTTCAACAAAAAAAACAGAAATATCAAGAAAAGTCCATGTGTGAATTCAAATCAAACTCTCAAACAAGCTGAATGAGTTTTGTGATCCACAGAACAAAGAGTGAGTACATAATTCAACCCCAATCTGTTTTGACCTAGGATTGTGCTCCCACTAATACAAAATGTCTAAAAAAAAAAAAAAAAAAAAAAAAAAAAAAAGGTGCACTCATGTTTTTTTTGGGGGGGGGGGGGGGGAGATAAGGATCAGATACAGTCTCATGTTTGCATATATAATTTGACTATTGTCAACAGCAAGGAACTAGGCTTTGCACCATCTCCAGCAGCAAGAGTTGAGAAAGGCTTGCACTTCCATTCTAAAACTGAAATCTTTAACTGGAACAATAACTGTTCAACTTAACTGTCTCCGTTTTTAAACACTAATCACGCTAAAAGGTTGGATACCAATCTGAGCATGGGAAACACTTTTTTTTTTTTTTAAAACCATATAGAAATATAAAACAGCAGTCATAAACCAGTTTATAAAAACAGTAGAATACAACAGACTGACTTTCATTTCATTTAAAAACAGGGCTTATCCAACTCTTTGCTGGATGGAACACTAGTAAGTTGCTATGTGCAAGTGGGCTGGCAGGGAATGAGTGGGTTAAATTAAGGGCCAACCTCATATTGGTCTAGGCAAGAGTGGGCATATGAATTTTGTATCATTGTTAAACAATAATTGTTCTCACAAGGGCAAGGAGTTAAAGGGAGAGCAGGCATGTGAAAAAATAAAAATAAAATCTTTGAAGAACCCGTAAAATGGGACATTTTTCCAGTCTAGGTACAAAAAAAAAAAAAAAAAAAAAAACTACTTTCCAGGGCGCAAAGAAAAAAAAAATAAAAAGAAAAAAGTAAAAACGAGGTAGCAAGTTATATGGAATATATTTATGTAAAATAAAGCGAGAAGAAATGTAGAAATAAAAATATTTTATGGTAGAATCCTGTAACTAATACTGGTAAGCAAAATCAGCCACGTTACAGGGGGGGAATGTTTTGATAGAGTTATGCACTGGAAAGTTAGCGCTACTTACAAAAACGAAAAATATTAAGAAATGTTACTGGTGCAGCTCCCATTTACCCTTCCGTTGCTAGAGAACTGAATTGGTGACAAGACCGACAGCATGGGTTAACCACTTCAGTCTAAACCCTGTTATTTAGCAGGTTAAGGGCAACTCTGAGGCAATGCCACTTGTTTGCCAGCAAACTGCAAGCCCCAGGGTGCCCTGTCAAGAAGTAAAAACAAACAAAACAAAAAAAGCCATCTAAAAAGTTGAAACTGTCCATGTGTTCACAGCAGCATGAAGGGCTTGTACTTCTGCAACCAATACCATCCCAATTCTCAAAAAAAAAAAAAAAAAAAAGCTCCCTGCAGAAGAAGCCTCTTAATATGGCTTTAGTGAGCAGTAATTTCGCTGCCTTGCAGAGCTTAAAGCTTCTGCCAGAATCTTCAGCATCTGACACGTCCTGGTGTGCTGGATGCCTGCACACTGTTCCATGCACAATGGGTTCATCTGCTGGACTCTGTTACCTGTAGTGATGTAGAGAACGGCAGATGAAATCACAGGGCACAGCGGGGAGCCAGGCATTCAACACACAGCGTGATGCATACTGAAAATGCTTCAGAAGCGCTACAGCTCTTGAGTCATCAACTTGTCATTTTTAAAGGATTTCATTTTTTTTTCCCCAAGCAAGACTCGCTAAAAACAGTAAAGGCACTACATGTAATAGACATAACTTTGAAAGAATAGAATTGCCCATCATCTCCCAAAACACATCGTTTACCTCGAGTACATTCACTGTTTTTAAGGATTATAACCAAATATGATGTTATTCAAATTAGTAAGTCTCCAGGCCCTAGCACTGCTTTCCCACATAGAACAGCTCACTGGGACTTGCGGTTCCCTAGCAATGAAAACCTTTGATGAACCAAACATACATTATTTTAAAAACAGTAATATGCCAGCCACACTGGCAGTGGCTAACCCATGCTGTCAAAGAACCCAGGGAGAGTCTATTGCGTTACCCATTTACGATACTGGTGTAGAAATTGTAACAACCCCTGTGACAATCATTTCCACCGCCACAAGGGATCTGTTGCCACCTCCCTGTGGCACTAGACTCGGCCTGTCTACTTTCCTCTCACACAACCCTACAGGCAGTATGATGCATCCAGTCCTAGAGTCTCTTCCATAGATTATGCGAGCCAGGGATGGGTTGGAGGAGACCCCTCACCTGACCTTCTCACTCTCAGTCATCTGCCAGAGCCCCAAGTTGAGCACTTTGAGACAGGGCAACTGTGTGATCCTCTCCAGCCCCTTCTTGGTGATGCGGGTGCAACCGTACAGGTCGATGCCAGTCAGCTGGCTCAGGTGCTCAGCGATGAGCTCCAGTCCCTTGTCTGTAATGCGCACGCACTGGCCGATGTTGAGGGTCCTCAGGCTGTGCATCTGGCGCACCATACGGTTAATGCCATCGTCGCTGATGTGGCAGGAGCACAGAGACAGTGACTTGAGACCGTAAAGGCCTTGGGCGATGTAGGCCAGGCTCTGGTCGCCCACCTTGTCGCAGAAAGAGACGTCCAGGCCCGAGAGTCGCAGGCTGCCCATGGCCAGGTGCATGATGCCCGTGTCGCTGATGTTGTCGCAGCTGCGCAGGTTGAGGCTCCGCAGGCCACCCATATGGGAAAGGTGCAGCAGCCCAGCGTCGGAGATGCCACCGCAGAAGCTGAGGTTGAGCACGCGCAGGCCCTGGAGACCCCGGGAGATGTGTTTGAGGGCCAGGTCGGTGAGCTTCTGGCAGTCTTGCAGGGTGAGCTGCTCCAGGCCCAGGCAGCCCTCGGCGGCACTGCGGGTCATGCCGGCCAGGTGCCCGATTCCGACGTCGGAGACGTGACGGCAGCTGCGCAGGTTGAGGCTCTTGAGGCCATGGAGCCCCCAGGCAATGAGTAGCAGGCCTGTGTTGGTGATGTTGGAGCAGCCCCCCAGCTCTAGCACCTCCAGCCTCTTTAGGTACTGGGCGATGCGGCCCAGGCTGCTGTCCGTGATCTGCTTACACAGGCTGAGGTTGAGGCAGCGCAGGGAGCCGATCTCCTGTACGAAGGCGTGGCCCAGGCCGTTGTCGGTCAGGTTGTAGCAGCCGCTCAGGTTCAGGCTTTCGATGTCCGGCAGGCCCTGGATGACGTAGCTGAGCGAGCGGCGCAGGCTGAGGATCTGCACCCGGCGGATGCCGCGGGCCTGCAGGCTGGGGAAGAGAGACGGGTTGGCCCGGCGGAGGTGTAGCTTGGCCTCGGTGCCCCGCCATACCGACTTGTGGTAGGCCGCGTCCCGCCAGGCGCCGCACACCTGAGCCGCTCGGCCCTTGTCGCGCACGTCCAGGTAGCTGAAGATCATGGCCAGCAGCTCGGGGAACAGGCACGAGATGTGGGTCTCCTCCATGCTCAGCGCGGGTCCGGCATCACCTCCCACCCGCGGCTAGGCCCGAGGCCTGTTGGCGGCTTGCCTGAGGTAAAAGGATAACGGCGGGCTCTTCCTTCTCCTCTCTCGCCTCAGCCTGGGCCCGCTCTCCGAATCATCGTTGTCCCGGCTGATCTATTTCTTGTGTTACTCGGTCCCTCGCTAGACTTTGCCGGACCGGAGCCCCTTCTCTCCCACCTCAGGGTCCGTTAGCACGTGACGTGCGCGACACTGACCGCGACGTGCTCGCCACACAGAGAGGAGATGGGGCGCCACTGCGCAGCAGCAGAGAAACCGCGCGCCCCCGCAGCCCTGTGCTTTCAGTCTGTCTGGCGCTCGCAGCCGCTCTAACTGCGCAGGCGCGCCTTTTCCTGAGTTTTTTTTTTTTTTTTTAAAGAAATATGGCGGCTCAAGCGTGTTCTCGTCTTAGAGTCCAGTCCCCGACATGTATTCTCGCCTTAGTCAGCCGTCGTCTTTCAGACGTGGATAATTTTTTTTTTCTTGTAAAAGTCTGACTTTGGTTGCCACGCGACGACGTGCGCGTGCCCGCGAATTGGGTCGCGCGCCTCGGTCTTGTTTTTTTGTTTTTTTCATCTATCACACTGCGCAGGCGTGAAAGTGCGACTCGTCTTGGAGTTTGTGAGGGCGGGCGAGTGGGTGGAGCCAGAGGGCTTCCTTTGTCTCCCGCGCAGTAGTAGCTGGGGGCTCTCGGCGGTTGCCAGGGAGACGGACCCGCCCCCTTTTTCCTTCCTGTTTAACCCTGTGTGGTGACAGATGTGTGTGGACAAGATGGCTGCACTTTTGCTGCCTTGTGTGAAAGTGTTCTGAGGTGTTACCTCAGGGAGAGGAGGCTGCTGACACCATTGTGTCAGGACGGGCCCTTTTCATGTTTTTTTGGCATCTGTTCTGTACTTACCATCAGGGCCATTTCTGACACTTTGCTCCTACATGTAAAAATCAACTTTTTTGTTGTTGTAGAAAATTACCTAGAAATAGTATCCCCAACATATATATATATTAGCAGATATCCTGTAGAATAAACTGGTGGGTTTTGCAATTTTTTATGTCATACAGTATTTGCGCAGCGGTTTTTCAAACACAATTTTTTTGAAAAAAAAAACACTTTCATGAATTAAAAAAAACCCCACTAAAGTTATCCCAATTTATTTTGTATAATATGAAAGATATAATATGAAATCATTTGTCACTAGTTCGCTGGTAAACACCTGGCGAATCCTTGTAGTAATATAAATCCAGCTGCGCTTTTGCCAAGTCCTTTCCCCTTTCCGCCATGTCCTTTCACTTTTTAAGTGGTCTTGAATTAAGGCCCTCTGATTCCTCCTGTATTAAATTGTATTGTAACTGTACAGTCTGCCCGCATGTTGTAAAATGCTGCGCAAACTGTTGGCACTATATCATTCCTGTATAATAATAACAATTACTCATTCAGGGTCAATAGGTGTAAACATTTTTATGTCGGCCCTGAGCAGTGGTCAATAGAATCTATGCACGCATGTAAATTCTGCACAAACGTTACAGGGATTTTGATGCAAGCAGTATCTAAAATAAAAAAAGTAAATATACACACTCACCAGCTACTTTATTAGGTACATCTGTTTAATTGCTTGGAAACATAAATTGCTAATCAGCCAATCACAAGGCAGCAACTCAATGCATTTGGGCATCTAGATGTGGTGAAGATGACTTACTAAAGGTCAAATTAAAAGCATCAGAATGGGGAAGAAAGGGAATTTAAAGTGTAAGTTCACCTTTACAGATAATCTTTAATGCCGCGTATCAGACTATCCGCCGGACTTTGCAGCGGAGGTTCGCTGGACTTTCTGAACGAGCAGACTATGCCCACACACAACCAGACTTTTCCGGTGGACTATCCGCCGGACTATGGCGGGGGTCCGCCGGACTTTTGAAATGAATGGACTTGCCCACACACAGAGTAAAGTCCGTTCATTTTGAACGTGGCTCCAGATAGACGGAACTAGCGCAGGAAGTGAATGTCACCGCCTCCTTCGGCAAGATTGACACCTCGCGAGCCCTGTCACCTGGTATGGATTTAAAGGGGAACCCCTACGCCAAAAAACGGCGTGGGGTCCCCCCAATGTCCACAGCAGACCCTTATCCGAGCTCACAGCTCGGCCGGTCAGGAAAGGGGGTGGAGACGAGCGCCCGCCCGCCCTCCTGAACCGTACCAGGCCGCGTGCCACCAATATGGGGGGTGCTTTGGGGAAGAGGGGTCCTGCGGGCCCCCTACCCCAAAGCACCTTGTCCCCATGTTGATGAGGACAAGGGCCTCTTCCTGACAACCCTGGCCGTTGGTTGTTGGGGTCTGCGGGCGGGGGGCTTATAATCCGGGAGCCCCCTTTACTAAGGGGCCCCCATATTCTGGCCCCCCACCCTATGTGAAGGATAATGGGGTACAATGTACCCCTACCCATTCACCTGGGGGAAAAAAGTGTTACTAAAAAAACACAACACAGGTTTTTAAAATACTTTTTTAGGCAGCTCCAGGGGACTCCTCCGCTATCTTCTGCTCTTTTACTAGTGAAGGAGCCTGGCTTTCTCCTTCGTTGCCACCACCGTCCGGGGGTCTTCTTCCGACTTCGGGGGTCTTGTCCCGCTCTTCGGTTCTTCTTACCGGGTCTCCGCTATCTTCTTACAGCTCTTTTACTAGCGTTGGCCCGGTCTTTTCCTCTTTTTCTTCTTCCTTCCGATGTTGACACAACGCTCTCTCCAGAGGATGCTGGGCTGTGACATCATAAGGGGTGGGGTCACCATGTGACATCATCCGATGACCCGCCCCTTATCCCTATATAAGTCGCCACACAATGCGCCCCTGCCATTACGGCCGGAGAGAGCGTCATGTCAACATCGGAAAGGAAGAAGAAGAAAGAAGAAGGTGACAGCGACAAGACCGGGCCAACACTAGTAAAAGAGCTGTAAGAAGACAGCGTAAAGTATTTTAAAAACCTGTGTTGTGTTTTTTTATTAACACTTTTTTCCCCCAGGTGAATGGGTAGGGGTACATCGTACCCCATACTCATTCACATAGGGTGGGGGGCCGGAATCTGGGGGCCCCTTAGTAAAGGGGGCTCCCGGATTATGATAAGCCCCCCGCCCACAGACCCCGACAACCAACGGCCAGGGTTTTTGGGAAGAGGCCCTTGTCCTCATCAACATGGGGACAAGGTGCTTTGGGGTGGGGGGCTCGCCGGAGTCCACCAGATAATCCGATCGTGTGTACGAGGCATAAGGTGAACTTGCACTGGACCCCCTCCCCCGATCCCATTAACCTGGAGTCCGGCGATCCCCCGCTCTGACAGTTCAAATCACTGTTGCACCACTTCGGGGATTTGAAACCCCCACGGCTTTCTCTCCTCTTCGCCCGCGGTGACAGGACGGGCTACGTAGGCAATTAGAATGCTCCTAAACGTACTTCCTGACGAGGTACGTTTTGGAGATTAAGCTGCGGGGGATTTCTAAGCCCCGGACCGGTGAGGCGGCCACCCATTGTGTCAGTGGGGATGGGGGGAGGGGAAAGAGTCCTGTGTAAGTTCACGTTACAGATTTTTCTGTAAAGGTGAACTCACCCTTTAAGTGACTTTGAATGTGGCATGGTTGTTTGTTTCAGGCAGGTTGGTCTGAGTATTTTAAAAACTGCTGTTCTGGGATTTTCACGCACAACCATCTCTAGGGTTTACAGAGAATGGTCCGAAAAAGAGAAAATATCCAGTGAGCGGAAGTTGTGTGAACAAAAATGCTTTGTTGATGTCAGAGGAGAATGGGCATACTGCTTTAAGATGATAGAAAGGCAACAGTAACTCAAATAACCACTCATTACAAATTAGGTATGCAAAATACCACCCCTAAATGCACAATACAGTGAATCTTGAAGCAGATGGGCTACAGCAGCAGAAGACCACACCATGTGCCACTCCTGTCAGCTAAGAACAGGAAACTAAGGCGACAATTTTCACAGGCTCACCAAAATTGGACAATAGAAGATTGGAAAAAACATTGCCTGGTCTGATTAGTCTCGGTTTCAGCCATGGGCGTCCGCAGCAGGGGGCAAGGGGGGTCAAGTGCCCCCCCGAAATCCCCAAGGTGTTGCAGCCGCCGCAATGCTGCATTTTTTTTATGTGGCTGCATCCTCTGCTGTCTCCTCTGGATCACAATGCTCGCTGGCTCTGTGTTCGGCGGCCGCTCTGTAACACAGTCCCGCCCCCCCCCCCCCCCTAGACCAGCTCGTGTGATAGTAGAGTGAAGCAACGTTCCGCCTATCACATGATCCGGTCTAGGGGGGACGGGACTGTGTTACAGAGCGGCCGCCGAACACAGAGCCAGCCAGCGTTGTGATCCAGAGGAGTAGATGCTGCAGGTACAGCCCACCCTGTGTGCCACAGTGCCTGGATAGGAGAATCGAGGGGGGGGGGGGCTGCAGTGCTCTCCTCCACCACCACACTCTCCTGCCCCCCCCCAGTGCTCTCCTCCACCACCACACTCTCCTGCCCCCAGTGTTCTCCTCCACCACCACACTCTCCTGCCCCCAGTGCTCTCCTCCACCACCACACTCTCCTGCCCCCCCCCAGTGCTCTCCTCCAACACCACACTCTCCTGCCCCCCCCAGTGCTCTCCTCCACCACCATACTCTCCTGCCCCCCCAGTGCTCTCCTCCACCACCACACTCTCCTGCCCCCCCCAGTGCTCTCCTCCACCACCACACTCTCCTGCCCCCCCAGTGCTCTCCTCCACCACCACACTCTCCTGCCCCCCCCGTGCTCTCCTCCACCACCACACTCTCCTGCCCCCCCCAGTGCTCTCCTCCACCACCACACTCTCCTGCCCTCCCCAGTGCTCTCCTCCACCACCACACTCTCCTGCCCCCCCCCCCAGTGCTCTCCTCCACCACCACACTCTCCTGCCCCCCCCCCAGTGCTCTCCTTCACCACCACACTCTCCTTCCTGCCCCCCCAGTGCTCTCCTCCACCACCACACTCTCCTGCCCCCCCATTGTTCTCCTCCACCACCACACTCTCCTGCCCCCCCCAGTGCTCTCCTCCACCACCACACTCTCCTGCCCCCCTAGTGCTCTCCTCCACCACCACATTCTCCTGCCCCCCCCAGTGCTCTCCACCACCACACTCTCCTGTCCCCCCCCCAGTGCTCTCCACCACCACACTCTCCTGCCCCCCCCAGTGCTCTCCTCCACCACCACACTCTCCTGCCCCCCCCAGTGCTCTCCTCCACCACCACACTCTCCTGCCCCCCCCCAGTGCTCTCCTCCACCACCACACTCTCCTGCCCCCCCCCAGTGCTCTCCTCCACCACCACCACACTCTCCTGCCCCCCGTGCTCTCCTCCACCACCACACTCTCCTGCCCCCCCCCCCCCACAATTCTCTCCTCCCCTGTTCTTGCTGCCCTCCCTGCTCTCCAGCTCTCCCCATCCTTCTCTAGCCACCATCCCAGTGCTCCCCCCCCCTGTTCCCCCCCCAGTGCTCTCCCCCCTGTCCCCCCCCAGTGCTCTCCCCCCGTTCCCCCCAGTGCTCTCCACTCCGCCCAGTGCTCCCCCCTGTTCCCCCCCCACAGTGCTCTCCACTCCCCCAGTCCTCTCCCCCCGTTCTCCTCCCCAGTGCTCTCCCCCCTGTTCTTTCCCCCCAGTGCTTTCCACTCCCTCCAGTGCTCCCCCCTGTTCTTCCCCCCCAGTGCTCTCCTCTCTCCCCCAGTGCTCTTCCCCTGTTCTTTCCCCCCAGTGCTCTCCACTCCCCCCAGTGCTCTCCCCCCTGTTCTTTCTCACCCCCCCATTTCTCTTCAGCTCTCCCCATCACTCTCCAGCCCCCACCCCAGTGCTCCAGCCCCCCATTCTCCCCACCCCTGTTCTTTCTGCCCCCCTGGTGCTCTCCAGCCCCCCCAGTGCTCTCTACCCTCCGTGCTCTCCACCCCTGTTCTTTTTGGCTCCCCCCCGAGCACTCTCCACTCCCCACCCCTGTACTCTCCACTCCCCCTGCATTTTGCCCCCACCCATGTGCTCTCCACCCCCCATAGTGCTCTCCAGTCCACTGTGCTTTCCACCCCTGTTCTTTCTGGCCCCCACTGGTGCTCTCAAGCTCCCCCCAATTGCTCTCCACTCCCCCCTGCTCTTTATACCCCTCAGTACTCTCCAGCCCCCATGCTATCCACCCCTGTTTTTCTGCCCCCCCAATGCTCTTCACCACCCCACACTCTTAGCCCCCCCAGTGCTCTCAGCCTACCGTGCTCTCTACCCCTGTTCTTATTGGCCCCCCCAGTGCTCTCAAGTCCCCCCCCCAGCGCTCTCCGCTCCCCACCCCTGTGATCTCCACTCCCACTCGCTCTTTGCCCCCACCCATGTGTTCTCCAACCCCGCCAGTACTCTTTGCTACCCCTTCTCTCCAACTCCCACCCAGTGCTCTCCACTTCCCCAGGACCAGAGGGCAGGCTGACTGGGGCCGGAAAATTAGGAAGGCTGAAGGTGCAGGTGGCCAAGGACCACTTCATCTCACAGCAAACAGATCCTCTGGAAGGAGCACCCTCCCCATCCAAAAACGAGAACAGACCCTGCCTGCCGCTGGCCATCATGGATATGCTGCTGGCATACAAGGTACCGTACCAAGCATCAACGACACACCTTCCCACAGACAGGGACATGGGGCACAGGAGGGGCTGCAATGATGGGCACAGTGAGACTGCATTCACGGCACAGTAAAGCTGCATTTGATGGACACAGTGAGGCTGCATTTGATGGACACAGTGAGGCTTTATTTGATGGACACAGTGAGGCTTTATTTGATGGACACAGTGAGGCTGCATTGGTGGGCACAGTGAGGCTGCATTGGTGGGCACAGTGAGGCTGCATTGGTGGGCACAGTGAGGCTGCATTTGATGGGCACTGGTGAGGCTGCATTGAGCTCTTGCATCAAGTCTGCAGTCTCTGACCATCTCCTGTAGCATGTCTGCAGTCTCTGAGGGAGTCTGAGAGGAGTCAAGAGTGGGAGCACCGCCGGGATGGGGGTCATGGGAGAAGCCAGACTTGTGTGGACTGTGGACAGGAGACTATAGGATAAAACCAGAGCCACCAAGCTGGAGCCGACTGACTGAGCCCTGCACAGTGCACCTGAGAGGAGGTCAGTGAAAGCACTGCCAGGCCAGTCGGGGGTCACTGATGTAAGGGGGGAGTGAATACGATAATGTAAGGGGCACTGATATAAAGGGTTTCCTCCTTATAGTAGTAACCCACCCCCCTTACCTTAGAGTATTCTTTCTGCAGAAGGTGGTCCCCCCCACGTTCTGAGTTTCTGGGGTCCCCCTTGATGATTGATCACTTACCACTATTAACTGGAATTTGAATATATATATATATATATATATATATATATATATATATATATATATATATAAAAAGCAAGCCCTATGTGATTTCATATCTATATCTAATACTCTCTTCATCAAATGTGCTTTAAAATGTATGGTTTTCCCTTTCATGAACAAGAAAATAATGACGTTATGCTGTTAGGCTGGTATAATAATGCTGTGAGGCTGGTATGAAATTTTTTCCAGGGCTGGTTTTTGAAAGCATGGGCGTCCGCAAGGTTACTCAGGTGGCTACGTACCATGCCCATATAGCCTAGAGAATGTACATATTTTTACATTGCAATACATCTGTTGTTGCCATATTTTTATCTTGATGAAAACAGCCTATACAGTGACAGTATGAGATCAAAATATGGCCACAACAGATGTATTGCAATGTAAAAAGATGTACATTCTCTAGGCTATATGGGCATGGAACACAGCTGCCAGAGTAACTTCCAATACAAAGTGAAGATGAATTATCTGTTATCTAACACATATGTATTACCAATGGAAAGATTTTCATGAGATTGTCGAAAAGGGGCGGAGCATGAGTGGCCTTAAAATGATGCCCCCCTTGGAAAAAGTTCTGCGGACGCCCATGGTTTCAGCTGCAACATTCAGATGTTAGGGGCAGAATATGGCATAAACAACATAAAAGCATGGATCCATCCTGCCTTGTATCAATGGTTTAGGCTTGTAGTGGTGGTGTAATGGTGGGAGTTGGCACACTTTGGGTCCCTTAGTACCAAATGAGCATTGTTTAAATTAGGGTTGCACTGATACTAGTAACGGTATCAGTGTCGATACCGAGCATTTGCCTGAGTACTTGTACTCAGGCAAATGCTCCGATGCTTGATCCGATACCTGGGCAGTTACAAGCACCAATCTCCCTGTAAAGATTTCAATAAAACAGCCGACAACTGCTTCTCCTCCTCTCCATCTCACGTCTTTCAGCTGCTTTATTGAAATCTATACGGGGGATCCGTGCTTGTAATTCCCCCCAACAATCACCCCTGACTGTCCCCGTATCCTCATCCAGTCCCCCTCTGTGTCCCCCTCCATGTGCTCTGCAACTGTCCCCCTCTATCCTCAGTCCTCCTCTGTGCTCCACTGCTCCCTCTGTCCTCAATCTGTCGGGATGGAGGAAGGAGCTGGAATCTGTCATTTACCGGCTCCTTCCTTTTCCGAATGAACGGAGTCAGTGATCACTGACTCTGTCCATTCATAACTGAGCATCGTAAAAAAAAAAAAAAAAAACATAAAATCAAAAACTACCGATACAGACCACGCGTCATCAGTGCTGCATAGTAGTGCCACTGTCACATAACATTAAGAAAAAGTATTGGTATTGGTGAGTACTTGGAAAAAAGCATCAGTACTTGTACTCTTAAAAGAGTGGTATCAGTGCAACCCTAGTTTAAACACCACGGCCTACCTGAGTATTGTTGCTGACCATGTCCACCACTTTATGATTACAGTGCACCCATCTTCTGATGGCTCCTTCCAGCAGGATAATACACCATGTCACAAATCTCAGATCATCTCACCGCTGGTTTCTTGAACATGACAATGAGATCACTGTACTCCAATGGTCTCCACAGTCACCAGATCTCAGTCCAATAGAGTACTTTAGGGATGTGGTGGAACAGGAGACTCTCATCATGGATGTGCAGCCGACAAATCTGCAGCAACTATGTGATGCTATCATGTCAATATGGACCAAAGTCTCTGAGGAATGTTTCCAACACCTTGTTTAATCTATGCCATGAAGAATTAAGGCAGTTCTGAAGGTAAAACGGGGTCCAAACCGGTACTAGCAAGGTGTAGCTAATACAATGGCTGGTGAGTTCATATGGCTATGTGAATGAAGCCTAATGCCCCGTACACACGACCAGACTTTTCAACATCAAAAGTATGACGGAATGATTCCGGCAGACTATTCGAACGTGTGTGGGCTGCAGCGGACTTTTGATTTGCAAAAGTCTGACAGACTTTAGAAATGGAACATGTTTCAAATTTTTCCGACAGAACTCTGCCGGACCCAGAAATCCGCTCGTGTGTGTGCTAGTCTGATGGACTAAAACCGACGCTAGGGCAGCTATTGGCTACTGGCTATGAACTTCCTTATTCTAGTCCAGTCATACGTCATCACGTTCGAATCCGTCGGACTTTGGTGTGATTGTGTGTGGCCAAGTCCGTTCATTTGGAAAGTCCGTCAGAACTCTGTCAGAACTCCGTCAGAACTCCGTCGAAAGTCTGCCGGACTTAAGTCCTGTCGTGTGTACGCGGCATAACTTTCCCAATTTTATAACCGTCTTCAACCTCAATCTGTGCTGCTTACATCAGCCACTGTTTCCTGCCCTGCTCGCACCTCACACATGTTCGCCTCTTATTCATCACATTTGTTGGGTTATGTCCTGTGTGCCTAAACTTTTGGATTCACATTCTTCAGAAGTCTCAGTAGCTTTCAGCAAGTTTATAACAGCAAATGTTACAGTCGATGACCACAATCTGTGTTGTTTACATCAGCCATTACTTCCTGACCTGCTTGTTTCCTTTACACATACAGCATAGTCTTTATTGGCCATCTGAATGTTCCTCGGGTCATGTCTCGTTTGCCCAAACTGCTGGATTCCTTGATTTAATTACTTTCAGTAACTCTTTCCATATTTTCAACATTGAATGTTATAGTCGCCATCCGCTATCTGTGTTTTTTTACATCAAACATTGGTTACTGGCCTCATCCCACATGCTCTGCCCACACACACATATTATTCAGTGACCTGCTTCTGAGTATTCTATATTAATATTCTCATTTGTGTGCACCCGTCTTCACCCACTGCTAGGGTTACCACCCAGCCACTAACGATGCAGCTGATTGGCAATTGTTATATATTAGACTAATGCAGGCCATACATGGTCGAATTTCGAACAAAGTTTCTTTTCAAAATCAGAAAATTTGTTTTTTTTGTGATCCAATGATGCCACCATTGATTTTCGAAATTCGGCCGACCAAGCCTTCAATTTCACCTCATGTTGCTACAGAAAATAATTTTCTTGGCCGGGAATCTTCTTTTATCTCCGTAAATTTTCTTTTCTTATTACATTTCTCGCGCAATTCTCCCATCATTGATTAGAAAATTGTTCGTTTTTCAAAAAATTTCCAACATGTCCGATTCCTCAAATTTTATTTCAGCACGAAATCGGCTGTTGCTGCAACCCACTAATGGTGCGAAATTCATACGAAAATTCTTAGATATGATTTTCGTGTATGGCCGGCATTATTTTGCAAAGTTTAGAGTTTTTATTTATGGCCTAATTCACTCCTATGCAGGTTGCAGTTTGCATATTCCATTTGCATTTTGCGCTTTTCAGTACACGTTTTTGATCCATTGAAGTCTATGGAACCAAAAACCAGAAAAAAGTCCCTCACTCCTTTCCATAAAATGCACAGATATGAACTAAATCCATAGGAAACTATGTTAAGTGGACTGCAGTGTGTTTCTGCAAAACTGAAAACGCACTAAAAAATGCATAGGTGTGAACCAGGCCTAAGTGAACGTTGGCAAAAATGATGGGATTTTTTGAAATTACGCCATTTTAGTGAAATGCATTACGTCAACAGGAAAGGTGGAATTTGTTTGGTTTTTAAGGGCGCAGTTGACTTTAAATTTCCCCTTTCAGATATCCTCCAGGTCTGGGGAAACCGTTTTCACCCTGACAGGAAGTGAGGGGAAACCTCTCTCAACTGGATAGCAGTTAAAAAAACAACAAACCCTTCCCAACTCCATCCAAAAGTAAAAAAAAAAGAAAATATGGCTGGACAGATATGTTAACCATACAGTAAGTTAAACACTCAGGGGGCTCACTCA
This sequence comes from Lithobates pipiens, assembly GCF_037356315.1. NCBI lineage: Eukaryota > Metazoa > Chordata > Amphibia > Anura > Ranidae > Lithobates > Lithobates pipiens. Next base: position 483,508,429 of record NW_027507903.1, on the reverse strand, counting down.
CATTATAGTGTGCCTTGCTTTGCGTTTTTCTGTTCAGATTTCTATTGGAGATGCATTTGGATCACAGGCAAAGAAAGTCCAAAGCCATGTCTTACATTCAACTGCATGTGTTTAAACTGCGTTGGAATGTTAAAGCTAGCGTTTGTCGATTAGGGCTCGTTTAGACTTGTGATGGTGTTTAGCGATTTCCAGTGGATCGGTTTTCAGAGGCATTTGACAGGTGGCTCGGAGCGGAGGCGATATGTTGCCTTCTCACTGCCTGTGTTAACCATTGAGAGACTACAGCACTATGCTGCTAACATATGCATTATACACTGCTGCAGAGTGGTAACGGTGTGTCCCTATCCATATAAATGGTACAGTGGAGGTAAAACCGTGTTTTCACCATTGCTCGGACACCCGTGTAAACTAGGCCTTACACCTTGTGTAACATGTGATGATTTGGACAGGGTGCAGTCTAATTATAGGAAGATATAAATGACATATTAATGCACTGCTGTATTAATTAATACTTCATTAACCACTTGCCTACAGGGCACTTTTACCCTCTTCCTGCCCAGGCCAAATTGCAGCTTTCAGTGCTGTCACACTTTGAATGACAATTGTGCGTCATGCTACACTGTAACCCTGTGACATTTTTTATTATTTTCCTTACACAAATAGAGCTTTCTTTTGGCGTTATTTAATCACTACTGGGCTTTTTATTTTTTACAAAAAAAATAAAAGACTGATTCTTAGATTTTGTCAGTAAGTTTTGTAAATAAGTAATTTTTCTCGTTCACTCATGGGGAGGCATTAATATGCCGTACTTATGGGCACTGATAGGTGACACTAGTGGGCACCGATAGGTGGCACTGATGAGCACTGATAGGTGGCACTAGTGGGCACTGATAGATGGCACAAATAGACAGCACTGATGGGTGGCATTGATGGGCAGCAATTATGGCCATTGATGGGCAGCACTGATAGCCAGCACTGACTGGCATCACTAATGGGCACTGGTTGATGGCACTTGTGGCACTGATTGCCAGCATAGGTGGGCACTGATTGCTGGCACTGTAATGTAATCAGGGCACTGATAATCAGTGCCCTGATTACATGTCTGGATGTCCCCTGCGAGGAGATGCTGCTGATCGGCTCTCCTCGCCACACACTCTGTCAGTGTGAGGCCGATGAGAGCCGATTACCGGCATTTCCATTTTCCCTGTGACTGGCTGTGATTGGAGCCGATCACATGGTTAAAGAGCCCTGGCTCATTACAGAGATCGGGTCGCGATGTGTCCTAGCAACAGCCACCGCGATCACCACGCTGCAGGACCCCGCACGCACGACTGGCCGTCATATGACTTCATCCCAGAACGAGAGCTGCACATCCCCTCCGTCATTTGACGGTGGGTGGGCAGAAAGCGGTTGAATATATATATTTTTTTCTATTGCAAGCAGGGAAATTACCTGTACTCCTTGTACAGCAGAACTCAGACTTAAAGAGGAAAGAGCAGCAAGGGATTGTAAACCTAATGTAAAAAAAAAAAACGGACATGTTATGCTTACCTGCTCTATGCAAAGGTTTTGCACAGAGCAGTCCTGATCCTCCTCTTTTCAGGACCCCCCCCCCCCCCCCCCCGGTGCTGCTGGTTCCTCCCCCTGCCGAGTGCACCCCATAGGAAGCTGGTTGCTATGGGGCACTCAAACCAGCTTGATTCCAAGCCGTGCTCTGTGTGTCCATTGACACACAGAGCATGGCTTGGCCCCACCCCCTTGCTCTCTGCTCACTGGCTGTGATTGACCACGGAAGAACCAATAGCCAAGAGAGTCAAGAGAGCTCCTGCTATCATGCACAGCACTGGACTGAGATCAGGCTCAGGTAAGTATAAGGCAGAAGTTTTTTTTAACTTAAAGAGGAAGTAAACTCTCCTTGCGTGTTTGTACCTATAGGTAAGCCTATAATAAGGCTTACCTATAGGTACTGTAAATATCTCCTAATCCTGCACTATTTAGGACAGGGGTCTCCAAACTACAGCCCTCCAGTTGTTCAGGAACTACAATTCCCATCATGCCTAGTCATGTCTGTTAATGACAGAGGTTTACAATGCCTCATGGGACAGGAAGTTCCGCAACAGATGGAGGGCCATAGTTTGGAGATCCCTGAGTCATTGGCGCATTCATTCTGAAAAAATGGCCATCCGTGTAGTTTCTTTAGGGCCTGTGACCGCGAACCCAGAAGAAACACCGGGGGAAGACATTGGCCTTGTCATAGGTGTGCGGGCACCGCTGCAAGGCTTCGTCCTAAGGTAAATATTTCACAATGAGCTAGTATGCGATCCATACTAGCTCATTATGCCTTTGTCTTGCAGCTTTTTGGGGCTTTTTTTCCACGGTGGTTTACAACCTCTTTAATGCAGAGAATGCATTAAGGTAAAAATTGCTCTGCCTTTAGAAGGACTTTAATTCATGTGCTGACAAGGAGTATGCTGATGGGAGGAGAGAGCAGAGTTACAGACAGATGAGCTCATGACTGTGCTGCTTCTCCTTTCACTGTCCAGTCACAGGCTTAAAGCGGAGGTCCACCCTAAAATGGACCTCCGCTCATCGGAATCCCCCCCCCCTCCGGCGCCACAATCGGCACCTTTCAGGGGGGAGGGGGGTGCAGTTACCTGGATAATCCAGGTAACTGCACCCACTTCCGGGCTAGCTCTCTGCGGAACGGGGCGTACGTTACGCCCCCGTTCCGCAAGCGCCCGCCCCCTTCAGCAAGTGCCCCGCTGCCTGCTGGGAAACACACAGCTCCCAGAGGCAGCGGGGACCGCCCGGATTGCGCCGCGCGGCTCGCGCATGCGCAGTAGGGAACCGGGAAATGAAGCCGAAAGGCTCCATTTCCTGATTCCCATACCCAAGATGGCGGCGGGACCCGGCAACCGAGCGAGCGATCGGCTTCGGGTGCCGACATCGCGGGCGCGCTGGACAGGTAAGTGTCACTATTTAAAAGTCAGCAGCTGCAGTATTTGTAGCTGCTGGCTTTTAAAAAAAAAAAAAAAAAACGCGGAGTCCCGGTGGACTCCCGCTTTAATTCCTGGCCCAGAGGAAGTGAGTTGAAGAGAAAATCTTTGAATTGATTGTGAATTTTCCAACAAAAAGCAGTTTTTTTAAATTTTACCTTTGAAAGGGCTATTATCTTGTTATTTTTGGCTGGGGTTCTGCATTAAATAAAGGTAATGTAGGCTGAGCAAATTTCTTTATATATATATATATATATATATTCCTTTTCCATTACACATTTTCTGTTGATTCTCAGTGTTGGTCAGGCAGTGACGGGAGTGTGTAGTATGCTCTTTCCCCACCTCCCGGGCCTCCTTCCTCCCCGCAGGTCTTCCAGCCAGAGTTACATGTTCAGAGTACGCAGCAAGCCAAAACACGATCCTTCATCACAAGTAGTGGAACAAAGACGAGCTTTCTGAATTAGATAACAGCAGCAATCAGAATATATTTTATTTACTGGTCTGACTGGCTGCTTGTGGGTTCTGGGTCCTTACAGCATGGATGTTTACAGCTGCATCTGCTATGGGGAACTCTGTCATATGGTTTAAGAACTTAAGGGTGCATTCACACCTGCAAATGCGCTCTGTATGCGATTAGATGCAAGAACTCTAGCGGGGGTTCTCACAATTATGAGTGAGTAGGCAGCCCCATTGAAAGCAATGGGATTCTGCTGGCTCCTGCAGCTAATCGTGCCCACTTGCATACAATCGCTTATGCAGGATTCACATAGAGTGCCTTGAAAAAGTATTCACACCCCTTGAAATTTTCCACATTTTGTCATTTTACAAGCAAAAATCTAAATGTATTTTATTGGGATTGTGGCAGGAAAATGGTTTTCATTTTTTTTTGCAAATTAATATCTGAAAAGTGTGGCATACATTTTTATTCAGCCCCCCTGAGTCAATACTTTGTAGACCCTCCTTTCACTGCAATTATAACTGCAAGTTTACCAGCTTTGTACATCTAGAAAGTGCCAATTTTGCACATTCTTCTTTGCAAAATAGCTCAAGCTCTGTCAGATTGGATGGAATTTGAAAGGCTTGCCACAGATTCTCGATTGTATTTAGGTCCGGACAACCATTCCATTGTAGCTCTGGCTGTATGTTTAGGGTCGTTGTCCAGCTGGAAGGTGAACCTCCACCCCAGCCTCAAGTCTTTTGCAGACTCTAATGCCATGTACACATGATTGGATTTCTCATCAGAAAAAGATATGACGGCTTTTCCGATGGGATTCTGCTCAAGTTTGCCTTGCATACACACGGGCACGCAAAAGTTCGCTGGAATTACAACCGCCAAGAACGTGGTGACGTAAATCAGTACGATGAGCCAAGAAAATTAAATTCAATGCTTCCAAGCAAAGCATCGAATTGTTTCCGAGCATGCGTAGGAATTTTGCATGTCGGAATTGCCACAGACGATAGCATTTTCAGATAGGAACTTTTGCCAAAATTCCGATTGTGTGTACGCGGCATAACAGGTTTTCTTCTAAGATTGCCCTGTATTTGGCACCATCCATCTTTCCATCAACTCTGACCAGATTCCCTGTCCCTTCTGAAGAAAAGCATCCCCACAATATGATACTGCCATCAGGGGCGTTGCTAGTTCTGCAAAAGATCTGGGGCTAGAGCCCATAGCAGCTGTCACCAACCTTTTTGCAGACCCGCGGGGGGGGGGGGGGTTTGGGGGGACACTGGTGGCAAGCCATATTTCGCAATGGCTAGTGTTGGTGCTTCAATCATCATGGCACCATGGTTGATATGATGTCAGGTTAATTGAAGCGCATTGTTTCTATTGTTACATTCTAATATATAATGAAGTGGTTCAACTCGCCATAATGCAGAATCAGTGGGAGCCCTGGGCGTGTCACTTGCCCTATCTCCTGCCACCAGATGCAGCGTGTTACTTGCCATCGTCACCTGCCCCCAGATGTGGATTGTCACTTGCCACTTTCACCTGGCAGCAGATGTGGATTGTCACTTGCCACAATACCTGCCACCATTTGCAGTTTGCCATGTCACCTGCCACCATTTGCAGATTGCCACGTCACCTGCCACCATTTGCAGATTGTCACTTGCCACATCTCCTGCCACCATTTGCAGATTGTCACATCTCCTGCCACCATTTGCAGATTGTCACTTGCCACATCTCCTGCCACCAGATGTGGGTTGTCACTTGCCACATCACCGGCCACCATATTTGGGTTGCCACTTGCCAACTGATGTGGATTGTCACATTCCATGCCAGCCAGTGCCACCAAAGGTGCCTTGACGCCGCATTGCTGGCAGCAATGTGTCGTCAAGGTGTGAGAATCTGTCCTCAGTTGTCCTGAGGACAGATTCTCATACCTGAGCTGTGGATCTTTACTGCTCTTCCAGAGTTACCTCTTTGATTAATTCTCTCCTTGCCCGGCCTGTCAGTGTAGGTGGACGGCCATGTCTTGGTAGGTTTGCAGCTGTGCCATACTCTTTCCGTTTTCATATGATGGATTGAACAGTACTTCATGAGATGTTCAAAGCTTGGGATATTTTTTATAACCTAACCCTGCTTTAAACGTCTCCACAACTGTATCCCTGACCTGTCTGGTGTGTTCTTTGGCCTTCATGATGATGTTTGTTCACTAAGGTTCTCTAAAAAAAACCTGAGGGCTTCACAGAACAGCTGTATGTATACTGAGATTAAATTACACGCAGGTGGACTCTATTTACTAATTAGGTGACTTCTGAAGGCAATCAGTTCCACTAGTTTTTAGTTAGGGGCATTAGAGTAAAGGGCGCTGAATAAACAAATGCACACCACACTTTTCAGATATTTATTTGTAAAAAAAATTGAAAACCATGTATCATTTTCCTTCCACTTAAAAATTATGTACCACTTTGTGTTGGTCTATCACATAAAATCCCAATAAAAAACATTTACATTTTTGGTTGTAACATGACAAAATGTGGAAAATGTCTAAGGGTATGAATACTTTTTCAAGGCACTGTACAAGTAATCGGCACTGGACACAGACTGATCACTGCGCTCTCAGCGCATCCAAACTGCAAATGAAAGTACACAATGGCAGGATGCTGGAAAAGTACACAATATTATAAATTCAGTAATAAAAACCACAGCACACCAGTCTAGGCCAAAGATGGAGTAAAGCTTAAAAGGTTAGCGATATTCCAGTTCACAGGTGGAGTCTGGCCGGCTGTCACTTGATGGCTTCTTATGTGTCCAGCGCTGTGATCTCCCTCACAATAATTCAAGTCTCTTTCTTCCTCTTTTTTGATTTTTGGGTGTCCCTGTAAGGCCGCGTACACACGGGCGGATTGTCTGCCCAACTAAGTTCGTCAGACAATCCGACAGACAGTCCGTTCAACTTTTGAATGAACGGACTTGACCACGCACGATGAACAGACAGTCCGCTGAAAGCTTGAGCGATGACGTGTACAGCACGTACGACGGGACTAGAAATACGACGTCCAATACACTGCAATGCAACCTTCAGCGTGTAAATCCTTTCTAAACATGCGCCATACTTAGTCCGTCCAACTTGCCTACACACGAGCGGACTGTCCGCTGAAACCAAGTTTGGACGGACAAAATTACGGAAATTCCGAAAGACTTAGTCCGTCAGACTGTCCGCTGAAAAAGTCCGCTGAAGCCCACACACGAGCGGATTGTCCGCTGAAACACGGTTCAGCGGACTAAGTTGGGCAGACAATCCGCCCGTGTGTACGCGGCCTAAACCTTGAGGTGTTTCCTCTCTTGTTACATTCTCTGTAGCATTAAATAGCTTAAAAATCCAATGGGGTTGGCGGGAACCTTCCCTAATGGCTGCAGGAAGTGTTCTGACCCAGGAGATCTCAGGGGAATTCATAAAAACATTACATGGATCTAACGCTCAAACATTATCTCCAAAAAAAGATGAAATAGCAGTTTTGAATGGAGTAACCATTTGTTCTGTATGTGCAATTTACATTTTACACTTGCCTTTGCTTCCCTCTAGTGGACAGAAAGAGAACTTCGGCTATTTGCTGAAAAACCTTGTGAAGGATTTAAAGTGGAATTCAGTCAAACCCCAACTATACTTAGGGCCAGTTCACACCAGATGCAGTTCAGTGCGCTTTTTTTCTGCACTAAAAATGCATGCACAGTGTTTTCCATGTATTCTAATGGCTCTAATTCACACCATGCAGTCAGTTTCCGGTGCAGAAATTGACTTGCAATTGGACACAGATGGGGGAAAAATATGTATCCAAAATAAAATTTTGCAAGTTTTGCCTATAGTTTTACCCCCTGTTTCTAAGCCTATTCTATCTACCCTGTAAAGGAAACATAGTATCAGGGGTGGACTGACAACTCATGGGGCCCCCGGGCAATAGGAGATTATGGGGCCCCCGGGCAATAGGAGATTATGGGGCCCCCAGACAATAGATTATGGGGCCACACAGTATACACACACACACACACACACAGTATACACACAGACACACAGTATACACACACAATATACACACACAGAATACATATACACACACTGAAAAGGTACTTGAGAGGTGGGGCAGCTATAATCTTGGGATTTTTTTAAAGTGCCCGAGTGCCCAAATGGTCAGTCCCCTGGATAGTATACTTACTTATGCTGTTATGCTGTTGGTGCTCTGGTCCAGTCACACGATTGGCTCACCGCACCAGCTTCAGTGAAGAGGACAGATCGCCAACCATGGTTGCAGAGCCTGGGTGATGATGTCACTCATAGGCTTTCTATGGTGCATTAGTTGGCGGCTGTCCCTCCTCTACGTACCCTGGAGCCGGTGCTAGGATCCAATCATGTGACTGGACTGGAGTGCCCCCAGAATAGGTAAGTATACAGCTTTTTCCTTTCACAAGGTAGATTGAATAGGCTTAGAATGGGGGTGGGAGTAGATATAGTTACTGATAAATATTTTATCTGAATAATATATACAATGTGTGCATGGATTCGTAATTATGGGAAACATATAATTCCATAGGTGTTTAGACTGGTACAAAGGTAGTCCATGAGTCGAGGGTTGGAGACACGGCTTTACTCATGAGTTTAATTATTTTATTTTATTTATCTTTATAGCGCCAACAGCTCTGTATTCCACAGTGCTCCGTAAAACATGGGGCCGTACATATCAATTCATTCCTGCAGTTGTTAGCTTTTATGTTATGTTACTCTTAGGCCCCATTCACACAGGGGGACCGACCGGGTCCGCCTGTCAGTTTTCCAAGCAGACCCAATCAGGCCTCCAGTCTCCTCTATGGAACATCGGGTGTAAACGGCAAGTGTCCGTTGACACTCGCCGACATCCGATCCTATCCGTTAAAGACAGACAGATGGGCATCCATTTTCCATACATCTGGCGGATCAGGTGGCATTTGGGTGTAAAAGGACAGTTGGCCCGTTTACATCTGACCACCCACAGAGGAGAATGGTGTGTCTGTGTCCGCTCTGCATAAGTGGAGCAGACATGGACAAGCCATCCACCTGCTTAGTGGGGGATCATTGGACAGATTCCCCACTGACCAGGCAGACTCCAACGGAGCCCACCCATGTGGAAGGGACCTTATGCCTCTTATGTTTACACTGGGACCAGTTTTCTCAGAAGCCAATTAGCAGGTTTTTTTTCATTGTGTTATAAAGCATCCAGAGGAAGCCCCTACAAACTTAAAGGGGTGTTCTGGCTGCAATTGCTGCTGATTTTTAATAAGGGCACTTACCTGTCCAGCGAGCAGGCGATCAGATCGACTGCCAGCGCCTCCATCTTAATGGAGGGGAACAGGCAGTGGAGCCTTGCGGTTTCACTGCCTGTTTCCTACTGCCCAATGCCAAGTCGCGCTGCGCTTTGTGAATGGCCCCATTGTTTTTTGGGACGCACACATGTCCCAAAATGCAACGGGGCCACTCGCCGAAGCGCGCGGAATAGGCAGATTAGGAAGACTGCCTAGCAACAGTGGTTTCAGGTAAGTTTTCTTTTTTTTTTTAAGAATTTTAATGCCATTTTTTTTATTTTAGGGTGGCCCTCCACTTTAACAGATAAAGCCATGGTGATACCAGATACCCAGTACTTCAGGGAATGAATGCTAAGAAATTTAGGAGTGGTTCACGGCAGAACGTGGTGCCGTAAAGGCATGTTCCGTGCACATTTCCTGCACAATACTCTAATGCATTGCCCTTGTGATCAGTTGCGGGTACCAACAGGACCAGGAAATTTGGTGCGGTGTGTTTCTGAATGTAGTGCATGCAAGTGAGAAAAAAATTGTATTGTCAATGTCATTAAATCTCCCTAATAGCAATAAAAACCCCAACCAAGGCCCTCGCAGATGTAAGCCCTAGCCGAATGACATTTAGTTTGCTTTGTCCTCTGTGTATCATTTCCAGGTAAATTTCCAAGTAAATTCCAAGTAAATTTCTTTCCATAAATACTTGTTTTTCCTTTTTTTAAATTGGTTGTAAACCCTCACATATACCCAGTGAAGTGACTGGCCTCAGGTGAAACACAGAAATGAAACAAATCCTCCAGCATAGGTTGTACAGAGATTGCAAACAGTAATTGCTCTTGTCACTATCCCTCTAGCTTGCAGTTACACTAACCCACCATCAGAGGTCACCATACCCGCAGACTACCATTAAAATTGGCCAATGTTACCATTATTCAGTAGGCTGCAATGTGTTTGCTTTGCCATGTGCTAGACATGTGTGACATTGTGTCCATTAGGAGAGCTGTGAATGCCAGTCAGGTTTAGTCATTCAGGAAAGACATTCTGGGAGCGCCAGGCAGACCGTTTATAGTGCCACGAGCCAATATTCTCTCCGCCGCTGTAATGTCCTTCTTTGACTCCAACTCCAACTTCTTTTGAAGAGGACAGACAGGCAACTAGCCCTTTCCAAAGCATAACACCAATCAGCAGGGTCTTTTCATTTCCCTAGATTGAATTTGTCTTTTCATTGTGATAACTTGTTTTTTTATTGTAAATATAATTGACTCCAAATGTCACCAAAAATCAATATACATCAGTATCCCTCAGATTTGGTGACCATGGCCTGACCTGACTGAACAATTTGTTATTTTAATTTGGACTATAACAGATGGGAGTACCGGCTGAACCAGTCAGGAGGACCCCAGGGATACACAGAAAACAAACTCTGATACAGCTTGTCTTGTTTGTTATCTGTAGAGGAGATAAGCAAGTTTTTGGAATAGACCTGAGAGCTGGAGGCAGAGGAGCCCTTGTGTCTGTGTCACCTCAGGAGATGAATAGACATGGAAGCCAACTACATTCCAGGCTCTGCCCAGATGTCTTCTGTGGCCTACCAGTGCGAGAAGAGTCACCTTTATTTTTAGCAATGGGGTGAGAACACAAAGGGGGCAGCTGGAGTACAAACTGAGAATCAGGCAACAATCAGGTCCTCATCAACCTTTATCTGCGAGGGAGAGACATCCGCTGACTCCATTGTGATACTCCATACGGCCTACAATCCCTCTACTTAAAGCGGTAGTAAACCCGCTGAATTTATTATTTTTTCATACCTGTAAGGGAAAAGGCATAATGAGCTAGTATGCACCGCATACTAGCTCATTATGAAATACTTACCTTAGAACGAGGCCTCGACATATCGCACAATACACGCTGAGGGAGCTGACATGTTCCCTTGGCGTGTCTTCCGGATATCGCGGCTCCGGCGCTGTGAGTGCCCGGAGAAGCTATATCGTCACTCCCGCGCACACGCGCGCGGGGTATTTTTTTCCGACAGGGCCAGCCGTCTGTCGGGCTTCCAGCCGAGAAACTACTGTGCGCAGTCAGCGGCTCATTGTCAGGGGAATATCTCCTAAATCATACAGGTTTAGGAGATATTTTTTTTACCTACAGGTAAGCCTTATTATAGGCTTACCTGTAGGTAAAAGTAACAAAATAGACTATACAACCGCTTTAAAGTGTTACTAAACCCAGGACCCTGCATTCACTATATCTGGTCTCACACAGTGCATAGAACTTCAACACGCAATAGTTTTATTAAATATAAACTGCTAAAGACCTTTTCTCATCAAAAGTATATAGCAGTCTTGTGACTTCTATCAGTGTCTGGTTAAAGCTTGTAGGAGGAGTTTTCATTCTACCCTGATTGTCCTTTCAGGCTGCAGGACCCCTGACCCTCTATCTGGGCAGTGCTGATTGGCCCTGTGCTGATCACATGCACTCTCCCAAGAAAAACGTTCTAGCAATACACACCAAACTGAGCATGTACAGCTTGCCCCCAAGTCTTTTTTCTATCAGGAGATGGTTTGAGGACAGTGGAAGAATGGAAGGATCAGAGAATGAATGAATGAATGAATGAAATACTTGTATAGCGCACAATGCGAACTGAATCGCCTCTAGGCGCTGCAGAGAAGACAGGATCAAACAGCCCTTTTACACAATGCAGAGGATTATCCCCTTAGGTTCCATAGTGAGTATAAAGGCCCGTACACACGGTCGGACCTTTTGACAACAAACATGCAAATTAGCTGTTTTGGAGCAACATCCGACTGTGTGTACGCTCCATCGGACAAACTTTTTCTGTTTTCATCGGACTTTTGTTGGCTGTGCGAACGGACAAACTTTCTGGCAACAAAAGTCAGATGGAGCAAAGTCCGACCGTGTGTACGCAAAAGCATCGGACTTTTGTACAAGGTACAAACACGCATGCTCAGAACCAATGCAAAAGATCAGACAACAATACAGAAGTTCACCAAAGGTGGCGCTGGAGTCATTGAACGTCCTCTTTTGAAGCGGCGTCAGTACGTTGTGACGTCATTACGTTCGTGTTTGTTGTCAAAAAGTCCGACCGTGTGTATGCAATACAAACTTGTGGACCACGCCCTTTGTACAAAAGTCCCCGGAAAAGTTTGTACAAAGTCCGACCGTGTGTATGAGGCTTAAGAAGCATGCTTTACTGCATATACACACCAATTTTACTGTTGTGGGTTTAGTAAAATAGTCAACTGTCCAGGGTGCTAAACTATGGGGGAATTCCTATCTCATTAATGCCCCTGACTGGCTGACCACCAGAGAGGAGCTGAATGATTTGAGAGATATTTTTGAATGTGCAGAAGTGGAAACTCACGATTTAGCCTAAAACTTTAGCTGCTTAAAACTGAGCCTTCCCTTCAGTCTTACACAGTGGTACAGGTTCCTCTCCTGCACTAAAGTGGCTTAAGCCTAGCACACACAGGCCGTATGTCTGACGCCATCGGCCGATTCAATAGAAATAGAATAAATTTCATTGCACACTCTGAGCTTCTCACAATGTGCATTAGAAGCTGCAGCAAGACAGATGGAGCCCACCTTATTTCCTGGTTGGATGACATCCAACATCAGCTACCTCTTTCCTCTCCAGCCTGACTTTCCTTGGCCTGCCCCTTTCATTTATTGGATCGCAGTTTTCTCATTCATGGAGGCTCAGCAGCACATGTGGGTGGTCTGCATGCAAATACAGCTTGTCTAGGAACCTCCCTCATCCAGACTGACATCTACCCATCAAATCATTCGATATTTGCATAATTACTCCCAAGAGCCAATCCACCGCTTGCCTCAGGGTGGAGAGGAGTACTGTGGTAGGGTGCTGTGATGTTTTCAGAAGAACCTCCCAGGCCCCTCCCACCAGTCATGATCTGTCTGCATTGCATAGAAAAGCACAGAGACCCAGTGATGATGTCTCTGGGTCTATACTCTATATTGTCAAAAGTAGTGGGACAGCTGCCTTTACATGAACTTTAATGGCATTCCTTTCTTAGTTCATAGGGTTCAATATTGAGTTGGCCCACCCTTTACAGCTATAACAGCTTTCTCTTCTGGGAAGGCTGTCCACAAAGTTTAGGAGTGTGTCTATGGGAATGTTTGACCCTTCTTCCCACATTTGTGAGGTCAGGCACTGATGTTGGACAAAAAGGCCTGGCTTGCAGTCTCTGCTCTAATTCATCCCAAAGGTGTTCTAACTATATTACTAACGAGGCTCCGTTTTAGGCTTCATTGAGACAGATGTTGACTTGACACCCATTCTGTGATTAGCGCAGCGCTGTGCCAACTTCCTGGTGGGCTCTGCATGTTGAGAATGCGAACACGCCTGAGCTCATCCTTAATCCCTAGTAACCAAAAGCCAAAGTAGACACCTTCACCGGTCCTGTCTCAGAAGAAAAGATGCTATTTGTTGGGTTGGATATTTTTATCCTGAAACCTATTGTTCTCTTTAAAAAAATCTGAGAAATTTAAAGTATCAGAAGCAACATACGCAGCCCTGACCATGGAGCGGAGAGTTTCCATGAATTTCACGACTTGATGAACCTGGACTACATCTGCAGAGCGGGTGAGGAAATGTCTCCAGGTGTACCCTGAGTCTAGGAAATAACGGGATCTAGTCAAACAAACACGCGCAAATCTCTGTGATGGGATGGCACCATGTGGACCAACAACAGCATGGATAGGTGGAAAAAGTAGCTTCTTGTTTATCCAGTGCACAGTGCATCCATTCTAGACAAAATGACTACCACCAAATCAGCGTGAAAGTATTTATAACAAAATTGTCCAGACACCTGACGTCATGTACTGCCTGCAATTCATTCATTATTTTATGTACAGAGGCTGCAAAGTGCTCTCCGGCAACTGGACCACTGCCGGTGTCTTGTAAAATAGTGTCCTCCATCAGATGGTGTCCCCTGCGTACTGCGCATGCGCAGTACACAGGAACACAGATTCCGAAAACTGCCGAGGATGAACGGCGCCTGCGCCGTGAGTCCAGGTTCTATCCCCACTATCCAAGTGGACATAGAGTTAGAACAAAAAAGAGCCGAGCGGAGCGAGGCCGAGCCCGAAGCGTGGCGAGCGAAGCTCGCCCGCGAGGGGCCCTCTAAAATTCTTAACCCTATGTCCGCTTGCATAGTGGGGCTACCTCCTCCACTCACGGCGCAGGCGCCGTTCAGCTTCTGAGTTTTTCCGAAGCTTCGTCTGCTCCGTACTGCGCATGCGCAGTACGGAGCGGACAGCATTTGATAGGCGGACTCTATTAGGCAGAACACCGGCCTGGCCCTGCTAAAAAATAGGGAACGGTACTGTATGTCAACGGCAACTATTTTAATAACGTATAACTAAATGCAAAACTTCTTTTTAGTTTTGGATAGAGTGGAGAGGGATTAGAGCAAATGTCAGGTTCCTTTTGCTGTCTGCACCCCTGTTACTGAGATTAGGCCTAGGTTCAGACTGGATGCAGAGCAATGCAATGCAAATTTTCGGTGTGATTTGTGCTTGAGAGCTAAGAATGTAATGCAATTTTAATAGTCTATGGAACTTAAAATCGCAGCGCACTAAACACGCATAGCACCCTTTTTTTTAACCACATCAGAATCACACCTCATAGATGTGAACAGCCTTCACAGAAAATGTTATTGGCATGCAAATCTATGTGTTCTGGAATGCATCTAAACCGCATCAGATTTGCATCAGTGCTCAACGTCTCTATTTATCCTGTTTACTGTTACCATTGAAAATAAAAGTTCAAAATTTTGGATTGTCCCCAGAAAAGTAATGAAGGGGAAATCGTCCAATGGGGACACTAGTTCCGGTGACATGAGGGGGGGGGGGGGGGTTCCAAGGGATTCCCTTAATTTGCAGGGATTTCTCCACAGTTCCTGTTTTGGCTATGGGACAGGAAGCGAAGAAAAATCTCCCCAATAGGACACATAAGGCAAAAAAACTCTATCCAAAGTGGGGAAAAAAAGCTTTGCCTATAGTTATACTTTAATTTCAATGGCGCCCATACAATCTGCAGTGCTATATAGATAACAATTCTAATGTTTAACCCACAAGAGCCTACACTCTAATGTCCCCTCTATAGTCACACACTATCATTACTATACATTTATATAGTTCTAACATATTTCACAGTGCTGCATAGTGCACGCTGAGGCAATCACATACTTCTCTGCGCCAGAGGAGCTTACACTCTAATGTCCCCTCTAGTCACACACTATCATTACTATACATTTATATAATTCTGACATATTTCATAGTGCTACATAGTGCACACTGAGGCAATCACATAAGTCTCTGCACCAGAGGAGCTTACACTCTAATGTCCCACCAGAGTCTCACACTGTTATTAATATTATACATTTATTTCAGCTCTGACATATTCAGCAGTGTTGTACACTGAGATGTTTACATCAGTCTCTGCACCAGAGGAGCTTACACTCTAATGTCCCACCAGAGTCTCATACTGTTATTAATATTATACATTTATTTCAGCTCTGACATATTCAGCAGTGTTGTACACTGAGATGTTTACATCAGTCTCTGCACCAGAGGAGCTTACACTCTAATGTCCCACCAGAGTCTCACACTGTTATTAATATTATACATTTATTTCAGCTCTGACATATTCAGCAGTGTTGTACACTGAGATGTTTACATCAGTCTGCACCAGAGGAACTTACACTCTAATGGCACACCATAGTCACATAGTATTAATTTACATGTCCTGTATATAGCTCTGACATATTCTGCATTGTTGTACAGAGAACACAGCCATTTAGGT
The DNA here is from genome assembly GCF_037356315.1 of Lithobates pipiens. Lineage (NCBI taxonomy): Eukaryota > Metazoa > Chordata > Amphibia > Anura > Ranidae > Lithobates > Lithobates pipiens. Next base: position 483,492,819 of record NW_027507903.1, on the reverse strand, counting down.
CCTCCGCACCAGGGGAACTTACACTCTAATGTCCCCACCATAGTCCCACACTATTATTATATATTTATATAGCACTGACATGTTCCAAAGTGCATCAAGCTTTACTGTAGTCTTTCAATTACATCTCCTCCATGCATACCATGTTATTGTTGATGTATATTGTGCCACAAGGTTCCTTAGAGCTTTCCAAATGTGGACAACCGGGAGTTAACAACAAAGAAATGACATAATATAACTAAACATTTACCACCTGAAGAATCTAAGTAATACATTTATTTCAAGACAATGTCTAATCTTTTAAGCAGTGTTGGGCAAATTCGCTTTATTTGGTGATTTTGAGATTATAATTTAATCGTTGGGGAAGAGGGGGGTTAAATCCAGTCTCTGATGTGCAGCTGTACAGTCTGTATATTTATCCTGGACAGTGATATGTAACCAGCCCTATCTGATGTATACACATAGCATTGACAAAGGCAAATTGAGGGGCCTGGTGCTCTGGGGGGGTGCGCTGTCCTGGGGGATTCTGACACCACTGCCAAGTGTGATTTTTTTTAAAGTGATGAATGTAGGTCGCGGCGGAGACTGCGCTAGTTTAGATTTTTGTGGTGCTGGTTAGATTGATAGGGAGTAAAATATGGACTCACTTGATGTTTGTTTTTTTAGATCACTGAGATTAAACACTCATCTCTGATTCTGGGAGACTTTGCTCCTTTCCTCTATCACTCTTCCCCTAAAATACTTTGTGAAGCTAAAGGACTCTACTCCTTCCTCTATCTAACTCTCCTCTCCTGAAATACTATGCACTGCTAAAGGACTCTGCTCCTTCCTCTATCTAACTCTCCTCTCCTGAAATACTATGCACTGCTAAAGGACTCTGCTCCTTCCTCTATCTAACTCTCCTCTCCTGAAATACTATGCACTGCTAAAGGACTCTGCTCCTTCCTCTATCTAACTCTCCTCTCCTGAAATACTATGCACTGCTAAAGGACTCTGCTCCTTCCTCTATCTAACTCTCCTCTCCTGAAATAGTCTGCACTGCTAAAGGACTCTGCTCCTTCCTCTATCTAACTCTCCTCTCCTGAAATACTATGCACTGCTAAAGGACTCTTCCTATATCTTATGCCGCGTACACACGAGCGGATTGTATGGCGTACTTAGTCCTTCATACAATCCGACGGACAATCTGTCGTAGTTTCCACTGAACGGACTTGACCACACACGGATACACAAACAGTCCGTCGAAAGCTTGCACGATGACGTGTACAGCACGTACGATGGGACTAGAAATAGGAAGTCCAAGACACAGCAAAGCACCCTTCCGCCATGTAAATCCTTTCTGGGCATGCGCCATTCTTAGTCCGTCGAACTAGCATACTGACGACCGTATTGTCCGCTGAAACCAAAGTACGACGGACAGATTTTTGGAAAATCCGAAATTCTTAGTACTCCGGACTGCACGCTGAAAAAGTCAGCTGAAGCCCACACACGAGCGGATTGTCCGCTGAAATGTGTTTCAACGGACTAAGTACGTCAAACAGTTCGACCGTGTGTACGCGGCATAGCTCTCCTCTCTTGAATTACTCTCTCCTGGTAAAGGGCTCTGTTTCTTCCTATATCCTACTCTCCTCTCCTGAAATACTCTGCCCTGCTAAAGGACTCTGCTGCTTCCTCTATCTAAATCTCCTCTCTTGAATTACTCTGCCCTGATGAAGGACTCTGCTCCTTCCTCTATTTAAAGCGGGATTCCACCCTAAAGTGGAACCTCCGCTGATCGGAACCCCCCCCCCTCCGGTGTCACAATTGACACCTTTCAGGGGGGAGGGGGGTGGAGATACCTGTCAAAGACAGGTATTTTCACCCACTTCCGGGCATAGACTCCCACGTGAGTCTACGCCATTTCCTGCCCTGCCGCGCTGTCTGCTGGGACACACACGGGTCCCAGTGACAGCGCGGAGATTTCCTATTGCGCGGCTCGCGCATGCGCAGTAGGGAACCGGGAAGTGAAGCCGATTCGCTTCACTTCCTGATTCCCTCACCTAGAATGGCGGCCGCAGCAGCCGAGGCCCGAGCGGTCGATCGGCCTCGGCTGCCGGCATCGCTGGAACCCGGGACAGGTGAGTGTCCATTTAATAAAAGTCAGCAGCTGTAGTATTTATAGCTGCTGGCTTTTAATATTTATTTTTTTGGCGGAATCCCTCTTTAACTCTCATCTCCTGAAATACTCTGTCCTGCTAAAGGGCTCTGCTTCTTCCTATATCTAACTCTCTTCTCATTAAATACTCTTCCCTGCTGGAGGACTCTGCTCCTTCCTCTATCTAAAGCCTCGTTCACACTACTATCGAACGGCCAGCTTTTGTTGGACCGGCTGCCGTACACATAGGCCGAATGTCGGCAGGGTTCTATTGAATGGGCCGATGCCATCCGACATTCAGCCCGTGTGTACTAGGCTTAACTCTCCTCTACTGAATTACTCTGCACTACTGAAGGACTCTGTTTATTCCTCTAACTCTCCTCTCTTTAAATACTCTGCAGCGCTGGAGGACTCTGCTCCTTAATCTATCCATCTCTCCTCTGTTGAAATACTCCTTCCTCTATGTCTTATCCCCTAAAAAACTCTTTGCTGCTGGAGGAGTCCACACCTTTCTCTATCTAACTCTCCTCCTAAAATACTCTGCCCTGATGAAGAACTCTGCTCCTTCCTCTATTTAACTCTCCTTTCTTGAATTACTCTTCCCTGGTGAAGGACTCTGCTCCTTCTGCTATCTAACTCTCCTCTCTTCAATTACCTTACCCTGATGAAGAACTCTGCTCCTTCCTCTATCTTACTCTCCTCTCATGAAATACTCTGTCCTGCTAAAGGGCTCTGCTTCTTCCTATAACTAACTCTCCTCTCCTGAAATACTCTGCCCTGCTGGAGGACTCTGCTCCTTCCTCTATCTAAAGCCTCGTTCGTACACAATACTACTGTATGACCAGCTTCTGTCGGACCGGCTGCCGTACACACAGGCTGAGTGTCGGCCAGTTTCCATTGAACGGGCCAATGCCATCCGACATTAAGCCCATGTGTACTAGGCCTAATTCTCCTCTACTGAATTCATTTGCAATGCTAAAGGACTCTGCTTATTCCAATAACTCTCCTCTCTTAAGTACTCTCCTATCCTGAAATACTATGTACTGCTGAATGACTCTGCTCCTTCCTCTGTCTTAGCCCCTGTTCACACCAATGCAACTTGCTATGCGATTTGCCTATGGAACTGTTCAAATCCATGGATGGAACTGTTCAGTGCGACTCCGACTTGCACTGATATGAAATAGGTTCCTGCACTATTTTTTGGCAATTCCATGTGCGACTTGCATGGACATCTGTGCATGAAATCACATAGATGTCGGCAAGCCGCACATGAAATCGCACTTACCGAGAATTCGGACTGAAGTAGTGGATTTCAAAGCCGCATTCAGTGTGAGTGGCTAACTCTCCTCTCCTAAAGTACAAACATCCGGATCACAATGTCTTTCATGTTTTTCCCATCCTGATCCCAGAGATATTAGTCAAGTGCAGAGAGGATTATCATCATAAGAATACTCAGGGCTCGCTGTGCTCCTCCTTTGTTGGTGGGCTGTGAGAGAATGCCCAGCAATGGCACAAATGATGCAGCTTTGTGTCATGTTGGTCAGAGGCCAAAATGTGCAGGAGAGGAGGAGGACAGATGTCACAGAGGCCAATCATGGCCACACAGGAAGTTCCAGTCATGTGTATCTCTGTCCTACGGCAACCTGGCTGGCTGGGCTCTCTGCAAGGTCTATGATACCCTGTATATGCAGAAAAAGATAGAGGACTACTCATCATAATATGGCCCACTACCATAATATTGTCCTACCGCTTTATCTAACTGGCACTTTCTATATAAATCTCCTCTCCTCATACACAGTTTCTTGTAGAGAAACATTGCTTCCAGATAATATTACCCAAAAAAAATGAGTATAACCAAAAACTCTTTTTCCCAACATGTTTCAACACAGGCGTGTCTTCATCAGGGATGTGTTAGGTGAGAAAGTGCTGGTGTGTGGATGGTGCTCAGAACTGGTCTTATAAATAATGTTTGTGTGCATGGTGCTCAGAATTGGTCTTATACATGATGTGTGTGTGTATGGTGCTCAGAATTGGTCTCATACATGATATGTGTATGTATGGTGCTCAGAATTGGTCTCATACATGATGTGTGTGTATGTATGGTGCTCAGAATTGCTCGTATACATGATGTGCGTGTATGTATGGTGCTCAGAATTGGTCTCATACATGATGTATCTATTTATGGTGCTCAGAATTGGTCTTATACATGATGTATGTATGTGTGGTGCTCAGAATTGCTTTTATACATGATGTGTGTGTATGTATGGTGCTCAGAATTGGTCCTATACATGATGTGTGTGTATGTATGGTGCTCAGAATAGCTCTTATAAATGAGCTCTGCGCTGAGTGGCATTCAGGATCGCAGGTATGGTGCCAGCACAGGACATTCTAATCCTTTCTGCAGCAGAATAGTAGAAGCAAATATCTATTGCTGTTTATGGAGCCTGACTTCATCACAGTAATAAAAAAACTGTGTTTAATTGGTCTGTGTAGGCACATTTGCATTGACACAGCAGCTTATTCATTCAAATTAGCTGCCGTACTTGCCGGAAATGCGGGGGAAAAGGCGTCGACCCTTATTTAAAAATGCAGCTGCATAGAATCACATGTTGCTGTGGCACCATGCGATTTTGCACACTTGAAAACATGCTGCATTTACCAATGTCACAGAGGCCAATCATGGCCACCCAGGAAGTTCCAGTCATGTGTATCTGTCCTACGACAACCTGGCTGGGCTCTCTGCACTGTCTATGATACCCTATATATGCAGAAAAAGATAGAGGACTACTCATGTTGCTGTGGCACCATGTGATTTTGCACACCTGAAAACATGCTGCATTTACCAATGCATGGGGGTGCCATTAAGGATTATTGTCACCCCCGCACATCTACTAAAGAGCAGCATGTTTTGTCTGAAGGTCAGGAAATACATGCGATTTAGATGCATTCCCAGCCCCCCTACAGTGTGAACCTAGTCTAAAGCAGGATACAGAAGGGGGATTTGTTTAAAATATAATTGGTTGTACAGTAGGTGGAAGAATTCACAATCTATAAAGGAGGATTCAGAAGAAGGAAGAACTTACACTTGTTTAGGGTAGAAGGAAGGGTAGAAAAGGCGAAAGAGCTTATAATCTATAAGGGTATATAGGAAGATGCAGTAGGAAGATCTATAAGGGAGGATACAGAAGATCGAAGAGCTTCAGGTAGGATGCAAGGGAGTATGCAATCTATAATGCCACGTACACACGAGCGGAATGTCCGACAGAAAAAGTCAGAAGGGAGCTTTTCATCGTATATTCCGATTGTGTGGACTTCGGACTTTTTACGTAGAAAATTCTGACGGACCTAGAAATAGATCATTTTCTAAATATTTCCAAAGGAACCAATTCCTATCAGGATAACCGCTCGTCTGTATGCCGTTTCGACGGACCAAAAACGACGCATGCTCTGAAGCAAGTACGAGACGGAAACTATTGGCTACTGGCTATTGAACTTCCTTTTTCTAGTCCCGTCGTACATGTTGTACGTCACCGCATTCTTGACGATCAGACTTTGGTGTGATCGTGTGTACGTAAGACAGTTTCACTGGAATTTCGTCAGAACTCGTCGGAAAAACCTTCAGAATTTATTCCGGCGGAAAAAACGGTCGTGTGTACAGGGCATTAGGCTGGGTTCACATATGTGCAAATTGGATGCAGATTTTCTCCGTATCCGATTCGCATGACATGGTGTACATCAGAGGAGAGGTGTGAGGTTAGAATTAAGGAATATACTCTTCTTCTATGAACAGATGAGTTTCAGGAAATTATTATAATTATTGTAAGCGAAGCTTGTTGGCCTGCATATCTTCCTTTTAACTCCTCTTTTTCCAAATTCGATGGCCTATTTTATTGTCCTCATTCATCGTCCCTTTCATCCCCTGACTCTATTCTTGTTTCATTTACTCTGGAGCCAGTCTATCGTCCCATTCCATCCTGTTCCTTTTCCTGTGTCCCTTATGTCATCTCCTCTCCCACCCCCGTGCTGTGCTTAGCCTTGGTATTGGAGTCAGAGTCCCCAGGAACTGTGGGCAATGTGGGGGAGGAAGGGGATCCCCGCTGACCTGACTTCACACTGTGATGGTCCCTCCTCTTCAATCTGCAGACATGTACAGTGCTGTTTATATGGGGGTTGGGATCCTGGAACAATCCTTTGAAGAACAATCAAAAGGAATGGGGGTGGGGGGCTGGAACCTAGACAGGTGAAGACTAGGCGGGGGATGCCAGGTAAAACAAAACAGGTGCGTACTTTGTAGGCTTTTGCCATTTTATTTCCATCCTATAGAGGAGAGTATAATGGATATTCAGTAGGATCACATTTTGAGTTACTATTACAATGTTGTATAACTCAATATTATCTATACATGGAAGTGCTATTATTTCTATAGAGAAGAACCATCGTCCATTGCAATTAGACATATGTACATAGGGCAGAGGAGACCACCATGGGAATATACGGATACTGCCATAAACAAGCCAACAAGAATCTTATAAGATCTGCATTAACATTTCCCATACAAACAATACAGGGCTGGTGCTTATATCACTTTCATATTGTGTAGCATCTAAATTACAAACCCATCACACTGCATAATAAAGATAAAACGTATTCTATAGAGATCCAGCTTCCCTCTCCAGAGGTACGGCACCATCTTTGTACAAGCGTTACCCCTAAGAGATGATACAATCATGTACATCTTGGTTAGGGTTGCCACCTCATCCACTTTAAAACAGAACACATATTAATTACACAGGTTTTAAGGCTAATTTAATGCAGATAAGACACTAAGTGAGTTTAATTACCACCTTAACCAGCCACAGAACCTGTGTAATTAAAGCGGTTGTAAACCGCTAGACTTTCTTTTTTTTTTTTTTTTACACCCTGCTAGGTAAAGTCATAATTTCCATGCCGGAGGCACGCTGTTCCTCTCTGCACACGGTCCCGACTCTTGATTGGATAGATTGATGGCAGTGCAGCCATTGGCTCCCGCTGCTGTCAATCCAATCCAATGATGCGGGCGCCTGGGGGGGGGGGGGGCGCGCGCCACGTCCGACATTCGTTTCTATGAACACAAATGCTGGACTCGGGAGCATGCCCGCAAGGTAACCCCCTGGGAGAGCGCTTCTCCTAGTGGGTTATTTGAAGTGAGGAGGAGCCTCAAGAGCCACCGTGGGACCCCAGAAGTCAAGAATCGGGGCCACTCTGGGAAGATTTTATGGAGTGATTGAGTGTCCTTGTACCACTTAGATAAGAGTTTAAAGTTCATCTCTTGTGTGTAACAAGCGGTGGAGAATTTATGCGTGAAGTGGAATGACTTTTTCCAGTCAGCCAAAGAGAGATCCTTTCCTAGGTCCGTGGCCCACCGCCTGGTGTAAGATGGAGGCTGGTCATGGAGCAGTGAGAGTTGTAATTTATAAATGGTGGAGAGCAGGTGTTTAGGTGTATCTGAGAGAGAGCACAGCTGTTCGTAGCCTGTCAGGGGCCTATGGATTTGGGCAGAGGAGAATAAGTCCGAACAGAAGGAAGATATGCGGAGAGCTGTAAGCCAGTTACCCTGTTCTCCTGGTACAATAGGTGCGCCCAAGGTTGGGTGCACAAATGAGCTTGCTATAGGCCATGTAGAATGGAGATATGGGCCCACCGTGTTGGATCCCATACCCTGTGGGAGGGCAGGGTGGTCACATAGTGATGTGAGAGGTGAGGGGTCTGTGGATAATAGCTATAACAATACCTTTTTGTACCATAGGTGTAGTGCCGCAATTGTTAACGGGGAGGAATTAGATAGGAGGAACAGTGTCTGCCCATACCCCCATAACAATTCCCGGAGGTCGGGGGTGGAGAGATCTTGTTCTATCATGGTGGATGCTTTGGGGAAGGGTCGGGGAACCATTCTAGGATTCTGGAGAGTATGGCAGCCCTATGGTACAATTCAAAGTCCGGGAGGCCTGCTCCACCTCGTGTTTTGGGGTATGTAAGCAAGGTGTGACGGATATGGGATAATCCTTTGCACCAGATGAAGCGTATGGACATGGATCTTAGGGAGTTAAAGAATTGTTTAGGGACATTGTTAGGGACTGTCTGGAATAAATAGAGTAATTTGGGAAGGGTATCCATTTTAAGTGTGTTATTGCTGCCAAACCAGGGCAATGGTGTTGCATTCCAGGTGTCTAGTTTCTTCCGGAGTCGGGTCAGTAGGTGACCAGATTTTAAAAATAAAATCTGGGGACATATTTTTTTTTATTGGCAAATGGTAATCTATTTTATAAGCATATATTCCTCAATTTATATATGCAGTGTATGTGGTATGCGTTTATAGAATGATTGTATGATATATACGTTATTTCTCACATTTCGTCCATGAGATAAAAAATATATACTTCTTAGAATTTTTTGAGATATAACTACCAAATGTTAAAGCGGAGGTCCACCCTAAAGTGGACTTTCCGCTCATTTGAATCCTCCCCCCCTCCGGCGCCACAATTGGCACCTTTCAGGGGGGAGGAGGGTGCAGGTACCTGTACAGTACAGGTATCTGCACCCACTTCCGGGATAGCTCTCTGCGGAAAGGGGCGTAGATTACGCCCCTTTCCGAAAGTCCCCCGCTGCCTGCTGGGAAACACACAGATCCCAGAGGCAGCGGGTCCATCCTTATTGCGCAGCGCGACTCGCGCATGCGCAGTAGGGAATTGGGAAATGAAGCCGAAAGGCTCCACTTCCTGATTCCCATACCCAAGATGGCGGCGGCAGCACCCGAGAGACGATCGAGAGATCGGCTTCGGGTGCCGACATCACGGGCGCGCTGGACAGGTAAGTGTCACTATTTTTAAAGTCAGCTTTAAGAAGATAAGATAGAGAAAAAACTTTTCAATGCATATTTTGTATTTTATTGTTAATAAGGAATTTTGGTTTAACAATAACAATATAAATTAACAATTCAGAAAAGTAAAAGATTGCATGGTAACAACGCGTAGGATACCTTTGAACATAAATAATCAAATATTATTAGCTAACTGTTAAAAGACTACACGTTTTTTTACAGTTAGGCACTGAAATGACTATGAAATTATTATTATAATAATAATAATAATTATTATTATTATTGAAATTAAGTTTTTATGGTGTCATGAGGTCCCTGAGCGCTGTCTTACCTTATGGGATTAAACCGTTTTCGAACGCAGAAACGTAGGATGCGTCAAGGTCAGGAGTCAGGAGGACCAGGATTCACATGTCCTCCCTTAAAGTTACAGCCGGCCTGCTCCGTGCCGCAAAAAACAGGACCCTGCACTGCAAGCAAGGCTCCAATCCCTGTGACAGGGGGTGCCGCTGCGGTCAGGCTGAAAAGGGAGGTATGGAGAGGTGGGGCGCCAAAATTCAAATCCAATCCAGGAACAAAACCAAGGGACAGACTTGGTCTGGGGACAGTGTCCTCAGTTCGGGGACAGTCCCCAGAAACCGGGGATGTCGGGTCAGCCTACTGTATAGTGACATTTCAGCACAAGTGGTTAGCACTTCCACCTGCCAGTGCTAAAGTCGTTGGTTCAAATCCCAACCACGGCACTACCTGCCTGGAGTTTGCATGTTCTCCCTGTCCCTGTGTGGGTTTTCTCCCACACTCCATGCTGGTAGGTTATTTGGCCCCCGTTTATATTGGCCCTAATATGTGTATGAATGTAAGTTAGAGACTTTAGATTGTCAGTTCCTTGAGGGCAGGGACTGATGTAAATGTACAATATATGTGTAAAGTGCTATGTAAGTTGTTGGCACTATATAAGTACCTGTAATAAATAAATAATCAGGCAGTTAGGTGTATGGCCTCCCCTGGGACCAGATACTGCAGAGAAATGATTTAACATGGCCAGGATTACAGCGAATTCCATTTCTTTAGTCTGGACCAGCCTTTCTCAACCTTTTCAACACAGAGGAACCCTTGAAATAGTTCTCTGGTCTTGGGGAACCCCTGCTAAAAATTTGAAATCTACAACTCTTGATACATTAGTGTGATGGTCAGTGGGAAGAATGGTCCTTACACTTGTGGTCATTGGGAAGAATTACCTCCTTACAGATAGCTAAAAAGATCAATGGTGTCAGTGGGAACTTATCTGAGAGGCAGAAATTGCCCAATGCTGAAGGAACCCCCAGCAACTTCTGGAGGAACCCTAGGGTTCCACTGAACTCTGGTTGAGAATCACTGGTCTGGACCGTGACAGTCCTAGAGAATCACATACAGTATAATAAAAGAATGATTATTATATTATTATAATACAGTATTTATATGGCGCCAACAGTTTGCGCAGCGCTTTACAATGTCGGGGCAGACAGTACTAATCAATACAGGAGGGATCAGAGAATGATGCGGCTGCTTTATTTAATTAGTGAACTAATGCGCTCAGAGGTGCTCTTTTCTTGATGAATGGTTCCCTTGAATTTGGGAGCGTGTGTTGACACTACAAGAGGAGGAGGGTCTGGGAACTTGTAAGGCGCAGACAGTGCTGATATAATCCTTCTCTGACCTCCCTGTTGTGTCCATGTCAAACAAGAAGGCCATTACCAAAAACAAAGGAATGTCCATCAACAGGCTGTCTGTTTAGAGTTTTCCACACCCAGCCGAGAGGGACAGGGGAGCCCAGGATCCCACTCAGCAAAGGGCCACTAAGCACTGCAAGAAAAAGGAAAAAACTAAAATGAATAAAAAAACACTGTAAGGCCCCATACACACTGGGCTGACAGCTGTGGCTGGACGGTGCAATAAGCGGTACTAGCGTTTAGGGCGGTATGCGTCCAAGGACTAATGTCTGGAATGTAAGAAGTCTGTGTTCTGCCATTTGTCCCTAGGCACGTTAAAGGAAAAGTATGGCCAAAGCTTTTTATGGCCCTTCTACTCCTTTAGATTACAGTAGTGCAGTTCTGCTCTCCTGTGACCCATTTTCAGCCGACTTTGGGCTAAAGTCTGCTGTTGGCTGACGTCACCCAGCCAGTCCAGATGCTAGATCAATCCCGACTTTACTTTCGGGATCCACTAAGGTGCTTGGACTAGAAGCTGGCTTAGTCCCTCCTGCCCCCTCCACAGCCCAGTGCTGCAGTGAGCTCTGGAGGGGCAGAGCAGAGAGCCACTGACTGGCAGTCACAGCTCTCTGCTCAGAGTGGAGGGGGGGAAATGAGTGATCAGCTGTGTCTGATCGCTCAGTTCTCATTGCAGAGCTGGCAGGAGGACAAATGCAGAATCAGACTGACGCTGCATACAGCTAACTCCCCTAAAATGTGTCAACTCGCCAGCGCCTCGTAATGCTCCGTACACACGATCGGATATTGATCGGACATTCCGACAACAAAATCCATGGATTTTTTCCGACGGATGTTGACTCAAACTTTTCTTACATACACATGGTCACACAAAGTTGATCGGAACTTGCGAACGTCAAGAACGCGGTGACGTACAACACGTACGATGAGATGAGAAAAATTAAGTTCAATAGCCAGTGCGGCTCTTCTGCTTGATTCCGAGCATGCGTGGAACTTTGTGCGTCGGAATTGTGTTCACAAGATCGGCATTTCCGACAACGGATTTTGTTGTCGGAAAATTTGAGATCCAGATCTCAAATTTTGTGTGACGGAAATTCCGATGGAAAATGTCCGATGGAGCCTACTCATGGTCGGAATTTCCGCCAAAAAACTCCCATCTAACATTTTCCGTCGGAAAATCCGACCATGTGAACGGGGCATTACAATGTGTTTGGTCACGTAATTCCTGCACTGGATTGGGATTTAGTGTCATACATCTGTATACATTTCTTTTTGTGAGTATCTATTTGGCTGTATGTTTGGTTTTATCCAGTAAACTTTTGAAAATGCAATAGGCATGTGCGCCCCCCTGTGTGCTCTTTTGGCATGTGCTCCTAGGTGAGTGGAAATGTTTATCTTTATATAAACCCAAACTTCTCTTTGAAGCTATAAGCATTATTATAATAAAGCTTACCTCTAGGCAGGGGCGTAACTATAGGGGGTGCAGCAGTCGCGACCGCAACTGGGCCCTGTGCTGCAGGGGGCCCATGCAGCCCCCTCTACATATGGCCGGCAGCAGCATAAGCAGCTAGGGGTACCAGTGCACCATGCACACGGGTGGCTGGAGGTGGAGGGTGACTAGCAGAGCTCCATGCTTGACTATCGCACTGGCTGCTCTTTAGTTGTGCATTCCCCGCATGACCTGTGTACTCAGCCGGCTCCTCAGAGTACCCCTTTCCTGCTCCATGCATTGCCGCTCAGTCCCATGTCTGTTCTCCCCAGCCAGAGTCCCGCTCCCCACCGGGGTCTGGCCCACACTGCACTGCATACTTCTCCCGGGTAAACAAACTTTAAGCACACAGATGCAGTGCAGTCCTATGAGAGCCCCCCGGAGGACACTGCAGGCTTGTCTGACAGCCCCCCTCCTCCCCCGTCATACACAGATGATGAAAGGTCTTTCTGGGAGATATGCTGATCGCCCGTCCAGCACACTGGATGGAGCCCAGGCCAACATGGATGAGTGTGCGGCCTGCAGCTTGGTCATGGTGAGTGAGAGGACCCCATCCCCCACATACCATTACATACCCCCTCCATCTCCCCCTGGGAACAGGGGCCCCTTCTCACGTGGGGACAGGTACCCCATCTCCCCTGGGGACAGGGGCCCCTTCTCACCTGGGAGCAGTAACTTCATCTGCCCTGGAGAAAAGGACCTCATCTCTTCTGGGGATGGGGACCCCATCCTGCCTAGGGAAAGTCCCCCAAAACTACTGATGCCAGTGGTGGAACTACAGGGCTCACAAAGGTCATACCTGTGACCACCCCCTGGAGTTCCACCGCCGGACTCGGAGGGAAGGGCCCTGGCTGGAGTTCAGGGGGGCCCTTCATGGTTTCTTGCATCAGGGCCCTGAAGGTTCTAGTTACGCCACTGCCTCTAGGTTAAAGGAAGCGCCGTTTAGAAGATCTTCTAGTGAGCAGAAGCCAGTGATGTCACTTGCACATGTGCTCTGAAGGAACGACATACCCGTGCTGTTCCTTCAGAGCTCTGTGCCGCAGCCACATGCATGCGCGGCAGTCACGTCATTGCCGCAAGGGGCCGCAACCCGTGAACCCGGAAGGAAGACCGGGTGAAGATGGAAGCCTCTGCAGCAATGACAGCGTGCCACTGCAGGGCTTTGTTTCAAGGTAAGTCTTTCTTTAATGTGCTAGTCAATGCATACTAGCACATTATGCCTTTACCTTGAAGAGGGAAATCTTTTTTATTTTTTTATTTTTTTTAAGTTTACTACTGCTTTAACATAATAAAAACACAGCGAACTAAATCAATGATTCTGAAGACAAGGCAGGAATTTTCAGTATTTGATTGATATTAAGCTGTAAAAGTTAGTTTAGGGAATGATCAATTTATTTTAGGTATATCAAAAGCCAAAACTTTTTTTTTTTTTCATTTTGGAAAGGGTAATATTAAAAACAAATTTTTGCCATCTATATGCCATTGTGGATTTTTTTCCTGTCCTTCCAACACAATCGGAAGTGAGATTAAAATATCCCCAAAGTGAGGAACCTTCCGTATTAGCTTTCTCCAGAGCAAATGTCCCCACCATAGGATGTCCCCATCATGTCACCTCTTGTTCTGGGAACAACTGTAACATTTTGGATTTACCATCACTTTCTGTCAAGGTGACTATTGTCCAGTGATAGCCAACCTTGGCACCCAAGATGTTTTGGAACTACATTTCCCATGATGCTCCACTACACTGCAGAGTGCAGGAGCATCATGGGAAATGTAGTTACAAAATATTTGAGGTGCCAAGGTTCGCCATCACTGCTATAGTCCCTAGGCGAAATAGAGAAGGTGAGGGACACAGACAGCAATAAAAACCTGACAGGGGTTCTAACCTTTTCCTACTCCATCCCAAAAAAAGTTCTAAATTTAAATGTCGTTTAAAACAGAACTCCAGCCAATAATAAGATAAAAATGATTTCCCAATGAATAGATACAATAAGGAAACCACTTTTTCTACAATTATTCAGCTTTATTGCAGAGATTTCAGTAGATATCAGAAGCAGTAACTTTTTTCTGCTGCTAGATGTCCTCAATCTGATCGCCAGCATCATTCATCCCACCTCCTCTGAGCCCAGGTCATCCTGCACACTCCCAAACCTGTGACTGATCAATGAAAGGAGTAGCAAAAATGTGATAAGCTCATCGCTCTGTCACTCTGCTTTTTACTTCTATGCTTCTTATCAGTAAATGAACTGATTGGCTCCTTGTGCTTCAGCTCCTTCTCCCAGTGTAAACTCTGCTGTACAGGGACTGCTTGAGGCTGATACCAGGTCAGATTTAGGTACATACATGACCAGGGGCGAACTGACAACTCATGGGCCCCCCGGACAATAGGAGATTATGGGGCTCCCAGGCAATCTGAGATTATGGGGCCACACAGTATACACACACAGTATACAATCACACAGTATACACAGACATGTTTCTATTGGCTGAGAAGGTACTGGAGAGGTGGGTCAGACCAAAAGGATGTCGGTAAGGGACATTTCAGGCACAGATGTAAAAAAAAAATGATTTTTACATACTGTCCCTGGTTTTACTGAGGCTGGCAACTCTGATGGGGCCCCCAGGCAGTGCCCAAGTGGCCGAATAGTCAGTCCGCCCCTGTAAATGATTTGTGTTTAAAAAATGCATTTATGCATTAGGAGCCAGCCTGAAAGCTAAAATAATCTGTTATAGCATGCAGGCTGGTGTCTGATGTGTAACAGTGATGAGGTGTGTTGCCTTTGTGTTGTTTACATTCATTCCTATACACTGTAGTGGAGTTATAGTACAGTGACCAGTGGTGATTCAGTGCTTTGTGGAACAATCCCGCATGTCTCCATTTTTAGCCATACACGCTGTAACCCACCTCAAAGGGGTGTTGTGATGTGTCCAAGGTGCATAGAAAACAACTTTGCAGCGAGCCTGCCTTGATCTGTGCAGATTAAGTCTACATGCAGATGGACGACTAGCAAACTCTGCGATTTCCAGAGGTAGTAATCTGCACATTCCTGCATCTGGAATGACAAGTGTTTGCAAATAGTGGTTGAGTTCAACCCTGATCACTACAGGCTGTAGGATCAGTCACGAATAGCTGTGGCTACCATCAGCCTGCCATTGCTTTGTATGGGCCGCAGCTAGTCACATACACAACCTGTCATTCCAGACGCAGGAATTTGAAGATCGCTGCCAGTGGAGATCTCAGGGGTGTGCTAATCACTGTCCAAATGTAGCCTAATGCAGATCAGTGCACAGGAGGTGAATGAGCCCCTAATGATTACAAAACTGCAAAAAGTCCCTTGTCACACCTGTGCGAATTGTCATGCGATTTGATCGTTCCAAATTGCATGACAAGTTACACCCTTTCGTCCGCAATGGAAGCGGTCATAGCGACCGGAGTTGCATCGATTTTGAAAGTAGCTCCTGCGCTACTTTTTTGCAAGTTCAGGTGCGACTTGCATAGACATCTGCATATGAAGTCACACAGATGTTTTCCGAGTCGCATTGACATGCGACTTTGAAATCGTGCGGCTTCAAGTGAAGTCGCACAATTTCAAAGTTGGATTCGGAGTGACCGAAGAATTAATGTGTGTCTTTTATATCTGCCCACAGATTCGTTTAATAACCAAAAATCGCAATTTGTTATTGTTTATCTGATTGAGGCTGGGTTTTCCGCATCCAATTCGCAATAGCAGGAGAATTTGACTGGCTCTCTATGGAGCCGGTTTACAAATCTTCTCTGCGGCTCCGGAGTGAATTTGCGCATGAGCTCTGTGTGTCTTTTGGTCCTCTTCAGGTCCTCTTCAGCCAAAAATTCGGGGTGAAATCGTGCCTGAAACGGTTAACCAGGACGCACTGGACCCCTGCTGGGAGCTGCATGCAGTAATGGTGGGAACCCAGCCTGTATTTGCTGATAATCATATTTTAACCAAGTGGTGTATATTGATTAGCAATTGGTTTTACAATTGATCTGTTACAATTGTTGCATCTATAGGTATGGCTTGCATTAGTTTCATTAGTTAGCTTAAAAATTATTATTCATTTTGCAGAAGGTTTGGTGAATAATCAATATCCGTTATTTGCTAACTTGAGCTATTAAAGAGGCGATTTTTTTAGGGATAATTCAGATCTCTTTGTCAGGCTTTAGACTACTACTACTACCATTACTACTACTATTACTATTTTTTTATCATTTTATTTTATTTAATTTTTTATCATTGTTATTACTGTTATTTTTATTATTGTGAAAATACAGAATTTAGGTTCAATGCATGTGGCTTTGCTGTAGATAAATCCATGGTGTACAATTGGGCAATCAGAGCGTCCATGTTAATGAAAACCTGTACTGCGTGGAGTCTGCCATTGCTGAAATCTCCTCCTGAAAATGCTAGTTGCCTGGCTGTCTTTAGCTTCAATATTTTGAAACATGAAACCACTAAAAGAAGTGCATAGATCAGAACTTCAAGCTTTGCCCTTGCCTTGATCAGGGTCAAGTGATTGTATTGAAATCAGCCCTCATATATGGCAGCCAGGCAATGAGCATTTTTTGGGGGAAATCCGCAGGGACAGCTTACCTACACCTCTCAGACCAGGTTTCCTATACTGTCTGTCGTCGGTTGTTACAGAATAGTATGGTATTTTGTGTGTGATCCTGTATGATGTGTATGTACAGCACCGGGGCTGTGATTGTCACCCAGTGTTGTCTTCGTGTCACTTGTCCAGGTAATAAAATGTTAATGAGAGCTCGGGGGAGGAGGGGAGCGTGTCCGCCAGGGGGCGGCAGAGAGCGGCTCCCTCCTCCTCCCCGGTCTGGCACAGTCACACTCACACTCCACTCTCTCCGCTTGTCTGCAGGGACGTCCGAGTAGCCGGGGATCCGCGGAGCGGCGCTGTGCGGGGGGCAGCATGAGGGGGAGCCTGCTGCTGCTCACAGCCCTCCTGCCCCTGGTGGGGACCAACTCCTGGTGGTGAGTACTCAACGGGGCAATTATTGCAATATATTGTATGGGGCAATTCCTGTGCCAATAAGAATATCTGGTTACATTGCATGGGGCAATTCCTGGGAATATCGGATTATGTTGTGTGGGGCAATTCCTGTACTAATGGGGGATATCTGATTATATTGTATGGGGCAATTCATGTACTAATGGGGAATACCTGATTATATTGTATGGGGCAATTCCTGTACTAATGGGGAATATCTGATTATATTTTATGGGGCAATCCCTGTATTAATGGGGAGTACTTGATTATATTGTATGGGGCAATTCCTGTACTAATGGGGAATATCTGATTACATTTTATGGGGCAATTCATGTACTAATGGGGAATGCCTGATTATATTGTATGGGGCAATTCCTGTACTAATA
This sequence comes from Lithobates pipiens, assembly GCF_037356315.1. Classification (NCBI taxonomy): domain Eukaryota; kingdom Metazoa; phylum Chordata; class Amphibia; order Anura; family Ranidae; genus Lithobates; species Lithobates pipiens. The sequence continues at coordinate 483,475,235 of NW_027507903.1, read as the reverse complement.
GGGAATGCCTGATTATATTGTATGGGGCAATTCCTGTACTAATAGGGAATGCCTGATTATATTGTATGGGGCAATTCCTGTACTAATGGGGAATGCCTGATTATATTGTATGGGGCAATTCCTGTACTAATGGGGAATGCCTGATTATATTGTATGGGGCAATTCCTGTACTAATGGGGAATGCCTGATTATATTGTATGGGGAAATTCCTGTACTAATAGGGAATGCCTGATTATATTGTATGGGGCAATCCCTGTATTAATGGGGAATATCTGATTATATTGTATGGGGCAATCCCTGTACTAATGGGTAATATCTGAGTATATTGTATGAGGCAATTCCTGTACTAATGGGTAATATCTGAGTATATTGTATGGGGCAATTCCTGTACTAATGGGGAATATCTGAATATATTGCAAGTGGCAATTCCTGTACTAATGTGGAAAATATTGTATGGGGCAATTCTTGTACTATTGGGGAATATTTGAATATATTGCATGGGGCAATTCCTGTACTAATGGTGAAAATATTGTATGGGGCATTTGCTGTACTAATGGGGAATATCTGAATAGTGCCAAATTCTTGAACTAAGAGTGAAGAACATTGCACGGGACAATTTCCGAAACTAATGGTGAATATTTGAATATAGAGAATGGGGCAATTCCTATACTAATGGTGACTATCTGAATATAAAGCATGGGGCAATTCCTGTACTGATGGTGAATATCTGAATATATTGCAAGGGGCAGTTCCTGTACTAATGGGGACTTGTGGAATGTACTGCATGGGACATTTCATTTACTAACAGAAAACATTGCATGGGGCCATTTCGGCACTAATGGAGAATAGCTGAAAATTGCACGGGGCAACTCCTGTACTAATAGAGAGTATCTGAATAGTGCCATATGGTTAATTCTTAAACTAAGAGTGAGGAACATTGCATGGGTCAGTTCATGTACTAATGGACAATAGTTGAATAATGCATGGTGCAATTCCTCTACTAGCAGAGAACATTACATGGGGCAATTATTTTATTAACAGAAAACATTACATGGGGCAATTCCTTTACTAGCAGAGAACATTGCATAGAGCAAGTCCTAATTTAATGGACAGTATCTGAACATTGCATGGGGCAATTCCTGTACTGAATATATCTAAATGCTGCATAGGGCAATTCCTGTACTAATAGAGAACATTAATTGGGGGAATTCCTGTATTAAGGGTGAACATTAATTGGGGCAATTCCTGTACTAAAGATGAACATTAATGTGAGCAATTTCTGTTCCAATGGAAGACATGTGAACAATCTATGGAGTAATTCCTGTACTAACAGTGTCTGAATATTAGATGGGGTGATCCTGTACTAACAGGGAATATCTGTATATTACATGGGGCAGCTCCTGTACTTACAGTAACTGAATAGGCAGTTCCTGTAGTAATAGTATCTGAATATTGCCTGTGACACTAGGGGCTCATTTACACTTGCTTCAGCTTCAACACACATTAAAGCGCCTACTGCTTCAACATGCTTTTATGATGTGTTTTTGATGCTTTTGGTGGTGCTTTGAGGAAGCTTCAGTGATGCTTCAGTTATGCTCTTTTGAAGCTTTGTTGAAGCTTGCCAGGTTCACTGTGTGTGTGTGTGTGTGTGTGTGTGTGTGTGTGTGTGGATATCTCATGCCTGCAATTTCTCCAAAACAACGCAAAGCTAAAGCTGAATTGAAGGCCTTTTAGAAGCTGCAGATGCTTCCTGCAAGCTTTGTCATAAACTTCTATGGGGGCTTTGAAGACGCTTTGAAGCACCACTAAGGGCTTATTTACACTTGCTTCGGCTTCAACAAACATTAACGGCTAGTTTACACTTGCTTCAAAACAAGGCTTCAGACAGGCTTTGTTAAAGCTCCCTGAACGCCAGTCAAAGCTCATGTCACTAAATAAAATGGTTAGCTTAAAGTCCTGTTTACACCTTGCTTTTGCTTTGCTTCGGGTTCGCTTCAAAAATGATACCCCATGTAGCTTTAGTGTTTCAAAGTGTCTTCAAAGCCTCCATAGAAGTCTATGGCAAAGCTCGCTTGAAGCCTCATCGAAGCTCCACCAAGGCCCCACCAAAGGCTCATTGAAGCACCATAGAAGCTCCACCAAAGGCTCATTGAAGCCCCACCAAAGCCTCATCAAAGTCCCACCAAAGGCTCATTGAAGCCCCACCTAAGGCTCATTGAAGCAGCAAGCAAAAGCAAAGTGTAAACAGGACTGTAAGCTAACCAGTTTATTTAGTGGCAGGAGCTTTGACTGTTCAGAGAGCTTTAACAAAGCCTGCCGGAAGCCATGTTTTGAAACAAGTGTAAACTAGCTGTTTAATGTACTATGGAGTAATCAGGGGCGGACTGAAAACTCATGGGGCCCCCGGGCAATAGGAGATTATGTGGCCCCCACGTAATCAGAGATTATGGGGCCACACAGTATACACAAACACACAATAACACAGTATACACAAACACACAATCACACAGTATACACAGACATGTTTCTATTGGCTGAGAAGGTACTGGAGAGGTGGGGCAGCTATAATCTCTGGATTTTTAGACCAAAAGGATGTCGGTAAGGGACACTTCAGAGACATATGTAAAAAAAAAAAACACAAATTTTTACATACTGTCCTTGGTTTTACTGAGGCTGGCAACCCTGATGGGGCCCCCTAGGGGCATGGGACCCTCGGGAAGTGCCCGAGTGACCCAATGGTCAGTCCGCCCCTGGGAGTAATATATACAAGTAGTTTGTAGAATTTTTCATAGTAACCTAAGTGTATGCATAATGCATAGCCAGAACTTTTTTCATTGGTTTTGGATGTGTGAACGTGGGAGGGGGGAACCTCTGTCAGGTTTTCTTTTAGTCTGTGTCCCTGTTTGTTCAATTCACCTTCTCTATTCATCCTGCTCATCATTGTCCGAAGGACTGAATGGAGAGCCCCTGTTTTGGTGACAACTGTCTGTCTAACACAGGAACTTCCTCAGTTGAAAAGATTTCTTTTCACTTCCTGTTGTGTCTTCAGGACAGGAAATGAAGGGAAAACAATGCAAGAAGCAAAAAAAAAAAAATCCCTTCTCTACTCCATACGGTTAGGTTGCGATAAGACTAAAACGCCTGTAGTGTTAGGTTGTGTTTCAGACGCATTTCAGAGGCATTAGGAAGGTTTTTTTTTTTGGGGGGGGGGGGGCTTCCTTGACTTGAATGGAGGCAGTTGGCAAAGCTTTGCCAAACATTGCGGGCAAGATCAAAATTACTCAAACAATGCAAAGTGTTGCCTGTGTGTGGGGAGGACCATCCTCTACTCATGTAAAGAACGGATGATAGCTTTGCAAAGCATTCAAAAAGCTTTATTAACAAAAAAAAACAAATACAATGTTTTTTTTTTTTTTTACGCTCGTATGAATGAGGCCTAACGGAATGTTTTGGCTGCATGTACACTTTTCTGGGAGGCAGTTTCAAGCAGACAAGTGTGAATGAGGTCCAGGAGATAAGCGGAAGGTCTACTCAACACTTCCCTGTTGTGATAATATCTCAAGGTGGTCTCATTTGGTTCATTTTGTTAGGAAAGATCAGTTGGTTAAATCCAGCCCAGAAGGTGACCCAGACGGACATTATCCAAGCTTATTTCGTATAGTGGTGTTATAAGAAACTTTGATAATATGTAACTAATTACAATAAGATAATCCCCATCCACTTAAAGAGATTTTGTGCTGTACCTTAGATCTGCAGAGTTCCGTACTCAGCCCCTAATTATAAGATAAAGGCGCCACGTCCTGCAGGATATAGCTTTTTGTGATATCCTTCTCTGTAACCCATCCGACCCAGAGCTTACTGTTTTTCCTGCATGTTGGTGGGGAGGCAGCCAAACAGCATCTCTTTGCTCCTTAGGCTGCGTTCACACCTGAGCGTAGCATCTTTAAATGCTTTTCTGGCGTGTTTTTGGCAGGTTTGCATGAAGCGTTTTTGGGCTTTGGCATTTTTTATTAGCCATTAGAGAAAACTATTATCCGTTGCATCATTTGTTGCTAGATATTTCAGCTTTTTTAGCTTTTTCCATTAGCTTTTATTTCTTCTTTTATTATTAATAATTTATTAGAAAGTTTTTTTCGTTAGGGTAAGGGGTTTGAGTTCAGTTTAGGTTAGAGTTAGGCTTAGGAGTTAGGGTTATTTATTATTATAATTTTTTGTATTTTTACAATAAATAAATGTAAAATAAATACACAAATAATTAAAAATCATAAATGAATACTAAGTAACAATAAATAAATAATTCACCCTTAAGTGTCTGTTCACACTGAGGCAGCACGACTTGCAGCGCGACTGCCTCAGGCAACCTGGACACGACCGATGCGGCGACTTGCAAAATGACTTCTCTATAGAAGTCAATGCAGGTCGCCTCAAGTAGCCCCCAAAGTCCTACAGGAACCTAATGCCCCGTACACACAATCGGAAATTCCGCCAGCAAAAGTCTGATGAGAGCTTTTGGTCGGAAAATGTGATCGTGTGTATGCTCCATCGGACTTTTGCTGGTGGAATTTCGGCCAGCAAAAGATTGAGAGCAGGTTCTCAATTTTTCGTCGGAAAAAGATCCAATCGTACAAATTCCGATGCGCAAAATTCCTACGCATGCTCGGAAACAATTCGACGCATACTCAGAAACAATTAGAAGCATTGAACTTAATTTTCTTGGCTTGTTGTAATGTTGTACGTCACCACGTTCTTGACGATTGAAAGTTCAGCGAACTTTTGCGTGACCACCTGTATACAAGCCAAGCTTTAATGGAATTCCGTTGGAAAAACCATCCAAGTTTTTTCCGCTGGAAAATCCGCTCGTGTGTACGGGGCATTAGGTGTGACTGGGTCCTGAGAGTTTAAAGGCTGAAACTGCCCACTAATGATATTATCTCTTTCACGCTTCTGATAATCTGATCATCATGGACTTTTGTAAATCCATAGCATCTCATGGCACAGGAAGGGTTTTCAAGGCAAAGTATATCATTTTCAATGAAACAGTGGGGTTAATTTACTAAAGGGAAATTGACTGTGCAGTTGCCGCAGAGCTTAGCAAATGAGGTAAAAATTTACTTTACAAAGAATACCCAATCACATGCAAGAGAAATGAAGAAAAAAAAAAAAAAGTATTTTTCCTGGTACATGATTGGATGATGGAAGTTAGCAGAGCCTCCCCTCATTTTTTATGCTCTGGAGCAACTGCACTTACAAAGTGCACAGCCTATTTATTTGCCTTTAGTAAATCAATTGCAGTGTGTAATAAATGCCAAATTATCTTTTAAAAATATATATATATATTTCAAAGTGGGAGTGGCTCCACTTTTCCATCGTTTGAACAAAGTCATGTAAAAGGTAGAATTTCCATTTAGGGCTGAATTACTCTTTGCGGTGTGTTAACGTGTGTCATGTCATGCGTTACTATGGGATTGATTTAGTAAAGGCTTATGCCGAGTACACACGACCGGTTTTCCCGTCGGAATAAACTCTGAAGGTTTTTCCGACGGAGTTCTGCTGAAACTGTCTTGCTTACACATGATCACACCAAAGTCCGATTGTTAAGAATGCGGTGACGTACAACACGTACGACAGGACTAGAAAAAGGAAGTTCAATAGCCAATAGCCTCCGTCTTGTACTTGCTTCAGAGCATGCGTTGTTTTTGGTCCGCCGGAACAGCATACAGACGAGCGGTTTTCCCAATAGGAATTGGTTCCGACGGAAATATTTAAAACATGTTCTATTTCTAGGTCTGTCAGAATTTTCCTTAAAAAAAAAAAAAAAGTCTGATGAGGCATACACACAATCGGAATATACGATGAAAAGCTTCTGTCTGACTTTTTCTGTCGGACATTCCGCTCGTGTGTACGCGGGCAATATAGTTTGTGCACTTCAAGTACACTGCAGGTACAGTTGCTCCAGATCTGAGGGGAACATGGAAGGAAAATAAAACAGCATTTTTGCTTGCACATGTTTGGAATCAGCAGAGCTTCCCCCTCAGATCTAGAGCAACTGTGCTTGCAGTGCACGGTATATTTGCCTTTAGTAAATCAACCTCCCTGTGTTGTGTTAAGGCGGCCAATTCAAAAATAATGGATTTTGACATTTTTTTTATTTTTTTTTATTTTGCTGAAAGGATGAGTGATATCATTGCTATAGGTAGCGGGGTAAGAAATGTATAGATCTTGGACCCAGTTATGTATTTTTACCCTCTTTTCCTCTTCTAGGTCGCTGGCCTTGAACCCAGTACAGAGGCCTGAATTGTACATCATCGGTGCACAGCCGCTGTGCAGTCAGCTGACTGGTCTATCCCCTGGGCAGAGGAAGTTGTGCCAGCTTTATCAGGACCACATGGTGTACATCGGCGAAGGAGCCAAGACGGGCATCAAGGAATGCCAGTCCCAGTTCAAGCAACGACGCTGGAATTGCAGCACGGTGGACAATACATCAGTGTTCGGCCGGGTCATGCAGATTGGTAAGAGCATGTGAACACTAGCCTGTCAGTCTATTCTGCTGCCATGTTTAAAGTGTATCTAAACACAAGAACAAAAATTGAATATATTGCACCTTACAAATCCTTAGATGTGGTGACTGCATTTGTTTTCTTTATTTTGTTTTCTTTATTTTCACCTAGTGATCCTAATAGAAACACCCCTCCTGTGCTAATGTGGCAACGCTCACTCACTCTTTTTTGCATCTATGGAGGAGCAGGGTTGTCACCTTAGGGTAGGACTACAGAACACATCCCCCCCTTCCCCTTCTTATTAACCACTTGACTTGAACTGCGTTGCTTTAACTGACAATTGCGTGGTCATGCAACTCTGTACCCTAATAAAATGTATATCCTTTTTTTTCCCCCCCCACAAATAGAGCTATCTTTTGGTGGTATTTGATCACGTCTGCATTTTTTATTTTTTGAGCTATCAACAAAAAAAGACCGTAAATTTTGAAAAAAAAAACTATATTTTTTTATTAGTAATGGTGGCGATTAACGATATTATATTATAGTGGGCTGCGATATTGCGGCGGACATTCTCACACTGACACTTTTTGAGGCCCAGTGACACTAATACAGTGATCAATGCTACAAAAAAAACAAAAAAAAAACTGTACTAATGGCACTGGCTGGGAAGGGGTTAACATTAGGGGAGATCCAATGGTTAACTGTGTGCCTAGCCAATGTTTTACTATACTGTGTGAGGTGCTTTCATTGGGGGAAGATGGAATTTTTGCAGGGACACAAATTCCACCCCTTCCCTCCTGTCAGAATGGCGATTTGCATTGTTTACATAGGCAGATCGTCGTTCTGCCTAACGATCGGCGGGTGCCGAAGGACATTGAGTACCGTGCACCCTGCCAAATGGCTTCTGCTGTGTGTCATCGCACAGATGCCCGCCCCTTACCCATAAGTGTATTTTTACTTCCTCTGGATCAACTGTGGGTATAGAATTGGGTATATGGGATTGTATGATTTTATTTATTTTTTGTGGTTGAACTGGATGGACTTGAGTCTTTTTTTCGACCTGACTAACTATATAACTATGTCTATCATGTGTGTGTGTGTGTGTGTGTATATATATATATATATATATATATATATATATATATATATATATATATATATATACACACGTGATCTGGTGCACAGGTGCCACCCTATAGCAATAAAACGGACCTGAAGCGGTTGATATTTGGGGGGCAGGTAGGAGTCCTAAGATATGGCAGAGGACAATGTAACCAATAACAATCAGCACAGGGAGTCAGCAGCTCACAAAACTTCTGGCAGAATCGATGGGTCATTTTTTCCTCTTATCGAACAAAACGCCTTCAATGGCAAACGTAACAGCACGAAAGGGAACACATTAGAGTAGTTCATGGTTAGGGTTGACATACCCTTTAAGTTAATCCTTGTATGGAGATTTCTAACAAGTTGTCACAGAGGATAATGATGGCAGTAGGGGCCTGTTGGTTTAGGTTTCGGAAGTGATAGGATCTGCACTCTCATTGCACCCGATAGATGTGTGAGGAGAAATATTTGTAAAGGAGATGGAGCTTTTCTGTTTCTGACTCCTCCAGGCCACACACCCACACCACAATCCTCCCAAGAGACCTTGTGCACTTTTCTTGAACTTTAGAGGTTGTGTGATGACCAGAGATGAGACAACCTGCGGCTAAGAGGTCTGGACCAGAGGATGACCATATCAGCTAGGACATCCCATATTCTGTGGAGGATATGGTTTCATAAGCCATAACAGTCATCATTTGATCTAATCAATTCTTTGATATATTACAGTGAAGTAATATTTCACTTTAGCTTGGCATTTAAGGGATACCTTTTATTAGGTAAAAAGGTATTAAAGATGCAAGCTTTCAGAATGCCTTTGATCCCTTCTTCAGGCTTTATACATTTTAATACTTAATTCTGAGAATTCCGTCGCACAAAGTGCCACGTATGCTCAAAATTTGGAGACAAAAGCTATTGGCTACTGGCCTCTACGTAGTCCCGTCGTACGTTTTGTACATCACCTCGTTCCGAACGTCCGGATTTTCTGGCAACTTTGTGCGACCGTGTGTATGCAACACAAGTTTTGGCCAAAATCCATCAGAAAAAATCTGACTGATTTTTTTGGTCGGAATGTCCGACCGCAGTGTTCAATATTGAGTTGGCCCACCCTTTGTAGCTATAACAGCTTCAACTATTCTGGGAAGGATGGCCACAAGGTTTAGGAGTGTGTCTATGGGAAAATTTGAGCATTCTTCTAGAAGTGCATTTGTGAGGTCAGCCTCTGATGTTTAGACAAGAAGGCCTGGCTCGCAGTCTCTGCTCTAATTCATCCCAAAGGTGTTCTATCGAGTTGAAGTCAGGATTCTGTGCAGGCCAGTCAAGTTCCTCCACCCAAACTCTTCCATGTCTTTATGGACCTTGCTTTATGCACTGGTGCACAGTCATGTTGGAACAGGAAGAGGTCGTCTCCAAACTGTTCCCACAAACTTAGGAGCATGAAATTGCCCAAAATGTCTTGGTATGCTGATGCCTTAAGAGTTTCCTTCACTTGAACTATGGGGCCAAGTCCAACGCCTGAAAAACAACCCCACACCATAATCCCTCCTCCACCAAATGATTTGGACCAGTGTATAAAGCAAGGTCCATAAAGACATGGATGAGCGAGTTTGGGGTGGAGGAACTTTACTGGTCTGCACAGAGTCCTGACCTCAATCCGGTAATCCATCAGTGCCTGACCTCACAAACGCTCTTCTGTAAGAATGGTCAAATATTCCCATAGAAACACTCCTAAACCTTGTGGACAGTCTTCTCAGAAGAGCTGAAGTTCTTGTAGGTGCAAAGGGTGGGCCAACGGACTAAGACTGCGATGCCAATAAAGTTTATGTGCGTATAAAGACAGGCATCCCAATACTTTTGGTATTATAGTGTATATTAATCTAGGTTAGTCATTAAAATTTTCTGCACTAATCGATGGCTAAAACAGTACAATATTCTACTCAGGGGCAGCACAGTGGTGTAGTGGTTAGCACTCTCACCTAGCAGTAAGAAGGGTCGCTGGTTTGAATCCCAACCACAGCACTACCTGCCTGGAGTTTGCATGTTCTCCCTGTGCCTGCGTGGGTTTCCTCCAGGTACTCTGGTTTCCTCCCACAATCCAAAGACATGCAGGTAGGTTAATTGCCTTCTGTCCAAAATTGGCCCTAGTATATGAATGGGAACCTAGGATTGTGGGCTCCTTGCGGGTAGGGAACTATGTGAGTGTACAATGTACAGGGATATGGACAATTGTAGACACTTACTCAGGTTGAACTAGATGGACTGGTGTCTTTATTCAACCTTACTAACTATGAAACTATGAAACTACTCTGATCACCGATCGTACTGTATCTTTGTATGAGCAGAGTTGTTCACCCTAGGGTGCTCTCCTGATTTGGACTACAAACACCTCCCTCTTTCTGTATCTCCATTACATAACAAGGAAGTGTTCACAGAAGATAGATGGCAAGGATAACGCAGAAAGTTATGAGGATGTTAGATTTCTGGCAGGACCAGCAGGTATTTTTCTGTATTTAGTGGCGTTTTGGCAGAAAAACTCTTGACGCGTGTAAATGGGTCTAATGCTAGGCATGTTTAGCACTTCAGCGTTAATTCATTATAGTGGCCAAAAGATTATTCTGTCCAATTAAATTAACACCCAAGCATATGACGTGCCTAAACACGTTACACGTGTTTACAAGTGTCAAGTGTTTTTTCTGCCAAACTGCTGCTGCTAGGAGGGAAAGCGTCTAGGAGAGATGGCCAAACTTCCACCATGTTTGAGGCCTAGTACATACATTTTTGTGCCTTTTCTAAAATTCTCAAGAGAAAAAACGATTGTTGCTGAAATCTAAGCTCACGAACAAAAGTGTAATATATTGCAGCTCCTTAGATGTGATGGCTGCATTTTGTTTTGTTCTTTTCAGGATGAATACATTTTCAGCAAGTACAGACAATACCTGTTGGTCCTGCCAGAAATCCAGTGTACTTGTAACTTCCTGTTTAATAACTGAAACCTCAATGTTATCATCTTTTCCAACTTCTGTGGACTAAAGCCACGTACACACGGGCAGACTGTATGGCCAACTTAGTCCGTCAGACAATCCGACGGACAGTCCGTCCTACTTTCGAATGAACGGACTTGACCACACACGGATGCAAAACAGTCCGTCGAAAGTTTGCGCGATGACGTGTACAGCACGTACGACGGGACTAGAAATAGGAAGGCCAATACACAGCAATGCAACCTTTCGCCGTGTAAATCCTTTCTGAGCATGCGCCATACTTAGTCCGTCGAACTAGCCTACTCACGAGCGGATTGTCCGCTGAAACCAAAGTACGACGGACAATATTACGGAAATTCCGAAATACTTAGTCCGCCAGACTGCACGCTGAAAAAGTCCGCTGAAGCCCACACACGAGCGGACTGTCCGCTGAAATGTGTTTCGACGGACTAAGTTGGCCAGACAGTCCGCCCGTGTGTACGCGGCTTAAGGCTCCATTCACACCTGTGCGTTTTGGGAACCTATCAGAATTGCTGCAATTCTTCCCCCAATCTCAATACGCACTGCAATTGCAAAATGCAGGTTCAGGTGTCATTATTTTCAATGAGACCTAAAACGCAGTGCAGTTTTGCCATGATTGTTGCAGTTTTTATAGTATGGGAATTGCGTCAAATCGCATCATGTGAAGTTTATCACCCACAAGAAGCTCCTTTTTAGGCGACAAGCTTCACGTGATGCGATTTACCACACCGCGCTTTAGGTGCCACTGAAAATAATGGCACCTGAACGTGCATTTTACAGTTGTAGTGCATTTTGAGATTGTGAGCAGAATTACGCGATTCTGCCACAATCCCAAAACGTCCAGGTGTGAATGGAGCCACTTCTTCCTTAAGTACAGCGCCTTGCAAAAGTATTCACCCCCCTTGGCTTTTTACCCATTTTGTTACATTACAGCTTTTAGTTCAATGTTTTTTTAATCTGAATTATATGTGATGGATCAGCACACAATAGTCTAAGTTGGCAATTTGCAGAAAGAGAAAAATGGCCGATAATGGAGCCGAAAATGGGGCCCTGCCCCTGGTGGCGCCCATCACGGGGGTGTCCCGTAGCACAGAAGAGAGAGCCGTTGCCGCCACCTGGTTGATTAGAGCGCCGGGAACATAACTATCATTTCAATAGCTGTGTATTCCCCGCCGCGCACCGCCATATACAGCCCCTCCCCCTTGTCCAGGGAAGTTTGATAGATAGATCACTCATCCCAGGATTGGACGGGGGATTTGTTTATCAAAGTGCCCAGACAAAGAGGAGGAGCTGTATGTGACAGTGTGCGGCAGGGAATACACAGCTATTGAAATGAAAGTTGTTATGTTCTTATCAACCAGGCAGCGGCTCTCCGCTCTCTTCCTTCTTTTCCCCTGCACAGGCTGGCTGCACTGGGGACACAGGCTGGCTGCACTGGGGACACAGGCTGGCTGCACTGGGGACACAGGCTGGCTGCATCTAACGGGCACTGGCGAGGCTGCATTGATCTCTTGTATCATGTCTGCAGTCTCTGACCATCTCCCCAGTCTCTGACCATCTCCTGTACCATGTCCACAGTCTCTGATCATCTCCTGTACCATGTCCCCAGTCTCTGACCATCTCCTGTACCATGTTGTCCCCAGTCTCTGACCATCTCCTGTACCATGTCGTCCCCAGTCTCTGACCATCTCCTGTACCATGTCGTCCCCAGTCTCTGACCATCTCCTGTACCATGTCGTCCCCAGTCTCTGACCATCTCCTGTACCATGTCGTCCCCAGTCTCTGACCATCTCCTGTACCATGTCGTCCCCAGTCTCTGACCATCTCCTGTACCATGTCGTCCCCAGTCTCTGACCATCTCCTGTACCATGTCGTCCCCAGTCTCTGACCATCTCCTGTACCATGTCGTCCCCAGTCTCTGACCATCTCCTGTACCATGTCGTCCCCAGTCTCTGACCATCTCCTGTACCATGTCGTCCCCAGTCTCTGACCATCTCCTGTACCATGTCGTCCCCAGTCTCTGACCATCTCCTGTACCATGTCGTCCCCAGTCTCTGACCATCTCCTGTACCATGTCGTCCCCAGTCTCTGACCATCTCCTGTACCATGTCGTCCCCAGTCTCTGACCATCTCCTGTACCATGTCGTCCCCAGTCTCTGACCATCTCCTGTACCATGTCGTCCCCAGTCTCTGATCATCTCCTGTACCATGTCATCCCCAGTCTCTGACCATCTCCTGTACCATGTCGCCCCCAGTCTCTGATCATCTCCTGTACCATGTCGTCCCCAGTCTCTGATCATCTCCTGTACCATGTCGTCCCCAGTCTCTGATCATCTCCTGTACCATATCCGCAGTCTCTGATCTGATCTCCTGTATGAAAATATATTTTTTAAAATAAGTTTCGGTATCGGTTTCAGTTTTTCGGCCTAGTGTATTTTTAATTTTTGGTATCGGTTTTGGCACAAAAAAACACATTCGGTGCACCCCTACTACAAAATATTGACTTTAGGGGGATGAATAGTTATGCACATTGACATTTTCTGTTATGTTGTCCTAAAGTCGTGGGCAAGTTCTGTAAATTAAATGATGGAAATCCTCAAACAATCCATGTTAATTCCAGGTTGTGAGGCAACAAAACATGAAAAATGCCAAGGGGGGTGAATACTTTTGATGCGTAGAGGGGGATGTGTTAAAGCGGAGCTCCACCCAAAAGGGGAAGCGCCGCTTGTTAGCACCCTCCACTGTCACATTGGGCACTTTTTTGGGCGGGGGGATGGGTACCTGGTTTTCACAGGTACCCGCTCCCACTTCCGGATAAGATCCCTGTGGCGATCTACAGGTATGTCCGGCCCCTCCTCTTTCCCATCACTGCCTTCTGTGACACACAGATCCCAAAAGACGATGGGACCATTCAGAAAGCGCAGCGCGATTTGCGCATGCACAGTAGAAAAAAATGGGTTCATTGCCGGCTTTTACTTAGTGAAGATGCGGCGCCTGTACCCAAAGCCGATTGAAGAATTGGCTCAGTTGAGGACATCGCTGGATACCTGGACAGGTAGGTGTCCTTATATTAAAAGTCAGCAGCTACAGTGTTTGTATCTACTGGCTTAAAATTTTAGATTTAGATTTAAAAAAGGAAAAAAGCAGCAAAAAACGCATTACACTCTTTTCTGCAGCTTCTCCATTGAAGTCTACTGAACCAAAAACGCACCATTTTGCATTTAAAAAAGTCCCTCACCCTTTTTAAAAATGTAATGGCTGAAAAAAGCATAGATGTGAATGTGTACCATAGGAAACATGTAAAATGGACTGTAGTGCGTTTCTAAGGACGCGTAGGCTGCAATATATTACATGTATGTTTTGGGTTTAGATACATTTTAGGCTGGCCATACATGTTTGATCCTTTTCCAGGATTTTGGTTGATTTTGACGTTGAATCTGGGAACTAAATTTACATCTTTAATACAATTTATTAAAGGATTGAATTAATTCAAAATGGGGAAAAAGTAACGAAAGCAATTTCATTATAAGCCATCAGATTTTTCTCCCTGCATTCGGTCTGGGCAGGTTTCCCTCCTTGTGTCCGATAGAAATCCCCATTTATTTTTGTCTTGATTGATTGGTGATTGCAACAAAAAATGGAATCAAATGTTTGATGGCTCTCATTTAAATTGCCAAGTTATGATCTTCTTAGGTCGGCAGCTGCCTCTCCCCCTCCTGTTAGGATTACATCTCCTCCCATGATCGGAGGTGTGAGGATGCATTGTTTGGGCTCCTTTTGAAATGCAGCTCTGAAATGCTGAGATCAGGTTGAGTTTGATCTGCTGTGGTGTTAAAACAAGGGACAGCGACCCCTCCTCCTCCGCATTCCTTATCCTCTCTTGGGAGAGGGATAACCCCTCAATCACTTTCCCTCATCCAGACAGAAAAAAAAAAACAAGGGGAAAAAAGCTAAATTGTTCCAAAAATTATATTGGCACGTTACATTTGTGTACAAGCCTAAATAAATAAAGCCTCATTGTGGATAGTGCTGTGGTTTTGCAGCGCTAGGGTCCTGCGTTTTATTACCAGCAGGGCTCTGCCTATATGGTGTTTGTATGGTCTAAGCTTATCCTGAGTGCAGAGACTGATATGAATGAGTTCCCCATACAGCACTACAGAATAAGTCAGAGCTATATAAATGTATAATAGTGTGCAACCGTGTTGGGGACATTATAGTGCACCTCTTAAGCTGAGACTGGTGTGACTGACTTAGGGCTTGTGCGTCGTCCTTTGTAGTTGTGGTGCATTTTGACAGCACATTCCTTTAAATGGACTGTAGAATGCACTGGGCTGTGCACATAATAGAGGCGGTGTTCAGAAAGCCGCTATCCATCAGAAAATGCAACCTTAGTGACGTTCCGTCGCGGCCATATTGGTACACCCGCACTCGTCCGCAGTAAGCCTATAGTCTGAAGTCGCCAAGCGGATATCCTTTTACACCCACTAAAGGGTTGCATTTCACACTTAATTTTACCAGTAAACTGAGCTTATATAGTGGAATATAGTATTTAGAAATCCATCAAACTGTTTAGATGCTGACTTTTAAAAGCAGCCTTGTTCTGTCAGATTAGCAAACCTGTAAGATCAGCAGGAATGCCGATGCTTTTAAAATTCAACATCAAAACAGTCAAACAGACTTCCAAATACCGTATTTGACTATATAAGCTGTTTACTGGTAAAACTAAGTGTGAAATGCAAGACTTCAGTGGATGTAAAAAGATGTCTGCTTGCGGCCTTCTGACTGTAGGCTTACTGTGGACGAGTGTGGGTGTACCAAGATGGCCGTGCCAGAACATCAGTTGTGTTACATATTGTGATAGGTAGGGGCTTTCTGACAGGACACCTGCACTACTTTTAAAAATGCACTGCATTAGACTGCATGGTATGGTGCAATTTGGTGCCTCCAAATGCACTGCGTTTGCTATCTGTGTAAGGGGTGCCATTAAAAATACATTGCCACCCGCATGCAGATGACAAGCTTAGTGCATTTGAATGCGGTGTGGGAAATGTGGAAGGAACATGCCTTTCCCATCCCACGTTCTGGTGTTAATCGGCCCTAAAGCCGGGTACACATTACAGGTTTTTTTGGTTGCACTAAAAAAACTGACATCTCCGGTCAGGAGCTGCTGTACTATCCATGCAAGGTTAGTCCAACGATTTCCCCCGCAGAGCTGTTTTGTTCTGACAGAGGGATCCCCCCCACCAGACACTCTGATCAGCACTCTCTGCTATTGGCTGAGAGCGCTTATCGGGAGTCTGATGGTCACGAACGGCATGCTTCTGTCGGACAGACGAACATACACACAGGCAGAATGTGGACCGGTATTTTTTTGTACTCCTGACATTCTATCTTTGTGTACAGGGCTTTAGTGTGCTTTGTACAGCACTGAGGAATATGTCAATGCTATAAATGTATAAAATTGTGTGACTATGGTAAGGACATTAGTGTAATGTAAATGGCTCAGTGTTCGCTGTACAGCACTTTGTAGTATGTCAGAGCTATATACACACACATACAGTGTGTGAATGTGTAGGGACATTTGAGTGTCAGCTCCTGTGGTGCAGAGGCTGTGACTGACAAAAGCTGGTCATACAATGATATATTTTTTTGTTCAGCCTGCAGGATGAATGAAAGAAAGCAAACAGATTCCTTCATCTATGCTAAACAGAGCAGATGATGAATGTCCCGCTGCTGCTAATGTATTCTTATGGCTTTTCTTTGCCAATTTTCTGCCCGGCCCCTTAGATTTTTCAATTGAAGGACGTTGGGCGGAGTGTTGCCGACTGGGCTACCAACCAATCGAATTTTAGCCGGTTCATTGCGAACCGGGCGAAATTTGCTCAGTATATATGGCCAGCTTATGTCCCATTAGAGCAGGGATCTCTAAACTACGGCCCTCCAGCTGTTGCAGAACTACACATCCCATGAGGCATTGTAAAACTCTGACATTCACAGATATGACTAGGCATAATGGGAATTGTAGTTCTTGAACAACTGGAGGGCCATAGTTTGAAGGCCCCTGCTTTAGAGCAATATCGCTGTCCACTACTCTGTTCGATCACTCACTCTCCCTTGTACAAAGTAATATTCAATCATGTCACAGGATAATTGCTATAAATGGCAATTTTCAACTGTTTGTTTTAAGTTCATCAAGTCCCCCTCACTATCTTGTGATCGGTCTCACATTTTTGTAGAGGGGAAAGTTATCCCATAAAGGATATCACAGAAATGGTGTGATTGATCTGTTAACATTCCTGTATCACACAGGCAAAGGGATCCTTCCATGACTTCTGAACCCATATTGCCCCCTGAGGAGGATTCCTTATCTTGTTTCTTTGTAAATTCCTGCATACAATTTGTCCATATTCAGAGCCTCTGCCCCAGCAACACGCCCCGCGCCCTTCCCTCCCAGACTACTGGCACCTTTCCTAATACCGTATAGCAGCTTTGCCAGCAATAGCCACAAGTGGCAGTAGGCAGCCTGCTGTGAGCGCACTAGTGGACATGGGTAGACAGGTAGCCTGCAGCACTTGTGATGCCTCCAGCCTGTGATAAGTAATTAGCACTTTATCTGTCATCACTTGGTAAGAAATGCAGACACTGCGTGCCCAGAGGTGCAAACTGATCCATATCTGCCGTGTTTTACATACTGACCACTGTGCAGACACCACTCAGATCAATACAAATGATCATTCGGCTTCCAGAAGGGCGCGCTTGTTAATCTATAGGGTCCAGCATGCTTAGTAAGGCTACTGTTATATGTCACAGATGTAAGGCTGACCACAAACATCGGGGCGTCCAGGCCTGCAGGATGCTTATGGTGTCCACACATGTATTGATATGATCATAAAAGAGTTTTTAGACCCAAAACCAAAAATGGAATTTATTGCGGCTTACCAATCCTTAAATGTGGTGGCTGCATTTGTTTTCTTCCTTTTCTTGTCCCCCAACCCCACGCCCCTCTCTGTTTTCACCTAGCGATTAGGCCAGTAACACACCTCCTGTATTAGAGTGCCCCACTCTGGATGATGGAGCACAGGAGGCACCTTTGGACAGCAGCACTTTCTGTCTTGAGGGAGGGGAGTGTTAGGTGTACTAGCAGATATAATGCACTAAACATATTGAAGCCAAACTCCAGATAATACTTATAAATAAATAAAAGCTGATTATGGTAAGTCAGCGGCTGTCTGAACCCTCTAACTTGTCCTGTTGGAAAATAACAGACTTAGGCCAACCATGTATGGGCAGGCTGAATGTACCAAGTTGATCAATCAACTTGGGTACAACCAGCCTGCCAGATATCACATGAGAATCTCGCTGGCTTGTGTGACCACTAGCAATAATCACTGTCTTGTTACGGCAGGGACGCCCCCCCCCCCCCCCCCCTGCTAGGAGAATACAATGGGTTGGTGGGGGGGATTCCGGCATCAACACTGTCTGTGGTTGCAGGAAAGAAATTTGCTTGGTGTATAGCCTGTATTACTGGCATGTTCACCAGGTGATGATAAAGGAAAAACAAAACCGAATGCAGCCATCAAATCTAAGAATTGGTAAGCTGCAATACGATAAATGTTTGCTTTTGGGTTTAATGTGACTTTAAATTGAACACCCAATGGAACTAAACTGATCAAATAGAAATCGCAAACCATTCTGTCAATTTATAGAGCTGTTGATAACTTTTTACTATTTTGTTGACCACCTCTGATCGCAGAGGGCCATTTGTAATTTAGATGAATTCATTGATTGGTAAATATATTTGGATGCATACATTTTACAGAATGAAATTTCCCCTAATTGATAACACTGTTGCCATATTAGATATAAAATCGAGTATGTTTAGGTTCCTCCTGTCTTGAAACTCATTGTTTGCTTTTGTCTTTTAGGAAGCAGAGAGGCTGCCTTCACCTATGCCATCAGCGCAGCAGGAGTGGTGAATGCCATCAGCCGTGCCTGCCGAGAGGGGGAGCTGGCTACATGTGGCTGCAGCAGGACTGCACGTCCCAAAGACTTGCCCCGAGACTGGCTGTGGGGTGGCTGTGGGGACAATGTGGATTATGGCTACAGGTTCGCCAAAGAGTTTGTGGATGCTCGAGAGAGAGAGAAAAATTACCCGAAAGGGTCTGAAGAGCAATCGCGGGCCTTAATGAATCTGCAAAACAATGAGGCAGGACGCAGGGTGAGTATGAATTATCCCTGCTGACCCAATCCTCTTATGCCGCGTACACACGATCTGACTTTTTGACAGCAAAGGTCCGACGGAATGAGTCCGTCGGACAATTCGATCGCGTGTGGGCTCCAACGGAGCTTTGCCTGCCAAAAATCCTGAGGACTTTAGAAATAGAACATGTTTTAAATTTTCCTACCGGAACACCGCCAGACCCAGTTGCTATCAAGAAATCCGTTCGTGTGTATGCTAGTCCGACGGACAAAAACCGACGCTAGGGCAGCTATTGGCTACTGGCTGAACTTCCTTATTCTAGTCCGGTCATACGTCATCACGCTCAAATCCATCGGACTTTGGTGTGATTGTGTGTGGCCAAGTCCGTTCATTCGGAAAGTCCGCCAGAACTCCGCCGAAAATGTCCGTCGGGAAGACCGTCGGACCTAGTCCGTCGAAAAAAGTCTGGTCGTGTGTACGCGGCATTAGTGTAGCCTGGATAGAAGTACTCAACAAGGGTTTTAATCCTTCCCCACTCTTTTCAAAACTAGCAAAAAAGTTTTTGACTTGACATACTGACTGACTGTGCCATGAACTTATATATATATATATTTGCTCACTACTCGGTCATACACCATGATTCAGCCAAAAATGCAACTCCCGTTTTGCAGAGTCATTACAAAAATAACAAGTGTAGCTGTTTTGGGATTTACATTGATCTTCTCCTTGTTTCTGTAGACATTCAGAAGTGGCATTCATGCAGTGAAGGGTTCTGGGAAATAAGGAATGGTCAACAAATGGTCATAGGAACTTTTCAGCATGTTGCTGAACATTTTATTTAGATAAAGCCATCCAAATGGCAGTAGCATCTAAAAGCAGTTACAGTGCCTTGTAAAAGTATTCACATCCCTTTAAATTTTCCACATTTTGTCATATTTCAACCAAAAACATAAATGTATTTTATTGGTATTGTATGTGATAGACCAACAAAAAGTGGCACATAATTATGAAGTGGAAGGAAAATGATAAATGGTTTTCAATTTTTTTTTTTTTTTTTTTTAAGAATAAATATCTGAAAAGCATGTTGTGCATTTATATTCAGCCCCCTTTACTCTGATACCCTTAACTAAAATCTAGTGGAACCAATTGTCTTCAAAAGCCACCTAATTAGTAAAGAGTCCACCCGTGTGTTATTTAATCTCAGTATAATTACAGCTGTTCGGTGAAGCCCTCAGAGGTTTGTTAGATACCCTTAGTGAACAAACAGCATCATGAAGACCAAGAAACACACCAGACAGGTCAGGAATAAAGTTGTGGAGAAGTTTAAAGCAGAGTTAGGTTATAAAAAATATCCCAAGCTTTGAACATCACATGGAGCACTGCTCAATCCATCACCTGAAAATGGAAAGAGTATGGCACAACTGCAAACCTACCAAGACGTGGCTGCCCACCTAAACTGACAGGCTGGGCAAGGAGAGCAATAATCAGAGAAACAGCCAAGAGAGGTCCATGGTAACTCTGGAGGATCCACAGCTCAGGTGGGAGAATCTGTCCACAGGACAACTATTAGTCATGCACTCCGCAATCTGGCCTTAATGGAAGAGTGTCAAGAAGAAAGCCATTGTTGCAAGAAAGCCCAAAGAAGTCCTGTTTGCGAGAAGCCATGTGGGGGACACAGCAAGCATTTGGAAGAAGGTGCTCTGGTCAGATAAGACCAAAATTTAACTTTTTGGCCTAAAAGCAAAACGAAAAAACACTGCACATCACCCTAAACACCCCATCCCCACTGTTAAACATGGTGGTGGCAGCATCATGTTGTGAGGATGCTTTCTTTAGCAGGGACAGGGAAGCTGGCCAGAGTTGATGGGAAGATGGATGGAGCCAAAAACACAGGGCAATCTTACAAGAAAACCTATTAGAGTCTGCAAAAGACTTGAGACTGGGGAGGAGGTTCGCCTTCCAGCAGGACAACAACCCTAAACATACAGCCAGAGCCACAATGGAATGGTTTCGATCAAAGCACAGTTATGTGTTAGCCCTTGTACACACGGTCGGAGAATCCGTCGGAATGTGTCCTATCGGACCGTGTTGTCGGATAATCCGACTGTGTGTGGTATGCATCGGACTGATTCCATCTGAATATCCGTCGGACCCAATTTTCCAACTTGTTGGAAATATTTCCCGACCAACTGGGCTGATCGGACATACTCCGATCATGTGTAGAGAATTTTGATCAGACCAAGTGCCACGCATGCTCAGATCAAATTCTTACATCAAAGCTATTGGCTACTAGCCTGAATGTAGTCCCATCGTAATGAAATCACGTTCTGAAAGATCGGATTTTTCGACAACTTTGTCCGACCGTGTGTATGCAACAGTTTCGGACAAAATCCGATGGATTTGGTTGTCGAAATCTCCGACCGTGTGTACAGGGGCTTAGAATGACCCCGTCAAAGTCCAGACCTAAATCTAATTGAGAATCTGTGGCAAAACTTGAAAATTGCTGTTCACAGACACTCTCATCCAATCTTACAGAGCTTGAGCTATTTTGCAAAGAAGAATGGGCAAAAATTTCTATCTCTAGATGTGCAAAGTTGCAGACATACCAAAAAAGACTTGCTGCTGTAATTGCAGTGAAAGGTGGTTATACAAAGTATTTAGGGGGACTGAATCATTATTATTATTATTATTAGTATACAGGTTTTATATAGCGCCAACAGTTTGCACAGTGCTTTACAGCATGAGGGCAGACATTAGTTACATAAAAATTTGGTACAAGAGGAAATCAGAGGGCCCTGCTTGTAGAGCTTACAATCTAAAAATACAAATGCACGCCACACTTTTCACATATTTATTTTAAAAAATGTTGAAAACCATTTATAATTTTCCTTCCACGTTTTACAATTATGTGCCACTTTGTGTTGGTCTATAACAGGGATCTCCAAACTGCAGCCCCAAGGGCCAGATGTGCCCCTTTGCTAGCCGTTATCTGCCCCTTGGGGCACTATTTCTCCCACTGACACCAACAATGGGGCAATATTTCTCACAGATTCTAATGATGAGATACTATTCCTCTTACTATTAGGGGTGCTACTCCTATTGACCACCACCCCTGAGGCTATATTTATTCTTACTGATGCTGGGCCCGGAACATTTTCTGCCCTCGCTGGCCACAGGACCTCCAGTCCCTCTTAGAGTCTGAAGGACAATAAACTGGCAATTTGTTTAAAAAGTTTGGAGATTCCTGGTCTATAACATACATTCCCAATAAAATACATTTACGTTTTTGGTTGTAACATGACAAAATGTGGAAAATTTGTGGTGTTCTTTTTTTGCACAAGGCTGACATCAAGGATGTTTACCCAATGTATAAACTTTGTCTATAATGTTGATCCATGTTTATGTCATGATCATTATACGATCCTGGCTCCACTTGGAGGGTGTGAGAAAGTGTCCTTGAGCCCCATGGGTGCTAGATGCTCCCCCATTTCTAGCACCTATGTGCTTGAAGCTTAAGGGACATGTCCATGAGCAAAATTGTGGCCAGTGAGTTTTTGTTAAACCATCTACCTCCTTCTATGGTGTTGCTCAATTGCTGTTCCTCATGTAGTAAATACGATTTTGCAGCATTCTGGAACAGCAAGAAAGTGATGCTCATGTGAATGATGTTGGTGCACCTTGGTGATTCTGTAAGTGTGACATCAACCAGGGATTGCCAGAGATGGATGAGAAGATAGAGTAGTGAGAATGGCTGACACTTGCCTGATGGCGGAAGATCAGGACCACACACACACACAGAGAAATTCTCCCTGTGCAATAACAGCTCCCATCAGCCACTAATTCCAAGTAATGATTGAAACTGGGACCATCATTTGTAGTAATTGGCCTGTTTATGGCCACCTTTTGGCTGATCCTTTTTTTTTTGGTCGGGTTGAAGCTGATGATGCTTCACCTGTTAGAAAATTCCTTTAGAGCGTAAGTGCTTTGTTAGCAAAGTAAATGCAGCTGCTGAACCAGCAACAGAGCATTCAGCTGACATAACATAATACGAGGGCATGAATTGCCCTGTGCATGTTATATAGGAGGGGGCTGCAGAAATCTCTCATACATCCTTAATCTGGAATGACATTTCCATATACTGAAAACAAAACACAATGGGCCTGATAAACTGTCAGTGATGCAACATTAAAATAGCGCAGATTGCTACATTTTATTCTAGTGCTACAAACAATGATATACAATGCATGTTCTTGTGGAATACGACATAAATAAGAGTCACTATTTATGTGACATACAGTTAAAAAGACTACATATATTTTGGGCACATAGAATAAGCACATTAATGCACCATGTAGTAGATGGTGCAGGAATCCTTATAAACTATGGTCACTGCATCATGATAGGTAATTTGTTGCAGCTTGCTACTTTTTGCAACAATTTTGTACAAAGAGGTTGATTTACTAAAGGCAAATAGACTGTGGGGGTTATTTACTAAGGGAAAATCCACTTTGCACTGCAAGTGCACTTGAAAGTGCACTGAAAGTGTACCTGGAAGTAAAGTCACTGTAGATCAGATGGGGACATGCAAGGAGAATTAAAAACAGCAGTTTAGCTTGCACATGATTGGATGATAAAATCAGCAGAGCTTCACCTCATTTCAGATCTACCCCTTAGATTTAGAGCGACTGCACTGCCAAGTGCACTTTCAGTGCACTTTCAAGTGCGCTTGCAGTGCAAAGTGGATTTGCCTTTCGTAAATAACCCCCTGTGCCTTTTGAAAAAACAGTTGCTCCAGAGCTTCGTAAATGAGCTGAATGAGCAGAAGCTCTTGTGACTTCCATCATCCAATTATGTGCAAGCAAAAATGCAGTTTTTTTGTTTTTTTTCCTTGATTGGATATTCCTTGCAAAGTTAAGTTTTACCTAATTTACTAAGTTCCCTGGAGCAACTACTCTTGCAAAGTGCACAGTCTATTTCCCTTTAAATCGACCTTACTAACTATGTAAAGCAGGCCATGGATTGATTTTTTTTTTTGTTTGTTTGTTTTTTTTAACAGCCAGCACATTCCCCCATCCACTCATTCAAGGAAGATTAAAAAATCCTCACTGTGCTATTGTATTCCGACAGTGGGAGAACTCTGCTGTCAGAATGCACTGAATAGCGCTGCAGCCAATGTGCTGCATCTGCTGATTAAAAGAAAAATTTCCAACATTCCCTTCCAAAAGAAGCTGATCATTCGATTTTTTTTCTCTAGCAGGAACCGCCATAAATGCATGGAAATTTGGTTGGTTCCTGCTGAACCGGACACATCTCAATCCGTCTATTTATGGCCAGCTTAACACTGTAAGGCCCCATGCACACTGGGATGACAGCCGCTGTGGCTGGACGATGCACAGAGCAGTACTAATGTGTAATGTCCATCTCTGGTCAGCTTTAGGATTGGACAGATCCCAGGAGCCAGGTAGCCAATGCCCCAGTGCGCCAAACTTTTGAGTTTTTTTTCTAGTTGTCAATGGAGCTGGCTCTGAAAAAAGTCCTGCTGGCTCCTGGTTTGGACAGACTGACTCCTGAACTCCATATTCATTTGTCCACCCCTAGATTGGCTCGAATGGTCCCAGTCAGTCATGTGCTAAACTCAGAGACTTGTGATCATCACTGCAAGACTACAATCTTATGTCTGTGCTTAGCCTTGGTTTACAGCCTACATACAGTCCTCCCCTGCAGGAGATCTTATACAAACACCCCATATCTATAGGTAGAACAATTTCACATCAAAGCAGCTTTCAAAAAAAAAACTTGCAGTGTTTTTGTCTCTCTAATTACAAGCGGAGTGTTTTAAGTAGCAAACACAAAATCAGATTTGTCCAAGCAATGCCTCTTCAAGCTGGTCTTTGTCACTTTATCAAGCTGCACCAAATGTTGGGAAAGAGTGACAAGGTCAGGAATGTCACATCTCCTCCGCTGGCCATAAAGCAGTACACAACTAACAAATACAATCTCACCTAGGGGTCCAGAGCCCCCTACACTCTCACTGTAATAAAGAGGTCATAAACCGACTATCACACCTCCAGCATAGCACAAATGTTCTGTTCCTGTCCTGGCTGGGGGTGGGGGGTGTTTACTCTCCCCCCTCCTCTGGCTTTTATGGTCCTACATTTCTTTGTTTATGCCTTGTGCTGTTGTTGTGGCACTTCCTCTCTTTTCAGCTGCCCACCCCCCCCCCCCCAAATAACTGCAGACCACCCCCCTAACATTCCTGTTTGTCCTACCTGGGACCCTTCATTACTTGGGATGTGTTTGACTTTTGAGGATGAATAAGGCACAACAAACTTAGACTGAGGTCAAACCTAAACACTTACAATTTGTATGCAATCAGGCAGGCCCTCACACTACATAGTTGAAGGTATATCTATAGCAGCCCATACACGAGGTTGCAGGAAAGAAATTCGCTTGATTCTCCCATGAACACAGACAGTATTGACAAGGCAATTCTCCTGCCAAGTCCTTGGCAGGAGGGATTGAAGACAATGGTTATTGCTAGCGGCTATACCAGCTGCTAGCAATAATCGCATGGCTGGCTGTACCATTGATCAACTTGGTACATTCAGCCTGCCCATACATGGTTTGAACCTCAGTCACCTTCTTTAAGAGCCCTTTCACACTGTGCCGTCTAGGGCATCAGCGGTAAAGCGGCGTTATTTTTAGTGCTGCTTTACCGTCCTTTTGGCATTGCTATTCGGCCGCTAGCGGGGTAGTTTTAACCCCTCACTAGCGGCCGAAAAGGGGTTAAATCCGCCCCCGCAAAACGCCGCAGCAGGAGTGCTGCCCTATTTTCAATGGGGAGGAGCGGTGAGTTCACCGCTCCAAAGAAGCTGCTGGCAGGACTTTTTCTGACGCTCTGCCAGTGCAACGCTCCAGTGTGAAAGCCCTCGGGCTTTCACACTGGAGTGAATGGAGCTGCTGTTTTAGGGTGGTTTGTAGGCGATATTTTTAACGCTATAGTGCCTGCAAAATGCCTCAGTGTGAAAAGGGTCATAGTCTTTATAGCTTGGCTTGTGGTATTTACAATTTACTCTTTGCTATGGTGTTTTTTTTATTGTTGAGCTATGCAGTGTTGCTGAAGTTCAATGTATTTTCATATGTTAATGCGCATATTCATTTTGTGGACTCATTCACACCATCAGCTTTGAGCTGTGTTGGGGAGCGTTGTCCAATGTAGTCCCAATGCAAGAACAAGGCAATGGGGGTTGTTTACGAAAGGCAAATCCACTTTGCACTACAAGTGCACTTGGAAGTGCAGTCGCTGTAGATCTGAGGGGACATGCAAGAAAAATAAAAAACAGCATTTTGGCTTGCATATGATTGGTTGATAAAAATCAGCAGAGCTTCCACTCATTTCAGATCTACCCCTCAGATTTACAGCAACTGCACTTCCAAGTGCACTTTCAGTGCACTTGCAGTGTACAAAGTGTATTTGCCTTTGGTAAATAACCCCCAATGCGCCTTATATCCTATGGCTTGAGTGCACATCATGCACTGCTTCGCACTTGCACTTTTGTACAGTGTGTCCTGATTTAAAAAAAAAAAAGAGAGAAAAAAAACAAGTACTGCAATGCGTTTGAACAACAGCATTGCGTCAAAGAACAGAACAAGTTTATGCGGCAAAATATCATACATGCATTATGCATGCAATAACTGGTGTTTTGAGGCTTTGTAAATGATCCCTTAACAGGCTCTCAATGTTTCTTAGCACAGACACAAAATGTATAAACGCACAACAGGTGTAGTATGCTATAGTGCCTATGTATTGGCCAAAAAAAGTCACGTCTATTTTTTTATCTGTTGATGTGTCATTATAGTGTTAGAAACGCATGTCAACGCACCATCAAGCACATTAAAAACGCCCCTTCAAAGACATGCTGCAAAGCATGCACATACATGTGAATCCAGCGCAAGAGGGTACTTGCATCTTTGGGGTGTGGACATTAGAGTGTAAAATTTCAAATTGTGACGTGTCTTGCAGTAGTGTGCATTTTTACAACACACAAATTAGAATTTGTCCTTTAGGCCCGCTCACAGCTGCAGTACAGCTCAGCATATGGTGTGTTGTTGTGCACTGTTTTGTTGAAAATGCTGCAGGTGTGTATTTTTTATGCATTGGGGCAGGGATGTCTTAATGCAGTACACCTTAACACAGTTAAAATTGTGCCTTACTGTGCATACAAGTGTGAAGGGTCTTCCCTTTTTAGACTTGTGTGTTGTGGTAATGCATGCAGCATTGCACATTACATGCAATGCAGTTCTTTTTGAATGGCAACCCAATGAACTAAGGCGATGCATATGTTGTGTCACAGGGTGGTAATTATGTGGTACATATGATTTTTGGATCTTTTGCATTGGCAGCCCATTATTTTCAAAGGCTGCCTTAATACAATGAACGTTAACATGCAACATAACGAATCTTAACACACCACAAAAATGCAAATGGCTCCTTAAACTTTTATAAATAGCTCTCTGTTGACCATCGACCCTGAGCACAACTAGTGATTATTTCATTTGTACACAATCCCGCAACTTTCTTGCTGCCTTTTCTATAACAAACACCTTCAGTGCTCCCATAGGGAGTTACCTGGATTGGAACAAATGATGCTCAATTAACTCTCATCACTTGCAGGCATCATGCCGGGTAGGGACCTCTGTCCTATCTTAGCAGTCCTTTCAATAAGCAGATCCCCATCTTATTATTTGATGTGTGATCTCCGTGAACTGACTTCTGTCCTAGTCCCTAGATGTAAGACCCCCTGTGTGTATCCTAATTGCTGAGTTCCTATGTGAGGAAGCTGAGGCTTTAATGTGGAAATGGCCGAGGTGTCTTTGAACAGAAGTGGCGTTGGCAGAAAATAAACCCTTGTGTAACTCTTCTTTCTCTTTTCCTTCAACTCTTCCACATTGTTCTTCCACTTCCACTGAATATCAAATAGAGATCCTCAGTGTTCTATTCAGTGCGTTGTATTGTTGTTCACACTTGTCTTGTCCTTACTGCAAACAGGACATGAGTTTGTCACCCAAGCTTGGCACACTTATTGCTACCACTGTGGAGAATTGCAGATTTTTATTTTCTTAGGCTAATATAGTTACTACGGCTGAAAATTCTGAACGAACCCTTTGCACACTGCTATACACCCTTAAATATCTCTAGCAAAGCTTTGCAAAAAAAAATAGGGACTTTTCCATACATTACAATGCGTATTCAATCTGACCAACTGCATCAAAGTAATCCGTCTCTGGCCAGTCCCTACTCTGCAAACTGCCAAATACTTAATTTTAGCATATTTTAGTGGACATATAGTGCCAGTATGAGAAGACAGACAGAGGAGAGCTTTAGGCTCCATTTCTATTGCATAGAGCAGCTTAGTGACCAGATCTCTGTAGCCTTTCTCCAACTGTGTCTGTCTCCCCTATATTGGCAATACATATCAACAGTTTGTTGCCTTAGTGCCTTGGGGTGCCATTTAAAATCCAATGCTTGAAAATGCCACTTACAGCTGCACACATGCTGTGCTTCGCAGCTATGGCAAAAATCAAACAGAATTTCTGCAGGTGTTGCCTCCACCGAACGCAACTAACGTAGGTTTATGGGGCCACCTAGCAACTGCTCCATGCAATGATTGTGCCACAGTAGTGTGGCATTTGAAGGATTAAATTAGGCAACATATCACCTCCTCACTGCCCCCTAAATGTCGCAGAGAAGTGATCTGGGTGTAGATCGCTTTTCAGGGAAGTGGCAATCCTTGCTGCACATCTGAATGAGCCCCAAGACATAGCAAGTGAGAACCAGCAGGTGGTGGGGTGGATTTACTAAAGCCAAATAGACGGTACACTTTGCAAGTGCAGTTGCGCACTCATTTCCCTAGAGCTTAGTAAATGTGGTAAAAATCTACTGATATACATCATCCAATCATGTGCAAGGAAAAATGTTCATGTTGCACCACTTTTTACGGTATAAAAATGCAAAGCAAGGTTTTGATTATCTTTAAGCCACATGGCACCACCTGCTGGTTCTCACTAGGTACTGCACCAGATGTTTGGGTCTGTGCTCCTTGTGCTATTGACAGAGGACCTTCATCCTTTTTACTCCCTTGTACCATGAATATTTAGCTCCCTACTTTAAAAAAAAATATATATATATATATATATATATATATATATATATATATATATATATATATAACTGGGGGGGGGAATTTTTACGTAAAATAGGGGTCAATTCACTAACATGGTACTCCCACTGCTACTGTGTTATATACAGAATTTGACTTTTTTTTTTTTTTCCAATATGCTAATTTTTTTATCCCTAACATTAGGTGAAATTACTCTTTAGAGGTGATTATGTATGTAATATTAACATTTTTGTGCTGCAATGTGTATGAAAAAAACGTGTTTTCACTTCTTAAAATGCCTCTTGTTAAAGTATACCTTAAAACCATTTTTTTTTTTAATTTTGAAAGGCGTGTGGAAGGATTAGACCCCCCAGTCAAGTTTTTATTGCTGTTTTTGTCTCTACTGGGGAGATTCATCCTCTTATTTGTCATGGTGACCGCTGACACTGAGAAAGAAAGTGATGGGAAATACTAACTTCTAGCTGTCACCAGGACAGGAATAAAGGGGAAATCTAATGGTGATGCCTGTTAGATCTTTAATCACTTTGGAGAGATTTCCTCTTACTTCTTGTTATATTGTCTGGACAGGACATGGAGGAAATTTCCTCATAGGGTACACATATAGGCAGCAAATAAAATTTCAAGACTTTCAACCTCTAAAACAACATTAAAGCTGAGCTCCAGCTTTCCTTTCAGTCTTTGCACAGTTGTACAGGGTCCTTTACTGCACTTACTCGGATTTCACTGCACACTGTGAGCTCCTCACAATGTCCATTAGGCCCCTTTCACACATGCGGACAGTATGTCCGTATTTCATCCATCCGTTTGCGGATAAAATACGGACATACATGCATCCCTATGGAACATCCGCAGACACCCACTATTGTCCGCCTCCGCAACAGTCCGATTCTGCAGACGGAGGAAAATCCTATTTTTCTATCCGTCTGCAGAGCGGATCGGATGAACACGGACAGACAGTCCGTGCTCATCCGATCCCCATAGAGGAGAGCTGACAGGGCGGTCCCTGTACAGTGTGCGGAGACCGCCCTGTCCGCCGCCGGCTCAGCGATCCCCGCTGGGCGAGCGGATCATCACGGGGCGGATCATTACTGATCCGCCCCGTGTGAAAGGGGCCTTAGAAGCTGCAGCAAGTCATACAGAGTCAGACAAGTTAATTTCCTAGGACAGTGATGGCGAACCTTGGCACCCCAGATGTTTTGGAACTACATTTCCCATGATGCTCATGCACTCTGCAGTGTAGAGGAGCATCATGGGAAATGTAGTTCCAAAACATCTGGAGTGCCAAGGTTCGCCATCACTGTCCTAGGGCATCCAGCATCATCTAGCTCAGGGGTCAGCAATCTTTTTTTCAAGGGCCGGATTCAATGTATATGAATGCATGGAGCGCTGAATTCACCTGCTAATAAATGAAGATAATAATAATCCTAACATAGTAATAATAACAGTACAGGTTTACCTCACTTTAAGGTGCTTCACTAATACAAAGCCAGTCCACCCTGAGGGAGCATGTGGCTGGGGATTCAGATTTTACTGCCCCCTCCCTCATCCTGGCCACCAAGGGTGACTGACGCCAGCCCTGCCAGCCAGCATGGTCTGGAGATGGGATTTCTGTCCCTAGGGGCGATGGGGTCCCTGACTGTCCCCAGGGGAGAAGGGGTCCCTGACTGACCCCAGGGGAGATGGGGTACCTGTCCCCAGTGGTGAAGGGGTCCCTGTCCCCAGGTGAGAAGGGTTCCCTGTCCCCAGGGGTGATGGGTTCCCTGCCCTCAGGAGTGATGGTTCCCTAATAGGGTCCCCCCTATTGCAGTGTCTTCTGTACCCCATAGCAGTGTCCTCTGTCCCCCTTCACATCTCTCCCATAGTGTCCTCTGCCCTCTCCCCCTATAGCAGTGTCTTCTGTCCCCTGCACCCCCTCCCCCCACTGTAGTGTCCTCTGTACCCCCATAGTGTCCTCTGTACCCCCACATTGTCCTCTGTCCCCTTTACTCACCATAGTGTCCCCTGCCCCCACCATAGTGTCCCCTGCCCCCACCATAGTGTCCCCTGCCCCCACCATAGTGTCCCCTGCCCCCACCATAGTGTCCCCTGTATCCCCATAGTGTCCCCTGTATCACCATAGTGTCCCCTGTATCCCCATAGTGTCCTCTGTACCCCCCATAGTGTATTCTGTCCCCCCATAGTGTATTCTGTCCCCCCATAGTGCATTCTGTCCCCCCATAGTGTATTCTGTCCCCCCATAGTGTCCTCTGTCCCCACCAGAGTGTCCTCTGTCCCCACCATAGTGTCCTCTGTCCCCACCATAGTGTCCTCTGTCCCCACCATAGTGTCCCCTGCCCCCACCGTGTCCCCTGTATCCCCATAGTGTCCTCTGTACCCCCCATAGTGTCCTCTGTACCCCCCATAGTGTATTCTGTCCCCCCATAGTGTATTCTGTCCCCCCATAGTGTATTCTGTCCCCCCATAGTGTCCTCTGTCCCCACCATAGTGTCCTCTGTCCCCACCATAGTGTCCTCTGTCCCAACCATAGTGTCCCTTTTCCCCAACCATAGTGTCCCTTTTCCCCAACCATAGTGTCCTCTGTCCCCACCATATTGTCCTCTGTCCGTCCCCACCATATTGTTCTCTGTCCCCACCATAGTGTTCTTTGTATATGTATATATATGTATGTATGTGTATGTATGTATGTGTATATATATATATATATATATATATATATATATTTATGGTATGGAGCCCTCTGACCGATACGGTTAAGGATGACAAACAAGGTTAACATAAACTCGCTTACTTGAAATGGACCTGAAAGTGTGCCCTGGTCTAACGTACGGTATACCAAAATAAGGGGGCATACCCTAGATAGAAAGTGGGTGATAAATGAAATGAATATGAATGGGGAGAAAAGAGTACTCTCATGAGGAGTATGATGCTTGAGAAATGCCCTGAAAAGGGGGATGGGTGGGTGGGTATCGCGCACCGGAACCGACGAGGAGGACAGGCGAATGGGCTGGTTATATATTCCACCGGGCTCCTCCCATAATTTCAGGCCAGCATACTGGCCTTTCTATTTATGGTATGGAGCCCTCTGACCGATACGGTTAAGGATGACAAACAAGGTTAACATAAACTCGCTTACTTGAAATGGACCTGAAAGTGTGCCCTGGTCTAACGTACGGTATACCAAAATAAGGGGGCAAAATCATTCAGGTAGGGGTTGTATTTTATTGATCCAAGTTTGTTACTGGGTGCGCTCGACAAAGGCCTGGGTCATCTCCGCTTGCGGATTGGGTATGTAGCGGGCGAAACAGGTGGACCTCCATCTGCCCCACTTCTTGATAATGTGAGTAGGACAGAGGTGAAGGACACCCGGGAGTATCCTGACACGTTGCACCGGGCAGCGTTCAGGGGTTTAGTGAGAAATGGCAGAAGAGGACTAACTCCTGGTTGATCAGCCAAAAGGGGCCGACAGGCGCGTGAAAATGGCGACCGGGTACCGACGGTTGTTGGACTTATAGCGGTGTATGTCCGAACCCGAGCCAAGCTGCTGCGTGTTGGAGACTGCTAAGTGTAAGGCGAAATGGTCTTTGTATCGGACCAGGTGGTGCTGGTACAGCATGCGTGCCGTGAGGCTACAACAAGTAAACTTGCTTGGCCGTAAGAAGCCGGGGAAGGCGAGGTGTATGGCTGCTTGTAAATGACACCAACGTGGAGAGCGAAAAGGTGAAGTAGCCAGGAAGTCTGACGTATTTCTAAACGTCTCCTGTGATAGGCGGTCGTTTTGGTGCCGGTCATCGGCTGGCGCTTCCTGGATACCGCGCGTAACAGCCCGAACGGCGTGGTAAAATAGGAAGGGTACGGTAGGGTCCTGGAGGGACGTAAGATGTTGTACACCGGTCATGTATAGCCGGATCGTATTAAAGGATGACGCCAACTGCGAGTGACAGTAGGAAATGAAGGCTGTGACTTGCTTGACACGGGACGTCTCTGTACTGTGACACGTGACGAAGTTGGTTAAAGGCCCTCCAGGCTGATTGATAGGCCTTGAGGGTATTGCGGGAAAGGGAGTGATCAAACGAGTTGGGTAGCCGCTAGGAGGTGAGGGGCTAACCCAGGGTCAGTTGAGACCAGTCCGGGATAGCTGCTGATGTTGGTCCGGCTCCGGGTACCTGAATGAAAACGCGACAAGGTTAAAGCGGGAGAGGGCGTCCGCTGCCTGATTGAACTTACCGGGGATAAAGGAAGAATGGATGTTGAACTGAAACAACAACAAGAGCTGGACCAGTTGACGTAGGAAGTACATACCACCAGAGAGGGCGCCTTGGCGCAGCCAGGAATTGCCAGTAACTGGGGAGGCCAGGGAGCTGCGAGCCAGAGGTGGCCAAAAAATCAGCGGCAAGCCCGTGGAGGCCGCTGCGTCAGTCATCACCTGGGGAGAAAGGGAAGACGCGAAGGGAATGAACAGAGAGACGTCACTCCCAGACGATAGGAATTCCTCCCGCATAGCAAGGACTGCTATTGCCGCGGGGACCCGGCTGAGGACTTGCTCCGGATCCTGTGAGAGAGACAGTAAGACCAATCGGCGTGACACAGAGGCGCGACCCCTGAGGGATGACGTGCATAGGGACGCTCGACATACCGTGAAGGGACTGTAGGTGTCTCTTGGATGACTAAACTGGGGAATCTGCGAGGGTATTATGTGTCCGTAAAGATGGCAGTTGTAATGGGCGAGCATTGGCCGAAGATTATGGGCTGATGCCTCTGGACGCATCGTAGTGGGGATCTTGCTGTATGGGCTGTAACAACAGATGGTTCTCCGAGCATGTAAGAATAAGAAATGTTGAACGCTGGCTAGAAATAGCCTGGGCGTGCTACGGAAGAAGCCAGTTGCGTGTGACAACATGATCCTGGTGCGGACGGAGGTTGAACTCAACTGTCCCAAGGAAGAGACAGCCGGACAGGCGACAGTGAGTGGCTTGTAAGAAAGGCCACAGGAGACGAGTGGCCAATTAAGTGCTGCTGAAAATGAGGTGTAGCCAGTTAGCGTACCACTGAGAACGTGCTTGCAACAAACGATTGCAAGAAGTTATGCTAAGTCGCGAGCCTTGGCATGAGTAAAGGTTGTGTTTGTACGTGTGCTTGCGACAATTGCCCGGGAGTTTGTCGGAGGAGATGTGTACGTGGTGACTGCGAGCAATTCGCGTTCCGCATGTGCACTGCGAAGACTGCGGGAGTTATGCTTGCATGTATGTTAGGACGCGTGCTTGCGACGGTTGCAAGATGTTACTCAGTATGCGTGCTTACCATGATTGCAAGATGTTATGCTAGGACGCGTACTTGCGACGGTTGCAAGATGTTACCCAGGATGCGTGCTTGCCATGATTTGCAAGATGTTATGCTAGGACGCGTGCCTGCAGCGATTGCAAGGATTTACAGTAGGCTTCGTGGGTAGCCAGGCCGGAAAAGACAGAAGTCCATCCGGTCCAACCACAATTGAAATAATAAGGTATCACACCACCCGACACCCCAATTCTACGCCCGCAGCTGATCCAGAGGAAGGCAAAAAACCCCAACAGAGCATGGCCAATTTGCTACAGTAGGGGAAAAAATTCCTTCCTGACCCCTCGAGAGGCAATCGGATTTTCCCTGGATCAACTATGCCTATAAGTATAAGTACCCTGTAATACAACGAACATTTAGGAAGGTATCCAGGCTTCCCCCAAAGCAACCTATTGAGCAGGCAGAAGTGCCTGCCAGCAATGATTGCCATAAGTTGAGCCCGGACATCAGCTTGCAATGATCGCAAGAGGCTTATGCTTGAATGCGTGCTTGTCATGACTGTAAGAGGTCTACGCTCGAATGCGTGCTTGCAACGATCGCTAGAGGTGTATGCTCGAATGCGTGCTTGCGACGATTGGAAAAGGTCTATGCTCGAATGCGTGCTTGCAACGATTGCAAGAGGTTTATGCTCGAAAGCGTGCTTGCAACGATAGCAAGAGGTTTGTGCTCGAATGCGTGCTTGCAACGACCGCAAGAGGTTTATGCTCGAATGCGTGCTTGCAACGACTGCAAGAGCTCTATGCACGAACGCGTGCTTGTAATGAGTGCAAGAGGTCTAGGCTCGAATGCGTGCTTGCGACGACTGCAAGAGGTCTATGCTCGAATGCGTGCTTGTAACGAGTGCAAGAGGTCTAGGCTCGAATGCGTGCTTGCGACGACTGCCAGAGGTCTCTGCTCGTATGCGTGCTGGCACAATGATTGCGATTAGTCTATCTCTGGATGCGTGCTTGCAACGACTGCAAGAAGTCTGCGCTTGGATGTGTATTTACGACGATTGCAGGAAGTCTGCGCTTGAATGTGGAGAAAAACAACGCAACACGCCTAAACGAAGCTGTTTTCCTTTTGAGGCAACTTTATAATGAAATGAGGCCGAGGAGCAAGGCCCCCCTGGTAGGCATCCAGACCGCATGTGATAGTGAGATGAGAGAAGCTGCCATGACAGAGATCCGGATCGCCATGCCACAACTTTGCGACTGAGCACGAAACGGATTCTGGAGCATGTACTGAAATGAGGCCGTTCCTGGGGCACGCCGAGACGAATTTGGTACACCGAAGTGACTATTCGTACCGGAACGTGATAAGGTGAAATGAAATGAAAACCCATGACAAAGACAAGAATCAGAGGACGAGGCCCTTGAACCAAACGGATGAATCCTGTCCTTGGAGCATGTACTGAAATGAGGCCATTCCTGGGGCACGCCGGGATGAATTTGGTACACAGATGTGACTATTCGTACCGGAACGTGATAGGTGAAACGAAATGAAACCCATGACAAAGACAAGAATCGGAGGACGAGCCCTTGAACCAAACAGATGAGTCCTGTCCTTGGAGCATGTACTGAAATGAGGCGTAACAGCTGGGCGCACCGGAACGAATCGGTGCATAAATAAATGCGACAGGATTCGAATCGGAGCGTAATAAGTGACCGAAATGATATGCCATGACAGAGATAAGATTCAACGACTGGACTGATGGTTACAACAAAGAATCCGACTCTGGAGCATGTACTGAAATGAGGCGTAGCAGCTGGGCACACCAGAACAAATCGGTGCATAAAAGAATGCGACAGGATTCGAATTGGAGCGTAATAAGTGACAGAAATGATATCCCATGACAGAGACAAGATTCAACGCCTGGACTGATGGTAACAATAAAGAATCCGTCTCTGGAGCATGTACTGAAATGAGGCGTAGCAGCTGGGCACACCAGAACGAATCGGTGCATAAAGAATGCGACAGGATTCGAACTGGAGTGTAATAAGTGACAGAAATGATATCCCATGACAGAGACAGGATTCAACGACTGGACTGTAGGTTACAAAGAATCCGTCTCTGGAGCATGTACCGAAATGAGGCGTAGCAGCTGGGCACACCAAGACGAATCGGTGCATAAGAGAATGCGACAGGATTCGATTTGGAGCGTAATAAGTGACAGAAATGATATGCCATGACAAAGACAAAAATCAGGGATCGTGCGTGAACCTGCGAGTGATTCAGTCTCTGGAGCATGTACAGAAATGAGGCCAAACCCTGGGGGCACTCCAAAGCGAATCGGTGCACCAGAGGTGCAACAGGATTCGCGCCGGAGCGCGACTAGTGACAGAAATGATTCGAAATGGAAGAAATGACTGGGAGTGAAATGAATTGGAATGAGATCGAATGAAATACATAACATAACTGCATGAATGAAGGGATATTCGAATTGAAGCAGGGCAAGCGAAACGTGCGGACTGCTTGCCTTGTCGTAACAAGCAGTTGGCTGTGAGTCGAACGATTCGACCGATACTAATAGAAATGCTCGGGCAGTCGAACGGTTTCGAATGCCGTACCTGCGAATGAATCGCCTGACGTGGCGTAATCGAACGTGTCGAAAAAGTGATAACGACTGCATCGAAAGTAGAAAATAGCGACATGCGTACGAGGCCACAGAAAACATTCGATTTGAAAGCAGCGAGCGGCTCGTGAGTACAGGGAATGTTGACGGTACATCGAATACATGAATTGAAAAAGGGGGTGCCGAAGCCCTACCTGCGACAGCCAGCCCGACGTGCAACGACAAATTCGACGGGTACGGCGACACTCCGACGGCGAAACCGACGGACGCTGCTGAACGGGAAGACGAGCTGTCAAGACGGGGACGAAAAATGCGGGAACTGACGAACGGGCTCACTGCGTCTGGTCTGAATGGCCGGCGCTTGATACCTGACGTATCGGGTATCGCGCACCGGAACCGACGAGGAGGACAGGCGAATGGGCTGGTTATATATTCCACCGGGCTCCTCCCATAATTTCAGGCCAGCATACTGGCCTTTCTATATATATATATATATATATATATATATATATATATATATATATATATATATATATATATATATATATATATATATATAATCTTTTGGTTGGAATATTTATTATAGCAAAAAGTAAAAAATATTGCTTTTTTTTTTTTTTCAAAATGTTTGCTCTTTTTTTGTTTATAGCGCAAAAAATTAGGGGTGATCACATACCACCAAAAGAAAGCTCTATTTGTGGGAAAAAAAGGACGTCAATTTTGTTTGGGTACAACGTCTCACGACTGTGCAGTTGTCAGTTAAAGCGACGCAGTGCCGTATCGCAAAAAAGGGCTTGGTCAGGAAGGGGGTAAATTCTTTCCCGGGGCTGAAGTGGTTAAAGCAGAGGTCCATCCTAAAGTGGACCTTCCGCTCATTGGAACCCTCCCCCCCTCCGGCGCCACAATTGGCACCTTTCAGGGGGGAGGGGGGTGCAGGTACCTGTACAGTACAGGTATCTGCACCCACTTCCGGGATAGCTCTCTGCGGAAAGGGGCGTAGATCTACGCCCCTTTTCGAAAGTCCCCCGCTGCCTGCTGGGAAACACACAGATCCCAGAGGCAGCGGGTCCATCCTTATTGCGCAGCGCGACTCGCGCATGCGCAGTAGGGAACCGGGAAATGAAGCCGAAAGGCTCCACTTCCTGATTCCCATACCCAAGATGGCGGCGGCAGCACCCGAGAGACGATCGAGAGATCGGCTTCGGGTGACGACATCGCGGGCACGCTGGGCGAGTAAGTGTCCTTATTTTAAAAGTCAGCAGCTGCTGTATTTGTAGCTGCTGGCTTTTAAAAAAAAAAAAGGGCGGAACTCCGGGCGGACTCCCGCTTTAAGCTTTACATGTATTTTAGGGAAACTTATATTTATATTGTACATATATTTGTAATTGTATATTTATATTGAAAAATAAACCTACAGTATGTCCAGCTTTGTTAACAGATAATCTATTTCCTTTTCCTAATCCGTTGTAATTTTATTTTCTCTAGGCTGTGTATAATTTGGCTGATGTGGCCTGCAAGTGTCATGGCGTTTCGGGTTCCTGTAGCCTGAAGACCTGTTGGCTTCAGTTGGCTGACTTCCGCAAAGTGGGCGAATATCTGAAGGAGAAATATGACAGCGCAGCAGCCATGAGACTAAACAAGCGCAGCAAACTGGAACAGGTCAATCAGCGCTTTAATGCTCCCACTGCGGACGATCTCGTCTACCTAGACCCCAGCCCGGACTACTGCCTACGCAATGAGACCACAGGCTCCCTTGGCACGCAGGGTCGGCTCTGCAACAAGACCTCAGAGGGTATGGATGGGTGTGAACTGATGTGCTGTGGGCGGGGCTATGACCAGTTCAAGACGATGCAGGTCGAGCGCTGCCACTGCAAGTTTCACTGGTGCTGCTTCGTCAAATGCAAGAAATGCACGGAAATTGTAGACCAGTATGTGTGCAAATAACACAGCGCTTGCAAGCGACTTGTGCTTCTCTGTGCTGCTCCTAAGCCACCCTTCCCCGCAACAACCACGCTCCGCCGTGCCCTCATCTCCTTCCCCAGCACAAAAACAGAGGCAGATATATATGTATAGAGTATAAAAGTAAATATATATATGTAGATATATATTTTTATATGTGTATAAAGGAAAGGAACTACATGAAAAGGACTTTGATTATGAGGGATGGACAACACACAGCGGCAATCTTTAAGGACATCGCACATGCGAGACCATTGGCTGTCCACAGCTGATAAGTTGGAAGAGTCTGGAATCCGCGAGGAGTGACTGGGTTGGCTCAGGGAGACGTGACGTTGGCCATCATGATAATTCCCTTACCAGCACTTGTCTTGGAGATTGATCCAAAAAAGAAAAGGACCCAAAAACCCAATAGATCTCATTGGGGGCTCAACAGACTGATCCACCCATCCCAAAGAACTGATTGGCCAGTAGGTCAAAACGATCAGCAAATGGGATGCATCTTTTAGCCAAAAAAAAGGGAAATGGTCAACTGATTGAACGCATTATTGTGGATTGAAATCCCCTGTATCGGGGCTCATTTCCACGCCCGCCCTGTTGGTGGAAACCATAAACTGCCTTCCATCGTTGTAGAAGCCGTTCTAAACTGTTGCACTATACACTGATGTTGAGTATTTGTACACGCATTTATTTCAACTGATTTCAACACTTTCAAATATTTTTGCAGCAAGCGTCATTTAACGATAAATGTGCCTACCACCACCTTTCTGTTTCCATCCGTCTGTCATCCGTTCTGATCCACCAGACGGATGGGGAATGGATCCTCTTCTGTCTGTTTTTAGTAGAAAGGATCGGATATCGGCAGATGACAGCTGCCGCTCCATAGAGAGCAATGGATGGTCTGATCGGGTGAGTCTGAAAAACTGACAGGCGATACCTGATTGGTCCATCCATATGAAAAGAATAGATTTCAACTCCCCCCAGCAGAACACAGCAAAAAATAAATAAAAAATGGATAGGGATTTTAACTATTCCCTAGTGTATCCAAAACACTTTCTTATAAATATTGGGTGGGAGAACTTGTTGCAAAATCTGGCACAATCCCTCAAAAAAGTCATAAATTATAAAAGAATTGCCCCCATGTCACTCCAGCAGGGAGACTATGGAAAATGCGGATTTTAGAGTGCCCGCAAAAAAATTCTATAGTCTCCCTGCTGGAGTAACATGGGACAATTATTTTATAATTTATGACTTTTATTTAAATATATTTATCAGTAGCCACAAAGGATATAAATCGACATTGAGTGCATTAAATATCTTATAATACCTTCTAAAAGTAGCAATGACTTCACCACTGTAGATGCATAGCCAGGGCAAAGAGCAGAGCTGTGGGAGGAGATCATTAGACCCCACCCACACAGGCTACCTGCTGGAAGCTACAGGAGGGGGCAGAGACAAGTAAATCTGCACAAGAAGAGAGCAGCAGTGGACACAGTTGTCCACACAGGGTTTTCTTAACTGAAAATGCCAAACCACCTGGTTCTCTTGTCAGAAGAACCGCTTGCTCTTCTTACCAGTCCCTTTGACTGTGTTGCCCCGCTCTCCTGGTTCTCTCAGCCATTAATTGCAGGTTCCTGCTGCAGGGCCCACTGGCCCCCCCTGGCTGGGACACCCCTGACCCCCTGGTTGAGACCTCATGTCTCTTGACTCCTGGATGGCACACCTCTGGCACCTGATTTTGACTTGTGAAACCCAAAGTTGCAGGACGTGTCAAATGTCATGTATCTATATGAGAGCCATTCCAATTTACACTACTGAGGTCGCTGCGACTTCAGAAAAGGTTCCTGCACGACTTTCATCCAACTTGCCAGAGAGTCTAAAAGTCTTATCAAAGTCACTTCAAAGTCAGACTCCAAAGTTGCACTGAAAATTAAGGCTCCATTCACACTTGTACGACTCCAGAGTCACGTTACTTTGGACTGAAACTTTGATGTAACTTTAAAACAACTTTGACGGAACTTTGGATGGGTGCTACTTGGATGTGACTTGTCCCTCTGCAAAGTCGGACCCACTGTTACATGTAAAACATTCATATTAAGGATGAGCTCAGGCGTGTTCGCATACTCCACGTGCAGAACCTGCCAGGAAATCGGTGCAGCACTGCGCTAATCACAGGCAGTGAGGCATTTCCCGATGTGCGGCTGCAGAGATCGGGCAATGTCTCACAGCCTGTGATTAGTGCAGCGCTGCCCCGACTTCCTGGCGGGCTCTGCACGTGGAGCATGCGAACACGCCGGAGCTCATTCTTAATTCAGATATGACCTTCATGCAACTGTTGAGGGTTAACATTGAAGTCTATGGCCCTCAAGTTGCACGAAAGTCAGACCAATGTAGTGCATGAACTACTTTGAAGTCGCTACAACTTTAAGTCGTACATATATGAATGGTTATCATTGGAAACACAGAGTGCGAATTGTAATGCGACTTTTATGTCCAAAGTCTCAAGACAAGTTGCACAAGTGTGAATGGGGTGTCAGGCTTGAGTATATAAGGGCCCTGTACACCTGTGTACTCAGACAGGCTGCAGGCCTCCAGTAAAATCTAGACACAGGATTGAAGGTTCTGTCCCGCCCAAGAAACTCTGGAACCTTCAAGGCCCCAATCCAGGTTTACAGAATCCAAAGAGAGCCAAAAACAGCTTACTCTGCTCAGAAACGAGTCTGATTGGAACCTCCCATTAAGCCTTAATGCAAATCCTGTGTCATTTTCTCCTACATTTACACAGTGGCAGCACCTCGCACTGTCACACAGGACACGACACATTTTACATACGTTTTTATTTTCATTTCTCTATTTTGTGGGCTGTGTATGTGCTGTTTGGAAATATGAACTTGTCACTTGAAAAATGAACTCATTAAAATGTATATTGCGTTTGTAGTGCATTTTCAATGCCTTTTCATACATTGCCATTGACTGTAATGTAATGCACGCAGGATTTTTCGGAAATGCAACAAACTGATGTGAACAGCTTCATAGGTTAAAATGGAACCATGTGCTTTTAGCGCAATGTATTCCTGCATTGTAGTGTTCATATGGTATAAATGGGCCCTTACGTTTTTTTTTTTTTGTTTTACCTGTTAATGCTGGCAGTAGAACTGCACAGCATCGTTGTCACTCTGTGGATAGGGTAGTCTTGAATGGACATGTAGTTTTAAATGGAATTTAGGTAAGTGACAAACAAATAAAACCCTAACTCCAGCTAACAAAGCAGTTAAAGCAACAGTTTTTTTTTTTATTCTAAACTATATTACCAAAAGCTGACCGCTGTAATCACCCCCAGCAGTGTTATATGGTTTGTTC
Organism: Lithobates pipiens; assembly: GCF_037356315.1. Lineage (NCBI taxonomy): Eukaryota > Metazoa > Chordata > Amphibia > Anura > Ranidae > Lithobates > Lithobates pipiens. The sequence continues at coordinate 483,433,050 of NW_027507903.1, read as the reverse complement.
TAATACCTGTAACTGCCACTTTTGTTGGACAGCTTGGCCTAGTCCAGGAAGGAAAAAAATAATGGCTCTACTGGGGTAAGGGTAAACCAGAGTAAAGTAAAAATGACTGTGTTAATGCTACCAACAGACTGCAGCATACTGTATACATCAGTTTTTTTTTTTTGCCCAATTAAGGACCAGCCACCGTCATACTGTGGCAGGTTGGCTCTCCTGTGCGAATTGCCGTAGGTGTACCTCGGGCACTTTACAAGCGATAGGGGGCGTGTGTGTGTCGCAATGTTCGCTGTCCACCAGTGATCACTCCACAGAGAGCCAGAACGGGGATCTGTCAATTTAAACAGACTGATCCCTGTTCTGACAGGGGAGTATAAAGAGATCTGCTGTTCCTAGTGGTTAGGAACAGCGATCTCTCTCTCTCCCCCCCCCCCCACAGTTAGAAATACCTAGCAGGGAACACATTTAACCTCTTGATCGCCCCCTAGTGTTAACCCATTCCCTGCCAGTGACATTTACACAGTAATCAGTGCATTTTTATAAAACTGATCGCTGTATAAATGTCAGTGGTCCCAAAAAAGTGTCTGATCTGTCCACCACAATGTCGCAGTCCCACTAAAAATTGCAGATCGCCACCATCACCAGTATAAAAATAAATTTAAATGCCATAAATCTATCCCCTATTTTGTAGATGCTACAACTTTTGCGCAGACCAATCAATTTAAGATTATTGTGATGTTTTTTACCAAAAATATGTAGAAGAATACATATTGGCCTAAACTGATGAAGTATTTTTTTCCACATATTTATTATAGTAAAAAGTTTTGTCCCCCCCCCCCCCCCCAAAAAAAATTGTCGCTCTTTTTTTGTTTATAGGGCAAAAAACAAAAACTGCAGAGGTGATCAAATATAAAAGAAAGCTCTATTTGTGGGAAAAAAAGGATTGTTTGGGTACAATGACGCATGATCGCACAATTGTCAGTGCCGTATCGCAAAAAAAAATGGCCTGGTCATTAAAGGGGCAAATTATTCTGGTCCTTAAGTGGTTAAACCCCAACTGCCATTTGTTCTACAGCCTAATTTCCTAATGCTACTATAGTAACACAGCAATGTGACACTTCCAAAATACACTAAAACCATTATTGCTGAACTATTTACAGCATCTACCTCCCTTACTTTTATTCTTTATTGTACATTACGTGTCTGCATTTTTTTTTTAAAGGTTTTACTTTAACAATGTTCCCAGCATGCCCCACTGCTGTTGTGATTCATTTGTAATTTTTTTTAAGTTTGCTATTTATTTTAATTAAGTTTTGTGTTTTTTATATATATATAAATATATAATTATTCATCGCAGGTCATCTAGTCAGACATCAACAGTGCAACAGGTTATGTACATATTCCATGGCTCTATAATGTGTCTCCGTGTCTCATTTAGGGGTGCTTCAGACCCAACAAGGGGGAGACCAGAAGGACTGGGAAAAACATCAGTTTTGTACAGATCTTCTCTCCGCTTTGTTTGATGATGATGTATCTTGGAAATTTTATGACAAAAAAAAAAGAAAATATGTAAACATATTCTGTGGTTTTTGTTGTCTGTTGTTTTTGGGACGTAGATCACAGTGCACAACACACTGATACAAATTTTTACCAAAAAACGAATAATGATATATAATTTTGCCATACAAATAACAGCAAGAAACAAAGGTGTCGATTTATAAACAATTTGCTGTGTTAGGGCCGGTTCACACTAGAGCATGGTGCGGGAAAGGCGTGTTCCTTGCGTGTTTCTGGCACCATGTTCAAAGTGCACTGGTTTTGTGATCTGCTGCAGGTGCCAATACATTGTTAATGGCACCCCACAGATGGCAAATCCAATACGTTTCCCTGCATCAGATTGCGTGGTACCACAATACCATTTGATTCTATTTGTTGCATTTTTTGAAAAGTAGTGTACACACTAATTTTTGTGTGATTTCAGCCCATTCAAATAAATGGGCTAGAAATCACACAATAATGCTGTTCCTGTGCGATTCAGATGTGAATTGGCCCTTAAAGCAGTGGTAAACTGTTAAAAAAAAAAATGAAAAATAGCCAGACCCCTAGGTCGTTAATGCAATAATGTGCATGTCTGCACCAAATTTAACTATCAAGCAAAGCCCTCTAGTGGCATACTATCACCATTGCAGATGCTTCCACCTTTGCCTCGGTCTTCCTTCTGGGTTTGCTCTCTCCTGCCATTTGAATGGCTGTGCTGCAATGATGTAACACGCGGGAGCCATAATCACATAACATCGCTCTCTGCATTGACGGCAAACTCGGCATGCCCTGAATGCAGAGCGCACTGTGCATGCACAGTGACTTAACCCCTTCAGCTCTGGAAGAAATGACCCCCTTCCTGACCAGAGCACTTTTTGCGATTCAGCACTGCGTTGCTTTAACTGACAATTGCGCGGCCGTGCGACGTGGCTCCCAAACAAAATTGATGTCCTTTTTTTCCCCACAAATAGAGCTTTCTTTTGGTGGTATTTGATCACCTCACACAAAACACATTGTTTTTTACTTTTTGCTATAATATCCCCAAAAAATATATAAAAAAAAATGTTTCCGTCAGTTTTGGCCGATACGTATTCTACATATTTTTGGTAAAAATAAACAAAAATATATCACAATAAGCATTTATTGATTGGTTTGCATAAACGTTTAAGCTCCTACAAAATAGGGGATAGTTTTATAGCATATTTATTGATAATTTTTTTTTTTTTAATAGTAATGGTGGCGATTAGTGATTTTTATCGTGAATGCAACATTGTGGCGGACACATCGGACAATTTTGACACATTTTTGGGACCATTAGCATTAATATAGCGATCAATGCAAAAAATTGCATTGATTACTGTAAAAATGTCACTGGCAGTAAAGGGGTTAACCACTAGGTGGTGCTGTAGGGGTTAAGTGTGTCCTAGGGAGTGATTCTAACTGTGGGAGAGAGGGGCTGTGTGTGACATGTCACTGATCACCGCTCCCGATTACATATTTGATCCAGAACACTTGGTCCTAAGAGAAGATACCCTAAAAACATTCAATCAGAAGACAAAATACACTAAAAGCATTCAATCCTAAGAAGAGATACCCTAAGAACATTTGATACTAAGAGAAAATACCCCAAAAACATTCAATCAGAAGGGAGAACAACCAAAGAACATTCAATCCTAAGTAAAAATACCTTAAACGAGGATTGTAAACCCTTGTCATTAGGCAGAATGGGGAGATGCTTGTTAACATTAGCATCTCTATTTTCCTCACGTGAGACGATCGCGGGTATGCCCGCTGACATCGAGTCCACAGGACACGGTAACGGAGCTCCCAGCGGGCACGCGACCGCAAGCCGCATCTTAGAGGGCATCATACAGGTACGTTAATCTGCCTGTACGTGCCCTTCTGCCGCAGTAAATCTGTGAAAGGCGGTCAGGAAGCGGTTAATCAACTCCTGCCAATGTGACTGTCTCCTAAACTGTGTACGTTTAAGAGATATTCACTGTACCTGTAATGTACAAGTTAAAATAATGAGTTTACTATTGCTTTAACCATTATACATGTTGATGTGTGGATTTCAGTGTTGAAAGTAAGGTCTAGTTCACCTGGGGCGTACAATACTGTACACTCATGCAGGGCTACATTTATCTGCCCATCCCCGTGCAGGCAGTCCTATTGATGACTATTGGGACATATGCGCTGTTTCCTAATATCACATTGGTGTGGGTGCGGGTGCATGTTCCTGAACACACAGAATGAGTTCAGGGATATATTGATATTGGGGTGCAACATCTGTGTTTCGGTAGACATCAATAGTATTGCCCCAACGGGGATGTACAGAACACCTGTGTATCCTGGTGTGGGTAAACCCCACCCTGAAGGGACGTGCGGTATTGTACATCCTGTGTGAACGAGGCCTTAGCAGCATTAGATGCAACATATTTGATCCAGAACACTTGGTCCTAAGAGAAGATACCCTAAAAACATTCAATCAGAAGACAAAATATGCTAAAAGCATTCAATCCTAAGAAGAGATACCCTAAGAACATTTTATACTAAGAGAAAATACCCCAGAAACATTCAATCAGAAGGGAAAATAACCTAAGAACGTTCAATCCTAAGTAAAAATACCTTAAAGTGGGGGTCCACCGGGACTCCGCGTTTTTTTTTTTTTTTTTTAAAGCCAGCAGCTACAAACACTGCAGCTGCTGACTTTTAAAATAGTGACACTTACCTGTCCAGCGCGCCCGCGATGTCGGCACCCGAAGCCGATCGCTAGGTCGTCTGTCGGGTCCTGCCGCCGCCATCTTGGGTATGGGAATCAGGAAATGGAGCCTTTCGGCTTCATTTCCCGGTTCCCTACTGCGCATGCGCGAGCCACGCGGCGCAATCCGGACGGTCCCCGCTGCCTCTGGGAACTGTGTGTTTCCCAGCAGGCAGCGGGGCACTTGCGCAAAGGGGCGGGCAGTTGCGGAAAGGGGCGTAATCTACGCCCCTTTCCGCAGACAGCTATCCCGGAAGTGGGTGCAGTTACCTGGATTATCCAGGTAACTGCACCCCCCTCCCCCCTGAAAGGTGCCAATTGTGGCGCCGGAGGGGGGGGGGGATTCCGATGAGCGGAGGTCCATTTTAGGGTGGACCTCCGCTTTAAAGGGGTTGTAAACCCTCGCAGTTTTTTTACCTCAGTGCATTGAGGTGAAAAACCTCCTGTAGTGCACCAGCCCCCCAGAGCCCCCTTTTACTTACCTGTGCCAGATCGTTCCTGCGCTGGGGATGAGCATACCCACTCCAGCCGGTGTCTCGGGTCCTGGTTGGATAGATTGATAGCAGCACAGCCATTGGCTCCCGCTGCTATCCATCAAATACAATGACGCAGGATCCGGGGGCGGAGCCAAGTCCTGCTGTCTGTGTCAGCAGCAGAACACGGGAGCATGCCTGCACGGGTCCCCCGAGGGAGAGCAGCTTTCCAACGGGGCACTCGAAAAGAGTAGGCGCCACTAAGGGACCCCAGAAGAGGAGGATCGGGGCAACTCTGTGAAAAGCCAACTGCACAGAGGAGGTAGGTATGACATGTTTGTTGAAAAAAAAAAAAAAGAACGTTTACATATCCTTTAAGAACTTTCGATCAGGAGGGAAAATACCATAAGAACTTTCAATGCTAAGAGACAATACCCTAAGAACATTTAATCCTAAGGGAACATATCCTAAAATCATTCAATCAGAAGAGAGAATATCCTAAAAACAGTTGATCCTATAAGAAAATATCCTAATCCCCTGTACACACAAGCAGATTTTCCGTCAGAAAAAACTTGGATTGTTTTTACAACGGAATTTCGCTCAAGCTTGGCTTGCATACACACGGTCACACAAAAGTTCCCTGAACTTTCAACCATCAAGAACGCAGTGACGTACAACAATACTACGAGCCGAGAAAATTAAGTTCAATGCTTCCGAGCATGCGTCGAATTGTTTCCGAGCATGCGTAGGAATTTTACACGTCGGAATTTGTACAGACGATCGGAACTTTTTCCGACCAAAAAAATAGAGAACCTGCTCTCAATCTATTGCTGGCTGGAATTCTGCTAGCAAAAGTCCAATGGAGCATACACACAGTCGGAGTTTCTGACCAAAAGCTCACATCCGACTTTTGCTGGCAGAATTTCTGATTGTGTGTATGGGACTTAAGAACATTTGATCAAAAGAGAAAATTCAAAAAAGGAAATTTGATTTTGCCCATTTGCACATCAGCCACAGCTTTATACATAAAGCTAAAGAGCGAATGCTGATTAATTCACAAAGAACGAATGTACATTACACAATGGGGGTTATTTACGAAAGGCAAATCCACTTTGCACTACAAGTGCACTCAGTTTTTTAGGCGGACCTGAACAGATGCTCCATAGAGGTCTATGGAGCGTCGGATGTCAGCAGTTACATGTCCGCTAACATCCGACCCGATCCGATCCGAAAAAGTGTGACGGAGGAAAAACCTACTTTTCCATCCATCATCGGATCAGATCGGGTGACAACACACTCTGCGGTCCATCCTCATCCGATCTCCCATAGGGGAGAGCTCTGCACTGCCGGAGCGATCCACGATGAGCAATCGGATGTGCACGTGTGAAAGAGCCCTTAGGGGTAGATCTGAAATGAGTGGAAGCTCTGCTGATTTTATCATCCAATCATGTGCAAGCTAAAATGCTGTTTTTTATTTTCCTTGCATGTCCCCCTTCGGATCTACAGCGACTTTACTTCCAAGTGCACTTTAAGTGCAAAGTGGATTTGCTGTTAGTAAATAACCCACACAGTGTCGCTTGATGAATGCTATGCATGTTTTTTTTAAATAAATCAACCCTAATGTGTGTGTTCTGTATGCCAGAATGTGGAGCCCGCATGTCTGCCAAAATAAAACCACCTACAGCATGAACCATGTAGCGCTTAAATGACTAAAGAAGTGAAATACTTTGATGGTGTTTTTTTTCATGGTATCTCTTCGTTGTGACATGTTTTCTCTGAGGGTGGCAGCAGAGGGCACTATAACCAAATATTTCCAATAGACCAATAGCATCAAGAACCACTCTTCAGACAAAAAGAACCTGTACTCCCCACACAGGACAGAATAGCAGATTCGCTGCTTAGACACCTTAAGGTTACAGTACCTACCTTCTCTCCATAGTCACTGTAATAACAAAAGTATACTAGGAAAAGTAGTCATCATGAGCAAGAAATCACATTTCCAGGGGAGTACACAACAATGTGTACACCCCAAGTAAGGGTTCATGCACACGGGGCATTTAGAGGCATTTTATAAGCCTAATATAACACCAAAGATTATTTGCATTAGCAAAGCACATTCATGCATTCCAGCCAAGTTTGACTGACACTTCTTTATTAAGGGCAGGTTCACGCCACAACACAGTGCAGGAAAAGCACATTCTGTGTGCATTTCTCACACTGCAGGTGAATTAACAGCCCTTGCAATCTGTATGCAAGTGCAAATGTATTGTTAACGGGACCCCAAACGCAGTGCGTTTACAGTAATTAAACACATGGCACCACATTACCATGCAGTTTGGTGCAGGGTTTTTAAAAGTAGTGCAAGCACTATCTTTTGTGTGGTCCAGTGTGTTTTGCAGCCCATTCATATAAATGTCTAATGCAGGGGTGCAAGGGCCACTTAAGCGACTTGATAACTGGCCACGGGCCACAATGAGCGGAGCAGGTGGATGACAGGTCCGTGCAGAGTGGACACAGACACAGCCCACTCTACTCTATGGGTCCTCCGATCCACCCTGATAGAAGGGGATTGATTGGAGGTAGGCGGGTGTAAAAGAACAAAAATTTTATATCTGCCGTTTCGTAGAGGTGAATGGAGGGTTCGATTTAGTTGGACCGATTGAAAGGGGCCTTTCACACTAATGCAGTGCAGTGCACCTGTGTCTTTCCTGTGGTTTAGCTACACTTTGCCATCGACTTCTATTATATCCTGCAGGTGTGGTGCACTTTCTGAAAGCTCACCAAACCCTGCAGGTAATAACAGAAGTCTATGCCTCAGTGCAGTTAACCTGAAGGTGCACTGCACCTGCAGATCAGTTTGAAAGCAGCCCAGTAACCACTGCGCAGATATGCCCAATTGCCCATATATACACTGCAATTTTAGTAATAAACTGACCTTTATTAAAGTGGTTGTAAACCCTTACAAACCACTTTGACCTACAGGTAAGCCTAGAATAAGGCTTACCTGTAGGTCCAAGCAATATCTCCTAAACCTATATGGTTTAGGAGATATTTGCCAGAAAACAGGCACCGCTGTCTACGGCGCATGCACCGCTGTCTACGGCGCATGCGCCGTAGACAGCGGCGCACAGACGCACTGAGCGCGGCATCCTCAACGACGGAGCTGCCGCACGTGTCGGCTCCCGTGCGCATGCGCGGGAGTGACATCATCGCGGCTTCGCCGAATGATAGCGGCGGAGCTGCGAGACCCCACCAAGAAGATGGATGCGGCGGACTACAGGGGACAGCGGCGACTTCGCTGGCTCCTGTGTCAGGTAAGTGACACATAATGGACTACTATGCGATGCATAGTAGTCCATTATGCTTTGCCTTTGCAGGGAATGAAAGAGGAAGTAAACTCATCAGGGTTTACTTCCTCTTTAACAGTCTTCCATTCAGGTATCGCCTGCTGTTGCTGTCCCCGGCAGAGTGCATTTGGTATCACTCCGCCTGTGGCAAGAGACGGCGCTATACAGGAAGCATCGGCTTATACAGCTCTGCTCCACAGCTGCTTGCTTTGCCGGCTTCCTTAACAACACAGATGCTCTGGGATGGCGGGTCTGCAACCCATGATCTGGGTTTGTCAATCTGCCATCCCACAGAAGGAGGTCACGGGCCACATCAGAGGGCTTCACGGGCCACTGGTTGGGCACACCTGGTCTAATGCATCGCATAGGAACACGCAGTGGCGTTGCTAGGGGTGGCTTTTGGGGCTATAGCCCCGAGTCTCTGCAGGGGTCCCCAAGGTGAGGGGAGGTTCTCTATGGACCCTGATGTAAGTGGGGGGCTCTCTGGGGACCCTGATGCAAGGGGGAGGGTCTCTGGGGATGCTGATTTTAAGGGGAGGCTCTCTGGGGACCCTAATGTAAGGGGGGCTCTCTGGGAACTCTGATGTAAGTGGGGGGCTCTCTGGGGACCCTGATTTAAGGGGGAGGCTTTCTGGGGACCCTAATGTAAGGGGGGCTCTCTGGGAACTCTGATGAAAGTGGGGGACTCTCTGGGGACCCTGATGTAAGGAGGCGGCTCTCCAGGAACACTGATGTAAGGGGAGGCTCTCCGGGGACCCTGATGTAAGGGGGGCTCTCCGGGGACCCTGATGTAAGGGGGGGCTCTCCAGGGACCCTGATGTAAGGGGGGCTCTCTGGGGACCCTGATGTAAGGGGAGCTCTCAGTGGACCCTGATGTAAAGGGGGGCTCTCCGGGGACCCTGATGTAAGGGGGGCTCTCTTGGGGATATATAAACACACGTATATTATTGTATATACATGTGTATGCCCACCCAAGCATATGACTTTCTTTACTACGCTGCTATTTGGTCCATTTTGCGTGCGTGGCACCTGAAATTTTTACACCTTTGGCTGATGGCTTAGTTAAGCAGGAAATTTGTCAAAACCTGGATCAAAAGTCCCTAAAACAGATGCAAAAAGTGTTTAACCACTTGCTTACTGGGCACTTAAACCCCCCTCCTATCCAGACCAATTTTCAGCGCTGTCGCACTTTGAATGACAATTGCGTGGTCATGCAACTCTGTACCTAAATTACATTTTTATCATTTTTTCCCCACAAATAGAGCTTTCTTTTAGTGGTATTTGATCACCTCTGCGTTTTTTATTTTATTTTTTTAATTAAAAAGACTGAATTGAAAAAAAAAATTTCATTATTTTACGGGTAATTTTTGTCTGTCTTTTGTCTGATTTACGCTGATGAGGCGGCACTGATGGGTGGCAGTGATGGGCACTGATCGATTACACTGATTGGCACCACTGGTGGGCATTGTTAGGTGGCACTTGTGGGCATCAATAGGTGGCACTTGTGGGCACTGTTGGTCGGTTTAAATGAGGCATAATTGCTTCTTCCTCTTAGGGAGCTATGTCCCTTTAAGATAAGCCGGTGATCGGCTTTTTTTTTCTCCTCCACTGTCAGCGTGAGGAGAAAAAAAAAAACTATCACTAAGCTTTTGTTTACATCATGAGATCACATGGTAAGGGGGCGGGACTCAGATCGGTGATCACCCGAGTCTCAGTGACTCGTGATCACGGCGCGCGCAGGGAGCGTGCACAGGGCAGGTATCCCGGAAATTCACATCCGCACTGTGGCCGTCATTCGGCCATAACGCGGATGTCAGGTAGTTAAAGGCCAAAATGTCAAGTAGAAAAGTGTTTAAGACCATTTCCGGATTTGAGGAGGTTACTTCCATTTCATGAAATGGCAGTTTCCTATGCAGTTGCTTGGCTTTTTAAAGTTGAAATCCAGTCATTTTTCATCCCTCTGGTAATTTCTTAGAAAAAGGAAGCCAAAACAGGTAAAATGGCTGAAAAATACATTTGGCCCGATTTGCGGGCGTGGTCCCTGTAATTTTCAAAACTGGATCAAAAGTCCCTAAAATGTATGCAAAAGGCATTTAAAGGCCAAAATGGCTCAGTTAGGTAGGAAATGTGTCAAAACAGAATCAAAAGCCCCTAAAATGGATGCAAAATGCATTTAAAGGGCAAAATTTAAAGGATAAATGTGTTTAAGGGTCACTTCTGGTTTCAGGAAATGGTCGTTTCCTAAACAATTTCTTGGCTTTTTAAGGTTAACCATTAAGCCCCGGACCAATTTGCAGCCAAACGATCAGGCCCCTTTTTGCGATTCGGCACTGCGTCACTTTAACTGACAATTGCGCGGTCGTGCGACGTGGCTCCCAAACAAAATTGGTGTCCTTTTTTTCCCACAAATAGAGCTTTCTTTTGGTGGTATTTGATCACCTCTGCGGTTTTTATTTTTTGCGCTATAAACAAAAATAGAGCAGCAATTTTGAAAATAATTGCAATATTTTTTACTTTTTGCTATAATAAATATCCCCAAAAAAATATAAAAAAAATGTTTTCCTCAGTTTAGGCTGATACGTATTCTTCTACATATTTTTGGTAAAAAAAAAATCGCAATTAGCGATTATTGATTGGTTTGCACAAAAGTTATAGCGTTTACAAAATAGGGGATAGTTTTATAGCATTTTTGTTAATATTTTTTTTTTTTTACTAGTAATGGTGGCAATCAGCGATTTTTATTGTGACTGCGACATTATGGCGGACACTTCGGACATTTTTGGGACCATTGTCAGATATACAGAAATCAGTGCTATTTAAATGCATTGATTCCTGTGTAAATGACACTGGCAGTGAAGGAGTTAACCACTAGGGGGCAGTGTAGTGTTATGTATGACGTTATGAGTTTTTTTTTTATCGTAGGGGGGCGTACACCTTTAGCCAATGGCTCAGTTAGGCAGGAAATGTGTCAAAAGGAGATCAAAAGTACCTAAAATGGATGCAAAAAGGATTTAATGGCCAAAATGTCAAGGATTAAGGTGTTTAAGGGCCACTTCTATACAGGGCATTTTCACCCCCTTCCTGCCCAGGCCAATTTTCAGCTTTCAGCGCTGTCATACTTTTAATGAACATTGCGCGGTCATGCGACGTTGTACCCAATTTAAAATCAGCAAAGCTTCCCCTCATTTCAGATCTACCCCTCAGATTTACAGCGACTGCACTTACAATTTCAAGTGCACTTTGCACTTGTAGTGTAAAGTGGATTTGCCCTTCGTAAATAACCCCCTATGTATCAGGAATGTGCATAAGAGGGGAAAAATGGGAATGCAGACTCTACCAAGAACGCCTATTCCCCAACGCAGATGAAGCACCTAGGCTATTGTAGGCCTGGCTGGAAGCTCCTTTACTCAGAGGCTGCTATACAGCCCAGGCATTCTCAACACCACAGCCTGTGCCTCCACCCTGCCACTAACAGGAGAGAGTATCAAGGAAATTGGCTACATTGGCAGCTGGACCTTGGCCCTACCCACCAGCAAGAACGCTACTGACAGCAGTAAATCCAAGTGAGAGCAAAAACGTTTGAAACATAAAATGGTGTCCAATCAGCTTTTTCTGCCTCTAAACGCCCGTCTTTAACCACTTCAATACCAGGCACTTAGACATCTCCCCGCCCACAAATAGAGCTTTTTTTTGGTGGTATTTGATCACATCTGTGTTTTGTTTTTTTGCGGTATAAACAAAAAATAGCGTCAATTTTGAAAAAGCAAACAAACAAATATTTATTGCTTTTTGCTATAATAAATATCCCATAAAAACAAAACAAACAAACAAAAACATTGTTTTTCCTCAGTTTAGGCCAATATGTATTCTTCTACATATTTTTGGTAAAAAAAAAATTCCCAAAGCCCCAATGGCTCAGTTCGGTAGGAAATGTGTCAAAACTGCATTAAAAGTCCTTAAAATTAATGCTAACAGGATTTAAGGGCCAAAATGTCAACGATAAAATGGAAAATTGATATCAAATACTTACCGTAATTTTCCTTTCCTGATGGACTCCACGGCAGCCTACGTATGGGTTAATCCCGCCTCTCATACCTCATAGCACCCCATTCCCATAAATCTTTGCTTCTAGCCAGAGACTGTGTTCCGTAACTTAGCCTACTCCAGCAAACGGGAGGGAACTCCTGCTGCCATGGAGTCCATCAGGAAAGGAAAATTACGGTAAGTATTTGATATAAATTTTCCATTTACCTGACAGACTCCATGGCAGCCTATGTATGGGAAATAACTAGCCATACACACCCAAGTGGGCAATTGCTGGATAAAGAAAAAAAGCTTTAATTGGCACCGTCAACGGATAAGACATTCAAACCAAAATTAAACGAAGACAAGGACACTGGTTCTACACAATAGTGCGTCATAAATGTATTGATTGACGACCATGAAGCCGCCTTACAAATCACTTCTGGAGAAACGTGACGGGCAGCCGCCCAAGATGTAGAAACGCTCCTAGTAGAATGAGCCGTCACCGCTTCTGGAGGAGCCAAACCCCTAGCCTTATAAGCCCCTTGGATGGCCTGAACGATCCAAGCTGCAATAGTTCGGGAAGAAGCACGTAAACCCTTATTCTTTCCGTAGAAAAGGATGAACAGATGATCGGATTTCCAGAAAGGAGCTGTGGCTTTCAAGTATTGTTTGAAAACGTCCCCAACGTCCAAAGGATGAATACCAGAATCTTCAGAGGCCTGAAAGATTGGAAGAACAATCTCCTGATTTTCATGGAAAACGGTTGACACCTTCGGATTTGACCCTAACATAGGAATCAAAACTGCTCGATCAGGGAAGAAAGTGAGAAACGGCTCCTTACAGCCTAGAGAACTGATCTCCGAAACCCTCTTAGCTGACGTTATGGCTACTAAAAAGGCAGTTTTACAAGAAAGTTCTTTAATAGATACTTGATCCCCATGATGTAAATCTTTCTCTGAAAAGTAATCCAGGACAAAGGGGAGATCCCACTTAGAAAACCTCGGTTTCCTCTGAGGTCTGAGCCTCACTGCTCCCTTGAAGAACTGTTTTGTGAGAGGGTGCTTGGCCCAGGAAACACCTGAAAAGGCAGATATTGCGGAAACCTGGACCCGCAAGGAGCTCACTGATAAGGACAAGTCTAGGCCTGTCTGAAGAAAGCCAATAACATCCCTTATCTTCGGGTCTTTACATGAACCGTTGGTTGTGGACACATAGTCTGCAAATTTTGACCAAATTCTCTGATAGACCTTGTTAGTACCTGGTCTTCTAGCATTCAGTAAAGTAGCGATTGCCGTGTTGGGACAACCTAACGCTTCCAGCCTTTCCCTCTCAAAAACCATGCCATCAGATGGAGCTGGGATGGGCATGGGTGAAGAGTCGTTCCCTGTGACAAGAGATCCGGTCTGGAGGGCAGAGGAACTGGATCCTGGAAACTGAGCTGCAACAAAAGTGGGAACCACGGCCTGTTGGGTCAATACGGAAGAACCGCTATTACTTCGACCTCTTCCCACCTGAGCTTCGCCAGAAATTGGAGAATGATCAGAGTCGGGGGAAAGGCATAAGCTTTGTGGAATCTCCACTGGTCCGTCAGGGCATCCACTCCGAAGGCCTGAGGGCAATGACACCTCATGTAATATTTCTCCAGTTTGAAATTGCACGGGGAGGCAAACAGGTCCACTTCCGGTAGGATCCCCAGAGACAGAATCCAATCGAATACCTCGCTGTGGAGAGACCATTCGTTGTTGTCCAGGGAGAACCTTGAAAAAAAATCTGCCTTGACATTTTGAACTTCTGGGAGATAAACCGCCGTCAGATCCATCAGATTCGACTGGGCCCAGGACATAATCGGGCTTACTTCCCTCAGTAAAGAGAGACTGCGAGTGCCCCCCTGTCTTTTGACGTAAGATACAGCTGTTGTATTGTCCATTCGAAGGAGAACTGAAGCTCCTGACGTCAGGTGAAGAAAGGCTTGCAGCGCTTGAAAGGCGGCTCGTAGTTCCAGCACGTTCGATACCACGCTCTGGACAGGGAAATCCCAACTGCCTTGGGCTACTTCCGAGAGACAGAGAGCACCCCAACCTCTGCTGCTGGCATCCGTTGTCACTGTGACCCAGGAAACAGGTGCTATGGAATGACAATGAAGAAGATTTTTCCGCTGTAGCCACCAAGGGAGGCTCTCCCGCATGGAAGGGGTTATCCGGACGAGATGATCTCGAGCCCCTGGATCCCACTGTTGGAGGAACCCTTTCTGAAAGGGACGCATCTTCCATTGTGCCCACTTCACCATAGGGGCTGTGGCTACCATAGTGCCGATTATCTTTTGACATTGATAGACTCTGAGGAGAGAAGAGGACATTGCAAGACGAATCCTGTTTCGGATCACCGGAATTTTCTCCAGGGGTAAGGAGATGGTGCTCATTACCGTGTTGAACTGGGCTCCAAGGAAGATTAGAGACTGCGTTGGCTCTAGATGGCTCTTCTCCTTGTTCAGGAGCCAGCCGAACTCCGTTAGGGTAGAAATAACCTGTTCCCGATGAGACAACAGTTGCTCCTTGTCTTGAGAAAGTAGGAGCAGATCGTCCAGGTAGTGATGTAACCGGATGCGTCTGATCCTGATTAAAGCCACGACCGCCAGTAAGAGTTTTGAAAATACTCGAGGCGAAGTAGAAAGCCCGAACGGGAGACATGTAAACTGAAGATGCACCTGATCTACTGCAAACCTGAGATACTTCTGGTAATCTTCTGCAATCGGTACGTGGAAATAGGCATCCTTGAGGTCTATTGAAATAAGCCAGTCGCCTGGTTGAATAGCCTGGCGTATTGTCAGCAGAGACTCCATTTTGAATTTTTTCTTTTTTATGAAGGAGTTTAGATGTGTCAGATCGATGACCGGTCTCCAGGAGCCATTCTTTTTGAGGACCATGAAAAGAGGGGAGTAAACTCCTTGAAATCTTTCCTCGGCTGGAACCGGAATGGCGGCTCCTTGAGCCATCAGTGATTCTGTGTATGATACAAGAATCTGTCTTTTTTCTTCTGAATGGGGAAGAACCGTTGGCATAAACTGGTGAATGGGTGGATTGTTGAAGACCCAAGAATGTCCTGAAGATACCGTTTTGACGGTCCAGTAGTCCTGAATCGAGGCTGCCCAGACGTGCTGAAAACGGAGTAAACGAGCCCCGACTTGCTCCGTCTGGACAGACCCCATATCAAAAGGACTTCGAAGCCTCCCGACCACCAGAAGAAGAAGCTTTTGAGGACTTTTGACCTGAAGGCTGGCTTCTTTTCCAGTTCTTCCTAAACTTACGGCCAGGTCTGTAACGACGTGCGTCCCTAGCACGTTCCAGTTCTTGTCTGGGGAGAACTCTTCTCTGACCCATGAGACGGCGATCCTGGGGCAGAAAACCTGATTTTCCCCCGGTAGCACGGGTAATAGCTGAGTCAAGTTTGTTCCCAAAGAGGGAAGATCCCTCGAAAGGAATTTTACACCATGCCTGCTTAGAGGCTGGATCCGCAACCCATGGGCGCAACCACAGGGCACGTTTGGCCGTGACCGAAGAGAGCATTACGCGAGCTACCAGACGAATCATGTCCAGGGATGCCTCCCCCAGGAAAGCCGAGGCCATCTTCAGTTCATGCACTGGTGAGCTCTTGACCAGCTCCTCAGAAATGCTTCCTAAGGTCGTACCTATATCATCCCTATTCCAGGATTCCATGGCCTTAGATAACACAGCGAGGGCTAGGGCTGGTTTACAAGCCATGCCCGCAGTAATGTAGATGCACTTGAGGTCCGTATCTATCTTCCTCTCCAGACCATCTTTGAAGGAAACGGAATCTTCCAGAGGGAGAGTAACATGCCTCACCAACCTCATTAAAGCGGCATTGATAAGAGGGGCCGACTCAAGATGTTTAACCTCATCGCTCTTGAAAGGATACATTTTTGCTACCTTAGAGATCAAGGAATTTTTCCTCTTAACTTTGCTCCACTCATCAGAAATAATTTCACCAAGTTCTTCCAGAAAAGGAAAATTTGGACGGTGTTTCTTGAGATGCTTGAAGTATTTCCTCTGCTTAGAGGGAGCTTCCACCGGTTCATCCCATTTTAAAGCATCTTTGACTGCTCTAACTAAGAATGGAACCAGAGAAAATTCAAAACCTGCGCCAGGTTCATCCGTCTCCACCTTGCTATTGGAGGATCCACTAATAGAAAGACTGTGATGAGAGGGACCTGGAGCCTCAAGATCAACCACATCAGTAACTAGGGCTGGAAGAGAAGGAGGATTGAAAGTATGGCTGGAATCTGACTTGTTCATGGATTCTTGGATCACCTTCCTGACCAGAGCCTCCACATGCTGGTCCTCAGATCCTCTTTCCTTCATAGCCCGAGAGTAACATAACTCGCAGAGAGATTTACCCTCTGGAACCTGAGTTTTACATCCCAAGCAAGTCCTTTCCACAGAACGGCTGGAATGGCAGTAAGAATGGTGTCCAGAACCAGACTTTGAGCCTTCCTTCCTATGTCTGGAGGACGATCCGGTATGTCTAGTGCTTGAAGATGAAGGATGGAGTTGTGACCTAGTTTTGTCACTATCACCATGTGTCAAGACTTGAGATTCAGACCTAGAGGGGCTGAGAAAAGAGGATAAATAGTTAACTTGCTCCAGAAACCCAAATACAAACAGGCAGAGGGAAAAAAATTCCATCCTACCTGTGGCATAAGGGTTGGCCACTAGGGGGCGGTGACACATCCATCGCAGCAGAGATTTAAACAGCTAAAACAAACACAGTTCAAATAAGCATGTAAAAAGGTAGGAACATAGAGAGAGCAATGATATGCACAGTACCACACAATAATACTCCCCCCCTACCTTGAGCAGAAAAGCCACGAGCACGGGAAGTAGCTGCCTTGCTTGGAAACCTTCCAAAGCATAGCTGTCTCTGACAGCTATTTAAATCTGCCGCCACGATGAGGTCATTACGTAAGCAGCGCACCTGCGCTGTAACTAACGTCACGCCTACGGCGTCCGCGCGCATGCGCGACCGCCGCCATCTTGTCCCAACTGCACACGCGCTAGCCAAGCCTCGTTCTCAGTCGAAGCCTCGCAGCTGCGCAGAGAGAACGAATAGCGGCGGACTGGAACGAAAAGCGTTCCAGCCGCCATGGCTACACCGGAGCAGGTAAGGACAAACAAACACACAAAAACAGGCTGCCATGAGAATATTATACATCACCACACTGAAGCCAGCACAATCCATCCTGGGACTGGGTGGGTCGATACACTCTCTGCACGATCAGCACATTAATAAAGGGGCCTCCCGCTAATAGCTAGGACGAATGGCCATGATGCAATCTGTCAACCAATGGATGACTTTAAGATCTTCACAGCATCGCTCTTCAGTGCCTGTGTGCTCCCTGCTAATAGCTGGGAAATATGGACTCCAAGAATAACCGCCATCACCATCAACGTGCAAACCACCAGGATTGGATTAAAGCTTCCGAAAGGTAAGAATACACCTTGGTCCTAGGAGGAGGACAAAAAAGAAACACAGTCTCTGGCTAGAAGCAAAGATTTATGGGAGTGCGGTCCTATGAGGTATGAGAGGCGGGATTAACTCATACGTAGGCTGCCATGGAGTCTGTCAGGAAAAGTTGTTTAAGGGCCACTTTTGGTTTTGAGGTCACTTCCAATTTCAGGAAATGGCAGTTTCCCAAACAATTTCTTGGCTTTTTAAGATTGAAAGGTAGTGATTTTCCATCCCTCTGGTCATTTATTGGTAAAAGGAAGCCAAAATAGGCAAAATGGCTGAAAAAAAAAATTTGGCCAATGGCTCAGTTAGGCAGGAAATGTGTCAAAACTGGATCAAAAGTTCCTAAAATGTATGAAAAAGGCATTTAAAGGCCAAAACGTCAAGGATAAAAGTGATTAATGGCCACTTCTGGTTTTGAGGAGGTCACTTCAAGTTTCAGGAAATTGCAGTTTCTTGGGCAGTTTCTTGGCTTTTTAAAGTTGAAATCCAGTCATTTTTCATTCCTCTGGTAATTTCTTGGTAAAAGGCCAAAACAGGTAAAATGGCTGAAAAAATACATTTGGCCCATTTTGCGGGCGTGGCACCTGCAATTTTCACACCTTTGGCCAATTTCTCAGGCAGGAAATGTATCAAAACTGGATCAAAAGTCCCTAAAATGGATGCAAAACCGATTTTAGGGCCAAAATGTCAAGGATAAAATGGAAAATTGTATCATACTTAGCGTAATTTTTCTTTCCTGGTGCCAATCCATGGCAGCATACCTATGATAGAGCTCCACCTCTACTCCGCCTTCAGGACTAGTGAATAGCATAAATTATAGTACATTGTTCCTCAAACATTCTTCGTAATATAGAATAACGAGGGTGGGAGCGTATGCTGCCATGGATTGGCACCAGGAAAGGAAAATTACGGTAAGTATGATACAATTTTCCATTTTCCTGGTGCCTCCATGGCAGCATACCTGTGATAAATAAATAGCTCACACGGGTGGGTTTAATGCTTTAACTAAAACATTTTTTTTAATCAGAAACAGACATAGCAGCATGAAGTGCTCTTCTCTCGAACTCTATGGTCGTAAGAGCTCCGGGATCAACACGATAGTGTTTAAGGAATGTGTGTCGAGAAGACCAAGTGGTGGCCCAGCATACTGTTTCCAAAGAAACATTATCCCTCACTGTCCAAGAAGCTGATACCGCTCTTGTTGAATGGGCATCCACCTGAGCCGGAGGTTCCAAGTTCTTCACCCTGTATGCTTTCTGAACTAGCTTGACAATCCAGGATGCCAAGGTTCTGGTAGAAGCTTCCTTTCCTCTATTTTTGCCCCATGGGATGATTAATCTTTCAGAATTCCTGAAACTTGCTGTGGCTTCCAAGTAGGCCCTGAGGACTTTGGATATGTCCAACTCGTGACAGGAGTTTGATTCGTCCATGAAAACTAGTAATGCCCATGGTTCTGACAGGTTTTGCTGTTGAGGTGACCTTAGCGTAAACCCTCAGAGGGCGAAGTTCTACCCTATCTGGAAAAAAATGATATATGTTCATCCCCGTTGCCCAGGGAACGGAGTTCAGAAATCCTCCTGCCAGATGTAATGGCCAACAGAAAGGTAGTTTTTAAAGTTAAATTCCAAATTGAGACTTCTTCAACTGGCACAAACGGATGAGTAGATAGAACTTCCAATACTAAAGGAAGATCCCACTTTGGGAAGGAACGTCTGGAGGGAGGACGCATCTTCAATACTCCCCTGAGGAATGTAACCACTAGAGGGTCTTCTGCCCACTTGGTGTTGGTAGCTACAGAAATTGTGGACACTTGTACCTTGAGGGAACTCTGTCTGAGCCCCAAATCGAGACCAGTTTGCAGAAAACATAGAACATAAGCAGTGGTAGGAGAGATAGGATCAAATCCTTTCCCTGTGGCATAGGACTTGTCCCAAATTCTTGCATAGATTGTGTTGGTTATAGGCTCTCTAACTTTCAACAAGGTGGATATGACCTCTTGGGAACAGCCTAACGATTCAAACCATCTCCTTTCAACTTCCATACAGGAAGATCCAGCTTCTGTAGGTCTGGATGGGCCAGTCTGCCCTGGGTCAACAACTGTGGGAAGGGAGGGATTCTGATCAGGGGATCCACACTGAGGTGCATGGCCAGTGTAAACCAAGGTCTCTTCGGCCAATAGGGTAGCACTGCTAGCACTTGGACTGGTTCGTTCAGGAGTCTGAGGAGAAACCTTGAAAATGAGTGGGCGAGGAGGAAAGGCTCGTTATCATTGCTTAAGTATTTTTGGAAGGATGGTAGAATAGGGATGTGGAGGTAAGCATCCTGCAGGTTATCGATATTAGCCAATCTCCTGGTTGTATGGTTTGGATAATCATTTGGAGCGACTCTATCTTGAAGCTTTCGAGTTGGATGTATTGATTTAGCTTCTTCAGATCTATTACAGGTCTCCAGTCGCCTGTTTTTTTCTGTACCAGGAACAGGGTGGAATAAAAACCTGTAAATCGCTCTGATGGGGGGACAGGTATTGCTGCCCCTTGACGCTGCAGGGACTCCAAAAAATGGTTTAAAATCAGTGCCTTCTGTGGGGAGACTGGTAACTGTTTCTTTGAAGGACGTGTGAGGAGGCCGCTGAGAGAAAGTCCAAAAGTGGCCGTACTGGATCGTTGATCAGACCCATGGGTCTTGACACCTGGAGGCCCAGATGGGTAAAAAGCTTTTTAACCAGGCCCCCACTGGGGGCGTCTCCGCCCCTTTGACGTCAAGACTTTGTTTCCTCCTGAGGAGCAGTGAGGAACTTGTTCTTTCTGGCTCCCAAAAAAGACGTCTGGGTACCTCTCCATGATTTTTTGTTGTCCGTAAAGGGGCAAGACTGCCTGAAGTCTCTATAATTTGATTGCCGGAATCATGATAAATAGGCCTTTGTTCTCTGGACCTTTCTGTCCTGAGAAAGTAAGCCAGAATTCCCCCCTGTTACTCTGGAGATTGCTTTGTCGAGTTTCTCGACAAACAAAAATTTTCCATCAAAGTGAATCTTGCATCAATTCTGCTTTGATGCTAGATCGGCTGTCCAAGGTTTTAGCCATAAGGCCCACTTTGCCATAACAGAGGGCAGCATTGAATTGGCTGAACAACAGATTGTGTCAATTGCAGCTTCTCCTACCAAATCCGCCACCAACTTAAGCTCCTCCAGAGCTTTGATTATGTCATCTTTAGGAACGTCTTGATGCAGGGCTGTCTCAACATTTTCCGTCCAAGACCTGATGGCATTGGAAACAGATGTCAGCAATGGCTGGTCTGCAAGCCGCCCCTGCCGCCCTTGTGGTCTAGGTCAATACATCTATCTAGGGGATCCTTGAAAGACGTTGAATCCTCCATTGGTAGTGTAACATTTTTTGCCAGACGCACTACAGCCGCATCAACCACCAGCATTGAGCTCAAGGACTGAGTATCCGAATCTGCCAGAGGATACAGTTTGGTTAAACGGGCTAGAGAAAAAACTTCTTGTCAGTTTTGTTCCACTCATCCTCTATGATCTCCCCCATCAATGGGAAGAAGATCTGCTTTCTCTTGAGGAATGGGACATAGGTTTTTGATTTTGATTTTTTGAGGAGGTTCTTCCGGGTCTTCAGTGAGGAGGCAGTGGCGCTCATCACTGCTTGCACAAAGGGTTGAACCAGTGAGGAATTGAAACCAGATGGTTCAGTATCATCTGAAGACTCTTCGGATGAATCTACTGGTGTAGTTTGTTTAGCTGTTTTGCCTTATGAAGGCAAAGGAGTACTAACAGCTGATGGACCCGGTATGTCGGGGGCTACATCCAACACTTGTGCAGCTTGTGAACCGGGTGAGCAGGAATCATAGCCGTCAATTCATTAAGAGAGTCTCTCATGGTTTGCTTAAGCAGGTCAACCACCTGTTGGCCATTCTAATTCCTGGTTAGCTGCATAATCCCCGAGACAGTCTCTGCAGACAAGCTTATCAGGGAGTGGAACCACGCCACAGGCCCAGCATTTTTTACTTGGCGCCCACGGTGGAGGAGAAGGCGAATGACGACGCCTATAAGATCCTGATCTTCTGAAAGATTTATGGTGAGAAGAGTGTGACCTCCATTCAGGACTATCGTCATTTTCATGGCGCCTTGAGGATTTGCTGGACCGCTTTGAAGGAACAGAGCTGAAATTTAAAAAGTTTGTCAGTGGCACACTCTTTTTTTTTTTTTTTATATTCACGTACAGGTGGTCCACATACCGATTGGATACAAGAGGATCTTGACTGTGAGACGAATGGCTCATGGCGGAATGGACAGGAGGATCAGCTGAAGAAATACAGAAATAGGACCCCAAAGAGCAGTCTAACAAAATCTACAATGTAAGCATAATAGAAGAAAAATAGTATCACATACCTCTTTGCTGAAAAAGTCTCTTGAGCTGCAGGGCACACACAGGTAATCAGGAGCAGCCCTGAGCCCAAAAAGAGACTAACTTTATATAGGGAGAGAGGGAGGAAACATTCCATCAATTAACTAATTATTTTTGCAAAACAGGCACCTGTAATTAAATGGTTCCAGCAACTTAAACCAGAATGGTATGTTCTTTCCCTTAAGCAAGATGGCGGCCGCGGCCTCGCTGCTCATGCACACCAGGAGCACCGACTCTCTCACCGCCTTCAACGTATCCCGGGTCGTGCCTGCACACAGGGACCTGGGACAAGCCGAACGCGGCGGGAGAGGACAGCGCCACATCACCCCCTTCCCCACTGCTCATTTCGCGAGTGGGGAGAAAGAGACAGTTGGGCAGCACAGTGGTGTAGTGGTTAGCACTTTCACTTAGCAGCAATAGGGTCGCTGGTTCAAATCCCGACCACAACACCATCTGCCTGGAGTTTGCATGTTCTCCCTGTGCCTGCGTGGGTTTCCTCCGGGTACTCCGGTTTCCTCACACACTCCAAAGACATGCTGGTAGGTTAATTAGACCTTGTCTAAAAAATTGTCAATGTTGTATGTGTTTGTAAGGCCGCGTACACACGCGCGGACTGTTGGCCCAACTTTGTCCGTCCAACAGTTTGAGCGAACAGTCCGCTCAAACTTAGCATGGACGGACATGGCCACACACGACGGACGAACAGTTTGCTGAAACCGTGCGCGATGACGTGAACGGCACGTACGACGGGACGAAAAATACGACGTCCTATACACTGCAATGCAACCTTCCGACGTGGAAATCCTTTCTGAGCATGCGCGAGACTTAGTTGGCCGAACAAGCCTACACACGAGCGAACAGTCCGCTGAAACCTTGTTTCAGCGGACAGTTTTTCGGAATTTCCGTAAGACCTTGTTCGGCCAACCGTCCGCTGAAACTGTCCGCTGAAGCCCCACACACGAGCGGACTGTCCGCCCAAACACTGTTCAGCGGACAAGGTTGGGCCAACAGTCCGCGCGTGTGTACGCGGCCTAAGCATGTCAGGACCTTACGGGGTAAAGGACCGTGCAAAAGCCACAGATGGACTCTGGTGGCAAGAAAGCGCCCTGAGGCGATTCAGTTCGCATAGGTAGCGCTATACAAGTCACTCACTCACTCAGAAATAACCAAGCGGTCCTAGAAAACTGCAGGTAACCCAGAATACGTCCCCTGTGAAAAAAAGAAAGGTAAAGATTAAAAAGCCCGGGTCGCACATGCGCGAACCAGGAATAAAAACATCTTAAAAGGGGAGAAATTTTTCTAATATACAAAAACATCTCATTTTGCTATGCTTATCTTTTTTAAAAAGCAAGAAATGCCTTAATCTCAACCTAATCTGACCCAAGGGATCGGAAAAGAGAAGCTGATCCTTCTGCTGCCTCCACCAATCATTCATGTGTTCTTGAATTCATCAGCAGACTGTGTTCCTGTGAGGAAACTCTGCAAGACCCCAAAAGATCCTCAGAAGGGGTTCCCAGTCTTACTATCGCTAATAACGGCCCAAGAACAGGGACTGCGCACAGGAGAGGCTTAACCCGGCGGACGCTGCCGACTGCAAAGGTATGGACATACTGCTCCACCAGTCAAAAGGTATGAGGAAAAAAAGGAGAATGTTGGGGGAGGGACAATGTCCTTTAATTTATGCTATTCACTAGTCCTGAAGGCGGAGTAGAGGCGGAGCTCTATCACAGGTATGCTGCCATGGAGGCACCAGGAAAGTTGTTTAACCACTTTCAGACCAGACCATTTTGCTGGCTTAAGACTCGCTTTAACTGACAATTGCGCAAATTTCCTTTTTTTCCCACATATAGAGCTTTGATCACCCCTGCGGTTTAATTTTTTTGCGCTATAAACAAAAAAAAAAAGCATTATTTTTTACTTTTTGCTATAATAAATATCCCCCAAAAATATATTAAAAAAAACGTTTTTTCCCTCAGTTTAAGGCGATACGTATTCTTCTACATATTTTTGGTAAAAAAAAAAAAAATTGCAATAAGCCATTATTGATTGGTTTGCGCAAAAGTTATAGCGTTTACAAAATAGGGGATAGTTTTATGGCATTTTTATTAATCTTTTTTTTTTTTTTTTTTACTAGTAATGGCGGTGATCAGCGATTTTTATTGTGACTGCGACATTTCTGACACATTTTTGGGACCATTGTCATTTATACAGCAATCAGTGCTATACAAATGCATGGGCATGGCTGTTTTACACATCACTGATCTCTGCTCCAATCACAGGGAGCAGAGATCAGTGTCACTGTTGCTAGGCAGAACGGGGAGATGCTTGTTTACTTTAGCATCCCCCCGTTCTTCCTCCCCGTGAGCCGATCGTGGGTATCCCACAGCGATCGAGTCCGCGGGACCCGCGATCAGACTCACGGAGGTCCCGACCGGTGAGCACACGATGGCAAGGTGGCACATTTAGGGACATACCTGTACGCCCATGTGCCTGTCCGTGCTATTCTGCCAACGTACATCGTCGTTCGCTGGTCGGGAAGTGGTTAAGGGCCACTTTTGGTTTTGAGGAGGTCACTTCCAGTTTCAGGAAATGGCAGTTTCTCAAACAATTTCTTGACTTTTTAAGGATGAAAGACAGTCATTTTCCATCCCTCTGGTCATTTCTTGATAAAAGGAAGCCAAAATAGGCAAAATGGGTGTGAAAAAATGTGGTCCATTTAGCGGGCGTGGCACCTGGAATTTTCACACCTTTAGCCAATGGCTCAGCTAGGCAGGAAATGTGTGAAAACTTGATTAAGTCCCTAAAATGGATGCAAAAAAGATTTAATGGCCAAAATGTCAAGGATAAAGGTGTTTAAGGGCCACTTCCGGTTTTGAGGAGTTTTAACCCCTTCCCGCCGAGCGTACGCAGATCTGCGTACTCGGCTTCCGAGGGTTATACCGGGTTATACCGGGATGATGCCCGTACCCACAGGCATCATCCCGGTACCGTTTTTTCCAGCGAGCGATTGGCTATCCAGCCATAACAACCGAAGCGGCTAAAAGCTCGGCTGTTATGCCGGCTCGATCGGGAGCACCGATTCAAGATCCTCCAGGCTGCTGGGGAGGAACTGGAACAAAGCTGTAATCGGCTTCGTTCCAGTATCCTAATAGTAAACACGGAAGCGACGTCATGACGTCACTTCCCGTTTACTCGGCTGCGTTTAAAACACCGCTGTGCAAATACCATAAAAATACCATACCATATAAAATATTGCAACAATTGCCGTTTTATTCTCTAGAGTCTCTGCTAAAAATATATATATAATGTTTGGGGGTTCCAAGTAATTTTCTAGCAAAAAATATGTATTTTAACTTGTAAACACCAAATGCCAAAAATAGGCTTAGTCATGAAAGGGTTAAACAATATCTTGGATTTTTAAGATTGAAAGATAATGGAAAATTGTATCAAACACTTACCGTAATTTTCCTTTCCTGACGCCAAACCATGGCAGCATACTAGTGATAGAGCTCCGCCTCTTAACCACTCCCTCAGGACCAGTGAATAGCATAAATGAAGACCTGGTTAGCCACCACCCCATTCTTTGTAACAAGCCACATAACGGAACGCATATGGGTGGGCTCATATGCTGCCATGGTTTGGCGTCAGGAAAGAAAAATTACGGTAAGTGTTTGATACAATTTTCCATTTACCTGACGCCAACATGGGAGCATACTTGTGATAAATAACTAGCTGATAGGGTGGGAGCAATTTGTCAAACCAATCTTCTAATTAGGATGAGACAGAGGACTGAACAGTCCTTCCTACAAAGTCCCCTGATGACAAGGGAATCTATTCCGTCAAGTTTGAGTAGGAATGTCAGAGCGACCGTGATACCCCTGTACAGCTGGGCACCATAGATTCTATTGAATGTGTTGCCTATGAGGCTTTAACCACTCTGGTAGAGTGCTCTGCCGCCACTGATGGAGGCTCGCGGCCTCTAGTCCTATACACAACCAAGCCTGCTAGGATCCAGGAAGTAACCTCTTTTCCTTGATGATTCCTAACTGGAATGACAAAAGGTTTATTTATATGGCCTGAAAGGGACAATTAAAGGAGTATCTCTCCACAAAGTTCTGAAAATGAACAGTAAGTGTGACTTTCCTCTGTGATGTTCTGGAACGTTAGGCAATGTCCAGCTGTCTGTTAAATAGTAGTCTGTTGCTACATTTGATGCAGAATGATCTACAAGATCCAACTCTACTCTTTCTGGAAAGAAAGGAATATATTATATGTAATTTTTTTCTTTTTTTTTTTACTTTGAAGCTCCAAGAGCTTGAATCTCTGATAACCTTCTGCTTAAAGTTCTTGCAATTGATACTGCCTTGTAAGTGATGGCCTGAACCGAACATTGCTCTGTTGGAACAAATGTTTAAACTGATATGAGATCCAGCAACTGCAATAGATCTTTCTTCCTTGGTGACCGACTCCTCACGACTGCCCTCATAAGTTGTGCAAACTGAAGGATTCTTGGTCCTTTCAAATGTGTTAATGCCAATATAGCCCACACTCATGAGTTATGTGAGGATGGGCTAAAGCCTGGAGGAAGAATAGAACAGTTGACACTGGAAGGGCAGTAGGATCAATGTCTCTCTCTACCAAAAAAAAGCAAACTTGTTCCAGAATTAGACCTAGATGTTGTAAGTAGAATGTCTTCTGGAACACAACAAAAGTAGGAGCTCACTTTGGAGTGAAACTGGAGCAACCGGAGTTGCCCATCCTCCCCCTTTAGTGCCCCTGCTTGCAGAACCAGTCTGCGTATGTTATAAAGGGGAAATGTCTTCTGTATCCTGAAATGAATGGCCAGGGAAAAATCAAGGGCCTCCTGGTCAATGTGGAGGACTGGCTATCACAACTATTTTCTCTCTTGACAGCCTCAAGGGGAGTCTAATTTACGGAAACATTTGGGAAAATATATAGGTTAGATTGCAGTCCCAGGGAGAGACCAGAGCATCTGCCCCTTGCACCTTGGGGTACAGACAAAATCAGACCAAAGTTTGTGATTACTGTGGGAAACGAGGAGGTCTGTCTGTGGTAGGCCCCACCTGTGGACCAGCTCAGAAGACCTGGGTCATAGACCCACTCATGCTCTGGGAAGCTTGTATTTGTTCAAAAGCAACCGCTGGGAGGTAAACTGTTTTGCTGGTGATCTTCCGCCCCAGGCATTATGGGTTTCACCTCTCTCAATAGCATATTGCTGCGAGTTTCATCCTGGAGCTGAATATAGAGGCGACTGCTGCCCTGTTGCTAAACTGCAAGGAGATTGGCCTTACTACACATAGTCAAGGACCAAAAGTGCTAAAAGGGCTGTTTGAACCCCAGCACATTCAAGATTACCCTCCTTGGCTGGGAATCTCTGCTAGGCCTTGACCGAAAGTCCTTCGCAGTACATCTTCCCGGCTGTTTTGCAGACATGATTTGTAGCCATTCTCCAGTCTAAAGGTCCTAACGGACCGAGACTTACGCAAGGTTTTTCCATCACCGCGGACCGCTGCTCATACTGAGTAACATTTATTAACTGTGTTCTATCCTGTTTCCTCCCTTGTAGTAAGAATTCTAGTTAAAATTTGTGCAGGTGGGCCTGCATCCCAGGAATCATCTATATGCATGATGATGTTGTGGTCAGATGACTGAGGCACTGAAAAGCCATCAAATAAGCGGAAGTATTCGTCCTCAGAAATCTGTTCCTGACTGTCACCACTTCCTCTGATGGAAATAAAACAGAGGAAATAGCAGAGCACCCCCGTGTACACCAACCATTGGGATGAAGAAAGGTTGGCTTTACTCTCCCTCTAAAGTCTGAGGTTAGGATAGGCATCCTGACGATCCAGCAACAGCCTCCAGCCATGTGGTTATACTGTTTAATGGACTCCGTCTTAAAGATCTCAAAGAGGGCCCAAAAGCGTTCGACCTCTTCCGATCTGCAACTGGACACTAACCAATCTCCCCTTCTACCCAAACAGGATTGGGTAGAAAACCTTCAATCCCTCGAGTCTGAGGTGTCTGTAAGCATTGTAGCAGCTGTTGTGGTGAACTTGGCAGCTCCATGGGAGAGAAATGGTCTTGAAGAGGAGCAGTGAGGAATCTCCCGAAGTAACTATAAGTGTCTGATACCTTCATCCAAGGCCCTGTACAGCATGCTGTCCAGAAACCTATGAAGCGTGCCTTCTAGGTCTTATCTTAAGAGTCTAGGTGTCATGGTTATACAGTGATCTTCCTCTGTTTGCTTACCTCCCCTCATGTGTTCAGACTAAGAGGCCAGCCACTTCCACCTGGTGGTTTTTATAACCTCTCCTCTAAGCGTGGCTCCACCCCAGGGCCTATCAGGTAACCCTATATTAACTTGTGCACTGCAAGCCAGCGGTGATGATCAACCATTGTGTATCATTGTGTGTTTGGCCTCCTGATTCCTGCTTGCCGCGTGCTCTACGTTTGACTCTGTTACCGACCTTGGCATGTTCTCAACGATTCCTGTCTGCTTGTGACCTTGACCTTTTGCATGTTCCCGACCATCCCTGTCTGACGGTGACTCTGAACCTTTGGCGTGTACTCTATTGTTCCTGTCTGCTAGTTGCCCTGACCTCTGCCGTATCCCCTTACTATCCTTGTTGTTCCAGCCTGCTGCTTCCTTCTCCTGTAGTCTACTGTGAGCGTGAGCTGTGAGACCCTAGGGGCCGCGACCTGGAGCCAGACTGCAGCGAAGTCCATCCTCACCACTGGAAGCTCTGGCGAACACCCGTTGGCTCTTAGACTCTGCGTCCTGGGGAATGCTCCAGCTCCCATTGGGATCTGTGTTAGTGATCCTGTAGACCTGTCTCCTGAATCTCCTTGGGTACAATCCGCAGCAGTCAGTCCTAAGGTCCACTACCTAGCGGTGCACTTCTGACTCTTACGGAGTACATCTGTCACCTGGTCTCAGGTGACCAGACACTAGGTAGGCACTTGTGTGACTGGTTCACTAATTTTCCTAGAAGTCTACACTAAAATACAAGTCAGATTTTTGGCATCCACTGCTACAAAATATAATTTTTTGAAAGATACTCCCAATAGGAAATCATGTCTAAAGGGATGCAGACCCTGCCACTCTCCTCAGAGTCCTACAGGTGCAGCAGCTGGCTGATAATTATTAAACCATTCCCATTAGACTCATTAGACCCAGTACATGGGCCGGATATTGCTGGACTGCCAGCACTGAGACCAGGGTCTCAACCATATGACCTCCCTAGCCGCCAAAGTGCTAGGGTGCTCTTCCAGTGGTTATACAAGCAATTAGGGGGGACTTCCTGGTCAGCCTCCCTATTTTGAGTAGCAGACTGCTGCATCTATAATATATGTAGCAAGGACCCAGGACTCCCTTGGTCCAATGAAAACCTCTGGAGCCTTGTGTTGTCGACCTCCCTCCACATAGAGTGGGTCATAAGGCATAGTAGGTGCAGTGTCTTTGGATTGTTGTGAGAAACCCACACAGGGAGAAGATATAAACTTCAACACAAGCATTAGCATGTTGGGGAATTGAACCAGTGCTGCTAGACAGAATCGCCACCCACTTAGCCAGCAGGCAGCCTCTGCAAAGTAGATTAATGGGTGCCAGACTAGGGTGTGCCACCTGTCCAGGATTCAGCCGGACAGTTCAGGTTTTGAATCAAGTGTCAGGGTTTCAGTCCACCTGAGATCCGGACATATTACTCGGACAAGGCTGTGATTTCCCAAGTGACCAAGATAGTTATACACAAATCTGTTGCTGCCATAGGTGGCTGTTTTGATGATGTCAGCGAGGGCAATTTGGCCACACCCAATAGCATGTTCTGAGTGCTACATTACCACTCTCCTTGGGGCACCCAAATGTGTCTGTGTAATGCTAACCTGGTAAACTCCCAGACTTCTAGAGGAGGACAGCCACATAGGGAAAAGCATCCAGCAAGATGCCACATCCGCATGGATAAGAGCACTGTCTCCTATGGCAACAGTCTCCAACAGTTTCCAATAGAACAGTTGCTTCAGGTAAGGCAAGTTCAAAACAAAATCTTGCGCCACTCTTATCAACAATAAAGACATTTGGTGTTAGCTGCATACTCCTTCAGGTAGTGTCTACACACCAGCCTCCTGGGTATCTGCGCCACGGGCCCTGCAGGACTCTTGCTGGGGCGCTGGCTCTGAGGAAGAGGAGCAGAGATGTCTTCCTTGGAGCTTTTTCTCCTGAGTGGGAGTGCAATTTTTTACACTGGGCATGGTCACTGCTTGCTGAAGTCCCTGGCTGATCTTCCAATGGAACCCTTTGGGCGAGTGGCTGGGCTGAGGTAAACTCAGACAAGGAATCTCGTACTACCTTCTTCAGTACTGATGAGACTTGTGCAGTGTCCTGCTCCCTCTCTACTGCAGACTTCTCTAGACAGTCTTTGCACACCAATTTATTGGATAGGGGGACTGCGCCATAAGCCCAGCCTGATTTCTTTCTGGGATGCCTGTATTGTTCTGGAGAAGAGGAGGCGTGACGTGCTCTTTTGTTTTTTTTTGACCGGGAACGATGTCTGGTGCTATGCTCCATTGGAGAACGCCTGTCCTCTCTTGTTCTTAACTCCGAGAGCGTGAGTGTGTGGTGCGGAGCTGAAACATATCAAAGCAAACCGCATTAGAGGGCACTTTTAAGGACACCTGAAAACTTACCAACTGGTGGTCCCCCTACCTTAAGTATTGAGGGTCTTACATAAGTGGTGGCTGACTCATGGTAGTAGAGAATAAGGGATGGCCAGCAGAAAAAGAGAAATAGCTAAAAAGAGAAACAGAAGGATGGAGATTGCCAGTAATTTTCTAACACGAAAGTCTGAACAATACAACAAAGCAAACAGCTGAAACAAACCAACTTGAGGAGTGAGGAGGAGAAGAATTGTGTCCCTTGTGTGTGGCTTTCAGGTGCTCTACCAACAGGCTGAGTGGTGGGAGGTTAAATGCCTTGTCAGGCATGCGGTACCCAAATGGCTGGTTTTTTTGCCACTCTGAGTGCAGCAGAGATTGCAAATTGCAATAGTGGGATCGGCTGCACATGTGCTAAAAAAACAGACAGCTGAGCTGTGGGAAGTGGGCCGGGAGATAATATCTCTACAATGGAATGGCATAGGATGGCTGCTCTCTACTCTTCTATGATGGCTGCCTCTTGAGGACATCCTGCCTCCTTTGGGTTGTTTCTCCCCCCCCCCCCCCCCACTTTCCTCCTCTGCTCTATCCAGCACCAAAGTCTCATCAGTGACCTCATCATCATCATCCCCTCCATCCTCATCATCACTTGAGCCAACTTGGCAATACCCTGCGGCTGGGGGGACATGACTGCCAATTTGTTGTTTATCAGTGTTCTCCCCTCTCTGTAGGCTAATTTTCCTACCTTCCTCTACCTCAGAACCAACATCAGAATCAAGAAATGTCTGTGTATCCACAAGAAGTAAGTGGCTGATGCTGTGTTCAAATAATTCAGCTGAGTCCTCCATGCATGATTCTGAGGCTATGGCATGAGTAGCTGTGGACTAGGAGGCAGAATAAGCTGCTCTGACAGTTGCGGTGGACTGCGCACTAGTGTCAGCTTGGGTCATAGAGGATGAGGATGGCTTAGTAAGCCAGTCCACATCCACCTTTGCCTGTGGACACAGACACTGCTGGCCCCCTCATAGTGGCATGGGAATGCCTCTTCTTGCTGGCCTCCAAGACATGATGGGGGAAGGGGGGGGGGGGGGTGCTTATCACCAAAATTAAATAGGAACTATGAAATGTGTGATTGGATGCACTTAGAATGAAAAGTGGTGCTTGGTGCGCTTTAAATTGAGGACTGATGCTGACAGAAATGTAAAAACTATAAAAAATAAAAAAGGGGGAACACCATATAAGAGTAAAAAAAAACTGTGGTTGACAAGTTTAAAAAAAAAGGGGGGGGGGAGGCAGGGGACAAAAAAAAAGGGGTATAGGTCACTGTATACAGCACTAAATGTTATGTTAAAGTGGATGTAAACCCAAATTTATTTTTTATTTTTTTTATGTCATAATGTAGAGCAGGGGTGCCCAACCAGTGGCCCGGGGGCCACATGTAGCCCGCGGAGCCCTCTGATGTGGCCCTCGACCTCCTGCTCTAAGATGGCAGGTTGGCAAGCCCAGATTGCCGACCAGCCATCCCAGAGCAGCAGTTTTGTGAATGAAGCCACTGGTAGTAGAAGCAAGTGGCTGCGGAGCAGAGCCACATAAGCCAATGCTTCCTGTATGGTGCCCGCTCCTGTCACAGGCAGACTGATACCAAATGCACTCCGCCTGGGACAGCAACAGCCAGCGATACCAGAATGGAAGGCAGTTATTAAAGGTAAGTTTACTACTAAATTCACAGAATATATGGATATATCTGTTTTGCAGTGGTTACTGGGCTGCTTTCAAATTGATCCGCAGGTGCAGTGCAGCTGCGGGTTACCTGCATTGAGCCATAGACTTCTGTTATTACCTGCGGGTTTGTTGCTCCTTCAGAAAGTGCGCCACACCTGCAGAATATAATAGAAGTTTTTGGCAAAGTGCAGTTAACCCGCAGAAAATCCATAGGTTCACTGAGCTGCACCTGCACTTTGGGCAAATCGCAGCACATCAGTGTGAAAGCAGCCTTAGGCCCCTTTCACATGATTGGTCTGACCCAATCGGACTTACTATTCACCTCTATGGAGCAGCAGATGTAAACGGACTTGTGTCTGTTTACAACTGCCTACCAAAAAAAAACCAGAAAGGGATCTGCCCCTTCCATCTGGGCAAATCAGACTGGATCAGAGGCCCCATAGAGTAGAGTAGGCTGTGTCTATGGTCACGGACCTGTCATCCTCCCGCTCAGCTCATTGTGGCCTGCGACCAGTTACCAATTCACTTAAGTGGCCCTCGCTCTTCAAAAGGTTGGGTACCCCTGATTTAGAGTATAAGATTTCCTATCATTTGAGCCCAGTCTTGCCACAAAGAGTTAATCCAGCTCTGAGCAATCCTCTTTTATTGTTCAATGAGATAAATCTTGACAGAGAAAAACTTTGTCAAATCCTCCCCCTTGCTGTGAGTGACAGGTAGGGATGAGCCAAAACCCCCCCCCCCCCGGTTCGGTTCGCACCAGAACCTGCAAACGGACCGAAAATTTGCGCGAATGTTAGAACCCCTTTAAAGTCTATGGGACTCGAACGTTCAAAATCAAAAGTGCTAATTTTAAAGGCTAATATGCAAGTTACTATCCTAAAAGGGGTTTGGGGACCCGGGTCCTGCCCCAGGGGACATGTATCAATGCAAAAAAAAGTTTAAAAACATCAGTTTTTTTGGGAGCACTGATTTTAATGATGTTTAAAGTAAAATATTCCTTTAAATATCGTACCTGGGGGGTGTCTATAGTATGCCTGTAAAGTGGCACGTGTTTCCCGTGCTTAGAACAGTCCCTGCACAAAATGAAATTTTTAAAGGAATAAAAGTCATTTAAAACTAATGTAACTTTAATGTAATGTCTGGTCCCAGCAATATGGATGAAAATTAGTGAGACAAACGCCCCCCCCCAGTCCATTACCAGGCCCTTTGGGTCTTGTATAGATACAGGTGGTGCAAACAAGAGAGGGACTGTAGGTTTGTTGTTAAGTAGAATCTGTTTGCAATTTTGAACTGGTACATTTTTTTTTTAAAGTGTAGCTCCAGCCAAAAAAATCTATTTTTAGGTTTTTTGGAAACATAGGGTTATCACCTCTGTTTTGCTGTCCGTGCACCTCTTCGGAAGATTTCATCTCACTTTCTGTCCCAATGACAAATATTTTTTGAAAATTTGGGGTTTTTAGTGAAACAAGGATTGGTGATAAAGCATCAGTGGAGAGGAGACACGTTTTTCCCATATCAACTCTTATGCCCTGTACACACGGTCAGACATTCCGACAACAAAATCCGTCAGATTTTTTCAGATGGATTTTGGCCCAAACTTGTGTTGCATATACACGTCACACAAAGTTGTCGGAAAATCCGATCGTTCAGAACGCGGTGACGTAGAACACGTACGACAAGACTATAAAGAGGGCAGTAGCCAATAGCTTTTGTCTCGTAATTTATTCTGAGCATGTGTGGCACTGTCCGTTGGAACTGTCTACACACGATTGGAATTTAAACGATCGGATTTTGTTGTTGGAAAATTTTAGATCCTGCTCTCTAACTTTGTGTGTTGGAAATTCCGACGGAAAAAGTCCAATGGAGCCCACACACGATCGGATTTTCCGACAGCAAGATCCAATTGCATATTTTCCGTCGGAAAGTCTGACCGTGTGTACAGGGCATAACAGGAGAGAATTTCCCTTCCTCAGGGTAGATTTCATCTCACTTCCTGTTGTCTCCTTCCGTTTGCAAGTAGGAGTCGTTTGTAAGTTGGATGTTTGAAAGTAAGGGCCTGCCCTATATTTGGGCCTAAGGTGTTGGTGTTGCCACTGTAAGCCCTCACAGTTACTCTTGGGCACTAGAACGCTCTGCTGAGAACTATTATATCAAAAATTGTAATTACATGCCATTGTTAAACAGTGGTAGAAAAATTGGGCATATGGTGGTGGTGCTGATGCCACAACACTGCAAGTCCTCACAGTTACTCTTGGTGGGCGCTTGAACAGGCCTTGCTGTGAAATATTATATCAAGAATTGTAATTACATGCACCTGTTAAACAGGGGCAGAAAAATTGGGCCTTAGGCACTGGTGCCACAACACTACAACACCTCACAGAAACTCTAGTTGGAGCACAGGAATGAGCCCTGCTGCAAAGTATTGCATCAAAAATTGTAATTACACGCCCCTGTTAAACAGGGGCTGAAAAATTGGGCCTTAGCCACTGGTGGCGGTGCCCAGAACCAAAAATGTTCTTACAAGCAAGCAA
Source organism: Lithobates pipiens (assembly GCF_037356315.1). Lineage (NCBI taxonomy): Eukaryota > Metazoa > Chordata > Amphibia > Anura > Ranidae > Lithobates > Lithobates pipiens. The sequence goes on along the minus strand of NW_027507903.1, from coordinate 483,398,043 downwards.
TGATCGTTGAGGAGGAAGAGGACAGTCACTCAGCATAACAGACGGTTAGACAGGTTAATTTGGTTGGTCAGCAGACTGGTGGATGAGTTGAGCTAGGGAATTGTCTTTGTTTTATATGTATATGCCCTCCATGGGCTCCTCACTGTGAAGGCCAGTTATAGGTGTGGGCAGTAGCCAGCTTTTTGTTACTGTTTGTATATATGGTCCAGGGACACACTGGGCACCTTCGCTGCCATTGTGCTCTTGCTGGGTGTCCAGTGTGCTCCTGTTCCTTTAAGGGAGCTTGGGCAGTCTCCAGGCTCACCTGTCCACATCTATGCATTCCATGCATGCGCTTCCACTGTGGAGACACTTATAAATTTGTAATGTTAGCAACGCAGGGTGCCGTGACGAGGCCTTGCAGCTTACACATGCATTTGCAAATGTGTGCTAACTAAACCCCTGCTTTTAACAGACGGTTAGCAGGTTAATTTGGTTGGTCAGCAGACTGGTTGGTGAGTTGAGCTATGGAATTGTCTTTGTTTCATAAGCATACCAGGATAGTCACTCAGCATCAGCATAGGCAGTCTTGAAGGGATCTGACATTTCCAAAAAAATTATTCAGTTACATCAGCATCTTGATCCAAGACTGATTCATTTTTATGAAGGTCAGTCAATCAACCGAGTCAGTGGACAGGCGCACCCTGTGATCAGTTACAAAGCCTCCATCAGCACTGAATGTGCGTTCTGAAAGAATGCTGGATGCAGGACAGGCTCAGTTGCATACTGTGCAAGCTCTGGCTAGTGATCCATCCTCAAGACCCAGTAACCCAGAGGATTTTCGGTGGGAAAGGTGTCCAAGTCTGATCTTGCCCCTAGGTATTTCTGTAAAACAGATCATACCTTGGGGCAGCGGACTAAAAAATTGTCTGAACGCAACGATCAGTTGGCCACCTTCTCCTCAACTCCTTCTTTGACTGACCGAAGCCTCAGCAACACATTGTCCAGGAACAGGAATTGTAACCTCCCAATCTCTGGGAATCTTTCTGCAAGGCCTCCCGAAGATGTTTCATCCTCTGCTCCTTCTGCGATGGCAAGATAAGGTCTGCAACCTTACCCTTGTAACGTGGATCAAGAAGGATTGCCAGCCAGTAATGATCCCTCTCCTTGATCCGACGAATATGAGGATCCTTCCGCAGGCTTTGCAGGATCAGGAAGGCCATGCAGCGTAGGTTAGCTGAGGCATTCAGTTCCGGAGTCCTCTGGGTCACTAAGGATGACATGATCCGCAGCCACTTCCTCCCAGCCACATACAAGTCCATGTGTTTCTTGGGACTGTAAATGATCCATTAAAGACTGCTGCTGATGCTGAGTGCCAGGCTCCACCTCCATGCTGACACAATCCTCCTCCTTGTCCTCCTCTTCCTGTGTGATCAGCGGGCCAGCAGGAACACTGTCTGGATAAAGGGGGCCTTGAGAGATAAGGAAGTCCTCCTTTTCCTGCCTCAAGTGCCCTGTCCATTATTCCATGCAGTGTGTGCTCCAACAGGTGGACAAGAGGGACAGTGTCACTGATGCATGCACTGTCACTGCTCACCATCCTCATGGCCTTCTCAAATGGTGACAGGACAGTGCATGCATCCCTGATCATGGCCCACTGGCGTGGGGAAAAAAAACAAGCTCCCCTGACCCTGTCCTGGTGTCATAGTAGCACAGATACTCATTGATGGCCCTCTGCTGCGTGTGCAGCTGCTGCAGCATGGCCAACGTTGAGTTCCACCTGGTGGGCATGTTACAGATTAGGCAGTTCTTGGGCAGGTTAAATTCCTTTTGGAGCTCAGCCAGCCGAGCACTGGCATTATATGACCGGCAGAAATGCACACAGACTTTCCTGGCCTGCCTCAGGACATCCTGTAAGCCCAGGTACCTGCCCAAGAACCGCTGCACCACCAAGTTAAGGACGTGAGCTACACAGGGCACATGGGTCAGTTGTCCCTGTCGGGGGGCAGAGAGGAGGTTGGTGCCATTGTCGCAAACCACCATTCCCGACTTAAGCTGGCGTGGCGTCAACCACCTCTAAGCCTGCCCCTGTAGAGCTGACAGAATCTCTGCCCCAGTGTGGCTTCTGTCCCCCCAAGCACACCAGCGCAAGCACCGCATGGCATCTTATTGCCTGTGTACTTGCATAGCCCCTTGAATGCCTACGGAGCACCGCTGGTTCCGAGGACAAAGCACAGGAAGAGGACATGGAGGAAGAAGAAGAGGAGGGGGTGGAGAAGAGAGGTGTGTCAGAATCATCAGTAGTAGCATTTTGGAGGCGTGGTGGCGGAACAACCTCCAACACTACTGTACCTTGTCCTGCATCCTTCCCAGCTGCCAGCAGAGTCACCCAATGCGCCGTGAAAGATAGGTAATGTCCCTGTCCATGCCTGCTGGCCCATGAGTCAGCGGTAATATGCACCTTACCGCTGACCGCCCTGTCCAGCGAGGCCAAGACATTGCTTTCCACATGCCAATAGAGAGCCGGAATCGCCTTCTGTGCGAAAAAGTGGAGCTTGGGAACCTGCCACTGAGGAACCGCACATTCCACAAACTCACGGAAGGGGGCAGAGTCTACCAACTGAAAAGGCAGCAAGTGCTAGCAATTTAGCCAAGCTAGCATTCAACCACTGGGCATATGGATGGCTGGGAGTGAACTTCTTTCGGCGGTGCAGCAGCTGGGGCAGGGAAATTTGCCTGGTACAATCGGACGTCAGTGTACCGATAGCAGATTGCCCGCAAGTACTTGGCTGTGACACACCTAATTCTACACCTTCATTCCTCTCAGTGCAGGTTTCAGAGAGGACTGAAGGTATAGTAGGGTTGGAAATCCCAGCTGATGAGGAGCAAGGAGAGGTCCCCTTTGTTCTTTGGTGTGGGTCTTTTAGGTACTGTAATGTTCGGGGGACCAGGTAGATCGCAGGACACAGGCTTTTCATACAACAAAGGGTTTATTAACCTTAAATCGCTTTACAGCAGCCAAAAACACAAAGGAAAAAGTTTTTAGTCTCACCGACTTGCACAGTTCAGAATAGCTGTCTCTATCCAAACAGAGCTTGATCTTGCTGGCAGGTAGCTTCCCCTGCCAGGAGCCTTCCAAACAGGACACTGCTGTCCACTTCAGTTGCTGTAACCCAGAACAAACACCAAACACCATCCACCATGTGTTCTCCACTCCTCCACACCCCTCTACAACTTCCTGTCTTGCTTTTTAAAGACACTGCCTTAACAGGTGGGTTAATCAATTGTATTCCCTTAAAGAGAGCACAACCCAAACAGAGGGGAAATATAGCGTCCTTCCAGGACCCAGCCACGGCGTCCATTACAGTACGCTTGCCAACGAAATGCATGACAGGTCGACATAAGTCTGGTCAAGCATGTGGCGCCCAAGCAGTTGATGTTTTGGCCATGCGAGATACACTTGAGACATATGTTGCAAATAGCAGCAGTGAGATCTGATGCACTCGTCTCAAAAAAGGCCCACACCAAAGAACTTTTGGAATAACGTGCAGAGGCAGCTCCCTGCACATGTGGAGCTCTGCGGTGTGATGCAGTCAGTGTGCATTGGTGTGTGAGGATGAGGAGGAAGAGGACGACTTGATCAGCCACTCTACCAAGCCTTCGGCATGCTCAACACGGCCAGCTGCCGAAAAAAAGGACAAGCGTGTCCCATGGCCATGTGCTGATGAGGATACACCGTGTCCACAACCAGCACTGTTGCCTCTAGACATAGAGCCTGCTTGGCCTCTTTTATTGGCTTGTGACTGTCTGCCTCTCCTTGTTGGCCTTCCAGACATACTAATGGCCTGCAGGGAGATGTAGCTACACAAAGCTTGGACATATATACTGATTATACTGCAGCTAGCAGAATCAACTGCCTGTCTGTAGTAGTAGTATTAGTATGAGAACACCAGCAATTGTCTTCAGGTAACTTTATGTGCACACTGTGCAGAGGACACAGTACACCAATTGTAAATACTGCAGCTGCCTGCCTGTAATATAGGATCAGAAGAACACCGGCAATTGGGGTAGCTTTAAGTGCACAATGTGCAGAGTACACAGTAAACCAACTGTAATTACTGCAGCTGCCTGCCTGTGGTATAGGATCAGAAGAACACCAGCAATTGGGGTAGCTTTAAGTGCACACTGTGTCAAGTACACCAACTGTAATTACTGCAGCTGCCTGCCTGCGGTATAGGATCAGAAGAACACCAGCAATTGGGTTAGCTTTGAGTGCACACTGTGCAGAGTACACAGTACACCAACTGCAGCTGCCTAAGGTATAGGATCAGAAGAACACCAGCTATTGGGGTAGCTTTAAGTGCATACTGTGCAGAGTACACAGTACACCAACTGTAATTACTGCAGCTGCCTGCGGTATAGGATCAGAATAACACCAGCAATTGGGGTGGCTTTAAGTGCATACTGTGCAGAGTACACAGTACACCAACTGTAATTACTGCAGCTGCCTGCGGTATAGGATCAGAATAACAGCAGCAATTGGGGTAGCTTTAAGTGCACACTGTGCAAAGGACACAGTACACAGGAACGAATCTAGCTAAACTGAATACAGTATATATATAATACCTAGGATGCATATATATATATATATATATATATATATATATATATATATATATATATATATACACAATACACACACTGCAGCTAACTGACTCGCCTCCTGCCTGCTCTATCTAACTCAAATGAAATGACACTGTCTATCTCTCTCTATCAGCATGCCAGAACACACTACACAAGGCTAACTTGAAGGCGACCTTATATAGTGTGGGGCTTGTACTAAACACACTGAGCCATAATTGGCCAAAGCCACCCTGGCTGTACAGATGGTGCTGTGATTGGCCAAGCATGCGGGTCATAGTGCATGCTTGGCCAATCATCAGTCAGCAATACACTGCGATGCCGCAGTGAATTATGGGCTGTGACGCGCCACTCGAATTTGGTGTGAACGGCCCATAACATTCGCATTTTGACAGACGGTCGAATAGCCAATGTTCGAGTCACACATAGGTTCGACTCAAACTCGACGCTCATCCCTAGTGACAGGTGATTTACATACCTCGCGCACTAGCCTAAGAGACATGCATTCTTTTTTAATTCCCTCCCACTCCTTTCTTCTACTGCTCTGCAAGGATTGGCTGTTCCACACCTCAGCATGATTTGGTGCTGAAGTCATGTGGGGACTTTTCTGGGTTTTGATTGGATGCTAGTGATCATAGCAGAAGTTCAGTGTAAGAAATACACATGAGAAAATGCATGCTGATAAGGGGAGTGTAGAGGTGGGCGGGGAGTCTACTGACATCACGACTCCACCCAATGAGCCCTGGAAAACAGACCCACCCACAAAATCTGCAGTTTTTTGGGTCACATAGCAGACAGAGGGGAGACATTTGAATGATAAGTATACCATGCAGGAGTCATGTATATCCTTCTAGATAACCAATATTGCAGTCATTTAGAGAGGATGAGAGTGGGTTTATATCCACTTTAAGGCTGTGTTAAACACTGCACTACACTATACTAACATTACACTATACTGACACACTATACTCAGAGTCACAATAAGTGAACACGCTAACTTGCTAGTAATAGCAAACTAAGCCCTGCTCTATCTATCTCCACTCCAACATCAATGCAGCTTGCTATGGGAAGTTACCTTTCATAGTGTGGGTGGACTATGAGCACTGAGCCACGATTGGAGAAAGCCATCATCACTTTGTTCAATCAGGGCTCTAACAGTGCTAATTGGCGAATCAGTGGTCAGGTGCAAGGCTTCATCAAATTAGGGCCCTAGAATGCACTGTAAAGTGTGCAGTGCATTGTGGTGCAACCTGCAAATTCAGGTGCTCGCTGATTGGGCTAACAGGCAATGTTCAAAAAACTAAAAAATGATAGTACTTTCCAGGTTTCTTAAAGGTTTGTGTTTTTTCACCTTAAAGCGGAGTCCACCCTAAAATGGACCTCCGCTCATCGGAATCCCCCCCCCTCCGGCGCCACAATCGGCACCTTCAGGGGGGAGGGGGGTGCAGTTACCTGGATAATCCAGGTAACTGCACCCACTTCCGGGCTAGCTCTCTGCGGAAAGGGGCGTACGTTACGCCCCTTTCCGCAAGCGCCCGCCCCCTTCAGCAAGTGCCCCGCTGCCTGCTGGGAAACACACAGCTCCCAGAGGCAGCGGGGACCGTCCGGATTGCGCCGCGCGGCTCGCGCATGCGCAGTAGGGAACCGGGAAAAGAAGCCGAAGGCTCCATTTCCTGATTCCATACCCAAGATGGCGGCGGCACGAGCGAGCGATCGGCTTCGGGTGCCGACATCGCGGGCACGCTGGACAGGTAAGTGTCACTATTTAAAAGTCAGCAGCTGCAGTATTTGTAGCTGCTGGCTTTTAAAAAAAAAAAAAAACGCGGAGTCCCGGTGGACTCCCGCTTAATACATCCTATGAAAAAAAACACAGTGACTGTCCTCCCCCCCGTTTTACTTACCTGAACTCTTACCCTGTCTCTCTA